>NC_138128.1:5686790-6886790 GCF_964188305.1 Podarcis bocagei | reverse complement strand
CTGTACTATAAAATAAATAAAACAGTATTGTGGATGATAACAATTAAATTTAAAATTCTTTCTTACCTGCACTGATGATAGTCATTGTTTGGATGGTAGGTTTTTATCCATTTCCGTAGTCACACAATCAATCAATCAATCAATCAATCATAAAATGAAGAACAAGCTACAGACACAAAAATGAAAAAGCCACACAAACAAAAACGCAAAAAAATAGCAAAAACAAAAGCACCAAATATAAGCTCCAAATATCACCTCATGACACTTCAATCGGAAATGGAAGGCTTTGATTACAATGGGGGGGGGGCACAAATTAGCAGCGCAACAGTGAAAATGGAAGCTCAGGAGCACATTCAGATTCCGAAGCAAAGTTCGTAAACTGAAACATTGACTTCCAGGTTTGCAGCATTCAAGTTCCAAGTTGTTCGGGAACTAAGCTGTTCGAAAACCAAGGTACCCCTGTGTCTTTTTTTCTGAATCTCAGTTGAAAATCGCATTGAGTTCCCTCCAAATATTTCTCATAGTCAATTTAGTTGCTCAAGTGGGTTGACATCCATCCATAAGCAAATATAGAAATGTCTAGGAAATGTGAGTGGAAAGGAGTGGAAACTGAAGTGTATTATGGGGTCTTGCTTTGGAGCATTTTTTGGATTGATGTTTATCTGACATTCAAATGTGGACTGAGAAAACAGAAAATCCAAAACAAAATATTCTTAAACTAAACTGAGGATGCCTCCATGAAGTTTTAAATTTATTTTTCTGTCAAACGAGTGTGTTGCTAATAGTAGCCTGTTAGTTTTCGGTGAGTTTACCAGAGGTCTGGTAGGGATTTCTGACAGGAGCTTTACAAGATTGTTTTTGATAGCGAAGCCTACCTCATGTATCTGACCTTCTTGTTCCGATAGACCTTTCCAGAAGAATGTGTAGCCTCCTTTTTCTTCCTTCAATTGTCCCTTGCTTGCTCTTTGACTCTTTTGAAGCACTGCAATATTGATGTTAAAATGTCACATCTCTCTTGCGATGAGGCAGTTCTGTGTTCAGGATGCTCATTATCTGTGTTATATCTGTCCATATATTCCGTGTTCCAAAGTTCAATTGTCTTTTACCACTGCTGGGTGGTGACCCCTCTGGGCATGGTAATCCAGTCAGGGGAAAAGAGAGGCAGACTATGTTTAGGGCACCTTTTCTAGCCCCTCCCCCATTTTGGAGTGAGCAGAGTAGATCCTAAAAAGGGCTGCTCAGTCATGGATACAGCTGCTGAGCTGCTCAACTGCCTTGTTCCTTGAGTCAGAATGACTGAATCTGTATCCACCGCCCATGTGCTGTTTCATGACTAAGGGCTTCCACATTTCACAATCCTGCCCCTGTTACCATATGCTGATCACCATGGAACTTTTGGTGTTTGGGTTTGGGATGAGTTTTTTGACCAATGAACAGTCTTCGCAGTAAGGCTCTGTTCTGATGGCATGAGTTGTCATAGCAACCGGTAAATTCTTATCTGCTGCAGCTTTCATCCACCTTTAGAACCGTTGTAACATACCACTTGTTATCACCCGCCTGTTCTGCCGTTGATGACTTCTTGGGTCATTCTTTGTCTAGCTCCTCCCCTTTGACCTTACCGCCTTGGGTGACCCTGCTGGGAGTACGAGATTCCCAATGGCTTCACTCACAAGGGTCATAGGAATCTGCAAGCTCACTCATCGCGAAAAGGTGATGATCCAGCGAGTGAGGGCAGCAACAGCAGGGGGTGGGGGTGGCAGCAGTTTCCCATTTCTCCTTAGGCACTATAAGAGGATACCCCACCTCTCAAGAAGCATGTGTGGGTGGTATGGTAATAAGTGGGGGAAGGAAGATAAAGTGCTGAAGGACAGAATGCAATGCATATAAATGACATGTCACTTTCCCCATTTTCAACACCAGAGCAGGAATGACCCGGATTCCACCTATGATGAAGAAAACTTGGCCCAGTGCATTTTTGACCTCTTTACAGGAGGGTCGGACACAACTACGTGTTCTCTGAAATGGGCACTTCTCATCCTGGCAAGTCATCCAGATATACAAGGTGAGAGAGGAGAGCCAGGGCTTCGCTTGACCACTAGGGTGGAGCATAGTTCTTTAAAGGTTTCATAAGGAAGCCTACAATAGTAGGGTTGGAAGGGACCCTAAGGGTCTTCTAATACAACCCCCTGCAATGCAGGAATCAACGCGTTCCCCCCTCCAGTTTGATACCATACCACAACTTGTTTTGTTTTGCAAATCTGCTAGCAGTTTCTTTATGCAGCAAATGTACAAGAATGCCCCTGCTGTGGGGTAAGTGACTGAGCCTCATTCCTGCCTCTCTATGCTCCATTACATGAGGGATGCGGGTGGCACTGTGGTCTAAAGCACTGAGCCTCTAGGGATTGCTGATTAGAAGGTTGGCAGTTCGAATCCATAAGACAGTAGAGCTCCTGTTGCTCTGTCCCAGCTTCTGCCAACGCAGTTCGAAAGCATGCCAGTGTAAGTAAACAGGTAGTGCTGCGGTGGGAAGGTAATCAGTATTTCTGTGTGCTCTGGCACTCATCATGGTGTCCAGTTGTGCCAGAAGTGGTTTAGTCACGCTGGCCACATGACCCGGAATGCTGTCTGTGGATAAACACCAGCTCCCTAGGCCTGAAAGCGAGATGAGTGAAGCACCCCATAGTCTCCTTTGATTGGACTTAACCGTCTAGGGATCCTTTACCTTTACCTTTTATATGAGTGATGCTAGCCAAAGATCAGATGAGGAAATGAGTATTAGTGAAAGCATGCCAGTGTAAGTAAACAGGAAATATTGAGGGCTGGGGGTGGAGAATGAATATATGACAGCCTTTGATCCCAGCCCTTCAGCAAATCCAGCCAGCCCTGGTAACCAGAAACAACTGCGATGAGCTTCACTTTCAGCCTTTTCACACCTGGGATCTAGAGTGGGGAAGAACCATGTACACAGATGAGCTCTTTGGAGGACCAGGTGACCTAAAAATGCAAGAAACTGGACGGTTATGGACCACCGGTGTGAAATTCACGGCATGTAATGCCTTGAAAGAAAATATTATGAAAATGATATATAGGTGGTACATGACCCCAGTCAAGCTTGCAAAAATATATCACTTGCCAGACAATAAGTGTTGGAAATGTAAGGAATCTGAGGGAACATTCTTTCACCTTTGGTGGACATGTCCAAAGGTTAAGGCCTTCTGGGAAATGATTTATAATGAGTTAAAAAAGGTATTTAAATATACCTTCCCTAAGAAACCAGAGGCCTTTCTTCTGGGCATTGTCGGCCAATTGGTGTTAAAGAAGGATCGAACTTTTTTTATGTATGCAACAACAGCAGCAAGAATACTCATCGCAAAGCATTGGAAGACTCAAGATTTGCCCACTCTGGAGGAATGGCAGATGCAACTGATAGACTACATGGAATTGGCAGAAATGACTGGCAGAATCCGAGACCAGGGAGAAGAGACAGTGGAAGAAGACTGGAAAAAATTCAAGGACTATCTGCAAAAGCATTGCAAATTGTTTGAATGTTAAAATGATGCAGGATATAAAAATAAGATGGCATTAGTAAACTAGTGGAAAGAAATATGAAAATAACTGAATTATAAGAACAAAGATGAAACTTGAATAATATTATGTCAAACTTAAATACTTGAATATTGGATAATGAAAGGTTAATTTGGAGACATAATTGCTGAAATGTATAAGTGAAAACAAACTCTGGGAGAAGGTGAAGTATTGCGGAACATGATTTTGTAATTAGGAACACAGTAAAGGGAGACGTGAGGGAGTCATGAAAGAGGTTTATGGAAACAACACTTAAAAAATTGAATTATTTTCTTTTTTGTGTTTTTGTTTTATGTATTTTTTACCTGTATTTTTGTATGTTTCTTACAGTTCTTTTTTGTCTTTTTGTATTGTTTGAATTGTTTAAAATCTTTAATAAATATCTTATAAAAAATGCAAGAAACTGGGACTCATTCACAGAGATTTATGGAATATATTCAAGGAAATTAAATGTCCATCTGAAATAAAATGCAGTATTCACAATAAAACTTCTGTTTCCATCATTCTCTTCAGATAAAATGCACAAGGAAATAGAAGATGTCATAGGTTCTGCTCACTCAATCTGCTATCAAGACAAGAAGAAACTGCCCTACACTAATGCTGTGATTCATGAACTACAGCGCTTTAAACCTCCCGGTACTTTTGGGTTGCCTAGGCAATGTACAAAGGATTTGAAGCTGCGCGGTTTTCTCATTCCCAAGGTATAACAGTGTGATACAGCTGCACTCCTGTAGCCCAAGAGCAAAGAGCAGCAGAAGGTTGCATATTGAGAGATGCTGCCAGGCATACAGGAACTTCCTGTCTAGTCAAAAATCTGAAGGGCAAGAGCAGGAGCTCCATCTGCAGACATGTTTCACCATCAGCAAGTGCCATTCCACGGGGCAATTGTGGCAGGGGAGGAGCATGTATTGGCCAGAAGTCTCCGCCTGGTTGTGAGCTTTCATTTTAAAAGAGGTGGGGGAAAGTCCCCTTGTGTTCCTGCCTGTACAGAAAGTTTTTACAGTGATGAATACAAAGCCACCCACCAAAATAAGAATAATAATAATAATTCAGATCAGTCTCTGCAATGATTAGTCTTGGGATAGTGTGGGACAATAAAAAAAAGTATTGATGTGAATGCATTCCAAGTCACTTGTTTCTTATTTGCAGGGGACTATTATTGTTCCCGATCTGCGCTCTGTTCTTCTTGATCCAACACGATGGGAGACACCTGCAGAGTTCAACCCAAATCATTTTTTGGACAAGGATGGACAATTCGTGAACAGAGAAGAATATCTCTCATTTGGTGCAGGTAAACGCAGAAGACCAAGCTATGTTGTGATCTGTAGATGTGCTTACTGGTCTGCTTCTAGGAAATGACATCAGCAGCAGCACAGGAGGGAGTGGGCCAGAGCAGAAGGAGCATCTTTCTGGCTGGAATGGCACTGCTGGTCAGCAGAATGGGGCAGGGCAGTGGCAAGTTAAGGGCATCTCTGGGTTGGTGGCTTGGGATTCACACATGCACATACACTTATGTGGTCTCCATCTGCACCTCCCAACATTTGCCACCCCTGCCCTGTCCCTGAAAGAGGCAGCACTGCCAGCACCAGGATAGTGCTGTTCCCTGTCACACATCACCACTGCAAGCCACCCAACTTCTCTTCAGGCAGCAATGCTAGTTCCTACCAAGGTGAAGTAAACCTGGCAGGAGAGTTTGCTCCATGGTCTTAAGCCCTTTCTGCATTGCTGATTTGGGCAGTTGACCAAAGTTTTCCTTTCATTTTTTAAAATCAAGTTTTATTAAAAAGCTTTATACATAAGACACAATAAAAGCCATGCTAATCTAAAAGGGAAAATAGAAAAAAAATTAGGAAAGGAAGAAAAGATTGAAAAGAAATAAAGGAAATTGCAAGGTCCTCTATCAAAATTAAATCTTCACCCTTATTCTGCACACAGAAAAGTGAGCCCTCCCAGTTCTCACTGGGAGCTAGACCCTCTTACACTGGCTTCTAGCCCTGGGAGATGCTCTCTGCCCTGCCCCTCCCACAGGACCCTTCATCTTCAATCCATCCTCTTCCTGAATGTATCTTCCTTGATATGAGATTGGGAACTTCAAATTACAGAACAAAACATAAGTATAGCAAGAAGAAAGAAAGGTTAGCACTGACCAGGCTAGAAAACTGACAGCAGCCTTGATGTTTTCCCTATCCTAACTATGTCTATTTTGCCAAAGTGTTGTGCGGAATGTTTATAGCTACAAAGCAATGAACATTGGAAAGTAAATTATTGCTCACTTGCTGCCTTCTACTTGTCTCCTCTTCAGGGGCTCGCATTTGTTTGGGAATGCAGATGGCAAAGATCGAAATATTCATCTTCCTGACCAGCCTGCTGAGGGCATTCAGTTTTCAGCTGCCAAAAGGAGTCAAAGAGCTCAATCAAGAGGCTATAATGGGGATTATAACACATCCCCATCCTTATAAGCTCTGTGCAGTTCCCCGCTGCAGCACATAAGAAAATAGGAAAATATTAGGGGCTGCACCCCTGCTTCCTGCACTTGGTGACCCCTTGGCCACTCCTGACACATGAACCCCCTAGCATTTCCCCTTCCCTTCTCATCTCATCCCATGCAACTACTGAGGTCTCTTTTCACCTTCGCAGCTCCATTTCTGAAGCCACTTCTCTCTTATCTTCTGCAGCTCTGCTTTGCATCTGTTTTCCCCTTCACCCCATCTCCTCCTTTTCTTCAGGCCCTTTCATGCCCCTGCTTTCATCTTCATCCCTCTCCCAATGCCTCCTTACTCCCTCCTTTTTGACAACTTCCTTTGCATCCCCATTCTTACTCTTGCTCCCTTTTCTCCTCCCCCTCCCCTTCCTTTTCTCAAATCTCCCTTACACACACATTCCCACACCTCCTCCCCTCTCCCTCTTCTGCAGCCCCCTTCTAACACCCCCATGCTATGTTATTGTATCTTTAAGATGAATAAACTCCTAAGAGCAAGGCTATCAGCTTCTCCATTTGAAAAATGTTAAGTTTCTTTGATGGATACTGTACATGTGTGCTTGTTAATAAAATATCTCTCTAAATCACTACATTGAACCCGAAACCTGGAACACGGACCACACAAGGTATCAGGAGTGAAATAGGTTGTGTGGAGGCACTATGCAATATTTGAAGGCTTCACATCCTTTATCCCAGTTAAGGAATGGAAGGGGGAGAAGTTTGAAACAGACGTTCCCCTGACTTCCACTAGCCTTTCCTTCAATGGCAGAAGTTTGAGTAAAATGGAGATGGTGGAAAACTGAGATAACTGTGGCTTTAGGAATAATGGAGGATTGGAGGAACACTGAGCAAATGGTGTATTTTTATGTGTATATGTGTTTGTATATATAACATTTTAACAAGGAGAAACAGCAGAGATGGGTACGTAAGCAACCACCCAAAAGCTAAGAAAACAGAAGAATGAAATGGAAAGTGGAATTAAAGAGGACAAAGAGACTTTGGAAAACAATATGGATGAAGGATTGCCAGAACAGAAGGATGAAATGGTGGAGCTGGAGGCAACAGATGGTGTAATGAAGAAGTCCTTCACAAAAGGTGACTAGAGGACTGAAACAGCCAAATGGCGGTGTTGTGATGTTGGAGGAGTGGAAGGAAGCCACAGATGAAGAGATGAAGAGACATCAATTAGATGTTGGGGGCTCCTACTCCTTTTAACTTTTTAAACTTTTTAATCTTTTAACCCTCTTCTTATCAAAAGTTTGGCAACCTGGGGTTTTATATCAGACAACTTGTGAAGTTGGCAATGTAAATTAGATCTAACGAAGTTGAACAGCTTAACAGCCACTGCCCAGCCTATTTCAAGGACTCATAACTCTAAACAATTTAATTAATCTTCTGAACTTTTTCCGAACTGACTCTGACTCAGGCTTTGACTCGGCGTTTTAAATGAACTAAGGGAGGTGAAACTGTGTTGCAGGAGTGTTCCGCTTGCGCTTGCCTTTGCCCTCTTGGCTTGTGGGCCCAACTGTGCTGTGTGCCTGCTCTCTCTTCCCAGTTGTGGGTCCGGCTATCCTGCATGCCAGCAGTGCTCCTGGACTGAGACAGACTGGTTGAGTGCTCGGCATGGAGCCTGGGTTAAGATATATTACTCTGCAGAGGACTCAATTGAAAGGCACCTAGGGAAGCCAGAGAGGGGGGTTCCACCCTCAAGACGCCAGAGACTCTTAAGCCACAGGGCTGGCAGCTGGTTGCAGCAGAGGAGAGGTATCATCCTGTGGCCCTGAGAACACCAGCTGATGCCAAGAGGAACCCTTTCTCTGCCACTACAAGTGCTAGCGCAACAGCAAGAGGAGGGCCCCCTGAGACCATCGGGCATTGACATCAAACAGGGCATTTACTGAGCCTGCCCCGCCTTCCTTTGCCCGTCCCCTGAGGTCGCCTGGTTGTTCAGGTTGGCAGATTCAGAGATCATTCAGAGATCATTCAAGTAGACTCGAGCTGGCGCGTGATGCTACAAGAACTTTGTCTGCTACAAGAACCTTTTTTCTTTTCTTTCCTTTCCCCCCTCCCCCTTCATTTGCCATTTGTTTTAGTTTTTTATAGTTCATTGATCCATGATAATATCTAAGTTTTGCTTGCTTACTGTTAGATGTTTGATTTTTGTTCTCCTGCTATTTAGGTGTTTTTTCTTCCCTTAATATACATTATATGGTAGTTCTGTTTAGCTGTGGAATGTTTTGGGGTTTATTTTTTAATTTAATTAATTGGTTTGTTTAATATTAGAATAGTAGGCTGACAAAGAATATAATAGTTTCATACAATCAGAGAGGTAGCTGATGTTTAGCTGGTTTGTTCTACTTGACTAATTAGAGTTATCGAGTGGTTGATACTATAAACAGAATAACTCTCTTGCGGGGACACAATTAGTGCCAGCACCGTCCGTTAAGAGTTTGGGTGTAATCTTCGACACCTCCCTTTCCATGGAGGTGCAGATTGCAGCTATAACAAAGACAGCATTTTTTCATCTCCGCCAAGCTAGGCAGTTGGCTCCTTACCTCTTTCGCCCTGACCTAGCCACTGTGATCCACATGACGGTCACCTCCAGATTGGATTATTGTAACTCACTCTACATGGGGCTGCCCTTGAGACTGACCCAGAAACTCCAGCGAGTGCAGAATGCCGCGGCGAGACTCCTTACGGGATCCTCGCTGCGAGATCACATTCACCCGGTGCTATACCAGCTGCACTGGCTCCCGGTGGAGTACAGGATTAGGTTTAAGGTGCTGGTTTTAACCTTCAAAGCCCTATACAGTGGTGCCCTGCAAGACGAATGCCTCGCAAGACGAAAAACTCGCTAGACGAAAGGGTTTTTTGGTTTTGCGTTGCTTCGCTAGACGAATTTCCCTATGGGCTTGCTTCGCAAGATGAAAAGATCTTGCGCTTTTTTTTTAAAGCCGCTTGAAGAGGCGCAGTTGCGACAGACCGTGCTTCGCAAGACGAAAAACATCGCAAGACAAAAAGACTCGCGGAACGAATTCTTTTCGTCTTGCGAGGCACCACTCTACGGCCTAGGACCCTTGTACCTATGGGACTGCCTCTCCTGGTATGTCCCACAGAGGAACTTACAAACAAAAATATCTTGAAGGTCCCAGGCCACAGAGAGGTTAGGCTGGCCTCAACCAGAGCCAGGGCTTTTTCGGCTGTGGCTCCGATCTGGTGGAACGCTCTGTCACAAGAGACTAGGGCCCTGCGGGACTTGACATGTTTCCGCAGGGCCTGCAAGACAGAGCTGTTCCACCAGGCCTTTGGCCAAGGCACAGTCTGAACCCCTCCTTTGGTAATCCTCACAGAACTCTAGCCCAATGGTTGCCATTAATCTAATTTGAATTAATTTTATAATGAAATGAATTTAGAATGTTTTTTTCATTTTACTGTTGTTAGCCGCTCTTAGCCCGGCTTCGGCTGGGGAGGGCAGGATATAAATAAAAATTATTATTATTATTATTATTATTATTATTATTATTATTATTATCCTAAGGTGGCAGAGTTAGAGTTGGGAGAGAAAGGAGTCTGCACAGAACTTGGAGTGAATTTAGAGAGGAAAGCTATCAAACCTTTGGAATTTTTCTTGGAAAAAGAATGGAAGAAGTGCAAATGGAAGGGCTATTTTTTTCACAACCAAGATGGAAATTCACAGCAAACACAACGGGTTCAGGTTGTGTCCTTCAGAGCAGGAGAAATCAAGCTTGCTCCCTCTTCCAAGTGACAGCCCTGGAGATATTTGAAGATGGCTCTCATATCTCCTCTCAGTCAGGGACACGGACTTATAAAAAATATTGGGGGGGCCCGGGAAAGCTCATGAATAATAAATAAGCTCAAGAATATGCAAATAAAGTGGTGCCGCCTCCTCGTGAGCGAATAGGGGAGAGCGTGCTGCGCCTATTAATCAGCTCCGGAACAGCTGATATGCGGGAAACGTGGGGCTAGCCAGAGAAGAGAGGGCGAGCCCCCTCCGCTCCGGCCCTAAATAGGGCAAGCCACACACCCCCAGCCAGCCGATTGGTACCCGGTCGTTCTCGCGGGGGCTGAAACCGCCAGGAGGAAGGAAATTCCCCCCGGCAGTGCCTTGGCAGTGGCGGTGGTGCTGCGAAGCAGCGAGGCAGGAGCCCCCGCCCCCGGGGATTCCCTAATCTCGCGGGGGACGGCCGGGGCTCTCCGACTAGGGCGCGCGGCTGGCTGGCTGGCGAGGGAGCAGGTGGGGAGGAGGCGGGGGACGGCGGCGGCGCTCTGCTGGAAGGGCGCCCGAGATTATTGGGGGGGCTGAGCCCCCCAAAAAATTTTTTTGAGGGGGCTCGAGCCCTCTCAGGCCCCATGGAGTCGGCGCCTATGCTCTCAGTCTCCTCTTCTCCAGGATAAGGATGGGCAGATATTTCTATCCTGGTCTCCAACCCTTTAAGCAGAAATGCTAGAAATCGACCCTGGAATTTTAAGCATGCAAAGACTCTTTGCATCTTTCCTCATGCCCTGCTCAGAATCAGTCTATCATTTTGAAGGTATTCAGTTTGGTGGGTGGGAGGGAAGAGTGAATTTAGAGTATAAGCTGTCATGTCAGAAACATATTGCACTCATGAATTTATATGTAAATAATGCTTGTTGTTTAACTGTTGCCAGCCTGACAAGTAAAGATTTATCTTCAACTATATGTGTAAGACATTTTTTAAAATCACAAATAGCTTAAAAAGGTTATGGGCTCAGTCATGGCCAGCAGGTGGTGATAGAGAATGGCAAGAAGATTTTGAAGTCAATCCCAGAAACCAGCAACTCAGCACAGTAAAGGATATTTTTTGCAGATTTACCCCTTGATCCATGTCTGTTGAACTTCTTGGCACGACTTAGTCTCAAAGTTTAGTTCATTCAATTTTACTCTTTTTTTTTACAGTTCATTAAATGTTTATTCCCCCCCCCCCAAAGGACTTTCATTGGTGATATTTTCCAATTCAAAATTCTGAATATGTGGCTTGTTTCCACTTTACACCTGTGAATTTCCACTTACAACACCTTCACTTGACAAGCCTTTCGTTAGTAAGCCAAACGTTCCCTTCTCTTGAAGACAGGGAAGTCAAAAAACTTCATGCCAAAGCACACTAAGTGGTGTCTCAGTGCTTTTCGCAAGGAGAGCAGTAACTGCTGCTCTTTTAATCCTTTAGTCACGGGAGTCAGTCCTTCAAGAGGTAGGTTGTTGGCCTCCTCTAGCTATTCAGTTTCTGCGTCAGTACTCCGGAACTCTGGTGGCCTGTCGTTTCCCCTTCTGTTTGCACATACACGGTTACAGTTCAAATGTCTCCCGGGGACGGGGAGTTCTGACTGCTTGCTTAGGGCATCTTATGAGCTTTTCTAAACAAGTTTCTGGGCTCAGAAAACTACCCCCCTCCCTCCACCACTTTGATGCTTCCAAAAAACCTCACACAACTGTTTTTACACTGGATTTTTATCCAGACAAATTTCTTTCTTCTGCTTGTCGCCCTACAATAAAAAAAAACCTGTAGAGCAGAAAGAGACCCCAAGGGTCGCCCAAGCCATCCCTCTGTAATGCAGGGAATGCCAACCAAAGCGTAGTAGTAGTAGTAGTAGTAGTAGTAGTAGTAGTAGTAGTATAATGGTAGTAGTATAATAATTGAAGGCAAATTCCCATTTCTTCCTCAAACAATCTCTGCTGAAAGCCTTCAATGAACAAGTGTCCACAATCTGGTTAAGTGTTCCAGCAAAAGTGGATCATTTAACTTTTACCAGAATGCTATTCTTTCAGCTCGTATCACTGGTGATTACTACCTGTTCAATCTCTGGGATAGAAATTTCAAGGTTGGAGGTGTTCCAAGAAAACTCCTTGGATTCTTGACCAGGGAACGGTGAAGATATGGAGCAAATGAATTTGCCCTGGGCTGAATGAATCTTACTGCTTGCAGTTTGCAAAGCACATTTGCAAAGCAACTTCCTCCTGAACACGTTATCATGTACAGAAAACTGGCAAGACATTGTCATGTCTCCTGTTTCACAATTTTGGGGCTGGAAAAAAATATAAAGGTGTAAAACAGTTTGATTTTCTGAAACTCTCTGCAACAACACTGTCTCCTTCACTTGAGGTCTTCCCTGGACAACAAGCTTATTATGAGTCAGCAGTGTGATGTAATTACAAAAAAGCTAATGCTGTTCTAGGCTGCATCAGCAGATATATAGTGTCCATAATATACCATTCTCATCTTGGGAAAAGTTATGGAGGGAAGATTTAAAATTCACATCATGCTGTACATGGAAAACTTTGTGAGAATGATGTATCGTGGTATCTAACACCTACTAAATTAGCAAAAATGTATAGAACTGCTACAAATATTTGTTGGATATGTAAAGATAAAGAAGGCACCTTCCACCATACGTGGTGACCTGCAAGATAACAAAAGCATTTTGGGAAATGATATATAATGAGTTGAAAAAAATATTTAAAATAACCTTTGTGGAAAAACCCAGAAGCGTTTTTACTAGGAATCTAAGGTGCAGAAATATGAAAGGAGCAGAAATGACTTGGTATGCGACGACAGCAGCGCCGATATTTTTGGCTCTGAGAAGGAAAAAAGATAAAGTCCTTACCAGAGAGGAATGGTTGATAAAAATGATGGACTACGCCAAAATGGCAAAAATGATCAGAAAGATTAGAAACCAAGAAGGATAACTTTAATAAGGAATGGGGGAAATTTGTAAGTTCCCTTGGAGAACACTGTACACAATTAAAAACATTGGCAGCATTGTAACAACACTTGTAATGTAACAAGAACTATGGTAAGAATGGAATTTTAGGAGAAAATGGAGAACATTATATGATGCAGTTGAATGGAATCCATGGAATCTCAGCTCAGGGAAGTCCAAGGATTCAGAGAATCATATATGTTTATGATTATGACTTTTATTTGAATGTGAATGTTAATTGTAAAATTGAACAATAATTTAAAAAATACAATGTGTTTAACTGAATCGCTTCTGTGATATGTATTGATCCAGCCCTGCTCTGGAGGGTAGGACTCAAATCAATGGCTTCATGTTACAAAAAAGAAGATTCAGAAATAAACATATGGAAAAACTGACTGACAGTAAGAGCTTTTTGACAGTGGAATGGTCTCCCTTGGGAGACTGTGGACTCTCCTCCTTGGAGGCATTTAAGCAGAAGTTGGATGGCCATGTGTCGTGGATGTCTTTAGCTGAGATTCCAGCATTGGAGGGAGTTGGACTAGATGGCCCTCAGGGTCCTTTCCCACTCTACAATTCACTGGGACCCGGGGGAATGCCATGATCTAGAACCAAATGTTGACACCCACTGGGGTAAGCACAGCATGTAGGCAATTCGGATCATACATTGCTTTCAGAGAGTGATTACAGTACTAATATTTCTGCTCCAAGTCAGTTTCTAAGAAGCACTGTCCTTGTCCTTCTCCACTGATGGTACTCTAACGTGGAGTCAGAGGCACTTTCCACCCACAACCAGGGGCGCCGACTTATAAAAAATATGGGGGGGGCCATACCGGGGTCCTGCCGCTGGTTCGCTCCGGTAGCCAGGAGAACGCAGTTCGAGGTGGCGGTGTTGGGGAGAGACCCTCGCTCAGGGCGCCACGAGACTTGGTGGCCTATCTGGGGGGTTTTGGAGCGTATTTCGGCGGAGCGATTGGGGAGGAGGGGGCTTGTTGCCGGATTCTTCAGCTGGGCCGGAGATCCGCTGCTGGGGGGTCCCTGGGCCGAGTTGTGAGCACGGCCTGCTGAAGGGAGATCCAGCCGATTGCTCGATGGGGACGGCCGGGGCTCTCCGGCTAGGGCGCGCGGCTGGCTGGCTGGCTGGCTGGCTGGCAAGGGAGCAGGTGGGGAGGAGGCGGGGGTAGCGTAGCGTGGGTTGTCAGCACCCGGGGCAAGGCAAGTAATTTGCGCCCCCTAACCCGTGGATTTGCGGCCCCTAACCAGTATATTTGCGCCCCCTAACCCTAACCCCCAGATGTTGCGCCCGGTGCGGCTGCCCCCCCTGCACCCCCCCCACGCTACGCCACTGCTGGAAAGTAGACCCAGGCACAAGATTGCAACGGAAAGCTCCTCCGTACTGGGGCTTTAAAAAAATGTTTCCATTTCTGCTGGATCGTGGCCCACTCCTGTTCAAAAGATAGCTAGGATTCTCTGTCTGGCAAATATGATTTGGGGTAGTTCGGAGCTGGGCAGTTGCAGGATTTTTTTTCCCCGAGCGGGCAAAGTAAAACCTTGAAATTGAGGAGCAGTCTACGTTTTCAGTGGGAAGACCCGTACCGTTTGCCTCCTGTCTCCGGTTCTACAAATGCGAGAAACTTAATAATTTTTCAGAGTAAAAGCTAGGAAATGGGGGGTTGAGGGGTATGGTTTAAGGTGAGGGGCAACAGGATTGCAGCCCAACTCCATGATTTCTGCCCGTTCCAAGATTGTGTGCATGCATTGTTTGAAATCTATATTCCACATATTGGCTGGAGTTCTGTTAGTTTGGGGTGGGATGAATACGCATAACGCTCTGAAAGCAATCCCAGTGCCTTGCCCAGCCCCCCAGCCCTTCCTTCAGTCTCTCCCCCCCACTCCTTCTGCCCAGCCCCCTTGGAGAGGAGAGGCGCCTCAGCGCGCGCTCTCGCTTCGCCTTCCTACATCTCGCCTAGCCTAGAAGCGGCTCCGCTGCCAGAGATTCCAGTGTCATCTCCAATTAACAGCCAACAATTAAAACAATTAAAACTCGGCTTCCTCCTCTTCTAGCTCGTGCCCCCCTCCTCCACATCAGAGGACACGAAATTGCCTCGTTCTTCCTTGCCAAAGGTGGGGGGGCGAGGAAAGAAGGAGAGGCTTCGTGCCTCCAGCTAGCGCGGGAGAGTGAAATCCCTGCCGAGGCTTGCGCTCCCCTTTACGCATCCGACGGACAGTCGTCTCGGTTTCGAATTGAGGCCAATATATCCTGAAACCTGGAAGGACTCTAGGCTCTGGCGGCGGCGCTCTGCTGGAGGGGCGCCCGAGATTATTGGGGGGGAGCCCCCCCAAACGAATTTTTGAGGGGGCTCGGGCCCCCTCAGGCCCCATGGAGTCGGCGCCTATGCCCACAACCCATCCCAAGAACCAGATTTACAAGGATTAAGAAGACCTGTGCCATTCAAGAAGGCCTGTAGCTGGCCCACACTACCAAATCAACATGGCAAATTACAGTAGAATCTGATGTATAAGATGCAAGGCCAAAATGGAGGAGGTGCAATAATAATAATCAAAATATTTTTCAAACGCGGATGTCCTCCCCCACAATGAAGTAGTAACCATAGTCGTCATTAGTACAATCTCTATTTCTCATTGGAACCTAATGAACCATGAGTCAAGCACATATGTTATGGCCACAAGTACATATGCCAGGGATCATTGAGGGTTTTGCGGCATGATGGCATGCACTGGCTGAACACCAAGGAATGGTGGGAAGTACGACCTGGGGAATTTCCAAGGGATGAAGACTGAGAGCCCAGGGATTGGTGATCAGACAGGGACAGTGTGTGGCAGAGAAAAGTCCAGAAGCAGAGGCAGAAGTAGGAGATAGGAGAGGCCAAGAGGCAGAGATGAGTCAGGCTAGTGAAGGAGCCAGGGTGTCCCCCCTTCTGCTGCAACAAGCTCCTCTCTACCGGTGTCTCCCAGGACCAGAAGAGGGATGAAGAGGGAGGAGCAGAGAAGGGTGCATCAGTGGAGTCTTAGATAGCATGGAAAGGACCTGGGGAAGGAGGAGAGCTAAACAGCTGTGGGAAGGAGGGGATGTTCACCCTCCACAACCGCCTCATGGGGGCAAGACCTACTGAAAAGAGTTGCTGTGGCCTGGCACCTGTGAGCAGGCCTTGCTTCTTCTAATATTCTAATTATTCTAATAAGAGTTGACTTCTTCTTCTTGTTGTTGTTGTTTAGTTATTTAGTCGTATCCAACTCTTCGTGACCCCATGGACCCCATGAACTGAATTGTGTCTTTGATGTGTCTAGATCCAGCACTGCTTTGGAGGGTAGTACTCAAATCAGCGGTTTCATGTTACAAAAAATAAATAAATTCAGAAATAAATATATGAAAAACTTTCTGACAGTAAGAGCTGTTTGACAGTGGAATGGTCTCCCTTGGGAGATGGTGGACTCTCCTCCTTGGAGGTATTTAAGCAGAAGTTGGATGGCCATGTGTCGTGGATGTCTTTAGCTGAGATTCCAGCATTGGAGGGAGTTGGACTAGATGGCCCTCAGAGTCCCTACCCACTCTACAATTCACTGGGACCCGGGGGAATGCCATGACCTAGAACCAAATGTAGAGACCCACTGGGGTAAGCACAGCATGTAGGCAATATGGATCATACATTGCTTTCAGAGAGTGATTACAGTACTAATATTTCTGCTCCAAGTTAGTTTCTAAGAAGCACTGTCTTTGTCCTTCTCCACTGATGGTACTCTAACGTGGAGTCAGAGGCACTTTCCACCCACAACCCATCCCAAGAACCAGATTTACAAGGATTAAGAAGACCTGTGCCATTCAAGAAGGCCTGTAGCTGGCCACACTACCAAATCAACATGGCAAATTACAGTAGAATCTGATCTATAAGATGCAAGGCCAAAATGGAGGAGGTGCAATAATAATAATCAAAATATCTTTCAAACGCGGATGTCCTCCCCCACAATGAAGTAGTAACCATAGTCGTCATTAGTACAATCTCTGTTTCTCATTGGAACCTAATGAACCATGAGTCAAGCACATATGTTATGGCCACAAGTCCATATGCCAGGGATCATTGAGGGTTTTGAGGCATGATGGCATGCACTGGCTGAACATCAAGGAATGGTGGGAGGTACGACCTGGGGAATTTCCAAGGGATGAAGACTGAGAGCCCAGGGATTGGTGATCAGACAGGGACAGTGTGTGGCAGAGAAAAGTCCAGAAGCAGAAGCAGAGGCAGAAGTAGGAGATAGGCCAAGAGGCAGAGATGAGTCAGGCTACTGAAGGAGCCAGGGTGTCCCCCCTCCTGCTGCAACAAGCTCCCCTCTCCTGGTGTCTCCCAGGACCAGAAGAGGGGTGAAGAGGGAGGAGCAGAGAAGGGTGCATCAGTGGAGTCTTAGATAACATGGAAAGGACCTGGGGATGGAGGAGAGCTAAACAGCTGTGGGAAGGAGGGGATGTTCACCCTCCACAACTGCCTCATGGGAGCAAGACCTACTGAAAAGAATTGCTGTGGCCTGGCACCTGTGAGCAGGCCTTGCTTCTTCTAATATTCTAATTATTCTAATAAGAGTTATCTTCTTCTTCTTGTTGTTGTTGTTTAGTTATTTAGTCGTATCCAACTCTTCGTGACCCCATGGACCCCATGAACTGAATTGTGTCTTTGATGTGTCTAGATCCAGCACTGCTTTGGAGGGTAGGACTCAAATCAGCGGTTTCATGTTACAAAAAAAAAAAAAAAAGATTCAGAAATAAATATATGAAAAACTTTCTGACAGTAAGAGCTGTTTGACAGTGGAATGGTCTCCCTTGGAAGATTGTGGACTCTCCTTCCTTGGAGGTATTTAAGCAGAAGTTGGATGGCCATGTGTCATGGATACTTTAGCTAAGATTTCTGCATTGCATGGGGTGGGACGTGGTGGCCCTCAAGGTCCCCTCCAATTCTACAATTCTACAATTCACTGGGACCCAGGTGAATGCCTAGAACCAAAAGTAGAGACCCACTGGGGTCAGCACAGCATGTAGGCATTTCGGATCATACATTGCTTTCACAGAGTGATTACAGTATGAATATTTCTGCTCTAAGTCAGTATCTAAGAAGCACAGAAATGTGTCTCTGTTAATTCTCCTTGACCACTCCTTGACTTTCTAGGTCATCAAGACGGCTTCTTCCACCCTTCCCCTCCACTGCAGGAGGAGGAAGAGCCTTCTACACACCCAAATGTTGTCAACATGGGTAGAGAAGGGGGATTGAATAGAAGTTGGCACTTATGCTCTTACCCATTGTTTCTCTAGGCTTCTATCTCTAAGCATTTTCTTCCCTGTTTAGAGATAGAAACCTTGACAAATAAAGAAGATTCAGAATCTTTGTGTAAATCAGGAATAAAGGGAGAACAAATATTTATAAGGAGTGAAATTATTCTTACGCCAAAGAATAAACGGACATAAATCTGACATCAAGAATCACAAAACAGAGAAACCAGTAGGAGAACACTTCAATCTCCCAGGACATTCTATACAAGATCTAAAAGTAGCTGTTTTACTACAAAGGAATTTCAGAAATAGACTGGAAAGAGAAGCTGCTGAATTGCAACTCATTACCAAACTTAAAACAATGGAGAGACCTGGTCTGAACAGAGACATTGGATTCTTATCTCATTATACATGACTAAGCCATTTCTCACCTTCTCACCCCTTGCCTTTTCCTGTAAGACCTATTACAGTCGTTAAGAGTCGTCAACAGGCTCATCTCAGCTATCTGCCAATCTCCAATTCCCACCACCCTTCTGAGTAATACCCCTCCCCACCTTCTCACTATATAGAAGGATCTGGCAACTTCTGTTTCAGTGTATCTGAAGAAGTGTGCATGCACACGAAAGCTTATACCAAGAACTAACTTAGTTGGTCTTTAAGGTGCTACAGGAAGGATTTTTTTTATTTTATTTTGACTATGGCAGACCAACACGGCTACCTATCTGTAATTATTCAGGGGTGTTACTCTTCCACTTCAAGCAGTGAATCACCAACTTTTTAAAGCCAATGAGTACATTTGGAATTTTGAATAAGGAGGGAATATATGAATTACCGTATTTTTCGCTCTATAACACGCACCTGACCATAACACGCACGTAGTTTTTAGACGAGGAAAGCAAGAAAAAATATTCAAAACGAAACAGTGGATGTATGATTTTTGTGGCTCATGCTGTGGCCACAGACGTGATCTGACGGTGAGTTTGGGGTAGCCCAATGCAAAAATCCTGAGGATCCATGTGGATCCATGCTTTGTAACCACGTTTTCCGCCATTGCAGCCCCATGAAACAGTGGGTGCGTGTGTGATTTTTGGTGCAGGCTGTAGCCATGGATATGCTATGTGATCCGATGGTGAACTTGGGGTGACCCAGTGCAAAAATCCTGAGGATCCATGTGGTTACAAAGCATGGATCCACATGGATCCTCAGGATTTTTGCATTGGGCTACCCCAAACTCACCGTCAGATCACGTCTGTGGCCACAGCATGAGCCACAAAAATTTGTAACCACGTTTTAAGTGGGGAGGGAAGGAAAAGCATTCAAGGGACAAGGAGCACGCGTGGGGTGTGTGGAGAAGGATGTGGCTAATGATGCAGGCGAGGGATTTAAGGGGAGAAGGAGCACGCGTGGGGTGTGTAGAGAAGGATGCGGCTAATGATGCAGGCGAGGGGTTAAAGGGGAGAAGGAACACGCGTGGGGTGTGTAGAGAAGGATGCGGCTAATGATGCAGGCGAGGGATTTAAGGGGAGAAGGAACACACGTGGGGTGTGTAGAGAAGGATGCGGCTAATAATGCAGGAGAGGGATTTAAGGGGAGAAGGAGCTCGAGTGGGGTGTGTGGAAAAGGAGCTTTTCGGAGAGCTGAGAGGGGAGGGGGGAAGGAAAGAGCACTGTTGCTTTAAAGGAGCCAACCGGACAGCAGCCACTTACAGCAGTGTAAGCAGCTCCTTTCCTCTCCCGCTTTCCTCCTTCTCTCCCTCTTTGCTGCTTTACGCAGCTAATGGCGAATCCCCTGCAACCCAAGTCCTGCTCAGCGGATCAGCTGAGACACTGGGAGAATCGTAATTTCCCCCTCTCGCTCATCCCGTGCCCTCCTGTCCCCAGCAGCCTTTTAAAAAACTTTTTTACTGGTTTTCACTGCGCTCGTGGCTCAGAGCCCTCCTGTGCCCTGCCGTCCCTCTGCAGCCTCATTGCTCCGTTTAGAGAGAGTTGCTAGCTGAGGCTGCAGCAGCTGTTGCTGGCTACGCCGCGCTTTTCCGGCTCCCTATGGCTCCCGTCTGTCCCTCCTCGAGTGTAAGCGGCTGCTGCCCGCTTTGCTGCCATGGCTCTCCTTCCCTCCCCCCCTTCTCCTGGCTGTAAAGCAAGCAAAGCTAGAGCCGTGCAAAGCCCTGCAAGCGGCTCCCGCTTTGCTTGACTGATGGCAGCCATGGATCCAGTCGAGTGCATTCACTCCGTAACACGCACAGGCATTTTCCCTTACTTTCTAGGAGCAAAAAAGTGCGTGTTTTGGAGCGAAAATTACGGTAGTTAATTTAGTGTGGTGGGAACCATGCATTTGAGTTGTGTTAACAGAAATCCGAGGGCTCCCTTGGACGAAACAAAGACACCAACCAGAGCAATTCAGAGCAAAACAGCAGCCAGTAGGCTCGGTCCTTTATTTAAGAAAGAACTGTCGCGACAGGACTCCCACCGCCCATGAGGTGAAACAAGATGGAAGCCCCGAACAAAAGAAGACCCCAACTTTTATTAGTTACTAATCCCTTAAGCTACACCCTCAGAATTACATCATATTTACATCATGATTATATTAAAAATAGGAGGAGTCGAGGAGGGGCTGTGCAGGTAATCCGAGTGTCTTGACACCTGGCCGGAGCCTCCTTTCCCCTCCCCACATGAGTCATGCATAAGAACAAAAGGGAAAGGGCGAAGTTTCCTGCCCCCTGAGGGGAATCCGGTCATAGTCCATTGTGAGAGTCCACACGGAATACACTGAAACATGCAGTCCATTGTGTCCCTGATAGCCTAATGTCTGAGCCCATCACGATGGCTATCAAGGTTGTCACGTCCACTCGGGAGGACCGCAGAGTACGTGACTGCTCGGTCAAGGGATTATGGCTGCCTAGTATCAAGCCACCCCCCTTTGATAGTCCTTGTAATATGCAGCAGAATAAAAGTGGTCCGGTGAGAATCCGAGGTATGGTTGATTTTGGGTGAATTTATAAAGAATACTGTTCTTGAAGTTCAAAGTACTTTCGCCTTCAGGAAGCAGCTTGCTACATTTTGATTAAATCAGTCACGGTCAATTGAGATCGGAAACTTTGTATTGAGAGCTGTCAAAGGTAAGGGAGAAGAGCGCCTGTAGCCTAAAGTACCTGCGTGGCCGTCGCAAGGGGTGCTGTTCGGTAACACTGATTGGCTGAGGCGGCCGCCGATTGACCCAGAGTTCAGGCGACCGGTCTACCAATAATACAGATAGGGCGATGCGGAGTGTTATAGCGAAAGGCTGTCAGGCTAGCGCTTCCTTATTTACGGAAGGCTTCTTTCCACATAGGAGACGGCCCTCTAAAGGGACGTTCCTTGGGTAGGGGAGGGGAAGGTGTGTGTGTGTGTGTAGTGTTTGTGCAACACGTGTGAGTGTGAAACGACAGAGTAAAAAGTGGGGGTCTCCTGCAACAGTTGGTCCCCACTCTCCCAGATGAGCCCCCTCCGAGGGAGAGGGGGGGAAGCAAAAAGGAATCAGAAAGAGAGAATGTCCACATGCACACTTTGCTTTTCCTAAGGGTCTGGGTTTCATATTCATTTTTTATTTAATGAACATTTGGTACAAAATTATTTCCCAAATATTTGTGTCACAAAATTGGTCTTAAGATAGCTTGGATTCTAATTACAATTTATATAGATCAAGCACCCTCTCATTTACGTGACTCATATAAGACTGATTATAGTGTTCATTTGTATTAAATGACTTGCAGTCACGTTCCAAGGCTACTTGCAAATGGTGTCACACCCCTTTTTGCTTATTTGTTTTCAAAAACTGAGCATATAAAAACAGAGAGTACTGCTGATGTCTTTGAGGAAAGCAAAAACTCCTTAGAGAAAGAGAGTTGAACCTGACCAGGCAACCTAGAAAAAATTAAGGAGAAAGAGAAGGCAAAAGAAGGATGGAGATACGGACACTTTTGATTGCTCTGCTGGTGGTTCTTCTGATTCTGCACTACCTGAAACAGCTCTGGTCAAACAGGCATTATCCTCCAGGTCCTCTCCAGCTTCCTCTCATTGGAGCCATATGGAGGTTTGGATTGAAGATTCATGAAAATACTCTCGTTCAGGTACTTATTGCTTAGTAATAACTCAGTCTGATGTCAGCAATTATCTATTTCCCCCAACAATTATGATATTTAAACTTAAATAATAGCAGGGTTAAAATGGTAAATGCCATAAGCCTCTGTTGTCAGAAACTGTAAGCAATACAAATAATAGTAATAATATAAAGGATATTATTATTAATACTGAAAAGCACAAAACCATAAAAAAGTTTAAAATGTGCATTAAAAACTACTGATCAAAAATATTTATTGTATACTGTTAAACTGAGGAAGGACGAGAGAACACCCTCAAAGGAAGAATGGTTTGTGAAAATCTTGGAATATGCAGAGATGGCAAAAATTGATAAAAGATACAAATTTAGAATCTTTAAAAGAAGATTGGAAAACCTTAACGGTCTATATAAAAAGTTATTTCCCATATGCAAAGGCCACAGCGGGGTTTGAAGTGTAAGAAAACAGCAGAATATATTACGAAACATGTTAGAGAGGATGAAATTAGATAAGATGGAACTTTAAAATGCAATTGTATGTAATTCAAGTTATAAACATTGATATTGAGTGAGTGGGAAGTCACTTGTTTTGTTGAATTGGAATATAATTGTTGAGTAACAAATGTAACTTTCTATATGGAAAAAAAGAATAAAATATTATTACAAAAAAAAAGACTGACCACATAGGTCCTCAGCATTCATTCATGACAGCCTCTCAACAGGTACTAACCTGCATTTGCTATTCAATTTCTGAAGCCTGGGGACATTTTCATCATGTTTACTCCAACGAGAAGCACTTTTAAAAAAACAATTTAAATACCACGTTCTTAATGGATCTCTGCAGTAAACTAGGGTTTCCATATTTTAGGAAACCACAAAAATTGTGGAACTTTTTCCATTGTGTTGCTATACATCTGGGTGCTACCTGACATTTTGCCTGAAACCTGACCCAGTGCTCTAGCCCAGCCTATGGCAACCTGTTACCCACCAGATGTTTTTGACTATGATGCCCATCTGCCCCAACGACCATGGCCAACAGTCAACAATGATGGGAGTTGCTGTTCAAAAGCATCTGGTGTGCTACAGTTTCCACATCCCTGCACACAAAATAATTGTGACAAGGTCCTATTCTGGTACAGGAGGGCTAATCACTATGAAGTGCCTCTGCTGCTCTGATCCTAGGCCGAGGCAGCATTGACGGCAGAGAGTAAAATAAATAAATAAATAATAAATAGATCGTATTTATATCCCGCCCTACCCAGCTGAAGCCAGGCTCAGAGCAGCTAACAACAATAAAAGCAACACAGCATTCTAAAATCAATTCATTCTAAAATCAATTCAAAATCTAATTAATGGCAACCATTGGGCTAGAGTTCTGTGAGGGTTGAAATGGAGGGAGGGAGGGGGAGGAGGGGGAGAGATGATAGGAAGAGAACTGCACATAGTGAGAAGCTGCAGAGGTGAGGGAGACTGAAGCTCTCGTATTAAGTTGAAATATCCAACTGTGTTTTTTGAATCCATCATTCCTCTCCTTTCTTTTGACCCAAATGGTAGCTGGAAAAGCAATATGGAAATATTTTCACCCTATGGGTAGGACATCTACCCATTGTAGTACTGTCTGGATTCCAAGTAGTGAAAGAAGCGCTCATTGACCACTCTGAAGAATTAGACGAGCGACCAGAGACTCCTTTCCTTAGGAACATGGCAAAAGGAAAGGGTAAGTAGTGAAAAATAAGAATTTCTACTGGTATTTTCCCAAGAGAAAACATTTAAAGGGCTGTCCAGAACAAAGGTTCTCTATTATTGTTGCACTGCAGGAAATGGGTTACCTAGGAGCGAACAGCTAGGGGCTGAGGTCTCTTCAGTGCCCCTCTAAAATATGTGAAGGGGCCTGTGTTGTAAATAAAAATATGCCCTTTTCCCTTATGGGGTATCCAAGAGCCCATATAGAGTCCTTACATACGTTCCCTATTGGTAGGAGAAAATAACAGAGGCCAACCAGAGAATATTGAGAAGCAAAGCAGCTAGTAAGCTTGATCTTTATTGATCTGTTGCAACAGGGTGCTCCCCTCACACACAGGAGAGGAAGAGGACCCCTTAAAATGCTGTGCCAGGGCTTATAAAGACTTTTGAAATTCCCATTCTCTAGATCAAGACCACCCCCAGAAACATTATGCATGCATCACAGAAGGGGTGTAACCTAAGACCACCCCTCAGATACATCCCACCTACATCACAGAAATTTAAATGTTGTTTTTCTCTTGTCCTTGTTTATCTCCTGTCTGGCAAGTTACTTGATTGGATTGCCTGGGGAGCCTGGCCATTCTTTTGTAGTGGTAAAATACTTATTTCCTGGGCCAGGTCACAGGCTCACACCTTATTCAAACAGACATATCCTTGAGACAGGATTTGTGAGGAAAGAGACAATGGGGAGGCTTTTCCAGTTTAACCTTGCAGAGAAAGGATTTGGTCAGTTTAGGAATCAAAATTGTTCCAGGTTGGTCTTCCTGTGTTGATCTATGTATGCGCAGTTATGAACATTACCATATATCTAAGACCATAAAATTCCTATCACATTATCCCCCCTTTTGGGCTAGAATTTTTCTTAAAACTTTTTGCCCCACAAATAATAACATTGTATGTTGTAAATGGATGTCTTTGTATAAATAACACATCTTGCGTTTTGCTACTAAATTACTTGTGGCATTCTAACACTTTGGGAGAGACCATTTACTCAATAGTGCTCTATGCTTTACACCTAGCAGGAAGGTCTACTAATGACTGAAAAATGCAGTTGGTGTTTTGCCCTTCGCCATTTTTGTGTGTCTCTCAGGTGTCAAGCTAGTTCTTCTGTGGTCTCATACCGACATAGTGCTACAGCAACACATCCTGTTGAATCCCCTCGGGGCTTTCATTTAACCATGTCGCCTGGCATTCACCATAGCTGGCACAGGTTTGGACATCGCATGAGAGAGATGTCTTTGCCTTGGCCTTTCTATGGGATTTTATTATAGGCTGTGGTCTTGCACTCATGGGAAGTTGCTCACTTGCACTTAAAGGACCAAAAAGCTAATTGCAGCCTGGATACACTTGCCCAATTCAAACTGAGTCCAATTTGAATTTTTCTTGCCCCATGGTTCTCAACTTTTCAAACCAATCTGTTAAAAGAAAACCATTCTTAAAAGGGCACTTTGTCCAAATAAGTCAATTTAACTCTATAAGGGATCATTGCTGCTAAACCAAAGCATATGCACCTTCATGTACCTGGTGTTTTATGGATCCAGAAGCTTGTCCTTGGCAAAACGAGGTTTAGCACATTTTAAAATGGGTAGGGAAGGTTGGCAGAGTGCCAGGTGGGACAACGAAATGTGGTTATAAATTGAGCTAAACATTGGACTACACAATAGTGTGAGCTATTAGAAAGTATAAAATGCATGAGAATTCTCCATTGGTGTGTAAGCAATAAGACATTAAACATAAAAACAGTTACACACAAAACATTGCCTCCCTTTGTGGAAATCACACTGTCAGACACATTTCAATATTCTTACATAATAACATATAATACAAAACAACTAATTAAATATAAAAACAGTTACACACAAAAAATGCCCCCCTTTGTGGAAATCACACTGTCAGACACATTTCAATATTCCTACATAATAACACATAATACAAAACAAACTAATTAAATATCAGTTGCATATCTTGACACAATTGTGATCTTTTACGTATGTATCTTTTGAATCCTGGAGCACAGAGGCTTGAGGTTCAAGTGAAAAAAAAATGTCCTTGCAATTCAACTCCACCCTCCTTTGTCAGCCCCACTCCCCCGTCAGTCTATATCCTTTAAAAGAGATAGCTGTGGGCATTTTGAAAACTCTGGTGTCTGCTGTTGCAGGTCTTGTGATGGCGAAGAACTGAGTTGAGGGGTTGTTGCTGCTTTTCATCATTGCACATCTGTAGAAGTGATATCCTGTAAGGGGGCAGGGTTTTTTTGGGGGGCTTAAAGGACAGAGTTAGAAAAAGGAAGGAGCAAAGGCCCCCTCCAAGAAAATCTCCTTGAGTTATTAGCTGCAAATAATAAAATCTTAGCATGTTAAGAATTTTACTCATTTTAATATTATTATCACATTTCCATATAATTACTGTTACTATCTGCTATGTTTGTTTGCTTTCTTTCACTTAATAAAAAATTACTCCACATGTAGAGAAAGAGAACTGTAAAAAATACAAGAAAGGTTAAAAAATAAAAAGAGAAAGCAAAAAATTAGATTACCAGTTAGATGAAAATGGACTTGACACAAAGACATCAGATTCAGAAAAGAACTATTATTAAATAATACAAAGATATTATCAAAAACCGCACAGAATACTACTGGACTGAAAAAAATGGGGGGGAAATGGGGAAAAAACTTAAAATTCACCATGTGCTATCTGATAAAAGAACTTCATGAAACTGACTTTCAACATGTGATGAACATGTCCCCAAAGTAAAACACACACACACAAAATGACCTATGAGGAACCAAAAATAAATAAATGCTAAGACACACAATTAATAAGAAACCTGAAGTAACCTGAAGTAATCTGTTTTGGCATTCTAACATCCCAAATGAAAATAAAAGAGTGTTCCTTGATGTGACAACATCGGCTGTAATGTTAATAGTGGAATACTGGGAAATGAGTTAATACCAAGAAAAAATGAATGGCAATTTAAAGTTGTGCAAGTACCTTGCACTAGCCAAAATGACAGAATTAATAAGAAATGCTCAGGCAAAAAGGTAAACAAATACCATTCCACAAACAATGTTTGGTTGTGCTTCAGTTAATTTCATATATATAATGGAAGAACTGATTTTAATAAACGAAAACAGATTATTTGTAACCTAAAAAAAAGTCAAAGCCACAAAGAGATAGAGGGAAGTCGCTAATATAGCAGGGATTCAGACTTGTTTTGCTGAACAGAAAGAAAGTGACTGTTTGGCTTTAAGGGAAGAAAGAAGAAAAGAAATACAATTGCAATTACTTTTTATAGAGTATTTAAATCACAGTTTGCATCCCCTCATTATCATTTGTGCTGTGGGAGAAAAGAAAGGACATTTTGTTAGGTTCCCATAGCCTGCTGAAAGGGAAAATTATTTCATGTGAGAGGTCTGTCAGGAAATGCTGTTCCTAAAATGCATAGGCATATACACACACAAACACCAAAATAAAAATAAAAATAAAAATATAAAATTTAAATTCCATTGGGGAGGCGAACCCTTTTGTCTTACATAGCCCCTGGAGCAAAAGACACATTAAGGATGATTTCCCTCAATGGTTCCAAGTTTTACATAAGGAAATTTGGATAGATTTCTCCCTGCAGCCCAAGCTCTCCAAACCTTCTCTCTTCCCCCCTCCTTTCTCTCGCTCTCTCTTTTTTGTAAGCTGATCTAGCCTCTGTGCATGTGCAGAGTTCATGTCTCAGCAAACCTTTTATACCATTGAAAATGTTGCATCTTTTGGCTAAATCAGAATAAGGAAGGGAAGGGTAAGGAGTAGATTTAAAAAATAGGGTTAGATTTTAAAACAAAAAAGAGAAACTCAGCAATTCAAGTATTCACCAAAGCTAGCAATTTCAGCCCAAGCAAAAGGGACTGCTTCCTTTATGTACAGGAAAGGGCTATCATTATTGGTCATATTATTGGTCATTTTATCTGGTCATTCGCGGAACAATCAACCGCTCTCTTATTCATGAGTAAAAATGGCCAGAGAGTCAGAATTCATAGGATTTTTTAACATTCTCAGTCATTTCAGCCTTACCATTTGCAGACAATTTTTTTTCTGCCCTTTATTTACAGGATTGGTCAAGGCGCCTATGTATTTGTATGTGCTGAAACTTTGAATTGACTTTGAAGTCTGATTTTTAAATAGTAGACAAAATGATAAACACTGTAATCACTCAAATGCTTGATATTACCAGCTGTGCTTCAAAAACATCACGGCTTCACCTCGCACCTTTTAAAACTAAAGAGCAAAGCTAGGCTGAATTTAAGAATTACCCTCCAATGCTTGCAGACACATGTCCTTCCACACAGCCACAAATTGGGAGAGTTGAAAGGGACCCTGGGGTCATCTAGTCCAACCCTCCAAAATATAGGGTTCACAGCAAGATTTTGCAGTAAGATTTGTACTACCAAAGAGACATACACATTTAAGTACAGATTTACAACTGGGAAAGGAAACATCTATGCTCCTATCATGTACTAAGGAAGAGGAAAATAAAAGTACCCAACTTTACACAGAACCCTTTTAGCAGATCTTGAGATAGTTTGAGTGAGTTTGCTTCCTTAGACTAAATGCAAGTTCCTATAGAAATGATATTTAAAGGAAGATTGAAGTGAACAGTTTTTTTTTCTAAGATAGGGAGAGGATCTTTTATAAAGCAAAGTTAGTTCAATTGATATAACCACTCACAAATAATTAAAACAGCCATAGATTTGATTTAAAAGGAATACAAAAGTGAACAATTTTTCCTGAACTTGCAGAGGAATAGTAAGCCTAATCTATGCCCCCCCTTGCAGTTTCCTTTAAAGGAAGCTTACTCGGGAGTAAATTTACTTGGCACAGAAGTAAGAAGGAGAAGGGAAAAAAAACTGTAAGAGACAGAATGAAACAGGGGGGGGGGGCATTTTCTAAGAAAAGAGGCCAGGAAGTCTTATAGAGACTGATATCAGGAGCCTTACAATAACTCTTCTGTCCAACCAAATCAAAGTTAAAACTGGACTCAGATATTTTTCTTAGAAGGAAAACCATACTTTCATAGGCATATGCTTAATGAAATACATACACTGCATTTTAGCTTGAGAGAGCAGTTGGCTCAACTAGGCTTTTGCAGCAGAAACATTAGGTTAACTTCACATTCCAAAATAGACTGGAACACAGGTGTACTCACAAACTCAAAAGTTACAACACAACATCATTTACCATTAGACTTAAAATCACCCTCCTCACTTAAACTTGAGGAAGGAGGTGGGGTAATCCTCCTTTCAGAACACAAGTAGCATGTATACAGGATTTTACCACTTGGGAGGAAAACTCTCTTTTAGAGCCTCTCTCAAATAACAAACATGTGCACACTTCATTCTCCATTTTGTCTTGTTTAAGATTGATAAGGCTCAACATGGCTTCCTTAGATTTAGAACTGGAGCAAGCTTGCATTTTTATTTTTATTTAGATGGCACATTTAAGATAAGCAGCTGCTGGATGTGTTACCTAAGTACAATTTAAACACAGGAAAAACGTTTCTTAAACACAAATTAAAGGGGACTGTCAGAGTCCAGGCGGGAAGTAAGCACCAATTGGGCTTCTTTCACGCCAGGGGTCTGAGGACTATTTTTCTTTTGATTGAGGTGCACCCATTTTCAATTAAAAGGGGTTTGGACCTGGGAAAACTCCGAAGGGTCCAGAAAAGGGGAAACCTGGACAAAACTCCGAGGGGGAAACCTGGGAATACCTGGTCAAAACTCCAAAGGGGAACCTGGGGATACCTGGCCAAAACTCCGAGGGGAAACCTGGGGATACCTGGCCAAAACTCCGAGGGGAAACCTGGGGATACCTGGCCAAAACTCTGAAGGGGAAGCCTCTCTCACTCAATATCTGTTCTGGAACCCACAGCAACCTCCCTGCCTTTTACAATCTAACTCAGAGTCTCTACTGAACGCTTGCACACTTGCAATGCCAGATTGAGACTCTGGAATACGAAAGATGGAAAGGAATTCAGCGCCCTTGCGTTCTCTGTTCACAGGTCATTTCTAACAAAGATCGCCATGGCAGAGGTGCGGCTGCGCTGGGAGTTATAGTTTTGGGAATTATAGTTTTCAGTGCATAAGAAATTGCACGACCTTTCTGGGCAAAACTCCGAAGGAATAGGTCGGCATAAAGAATTAAGTGGAAGAAATCACACACAACCTTGTGCCTGGGCATACTCCGAAGGGCTAGGGCTGGTGTTGAGATCAAGAGGACAGAAAGGAGGAGAAGGCAGTTTTTCAAGAGTTAAAGTGAGGAAAGAAGTAAGGATTTGAGAAGTATAGGCTTGCTGTGGTTTGCAGAATCCCACCCCACTACCCATTTTTCCTACTCATACTCACTTCGCAAGCGCTGTCTTGGTGATCCCGGGATCTCTTGACTGGTTGTTTAAGGCCGGCCTGATCAAGCGTTGCTTCCTCTGGTTAGCCCCGCTGAACCTCCAGTTATTTCCAGACCCTGGGACCGATGGAGGACTGGCCATTCCTCCTGGCAAACTGCCTGGTGCACACTGGATAACCAGCCCTTCCTCGCCTCCAGAATCCGGGTAACCAAAAGTCCCTTCGTGCGTGGTCGCCATCTGTTGTAAATAAAAATATGCCCTTTTCCCTTATGGGGTATCCAAGAGCCCATATAGAGTCCTTACATGGGTTCCCTATTGGTAGGAGAAAATAACAGAGGCCAACCAGAGAATATTGAGAAGCAAAGCAGCTTGTAAGCTTGATCTTTATTGATCTGTTGCAACAGGGTGCTCCCCTCACATGCAGGAGAGGAAGAGGACCCCTTAAAATGCTGTGCCAGGGCTTATAAAGACTTTTGAAATTCCCATTCTCTAGATCAAGACCACCCCCAGAAACATTATGCATACATCACAGAAGGGATGTAACCTAAGACCACCCCTCAGATACATCCCACCTACATCACAGAAATTTAAATGTTGTTTTTCTCTTGTCCTTGTTTATCTCCTGTCTGGCAAGTTACTTGATTGGATTGCCTGGGGAGCCTGGCCATTCTTTTGTAGTGGTAAAATACTTATTTCCTGGGCCAGGTCACAGGCTCACACCTTATTCAAACAGACATATCCTTGAGACAGGATTTGTGAGGAAAGAGACAATGGGGAGGCTTTTCCAGTTTAACCTTGCAGAGAAAGGATTTGGTCCGTTTAGGAATCAAAATTGTTCCAGGTTGGTCTTCCTGTGTTGATCTATGTATGTGCAGTTATGAACATTACCATATATCTAAGACCATAAAATTCCTATCACACCTGGCTCCGCCAAAGTTCATGGCAATTGCCATTCTAATGGTGGGCGTGAGCCACATCATGTAACTGGTCATGCGAGGTGGGACTAACTTGCCCCCTTTGAGGCATTCTCAAAGTAAAGGAAGGATTGAACTCTGATTAATAAGAATACACATACACATACACAAGAATACAAATAAGAGGCTTGAACCAGCAAGATTCTGGGAAGGGTGCGCATAATAATCTCTCCATGCCTCCACCCCTCAGCCCAGGTCATTTTATTCACAAAAGAACTTTTACAGAGTGTTCGTAAGAACCAATCATATTTCTTCTGAACATTTCAACAAACCCCACGTGGGGAAAAGGTAAACTACCAAAACTAATTAAGCACACAGAACTACAAAGGAGTACATTTGGCAAGCCCAGGAGGTGATAAACAAGCAATATACATGATAAGAAGGATGGCCAGGAGGACAGCGATCATTATCACCTTTATGTGAAACCTGTTTCCTAGCCCTAAGATCCTAAGATTAACATATCAGAAAAGCTACATCAAAGAAGTTTGCCCACTGTCTTTGATGACAAAGGAGCCTGCCTGTCTAAGCAACTGGGCTGTGTATGTGACTTGTGAAGAGAGAGAAATGGGCAGTAGAGGAACAGTAGAGGAAATGGCCAGAGATGCAGGCGGTTGTGGGATTTGATCAGAAATTATTGTCTATGTATCAAACCCAGTCAACACAATGCATTCATCGTGGACACAATGGCTTGATGCATATTTTATAATTCCTCATAGTAATCCTACCTGACCCCACACTCTGGATATTTGCACTCCTACACCCTTCCTGATATTTTATTCAAGTTGGCACCCTGATGGATTGCAACTAGCAAGATTCAACTGCAGGTAGAAGTTTGTTGCCTGTTGTAATGCATTTACTATCCTGGCCCTCAGTGCTGGATGAAGAGCTTGAACTCTGAGTTCTTTCTGCTGAAAGTTTTGACGCCTACATCAGATTGGTACTGTTACCGGAAAATCCGAGGGCTCCCTTGGACGAAACAAAGGCACCAACCAGAGCAATTCAGAGCAAAACAGCAGCCAGTAGGCTTGGTCTTTATTAAGAAAAGACTGTCACGACAGGACTCCCACCGCCCATGAAGTGAAGCAAAATGGAAGCCCTGAACAAAGGGAGACCCTAACTTTTATTACTTGCTAATCCCCTAAGCTACACCCTCAGAATTACATCATATTTACATCATGATTATATTAAAATAGGAGGAGTCGAGGAGGGGCTGCACAGGTAATCCAAGTGTCCTGACACCTGGCCGGAGCCTCCTCTCCCCTCCCCACATGAGTCACGTTTAAGAACAAAGGAAAAGGGTGAAGTTTCCTGCCCCCCTGAGGGGAATCCGGCCACAGTCCTTTGTGATAGTCTGCGCGGAATACACTAAAATATGCAGTCCATTGTATCCCTGATAGCCTTCTGTCTGAGCCCATCACGATGGCTATCAAGGTTGTCACGTCCACTCGGGAGGACCGCAGAGTACGTGACTGCTCGGTCAAGGGATTATGGCCGTCTGATATCTGGTCACCCCCCTTTGATAGTCTTTGTAATATGGAGCAGAATAAAAGTGGTCCGGCGAGAATCCGAGGTACGGCTGATTTTTGGTGAATTTATAAAAAATACTGTCCTTGAAGTTTAAAGCACTTTCGCCTTCAGGAAGCAGCTTGCAACATTTTGATTAAATCAGTCACGGTCAATTGAACTCGGAAACTTTGTATTGAGAGCTGTCAAAAGCAAGGGAAGAAAGCGGCAGTAGCCTGCAGTACCTGTGTGGCCGCCGCAAGGGGCGCTGTTCGATAACGCTGATTGGCTGAGGCGGCCGCCGATTGACCCAGAGTTCGGGCGACCGGTCTACCAATAATATAGATAGGGCGATGAGGAGCGTTACGGGAATACAGGGTTTTTTCTCAATGGGGAGCTGTCAGGCTAGCGCTTCCTTATTTATGGAAGGCTTTTTTCTACATAGGAGACTGCCCTCTAAAGGGACATCCCTTGGGTAGGGGAGGGGAAGGTGTGTGTGAGTGTATGTGTGTGGTGTTTGTGCAACACGTGTGAGTGTGAAATGACAAAGGAAAAGAGGGGGGGGGGTCTCCTGCAACAGTACCTTGCCAAGGCACAGGTTAAAAGAAGTGGCAATTCCATAAGAGGGAAAGATACCCATATTAAATACCAGATGACTTTTGGAGACTGGTGCCTGCATTGGCTGGATGAGGTGGCGGACTGGATGAGGGCCAATAAATTGAGTCTGTATCCTGGTAAAATGGAGGTATGGTGATTGGAGTCTAGATAATTGTTCAGTTTACTGCTATGGATGGGGTTGAACCCCCCCCCCCCGAGAGAACAAGTTCATAGACTAGGCGTGCTCCTGGATAAATCTTGGCTGCTAGAGGCCCAGTGACCTTAATGCCTTCTACCAGCTTCAGCCAGCAAGGCAGCTTTGGCTAGTAAGACAGCGAAAGTAGTTTCTGGATCAGGATAGCCTAACTACTATCATCCATGTGCTGGTTATCTCTAGGCTGGATTACACAATGTGCTGCATTTGGGGCTGCCCTTGAAGCAGCGTCTGGCAAAAAATGCAGTGGCTTGACTGCTCATGGGGGCAGGACATAGCCAGCATGTTATGCCAGGGGCTGACAATTAGCTAAGTTCAAGGTGCTGGTTGAACAAAGAGCCTATAAAACTTGAGATCAATTTAACCCTTCCAATAAGCTTTTCTGTTGAAATCTTTCTCAGTTTTGCTTCTTTTCATTTTTTTTATAGAATTTTTTATTGGTTTTACAAAATTTTTTAAAGACAAACAAACACATAAAAAGACATACAAACACGTATAATTTCATAACATTTTTTCATAAACCTCTTTTCCGGGACTTCCCCATACCCCCCCTTTCTGCATCCCATTGTCCATACTTTTTTAGCAACTTCTAAATGTTTCTTTCCAACCTCTATCGTCTTAATCCTTTCTTTAATCTAATCTTATATCACTGTAACCCTTTTTTTCTGAGAACCTCGACATTCTAGCATTCCTCAAGTTTGTAGTAGTCCTTAAGATAAATTTTAAATTTCTTCCATTCTTCTTCCGCCGTCTCTTTTCCCTGATCGCGGATTCTGCCAGTCATCTCAGCCAATGTCATATAGTCCATCACTTTCATCTGCCATTCTTCCAGAGTGGGTAGATCTTGTGTCTTCCAATACTTTGCGATAAGTATTCTTGCTGCTGTTGTAGCATACATAAAAAAAGTTCTATCCCTCTTTGACACCAATTGGCCGACAATGCCCAAGAGGAAGGCCTCTGGTTTTTTAAGGAAAGTACATTTAAGTACCTTTTTCATTTCATTATATATCATTTCCCAGAAAGCCTTAATCTTCGGGCATGTCCACCAGAGGTGATAAAAAGTACCTTCAGTCTCTTTACATTTCCAACACTTGTTATCAGGCAAATGATAGATCTTTGCTAGCTTGACTGGGGTCATGTACCACCTGTAAGTCATTTTCATAATGTTTTCCTTTAAGGCATTACATGCCGTGAATTTAATACCGGTGTTCCACAACCACTCCCAGTCAGCAAACATAATGTTATGACCAATGTCCTGTGCCCACTTAATCATAGCCGATTTAACTGTTTCATCTTGTGTATTCCATTTCAGCAGCAAGTTATACATTCTTGATAAATTCTTAGTATTGGGTTCTAACAATTCAGTCTCTAATTTTGATTTTTCCACCTGAAAGCCAATTTTCCTATCCTGTTTGAAAAACTCCATTATTTGATGATATTGAAACCAATTTTGTACTTTATGTTTCATTTTCTCATGACTTTGTAATTTCAGTTTATCTCCCTCCTGTTCCAAAATTTCCCAATACTTCGGCCATCCGACCTCCATATTGAGTTTCTTCACTGCCTTAGCCTCCACGGGAGACACCCATCTAGGGGTTTTGTTTTCCAACAGATCTTTATATCTTATCCAAACATTAAACAATGCTTTTCTAACAATATGGTTTTTTAAAGGCCCTATGCAGCTTGATTTTATCGTACCATAAATATGCATGCCAACCAAATGCATTATTAAAACCTTCCAAATCCAAAATGTCTGTGTTCTCGAGGAGCATCCACTCTTTCAGCCAACAAAACGCTGCTGCTTCATAGTACAATTTTAAGTCCGGCAGGGCAAATCCCCCTCTTTCTTTAGCATCTGTCAATATTTTAAATTTGATTCTGGGCTTTTTGCCCTGCCAGACAAATTTCGAAATATCTTTCTGCCACCTCTTGAAACAATCCATCTTGTCAAGGATCTGCAAGGCTTGAAACAAAAATAACATTCTAGGCAATACATTCATCTTAATCATTGCAATTTGGCCTAACATTGACAATTTCAAATTTGACCATATTTCTAGATCTTTTTTAATTTCTGACCAGCATTTTTCATAGTTGTCCTTATACAAATTCAAATTTTTTGATGTCAAATAAACCTCTAGGTATTTCACCTTCTTAACCAGTGTCAATCCTGTCTCTTCTTGAAATTTCTCCTTCTCCGTGGCTGTTAAATTTTTTTCTAAGACTTTAGTTTTTTGTTTGTTCAGTTTAAATCCAGCTACCTGGCCAAATTGTTGGATTATCTCCAACACCCTTTTCGTACTAGTGTCAGGCTCTTGTAGGGTCAATACTAAGTCATCTGCAAATGCCCTTAGCTTATAATGCTTATCTCCGACCTGTACACCTTTAACCTGCTGGTCATTTCTAATCATATTCAGCAACACCTCCAGAACCGAAATAAAAAGCAATGGGGAAATTGGGCATCCCTGTCGTGTTCCTTTTTCTATCTTGAGTTCCTCAGTTACCACATTATTTACAATTAGCTTGGCTTTTTGTTCAGAGTATATCGCACCCAAACCATTCTCAAATCCTTGGCCTACCCCCATCCCGTGAAGATTCTTTTTCATAAAACTCCAAGAAATATTGTCAAAGGCTTTCTCCGCGTCCACAAAAATCAGCACTGCTTTAGTGTTAATTTTCACCTCTAGCAATTCCAAAATGTCTATTATATTCCTTACATTGTCTGATAGGTGTCTTTTTGGGAGAAAGCCTGCTTGGTCCTTATGTATCTTCTCCATCAACACTCTTTTAAATCTTTTTGCCAAAATGTCTGCAAAGATTTTGTAATCCACATTAAGTAATGATATTGGGCGGTAGTTCTTGAGTTGAGTCTTTTCAGTCTCTGTCTTTGGTATGAGTGAAATATACGCTTCTTTCCACGATTCTGGTGCCCTTTTTCCCTCTAAGATCTCATTGCAGACTTCCTTTAACGGATAAACCAACCACTCCTTCAAAGATTTGTAGTATCTGGAAGTCAATCCATCTGGCCCCGGAGATTTGCCCAATTGCATGTCTTGAATGGCACCCTCAATCTCTTGTTCTGTTATTCTCTGGTTTAGATCCACCTTGCTTTGATGAGAGATTTTTTGTAATCCATATTTATTAAGGAATTTATCTATATCCTCTTCATTTTGTGGTCCTTGAGAATAAAGTTTTTTAAAGTAACTCAAAAAACAGTTTCTAATCTCGTTGGGTTTAGATATGTTCTTTCCGTCCACTTCTAGGCTTGTAACTGTATTTAGTTTCTGCCTTTTCTTCAATTGCCATGCCAGAAGTTTACCACATTTATCTGCCGATTCAAATGTCTTTTGTTTCATTTGCTTTATCTTCCATTCAATCTCTTGATTCATCAATTCCATATATTGTGTTTGATGTAACTTAATCTCTCTCAAGATCTCCTGGGACTTCGGTTTTGATTTTAGTTTTTTCTCTCCTTCTTTTATCTTTTCCAAAATCTTTTCCTTCTTCTCATTCTGCTTTCTCTTTTTAATTGAGTTTTGTTGAATCAAAAATCCTCGCATCACAGCTTTACTTGCGTCCCAGATCACTCTTTTTTCCACATCGGCCTTTAGGTTTATTTCAAAGTAGTCCTTTAGAGTTTTTTGGGCCTTCATGTGGATCTCTTTATCTCGAAACAGGGTGTCATTCATCCTCCATCTGAATTGACCAGTTGTTGTAAGTTTCATTTCCATCTTCAAGGCGTTATGATCGGAGCAAGTTTTTGGGCAGATTTCTATTTTCTTGATCTTTGGAGCCATCCCACTAGTGATCCAAATTTGGTCGATTCTGGTCCAGGTCATCATTGCTTGGGAGAAGAAGGTTCCCTCTCTCTCCAGAGGGTTCCTTGTTCTCCATATGTCTATTAGGTCCATATTTTCCGTCATCTCAAAAAAAGTCTTCGGAAGTCTCCCTTCATTGGAGATTGTCAGTCTTTGTGCCTTGTCCATATTTGTAGAGACTACACCATTCATGTCTCCCATGATTATCATATTATAATCCAGATAGTCCGTCAAAGCTTCATGGAGTTTCTTGAAAAATTCCGCTTTGCCCTCGTTTGGTGCGTAAATTCCAACTATTAAGTATTTTTCTCCTTGTACTTGTATCTCAACTGCCAAATATCTTCCTTGTTCATCTTTAAACATCATTTTTGGAGCCCACTTTTCTTTTACATAAATCACAACTCCCCTTTTTTTGACTTTGTCCGATGAAATAAATTCTTGTCCTAGTCTTTTGTTTATAAGTAGTCTCCTGTGAGCTCTAGTTATGTGAGTTTCTTGTAAACATATCAAATCCAGTTGTTCTCTATTCAGAATATGAAAGACTTGTCTTCTCCTCAAAGGCATATTGAGCCCATTACAATTCCAGCTAAGGAATTGCAGGGCCATCTTGTTATTTTTCTGACACTCCTCCAACAGCTCCAAGTTGTTGCTCTTCCTCTGATGGTGGTGGGATATGTCCAAACGATAGATTCAAGATGTCTATTGCTCTCCTCTGTTCTGCAATTGGGTCCACAGTTCCCTTCTGTAGGTCCTCTCGGTTTCTTTCCAGGAATTTCTCTTTGTCTTGTATAGTCTTTATTTTCACCTTCTTTCCCTTGTAATCAAAAGACAGTCCCTGTGGGAATTCCCACCTAAAGAGGATGGTATTCTTCTTTAGCAGATAAACCAGATCCTTGTAGAAAGCTCTCAGATCCAAGATATATTTAGGGATGTCTTTAAAAATCTGTACAGATGAATTTCCAATTTGCAAGGCCTTTTCAAAATGTAGTCTTAATATTTTATCTCTTTCCTCCTTGGATCTAAGGGTAATCAAACAATCCCTCGGGGTCTTTCTGTTCTGTTTTTTACCCAGTCTAAACGCTGTTGTAATTTTAAATTCGTCCTCCTCCAAGTCTTCCCAGCAGTCAGCAAACTCTTGTGTTAGGAACTCCACGAGATTATCTCCTTCGTTCTCTGGAATTAATCTCAATTTCAAATTTCTCTCTTTTCTCTGTAATTCCCACAAAGCCAGAGTTGCATCATGCTCATGCACCTTTCTGGCAATCGGTTCTAAGTTCTCTTGAGTCTCTCCAGCAATGGTTCTAGCTTCTTCCGCAATTTTACGTGTTGCAGAATTTTCCTGAACCAGCCTATTTATAGATTCTGTGTTCAGGTCAAGTCTTGCTGTTAATTCTGTTAATTTTTGTGTATTTTCTGAACTCTGCTTTGTTAGAGTCTCCAGGGATTGGTTTATCTTAAGTAGAGCTTGTGTCACAGCATCCATGGAGACGGCTGTCGCTTTTTCTTGTCCTGTTGTTCCTGTGGGGGTTGCACCTGTAATCGAGCCTCTCTTCTTTTGTTGCTGTTGCTGTAATTGTTGTTGTTGTCTAGTCTTAGCTCTTGTAGCTATCTCTTCTGGTGGACCACTCATGTCCCAAGGTCGTTTCCCACGGGAACCGTCTCCCGATGGAAAATTCCACTGTCTTGGGCTGTAGCAGCCTTTACTTTACCCTCTAGAGGGAGCAAATCAAAATGTCCAAGTACGGAGACAAAGAAAATATCCAAATACGGAGACAAAGAGAGTTTAAGACAAGTATATCAGGAGGCTTGTAAATATTAATTGCAACACTTTTCCAATAGATACTGTCTCAGCCTACTCTGTTATACTGTAGCAAAAGAATCCAGGAACTTTGTATCACATCATGTAACTTTCACAGGAATTTAAAGTCAGTTCAGTGCCCTATTGTCTTATTTAGCAGTCCGTTTCAGGTTATTGAGGCAGCAGAAGATTTTTTCTTTTAAGTAAATCATGCAGTTACTAGTGTCTCTTTTGCCTCCCCTCTGCCCTGCTTGCTAGAGGGGAGGTTTAAAGTCCAAATGTCAGATTCAAATATTCCAAGATAATGTCTCTTGCGGATGCAGCTTAAATCTTCGTTGCTTTCACTGTCATGCAGTCGGGGGAAGGCAGACTTTCAAACTTCAGATCTCGAATGCCTCCATTTTTGAACTTTTTGGCTCCCAAACGTCAAAAACCTTGGAAGTAAATGCTCATTTCTTTTTAATGTTTTTGGTAGCTGAATTCGGTAAGCTGAATTTGGTAGTCTAACGCAGCCTCCACTTGAGTGCAGGAAGCTCCTGCAACCAATCGGAAGCCACCACTCAGTTGAACGGATTACGTTCAACAACACAGGTTTGACAATTACAATAATAATAATATGGTATTGGCCCGAATATAAACCGCACCCACCATTGATGCACTACATTCTTGTCAAGAATATGGTGCAGAATGCACCCTCAATAAAAGCTCCGTCTGGAGGGACCAGTAGAAGTAGTAACTGGTTGACATCACACATTATATCCTTAAAAACAGTGCGGCAAAATTGGCTGAATTGAGTTTGTTTGTTTGTTTGTTTGTTGAAGCTTTTCAGCATACTAACTAATCTAAATAAATAACAAAAACAAAAAAGGAAGAGAGAGAGACAGAGGAATGCCAAGCCCTCTCTCAAAGGTATGTCTTAACTCTTGTCTCACACAGAAGGGAGTGGACCCTCCCAGCTCTCACCTGGGTGCTTCCCTTTCTTCCCCCAGTCTCCCACCCTGGGAGATCTTTCCTTCTCTGCCACTCACACAGGCCAGCTATCACCTTCATGTGTGTACCCTCATTAACCCAGGGCAGAGGACATCACAAAACAAAACAAAACATAAGCAAAAGCAAAATAGCTAAAAGAAGACGAAAATAATAATTAAAACCTGAAGAGTGAAAGAGAGAAATAAATAAAGACAACTTCTGATTCTTCGTCTGTAAATTATATTTATTCATAATATTTTAGGTGTTCATTCCAGTGTGATATCCAACTGTTTTCCAGGATAATATCCAGCTGTTCCTTGTTCTGCTAGGTGAACATCGTCAGCCCCAGACATCGCTAAGTGTCAAGAATAGTCCTCTTCCAATCTTGTATGATGACTTTATCTCTCCCCCCCCAACTCCAACCATTACTCCATGTTTAAAAACAATAAATCATTCATTTTTATTTAAACACGAAACTTTCCGCTATAGTCATATATTTAAAAAATAATCTGTTATGTACTGAGTTGAATAGGATCCAAAATGCAGCAGTCTGATTGGTCCTAGAACAATAGGATTCAGAATGCAGCAGTCTGATTGGTCCTAGAACAATGCAGCAGTATGACTGGTCCGCAGGAGCCACCCAATCCAGCTCCAGGTGGAAGTGAATCCACAACCTGATTGGTCTACAGGAGAATCCCGGAATTAGCCAATCACGTGCAGCCTATTGTGTAAATAATGTATATAAAGCAGATATTTGGGGGGAACTTTCATTCCTCCTCACCACTATGAGCTGAATAAAGGGCATGAAATCCACTCTCAATTCCGAGTATATTTCATAATCCATAGTTATTTACTTGTATATTCATTATTTTACACCCATTTTGATTTTTGCGATCCCATTTCCTGTAGGAAAATTTAGCAAGAGGGGGAAAAAAGAACTTCCATTTCCACCACTTCCAATTTTCCCAATAGTGTCACTAGAAGCTTGATGGAATTTCCCTCTAAATTCCATCCAATTTGTACCCAGAATCCTTTCTGCATCATCTTGTAATTCTTTGCTGTAGAGAGACTAAGCAGCTCTTACATGCAAAGCCATGAAACATTGTTTGTTCTGAGATGGCAACTTTTTACATTGATATCTGTAAATAATAATTTCTCATTGATTTTCCATAGGTATTGTATTATCAAATGGCCACACCTGGAGGCAACAGAGACGCTTTGGTGTAGTTACTATGCGGAAGCTGGGGCTGGGGAAGAAAGGCATGGAGCACCAAGTAGCAGAGGAGGCCCATCAGCTCGTGGAGGTTTTTGCACATTCAAAGGGTATGTGATGCTAAGTGATGGTGCTGAGCTGGCATATGGAGATATATTTGTGCACTACCTCTGTCCATTTTAGAAAGGAATATGATATGCTTCTCTTGGTTCCTAATGGAGATCCCAGCAGTTTCTCATAGCCACCATGAAACCCCACTCTCAGTATGAACAGGAGCAGCTGAACTAACATTAATATAATTTTATTTTGCAGGACAGCCACTTGATCCCTCCATGCCCATCACTAATTCAGTCTCCAATGTGATATGTGCTGTGTCTTTTGGGCACCGGTTTGCTCTTGAGGATGAACAGTTCCAGAAGCTGATAGAAGCCATGGATTTTGTCCTAAAATTTATAGGAAGCTTCGTTCATGCTGTGAGTAGTCATTTTCATATATACACACACATATATACACACACACACTTTTATTGATTTTTTTAACATATTTGTTTCAACAGTCATACAACATATCTTCTCATTTGATACAATCTTGTAGACTTCCGTCAACACCTCTGATGATTTTCCATTCTTTATCACTTATTCTGCATTTCTTAATTTCTATATTACCTACATTTAATTGCCCTTAACTATATTTCTCTTCATAAGCTTTCTTGCAGTATTTCAAATAATCCACTTTACAAAACTTCTTCTTTCGTTGGTAGTTCTTCTTGCTTCCATTTTTGTGCCAATAATATTCTTGCTGCTGTCATTGAATATAAAAACAACTTACAATCCTGTCTATTTATATCATCTCCTACAATGCCAAGTAAAATGCTTCTGGTTTCCTAATAAATGTATATTTCAACATCTTTTTCATCTCATTATATATCATTTCCCAGAGGTTTTTCACTTTTTTTACTTTCCCACCACATGGGATAAAAAGTTCCTTCCTTTTCTTTACATTTCCAACATTTATTGCTTACTTTGTACTTTTTACCTAATTTTACAGGGGTAATATACCACCTCAAATTCATTTTCATCACATTTTCTTTTAAAGCATTGCATGCAGTAAATTTTAATCCTTCTTTCCATAGTTTTTCCCAATCTTTCAATTATATATTATATTCAAAGTCTTTGGCCCAACGTATCATAACCAACTTTACCTCCTCATCTTTCAAGTGCCATTCAAGCAGCAATTTATATGTTTTAGACAAAATTTTATACTTATTTTTCAATACCTCTATTTCAAATTTTGATTTATTATCATCAAATACTTTCCCCCTAAAATCCTGTTTAAACATTTCATTAACTTGGCGGTAGTGCAGCCAATCATTCACATATCCTTTAACCTCTTCATAAAGTTTCATTTTCCATTTACTTCCTTTTGTATTAATTTTTCATATGTAACCCGATTTATACTCATATTTATCTTTTTCACACTCATTGCTTCTAATGGAGACAACCACTGCGGTGTTTTACGTTCTAATAGGTTTTTATACCTATCCCATATTTCGAAAAGAGATCTTCGGGATATATGGTTTCCAAATCCTTTATGGACTTTTGTCTTATTATACCACAAATACATGTGCCAACCAAATCTATTATCATAACCTTTCAAATCCAACAAATCTGTATTTTCTAACAACATCAATTCCTTTAACCAACAGAGGCAAGATGCTTCATAGTACAGTTTCAAGTCTGGCAGGGCGAAACCCCCTCTTTCTTTAACATCTCTTAACTTATATTGAATTCTTGGTTTCTTCCCCTGCCTTTTGCCACTCTTTAAAATTGCTGCCCCCTTGATTATTGGAACTGATTGAAACAAAAATAACATCTTTGGTAGCACATTCATTTTAATAGCAGAAATCCTTCCCCCAAATGATAATTTCATCCTTCCAGATCTTTTTTATTCCATTCTGAAAAAGGTCTATATTCTTTGATGTTATCAGTTTCTCGCCTTGCCACCTGACAATTATCAGTTTCTCGCCTTGCCACCTGACTCGTACCGCTATTATCCTGCCTTCTTCATATTTGAAGATTTGCTGAGCTTCAAATTTATTTTTTATATACAAAACCACTCCCCTCTTGCTCTTGTCTAAATTCATTTCCCAGTTTTTTATTAATCAGTACTCTTCTGTTTCCTAGCCACATGTGTCTCTTGTAAACAAATAATATCCAATTTTTTTTCTTTAGGGAATGTTCAATTTTGTTCCTTTTCTTTTTGTCATTTATGCCATTAACATTCCAAGTCCATAATTTCATTGCCATTTTAAGTTCTCTTTAAAAGTGAAAGAATAAAAGTCTTTAAACTCGTCCTCCTCCTCCTCCTCCTCCCTTCAATACAATACTCCTTCAATACTGTCTTTATCTTCCTCTTCTGGACCTGCTGGTCCTGCTGCTGCTGCTTCATCTCCTTTTCCCAACTCTTTGTATATCCTCAGGAATTTGTGCATTTCACCTTCATTTTTAAATTTAAATTTCTTTTTTTTTGTAATAAAACAAAATTCCATCCGGGAGTTCCCATTTAAATTCAGTTCCATTTTTCCTTAGCATCTGTGTCAGTGGTTTATATTGGTCACATTTTTTCAACAACCAAAGTGGGGCATCTTTAAAAATGATCGTAAATACTCCATCAAGTGTATTTTTGGTTTCTATGGAAGCCACCCAGAGTGGCTGGGTTAGGCCCAGCCAGATGGGCGGGGTATAAATAATAATAAATAATAAAAATTATTATTATTATTATTATTATTATTATTATTATTATTATTATTATTATTATTATATTATTATTATCATCATCATCATCATCATCATCATCATCATCATCATCATCAATGCATAATCTTTTTTCTCTATTTTTCTGCAGAATCAAATTTCTCATCTCTCTATCTTTGAATATAATCAATCAATCTCCTGGAAATTTATTTGCGTTACTAGTCTTTGTTCTAATCCTGAATGCATTCTGTATCATCTTCTTAACCTCCTCCACTTCCATACTTAACCGTTATGCAATTTCTGTTGTTAATTTCTCCAAGATGTTTTCTCCTTGTACTCCTGGGACTGATCTAAACCTCAAGTTCATTTCTCTTTGCCTCAGTTCATTCATAGCAATCACATCCCACAGTTCTTCCTGAGTATTATTTATTTCTGAAACTTCTCCTTTGACTTTCTCTTCCTCCTTTTTCATATATCTTACTTCCTGTTTCGTTCGCTTCATTCCTTCTTCTAAACTCTGTGTTCTTTTAGTTATCTCCCTCATCTGACCTTTCAATTCATTGACAGTCATATCAAAAATTTTATCTATCTATTCCAATCTAGTCTCCATTTTTTCACTTTGTTTGATGTATTTTTTAATTTCTGCAAACATTCTAAAAATATCTCCTATATATTCACTTTCTTGTTTCGATCCCCTCCTCTCCAATGGTGTTCCCCCTTCTCCAACATTTTTCTGTGTCTTCTCCATTATACTTCTATTATTTTAGATGTTATTTTATTCCTCACCACTAGATGTCACCCACCAATACTAAGAATGGACACCAATTATATCCTTTCTGCCTCTTGTTTGGCCAATGCAATGTAGCAGGTAAACAACAATGAGAGAGAGAAAATTATAATCCACAGATATATGGAATTTTTAATAAAAAAGTAATAACAAAATTAACAAAATTTTATTCTTCTGCCACTTGTTTGGCCAATCCACCACAGTGTCAAAGCAGGGAAATTATGATCAAGGTGTCTCCCCTGCCAGGTAAGTAGGGGAATTATAATCCAATTTAGATCCAAATAATAAAATGATGAAACAGGAAAAACAATAGTTCTTCTGCCACTTGCTTAGCCAATCCACTGTAAAGTTTTATGACTGAAATACAGCAACAGGGTTGCCAAACATAAATAGAGGAAGGAAAGAGTACCAAAACAAAAATAACTTAGTCAAGTTCGCAGAACAACCAGTCCATAAAAAATAAAAATAACCAGGAGAGAAGAAGAGTATCAGTAATATATAAAAAAATGAAACCCAAGTCCGTCACCACAAAAAAAGGAAAAAGGAGTTAAAACCCTCTCAGTCCCACAATCCAATCTCAGACTGTCACAAAAAGTAAAAAAAAAAAAAAATAGAAGACAGGAAACTGGGGTGGGGGTGGGGGGTGGGTAAAATAATCCTCTTTCTCCTCTCTGCTCTTCTCCAACAAAATAAGATAAAATGAAAATTACCATTAAAAATCTCTCTCTCTTTTGTTCAGGCTTAGCAGTTCCCCAGAAATCCTGCTGTCTGGCACACAAATAGAAACTTAAAAGTTAAAAAAGAGGCTTCTTAATTATAATTACACAATTTCCCAAAAGCAAAAGTAGTTTCTCCTCCTGTTGTCTCAGAGATCCTCAGACAGACAAACTACCCCCATGGTAAGGGTTTTCTACCGCATTTTTATTATTATTATATATAGTCTTAAGTTAAGCAAAGTGTTTATATAAATTTTAAAAGCTCCACTGTAGGAAGACTCACTGCTTTGTTGTTCCATAGGAACTTCCTGCATATAAGTTGAATCCCAGTCCGGGCTGACCTCCTTTTTTCCACCCCGCTGCTTCTGAATCACTCAAATTCTTTTAATTTTTATCTTCTTTTCACCAATTAAATCCAGATTTTTAATTTTTTAAGAATCGATCACTGTGCCGGGTAAGCTTGAGGCTGCACTTCTCGAGAGTAGAAAATGGCATCCCGCGCCAGCGTCTTGATCTTGCCGATCTTCCTGCTCCCAAAGGGAGCGTTTCAGGCAGCGGAGAGACCGCTTCTCGGCTTGCTGGGAACCTGCCTTCTGAGGTTTTGGGGAGCTTGCGGGGCCCTTGCAATACCCCCTTTCCCCCTCTGAAAATCTGGATTCTCCCCCAAGGGCTGAATCCCGCTTGTTCCCGGCTTCACGACCAACTGGAAGTCCCATGAGTAGTCATTTTCGTTCCTACTAAGCCAAACAGGTGTCCCTTAATACCACAAATCAGGGGCTTAATACCACAAATCAGTATTTTGGAATCCATTATGATAGAGGATAGAAGCTTGGAGAAGTGAGATCAGGTTTAAATTGATCTGAGATAAAGGCCACTTACAATCTCACAGCCTGAGCAATTTCTCATGATTATCACTGAGATAAAAAAAATGAGTAAGAAAACTTTGTCCACCACAGGAGACTCTTTGGAAGAAAGTTGGTTAAAAATGGAACAATGACCTTCAGAATAGGTCATCAAGAGCCCACCAAGGTGAAGAGAGGGGAACCAAATAATCTTCTCAAGAAGGGAATTACTTAGTTTTGTTGCCATCATGGAAAACTAAATGTGTCTCCTCTCTGCCCACATAGCAGTGTCAATGATGATGGTGTCCAGGGTGAGGCCCCTGCAGCCACCACCTTGGCTGGAAATTTGACTGGGCAACTACAGGCAACTTTATATCAGTGTTCTAGGTGCATTTGGAACAAGGAATTTCATTAATGTGAGCAGTTTCTGAGCTCTGGGTACAGTACTAAGCCTAAGATTTTAGATTAAAACTGCAGAATGGAAGGAAAGGAGGACTTTATTTTGGCTCCTCACTTCCAACCTCTCTCTGAAGACTGGAAAAGAGACTCTCTTAAGAAAATTAGGAGGTCAGGTAGGGGAAGCATGGCTTTGTTTTCTGCAGTCTTCAGATGAGGACTAGACCATGTGAAAAATGAATATAAGATTTTAGCTGCGGTTCATTCATTTTCAGCTTTGTATTCTTTTTATTAAATAGGCAGAATTAAACATTCAATTGCTGCACCCATAATCTAGGTTTAAGGTGCCATTTAGCTTGGAGCTTTCATATCTCAGTTTCTAACACTGTTTTATATTAGTCCAAGTTTTATTTTCTTATATATATACTCAGAAAATGTAAGTAATTGATCATTAATGAAAAAACAAGGAAGGAGACAAACAAGGAAGGAAGAAAAACATCCTTCTTCAAGCTTTAATTTTTTGAGATGAAAGATCAGTATTACTTGACTGGTGAACAGGGGGATTTAAGAAATAAAATTATAAATTGGAGAAATGCACATTTTGAATGATGGCTTTCTTTCCATTTGTGTTTTAAATGCGAGTTTACTTGAATTCCTCCCGCACCGTATTCTCCACCGACCCCCACCTACCACAAAAGGCCACTAACTTGTTCCAGGAGGGGTCCCGTGATTGTGCCCAGTTTTGGAATGATGCCTGGGAGCTGGGAATATATTTTGAGAGATAGTTTTCTTTCACATTTTCAGCTAGGGATAATTCACAGAACCCAATCATTGTGAGATTCCAGAAAAGTGATAGAAACCTTCCATCTTAGTGAGAAATTAATATGCTAGCCCTGAAGAATAATGCAGATCATGTTTTTTAAAGTGCTAATCCAAAGGACAAATGGTGTGACAAAGCTTCCTCATGGTAATGGCAGCATTTCTGCTATCTTTCCTTTAGCTTTATGAAATTCTCCCATGGCTCATGAAACATCTCCCAGGGCCCCATAAGAAGGCCTTGTCCTGCTCAGAGCTGATGATTTCATATGGAAAGGAGGAGATAGAGAAGCATAAGGCGAATCAGTCTCTGCATGATCCACAAGATCTCATTGATTTCTATCTGCTTCAGATGGAGAAAGTAAGTATCAGCTTTGAAGCTGAATACTGCTCATCCAATGAATCATTATATTCCCTGTTATAAGTGAATACTAATCTCTTGCCTGGAAACCAGTATCTTTTTTCCTGAATCTCAGTTGAAAATGGCATTGAGTTCCCCCCAAATATTTCTCAAAGTCAATTTAGTTGCTAAAGTGGGTTGACATCCATCCATTAGCATTGTTAAAAATGTGAGTGGAAAGAAGTGGAAACCTAAGTGTGTTAAGGGGTCTTGCCTATGGAGCATTCCCTCTGTACATAAATTTATTTGGATTGATGTTCATTTGACATTCAAATGTGGACTGAAAAAATAGAAAATCCTAAACAAAATGCTCATAAACTAGAGTATGACTTCAAATCCCTGTCTCATCTATCTTCATATACTAGAAAGGACAAATATATATTCATCTTTCCCTCTGTGAACAATGTTTATCATAATGACAAACAAATGGTTAAATATGTTTAGTGGTAAGTGTTGGTTTGCAAGCCCCCTCCATAGAGGCTGGCCCCTCTCACTGTCTTCGGAGCTTGCTTACCAGTAACCTCCTCTGGCCTATATCCAGACAGACCAGGGAGATTTTGATAGGATAGGCGACATTTCCCACAACCCCTCCCTCCTGCTTCCGCAGGGGAAAGAAAATAAGTCAGAAATCTATTTACATGATGTTTATTTCTGACATTACAGCACTAGAGAAAAACACGTCCTTTCAGTTCATTTCTTCTAGCAAGTCTAACAAACTTCCTGAACATGCGCAAATGGAAGGTTTCAGATTACACTCTTCACAGAGACTTATCCAGCCTGTGAACGTCCTGGGAAATTCTTCTTTCCCACAGATAGGCGCATCATTTGATGTCAACAATCTGTGTGTCTGCAGCGGTGATGTTTCCGTATACTGCCATATTTCAACAAAATTGTCATCTTTTTATGCCAATTATGCGACGATTATTTGGTGAAAAACAAAGGCACGACCCTTATGCGAGGACATAACAAACACAATTATGTTTCTATTGCTTATTATTCTATTGCTTCAACAATGTTTATCATAATGACAAACGAATATACTAGAAAGGACAAATATATATTCATCTTTCTTTCTGTGAACAATGTTTATCATAATGACAAACGAATGGTTAAATATGTTTAGCAGTAAGTACCATATTTCATCACATAATTGTCACAGTTTTATGCCAATTATTCTTTTTTAAAAAGGGGGGTGCAACGATTATTTGGTCAAAAACCAAGGAACGACCCTTAATTGAGGAAACAGTCTTTATGAAGAAACATAATTATGTTTATAATGCTTATTACTTGTTACTAACTGTTTTTGGTGTGATTAGGATGCACAGAATATGTGTGAACAGGTACAGGAAGGATAATAGGTAGTCCAAACTGGGGCAAGGCATTCTCATGCACGCTTACAATGCCCTGTGACCATTATGTGGTGAATGCTTTGGGACTGATTTGAAAAAAGGAGCTCGACTATTATATGGTGGTGACCATTAGGCAGTGAAATATGTAGCACACATTTTGAATATCTGCTGCCAGAGTTTCCGTTGGATCCCTCTCTTCATGCCAGTATTGGGTTATTATGCCAACTCACAGATCCTGAAATCTAGCACCAGCAGCTACTGCGATATACAGAGGAGAGAGTGTGTGGGTTTCTTATCATAACCAGCTATGAAGCAGAGGGCCGGTCCACCCACGAGGCAGGCTGTGAGAGCTGCCTTGGGCAGTGGAATGCCAACAGGAGGCATCTCTGGGGATGTGCTGCCTAGCCAGCTGCTAGTGGAGAAGCAAAGGGGGCAGCTTCTGGCAAGATTTCACCAAAATCTTTCAATATCTTACCAAGCTCCCTTTTGTTGTTGCCACTTTGTGGGCACTGCTGTGCAACCTAGGTAAGGCAGGTGGCAGCAACAGTACGGCGATGGTGGCAACACCTTCCCAACTCAGGCAGTGTAAGAGGACACCCCACCCCTCATGAAGCATGTGTGGGTGGTATGGTAATAAGTGGGGGAAATAAAATAAAGTAAGTGCTGAAGGACAAGCTGTAATGTGTGCAAATGACTTGTCACTTCCCCCATTTTCAACACCAGAGCAAGAATGACCCAGAGTCCACGTATGATGAAGAAAACTTGGCTCGGTGTATTTCTGAGCTCTTCATAGCAGGGTCAGAGACAACCACGGCTTCTCTGAAATGGGCACTTCTCCTCCTGACAAGTCATCCAGATGTCCAAGGTGAGAGAGGAGAGCCAGGGCTTCTCTTGATCACTAGGGTGGACCATAATTCTTTAAAGGTTTCATATTGGAAAGAGTTAAATGTGAGTTTATGATGAAAATTATGGAAGGCAAATTTTATTGACTTTCATGACTTTCATGTCTGGAAAGATCAGTTTCCCTCACCAATATTTTCCTACATAGTTTCTGTAATATATAAATTTCAGAAGTAAAAATGTAAAATGCCCACAATGCCCTCTTCCCACAGGACATTTCCAGGCTATGATTACTGGGACAGGTAGAGATGGAGGGTCTGAATGTGTAATGGAATTGGGATAGGAGAGGGTTGGTGCAGTGGATGGCCTCCATTGTGAAACTAAGGTTGGCAGTTCGAATCTGCATGACAGGTGAGCTCCCGTTGCTCTGTCCCAGCTTCTGCCAAAGTAATAGTTTGAAAGCATGCCAGTGTAAGTAAACAGGTAGTGCTGTGGTGGGAAGGTAATCAGCATTTCTGTGTGCTCTGGCACTCATCATGCTGTCCAGTTGTGCCAGAGGTGGTTTAGTCATGCTGGCCACATGACCCCGAATGCTGTCTGTGGATAAACACCAACTCCCTAGGCCTGAAAGTGTAATGAGCACCACACCGCATAGTCTCCTTTGATTGGACTTAAACGTCCAGGGGTCCTTTACCGTTACCTTTATATGAGTGATGCTAGCCAAAGAGGAAATGAGGAAATGGGGATTAATGAAACTAAGTAGGAAATATTGAGGGCAGGGGATTTAGAACACACACACACACACACACACACACACACACACACGAAGCCTTTGATCTCAGCCCTTCAGCAAATCCAGCCAGCTCTGGAAACCAGAAACAACTGCGATGAGCTTCACTTTCAGCCTTTTCACACCTGGGATCTAGAGTGGGGAAGAATCATGTACACAGACGAGCTCTTTGGAGGACCAGGTGACCTAAAAATGCAAGAAACCTGGACTCATTCACAGAGGATTATGGAATATGTTCAAGGGAAATAAATGTCCATCTGAAATAAAATGCAATATTCACAATAAACCTTCTGTTTCCATCATTCTCTTCAGATAAAATGCATAAAGAAATAGAAGATGTCATAGGTTCTGCTCACTCAATCTGCTATCAAGATAAGAAGAAACTGCCCTACACCAATGCTGTGATTCATGAAATACTGCGCTTTAAATACGTCAGTTTTTTGGGGTTCCCTAGGCAATGTACAAAGGATTTGAAGCTGCATGGTTTTCTCATTCCCAAGGTATAAAAGTGTGATACAGCTGCACTCCTGTAGCCCAAGAGCAAAGAGCAGCAGAAGGTTTCATATTGAGAGATGCAGCCAGCCATACAGGAACTTCCTGTCTAGTCAAAAATCTGAAGGGCAAGAGCAGGAGCTCCATCTGCAGACATGTTTCACCATCAGCAAGTGCCATTCCATGGGGCAATTGTGGCAGGGGAGGAGCCTGAAGTATCCAGAGGTCTCACTTGGGTTGTGAGCTTTCATTTTAAAAGAGGTGGCGGAAAGCCCTCTTGTGTTCCTGCCTGTACAGAAATTTTGTTAAGGTGAAGAATACAAAACCAACCCCACCCCCCAAAAAAAATAATAATAATAATAAATCACACAGGTCTCTGCAATGATTAGTCTTGGGATAGTGTGGGACAATCCAGAAATGTGTTGATCTGAATGCATTCCAAATCACTTGTTTCAAATCACTTGCAGGGGACTGTTATTGTTCCTGATCTACGCTCTGTTCTTCTTGATCCAACGCGATGGGAGACACCTGCAGAGTTCAACCCAAATCATTTCTTGGACAAGGATGGACAATTTGTGAACAGAGAAGAATATCTGCCATTTGGTGCAGGTAAATGCAGAAGACCAAGCTATGTTGTGATCTGTAGATGTGCTTATCTGTCTGCTTCCAGAAAATGACATCAGCAGCAGCACAGGAGGGAGTGGGCCAGAGCTGTAGCAGCGTCTTTCTGGCTGGAGTGGCAGCGCTGGTCAGCAGAATGGGGCAAGGCAGTGGCAAGTTAAGGGGATCTCTGGGTTGGTGTCTTGGGGCCAGAGCCATAGCTAGGTGATCTTGTGCCCCTGACAGAACTGTCCAGATTACGCACCCTAGCCACAGAAAAATTTGCTCTTCTTTCTCCTCTCCTCCATGCCCCACCCCGTTCAATTCCTCACACACTTCACCTTGTATTGAATTCTTTCACAGAAAATACAATATTTAATTTATTATTTCTTAATAAAAGGTTTCATCAAAGAAAATGACATTATGATGGAAGTTGACAGTTTTTTATGGAATTAATGGTAAAACAATACACAGATGAAGCATACAAAAATACCATACTGATTTGTTCCACAATGATAACTTTACATTATACTTTCACAATATCTTCCATGCCACTGGTGTGAAGCATACTTATGAGAGGTGTGACAAAAACGTTGGGCTAAAAAGCAACTCTAACAGAGAGCTTACAAAATGCCTGTTAAAAATGAATTGCACAACACTATTGTAGACATACTCCCAACTCTTCAAAAGAAAAGAACTGTTGCTAACACAGATAAAACATTTACCTAGATAATTTCTGACAGTACCCAGTTCTTTTTGAGTACTCAATAATACTTCACACAACAAAGCAGACCAAAGTACGAGATGGATAGTTGGTTGGGGATTAATTTTAGTATAATTGTTCTGTTCCTTTTTGTTGTTGTTGTTGTTTTATTGGTTCTGTATAGTTTATGTTTTGTTTTTAAGGGGCAGGATCAGGGCTGCCTGGGAGTGGCTCCCCAGCCAACACGGTGGCTGGGACAAGTTCCACAGGGGGGGAAGCACTGGGACATCCGATCTCAGTGATCATGGGCAGGAGGAGGAGTTATGCTAAGACCAGACCATGTTATTACCGAGGAGGCAGGTTTAGTCGTTGTTTGAAGACTATCCCTGCCTCCGAGTCTGGCCTTGACCAGATGGATACTGGAATCAACAGGGGAAACCCACATGACCTGAAAGTGTTGCTGTGCAATGCCAGGTCAATGATGAATAAAACCACTGCCATCCACGACTTGATTGTGGATGGAAGATTTGACCTGGCATGTGTGACAGAGACCTGGTTGGAGGAAGCAGATGGGCCTGTCCTTGCCGCTGCTTGTCCACCAGGTTTCTCTTACGCACAGCAACCCAGATCATGTGGGCGGGGAGGGGGGGTTGCAGTGATTTTTAGGAAGTCACTAGCTTGCACCAGGCATCCTACTGGGAAGATCCAGTTCTCTGAGTGCATGTTCTGGAAGTTGGGCAATAGGGGCAGTACAGGATTCCTTTTGGTGTACCGACCTCCCCGCTGCACCAGGGATTCCCTGTCCAAGTTGCTTCAGGTCGTGGCGGATTTTCTCCTGGAGACACCTAGTTTGGTTGTCCTAGGGGATTTTAACATCCATGCCGACACGACCTTACAAGGGGCTGCTCGGGACTTCGTGGAAAGCATGGCCTCCATGGGGCTGTCCCTGAATAAGTTTGGCCCAACTCATAGTCATGGACATGCCTTAGACCTGATGTTCACCTCTAGTGACGTGGGTGATCTGACACTAAGTAAAAGTGAAACAAAAGAAGTGCCATGGTCAGATCACTTCCTGGTGCAACTGGACTTCTCCGCGACCCTTCCCCTCTGCAGGAAGGTGGGACCAATTCGGATGGTCCGCCCCTGCCACTTAATGGATCCAAATGGTTTCCAGAGAGTGGTAGGGGATGCTTTAGCCCATGTTGATGGCCTTTCAGCTGATTCCCTGGTGGCCCGCTGGAATGCGGAGTTAACCAGGGCTATTGCCTGTCTGGCTCCGAAGCGCCCTTTCCGATTGCATGGAGCCCGGACAGCTCCATGGTTTTCTTCGGAGCTGAGGGCGATGAAACAATCGCTGAGATGGCTAGAGCGTCGGTGGCAGAAAACTCACTCCGAATCTGACCGGACACAGGTTAGAGCTCAACGTCGAGCCTACCAAGTGGCGATAGCGACGGCGAAGAATACTTTCTTCACCGCCTCTATTGCATCTGCAGAAAATAGTAGCAGGAGACTCTTTCAGGTGGTTTGCAATTTAACGGAACCACCTTTACCACCGGGGCCTTGTAAAGACCCCAAGATCTCCTGCAATGATTTTGCTAAGTTTTTTGCAGATAAAATCACTCATATTCGGAAGGAGCTAGACACCACCATGAGAGCAGGGCCGGGGCGGGAGAGTGCCAGAGCTCTGTCTGGTCAAGTTGCATGGAATCAATTTCAATCCGTTACCCCCGAGGATGTGGACAGGCTGCTTGGACGCGTGAAACCAACCACCTGTCTCCTTGATCCTTGCCCATCCTGGCTAATAAAAGCAAGCCGGGAAGGGCTGGGCGATGGGCTCTGCGGGGTGGTGAATGCTTCCCTCTGTGAGGGAACATTCCCAGATCCGCTGAAAGAGGCGGTCATTAAACTGCTTCTTAAAAAACCATCTTTAGACCCGGCCAGTATGGCCAACTATCGCCCAGTCTCAAATCTTCCATTCTTGGGCAAGGTGATTGAGCGCGTGGTTGCTGAACAACTCCAGGCACGCCTGGAGGATGCGGACCATTTGGATCCCTTCCAATCGGGATTCAGGCCTCACCATGGGACTGAAACTGCCTTGGTCGCACTGGTTGATGATCTCCGGCGAGCTAGGTACAAAGGTGAGAGTTGTTTCCTGGTTCTGCTGGATCTCTCAGCGGTCTTTGATACAATCGACCATAACATCCTTCTGGACCGTCTAGAGGGGCTGGGAGCTGGGGGCACTGTTATACAGTGGTTTCGCTCCTTCCTCCTGGGCCGTGTTCAGAAAGTGGTGGGGGAGGGGTGAGTGTTCAGACCCCTGGGCCTTCACACAAGCTACCCCCACACATCCAAGAACAGATCCTCACCAACACACCAACAGAACCTCGACCAGGAACTTTCTATCTTCTACCTAAAATATACAAACCTGGAAATCCAGGACGCCCCATCATTTCAGGTATTGGCACTATTACATGTGAAATTGATTTATTGGCGTAACCCCCGCTAATTGATTTACGATCCCCAATTAGCTCTTTATGGCAGATCCGGCAGGTCCGGCACGCTTCCTCTGCGTGCCTCTGCTCCTTCTGCTGCTCCAGTCACGCCGTAGCAGAGTTCACACAGAGGGAAAAGCTATCACGTCCTTTGACAAACACACAGAGTACAGGTTTGTCTATTTACAGTTGTTTATTCCAACAAATCTCCGGAAAAACCAGGAGTGCTTGCAGCCATGACAAAACTGCTTCCTTTTCCCCTCACAGCATAGAGTGAGAATGGCAAACTCCTCCCAGCTTCGAAAACTGACGTCAGAATGGTGTGGCATCATGGGAACAACTTAACCTGTTAAGTTCCAAACTCAACACCCCCCCTTGCCGCACATTCTGACAAGACCCTTTTGAGTTCAACACCTTCCCCTTTGCCTTGTGCCCCTTCCCGGCATCTTTCCCAGGCACCTGTTGAACCCCCTCAACACTCCCAGAATCGCACTGTGCGAATCTTGCCCACGCACTTGTTGCCTGGTATCTTTCAGGTGGAACGCCCTTTGTTGTGCGACTAGACCTTCTGGGCACAAACTCAGATGTTACCTCTGACTCACCGCTACTAGGAACTGTGTCCTCAACATCACGGGATTCCCCCTCTGACTTAAAGCGTCTTCGAATCCTCTCCATTACACTCATAGGAGAACTAGGCTCGCTTTTGGGTGTTCTCTTAACATCCTGTTGAGAAACTACCGATACCTCCTCCTGTTCCTGACTTTGGTCAGTTACCTGATCGTCATCATCGGATTCTGAATCCTGATCTTGGACCTGGTCCTCATCACCGGGATCAGCCTCTGCCTCCCTTTCCTCAGAATCAGATAGACATTCTGAGAGCACATCACGCATGACAGCAGGTTTTGACCTTTTATCCTGCTCATAGAACTCAGCGTGTTTACTGATCAGTAACTTACTCTGATCACCTGATGGAAATGCAAACCTCCATGCACGTGCTTCTGGCTCATACCCGCAGAAGATCATTTTCCGGAACTTGGATCCATCTGACCCCTGCAAAGCAGTAGGTACCGGCACAGATGCACCTGACCCAAACATACGCAAAAAATGAATCTGGGGTTTCCTGCCATGCAACAACCCAAACGGTGTGTCCCCTACCATGGAATTATAGGTCCGATTCCAGGTGAAGCTCACATACCTGATTGCCTCCAGCCAAAACCTTGGAGGTAACCCAGAATCTTTCAGCAACACCTGTGCAGTTTTAACCAGAGCCTGACGTTTCAGCTCTGCCACCCCCCCCTGATTGGGTGAAGTCACTGTGTGACGTATCCCTTTCTTGCGAAAGAACTTTTGCAAAGCAGAACCTGTTGACTGGGCTCCTCTGTCACTTGTGACAGCTTGCACCCTGGTGGAAAACCTTTGTTCCACCTCCTCAATCCACCCTTTGATCAGCTGTGCTGCATCATCCTTGGATTTGAGACCAAGAGTCCAGGTATTCTGTGTAAAATCATCCTGCACCGTCAGCAGAAACCTTGACCCTCCCAGACTTGGTTCCTTTACAGGACCCCACAAATCTATGTGGACCAGTTCGAAAGGTCTTGTGGTTACCCTTTCCACTTTTGGATAACTGCATCCTTTTACCTTTGCCAGTTTGCAAGTTTCACATTTCACAACAAAACCACATTCTGAAATTTTACAACCTTTGGAAACCTCAGGCAGCACCTGTAGTTCGTCTAGAGAACCATGTGCTGTTCGTGCATGCCAAGCATGGACACATGAATCATGATTGGGAATTGTAGCACGCAGTGCTTGTGCTTTCTCAACCTTCCCATCACCCTCCAGAGACGTTTTAAGAATGAAGAGATCATTCTGCCCCTTTTTAACCTTGGCAAATATCCTCCCTCCTTTGGAGATTGTGCAGACATCATCCTGAAAATAAACCTTAAATCCCTTTTTTAACAAATAAGGCACAGATAAAAGACAGTGGTGCATCCCAGGAACGGTATAACACTCCAACGTCTCCTGTAAAACAGAAAAATGCACATTTACAGCATTAGTCACATTTCTTTTCTGTCCATTTGCGAAGAGAACAGTCTTCCCAGCAGGAATTGCCTTGCAATTCCACATCTCGACAGCAGGAGTCTCTGGAATCAAATTGCAATTAGCTGCAGAGTCTAAAACAAAACAAAGCTCTGAGCCTGTCCCACGGCCTTGCTCAAACAAAGCAAGACTGGCCGTGAGTTGATACGTCTCTTCCTGGCACCTGGCACGTCCACCAGCCTCAGTCCCACGCCTGGTTGTTTTTCCAGACCGGTTGCCATGGAAACCCGACTGATTCCCATGAGAGGTGTCCTTGAAGCCTTCCTGTGCAGCTGCTCTCGCTCTGCTCCGGTGGGGGCAATCTCGACGCAGATGTCCCGTTGCTTTACACACGTAGCAACGACGAACTCCAGTGGAAAAATACTGCCCGGGGCCCCTCCCAGCTGGCCTGGCCTCCCTTCTTCCGGAAAAGCACTCCTTGCCAGATCCGCCCCCTCTGAACTCCACTCCAGCACGCACAGTGGAAAACTTTTCAAACTTGCCTTTGGAACTTTCCGCCCCCCCGACTTGCTCACTAGCACTCCTTGAGGCTAAATCATCAGGAACAGGGGCTCCAGCCATCTCTAGGCTTTCAGCTTCCATCTGCCCTTGGCCCTCTGCTGAGTCTTCACACAGACGTTTCAGCACTCGCCAGGCCTCACACGCAGATTCAACGCTTCCCAGGTGATGTCGCAAATTAGCATGCACACCTGCTCTCAACATGCAGATCTCAGCTCTCTCAGCTTTCTCTCTCTGCAATTTCTCCTCCAGAGAAACAGACTCCAGCTTTCCTGCATCTCTGTCCACCAGCTGCACTGGTTCTCTCTGGGAAATGTCCCAAATCTCCGTGGCTAAAAACCACGCTCTCACCCTTCTTGCCCAGGTATTCCACGCTTGGGCGGTGAGTTCTTCAAGCTGTTCAAACGGAGCTTGAAACACCTCCTGGCCATCTGCCATGTTCTCCCGTTCCCCAAGACGCCCCAAGCTGTACTCACAAAATCACCAGCTCCTCTGGCGTGGATAAACGATTCCTGCTGCTCTCAGCACTTGGCTCCACAGCATTCAGCACAGCGTCTTTCAGCTAGCTTGCTTCAGATTCCGGCCTCTGCTTCCTGCCGTGCTTCTCTGCTCTACACCGCAGATCAAAGCTTTCGGCAGCCTCCAGTGATAGCTTTACGATCGGTGATTAAGGTTACCCATAACCTGTGAAATTGATTTATTGGCGTAACCCCCGCTAATTGATTTACGATCCCCAATTAGCTCTTTATGGCAGATCCGGCAGGTCCGGCACGCTTCCTCTGCGTGCCTCTGCTCCTTCTGCTGCTCCAGTCACGCCGTAGCAGAGTTCACACAGCGGGAAAAGCTATCACGTCCTTTGACAAACACACAGAGTACAGGTTTGTCTATTTACAGTTGTTTATTCCAACAAATCTCCGGAAAAACCAGGAGTGCTTGCAGCCATGACAAAACTGCTTCCTTTTCCCCTCACAGCATAGAGTGAGAATGGCAAACTCCTCCCAGCTTCGAAAACTGACGTCAGAATGGTGTGGCATCATGGGAACAACTTAACCTGTTAAGTTCCAAACTCAACATTACAGTGGGTGTCTCCAGTTATATGGACTCTGTTCTGAAACCATATGCCATCAGTGCTCCCAGCTATGTACGTGACACCACAGATTTTCTGAGGAAAATACAATCTTTAAATAATCTTCCCAACAATACTATACTAGCTACTATGGATGTGGAATCTCTGTATACCAACATCCCGCACAACGATGGTTTACAAGCTATAAGGAACACCATTTCAGATAAAACCACAGCGGACCTTGCCACCAAACTCTGCCAATTTGTCCTTACCCACAACAACTTCAAATTCGGTGATGACCTGTTCCTTCAGATCAGCGGCACAGCAATGGGCACCCGCATGGCCCCACAGTATGCCAACATCTTCATGGCAGATTTAGAACAACGTTTCCTAAACTCCTACCCACTCAAACCTCTCTTGTACCTGCGATACATTGACGATATTTTTATCATCTGGACACATGGTCAACAGACCCTGGACACCTTTCACCAGAAATTTAATGATTTTCACCCCACAATCAACCTTACAATGAATCAATCTATGCAAGAAATACATTTTTTGGACACTACTATAAAAATACAGGATGGGCGCATAGACACCACCTTATACCGTAAACCAACTGACCCACAAACATATCTACATGCCTCTAGCTACCATCCCAAACATACCAAACAGTCCATTGTATATAGCCAGGCACTACGTTACAGACACATCTGTTCCAATTCTACAGACAGAGACTCTCACCTAAGAGATCTACAGCAAACCTTTTCAGAACTAAAATACCCAGCAGATGAAGTTAGACAACAGATCAACAGAGCCAGACTTATACCCAGAGAGAACTTGCTGAAAGACATACCCAAAAAAGAAAATAACAGAACACCTCTAGTCATCACATACAGCTCCCAAGTTAAAACAGTACAACACATCATCAGAGATCTACAACCTCTCCTGGACAATGACAGTTCTCTTTCTCAAGCTCTGGGAGGAAGACCTTTCATTGCCTACAGACAGCCACCCAATCTTAAACAACTCCTAACCCACAATAATACTACAACCAGACTTAACACGGACACTGGCACCAGAGCCTGCAATAAACCCAGATGCCAACTTTGCTGCCACATACACCCGGACAACACCATTACTGGCCCCAACAACATCACACATACCATCTCGGGACTATTCAATTGCTCATCGTCTAACATTGTGTGCCCATTCCCTGTGAGTTTGGAAATGTGGGGGAGCAGTGTTTTGTTCCCAAAGCTGTACCAGCAGTTTGAGACACAATCTATGTCTGATGTTAGACCGTGTGTACGTTCAGCAGGAATTGAAGCTGTGTCACAAGATGGACACTTCAAGATGGCGGAGGTGGCTGATTGGGATGCCAGAAAGGTTCAGAGGGCTAGATTTGCTGTTTCTGACGCCCACATGCAGTGGGAGGCAATGGCTCAGCAGACTGCCAGAAGTCACGCCCTGAGGGAAAGCTGATACAGTATCTCAGGGAGGCATCATGGATGAGAAGACGCTGAGCTGTTTTCTTGAATGCACGAGGGGGGTGTTTCCTGTTCCGGGGGGAGGACTGTCCAGAACGGAAGGAGAAGAAGGGGATCTGGCTACGACGTCATCCCAAGCATCACTGCAACCAGCAGGTGGCACTGCTAAGGTTGAAGCAGTGGAAAGTTGTTCATGTGAGAAGTTTGGACAGCTTCCAGGAGTCAGGGAGGCTTGCAGCATTTCTGACAGGCGACATGAAGCAAGGCCAGAGATGCAGAACTTCAGCATAAATTTGGTGACCGGCTGTTCCAGTGCAGAGGTGCAAGAATCTTTTGTGCTAGATTCTGAGGTGGAGGCACACCTTTGTGGAAGATCGAACTGGTTCACCACGTGTATGCCACAGAAGGATCCGATCCACCAGCTGAGTGGAGATTCCTTGGAGGTGCACAGCACCTAGACCATGGAACTGAAAAGCTGCAACGTTGTGATGTCTAACGTGTTTTTCATTCCAGGTTGAGAAGCCCAGCTGATGCAGCATGGCTGTTCTGTTTATGGCAACAAACAGAACGCAACCATCCAGAAGAACGAAAATGACATTATAAATGACTTGTTCTTACTAGGTTGTGATGTTAACATAGGTGGTGGTGGGAAGGTTGGAGAGACATGTGATGTTATATCTGATAACCATTCTTTTCATGCAGGATGTGTGCATGGGTCTCCCAGTACCTGACACGAAGATGGTCAGGTGTACCAGTGCTCAGGACAAAGCAAAAGGGGGAGGCAATATGGGTATCTTGCAAAGGCACCCTATTGGTGATGATGACAATGACAATGCAAACCCGGAAAAAGCCAAGATGCCAATGGATGGATCTGACATGTGGGTTCCAAAGTCACAGAGCAATACGCTCGGCAAGCATCGTTTGCAAGGCCTTTCCCTGGATTCAGACAGAGTTTCTGATGGGAACTGTGACAAGATAAACCCAGAAAAAGCCAGGATGCCAAATGGATGGGTCTGACATGAGGCAGGAAGCAAAGATTCTTCTTGGGGCAAGGCTTGTACATAGTACTGAGGCCTGAGGCCAAGCTGATTTTACTCACTGGGGATGTTGAGTGCAGTGCAGAATGGGAGGAAAATAAGGGTATTTTCCAAGGCTACCCCACTGTGGAAGGCTCTGATACAGAGTCTGCTGCTGATGCTAACACTGAAGTAAGTTCCACTGATACAGTGGGGGAGATGCGCCAAGTGCACAGATCAGGAGGAGCTACAAAGGGTGAAATGCCCACCAGGTATGCTCAGGAGTTTGCTAACACAGCTGTTGCAGATTTAGCTGTGGTTAGTGGCTTGACGCAGGTCTAGGAATCTGAAGTCTTGAAAGGGGCACAAGGTTTATCCTCAAGGGACGGGACGGGAAACCACGCCCAAAGGCTGTAAGGGTAGACACTGTTTCCTTGGAGAAGGAAGCTGGACCACGTCCAGAGGCCGTGTGTGCCAACTCTGATTCCTCAGAGAGGAATGTGGCTAGGGTTCTAGTCCCAACAAAGCCAGGTGTGAGACTTCCTGATAGTCAGAAGGGCTATGACGCCAAGACTAGTCAGAAGTGCAAGATGGTAAGGGCCAAGGCCAATCCAGTTGCAGGTAGTTCCAAGGGTGGAACAGGTGATACAGGGGTATACTGTGTGTATGACATATGTATGGTTGCTGCAGTTACACTGATGACTGCAACACAGTGCATGAATTGGGGGAGGATGTTAGAATTCCTGATCCATTATTGCAGTCATGGGATTGTTGTCTTTCACATGGCGGTGTATGTTTTCACTCCAGAGTGGGAAGTGACGGAGACAGGATGTTTGTGTTACTGTGTTCTGTGAAGTGGGACTATTGTCCTTTGTTCATTCTCTTTGCTGTCTGATGCTAGAGAGAGAGGGAGCCATGTTGCAGTGCTCCATGTGTGTTTATATGTGAATAAACATAGATTAGCCAAATGTTGAGTTGCTGAAGCCTGTTACGCAAGCTGTGAAGACTCTGCAGATCCCTAAGTGTGCCGATGTCTGCTATGATGTTCGGGCTGAAGAAAGCTTTTGAAGCTCCCGAATGAACGACCAAGAGGGAGAGAACATGCCAGTCAGGCATGTGTCTCTGCCATGGTCCTACTCGAGTGTAGGATGAGCTCCTGACAGGCCCTTCATCTGTATTCCATTCCCTTCCTCATTGTATCTTCCTTGATATGAGATAGGGAACTTCAAATTACAGAACAAAACATAAGTATAACAAGAAGAAAGGAAGGTTAGCACTGACCAGGCTAGGAAATTGATAGCAGCTTTGATGTTTTCCCTAGCCTAACTATTTCTAGTTTCCCAAAGGGTTATGTGGAATGTTTACAGCAACAAAGCAATGAACACTGGAAAGTAAATTATTGCTCACTTACTGCCTTCTTCTTGTCTCCTCCTCAGGGTCTCGCATATGTTTGGGAATGCAGCTGGTAAAGATCGAAATCTTCATCTTCCTGACCAGCCTGCTGAGGGCATTCAGTTTTCAGCTGCCAGAAAGAGTCAAAGAACTCAATCTAGAGGCTATAATAGGGGTTACAACACATCCCCATCCTTATAAACTCTGTGCAGTTCCCCGCTGCAGCACATAAGAAGATAAGAAAATATTAGGGGCTGCAGCCCTGCTTCCTGCACTCGGTGACCCCTTGGCCACTCCTGGCACATGAACCCCCTAGCATTTCCCCTTCCCTTCTCATCTCATCCCATGCAACTACTGAGGTCTCTTTTCACCTTCGCAGCTCCATTTCTGAAGCCAATTCTCTCTTATCTTCTGCAGCTCTGCTTTGCATCCATTTCCCCCTTCACCGCATCTCCTCCTTTTCTTCAGGCCCTTTCATGCCCCTGCTTTCATCTTCATCCCTCTCCCAATGCCTCCTTACTCCCTCCTTTTTGACAACTTCCTTTGCATCCCCATTCTTGCTCTTGCTCCCTTTTCTCCTCCCCTCCCCCTTACTTTTATCAAATCTCCCTAACATACACATTCCCACACCTCCTCCTCTCTCCCTCTTCTGCAGCCTCCTTACAACACTACTCCCCATGCTGAGAAATGTTATTGTATCTTTAAGATGAGTAGACTCCTAAGAGCAAGACTGTCAGCTTCTCCAGTTGAAGAAGACTAAGTTTCTTTGATGGATACTGTACATGTGTGCTTGTTAATAAAATATCTCTTCTAAATCAGTAAGTTGAACTCATCCTGAAGCAAAGTTCTTAACCCAAGGTACTATTTCTGGGTTAGTGGTGGCTGTAACCTGAAGCATCTGTAACCTGAAGCGTCTGTAACCCAAGATACCACTGCATGTGCATACAGGAGGGGGAAAGCCAGAGTACTGATCCAGAAACTGAATAGTTAGAGGAGGCCAACAACCTGCCTCTTGAAAGACTGGATCCTGTGGCTAAAGGATTAAAAAAGCAGCAGTTACTGCTCTCCTTGTGAAAAGCACTGAGACACCACTTAGTTTTTCCACTTCCCTGTCTTCTGTTATAAGAACAAAACTGCTCCTTTTCCCTTATGGGGTACCTAAGAGCTAATATATAGAGTCCTTTTGTAGATTCTCTGTCGGTAGGAGAAAAATAACAGAGGCAAACCAGAGAATATTGAGAAACAAAGCAGCTAGTAAGCCTGATCTTTATTAACTCTTGCAACAGGGTGCTCACAACCACAACAGGCTGACCCTATCGATATCTTAAATGAGCCCTTGAGGCAGGATTTGTGAGCAAAGAGACAATAGGGAGGTTTTTTTCCCATTTCCTCCCTCCTTGCAGAGAAATATTTCACTTGGAAAATTTCACCAATGAAAGTCCTTTTTGGAAAAAAGTAAACATTTAATGAAATGTAAAAAAAGAAGTAGTAAAATTTAATGAACTGAACTTTGAAACAAAGTTGTGCCAGGAAGTTCAACAGACATGGATCAAGGGGTAAATCTGTATAAACATCCTGTACAGTGCTGAGTTTAAGTTGCTGGTTTTGGGATTGACTTCAAAATTTCCTTGCCATTTTCTAGCACCACTTGTGGGGCATGACTGAGCCCATAACCTTTGTTACCTATTTGTGATAATAAAAAAGCCTTACTCAAATAGTTGAAGATAAATCTTTACTTCTCAGGATGGCAACAGTTAAACAACAAGCATTATTTACATATAAATTCATGAATGCAAAATGTTCCTCTCCCCTGAGCCCAAGAGAGGGTTCTGGCACGACAGCTTATACTCTAAATTCACTCTTCCCTCCCACCCACCCACCCATATGTTCGAAATGATACACTGATTGGGAGCGGGACACAAGGAAAGAGGCATAGCATGGGGAGTGTTAGAAGGGGGCCGCAGAAGGGAAGGGGAAATGCTAGGGGGTTCATGTGTCAGGAGTGGCCAAGGGGTCACCGAGTGCAGGAAGCAGGGGTGCAGCCCCTAATATTTTCCTATTTTCTTATGTGTTGCATCGGGGAACAGCACAGATTTTATAAGGATGGGGATGTGTTGAGGTCCCTATTGTAGACTCTTGATTGAGCTCTTTGACTCCTTCTGGCAGCTGAAAACTGAATGCCCTCAGCAGGCTGGTCAGGAAGATGAAGATTTCGATCTTTGCCAGCTGCATTCCCAAACACATGCGAGACCCTGAGGATGGGAAAAGTGAAAGACAACAAGTGAGCAAGAATTTACTTTCCCATGTTCATTGCTTTGTAGTTATAAACATTATCCTTAATACTTTGGAAAACTAGACATAGATAGGATAGCGAAATCATCAAGGCTGCTGTCAATTTTCCAAGCCTGGTCCGTGCTAACCTTTCTTTCTTCTTGTTATACTTACCGTATTTTTCGCTCTATAGGACGCACTTTTTCCCCTTCAAAAATGAAGGGGAAATGTGTGTGCGTCCTATGGAGCGAAGAAGCCATAGCCCCGTGACCGTCTCCCGGCTGGAGAGGTGGCGCGCGGCTATGGCAGGAGCCTCTTTAGACGCACACCACTTCTCCAGCTGGGAGAGGGTCGCGGGGGGCTTCTTTAGCTAAACAAGCCCCCCGAGACCCTCTCCCAGCTGGAGAGGTGACGCGCGACTATGGCAGAAGTCTCTTTAGCCGCGCACCACCTCTCCAGCCGGGAGAGCGCGCGGCTAAAGAGGCTCCTGCGGTAGTCGCGCGTCACCTCTCCAGCTGGGAGAGGGTCGCGGGGGGCTGCTTTAGCCGCGCACGTGCTCTCCCAGCTGGAGAGGTGACGCGCGACTATGGCAGATGTCTCTTTAGCCGTGCACCACCTCTCCGGCGGGGAGAGCTCGCGCGCGGCTAAAGCAGCCCCCCACGACCCTCTCCCAGCTGGAGAGGTGACGCGCGACTACGGCAGGAGCCTCTATAGCTGTGTGTCACCTCTCCAGCCTGGGGAGCGCGCGGGGGGCTATGGCAGGAGCCTCTCTGCTGCGCGCCTTTCCCCGCTCCCCGACCTGCTCTTTGGGGCTGGTGGTGGGCTTCCCCCTGCCAGCCCCAAAGAGCAGGTCGAAAGGAACCTGAAGCCTGGAGAGCTCTCCAGGCTTCCAAGGTAGCCGCTTGAAGGCGACTGAACGCACCTTAAACAGCACCTTGTTTTAGGGGGGGAAAACAAGAGGGGGAAAATTCTCCCCCTCTCTGCGCAGCGTCTCCTGCCGCTTCGCTGAAGGGGTGCTGGGCAGAGAGGGGGAGAATTTTTTTCCCTTGTTTTCCCCCCTCTAAAACAAGGTGCGTCCTATTGTCCGGTGCGTCCTATAGAGCGAAAAATACGGTATGTTTTGTTTGAAGTTCCCTATCTCATATCAAGGAAGATACACTGAGGAAGGGGATGGACTGAAAATGAAGGGCTAGAAACTGGGGAAAGAGGGTCTAGGTCCCAAGGGGGAGCCGGGAGGGCTCACTTTTCTGTATGTAGAATAAGGGTGAATATTTAATTTTGATAGAGGTAATTTGCTTTTCTTCTTTTCTTTCTTTTCTTCCTTTCCTCATCTTTTTTCTATTTCCCTTTTTAGATTGGCAAGATGTTTATTGTGTCTCATATATAAAACTTTCAATAAAACTTGACTTAAAAAAATGAAAGGAAAACTTTTGTCAACTGTCCAAATCAGCAATGCAGAAAGGGGTTAAGAGCATAAAGTAATTTTCCTGTCAGACTTACCTCACATTGGTAGGAACTAGATTTCTGCATGCTGTAGGGAAAAGCACATGAATCTGACCTTTGGAGAATTTGTAAGTTAGCAGTGATGATGTCTGCTGAATTTCTGCAGGAATAATATTCTTTTGATTTCAGAGTAGGAGAAGTAAGGAAGTGGCATGCTTTCCTCAGTTCTGAGTGTGCTTTCAAACCAGGCTAAATAGTACCCCATGAAAAGATAGCCTTAGCCTTGCTGCCTGAAAAGAAGTTGGATGGCTTGCAGTGTGATGTGAGATGGGGAACAGCAGTATCCTGGTGCTGGCAGTGTTGCCTCTCTCAGGGACAGGGCAGGGGTGGCAAATGTTGGGAGGTCCAGACGGAGGCCACATAAGTGTATGTGCATGTGTGGATCCCAAGCCACCAACCCAGAGATGCCCTTAACTTGCCACTGCCCTGCCCCATTCTGCTGACCAGCAGTGCCATTCCAGCCAGAAAGATGCTCCTTCTGCTCTGGCCCACTCCCTCATGTGCTGCTGCTGATGTCATTTCCTGTAAGCAGACCAGTAAGCACATTGACAGATCGATCACAACATAGCTTGGACTTCTGCGTTTACCTGCACCAAATGGCAGATATTCTTCTCTGTTCATGAATTGTCCATCCTTGTCCAAGAAATGATTTGGGTTGAACTCCTCAGGTGTCTCCCATTGTGTGGGATCAAGAAGAACAGAGCGTAGATCGGGAACAATAATAGTCCCCTGCAAATAAGAAACAAGCAACTTGGAATGCATTCAGATCAAAACATTTCTGGATTGTTCCACACTATTCCAAGACTAATCATATTGGGGGGTGTATTCTTCACCTTGAAAAACTTTCTGAATAGGCAGGACCACAAGAGGAATTTCCCCCACCTCTTTTAAAATGAAAGCTCACAACCAGGCGGAGACTTCTGGCCACTACATGCTCCTCCCCTGCCACAATTGCCCCATGGAATGACACTTGCCAATGGTGAAACATGTCTGCAGATGGAGCTCCTGCTCTTGCCCTTCAGATTTTTGACTAGACAGGAAGTTCCTGTATGCCTGGCAGCCTCTCTCAATATGAAACCTTCTGCTGCTCTTTGCTCTTGGGCTACAGGAGTGCAGCTGTATCACACTGTTATACCTTGGGAATGAGAAAACCACGCAGCTTGAAATCCTTTGTACATTGCCTAGGCAACCCATAAAAAAGGGCATATTTAAAGCGCTGCATTTCATGAATCACAGCATTTGTGTAGGGCAGTTTCTTCTTATCTTGATAGCAGATTGAGTGAGCAGAACCTATGACATCTTCTATTTCCTTGTGCATTTTATCTGAAGAGAATGATGGAAACAAAAGGTTTATTGTGAATACTGCATTTTATTTCAGATGGACATCTAATTCCCTTGAACACATTACATAAATCTCTGTGAATGAGTCCCAGTTTCTTGCATTTTCAGCTCACCTGGTCCTCCAAAGAGCTCAAGTCTGTGTACGTGGTTCTTCCCCACTCTAGATCCCAGGTGTGAAACCTTTAAAGTGAAGCTTATCTCAGATGTTTGTGGTGGCTGGATTTGCTGAAGGGCTGGGATCAAAGGCTGTCTGTAATGTTTGTGTGTGTGTATTCTCCATCCCTGGCTCTCAATATTTCCTACTTAGTTTCATTAATCCTCATTTCCTCACCTGATCTTTGGCTAATGTTATGCATGTAAAGGTAAAAGTAAAGGACCTCTGGACGGTTAAGTCCAGTCAAAGGAAGGAGATGAAGGAGCCAGTGTTTGTCCACAGATAGTTTTCTGGGTCATGTGTCCAGTAGCACCTTAGAGACCAACTAAGTTTGTTCTTGGTATGAGCTTTTGTGTGTATCTGAAGAAGTGTGCAAACTTAGTTGGCCTATAAGGTGCTAATGGACAATATATATATAAATTGCAACTGCATTGGCTCCCAGCGGAGTACAGGGTCAGATTTAAGGTGCTGGTTTTGACTTTTAAAGCCCTTCACCGCCTAGAACCCTTGTACCTACGGGACCGCCTCTCCTGGTATGCCCCACGGAGGACCTTAAGGTCCATATATAGCAACACCCTAGAGGTCAACCAGAGCCAGGGCCTTCTCAACACTGGCTCCAGCCTGGTGGAATGCTCTGTGGTGGGGGAGAATGAACTTTCCAGACATGTAAGTCAAAAACTTTTAGCTTATTTCAATAACATTTGGCTTCCAAAACTTACATCATAAACTCACTTTTAACTCTTTCCAATATGAAAGCTTTAAAGAATTATGCTCCACCCTAGTGATCAAGAGAATTCCTGGCTCTCCTCTCTCACCTTGGATATCTGGATGACTTGCCAGGAGGAGAAGTGCCCATTTCAGTGAACCGGTGGTTGTCTCTGTCCCTGCTGCAAAGAGGTCAAAAATGCACTGGGCCAAGTTTTCTTCATCATAGGTGGACTCTGGGTCATTCTTGCTCTGGTGTTGAAAATGGGGAAAGTGACATGTCATTTACATGTGTTACAATTTGTTCTTCAGCGCTTACTTTATTTCCCCCCCCCACACACACACTTATTACCATACCACCCACACAGGCATCATGAGGGGTGTCCTCTTACACTGCCTGAGGTGAAATGAGAAGATGTTGTCACCACCGCTGTACTGTTGCTGCTGCCTGCTTACCTGGGTTGCACAGCAGTGCCCACAAAGTGGCAACAGCAACTGGCGACTAGGTGAGATCTTGAAAGATTTTGGTGAAATCTTGCCAGAAGCTGCCCCTTTTGCTTCTACACTAGCGGCTGGCTAGGCAGCACATCCCCAGAGATGCCTCCTGTTGGCATTCCACTGCCCAAGGCAGCTGTCACAGCCTGCCTCATGGATGGGCCGGCCCTCTGCTTCATAGCTGGTTATGATAAGAAACCCACACACACACTCCTCTGTATATAGCAGTAGCTGCTGGTGCTAGATTTCAGGATCTGTGGGTGGGCATAGTAATCTAATACTGACATGAAGAGAGGGATCAAAGGGAAACTCTGGCAGCAGATATTCAAAATGTGTGCTACATATTTCACTGCCTAATGGTCACCACCACATAATAGTCAAGCTCCTTTTTTTCAAGCCCTAAAATCAGTTCCAAAGAATTCACCACATAATAGTCACCGGGCATTCGAAGTGTGCATGAATTTGCCTTGCCCCAATTTGAATTACCTTTCACCTTTGCCTGTTCATGCGTATTCCATGAATCCTAATCACACCAAAAAGAGTTAGTAACAAGTAATAAGCAATATAAACATAATTATGTTTGTTAATAAAAACACTTTCCTCACATAAGGGTCGTGCCTTGGTTTTTCACCAAATAATCGTCGCACCCCCCCCTTTTTTTGAAAGGAATAATAGGCATAAAAATGTGACAATTATGGTGAAATATGGTATTTAACACTAAACATATTTCACCATTTGTTTGTCATCATGATAAGCATTGTTCAGAGAGTGAAAGATGAATTTACATTTGTCCTTTCTAGTATATGAAGATAGATGAGACAGGAATTTGGAGTCATACTCTAGTTTAAGAGCATTTTATTTAGGATTTTCTGTTTTCTCAGTCCACATTTGAATGTCAGATGAACATCATTCCAAAGAAATTTATGTACAGAGGGAATGCTCCATAGGCAAGACCCCTTAACACACTTAGGTTTCCACTTCTTTCCACTCACATTTTTAACAATGCTAATGGATGGATGTCAACTCACTTTAGCAACTAAATTGACTATGAGAAATATTTGGTGGGACCTCAATGCCATTTTCAACTGAAATTCAGGAAAAAAGATATGCTGGTTTCCAGGCAAGAGATTATTATTCACTTATAACAGGGAATATAATGATTCCTTGGATGAGCAGTATTCAGCTTCAAAGCTGATACTTACTTTCTCCATCTGAAGCAGATAGAAATCAATGAGATCTTGTGGATCATGCAGAGACTGATTCTCCTTATGCTTCTCTATCTCCTCCTTTGCAAATGAAAGCACCATCTCTGAGCAGGACAAGGCCTTCTTGTGGGGCCCTGGGAGATGTTTCATGAGCCATGGGAGAATTTCACAAAGCTAAAGGAAAGATAGCAGAAATGCTGCCATTACCATGAGGAAGCTTGGTCACACCGTTTGTGCTTTGGATTAGCACTTTAAAAAATATGATCTGCATTCTTCTTCAGGGCTACCATATTAGTTTCTCACTAAGAAGAAAGAAGGTGTCTATCAATTTTCTGGAATCTCACAATGATTGGATTCTGTGAATTATCACTAGCTGAAAATGTGAAAGAAAACTATGGCTCACAATATTTTCCCAGCTCCCAGGCATCATTCCAAAACTGGGCACAATCAGAGGACCCCTCCTGGAACAAGTTAGTGGCCTTTTATGGTAGGTGGGGGTGGGGGGAATTCAAGTAAGTTCACATTTAAAAGCAAATTTGCCTAATACACAAATGGAAAGACAGCCATCATTCAAAATGTACACTTCTCCATTTTATAAATTTTTAGTTGTATTTACTAAATCTTCCAGTTTGCCAGTCAAGTAATTCTGATCTGATATTTCATCACAAAAAACTAAACCTTGAAGAAGGATGTTTTTTCTCGTTCCTTGTTTTCTCATTAAAGATCAATTACATATATTTTATGAATACATATGGAGGTAGAAAATAAAAATTGGACTAATATAAAGCAATGTTAAAAACTGAGATATGAAAGCTGGAAGTGAAGAGGCAGAAAAAGGTCCTCCTTTCCTTCCATTCTGCAGTTTTAATCTGAAATTTTAGGCTTAGTACTGTGCCCAGTGCACAGTAATAAAATTCCTTTTTGCAAAATGCGCCTTGAATGCTGATATAAATTTGCCTGTAGTTTGCCAGTCAAGTGATGCTTACAGAAATGGAAATGCAAATGATATACAGTCCTATAATATACTGCTTTGCAGAAATGTGTATATCGGATAAAATTGCAAACAAATGTGTGCATTAGGATAAATTAACAGAAAAATGCTGATGAAGTTTCATGAGTCCTTTTTTAAAAAAGATCCAGAATGTATGTAGAAATGTGGGGAACCGAACTTAAGTTTGGCAAAAAGGGTTTAGTTGGGTCATACAGAAGGGAGCTGCTTTCCTTAGCAGTAGGGACAGTGCTTGAGTTGGAGGTCTCTCTTACGTTTAAAAAATTCCAGCCAAGGCTGGCTGCAGGGGCCTCACCATGGACTCACCGTGGACCTCATCATTGTCATTCCTAAGTGGCTAGAGAGCATATACATTTAGTTTTCAATGATGGCAACAAAACTATGTAATTCCCTTCTTGAGAAGATTATTTTGTTTACCTCTGTCCCCTTTGGTGGGCTCTAGATGACCTGTTCTGAAGGCCATTGTTCCATTTTTATCCCATCTTTCCTCCAAAGAGTCTTCTGTGGTGGACAAATTCTTCCTACTCCTTTTTTAAAAAAATCTCAATGGTAATCATGAGAAATTGATCAGGCTGTGAGACAGTAAGTGGCCCTTATCTCAGATCAATTTCAAAATACTGATTTGTGGTATTTAGTGAGACCTCTTTGGCATAGTAGAAATGAAAATGACTACTCACACAATGAACAACGCTAGATAAAAATTTTAGGATAAAATCAATGGCTTCTATCAGCTTCTGGAACCGTTCATCTTCAAGAGCAAACCGGTGCCCAAAAGCCACAGCACATATCACGTTGGAGACTGAATTAGTGATGGGCATGGAGGGATCAAGTGGCTGTCCTGCAAAATAAAGTTATACTAATGTTAGCTCAGCTGCTCCTGTTCATGCTGAGAGTGGGATTTCATGGTGGCCAAGAGAAACTGCTGGGATCTCCTTTAGGAACCAAGAAAAACATATCACATTCCTTTCTAAAATGGACAGAGGTAGTACACAAATAAATCTTCATACGCCAGCTCAGCACCATCACTTAGCATCACATACCCTTTGAACGTGCAAAAACCTCCACAAGCTGATGAGCCTCCTCTGTTATTTGGTGCTCCATGCCTTTCTTCCCCAGCCCCAGCTTCCGCATAGTAACTACACCAAAGCGTCTCTGTTGCTGCCAGGTGTGACCATTTGATAATACAATACCTATGGAAAATCAATGAGAAATTATTACTTACAGAAATCAATGTAAAAAGTTGCCATCTCAGAACATTGTTTACTGAAGTTCATATCCTTGCTTGTAAGAGCTGCTTAGTCTCTCTAAAGCAAAGAATTACAAGATGATGCAGAAAGGATTCTGGGTACAAATTGGAGAGAATTTAGAGGGAAAATCTATCAAGCTTCTGGTAATGCTATTGGGGAAAGAATGGAAGTGGTAGAAATGGAAGTTCTTTTCTTTTTCTCTTGATAAATTTCCCTACAGGAAATGTGATCGCAAGATATACAACTGGGTGTAAAATAATGAATATACAAGTAAATAACTATGGATTATTTTAAAATAAAACACTACAGAGGAGAGTTTCCTGTTAAAATAGAAATGAAGGATTTGTTGTTTTTAAACATGGAAGAATGGTTGGAATTTTTGGGGGGGAGATAAGGTCACCATACAGGATTGGAAGAGTACTATTCAATCCACTTCCATCTGTCTCTTGAAGTCTGTGGTTTCAACTACGAGTGCAGCCACCAGCTGTAACTGTTCCGGTTTCAGAATATGCCTCAGCCCGGTGTCTGACTCCCGCTCCAGATACTCCAGCTTCCGGGACAGGACGTCCGCCCTCTGGTTCTGGTGCCCTGGCATGTATCAGATTCTGAAGTCGAAAAGAGCAAAAAAAAAACCTTTGCCAATCTAGTTTGCCTCTGGTTCAGATGCCCCCCTCAGGTCCAGCTGAGCAAAAAATTTCACCGACTGTAACCTCTCCAGCAGGTCACCAATATGTGGCAAGGGGTATTGACTAGGAATCATGAGGTTGTTGGTTTTTCTGTAGTCCACCACGAGACGTCTTTCTGGGGTGTCTTTCTTGTTCACAAAGAACACTGGTGACCCACCAGGTGCTCATGACAGCCTAATAAACTCACGTTCCAAGTTCTTCTTCAGAAACTCCCGCAAGTTGGCTAATTCTGCTTCTGACTAGGAATATAGATGACTGGTTGGCACCAGGCACCAAGTCTAGTTTGCAATCATAAGGTCTGTGGGGTGGGTAACCTTCTGCCTCCTTTTCACAGAACACATCCCTATAGGCCTTATACTGTGGGGGTATGGAGCTCTCCTCCCCCATGAGTTTTTCCCCCTACCTCTGCCCCCTTGGCTCCTACCTCTATTGGCACTTCGAACCCTAGGCAGTGTGCTTGGCAGTAAGCTGAATCAAACGTTAAAGAACGCTGCCTCCATGCTATTACTGGATCATGCATTGTGAGCTAACGTGGTGATGTGAAACATCATTGTCTCCTTGTGGCCTGACAACTCCACTCCCATGGGCCATGTGGCATAGGCAACTTGCCTCCCTCCCCCCAACGGGCTGCCATAAATTGGTAGCACTTCCAATGGGGCGTCTTGTCTCCGCGTGCCCAGCTTCTGCTGCTCCACAAAGTCTGAGTCTAAAAAGTGCACGGAAGCCCCTGAGTCTATGAGTCCCTGGACCTGCACCCTGCAGCTGCCTGGGAGTTGTAGTGTCACTGGCACCGTGATCCCAGGAACCACCGTTTCAATCTGAGGGCTCAATTACTGACTTCCTTCCCAGCTGCCGGCCTCCTTCATGGACTGGGGCTTCCCGCTTCCTGCCAGTGCTTCCTTAGATCTTGGACGTCCCTCTACACAAGCCCCAGACAGAAAACCCCCAGTCTTCTTGCTTGGACACTGTCTTGCCAAATGTCCAGATTGCCCACATGCACAGCAACTTTTGTGACGTTGGCCCCCCGCCATTCAAGCTGTTCCAGGGTTCCCCCTCCCTGCTGAGCCCAGTTGCATCTGCTCTGGAAGGTCTCCTTGTCTGGGCATGCTGCCAACTCTCTGCTCAGGCATGTTGGGAATGTGGCTTCTCCAACTTCCACTGTTGCTGCCTCAGTCCAAGCTTCAGTGAAGCTCGCACCACATCATCCAAAGAGTCCATGGGCAGCATTCTTGCCAGTTCATCTAATATCAATTCATTCAACCCCACCCAGAACATGGCTGCCAAAGGCTGACTGTTTGCTTGCCACCCAAGCTTTTGAACTAACAAGTTGAATGCAGTCCATAACGTGGAGACATAATCACTCCCCTGGCGGAGGTTTAACATTTGTTGTGCAGAGGTAGTATTCTGCAGCGGATCATTAAAGATTCCATCCATAGTTTCCCAATACTCCCCCAGGTTTGAGAGAGTGCTGTGCTTGGCTGCCATTAGAGGAATTGTCCATCCTTTAGCATTGCCTTCTAACATACTAATTAAATATGCCACTCTCTCCTTATCAGACTTGTAATCCACTGCTCTCTCGTCTAGAAAATAGAGAGCTTCGTTTTAAAGCCAAGATAGTCCACCAGGTAACTTACATATTTAGAGGGATTTTACTGGCTCTGAGAGTCCTTTCTGCCTCTAAATGCAGTCTTTGTTCGCCCAGGGCCCGGTGAGGGTATCTAGCTGTGATTTCAGCTGCCAGCTGTACTGCTGCAGTTCGTTTATGGCATCCCTGGGCTCTCCTGCCCCCACTCCCGCTGCTCCAGCCCCCATTGAGTCCACACCCTCTGGTACTTGCCCTTGCATTCTGCTCTCTATCATCCCTCGGTGTGTGAGAGAAGAGAGATTTGGCAAGCTGTCAGGTTGGTAGGCTCTCCCACACAAGATGCAGTCTCTGACAGTTTTGTTGTTGTTGTTGTTTAGTCGTTTAGTCGTGTCCGACTCTTCGTGACCCCATGAACCAGAGCATGTCGGGCACTCCTGTCTTCCACTGCCTCCCGCAGTTTGGACAAACTCATGCTGGTACCTTCGAGAACACTATCCAACCATCTCATCCTCTGTCGTCCCCTTCTCCTTGTGCCCTCCATCTTTCGCAACACCAGGGTCTTTTCCAGGGAGTCTTCTCTTCTCATGAGGTGGCCAAAGTATTGGAGCCTCAGCTTCACGATCTGTCCTTCCAGTGAGCACTCAGGGCTGATTTCCTTCAGAATGGATAGGTTTGTTCTTCTTGCAGTCCATTGGACTCTCAAGAGTCTCCTCCAGCACCAGAATTCAAAGCATCAATTCTTTGGCGATCAGCCTTCTTTATGGTCCAGCTCTCACTTCCATAAATCACTACTTCCATAAATCACTACTTCCATAAATCACTACTTATGTTTAAATCAATAAACAAGATGAGCTTGAGCTCTTGGTACAGCAAACTAAATATGACATAATAGGCATCACTGAAACCTGGTGGGATAAGTCCCACGACTGGAATGTAATAATGGAGGGATACAATCTATTTCAGAGAAACAGACCAGACAAGAAAGGAGGAGGAGTGGCGTTATATGTCAGGGATGTGTATACCTGTGAAGAGATCCAAAATTTAGAACCTCAAAGCCAAAGTGAGAGCATTTGGGTCAAAATTAAGGGAGAGAAGAATAACAGAGACCTCATTGTGGGAGTTTACAAGAGATCCCCAAGCCAAACGAAGGACATAGATGATGCCTTCCTGGAACAGATGGCCAAGCATGCAAAAGGAAGGGAGATAGCAGTAATGGGGGACTTCAATTACCCGGATATTTGTTGGATGTCAAACTCAGCCAAGAGCTTAAGGTCAAACAGATTCCTCACTGGCCTTGCAGACAACTTCATTGTCCAGAAAGTGGGAGAAGCAACAAGAGGAACAGCCATTTTAGATCTGGTCCTAACCTATGTTGATGACCTGGTTAGTGGGGTAGAAGTGGAAGGATCATTAGGCGCGAGTGATCATGCTCTTCTGAAGTTTACTATACAGCGGAAAGGAGCAGCCAAGCATACTAGGACTCAATTTCTTGACTTTAAGAAAGCCGACTTCATAAAACTTAGGGATGTGCTGGGTGAGATCCCATGGACAGTAATACTAAAAGGAAACGGAGTTCATGATGGCTGGGAGTTTGTTAAGAGGGAGATAGTAAAAGCACAACTTCAGGCAATACCAATGAGACGCAAACATGGAAGGTGCCTAAAGAAGCCAGGGTGGCTATCTAAAGAACTTTTAACTGAGTTAAGATTTAAAAAGGATGTGTACAAAAAATGGAAAAGGAGGAAAACCACCAAAGAGGAATTCAAACAAATAGCCAGCACATGTAGACACAAAGTCAGAAAAGCTAAAGCACAGAATGAATTCAGGCTTGCTAGAGAGGTTAAAAGCAACAAAAAAGGCTTTTATGAGTATGTCCGTAGCAAAAGGAAGAACAAAGAAACAGTGGGGTCACTCAGAGGAGAAGATGGTGAAATGCAAACAGCGGACACAGAAAGGGCTGAACTCCTCAATGCCTTCTTTGCCTCAGTCTTCTCTGATAAAGAAAACAATGCCCGACCTGAAGAATTTGGAGCAAATGATTCAGCAGAGGAAAGACAGCCCAGAATAACTAAGGAGATAGTACAAGAATACTTGGCTAGTTTAGATGTATTCAAGTCTCCAGGGCCAGAAGAACTGCATGCAAGAGTATTAAACGAACTGGCAGATGTGATCTCAGAACCACTGGCAGTCATCTTTGAGAATTCCGGGAGAACAGGCGAAGTCCCGGCAGACTGGAGGAGGGCAAATGTTGTCCCTATTTTCAAAAAGGGGGAAAGAGAGGACCCAAATAATTATCGCCCAGTCAGTCTGACATCAATACCAGAGAAGATTCTGGAGCAGATCATTAAGCAAACTGTCTGTGAGCACCTAGAAAGGAATGCTGTGATCACCAATAGTCAGCATGGATTTATGAAAAATAAGTCATGTCAGACTAACCTGATCTCATTTTTTGACAGAATTACAAGCCTGGTAGATGAAGGGAACGCAGTGGATGTAGCCTACCTTGATTTCAGCAAGGCATTCGACAAGGTGCCCCATGATATTCTTATAAAGAAGCTGGTAAAATGTGGTCTTGACGAGCTACCACTCAGCGGATTTGTAACTGGCTGACTGACCAAACCCAAAGGGTGCTCATCCATGGTTCCTCTTCATCCTGGAGAAGAGTGACTAGTGGGGTGCCACAGGGTTCTGTCTTGGGCCCGGTCTTATTCAACATCTTTATCAACGACTTGGATGATGGATTCAAGAGCATCCTGATCAAATTTGCAGATGACACCAAACTGGGAGGGGTGGCTAACACCCCAGAGGACAGGATCACACTTCAAAATGACCTTGACAGATTAGAGAACTGGGCGAAAACAAACAAGATGAATTTTAACAGGGAGAAATGTAAAGTATTGCACTTGGGGGGGGGGAATGAGAGGCACAAATACAAGATGGGGGACACCTGGCTTGAGAGCAGTACATGTGAAAAGGATCTAGGAGTCTTGGTTGACCACAAACTTGACATGAGCCAACAGTGTGACGCTGCAGCTAAAAAAGCCAATGCAATTCTGGGCTGCATCAATAGGAGTATAGCATCTAGATCAAGGGAAGTAATAGTGCCACTGTATTCTGCTCTGGTCAGACCTCACCTGGAGTACTGTGTCCAGTTCTGGGCACCACAGTTCAAGAAGGACACTGACAAACTGGAACGTGTCCAGAGGAGGGCAACCAAAATGGTCAAAGGCCTGGAAACGATGCCTTATGAGGAACGGCTAAAGGATCTGGGCATGTTTAGCCTGGAGAAGAGGAGGTTAAGGGGTGATATGATAGCCATGTTCAAATATATAAAAGGATGTCATATAGAGGAGGGAGCAAGGTTGTTTTCTGCTGCTCCAGAGAAGCGGACACGGAGCAATGGATCCAAACTACAAGAAAGAAGATTCCACCTAAACATTAGGAAGAACTTCCTGACAGTAAGAGCTGTTTGACAGGGGAATTTGATGCCAAGGAGTGTGGTGGAGTCTCCTACTTTGGAGGTCTTTAAGCAGAGGCTTGACAACCATATGTCAGGAGTGCTCTGATGGTGTTTCCTGCTTGGCAGGGGGTTGGACTCGATGGCCCTTGTGGTCTATTCCAACTCTATGATTCTATGATTCTATGATTCTACTGGGAAAACCATAGCTTTTACTATACGGACCTTTGTTGGCAAGGTGATGTCTTTGCTTTTTAAGATGCTGTCTAGGTTTGTCATTGTGTTTCTCCCAAGAAGCAAGAGTCTTTTAATTTTGTGGCTGCTGTCACCATCTGCAGTGATCATGGAGCCCGAGAAAGTAAAGTCTCTCACTGAACTCCATTTCTTCCCCTTCTATTTGCCAGGAGGTGATGGGCCCAGTGGCCATGATCTTCATTTTTTTGATGTTGAGCTTCAGACCATATTTTGTGCTCTCCTCTTTTTAACCCTCATTAAAAGGTTCTTTAATTCCTCCTCACTTTCTGCCATCTAGGTTGTGTCATCTGCATATCTGGGGTTGCTGATATTTCTTCCGGCAATCTTAATTCCGGCTTGGGATTCATCCAGCCCAGCCTTTCGCATGATGAATTCCGCATATAAGTTAAATAAGCAGGGAGACAATACACAGCCTTGTCATACTCCTTTTCCAATTTTGAACCAATCAGTTGTTGCATATCCAATTCTAACTGTAGCTTCTTGTCCCACATAGAGATTTCTCAGGAGACAGATGAGGTGATCAGGCACTCCTATTTCTTCAAGAACTTGCCATAGTTTGCTGTGGTCGACACAGTCAAAGGCTTTTGCATAGTCAATGTAGCAGAAGTAGATGTCTTTCTGGGATTCTTTAGCTTTCTCCATAATCCAGCGCATGTTTGCAATTTGGTCTCTGGTTCCTCTGCCTCTTCTAAATCCAGCTTGCACTTCTGGGAGTTCTTGGTCCACATACTGCTTGAGCCTTCCTTGTAGAATTTTAAGCATAACCTTGCTGGAGTGTGAAATGAGTGCAATTGTGCGGTAGTTGGAGCATTCTGCCCTTCTTTGGGATTGGGATGTAGACTGATCTTCTCCAATCCTCTGGCCACTGCTGAGTTTTCCAAACTTGCTAGCATATTGAGTGTAGCACCTTAACAGCATCACCTTTTAAAATTTTGAATAGTTCAGCTGGAATACCATCACTTCCACTGGCCTTGTTATTTGCAGTGCTTTCTAAGGCCCATTTGACTTCACTCTCCAGGATGTCTGGCTCAAGGCCAGCAACCACACTACCTGGGGTGTACGAGCCATCCATATCCTTCTGGTATAATTCCTCTGTGTATTCCTGCCACCTCTTCTTGATGTCTTCTGCTTCTGTTAGGTCCTTACCACTTTTGTCCTTTATTATGGTAATCTTTGTACGAAATATTCCCTTTCTTATCTCCAATTTTCTTAAACAGATCTCTGGTTCTTCCCATTCTGTTGTTTTCCTCTATTTCTTTGCATTGCTTGTTTAAGAAGGCCTTCTTGTCTCTTCTTGCTGGTTTTTTGAAATCTGCATTCAATTTCCTGTATCTTTCACTATCTCCCTCGCATTTTGCTTGCCTTCTCTCCCCCGCTATTTGTAAGGCCTCGTTGGACAGCCAGTTTGCTTTCTTGCATTTCCTTTTCATTGGGATGGTTTTCGTTGCTGCCTCCTGTATAATGTTGCGAGCCTCCATCCATAGTTCTTCAGGCACTCTGTCCACCAAATCTAAGTCCTTAAACCTGTTCCTCACTTCCACTGTGTATTCATAAGGGATTTGGTTTAGATTGTATTTTACCAGCCCAGTGGTTTCCTACTTTCTTCAGTTTAAGCTTGAACTTTGCTATATGAAGCTGATGATCTGAGCCACAGTCAGCTCCAGGTCTTGTTTTTGCTGACTGTATAGAGTTTCTCCATCTTTGGCTGCCGAGAATATAATCAATCTGATTTTGATGCTGCCCATCTGGTGATGTCCACGTGTAGAGTCATCTTTTGTGTTGTTGGAAAAGCGTTTTTGTGATGACCAGCTTGTTCTCTTGACAGAATTCTATTAGCCTTTGCCCTGCTTCGTTTTGATCTCCAAGTCCAAACTTGCCAGTTGTTCCTTTTTTCTCTTGATTCCTCCTTTAGCATTCCAATCCCCTATAATAAGAAGAGCATCCTTCTTTGGTGTCACTTCTATGAGGTGTTGTAAGTCTTCATAGAATTGGTCAATTTCAGTTTCTTCAGAACCAGTAGTTGGTGCATAAACTGTTACCATAAAGCACCAATGCTGCAGCAAGCAAAGGCTCCAGCAGCTCAGTCAGCTGCTTGTGGCTGGAAAGCCAGACAGGATGTTTGTGACTGTTGCCATGGAAACAAAGGGGCAGTCCATTCTGTACTGAGCACCGGATGTTAGCTCAGTGTGTGTGTCATATGACCCGTACTGGAAGTACATGGGTGGAGTTTCTTCTTGCTGTTGTCGAGTGCAGACGTGTTTCTCTGTACTGATATGAGAGACAGAAATAAAAGATGTAAATAGTTTTCTGTCTGCTTCTTTCCCCTCCCTGGGGACACCAAAGGGGAGAGAGGAAGAACGGTGTGTTCCTCTCACACATCTGAGAAGAATCGCCGGGACCTCGCCTGCTTATCAGCAGAGTGGAGACGCGGGGAGGTCGACAGGAATATCTGCCGGTGCCTACGCTGTGGCACATTCCTCTGACCCAGGCAGAATTCCAACAGTGGCAGCCTTCGGATGGTTGCTGTTTTCTTTGATCCATCGGACATCTGCATGAGAGGCTGGTGAATTGTCCTCCTCTGCTCCATGGAAGCCTGATTTGAGAGGCTGATTCTCTGCAGCCAGAAGCTGACCAGAAGAAGCTGACAGCCAAGCCGATGCTCAAGGTATGAAACTTTTAAGGGCTTAGAAGTGTGAATGCAGATTGATTCATTCTCTGCTTCACGGAGAGCGTGTGTGGGAAAGCAGCTCCAACTTAGAAGAGGCCTGCATTCCAGGCATTCTTGCGGTTTCCTGTCCGAGGAGAACTATGTGCTGTTGCTAAGCAACGTCCTTCAGTGAAGGCTGTGCCTCAGAGAGGAGAAATGGAAAGTTACTCGAGAGGGCTGGACAGTCAGACTATGCCTCAGAGAGGCGAAAACAAAGTTTTGTTATGACTAGGTCCTCACGAACTGCTGGAAGGGACTTTCCAACGCAGCCAGTGTCAGAGTTGCCAGGTGTCAAGAGTGTAAACAAGCCAGCTATTGGATTTTAGAGGCTTGTGTTTCAGAGTCCATGCAAGGACTCAAAATGGATGCCAAGAAGGGGGGAGGCTTGCCTTCTCCACCCCTCCTGACCAATGACAATTATTCATCTTGGTCTGTAAAGATGAAGGCCCTGCTGCAGAATCAGAGACTGTTTGGGGTGATTGAGAATCCCATCCCTGCAGCACCAACGCGTGCTTGGAAGTCACAGAATGTGAAGGCTAGGACTGCTATAATTCTGTGCGTCTCAGATGATCAATTGGTGCATATTCGGCATTTAGAACATGCGCAAGAGGTTTAGGACACGCTGCGTACAACGCATCAGAGAGATGCTGGTTCTTCAGCATTGCTGTATTTTGAGAAGTTGACCAATCTGAGATTAGCGCCTGATGGTGATGTTCAAGCGCACCTGACAGAAATGAAGTTCCTGCGTCAACAGATGGTGGAACGCAATTTCCGTCTACAGGAGGAAGTGTTTTGCTTCATGATGATAAACAGCCTGAACCGGACTTACAAGGTTGTTGCCAGTCAGCTTGGTTCGCTACCTGCTCAGGATCTGACCGCGGAAAGGGTGTGTGCCGTCGTCCTGAACGAACACGACAGACTTGCTGCACTGGAAGTGAAAGACAGAGGGAGGCAAGAACAGGGTTCAAATCTTCCCACTGCTGAATCTACTGGAGAGCATGCCGTAGCATTGAGTGCCGTCCGATGCTATAATTGTGGACAGACTGGGCATCTACAGCGAAACTGTAAGAAGCCGCGACAGTCAAAAGGAGCCAAGAACAGCTCTACGAAGCCTGAGGCGTCAAGCAAAAGCCGTACCAAGTGCCAGGTGAAACCTGCAAAGGTGATGATGGCGAAAGGAACCACGCCAGATGTTGGGAACGCATTCATAATCGACACGGGCGCCACGAAGCATCTCTGCCCACACAGAGGACTGTTTTCGACGTTGAAGAAGCAAAGCTTCACTGTGAAACAAGCCAACGGTCAAGAAATGGAAGCTACCGGAATTGGGACTGTGTATCTTGAGAGTCTGAACTTGACTATAAACGATGTTTACCTGGTTCCAGAACTGAAATTTAGTCTGCTGAGTGCTTCACAGATTGCAAAGAAAGGACTAAAACTGTACTATGATGCTAAAAGATGCAAGATCTACAAAGATGGAGAACTGTTTCTTACTGCCAAAGAGAAAGATGGACTGTATTTGTTGACTTTTGATCAAAGTGATTACATGAAATGTAATACTTCTGATTCTAACGATATTTCTCTTGCAGGTGTGACCAGTGTGAACACCAAGAAGGTGGCCAAGAAGGTCCACAGAGCTTTTCAGCGGGTGTATGCTGATGTGATTGGTCCTCTAGAACCATCTAGAGGCGGTGCAAAATATTACCTTGTGTGTGTTGATTGTTACACTAATTATTCTTGGGTTTATATGATGAAGAAACCGCAGGAAACTTTAGAAAAGTTTCAAGAGTTTTGTGACAAGGTTAAAAGTATGCATGATGCTAACATTGATTGTCTTTTCACAGATGACAAGCCAGTTTTTCTTTTACAGGATTTCCAGAGGTTCCTGGATGAGAAAGGGATGAGACACAAACTTGCTAGTTCCGAAGAAGCATGGAAGAAATGTGTCTGTGTTAGGGTGAACAAAGAATTGCAAAAAGGGATGAATGCGCAATTGCTAAGTTCACATTTACCACATAAATATTGGGCCGAATCGCTAGCGTCCTATCTTCACGTGTGGTTGAGAAAAGTCTCAACAGAGTTGGGATGTTCTCCTTTTGAGAAGCTGTTTAATAGAAAACCTTCTGTTGCCCATTTTAAGGTTTTCGGGTCTCATGTGAGAACAGAAGCTCCAAGTGGGGTAAAGAATGCCAGAGGCATCTTTGTGGGTTATGAAAAAGGTCTCTACAGAGTAATTTTGTCTGAATCTGGTCAGGTGATTCTCACAAAATTTCTAGAGAGTGCTCCTGAACAGGAGAGAGTGATTGTTCACACTTTTTCTACAGAAGATTCTGATGATGATGATGATGAGTTTGATCTTATTGAGTTCAGTGGTACTGATGATGATGACACTGATAGCTCAGACAGCTCAGTTGTCACAGTCATTGAGAGGAAACCTCAAATAATGACTAGACCCTCAGAAGAGGAGGATAAACCACTGATTAAGCTTAGTACTGGTTCTCCAGAGAGTTCAGAGGCTGAACCAGAAAGCAGAGAAGAGCAGCAGCTCTTACGAAGGTCCGAGAGAGCAACGAAGGGTGTACCACCCAAGAGGTATTCAAAGGAGTTTGCTAACCTTGCATATGTTGCTGTTGTAAATGACCAAGGACAAATTGAAGCTGTGTCTGAGTCAGAGACAAAGGCACAACAGAGAGTTGTTAACCAAGGTAATGTGAAGTCACACAACCAGAGAGGTACATTGGTAAAACCAGTGGCGGGTAGTTCCAAGGGTGGAACTAAAACAACAGGGGAATGTTATAAGTATAACAACTGTTTGTTTTCTTCTCTGGATGACGCTTTGCTCGCAGCACGCATTGATACTTTAGGGGGAGTATGTTACCATAAAGCACCAATGCTGCAGCAAGCAAAGGCTCCAGCAGCTCAGTCAGCTGCTTGTGGCTGGAAAGCCAGACAGGATGTTTGTGACTGTTGCCATGGAAACAAAGGGGCAGTCCATTCTGTACTGAGCACCGGATGTTAGCTCAGTGTGTGTGTCATATGACCCGTACTGGAAGTACATGGGTGGAGTTTCTTCTTGCTGTTGTCGAGTGCAGACGTGTTTCTCTGTACTGATATGAGAGACAGAAATAAAAGATGTAAATAGTTTTCTGTCTGCTTCTTTCCCCTCCCTGGGGACACCAAAGGGGAGAGAGGAAGAACGGTGTGTTCCTCTCACACATCTGAGAAGAATCGCCGGGACCTCGCCTGCTTATCAGCAGAGTGGAGACGCGGGGAGGTCGACAGGAATATCTGCCGGTGCCTACGCTGTGGCACATTCCTCTGACCCAGGCAGAATTCCAACATAAACTTGGATCACTGTGATGTTAAAAGGTCTGCCTTGGATTCGTATCAAGACCATTCTATCATTTTTGAGATTGCATCCCAGTACAGCTTTCGCCACTCTTTTGTTGACTATGATGAGCACTCCATTTCTTTTACGGGATTATTGTCGACAGTAGTAGATATGATGGTCATCCAAACTGAATTCGCCGATTCCTGTCCATTTTAGTTCACTGATGCTCAGGATGTCAATATTTATTCTTGCCATCTCATTTTTGACCACATCCAACTTACTCAGGTTCATGGTTCTTACATTCCAGGTTCCTATGCAAAAAAATTTTTTAAAGCATTGGACTTTCCTTTTGCTTCCAGGCATATCCGCAACTGAGTGACCTTTTGGCTTGTACTTGTCCTCCGCTCTTCCTCAGTAGCATGTTGGACGCCTTCTGACCTGAGGGGCTCATCTTCCAGCATCATAACTTTTATGTGCCTGTTGTCTTTGTCCATGGAGTTTTCTTGGCAGGGATACTGGAGTGGCTTGCTGGTTCCTGCTCCAAGTGGATTACAATTGGTCAAAACTCTCCACTATGACCTGTCCATCTTGGGTGGCCCTGCATAGCGTAGCCCATAGCTTCTCTGAGTTATTCAAGCCCCTTCGCCATGGCAAGGCAGTGATCCATGAAGGGGGATGGTGTTGTTGTTGTTGTTGTTGTTGTTGTTGTTGTTGTTATGTCAAATGTTGGTTGTAGAACATAATCTGTTCAACTGAGGTACGGCTTCCGATTGGTTGCAGATGCAGATGGACGTTTGCTTCCAAAAAACATTAAAAAACCAGAGCATTTACTTCTGTGTTTTTTAGCATTTGGGAGCCAAAACATTCCAAAATGGAGGCGTTCAAGATCTGAGGTTTGACTGTATTTATTATTACATTTATATTCCACTCATCCTCCCAAAAGAACCGAGGGCTGAAAAGAAGCAAAACTGAGAAAGATCTAAACTGAAAAGCTTATTGGAAGGGGATATATTAATCTCAAGTTGTATAGGCTGTTTGTTCAACCAGCACATTGAACTTAGCTAATTGTCAGCCAGTGGCATAACATGCTGGCTATGTCTTGCCCCCATGAGCAGTCAAGCCACTGCATTTTTTGCCAGACACTGTTTCTTTTTTAAAAAATAATAATAATATTTATTGCTTTTTCAACAGTTTAAACAAAAAAAAATGGACAATACAATACAATGCAAAAACACTACATAACACTAACACTAACACATAACACTAACACATTAAACGAACAAAACAAAACAAAACAAAAAACAGTTTAAAATACATCAAATCATTTCAATATCTTATCTTTCATTCACTTATTTCAACGACCTCCTCATTCCACTTCTGTTAATTGTTTCAGCAATTCCTTTCCATCTTCCTCTGTTTTCTATCCTATAATTATCTTAACACATTCTAACCTTATTTTTTCCTTTAATATTCTATTAATCTATTTATACTTAATTCCTTATAACCTTTCTACTAAAGCCATATAACTTCATTCCAACATTCTTCTAACATTCATTAATTTTACAGTATTTCTGTAAATAGTCTTTAAACTTTTTCCAGTCTTCTTCCACCGACTCTTCTCCCTGGTCTCGGATTCTGCCAGTCATTTCCACCAGTTCCATATAGTCCATCAATTTCATCTGCCATTCTTCCTGGGTGGGTAAATCTTGCGTCTTCCAATACTTCACGATGAGTATTCTTGCTGCTGTTGTTGCATACATAAAAAAGGTTTTATCCTTCTTTGGCACCAATTGGCCGACCATGCCCAGGAGAAAGGCCTCTGGTTTCTTCAGGAAGTTATATTTGAATACCTTTTTCATTTCGTTATAAATCATCTCCCAGAATGCCTTAATCCTTGGGCATGTCCACCAAAGGTGAAAGAATGTACCTTCAGTCTCATTACATTTCCAACATTTATTATCGGGCAAATGGTAAATTTTTGCAAGCTTGACTGGTGTCATGTACCACCTATAAATCATTTTCATTAAATTTTCTCTTAGGGCATTACATGCCATGAATTTCATACCTGTGGTACATAACTGTTCCCAGTCAGCCATCATTATGTTATGTCCAACATCTTGTGCCCATTTAGTCATAGCTGATTTCACCATTTCATCCTGAGTATTCCATTTCAACAGCAAGTTATACATTCTTGACAAATTCTTGATTTTTGGATCTAACAATTCTGTTTCCAATTTTGATTTTTCCACCTGGAAACCAACTTTTTTGTCCAAATTGTATGCCTCCATTATTTGGTAATAATGGAGCCAATCTCGCACTTTGTTTTTCAATTTTTCAAAGCTCTGCAATTTTAGTCAGTCTCCATCTTGTTCCAGAATTTCCCAATATTTCGGCCGTTTGGCCTCCATATTGAGTTTTTTCCGTGCCTTCGCTTCCATTGGTGACAACCATCTTGGGGTTTTCTTTTCTAACAAATCCTTATATCTTATCCAAACATTAAACAATGCTTTTCTAACAATATGATTTTTATTTATTTTTTAAATAATATTTATTAGTAGTTTTCAGAATTATAAGAAGAAGAAAAAAAACATTAAAAAACAACACTATAATAGACAAAAAAGGAAAAAACACAAAAACCAATACAACAATACAACAAAAAGATAAAAAGAAAAAGAAAAAAAGAAAAAGAAAAAAAGAAAAAAGAAAACAACACAAATCCCAGATTACATATCTAAAACTTCCATTTGCTTGTTTCATTGACTTCCTCACACCTCCCTTTTTGTATTCTAGTTTAATTAGTTATTTCAGCAAATTCTTTCCATCTTTCTCAATTTTTGTTAAAAAATTTATCCTAACCGAATTTAATCTAATAATTAACTCAACCAATTCTTTCCATCTTTCCCCATATTCTATTATTCACATTACCTTAATTAATTTAACCTTATCTTACCCTAAAACACCTTAAAGCTTGAATCTTAGTTATCAAATATACATTACTCCTGATATCATTTCTGCTAAAGTCATATAGTTTCATTTCAACATTTCCCCTAATATTCATTAATTTTTAGCCAATTCCCCAAATAGAAAATTTTTCTTTATAAATTTTCTTCCAATCTTCATCCAACGTCCCTTCTTCCTGGTCTCGGATCGTGTCAGTTCTTACTGTCTATTCCATCTAGTCCATCAACCTGGAAGCCTTATGTCCGAGGCCCTTAAGTCTCTTCCATGTCCCTTCTGCAATTCTTCTTCTTGTTGTTTATACTTGCCCTTTTCCTTGTCTTTTGTTGGTCTCTTTCTTAGTTTCTTTCCTTTCTCATTGAGGGGTAGGCCTCTGGGGGATTCCAAGCCAAAATTGTCTCCATCTCCCTTCATCAAACCCGCCCATTCCCCACAGTCCCACTCCCCACAATCCTCAATATAGTCCAAAAAGCATTTAAAAGCATATTCCAAGGTCTCTCCATCATTGGGAACCTCCTCAACTCCAGACGCCCCCTGGCCCACTCCAACTTCAATCTTCAATGACAACGGCTCATACTCCTGTAGGGCCTCGAGACTCTCCATTTGAATTATTTGGGGTGCAACTGCATCCTCCTCCATTATCTTCTGCACTTGCCCAGTCAGTACAGATTCATGAGTTGGTCCCTGGATAATTTCTGTATCAATATTCCCTATTTGCCCACAGTTATTAACTGCAACAGTCAAATCCATTTTCTCATTCATCAAGTCCATCTTCTCATGCATCTGTTCTAGCAGGGCACTTGTCTTGCATAAGGCAAGCACCCATTCTTCTTTCCAACTCATCTTTAGTCAAGGTCAGAAAAACCTGTTCCCACGGTCTTAATCTCACATCTGTTGAGCCCTCAAATGTACTGCAGCAACAATTTGACAAGTTCCCTCTAGAGGAGGCAATTTCTATTTGTATCCATTTTTTTAGGCAAGTCCAACAAAGGAAAATTACTTTCGTTTTTCAGATATTTTTCAGATATTTTGTTTCTTTAAAATGCAAAAGGCAACATTGGAATCAGCTTGTTTCTCTTCTTTAGCTATCTGTCAAAATATTCCATTGACAGTCAATGAACCTCTCCAACAATTTCTGTCTCTGACACCCTGTTCCCAGGTTAGAGACGGTGGAAACTTATCCTTCTTCACTCCTCTCCTGCTAGGGTTGAACAAAGTCCCCCCCCCTTTTCTCCTGCTTCCAAGGGGGTTTCAGTAATTCTAAATGAAGGAAATTTAGACTTTTTTGACAGCTTTCCAGGCTTTAGCTTACAAAGTTTTTGCTTTAGTCTATATACAAAAAGCGGAAGGCAGACTTCCTGTTTTGAACCTTCCCGCTTCGTTACCAAATTAAGAAATTTCTTGATCCAATTTTCCGTTTCTACTCACGGGTACTTGTTTTAAATCCAATTGTCCACAGGAAAAAGTCAGCTCTCTCCAGCAATGGCTGTGCAGCTTCACTCCGTGAAAGTAGCAGTCAGTTCGCAGCACCGTGCTTCTCACCCCACTTCGCTCCGGAGCTCCTAAATGGGATTCCCTGCAAGTAGGGGGGCGCTCTTGGTGCCCTGCCGAACCCCACGTTCCCAGGTTTCCTCCGCCTGGGATTTCTAGCGGGTCCCCACCTTCGCCGCGGCAGGAAGACCCAGTTTCCACGGAGCCCGTTCCTCCGAACAGAGGAACTCCGCCATTCACCGATGGCGCTGACCCGGAAGTCCCCTCTAACAATATGATTTTTAAACGCTTTATGTGCTTTTACCTTATCGTACCACAAATATGCATGCCAGCCAAATGCATTATTGAAGCCTTCTAGATCCAACATGTCAGTGTTTTCAAGATGCAGCCATTCTCTCAGCCAGCAAAAAGCAGCTGATTCATAATAAAGTTTAAGGTCTGGCAGGGCAAATCCACCTCTTTCTTTAGCATCAGTTAATATCTTAAATTTTATTCTAGGCTTCTTGCCCTGCCAAACAAATCTGGAAATATCTTTCTGCCACTTCTTGAAACAATCCATCTTAACCAAAATTTGCAGCGTTTGAAATAAAAACAACATCCTTGGCAATACATTCATTTTTATCACAGCAATTCGACCTAACAATGATAACTTCAAATTTGTCCATATTTCTAAATCCTTTTTCACTTCAATCCAACATTTTTCATAATTATCCTTAAATAAATTCACATTTTTGGCAGTCATGTTAACCCCTAAGTATTTCACTTTCTTAACCAATGTTAGTCCTGTCTCCTTTTGCCAGACACTGTTTCAAGGGCAGCCCCAAATGCAGCACATTGCTATAATCAGCCTGGAGGTAACCAGCACATGGATGACAGTAGTTAAGCTATCCTGATCCAGAAACTACTTAAGCTGTCTTATTAGCCAAAGCTGCTGTCAGGGCTGCCTCAGGTCTCAGCTCACAAAAGACCAACGCCAGGTTCTTCTTATATACAAGGATGTTTATTGCAGTTCATTATTGCTTTCACAACCGAGGCGCGCAGCCCCGCGTCTCTTAGCCTAGACGTTTTAAGTCCCCTCTGAATCGGTCCCGCCCCTACACCAGCTTAAGAGGCTTGTGCTAGTCCACCTCTTCCTGTCTTTCCTTTTCCGCAGGGTCTTTCTGCCCCCCTGGGTTCCTTCCCTCCTGCTCTCTCCTGAAGCGGATTCCTCAGATGCCTGTTCCCCCCTCCTTCGTGCTTTGGGGCCAGGCTCCTCCTCCGGGCTCTCTCCATTTCCGCGCGCCTCCACATTTGAACTTGGCGCGCGTTCGCTACCCCTGACCTTCCTCTTGACACTTACACTACTCCCTGTACTACTCTCCACCTCTTCCGACAGGACGTCCTGCCCCGATCTCCTTCCCCTGTCTCCTTCCTGCTCCCCTCTGAGTGTCACACTGGGAACTCCACTCTCCTCACTTCGTTCCTGCTGGGCAGCCGGCCCCGATCTCCCACTCCCACTCGGGGTTTCCCTGCTGCTTCCCTGCTCCTGGCAGGTCCCCCCTGTGACCCCCCTTGGCCTGACTAGGGGCGCCCCCTTCTGGGAATCCTCCGATTCACTTGAGAGACTCATGGAAGACCTCAAGTCATTGTCATCCTCTTCCTCACAGTCCTGGGATTCTTCCCCATCGCTCTCCGTCTCCCCCCTCACCTGTGCCTCTGTCCCTGAACCCCTGACAGCTGCCTTGCTAGCTGAAGCTGGTAGAAGGCACTAATGTCACCTGGGCCTCTAGCAGCTAAGATGGATCCAGGAGCACCTCTAGTCTATGAACCTGTTCTCTCATGGGGAGTTGAACCCCATTCGTAGCAATAAACTGAACAATTGACTAGACTCCAACCACCATGCCCCCATCTTACCAGGATTCAGACTGATGTAGGCATCAAAGCCTTCAGCAGAAAGAACTCTGAGTTCAAGCTCTACATCTAGAACTGAGGGCCAGGATAGTAAATGCATTACAATTGCAGCATGCAACATACTTCTACTTGCAGTTGAAACTAACCACAGTGCGGTACAATTGCTAATTCCACAAAGCACTTGCTAGTTGCAATCCATCAGGGGTGCCACTTGAGTAAAATATGAGGAAGGGGGCAAGTAAGCCCAACCTCACATAATCAATCACATGATGAGGATTGCTCTTTCAGAGCTCTGCCAGCACTGGCGATCTCTGGCATTGAATGTGTTGGTCTCGTGTGGGGCACCAGGGAGATCTTGGCTGTCTGGCTGGTGTACTGACCACCCAGCACACCAGCAGCCACCCTGTCAGACTGAGGCATCTGATCAAGGCCTGTATTTTAAAATGAGCTTAAAAATATATTTGCAAATGTTTGTATGTTTCATGCCAGGCAGAAAGCAGCTGGCTAAGTACTTTGGCAGTTGTTAATCCTCCTGAACAGGGCCCCCCTGATTTATAGCAGTAGCAGGAGACACGTTTCTCAAAGTTGTAAAAGGGAAATACAAGTTATACTGACCCTACATATTACAGAATACAATCAAGCTGCAAAAACACTAATTAAGAGTTGGTAAATAGTAAGATTTATTGTTTAACAGAAAATAATACTATGTGCCTCCCATCAGACTCTAGTCATATTTTCCTAAGGTTAAAGGGCAAGAGCTAATGGGAAAAGCAGCTTGCTGGGAAAGGGGGGTGTAAACTGAAGAGGCTTTTTTGAAGCTGTTTTCTACTGAGTTCCTTTTTTACTTTGCAAAGGCCTTTTCTTCTAAAAAGCTATCTATGTTATGTATGAAATTTGTTGGCTTAATGTAATTATGCAAAGGATTTAGAAAGTAAGAAATGTTAGATTCTTATGTTAGATTCTTATTTCATTGATGGTGTGTGAGAAGGTGAACCCAAGATCTCTGTTTAGACAGAATTTAATACCATGAGCCATCTGTTTTAGCCATTTATTTTGGAATGAAGGGGCAACAGGGGCAAAAGGTGATCTGGTAATTAAGGTGCCTTGTCGAGGCAAATGTAAGATATATGGCTACTTGTCTGCCATTTATGGATAGAAGGAAATATAGATCTTTGTCTCCCATAAAAGGTAATAGGAAATGGGTGTATCTTTTATGATTGGTTCTAGCAAACAGCCAATAGGAATTTCAACCAGGCTGATTGGACAGAGGCAGCCAAAGGAGGAGCAAGGGGGCTGGGCTGAGGAAATATAAGTGCTGGCCATCAGGGCTGGAGTGGGCAGAGCTTTGGTAACCATATACCACTGTGCCTATCATTTATTTGTCTGACAAATAAATTATTATTTTAATAATTGCTATTGCTGCGTTGAATATTTCATTCCAGCTAAGCGTTAACCACAAGCAGGGTGCTACAAGACCTGCTGGAGGTGGCGGCGGGCTGGGCTTTGGAGTTCCCAAGCTTATTGGTTTTGGGAGACTTCAACGTCCATGCCAATGCTGCCCCCTCCTCACAGGCTCTGGACCAAATGACTTCCATGGCAACACTAGGGCTCTCCCAGTTTGTTTTGGGCTCCACTCATCAAGCAGGCCACATGCTGGATTTGATCTTTGGTGCTGGCATAGATGTGATCATACTCCCCCCTGTGGAAGTGACATGGTCTGATCACTGCACTCTGAAAGCCAAGATTGACTTCTCGCTCCTCCCCTGCTCAGGTGGCAAGACTATTTGGGCTTGCCCGCGAAGGCTGATGGATCCTAATAGATTCCGTCAGGCCTTGTGGGACTCTGCTCCTCCTGATGACTCATTACATGACCTTGTCGAGGACTGGAATAACCGGTTCTTGGCGGTCATCAATAAGATCGTGCCTAAGCGCCCTCTGCAACCCTGCCGAAACCAGGCCCCTTGGTTTATCTAGGAGCTCCGGAAAATGAAGCAGGACCTCAGATGGCTAGAGCGAGTATGGCGACAGACTCGTGATGGAGCTTCAAGAACATCTTATAGGATGCTTATGAAAGCCTATGAGATGGCTATGAAAGCTGCTAAGAAATCTTACTTTGCAGCTTCCATTGCATCCGCTAGCTCTCACCCGGCACAACCTTTTCGAATAATTAGGTCAATAACGTCCTTAGGAGGACAACCAAATTTAAGCATAAATTCGATTCACAGCTGTGAGGCATTCACAAACTTTTTTGCCGAGAAAGTCCTGTTGCTCCGCCGTGACCTCCCTGCCAATTTAGATACAGTGACAGAACTGGAGGCCCCTCGACAGTCTTCGGGTCCAGTGTTGGATCATTTCGATCAGATACTCCCTGCTGTTGTGGATAGATTCCTCTGAGCTAGTAGGCCCACCACTTGCCTCCTTGATCCATGCCCGTCTTGGCTGATTAGGGTGTGCCCAGATGTTGCACGGATCCCCCTGGTTGAAATTATCAATTTGTCCCTTGGCATGGGGACATTCCCAGGAGAGCTGAAGGAAGCAGTGGTGTGTCCGCTCTTAAAGAAAACTTCACTAGATCCTTTAGATTTATCCAATTACCGCCCAGTTTCAAATCTTCCATATCTGAGTAAGGTAATTGAGAGAGCGGTTGCTGAACAGCTTGGTAGGTTTCTGGAGGAAACATCATCTTCTGATCAACATGATTTTCTGGACCACTGCCTCACCGACGTGGGGATACAGGGCATAACCCGTAAATGGCTGTGATCTTTTATCTGTGGTCAGGGACAGAGGGTGGTGCCAGGGAGGGAGATTTTGTCATGCCACTCCTTGGTGTGGAGTGCCACAGGGCACAATCCTCTCCCCAATGCTTTTTAACATCTTTATTCGCCCCCTTGCCCAGATTGTCTGGAGCTTTGGGCTGGGTTGTCACCAATATGCTGATGACACTCAGCGCTATCTGCTGATGGATGGCCACACTGACTCGGCCCCGGACACACTGACCAGATGCTTGAACCTTCATACCTACGGAACCACCTCTCCCAGTATGCCCCACGGAGAACCTTAAGGTCCGTAAATAGCAACATCCTAGTGGTCCTGGGCCCTAAGGAAGTCAGACTAGCCTCAACCAGAGCCAGGGCCTTTTCAACACTGGCTCTGGCCTGGTGGAACACACTGTCTCATGAGACCAGGGCCCTGCAGGATCTGATTTCTTTTTGCAGGGCCTGTAAGACAGAGTTGTTCCGCCTGGCTTTTGGCTTGGAATTAACTTGATCCCCTCCCCCTCTTTCTTTTCCCCTTTTTCCTTCTGTGATGGAACTCCTACTTGGGGACTTCCCTGGCTTTTTTCTGGCCCACATGGGACCAGTCTGTATTTCTTTTTTCTCAACCAGACTTGACATTTTCATCCCCAAAAACGTTTTTGAGTTTCTGCTGAAACGAGGCTGCATTTTAATGTTGTATTTTAATCTTGTTTTTTAAGTTGTATTTCAATCAATTATTTTATATCTGGTTTTGGCTGGGGAGGGTGGGGTATAAATAAAATTTATTATTATTATTATGCGGCTCACGCCCACCATTAGAATGGCAATTGTCTTGAACTTAGAGGGAGCCTGGTGGTCCCCTCAAATATTTTAGGGGGGCACTGAAAGGACCTCAGCCCCTAGTTGTTCACTCCTAGGTAACCCATTTCCTCTTGAGTGCAACAATAATAGAGAACCTTTGCTCTGGACAGCCCTTGAAACGTTTTCTCTTGGGAAAATACCAGGAGAAACTCTTATTCTTCACTACTTACCTTTTCCTTTTATCATAGTCCTAAGGAAAGGAGTCTCTGGTCGCTCGTCTAATTCTTCAGAGTGGTCAGTGAGCGCTTCTTTCACTGCTTGGAATCCAGACAGTACTACAGTGGGTAGATGTATTGTCCATAGGGTGAAAATATTTCCATGTTGCTTTGCCAGCTGCCATTAGGGTCAAAAGAGAGGAGAGGAATGATGTGTTCAAAAACTGCAGTTGGATATTTCAACTTAATACAAGAGCTTCAGTCTCCCTCACCTCTGTAGCTTCTTCCATATGTCCAGAGCTCAAGTTATGGCTGCTCCCTGCTGCTTCTCCCTTCCCTCTGCATACCACTCTTATATGTTTGCTCTCTATGCCTGCATTCTCATTCTCTGTCAGTGAAGCAACATCGCTGACACCAGGCTTAAGAAATTGAATAGCACCTGCAGGTTAATTCCATGTTGAGAGGCTGCCATGAATGAATGCTGAGGACCTACGTGGTCAGTCTTTTTAAAAATATAATAATATTTTATTCTTTTTTCCATTTAGAAAGTTATATTTGTTGCACAACAATTATATTCCAATTCAACAAAACAAGTGACTTCCCACTCACCCAACATCTTGTTTATAACTTGAATTACATACAAGTGCATTTTAAAGTTCCATCTTATCTAATTTCATCCTCTCCAACATGTTTCTTTTTTTTAAAAAAAAGAAGATATTTATTAAGGTTTTTAAAGTATAACAGTGAAAATAAAAATAAAAATAGACAAAATACAAAACACAACATAAAAAAGTTAAAAAACAAATAATTTTCCATAACATATCTTCCTTACACTTATTTCCCCGGACCTCCTCATACCTCCCTTCTTTGTATTCCACTTCAATTTGTTAGTTCAGCAAATCCTTACCATTAAGCTTTTACCCATTTGTAAACCTTTTTTCATGTCTCCTAAAGCATTACAGCTCCAACATGTTTCTTAATATATTCTGCTGTTTTCTTACACTTCAAACCACGCTGTGGTCTTTACATATGGGAAATAACTTTTTATATAGGCTGCAAATGTTTTCCAATCTTCTTTAAAAGATTCTAAATTAGTATCTTTTATCAATTTTTGCCATCTCTGCATATTCCAAGATTTTCATAAACCATTCTTTCTTTGAGGGTGTTCTCTCCTCCTTCCTCAGTTTAACAGTATACAATAAATATTTTTGATCAGTAGTTTTTAATGCACATTTTAAACTTTTTTATGGTTTTGTGCTTTTCAGTTTTAATAATAATATTATTTGTATTATCCCTATTATTTGTATATATTGCAGTTTCTTACAAAAGAGGCTTATGGCATTTACCATTTACTATTAGATGCTATTCTTTAAGCTGAAATATCACAATTGTTGAGGGAAATAGATAAAGCAATTGCTGAAATCAGACTGAATTATAACTAAGATGTAAGTACCTTAATGAAAGTATCTTCATGAATCTTAAATCCAAAGTTCCACAAGGTTACAATGAGAGGAATCTTAAGAGGGCCTGGAGGGTCATGCCTGTTTGACCAGAGCAGTTTCTTGGAGTTCAGAATCAGAAGAACCACCAGCAGAGCAATCAAAATTGCCCATATCTCCATCCTTCTCTTGCTGTCTCTTTCTCCTTAATTCTTTCTAGGTTGCCTGGTCAGGTTCAACTCTCTTTCTCTAAGGGCTTTTTGCTTTCCTCAGAGACATCAGCAGTGCTCTCTGTTTTTATATGCTCAGTTATTGAAAACAAATAAGCAACAATGGGTGTGATACCATGTGCTAATAGCCTTGGAATGTGATTGCAAGTCATGTAATACAATTGAACACTGTAATCATTCTTATATGGCTCACACAAATGAGAGTGTGTTTGATGAATTGTATTTAGAATCCCAGCTATCTTAAGACTGATTTTGTGACACAGATATTTTGGAAAGAATTTTGTACCAAATATTCATAAAATAAAAAATGAATATGAGAAAAGCCCCACTGGATCACACCGAAATCCTCTCTTGTGCAAATAGAGGGATAACCTCTTTTCTCCCTTGAAGAGTGCATAGAGCTGGAGGAGGAATTTGAAAGAGTGATAGTCTTTCCTGCTTCCTCTTTATGATCTATATGTACTGGATCCAACTTTTACCCAGACTCTTAGGAAAAAGCCAAGTGTGCATGTGTACATTCTCTCTCTCCCTCCCTCCCTCCATTCCCCCCTCTCAGGGGGCTTATCTGGGAGAGTGAGGACTGCTTGTAAGTGAAAGAGTAACACCCCTGAATAATTTAACTCCTTATAAAAATTCATGATCTACACCAAGATTCTGAATATTCATTATCTGTCAAGGCTTCTGTCTCAAAATAGAAGAAAATGTTTGCTAGTATTAAAATAGTTTAGGGAAACAATAGGTAAGAAGTGTAGGTGCCAACTTCTTTTGGACCCCCAATAAAATATTTTGGGGGACCTTCCCCACCCATGTTCAGTATACACCTTTAGGCGCCAGGTAAAAATGTTCCTTTTCAACCTGGCCTTTGCCTGACTTGATCTACATCTTATACCCTTTTGAAAAATGCTGTATCTTTTTTTTGGGGGGGGGTTATTGGGTTGTTGGTTTTGTTTTCATTTAATGTATTTAATATTTTATGTGAACTGCCCTGAGACCTTTGGGTATAGGGTGGTATAGAAATATAATAATAATAATAATAATAATAATAATAATAATAATAATAATAATAATAATGATGATGATGATGATGATGATGATGATGATGATGATGTTGACAATTGAGGGTGTAGATGTCAGCTTCGCCTTTGAGCCAGTGCCAACGACTGGGCTCATCCTCTTCAGCCCCGACTGGGCCAGGCAAGCTGGAAAAGCACTCCCAGAGATCTTCCACTGCAGGGAGCAGGTCTAAGTGCAATGGACTCACAACTTAGAGCTGTGAGCACCAAACTCAGTTTCAAAAGTCAGCGGAGCACAGCAGAGTATGAACCACATGAATGACAGCTCTGAAGTATAACTTCTTTTATTCTCTACAGCTACTGCATAAACTAACTAAAGACTAATCGGAGACGCTGGACTGCATGAGTGTTACAGCTGCTTAAACAGTCACCTTATCTATATACAGATAACACTCAGACTCCCATAGGCTGGATCGGAAGAAGCGATGAGCAAAATCCGCCCCCTCCTTCCTGAAACATTGTCAGCAGATTCTTGCAATGGGAGGGGTGAAACATCCTCACTTTCCACCCACAACCCATCCCAGAAACCAGATTTACAAGGATTAAGAAGACCTGTGCCATTCAAGAAAGCCTGTAGCTGGCCCACACTACCAAATCAACATGGCAAATTACATAGAATCTGATCTATAAGATGCAAGGCCAAAATGGAGGAGGTGCAATAATAATAATCAAAATATCTTTCAAACGCGGATGTACCGCCCCACAATGAAGTAGTAAACATAGCCATAATTAGTACAATCTCTGTTTCTCATTGGAACATAATGAACCATGAGTCAAGCACATATGTTATGGCCACAAGTCCATATGCCAGGGATCATTGAGGGTTTTGAGGCATGATGGCATGCACTGGCTGAACACCAAGGAATGGTGGGAGGTATGACCTGGGGAATTTCCAAGGGATGAAGAATGTGAGCCCAGGGATTGGTGATCAGACAGGGACAGTGTGTGGCAGAGAAAAGTCCAGAAGCAGAAGCAGAGGCAGAAGTAGGAGATAGGAGAGGCCAAGAGGCAGAGATGAGTCAGGCTAGTGAAGGAGCCAGGGTGTCCCCCCTCCTGCTGCAACAACAAGCTCCCCTCTCCCGGTGTTTCCCAGGACCAGAAGAAGGATGAAAAGGGAGGAGCAGAGAAGGGTGCATCAGTGGAGTCTTAGATAGCATGGAAAGGACCTGGGGAAGGAGGAGAGCTAAACAGCTGTGGGAAGGAGGGGATGTTCACCCTCCACAACTGCCTCATGGGGGCAAGATCTACTGAAAAGAGTTGTTGTGGCCTGGCACCTGTGAGCAGGCCTTGCTTCTTCTAATACTCTAATTATTCTAATAAGAGTTATCTTCTTCTTGTTGTTGTTTAGTCATTTAGTTGTGTCCAACTCTTCATGACCTCATGGACCAGAGCACGCCAGGCACTCCTGTCTTCCACTGCCTCCCACAGTTTGGTCAAACTCATGCTGGTAGCTTTGAGAACACTGTCCAACCATCTCGCCCTCTGTCAGCCCCCTCTCCTTGTGCCCTCCATCTTTCCCAACATCATGGTCTTTTCCAGGGAGTCTTCTCTTCTCAGGAGGTGTCCAAAGTATTGGAGCCTCAGCTTCAGGCTCTGTCCTTCCAGTGAGCACTCAGGGCTGGTTTCCTTAAGAATGGATTGATTCGATCTTCTTGCAGTCTATGGGACTCTCAAGAGCCTCCTCCAGCACCATAACTCAAAAGCATCAATTCTTCAGCGATCAGCTTTCTTGATGGTCCAGCTCTCACTTCCATACATCACTACTGGGAAAACCATAGCTTTAGGTATACTGCCTTTGTTGGCAAGGTGATGTCTTTGCTGTTTAAGATGCTGTCTAGGTTTGTCATTGATTTTCTCCCAAGAAGCAGGCGTCTTTTAATTTCGTGACTGCTGTCACCATCTGCAGTGATCATGGGGCCCAAGAATGTAAAATCTCTCACTGCCTCCATTTCTTCCCCTACTACTATTTGAGGTTGGGAAAAAGCACCAAGGCAAAAGCCAGCTCCAGATGGCTGGAATGCAAAACAGGATGTTGTGTTTTGCAGATGTACTGTTGGAGAAGAGGTGGAGCCTATTCTGTGTACTGAGCACCGGATGTTAGCTCAGAGTGTCATGTGACCTGTGCTGGAAGTACAGGGGAGGAGTAGTGTCTCTTCTGATGGAGTCTGAAGGGAACAGTCACATTTCTATGTACTGTTGAGTGACAGGAATAAAACATGAAAAAGGACTCCTGTCTGTCTCATTTCTCCTCCCTGGGAGAATGCAGGGAGGGAGAGAGAAGCAGAGAAGCAGAGGGTGTGTTCTATTTCACGTCTGATGAGAAGAATCGCCGGGTTTGTTTACGTAGCCTGCCGGGGGTCGCAGACGGAAGTTAAACACAGTATCTCGCTCAATTGCCTCGGGGGAGGCCAGGTACCTCTGCCTGTGAGCCAAGATACTAACATATGGCAGCCTTCGGATAGTTTCGATACATCGGACATCTGCATTAGAGGCTGGTGGAAAGTCCTCCTCTGCTCCAAGGGAGAAGGCAAGCGTCTGAGAGAAGCCAGAGGCTGAACAGATGGAGAGACCCAGAGGAAGGTGTTTTCCAAGCAACGGAGATCAAGGTATGCTGCATTTTCGGGCTAAAAGTGTGAACGCAGGTTGATTAATTCCCTGGTTCACGGGAGCTCTGCGTTTGAAAAACAAAAGCTCCGGACGGAAAGGCCTGCAGCTCAGAGGCTGAAGCCTGCATTCCACAAATTCCTGTGGTTTAAGATAAGAAGTCCTGAATGCACTCTTGCTAAGTAACGATAGTGGAAAGTTACTGGCATAGAAGGCTGGATTGTGAGCCTGGGAAAGCGAAACAAAGCCATAGAATGTTTTGGCTATACGTTTAAGAGCTCTTGGAGGGACTTTCCATAGCAGCCAGTGTTTAGCTGCCAGGTGCAAAGAGCGTAAACAACTTGCAGTTTGCCTGCTAGAGAAGGCAGGAAACGACTGTTGGATTTTACAGCTTGATTGAGAGTGTGAGCTAGAGGCTTGGCTTCAAGATGGATGCCAAGAAAGGGGGAGGTTTGCCTTACCCACCTCCCTTAACCAATGACAATTATTCATCTTGGTCTGTAAAGATGAAGGCCCTGCTGCAGAATCAGAGGCTTTTTGATGTAATTGAAAACCCCATCCCTGCAGCACCAACTGGAGGTTGGGAATCACAGAACGTGAGGGCCAGGACTGCTATAATTCTGTGTGTCTCAGATGTGCAATTGGTGCATATCCAGCATTTAGAAAATGCGAAAGAGGTTTGGGACACGCTGCGTACAACGCATCAGAGAGATGCTGGTTCTTCAGCGTTGCTGTATTTTGAGAAGTTGACCAATCTGAGACTTGCGCCTGATGGAGATGTTCAAGCACACCTGACAGAGATGAAGTTTCTGTGTCAACAGATGGTGGAACGCAGTTTCCGTCTTCAGGAGGAAGTGTTTTGCTTCATGATGATAAACAGCCTTAATTGCACCTACAAGGTTGTTGCCAGTCAGCTTGGTTCCCTACCTGCCGCGCAGCTAACCGCGGAGAGAGTGTGTGCTGTGGTCCTGAACGAACACGACAGACTTGCTGCACTGGAAGTGAAGGACAGGGGGAGGGTAGAACAGAGTTCGAATCTTCCCACTGCTGAATCAACTGGAGAGCATGGAGTAGCATTGAGTGCTGTCCGATGCTACAATTGTGGACAGACTGGGCATCTACAGCGAAACTGTAGGAAGCCACGCCAGTCAAAAGGAGCAAAGAACAGCTCTACGAAGCCTGAGGCATCAGGCAAAAGCCGTACCAAGTGCCAGGTGAAACCTGCAAAGGCTATGATGGCGAAAGGAACCACGCCAGATGTTGGGAACGCTTTCGTAATCGACACTGGATGTACAAAACATTTGTGCCCGCACCGAGGACTGTTTTCGACGTTGAGGAAGCAAAGCTTCACTGTGAAACAGGCCAACAGTCAAGAGCTGGAAGCAACCGGAATTGGGACTGTGTATCTTGAAAGTCTGAACTTGACTATAAGCGATGTTTACCTGGTTCCAGAACTGAAATTTAATCTGCTGAGTGTGTCGCAAATTGCAAAGAAAGGACTGAAACTGTCCTATGATGCTAAAAGCTGCAAGATCTACAAAGATGGAGAACTGTTTCTTACTGCCAGAGAGAAAGATGGACTGTATTTGTTGACTTTTGATCAAAGTGATTACATGAAATGTAATTCTTCTGATTCTAACGTAATCTCTCTTGCAGGTGTGACCAAGAGCGCCCGGAAGGTGCCGAAGGTCGACAGAGCGTTTCAGCGGGTGTATGCTGATGTGATTGGTCCTCTAGAACCATCTAGAGGCGGTGCAAAATATTACCTTTTGTGTGTGGATTGTTTCACTAATTATTCTTGGGTTTATATGATGGAGAAACCGCAAGAAACTTTAGAAAAGTTTCAGGAGTTTTGTGACAAGGTTAAAAATATGCATGATGCTAACATTGATTGTCTTTTCACAGATGAGAAGCAAATTTTTCTGTTACAGAAGTTTCAGAAGTTCCTGGATGGAAGAGGGATAGACCACAAAGTTGCTGTTTCGACCGAAGCGTGGAACAGGGGGGTCTGTGTTAGAGTGAACAAAGAATTGCAAAAGGGGATGAATGCGCAATTGCTGAGTTCACATTTGCCACATGATTATTGGGCCGAATCTCTAGCGTCCTATCTTCATGTGTGGCTGAGAAAAGTCTCAACAGAGTTGGGATGTTCTCCTTTTGAGAAGCTGTTCAATAGAAAACCTTCTGTTGCCTACTTCAAGGTTTTCGGGTCTCATGTGAGAACAGAAGCTCCAGGTGGAGTAAAGAATGCCAAAGGCATTTTTGTGGGTTATGAAAAGGGTCTCTACAGAGTAATTTTGTCTGAATCTGGTCAGGTGATTCTCACAAAGTTCTTAGAGAGTGCTCCAGAGCAAGAGCGGGTTGTAGAACAAACATTTCCCACAGGTGGCGATTCAGATGATGATGATGATGATTTTTCTGATGTCACAGATTACAGTGGTACTGATGAAGATGACAGTGATAGCTCAGAGAGTTCAGTTGTAACAGTCATTGAGAGAAAATCTCACACAATGAAAAGACCTTCACAGATGAAGGAAGAACCACTGATTGCTACTGGTTCTCAACAAAGTCCAGAGGTTGAACCAGTGAGCACAGAGGATCAGAACCTCATACGCAGATCTGAGAGAGTTACAAAGGGTGTACCACCAAAGAGGTACTCAAAAGAGTTTGCTAACTTAGCTGTTGCATGTGTTGCTATTGTTAACAACTCAAAGCAGGTTCAAGTAGTGTCTGAGTCAGAGACAAAGACACAACAGAGAGTAGCAAGCCAAGGTAATGCAGAAGCACTCATTCCTTGGAAGCCAGACAACCAAAGAGGTACACTGGTGAAACCAGTGGTGGGGAGTTCCAAGGGTGGAACTGAAACAACAGGGGACTGTTATATGTATAACAACTGTTTGTTTTCTTCTCTGGATCATGTTTTGAAAATTGATGCTTTTGGGGGAGGATGTTGGGAAAAAGCACCAAGGCAAAAGCCAGCTCCAGATGGCTGGAATGCAAAACAGGATGTTGTGTTTTGCAGATGTACTGTTGGAGAAGAGGTGGAGCCTATTCTCTGTACTGAGCACCGGATGTTAGCTCAGAGTGTCATGTGACCTGTGCTGGAAGTACAGGGGAGGAGTAGTGTCTCTTCTGATGGAGTCTGAAGGGAACAGTCACATTTCTATGTACTGTTGAGTGACAGGAATAAAACATGAAAAAGGACTCCTGTCTGTCTCATTTCTCCTCCCTGGGAGAATGCAGGGAGGGAGAGAGAAGCAGAGAAGCAGAGGGTGTGTTCTATTTCACGTCTGATGAGAAGAATCGCCGGGTTTGTTTACCTAGCCTGCCGGGGGTCGCAGACGGAAGGTAAACACAGTATCTCGCTCAATTGCCTCGGGGGAGGCCAGGTACCTCTGCCTGTGAGCCAAAATACTAACATATTTGCGAGGAGGTGATGGGTGCAGTGGCCATGATCTTCATTTTTTTGATGTTGAGCTTCACTTTTTGCCATCAAGGTTGTGTCATCTGCCTATCTGAGGTTGTTGATATTTCTTCTGGCAATCTTAATTCCGGCTTGGGATTCATCCAGCCCAGCGTTTCGCATGATGAATTCTGCATATAAATTATATAAGCAGGGAGACACTATACAGGACAATATACAGTAATTGGTAATTACATTTATTGTGATGATGGGTTTCAAGAGTAACTCTCACTGGTTGAAATCAACAGGGGAGCAGAATTTGTAAACTAATGGAAGGCCAGAACAAGTAAACTGAGAGGAGTAGAAACGAGGCACGTATGTGTTTGTGTACAGCATAGTAACAGCTAACCATATTGCATCATGTAGAAAGTACATGTGGGAGGATTATAGACAGCATAATCCTGCTTAAGAACAGACATGATGAAATTGCCTGACATGACTAATTTAGTTTCATTAATTCCAATGAGTGTACTGTGAGCATGATCTTACATAAATAAGCCCCAAAGATCCCAAATTTTGTTGCAGGACTTGCTGCTTCTGTCACTCGTGTGAATGAATCACAATAGGTTCAGAATCCCCCAAGTGGATCAGGATGTCTATTCCTCATCAGCAGAAGCGTGTAGAAACCATTTTGAAATTATGATTTAATCATAGACATATGTTACAACTCAATTGCCAGGAATTAAAATAATAATAATAATAATAATAATAATAATAATAATAATAATAATAATAATAAAAATAAAATTTATTTATATCCCGCCCTCCCCAGCCGAAGCCGGGCTCAGGGCGGCTAACAACAATCAAATAATCAAACAGTCAAATAGTCACACAATCTAAAAATATTTCATTATAAAAATTAATTAAATCAAATTGATGGCAATCAATTAAGCAAAATTCTGTGCAGGTTGCCAGAGGAGGGAGTCAACTCTGTCTTGCAGGCCCTGCGGAAAGATGTCAGGTCCCGCAGGGCCCTAGTCTCTTGTGACAGAGCATTCCACCAGATTGGAGCCGCAGCCGAGAAGGCCCTGGCTCTAGTTGAGGTCAGCCTAACCTCTCTGAGGCCTGGGACCTTGAGGATGTTATTATTTGCAGACCGTAGGTTTCTCTGTGGGGCATACCAGGAGAGGCGGTCCCGTAGGTACGAGGGTCCTAGGCCGTATAGGGCTTTAAAGGTTAAAACCAGCACCTTAAACCTGATCCTGTACTCCACCGTGAGCCAGCGCAGCTGGTATAGTAACGGATGAATGTGATCTCGCAGCGAAGACCCCATAAGGAGTCTCGCCGCGGCATTCTGCACCTGCTGGAGTTTCTGGGTCAGTCTCAAGGGCAGCCCCACGTAGAGCGAGTTACAATAATCCAGTCTGGAGGTGACCGTCGCATGGATCACAGTGGCTAGGTCAGGGCAAGAGAGATAAGGGGCCAACTGCTTAGCTTGGCGGAGATGAAAAAATGCCGCCTTTGTTATAGCTGTAATCTGCGCCTCCATAGAGAGAGAGGTATCAAAGATTACACCCAAACTCTTAACGGACGGTGCTGGCACTAATTACACCCCCGCAAGAGATGGGAGTTGCCCCCTCAATCCCATATCATCCTGCCCCAGCCAGAGGACCTCTGTCTTCGAAGGATTTAACTTCAACCGGCTCCCACGTAACCATCCAGCCACAGCTTCCAGACATCTGGTCATTGTGTCTGGGGCCGAGTCAGGATGGCCATCCATCAACAGATAGAGTTGGGTGTCATCAGCATACTGATGGCAACCCAGACCAAAACTCCGGACAAGCTGGGTGAGGGGGCGCATAAAGATGTTAAAAAGCATCGAGGAGAGAATCGCACCCTGAGGCACTCCACACACCAAGGAGTGGTGCGATGACAATTCCCCCCCAAGCGCCACCCTCTGTCCCCGACCAGAGAGAAACGAGCGCAGCCATTGAAGGACTGTGCCCTGGATCCCCACGTCGGCAAGGCGGTGGTCCAGGAGTTCGTGATCAACCATGTCAAAGGCTGTTGACAGATCTAGAAGAATCAGCAGCCCCGACCCACTTCGATCCAGCTGCCTGTGGAGATCATCTGTTAGGGCAACCAGAGCCGTCTCGGTCCCATGACCAGCGCGGAAGCCGGACTGGAATGGATCCAAAGCAGATGTTTCTGCTTTAATATCAGCACCAATCATTCTGTGTAACTTCAAAGTGCAAGGAGGCATGGCAGGAAGCCTGAGGAGCAAGTGCAGAATGTTAATGAATCTGAGAGGGGGGGAGCCACCTCCGGGGCCCAGCCACTCTCATAACAGAGGAAGGAAGGGGGTTGGGCTCAGGAAGTGGATATGCTGGGGGGAACAGAAAGCTCCTTCAGTCGAGGCAAGTGACTCACCATTATGGAGACTGACTCTTGTAAATAGCGAGAAGAAACCAACAAATCTTTGTAAATGGAGGAAGAGGAAGGGGCAGAACTCAGACTCAGCAACAGCTAATTTGGAAGCAGACACTGAATGACTGAGCTCCAGAGTGATTTGTGTGTTTTGAGCAATAAACCTGAGTTAATTGCTGCCGGAGTTGTCTCGCTTCAGTGGGAGAGACCCAATCATTACAGGTGGAGGGAAGTCCAAGGATTCAGAGAATCCTATATGTTTATGATTATGACTTTTATTTGAATGTAAATGTTAATTGTAAAATTGAATGATAATAAAAATGTGTATATATCCCCCGAGAATTTACAGCAGTACTGATATATATATCCCCCGAGAATTTACAGCAGTACTGATAACTATAGTATACATTGCACCTGATGCGAACATCAATGAGGCAATGGGTCTTCTGCATGATGCCATCAGCAGACAACAAGGCAAGTATCCCGAGGCTGCATTTCTTGTATGCGGGGATTTCAACCAGGCAGATTTGAAAGTGGTTCTACCTAAATTCTATCAACACATAAAGTGTGCAACCAGGGGAGAAAGGACTCTGGACAGGCTGTATACAAATGTCAAACAGGCCTATAAGGCCGAACCACTGGCACATCTAGGCCAATCTGATCATGTGTCCCTGCTCCTGACTCCTGAATATATTCCATTGAGGAAACGGACTCCAGCTATAAAGAGGGATATTACAATATGGCCAGCTGAAGCATCCCAACAACTACAAGACTGTTTTCAGCTCGGCATTCAATACCATTCTACCACAACGTCTGATGTCTAAACTGGAAGATCTGGGGCTTTCGTTATCACTTTGTGGGTGGATATTGGACTTTTTGTCAGACCGCCCCCAGAGGGTTCGGTTGGGCCCTTATACCTCCAGTATGCTTAAGACTAACATAGGAACACCACAGGGATGCGTACTCAGTCCGCTCCTTTATATTCTCTACACGTACGATTGTGTCGCTGCTCACCCTAGTAATAGGGTTGTCAAATTTGCAGATGACACAACCATGATTGGGCTAATCTCTGAAAGGGAGGGTGAAACGGACTATAGAGATGAGGTGGAGCGGCTGACAGAGTGGTGCAGAGCTAACAACTTGCTCATAAATACAAGGAAGACTAAGGAGCTTGTGGTGGACTTCAGGAGACAGAAGAGCAATGTCCAGCCACTTTTGATTGATGGGGTCTGTGTGGAGAGGGTAACAACGTTCAGATTTTTGGGCATTGAATTACGAGAGGATCTGTCCTGGAGTGTCAACACAAGGGGGCTTGTGAAGAAGGCGCAGCAGAGACTGTACTTTTTGAGAATTCTAAGGAAAAACCATCTTCCGCAGAAACTGCTGCTTGCCTTCTATCACTGTGCCATTGAGAGTGTGCTCACTTATGGCTTATGTGTGTGGTACGGAAGCTGTACTACCCAGGACAGGTTGGGGTTGTGCAGAGTTGTTAAGGCAGCAGAGAGCATTGTTGGCTGCCCACTCTCCACCTTAGAGCAGATTTATGCCACAAGGTGCCATAGGAAGGCACTGGACATAGTAAAAGATCCATCGCATCCTGGTCACTGTCTCTTCGAGCTCTTGCCGTCGGGACGGAGATACAGGACGATGAAGACAAGAACGAGTCGTCTTAAGAACAGCTTCTTCTCCAGAGCGATCTCGGCCCTGAATGGGAAGCCTGGACTTTGAAAGTCATCTAATCTTCCTTGCTGTGTTAGACTGTATTGTTTTAATTAGTGTTTTTATAGTTGTTTTGATTTTGTGTGGAGTGCCCTACCTGGGTGGATGGAGCAGCCAAGTAATTTCGTTGTCCCCGAGAGGGGGCAATGACAATAAAGATATTATTATTATTATTATTATTATTATTATTATTATTATTATTATTATTATTATTATTATTATTATTATTATTATTATCTGAATTGCGTCTTTGATGTGTTTAGATCCAGCACTGCTTTGGAGGGTAGGACTCAAATCAGCGGTTTCATGTTGCAAAAAAGAAGATTCAGAAATAAACATATGAAAAACTTTCTGACAGTAAGAGCTGTTTGACAGTGGAATGGTCTCCCTTGGAAGATTGTGGACTCTCCTTCCTTGGAGGTATTTAAGCAGAAGTTGGATGGCCATGTGTCATGGATGCTTTAGCTGAGATTTCTGCATTGCATGGGGTGGGACGTGGTGGCCCTCAGGGTCCCCTCCAGTTCTACAATTGTACAATTCACTGGGACCCAGTTGAATGCCTAGAACCAAAAGTAGAGACCCACTGGGGTCAGCACAGCATGTAGGCAGTTCGGATGATACATTGTTTTCACAGAGTGATTACAGTACGAATATTTCTGCTCTAAGTCAGTATCTAAGAATCACAGAAATGTGTCTCTGTTAATTCTCCTTGACCACTCCTTGACTTTCTAGGTAATCAAGATGGCTTCCTCTACCCTTCCCCTCCACTGCAGGAGGAGGAAGAGCCTCTCAGCCTTCTACACACCCAATTGTTGTCAACATGGGTAGAGAAGGGGGATCGAATAGAAGTTGGCACTTATGCTCTTACCCATTGCTTCTCTAGGCTTCTATCTCTAAGCATTTTCTTCCCTGTTTAGAGATAGAAACCTTGACAAATAAAGAAGATTCAGAATCTTTGTGTAAATCAGGAATAAAGGGAGAACGAATATGTATAAGGAGTGAAATTATTCAGGGGTGTTACTCTTCCACTTCAAGCAGTGAATCACCAACTTTTTAAAGCCAATGAGCACATTTGGAATTTTGAATAGGGAGGGAATATATGAATTAGTTAATTTAGTGTGGTGGGAATTGAGTGTGGTGGGAACCATGCATTTGAGTTGGTCCCCACTCTCCCAGATGAGCCCCCTCTGAGGGAGAGGGAGAGAAGCAAAAAGGAATCAGAAAGAGAGAATGTCCACATGCACACTTTGCTTTTCCTAAGGGTCTGGGTTTCATATTCATTTTTTATTTAATGAACATTTGGTTTAAAATTCTTTCCCAAATATTTGTGTCACAAAATCAGTCTTAAGATAGCTTGGATTCTAATTACAATTTATATTGATCAAACACCCTCTCATTTACGTGACTCATATAAGACTGATTATAGTGTTCAGTTGTATTACATGACTTGTAGTCACGTTCCAAGGCTACTTGCAAATGGTGTCACACCCCTTTTTGCTTATTTGTTTTCAAAAACTGAGCACATAAAAACAGAGAGTACTGCTGATGTCTTTGAAGAAAGCAAAAACTTCTTAGAGAAAGAGAGTTGAACCTGACCAGGCAACCTAGAAAGAATTAAGGAGAAAGAGACAGCAAGAGAAGGATGGAGATACGGACACTTTTGATTGCTCTGCTGGTGGCTCTTCTGATTCAGCTTCCTCTCATTGGAGCCATATGGAGGTTTGGATTCAAGATTGATGAAAATACTCTCGTTCAGGTACTTATTGTTTAGTAATAACTCAGTCTGATGTCAGCAATTATCTATTTCCCTCAACAATTGTGATATTTAAACTTAAATAATAGAATGGGTTAAAATGATAAAAGTTGAAAGGAGGAGAGAACACCCTCAAAGGAAGAATGCTTTATGAAAATCTTGGAATATGCAGAGATGGCAAAAATTGATAAAAGATACAAATTTAGAATCTTTTAAAGAAGATTGGAAAACCTTAACGGTCTATATAAAAAGTTATTTCCCATATGCAAAGACCACAGCGGGGTTTGAAGTGTAAGAAAACAGCAGAATATATTAAGAAACATGTTAGAGAGGATGAAATTAGATAAGATGGAACTTTAAAATGCAATTGTATGTAATTCAAGTTATAAACATTGATATTGAGTGAGTGGGAAGTCACCTGTTTTGTTGAATTGGAATATAATTGTTGAGTAACAAATGTAACTTTCTATATGGAAAAAAAGAATAAAATATTATTACAAAAAAAAGACTGACCACATATGTCCTCAGCATTCATTCATGACAGCCTCTCAACAGGTACTAACCTGCATTTGCTATTCAATTTCTGAAGCCTGGGGACATTTTCATCATGTTTACTCCAACTAGAAGCACTTTTAAAAAAACAATTTAAATACCACGTTCTTAATGGATCTCTGCAGTAAACTAGGGTTTCCATATTTTAGGAAACCACAAAAATTGTGGAACTTTTTCCATTGTGTTGCTATACATCTGGGTGCTACCTGACATTTTGCCTGAAACCTGACCCAGTGCTCTAGCCCAGCCTATGGCAACCTGTTACCCACCAGATGTTTTTGACTATGATGCCCATCTGCCCCAACGACCATGGCCAACAGTCAACAATGATGAGTCGCACTTCAAAAGCATCTGGTGCGCTACAGTTTCCACATCCCTGCACACAAAATAATTGTGACAAGGTCCTATTCTGGTACAGGAGGGCTAATCACTGTGAAGTGCCTCTGCTGCTCTGATCCTAGGCCAAGGCAACATAGACGGCAGAGAGTAAAATAAATAAATAAATACATAATAAATAGAATTGTATTTATGTCCCGCCCTACCCAGCTGAAGCCAGGCTCAGAGCGGCTAACAACAATAAAAGTATTCTAAAATCAATTCATTCTAAAATCAATTCAAAATCTAATTAATGGCAACCATTGGGCTAGAGTTCTGTGAGGGTTGAAATGGAGGGAGGGAGGGGGAGGAGGGGAGAGATGATAGGAAGAGAACTGCACATAGTGAGAAGCTGCAGAGGTGAGGGGGACTGAAGCTCTCGTATTAAGTTGAAATATCCAACTGTGTTTTTTGAATCCATCATTCCTCTCCTCTCTTTTGACCCAAATGGTAGTGACTATCTTGCCATTTTGGTCTGTCTTTGCTTTGAAGACCCATTTGCTGTCAAGCAGTTTTATCCCTCGAACAACTGGAACTAGCACCCATGTTTTGTTCCTCTCTAAGGAATCAAGCTCAGCCTTCATGGCTGTTAACCATGGCTCAGCATCCTTCGAGTCCAAAGCCTGGATCTCTTGGAAGCTTGAAGGTTCAAATACCTTCTTGGAGCTATTAACAGCAGTTACAGCTTTTGCTGCTTTAGCAAATTCATCAGCAAATCTCTTTGGAGGTCTACCTTTTGTGGCTCTTTCAGACCTGAGAATCAAACGTAAGTCTTCAACACTCTCCTCTTCTTTCTTAGGAGAAAAGTGGCCTATAGTGAACAGTGGTTCCTCCAATTCTCGATCAGAGCCTTCAGAGGGTTGCATAGAGGCCTTAGCACTCTTGTAATCCTCTGAACCATCTGATTCAGTTTCAGATTCAGAATCAGAACCTTCATCAGTGGCTGTGGGGTTTTGCTGCTGTTTATCCTCAGTCTCTTCACTGTCATCAGGATAACATTGGAAAATTCCCACATTTTCCCCCCACTTGGCATTGTACTTAACACTTCTGTTGAGCCTAATTGTCTTAGGGTCAGTCATCATTACTCTGTAAGAACCTTTCTGATATCCTAGAAAGATACCATGCAAACCACATTTGCCTAACGTGGAGCTTTGTGGTGTGCGAACCCACATGTCAGAACCAAAATTTCTCATGTGCTTGATGTATGCTTTCTTGCCAAACATCTTTTCATAGGGGGTACAACCAATCAGTGATGATAATCTGCGATTATAAGTGTAAACAAAACAGCTGAGCGATTCTGCCCAATAACTCTCTGGAAGATTAGCATCATGCAGCAAGGTTTTCAAGCCTTGAAGCAATGTTTGAATTACCCTTTCACAAAGTCCATTCATCCAAGGAGACTGTGGACTTGACAGGTCATGTTGAATTCCTTTCTCAGTCAGAAAAGCTTCAAACTGCTGAGAAGTGAATTTTCCCCCTCAATCTAAATAAATAAATAAACATTTCACCTGTTTACCATGCATATTTTTCAACCATGCACAGAATTCCTTGAACCTAGGAAACGCTTCTGATTTCTGCTTGAGATTGAACACATGAATATACCTGTAAAATGAATCAATGAGGACCATGAAGTACCTGGCTCCACCCAAAGAGGGTGTTAGTGGACCAACAAGATCAGCATGCACTACCTGGTATGGTTCTGTGGCTTGCCTACTAGATACCTTACCTTTTGCAGCCACTTTGACCTTGTTCGCTGCGCATGCCTTACACTTCATGTGGTACCTGCAGGGTTTAATAGTCATACCTTCAACTAAGGCAGGCATTTTGGAAATTGCCTCAAAGTTTAAATGACTAAATTTCCTGTGATAATCATGAATACATCCTGCATGCAAAACCTTGTTAGTATCTGCAGTACAGCAAGTCTCATCCTGCACAACATCAACAGAATCATCATAATGCAATACAAACAAACAAATGATCAACATAATCAGCATGCAATACATAGTCATCTTTCTTGGTGATGGTACACTTCCTTTTCTTGAAGGAAACGTCTATGTCCTGTTCAGTCAGCTGCGAGACACTCAACAGGTTGTGTGCAGCATCTGGAACAAAAAAAAGTTGCGTATCGATGCATCCAAGCTGTGAAGAACAACCATTGCATAGCCTTGACTGGAGATCATGTGGACATCTGCTTGGTGAATCACACCTTCCTGCAGAGTAAAGGACATGAACAGGTGTTTGTCCCGACAAATGTGCCTGGTAGCTCCTGAGTCGACAATGAAGAAAGATCTAGACATCTTCTGGACCTTTGGAGTGAAGCATGAGACCGTTGCCTTGTGTTGCGTCATCTTGGACTTCTGACCTTTGCCTTTGCCTTTTCCATGCATTGAACTTTGGCTGCGCTGCTCTGTTGTCTTGGCCGTGGGATGTTTGCATTCCCTTTTCACATGGCCTAGACGGCCACACGCGTAGCATTTCACTGCCTTCAAAGCTTTGGTGCCATCTAGTGGTTCCACGGCATTCTAGGATGACATCTGTGAGGGCTCCCCCTTGGTGATGCAGCTAGCACTGCGCTGATACGCTTCATTCAACACCACAGCAGTAACATACGCTACCGTTAGCTGAGCAGTAGGCAAACAGCAAGCTGGCTGGCAATCGCTTCCCAACTTGAACCCGAAGAATGTAGAATCATGAAGGAAAACACAGCCTCTGGGAAGGTGATTCCACGCTGTTGCAACTCATGCCTGAGATTCTGCATTTCCATGAGGTGAGCACGTACGTCTGCTCCTTCAACAAGTCCTATATCATGCAACTTGGCATAAAAGAAGAAGCACCCGCTTCTGTTCTCAAAGGTGACTCTTGCAGACTGTCCCACATCTGCCTGGCTGAGGCCTTGTCATGCAAAAGACATAACTCTTCAGGAGACACTATAAGCATCAGAGTTCCCCTTGCTTTGGAATCCTTAGCCTTCCATTCTTCGGTTACTAGAGCTGGGGGGGGGGCGGCATCTGATATCACATTAAACAGACCCTCTTTTCTTAGCAATGCCTCTGCATACTGCACAGAGTTTTGATAATTTATTTTTTTAGCTTTGGAAATCTCATCGCATTTTCAAGAGCCTCTGTTACTCTTGGACTGGCCATGTCTTTGTCTTTTAAAGCAAGCTGCGTCTTTTTGCCAGCTGCATTCCAAAAGCACACTTCTTGAGGCCTTCCTCCTGCCGCTGCCGGTAAGTGCTTTGGCTAGAAGTTCAAAGTCCACCGCTTATTGCCATTAATTAGGGACTGGCAGGCTTCCCGGGGCTCGAGCACATACCTCTCATCAATCTTCTTGACATGCAGAGAAGATAAGCTGCATTCTGTTCTTCTGCCATTCGTCTGGATTCCATTCCTCTGGGCCCAGGACCAAAAATGTCGGAATCTCCGCTTGGCCAAGCTGATAAAGCTCAATTTTCTGGCTGAGCCTTCGAAATCACCTCCGGCGAATAATTAACGAACTTGAGCCTTTGATGAGGCTCCAAGGCACATTCCATTCATTAAGCAGAGTTTCCAGCAGCATGCGGAAGTGATGAGATTTATGGCTACATTGCAAAGAGTTTTATTTCTAAGCTACGCAGACAAAAAACACATCCTCTCTCTATGAAAGCAGAGAGCAACCAAACAAAGGAACAAAGGAAACAGGAAACCACTAACGTCACATCCTGTCTCCTTTCCCATGAGACTGCCAACAGTCTGGAAGCCCTGGAATGTAAACAGAGTCCTGTGACTCTAAGCAGCAGCTCAGTGAGAAACAGAAACTAACAAGCTCTTAGGTACCCCATAAGGGAAAAGGAGCAGTTTTCTTCTTATAACAGAAGACAGGGAAGTGGAAAAACATCATGCCAAAGCACACTAAGTGGTGTCTCAGTGCTTTTTGCACGGAGAGCAGTAACTGCTGCTTTTTTATCCTTTAGTCACAGGATTCAGTCTTTCAAGAGTAGGTTGTTGGCCTCCTCTAACTATTCAGTTTCTGGATCAGTACTCCAGAACTCTGGCTTCCCCCTCCTCCTGTATGCACATGCAGTGGTATCTTGGGTTACAGACACTTCAGGTTACAGACTCCGCTAACCCAGAAATAGTACCTCGGGTTAAGAACTTTGCTTCAGGATGAGAACAGAAATCATGCTCTGGCAGCACGGCGGCAGCAGGAGACCCCATTAGCTAAAGTGGTTCTTCAGGTTGAGAACAGTGTCAGGTTAAGAGTGGCCCTCCAGAATGAATTAAGTTCCCGAGGTACCACTGTACATAGTTACAGTTCAAATGTCTTCAGGGGAGGGGGAGTTCTGACTGCTTGCTTAGGGCATCTTGTGAGCTTTCCTAAACACAATTCTGGGCTCAGAAACCTCCCTCCCCTCCCTCCAAATCTTTGATGCTTCTCATGGAGAGAAAGCTAACGGTGTGGCAAAATGCTGGCTACTTCTAAAAAAAAACTTACACAGCTGTTTTGCCAATGGAACTTCCCTGTATGAAGTTTACAACGCGTTTAACTGAAACACTTATTTGATGTGTATTGACCCAACCCTGCTTTGCAGGGTAGGACTCAATCCAGTGGCTTCATGTTACAAGAAAGAATATTCTGAAATAAACGCACAGAAAAACTTTCTGACAGCAAGAGCTGTTTGACAATGTAACAGTCTCCCTTGGAACGGTCTCCCCAAAAGCTGGCCACTTCCAAAAAAACTCATGCAGCTGTTTTTACACTCGATTTTTATAGAAAAGCCTCTGGTTTTTTTAAATAAAAGTTATTTAAAACTTTTTTTATGTATGCAACAACAGCTGCACAAATGCTGTTAGCCCAGAGTTAGAAAGAAGATAAAGTTCCTAATAGAGAAGAATGGCAAATTAAACTGTTGGACTATGCTGAAATGGGAAAATTGACTGCAAAGCTCAGCAACCAAGAAGATCAAAACTTCAATAAGGAATTGGAAGAATGTATAATTTATCTTGGAGACTACTGTAAGCAGTCGAAAACATTAGCAGGATTGCAATAACACTTGTAATGTAGTAACGAGAACTATGGAGACAATGGAGTTATAAAAAACATGGATTACAGATAAAGATGCAGTAGAAAAGGTTTAATAACAGAACCCATGGAGGGGAAGGTGGAAAGTTCAGAGATTAGGAGGAATCTTAATTGTGGATGTGTGTTGCGGTATTACCGTATTTTTCGCCCCATAAGACGCACTTTTTCCCCTCCAAAAATGAAGGGGAAATCGGGGTGCGTCTTATGGGGCGAATGCCTGCAATCCTCGCGCGCCCGGCAGGAGGTCCCACCGGGTGCGCAAGGCTTGGGGCGGCAGCCTGTCGCCCGAAGCACGGGGAGCCCTCCGGAGGGCTCTCCCTGCTTCGAGCGAATGCCTGCAAGCCTCGCGCACCCGGCAGGAGGTCCCGCCCGGTGCGCGAGGCTTGGGGCGGCAGCCCGTCGCCCGAAGCACGGGGAGCCCTCCGGAGGGCTCTCCCTGCTTCGGGCGAATGCCTGCAAGCCTCGCGCGCCCGGCAGGAGGTCCCGCCCGGTGCGCGAGGCTTGGGGCGGCAGCCTGTCGCCCGAAGCACGGGGAGCCCTCCGGAGGGCTCTCCCTGCTTAGGGCGAATGCCTGCAAGCCTCGCGCACCCGGCAGGAGGTCCCGCCCGGTGCGCGAGGCTTGGGGCGGCAGCCCGTCGCCCGAAGCACGGGGAGCCCTCCGGAGGGCTCTCCCTGCTTCGGGCGAATGCCTGCAAGCCTCGCGCGCCCGGCAGGAGGTCCCGCCCGGTGCGCGAGGCTTGGGGCGGCAGCCTGTCGCCCGAAGCACGGGGAGCCCTGGGGAGGGCTCTCCCTGCTTCGGGCGAATGCCTGCAAGCCTCGCGCGCCCGGCAGGAGGTCCCGCCCGGTGCGCGAGGCTTGGGGCGGCAGCCTGTCGCCCGAAGCACGGGGAGCCCTCCGGAGGGCTCTCCCTGCTTCGGGCGAGTGTCTGCAAGCCTCGCGCACCCGGCAGGAGGTCCCGCCCGGTGCGCGAGGCTTGGGGCGGCAGCCTGTCGCCCGAAGCACGGGGAGCCCTGGGGAGGGCTCTCCCTGCTTCGGGTGAGTGTCTGCAAGCCTCGCGCACCCGGCAGGAGGTCCCGCCCGGTGCGCGAGGCTTGGGGCGGCAGCCCGTCGCCCGAAGCACGGGGAGCCCTCCGGAGGGCTCTCCCTGCTTCGGGCGAGTGTCTGCAAGCCTCGCGCACCCGGCAGGAGGTCCCGCCCGGTGCGCGAGGCTTGGGGAGGCAGCCTGTCGCCCGAAGCACGGGGAGCCCTGGGGAGGGCTCTCCCTGCTTCGGGCGAATGCCTGCAAGCCTCGCGCGCCCGGCAGGAGGTCCCGCCCGGTGCGCGAGGCTTGGGGCGGCAGCCCGTCGCCCGAAGCACGGGGAGCCCTCCGGAGGGCTCTCCCTGCTTCGGGCGAGTGTCTGCAAGCCTCGCGCACCCGGCAGGAGGTCCCGCCCGGTGCGCGAGGCTTGGGGAGGCAGCCTGTCGCCCGAAGCACGGGGAGCCCTGGGGAGGGCTCTCCCTGCTTCGGGCGAGTGTCTGCAAGCCTCGCGCACCCGGCAGGAGGTCCCACCGGGTGCGCGAGGCTTGGGGCGGCAGCGGACTGCTTGCGCGCACCTAGAAGCTTGGGGCGCGCTGAGCTCAGCACGCCCCAAGCTCCTGGTGTAGCGCAGCGATCCGCTAGCCCTGGGAGAGCCCCGCGGCTATCCCAAGGATAGCGGACTGCTTGCGCGCACGCAGAAGCTTGGGGCGCGCTGACCTCAGCTCGTCCCAAGCTTCTGGATTAGCGCAGGGGTCCGCTAGCCCTGGGAGAGGCGCCCAGCTCTCCCAAGCTAGCGGAGACCTTGCCTGCACGCAGAAGCTTGGGGCGCGCTGAGCTCCGCACGCCCCAAGCTCCTGGTGTAGCGCAGCACACCTGGGGGGGGAAATAAAAAAATTTTCCTTTATTTCCCCCCAAAAAAACTAGGTGCGTCTTATGGGCCGGTGCGTCTTATGGGGCGAAAAATACGGTACTATAATTTTATATTGGTAAAACCACATAAAATTATTTTAAAAGAAAAAGAAAAAAGGATAGTGAAAGTCAGGGGAACGTCTATTTTAAGCTTCTCCCTCTTTCATTTCTTAGCTGTGATAAAGGATGTGAAGCCTTCAAATATTCTATAGTGCCTCCACACAACCTATTTCACTCCTGATACCATGTCTTGTCCTCAACATGAAGTTCTGGGTTCAATGTACTGATTTAGAAGAGATATTTTATTAACAAGCATACACGTACAGTATCCATCAAAGGAACTTAACCTTCTTCAACTGGACAAACTGACAGTCCTGCTCTTAGTAGTCTACTCCAGTGTTTCCCAACCGGTGTTCCGCGGCACACTAGTGTGCCGTGAGATGTTGCCTGGTGTGCCGCGAGAGGGAGGCGGGCGAGTCCAAAAAAGGTTGGGAAACACTGCTCTAACACACGCCAGCCGGGGTCTGCGTTGCATCAGCTTCCTCGCTCTCGGCGCTCTGCTTGCCAGCCTGGTGGCCTCTGCCCCGCCCCGAGACTGGAAGGGAGGGGCGGGGCTTCCACTGCGGCTGCGTCTCTGGCTCTTTCGACTCATTCCTCCTCCGAGTGGGCTTGAAAGAGCGGCCGATGGATGAATCGGCCGGCGACCCTGAAGCCTTGTGCAAAGTAGAGGAGGCAGAGAAGCGACGGCAGGGAGCTTAGGCGCCGCATCCGGCTCATTGCGGGAAGTCAAGATGGCGGCGGGTAAGTGTGGGAAGCAGCTTTTTCCCTCCGCCGCCCCCCTCTCACCGGGAATAAAGGGGGCCCCGCTGGGGGGTGACATTGTAGAACGCAGAGTTCTTATTTTGGGAAGGTTTGAGGGGTCGGACTAAGCGGGTTGGGGGCTGGTCTGGGCTTCCGCTCCCTCCCCTCCCCACGGAGTGTACCTGCGGTGCAAGGAGGCGCTCTGAGCCACTGCTCTGGGAAAGGAAGGAGGGCGAGGCGGCCTGGCCAAGTGCAGGGGAGACCCGTAGTGGGGAGCAGGGGGAGGAGGAGGCACCGAGGAATGGAGGCGGGGGAGACTCCCTCGCTTTGCAGAAACTGCAAAAAACGAGGCAGGAATTGGGTTTGTTTTTGTAGCTCAGGACGTGCTTCGCTTCTGGTGTGCCTAAGGCGGCCGCCCCAATTATCCCCTAGCCCGTCTGCTGCCCCCCCTCCACAAAGGGCCATAGAACTGTAGAGTTGGCAGGGGTCCCAAGGGTCATCTAGTCTTAAGTTTCTCTTTCAAAAAGGAAATGTGGGTTAAAGCGGCGACGCCGCCCCCCACTCACTTTCCTGCTCTGGCTTCCCTAACAGTTTTCCGAGTTGCGTCACTGGATCCAGCCCCCTTTTCCACAGGTGACACGGGGCTGGAGGGAGGGAAAGAGGGCTTTACGTCGCGCACAAAGGCAGCCTCCTAGAAGCGCTCTGGGCCGGCGCCGTTTCGCCGAAGGCGCCGGAGGACCCCCACCCTCAGCTTCTTCAGAAAGGACTGGAGCGGAATAGCCCTTTCTCTTCTTCCCCAACCCTTGTCGTTGGAGGAGTCCCTCAGTCCCTCGCTTTGCTGCCTCCTCCCCCCCCCCCACCCCCAAAGCTTGGAGGTTCCCCGGCAAGGGGGAGGGGAAAAAATTGAAACTTACACTTTCGTGCATCCCTCCCGGCGTGACGCTGCGCGCTGACGTCACGGGGCTGTAATGGTGGTGTGCCTCGAGATTTTTTTCATCAAACAAGTGTGCTTTGCCCAAAAAAGGTTGGGAAACACTGGTCTACTCATCTTAAAGATACAATAACATAGCATGGAGTGTGTGTTGAAAGGGGGCTACAGAAGCAGGAGAGAGAAGGACGTGTGTGAATGTGTGTGTAAGGGAGATTTGAAGTAGAGGGGGGAAGGGTGTGAGAGTAAGAATGGGGATTCAAAGGAAAGTTTTCAAAAAGGAGGGAGTAAGGAGGCATGGGGATAGGGATGAAGATGAAAACAGGGGAATGAAAGGGACTGAAGAAAAGGAGGAAATGGGGTGAAGGGGGAAATGGATGCAAAGCAGAGCTGCAGAAGATAAGAGAGAAGTGGCTTCAGAAATGGAGCTGCGAAGGTGAAAAGAGACCTCAGTAGTTGCATGGGATGAGATGGGAAGGGAAGGGGAAATGCTAGGGGGTTCATGTGTCAGGAGTGGCCAAGGGGTCACCAAGTGCAGGAAGCAGGGGTGCAGCCCCTAATATTTTCCTATCTTCTTATGTGTTGCAACGGGGAACAGCACAGAGTTTATAAGGATGGGGATGTGCTGTAGTCCCTATTGTAGCCTCTTTACTGAGTTCTTTGACTCCTTCTGGTAGCTGGAAGCTGAATGCCCTCAGCAGGCTGGTCAGGAAGATGAAGATTTCGATCTTTGCCAGCTGCATTCCCAAACATATGCGAGACCCTGAGGATGGGAAAAGTGAAAGACAACAAGTGAGCAAGAATTTACTTTCCCATGTTCATTGCTTTGTAGTTATAAACATTCTCCTTAATACTTTGGAAAACTAGACATAGATAGGATAGCGAAATCATCAAGGCTGCTGTCAATTTTCCAAGCCTGGTCCGTGCTAACCTTTCTTTCTTCTTGTTATACTTATGTTTTGTTCGAAGTTCCCTATCTCATACCAAGGAAGATACACTGAGGAAGGGGATGGATTGAAAATGAAGGGCTAGAAACTGGGGAAAGAGGGTCTAGGTCCCAAGTGGGAGCCGGGAGGGCTCACTTTTCTGTATGTAGAATAAGGGTGAATATTTAATTTTGATAGAGGTAATTTGCTTTTCTTCTTTTCTTTCTTTTCTTCCTTTCCTCATCTTTTTCTATTTCCCTTTTTAGATTGGCATGATGTTTATTGTGTCTCATATACAAAACTTTCAATAAAACTTGACTTAAAAAAATGAAAGGAAAACTTTTGTCAACTGTCCAAATCAGCAATGCAGAAAGGGGTTAAGAGCATAAAGTAATTTTCCTGTCAGACTTACCTCACATTGGTAGGAACTCGATTTCTGAATGCTGTAGGGAAAAGCACATGAATCTGACCTTTGGAGAATTTGTAAGTTAGCAGTGATGATGTCTGCTGAATTTCTGCAGGAATAATATTCTTTTGATTTCAGAGTAGGAGAAGTAAGGAAGTGGCATGCTTTCCTCAGTTCTGAGTGTGCTTTCAAACCAGGCTAAATAGTACCCCATGAAAAGATAGCCTTAGCCTTGCTGCCTGAAAAGAAGTTGGATGGCTTGCAGTGTGATGTGAGATGGGGAACAGCAGTATCCTGGTGCTGGCAGTGTTGCCTCTCTCAGGGACAGGGCAGGGGTGGCAAATGTTGGGAGGTCCAGACGGAGGCCACATAAGTGTATGTGCATGTGTGGTTCCCAAGCCACCAATCCAGAGATGCCCTTAACTTGTCACTGCCCTGCCCCATTCTGCTGACCAGCGCTGCCCCTCCAGCCAGAAGGACGCTGCTACTGCTCCGGCCCACTCCCTCATGTGCTGCTGCTGATGTCATTTCCTGGAAGCAGACCAGTAAGCACATCTACAGATCACAACGTAGCTTGGTCTTCTGCGTTTACCTGCACCAAATGGGAGATATTCTTCTCGAGCCACATATTGTCCATCCTTGTCCAAGAAATGATTTGGGTTGAACTCTGCAGGTGTCTCCCATCGTGTTGGATCAAGAAGAACAGAGCGTAGATCAGGAACAATAATAGTCCCCTGCAAATAAGAAACAAGTGACTTGGAATGCATTCAGATCAAAACATTTCTGGATTGTCCCACACTATTCCAAGACTAATCATTGCAGATACATGTGATATATATTTGTGTGTGTGTGTGTGTGTGTGTGTGTGTGTGTGTGTGTATTGGGGGGTGTATTCTTCACCTTGAAAAACTTTCTGAATAGGCAGGAACACAAGAGGACTTTCCCCCACCTCTTTTAAAATGAAAGCTCACAACCCAGGTGAGACCTCTGGATACTTCAGGCTCCTCCCCTGCCACAATTGCCCGATGGAATGGCACTTGCTGATGGTGAAACATGTCTGCAGATGGAGCTCCTGCTCTTGCCCTTCAGATTTTTGACTAGACAGGAAGTTCCTGTATGCCTGGCAGCATCTCTCAATATGCAACCTTCTGCTGCTCTTTGCTCTTGAGCTACAGGAGTGCAGCTGTATCACACTGTTATACCTTGGGAATGAGAAAACCACGCAGCTTCAAATCCTTTGTACATTGCCTAGGTAACCCAAAGAAAAGGACATATTTAAAGCGCTGCATTTCATGAATCACAGCATTGGTGTAGGGCAGTTTCTTCTTATCTTGATAGCAGATTGAGTGAGCAGAACCTATGACATCTTCTATTTCCTTGTGCATTTTATCTGAAGAAAATGATGGAAACAGAAGGTTTATTTTGAATACTGCATTTTATTTCAGATGGACATTTAATTCCCTTGAACATATTCCATAAATCTCTGTGAATGAGTCCCAGTGTCTTGCATTTTCAGCTCACCTGGTCCTCCAAAGAGCTCAAGTCTGTGTACGTGGTTCTTCCCCACTCTAGATCCCAGGTGTGAATTCTTTGAAAGTGAAGCTTATCTCAGATGTTTCTGGGGCCTGGATTTGCTGAAGGGCTGGGATCAAAGGCTGTCTGTAATGTGTGTGTGTGTGCGCGCGCACGCATGTGCCTGTGTGTGTGTATATTCTCCATCCCTGGCTCTCAATATTTCCTACTTAGTTTCATTAATACTCATTTCCTCACCTGATCTTTGGCTAATGTTATGCATGTAAACGTAAAAGTAAAGGACCTCTGGACGGTTAAGTTCAGCCAAAGGAAGGAGATGAAGGAGCCAGTCTTTGTCCACAGATAGTTTTCTGGGTTATGTGTCCAGTAGCACCTTAGAGACCAACTAAGTTTGTTCTTGGTATGAGCTTTTGTGTGTATCTGAAGAAGTGTGCATGCACACAAAAGCTCATACCAAGAACAAATGTAGTTGGCCAATAAGGTGCTACTGGATAATATATATATATATTGCAGCTGCATTGGCTCCCAGCGGAGTACAGGATCAGATTTAAGGTGCTGGTTTTGACTTTTAAAGCCCTTCACTGCCTAGAACCCTTGTACCTACGGGACCGCCTCTCCTGGTATGCCCCACGGAGGACCTTAAGGTCCATATATAGCAACACCCTGGAGGTCCCAGGCCCTAAGGAAGCTAGATTAGCCTCAACCAGAGCCAGGGCCTTCTCAACACTGGCTCCAGCCTGGTGGGATGCTCTGTCTCTTGAGACCAGGGTCATGCAGGATCTGATCTCTTTTCGCAGGGCCTGTAAGACAGAGTTGTTCCACCTGGCCTTTGGCTCAGAATCAATTTGATTCCTTCCCCCTCTTTCTTTTTCCTTTCTCCTCCTATGAAGAGATTGCTCCCTAATTGTTTTAATGTTGTATCTTAATCTTTTAAATTGTATTTTAATCAACTTGTTTTTATTATTGGTTGTTAGCCGCCCTGAGCCCGGTCTTGGCTGGGGAGGGGAGGGGTATAAATAAAATATATATATATATATATATATATATATATATATATATATATATATATATATATAATGTGTGTGTGTGTGTGTGTGTGTGTGTGTATATATATATATATATGCTTTCGTAGATTTTCACGGGTACAGGAATGTAGGTTTTGGTGTCTTCGGGTGTCTTCCCGTGTAAGAGTTGGGGTGTCTAGGCGACGTTTCGACGAGGTCTCACTCGTCATCTTCAGGCTGGTGCTTTCGGCTTCTTGTTACTAGAACAGTAACAAGAAGCCGAAAGCACCAGCCTGAAGATGACGAGTGAGACCTCGTCGAAACGTCGCCTAGACACCCCAACTCTTACACGGGAAGACACCCGAAGACACCAAAAACATATATATATATATATATATATATATATATATATATATATATAAACTTCTGGTGCAACTGGACACCATGATGAGTGCCAGAGTGCATGGAAACAGTGTTTACCTTCCCACTGCAGCAATACCTATTTATCTACTTGCACTTTGACGTGCTTTCGAACTGCTAGGTTGGCAGGAGCAGGGACCGAGCAACGGGAGCTCACCCCATCGCAGGGATTTGATCTGCCAACCTTCTGATCGGCAAGGCCTAGGCTCTGTGGTTTAGACCACAGCGCCACCCGCGTCCCAGTGTGTCTATATGTGTGCATATATTATTCCTACATTGCAAAGGGTAGGACTAGTTGACTCTTGGGTTCCCTTTCTATGAATTCTATGAATTAAATAAAAATTATATATGTGTGTGTGTGTGTGTGTGTGTGTGTATAAACTTCTGGTGCAACTGGACACCATGATGAGTGCCAGAGTGCATGGAAACGGTGTTTACCTTCCCACTGCAGCAATACCTATTTATCTACTTGCACTTTGACGTGCTTTCGAACTGCTAGGTTGGCAGAAGCTTGGACAGAGCAACAGAAGCTCATCCTGTCACACGGATTTGAACTGCCAACCTTGTAATCAGCAAGCACAAGGGGCTCACTGCTTTAGACCACAGCGCCACCTGTGTCCCTCATGTAATGGAGCACAGAGAGGCAGGAGACCCTTGGGGTCCTTTCCAACCCTACAATTATAGGTTCCATAAAAGTGGTGGGGGAGAATGATCTTTCCAGATATGTAAGTCAAAAACTTTTAGCTTATTTCAATAATATTTGGCTTCCAAAACTTACATCATAAACTCACTTTTAACTGTAGTAGATAGGTAGCCGTGTTGGTCTGCCATAGTCAAAATAAAAAAATTCCTTCCAGTAGCACCTTAAAGACCAACTAAGTTAGTTCTTGGTATGAGCTTTCGTGTGCATGCACACTTCTTCAAGAAGAAGTGAAGTGTGCATGCACACGAAAGCTCATACCAAGCTCATACCAAGAACTAACTTAGTTGGTCTTTAAGGTGCTACTGGAAGGAATTTTTTTATTTTCACTTTTAACTCTTTCCAATATGAAAGCTTTAAAGAATTATGCTCCACCCTAGTGATCAAGAGAAGTCCTGGCTCTCCTCTCTCACCTTGGACATCTGGATGACTTGCCAGGAGGAGAAGTGCCCATTTCAGAGAACCGGTGGTTGTCTCTGTCCCTGCTACAAAGAGGTCAAAAATGCACTGGGCCAAGTTTTCTTCATTATAGGTGGACTCTGGGTCATTCTTGCTCTGGTGTTGAAAATGGGGGAAGTGACATGTCATTTACATGCATTACATTCTGTCCTTCAGCACTTTATCTTCCTTCCCCCACTTATTACCATACCATCCACACATGCTTCATGAGGGGTGGGGTGTCCTCTTACACTGCCTGAGGTGAAATGAGAAGATGTTGCCACCATCGCTGTACTGTCGCTGCCACCTGCCTTACCTAGATTGCACAGCAGTGCCCACAAAGTGGCAACAGCAACTGGGGACTAGGTGAGATCTTGAAAGATTTTGGTGAAATCTTGACAGAAGCTGCCCCCTTTGCTTCTCCACTAGCAGCTGGCTAGGCAGCACATCCCCAGAGATGCCTCCTGTTGGCATTCCACTGCCCAAGGCAGCTCTCACAGCCTGCCTCGTGGGTGGACCGGCCCTCTGCTTCATAGCTGGTTATGATAAGAAACCCACACACTCTCTCCTCTGTATATCGCAGTAGCTGCTGGTGCTAGATTTCAGGATCTGTGAGTTGGCATAATAACCCAATACTGGAATGAAGAGAGGGATCCAACGGAAACTCTGGCAGCAGATATTCAAAATGTGTGCTACATATTTCACTGCCTAATGGTCACCGCCATATAATAGTCGAGCTCCTTTTTTCAAATCAGTCCCAAAGCATTCACCACATAATGGTCACAGGGCATTGTAAGCGTGCATGAGAATGCCTTGCCCCAGTTTGGACTACCTATTATCCTTCCTGTACCTGTTCACACATATTCTGTGCATCCTAATCACACCAAAAACAGTTAGTAACAAGTAATAAGCAATATAAACATAATTATGTTTCTACATAAACACTGTTTCCTCGATTAAGAGTTATGCTTTGGTTTTTCACCAATAATCGTCACACACCCCTTTTTTGAAAAGAATAATTGGCATAAAAGTTATGGTGAAATATGGTGCTTAACACTAAACATATTTAACCATTTGTTTGTCATCATGATAAGCATTGTTCAAAGAGGGAAGGATGAAAATATATTTTGGCCTTTCTAGTATGTGAAGATGGATGAGACGGGAATTTGAAGTCATACTCTAGTTTAAGAGCATTTTGTTTAGGATTTTCTGTTTTTTCAGTCCACATTTGAATGTCAGATGAACATCAATCCAAAATAATTTATGTACAGAAGGAATGCTCCAAAGCAAGACCCCTTAACACACTTCAGTTTCCAGTCCTTTAAGCTCACATTTCCTAGCCATTTCTATAGATTCTTATGGATGGATGTCAACCCACTTTAGCATCTAAATTGACTTTGAGAAATATTTGGTGGGACCTCAATGCCATTTTCAACTGAAATTCAGGAAAAAGGATGCTGGTTTACAGGCAAGAGAGTAGTATTCACTTATAACAGGGAATGTAATGATTCATTGGATGAGCAGAATTCAGCTTCAAAGCAAATACTTACTTTTTCCATCTGAAGCAGATAGAAATCAATGAGATCTTGTGGATCATGCAGAGACTGATTCTCCTTATGCTTCTCTATCTCCTCCTTTGCAAATGAAAGCACCATCTCTGAGCAGGACAAGGCCTTCTTGTGGGGCCCTGGGAGATGTTTCATGAGCCATGGAAGAATTTCATAAAGCTAAAGGAAAGATAGCAGAAATGCTGCCATTACCACGAGGAAGCTTGGTCACACTGTTTGTGCTTTGGATTGGCACTTTAAAAAACATGATCTGCATTATTCTCCAGAGCTAGCATATTAGTTTCTCACTAAGAAGAAGGAAGGTGTCCATCGCTTTTCTCGAATCTCACAATGATTGGGTTCTATGAATTATCCCTAGCTGAAAATGAGAAAGAAAACTATGGCTCAAAATATTTTCCCAGCTCCCAGGCATCATTCCAAAACTGGGCACAATCAGAGGACCCCTCCTGGAACACGTTAGTGGCTTTTATGGTAGGTGGGTGTGGGTGGAGAATAGGGTGTGGGGGGAATTCAAGTAAGTTCGCATTTAAAAGCAAATTTCCCTAATACACAAATGGAAAGACAGCCATCGTTCAAAATGTACACTTCTCCATTTTTTAAATTTTTAGTTGTCTTTATTAAATCTTCCAGTTTGCCAGTCAAGTAATTCTGATCTTTCATCACAAAAAACTAAACTCTTCCTACTCCTTTTTTTAAAAAAATCTCAATGGTAATCATGAGAAATTGATCAGGCTGTGAGACATTAAGTGGCCCTTATCTCAGATCAATTTCAAAATACTGATTTGTGGTATTTAGGGAGACCTCTTTGGCATAGTATGAATGAAAATGACTACTCACACCATGAACAAAGCTAGCTACAAATGTTAGGACAAAATCCATGGCTTCTATCAGCTTCTGGAACCGTTCATCTTCAAGAGGAAACCGGTGCCCAAAAGCCACAGCACATATCACGTTGGAGACTGAATTAGCGATGGGCATGGAGGGGTCAAGTGGCTGTCCTGCAAAATAAAGTTATACTAATGTTAGTTCAGCTGCTCCTGTTCATACTGAGAATGGGATTTTATGGTGGCCAACAGAAACTGCTGGGATCTCCTTTAGGAAGCAAGAAAAACATATCACATTCCTTTCTAAAATGGACAGAGGTACTACACAAATAAATCTTCATACGCCAGCTCAGCACCATCACTTAGTATCACATACCCTTTGAACGTGCAAAAACCTCCACCAGCTGATGAGCCTCCTCTGCTATTTGGTGCTCCATGCCTTTCTTCCCCAGCCCCAGCTTCCGCATAGTAACTACACCAAACTGTCTTTGTTGCCTCCAGGTGTGACCATTTGACAATATAATACCTATGGAAAATCAATGAGAAATTATTACTTACAGAAATCAATGTAAAAAGTTGCCATCTCAGAACAATGTTTACTGAAGTTCATATCCTTGCATGTAAGAGCTGCTTAGTCTCTGTAAAGCAAAGAATTACAAGATGATGCAGAAAGGATTCTGAGTACAAATTGGAGGGAATTTAAAGGGGAAATCTATCAAGCTTCTGGTGATGGTAGTGGGAAAAGAATGCAAGTGGTCGAAATGGAAGTTCTTTTCTTTTTCTCTTGCTAAATTTCCCTACCGGTAATGTGATCGCAAGAAATACAACTGGGTGTAAAATAATGAATATACAAGTAAATAACTATGGATTATTTTAAAATAAAAGATTACAGAGGAGAGTTTCCTGTTAAAATAAAAATGAAGGATTTATTGTTTTTAAACATGGAGGATTGCTTGGAAATTTTTGGGGGGAGATAAAGTCATCATACAGGATTGGAAGAGTACTATTCGATCCACTTACATCTGTCTCTTGAAGTCTGTGGTTTCAACTACGGGTGCTGCCACCAGCTGTAACTGTTCCGGTTTCAGAATATGCCTCAGCCCGGTGTCTGACTCCCCCTCCAGATACTCCAGCTTCCGGGACAGGACGTCCGCCCTCTGGTTCTGGTGCCCCGGCATGTATCAGATTCGGAAGTTGAAAAGAGCAAAAAAACTTTGCCAATCTAATTTGCCTCTGATTAAGATGCCTCACCATTTACCAGTGTTCTAAGTTCTTGTGGTCCGTGTACCTCCACTTAGTGTTGTGCTCCTTTGAGGAAATGTCTCCACACCCCCAGCGCTTCTTTTATGGCAAGCAATTCTCTCTCCCAAATGGTGCAATTCCGTTTTGAAGCATTCACCTTTTGGGAGTGGAAGGCACACAGCCTCAAATCTCTGTTACGGTCTTCTTGTAGCAACACAGCTCCTATGGCACTTTCTGACACCCCCGTCTCCACCACCAACGGCCAATGTGGATCTGTGTGGTGCAGGTACTCCTCCGCTGTGAACATCTCCTTGAGCTTCTCAAATGCATCTTGTGCCTCCTCTGTCCAGAAGAACGGCTTCTTGCTCCTCCAGGAGTCTGTAAGGAAAGCCATGAGCCAAGAATAATTGGGCATGAACTTGTGGTAATAATTAGCAAAGCCTAAGAATCTCTGTGTATCTTTCTTAGTCTTTGGCTTCTGCCAATCTAACACCGCCTGCACCTTGGCTAGGTCCATGTACACTCCTTCAGGAGAGACGTGATAACCCCAAATTCCATGCCCTTGACATGAAACTGGCACTTTTCCAATTTCGCCTAGAGGTGGTGTGTCCTTAGTATATGCAGCACCTCCGTCACGTGTCGCACGTGCTCTTCTGGGTTCTCAGAGTAGATAAGCACGTCATCTAGGTAACACAAAACTGTATTGTCCAATAAATCTGCCAGTACATGATTGATGAACACCTGGAATGTGGCCGTGCCCGATTGTAGCCCCAAAGGCATAACTAAGTATTCAAAGCTTCCAAATCTGGTATTCCGAGCCATTTTCCACTTGTCCCCTTGTCTAACATGTATCAAATTGTATGCCCCCCTCAGATCCAGCTTGGTAAAAAATTTCACCGACTGTAACCTCTCCAGCAGGTCACCAATATGTGCCAAGGGGTATTGACTAGGAATCATGAGGCTGTTGTTTTTTCTGTAGTCCACCATGAGACGTCTTTCTGGGGTGTCTTTCTTGTTCACAAAGAACACTGGTGACCCACCAGGTGCTCATGACAGCCTAATAAACTCACGTTCCAAGTTCTTCTTCAGAAACTCCCGCAAGTTGGCTAATTCTGCTTCCGACATGGAATATAGATGGGTATAGGTGGGTATCTTGGCACCAGGCACCAAGTCTATTTTGCAATCATAAGGTCTGTGGGGTGGGTAACCTTCTGCCTCCTTTTCACAGAACACAGCCCTATAGGCCTTATACTGTGGGGGTATGGAGCTCTCCTCCCCCATGACTTCCCCCCCCTCCTCTGCCCCCTTGGCTCCTACCTCTATTGGCGCTTCGAACCCTAGGCAGTGTGCTTGGCAGTAAGCTGAATCAAACGTTAAAGAACGCTGCACCCATGCTATTACTGGATCATGCTTTGTGAGCTAACGTGGTGATGTGAAACATCATTGTCTCCTTGTGGCCTGGCAACTCCACTCCCATGGGCCATGTGGCATAGGCAAATTGCCTCCTCCCCCCCGCCAACGGCCTGCCATAAATTGGTAGCACTTCCAATGGGGCGTCTTGTCTCCGCGTGCCCAGCTTCTGCTGCTCCACAAAGTCTGAGTCTAAAAAGTGCACGGAAGCCCCTGAGTCTATGAGTCCCTGGACATGCACCCTGCAGCTGCCTGGGAGTTGTAGTGTCACTGGCACCGTGATCCCAGGAACCGCCGTTTCAATCTGAGGGCTCAGTTACTGACTTCCTTCCCAGCTGCCGGCAGCTTCATGGACTTGGGCTTCCCGTTTCCTGCCAGTGCTTCCTTAGATTTTGGACGTCCCTCTACATAAGCCCCAGACGGAAAACCCCCAGTCTTCTTGCTTGGACACTGTCTAGCCAAATGTCCAGATTGCCCACATGCAAAGCAACGTTTGTGACATTGGCCCCCCGCCATTCAAGCTGTTCCAGGGTTTCCCCTCCCTGCTGAGCCCAGTTGCATCTGCTCTGGAAGGTCTCCTTGTCTGGGCATGCTGCCAACTCTCTGCTCAGGCATGTTGGGAATGTGGCTTTTTACAAACATGGGCCGTCCTTGCCGCCTCTTCAACTTCCACTGTTGCTCCCTCAGTCCAAGCTTCAGTGAAGCTCGGACCACATCATCCAAAGAGTCCATGGCAGCATTCTTGCCAGTTCATCTAATATCAATTCATTCCACCCCACCCAGAATATGGCTGCCAAAAGCTGACTGTTTGCTTGCCACCCAAGCTTTTGAACTAACAAGTTGAATGCAGTCCATAACATGGAGACAGAATCACTCCCCTGGTGGAAGTTTAACAGTTGTTGTGCAGAGGTAGCATTCTGCAGCGGATCATTAAAGATTCCTTCCATACTTTCCCAAAACTCCCCCAGGTTTGTGAGGGTGCTGTGCTTGGCTACCATTAGAAGAATTGTCCATCCTTTAGCATTGTCTTCTAACATGCCAATTAAATATGCCACTCTGTCCTTATCAGACTTAAAATCCACTGCTCTCACGTCCAGAAAATAGAGAGCATGTTTTAAAGACTAGATAGTTCGCCAGGTAACCTGCGTATTTAGAGGGGTTGGAAAAAAGGCATTTTACTGGCTCTGAGAGTCCTTTCTGCCTCTAAATGCAGTCTTTGTTCGCCGGTGAGGGTATCTAGCTGTGATTTCAGCTGCCAGCTGTACTGCTGCAGTTCATTTATGGCACCCCTGGGCTCTCCTGCCCCCACTCCCCCTGCTCCAGCCCCCATTGTGTCCACACCCTCAGGTACTTGCCCTTCCATTCTGCTCTCTATCGTCCCTCGGTGTGTGAGAGAAGAGAGATTTGGCAAGCTGTCAGGTTGGTAGGCTCTCCCACACAAGATGCAGTCCCTGACAGTTTTATTGTTGTTGTTGTTTAGTCATTTAGTCGTGTCCGACTCTTCGTGACCCCATGGACCAGAGCACGCCAGGCACTCCTGTCTTCCACTGCCTCCCGCAGTTTGGTCAAACTCATGCTGGTAGCTTCAAGAACACTATCCAGCCATCTCATCCTCTGTCGTCCCCTTCTCCTTGTGCCCTCCAAATTTCCCAACATCAGGGTCTTTTCCAGGGAGTCTTCTCTTCTCATGAGGTGGCCAAAGTATTGGAGCCTCAGCTTCACGATCTGTCCTTCCAGTGAGCACTCAGGGCTGGTTTCCTTAAGAATGGATCGGTTTGATCTTCTTGCAGTCCATGGGACTCTCAAGAGTCTCCTCCAGCACCATAATTTAAAAGCATCAATTCTTCGGTGATCAGCCTTCTTGATGGTCCAGCTCTCACTTCCATACATCACTACTGGGAAAACCATAGCTTTTACTGTACGGACCTTTGTTGGCAAGGTGATGTCTCTGCTTTTTAAGATGCTGTCTAGGTTTGTCATTGCTTTTCTCCCAAGAAGCAGGAGTCTTTTAATTTCGTGGCTGCTGTCACCATCTGAAGTGATCATGGAGCCCAAGAAAGTAAAATCTCTCACTGCCTCCATTTCTTCCCCTTCTATTTGCCAGGAGGTGATGGGACCAGTGACCATGATCTTCATTTTTTTGATGTTGAGCTTCATACCATATTTTGCGCTCTCCTCTTTCACCCTCATTAAAAGGTTCTTTAATTCCTCCTCACTTTCTGCCATCAATATTGTGTCATCTGCCTATCTGAGGTTGTTGATATTTCTTCCGGCGATCTTAATTTCGGCTTGGGATTCATCCAGCCCAGCCTTTTGCATGATGAATTCTGCATATAAGTTAAATAAGCAGGGAGATGATATACAGCCTTGTTGTACTCCTTTTCCAATTTTGAACCAATCAGTTGTTCCATATCCAGTTCTAACTGTAGCTCCTTGTCCCACATAGAGATTTCTCAGGAGACAGATGAGGTGATCAGGCACTCCCATTTCTTTAAGAACTTGCCATAATTTGCTGTGGTCGACACAGTCAAAGGCTTTTGCATAGTCAATGAAGCAGAAGTAGATGTCTTTCTGGAACTCTTTAGCTTTCTCCATAATCCAGCGCAGGTTTGCAATTTGGTCTCTGGTTCCTCTGCCTCTTCTAAATCCAGCTTGCACTTCTGGGAGTTCTCAATCCACATACTGCTTGAGCCTTCCTTGTAGAATTTTAAGCATAACCTTGCTAGCGTGTGAAATGAGTGCAATTGTGCGGTAGTTGGAGCATTCTTTGGCACTGCCCTTCTTTGGGAGTGGGATGTAGACTGATCTTCTCCAATACTCTGGCCACTGCTGAGTTTTCAAGACTTGCTAGTGTATTGAGTGTAGCACCTTAACTGCATCATCTTTTCAGCTGGAATACCATCACTTCCACTGGCGTTGTTATTAGCAGTGCTTTCTAAGGCCCATTTGACTTCACTCTTCAGGATGTCTAGCTCAAGGTCATCAACCACACTACGAGCCATCCATATCTTTCTGGTATAATTCCTCTGTGTATTCTTGCCACCTCTTCTTGATGTCTTCTGCTTCTGTTAGGTCCTTTCCACTTTTGTCTTTTATTATGGTAATATTTGTACGAAATGTTTCATTCATATCTCCAGTTTTCTTGAACAGATCTCTGGTTCTTCCCATTCTGTTGTTTTCCTCTATTTCTTTGCATTGCTCGTTTAAGAAGGCCTTCTTGTCTCTCCTTTCTGTTTTTATGAAATCTGCATTCAATTTCCTGTATCTTTCACTATCTCTCTCGCATTTTGCTTGCCTTCTCTCCCCTGCTATTTGTAAGGCCTCGTTGGACAGCCAGTTTGCTTTCTTGCATTTCCTTTTCATTGGGATGGTTTTCATTGCTGCCTCCTGTATAATGTTGTGAGCCTCCATCCATAGTTCTTCAGGCACTCTGTCCACCAAATCTAAGTCCTTAAACCTGTTCCTCACTTCCACTGTGTATTCATAAGGGATTTGATTTAGATTGTATCTTACCAGCCCAGTGGTTTCCTACTTTCTTCATTAAGCTTGAATTTTGCTATAAGAAGCTGATGATCTGAGCCACAGTCAGCTCTGGGTCTTGTTTTTGCTGACTGTATAGAGCTTCTCCATCTTTGGCTGCTGAGAATATAATCAATCTGATTTCGATGCTGCCTATCTGGTGATGTCCATGTGTAGAGTCTTCTTTTGTGAACAGCTTGGTAGGTTTCTGGAGGAAACATCAGCTTTAGATCCATTTCACTCCGGGTTCCATCCTGGTTTCGGTACCGAGACGGCTCTGGTTGCCCTAACAGATGATCTCCGTAGAAAACTGGATTGAGGTGGGTCGGGATCGCTGATTCTCTTAGATTTGTCAGCAGCCTTCAACAAGGTTGATCATGATCTTCTGGACGACCGCCTCGCCGATGTGGGGATACAGGGCATAGCTGTGCTCTTTTATCTCTGACCAGGGACAGAGGGTGGCGCCAGGGAGGAAGATGTTGTCACGCCACTCCTTGGTGTGGAGTGCCACAGGGCGCAATCCTCTCCCCGATGCTTTTTAACATCTTTATGCGCCCCCTTGCCCAGATTGTCTGAAGTTTTGGGCTGGGTTGTCACCAATATGCTGATGACACTCAGCGCTATCTGCTGATGGATGGCCACACCGACTCGGCCCCGGACACACTGACCAGATGTTTGGAAACGTGGGAGCCGTTTGAAACTAAATCCTTCAAAGACAGAGGTCCTATGGCTGGGTCAGGATGGCATGGGGATGAGGGACCAACTGCCTTCTCTTGTGGGGGCCCAATTAGTGCCATTGCCTTCTGTTAAGAGTTTGGGTGTAATCCTTGACGCCTCCCTTTCTGAGTTTCTGCTGAAACGAGGCTGCATTTTAATGTTGTGTTTTAATCTTGTTTTTTAAGTTGTAGTTCAACCAATTATTTTATATCTGGTGTTGGCTGGGGAGGGTGGAGTATAAATAATATTTATTATTATTATTATTATTATTATTATTATTATTATTATTATGCAGCTCACGCCCACCATTAGAATGGCAATTGTCATGAACTTAGAGGGAGCCTGGTGGTCCCCTCAAATATTTTAGGGGGGCACTGAAAGGACCTCAGCCCCTAGTTGTTCACTCCTAGGTAACCCATTTCCTGTTGAGTGCAATAATAGTAGAGAACCTTTGCTCTGGACAGCCCTTTAAACATTGTCTCTTGGGAAAATACCAGGAAAAATTCTTATTCTTCACTACTTACCCTTTCCTTTTGCCATAGCCCTAAGGAAAGGAGTCTGTGGTCGCTCGTCTAATTCTTCAGAGTGGTCAGTGAGTGCATCTTTCACTGCTTGGAATCCAGACAGTACTACCATGGGTTGATGTCCCATCCATAGGGTGAAAATATCTCCATGTTGCTTTGCCAACTACCATTAGGGTCAAAATAGAGGAGAGGAAAGATGTGTTCAAAACCTGCAGTTGGATATTTCAACTTAATACGAGAGCTTCAGTCTCCCTCCCTTCTGTAGATTCTTCCATATGTCCAGAGCTCAAGTTATGGCTGCTCCCTGCTGCTTCTCCCTTCCCTCTGCATACCACTCTTATATGTTTGCTCTCTATGCCTGCATTCTCATTCCCTGTCAGTGAAGCAACACCAGGCTTAAGAAATTGAATAGCACCTGCAGGTTAATTCCATGTTGAGAGGCTGCCATGAATGAATGCTGAGGACCTACGTGGTCAGTCTTTTTAAAAATATAATATAATATAATATTTTATTCTTTTTTCCATTTAGAAAGTTATAATTGTTGCACAACAATTATATTCCAATTCAACAAAACAAGTGACTTCCCACTCACCCAACATCTTGTTTATAACTTGAATTACATACAATTGCATTTTAAAGTTTCATCTTATCTAATTTCATCCTCTCCAACATGTTTCTTAATATATTCTGCTGTTTTCTTACACTTCAAACCACACTGTGGTCTTTACATATAGGAAATAGCTTTTTATATAGGCTGCAAATGTTTTCCAATCTTCTTTAAAAGATTCTAAATTAGTATATTTTATCAATTTTTGCCATTTTTGCATATTCCAAGATTTTCATAAACCATTCTTTCTTTGAGGGTGCTTTTCAGTATTAATAATAATATTCTTTGTATTATCCCTATTATTTGTATATATTGCAGTTTCTTACAAAGGAGGCTTATGGCATTTACCATTTACCATTTGATGCTATTGTTTAAGCTGAAATATCACAATTGTTGAGGGAAATAGATAAAGCAATTGCTGAAATCAGACTGAATTATAACTAAGATGTAAGTACCTTAATGAGAGTATCTTCATGAATCTTCAATCCAAGGATCCACAAGGATCCAATGAGAGGAAGCTGGAGAGGACCTGGAGGGTAATGCCTGTTTGACCAGAGCAGTTTCTTGAAGTTCAGAATCAGAAGAACCACCAGCAGAGCAATCAGAAGTGCCCATACCTCCATCCTTCTCTTGCTGTCTCTTTCTCCTTAATTCTTTCTAGGTTGCTTGGTCAGGTTCAACTCTCTTTCTCTAAGGGCTTTTTGCTTTCCTCAGAGACATCAGCAGTACTCTCTGCTTATATATGCTCAGTTACTGAAAACAAATAAGCAACAATGGGTGTGATACCATGTGGTAATAGCCTTGGAATGTGATTGCAAGTCATGTAATACAACTGAACACTATAATCATTCTTATATGGGTCATGCAAATGAGAGGGTGTTTGATGAATTGTAATTAGAATCCAAGCTATCTTAAGACTGATTTTGTGACACAAATGTTTGGGAAAGAATTTTGTACCAAATATTCATAAAATAAAAAATGAATATGAGAAAAGCCCCGCTGGATCACACCGAAATCCTCTCTTGTTCAAAAAGAGGGATTACCTCTTTTCTCCCTTGAAGAGTGCATAGAGCTGGAGGAGGAATTTGAAAGAGTGATAGTCTTTCCTGCTTCCTCTTTATGATCTATATGTACTGGATCCAACTTTTACCCACACTCTTAGGAAAAGCCAAGTGTGCATGTGTACATTCTCATTCTCTCCCTCTCCCTCCCTCCCTCCCCCCTCTCTCAGGGGGCTCATCTGGGAGAGTGAGGACTCACGCAAATGTATGGTGCCTGCTTGTAAGTGAAAGAATAACACTCCTGAATAATTTAACTCCTTATAAAAACTCATGATTTCCACCAAGATTCTGAATATTCTTTATTCGTCAAGGCTTCTGTCTCAAAATAGAAGAAAATGTTTGCTGATATTAAAATAGTTTAGGGAAACAATAGGTAAGAAGTGTAGGTGCCAACTTCTACTGGACCCCCAAATAAAATATTTTGGGGAACCTTCCCCACCCATGTTCAGTATACACCTTTAGGCGCCAGGCAAAAACATTCCTTTCCAACCAGGCCTTTGCCTGACTTGATCTATATCTTATACCCTTTTGAAAAATGCTGGATCTTTTTTTTGGGGGGGGTGTTATTGGGTTGTTGTTGTTTTTTAATTTAATGTATTTGATATTTTATGTGAACTGCCCTGAGACCTTTGGGTGTAGGGTGGTATAGAAATTTAATGATGATGATGATGATGATGATGATGATGATGACAATTGTGGGTGCAGTGGAGGGGAAGGGTGGAGGAAGCAGTCTTGATGACCTAGAAAGTCAAGGAGTGGTCAAGGAGAATTAACAGAGACTCATTTCCACTGTCTGTCTCCCGACAGAGATTATCATACAGGGCGACCCAAGCAGTTGGTGTTCCAAAACTGGGCTTAAATTTGGATTAGAAATGGATCTAGAAAATATGTTTCCTCCAAGAGCGCCAAGTGAATTAACATAATATAAGAACAGCATCAGATAAGACCATAAAAAAGGAATGAAACTCCACTGAATCGCCCTTCTCTGCTCCTCCTTCTTCATCCCTCTTCTGGTCCTTGGAGACACCAAGAGAGGGGAGCATGTTGCAGCAGGAGAGGGAGACACCCTGGCTCCTTCACTAGCCTGACTCATCTCTGCCTCTCTTTTTTTCCAAAAAAATTATTAGTTTTCACAAAATTATAAACATTCAAACAAACAAACAAACAAACAAACACACACACACACACACACAAGACAAACAAACATAAATCATAGCCTTATTGAAAATTACAGTTATTAACTTTGTCAAGTGACTTCCTCGCTTCCCCTTGGTTGAATTTCATTGGCTGTCCTTTTAACGGTTTTCCAAATCCCAATTTTTATGAAATTTAACTTAAACATTAACATCCTTAGATCTTCACCTTATAGAGTTAAACATTAATTCATCACTCAACATAAATAAAATCCTAAGCCCATTAAGTATCTGCAAGCTATTTTCAGTTAGTTTAACTTAACAAATTTAACTAAATAATCATTAAATTTATTCCATTCTTCCTGACACTCCTCCTCCTTCTGGTCGCAGACTCTACCGGTTAGGTTGGCTAGCTCCGAAAAATCCATCATCTTCATCTGCCATTTTTCTATTGTTGGTAATTTTTGGGTTTTCCATTTTTTAGCTAACAAAATACGAGCAGCAGTTGTGTCATACAAAAATAATTTATCATCTTTCCTGGGCAATTCCAAACCTGTTATTCTAAGAAGGCCTCTGGTTTCTTTATAAATGCATATTTCAACATTTTTTCCAATTCATTATAAATCTTTTCCCTGAAGTCTTCCACCTTGGGACAGGTCCACCACATATGATAAAAAATTCCTTCCTTTTCTTTACATTTCCAATTGCCACAATTATGATATATCTTTGCTAATTTTACAGGAGTCAAATACCATCTATACATCATTTTCATTATATTTTTCTTTAACAAAGTACATGACCTTGACCCCTTTCTTCCACAAACTTTCCCAATCCTCAAACATTATATTATGTCCTACATCTCTTGCCCAATCTATCATCACAGATTTAACTTGTTCATCTTTTGTATGCCACTCCAGCAATAGCTTGTACATTTTAGATAAATTTTTACCTTTAGTATCCAACAACTCTGTATCCAACTTAGATTTTTCAAAAGCAAAACCATTTTTCTTATCCAATTTATATAAATCATTGATCTGGTGGTAATGTAACCAATTTAGCTTATCTTTAACTTGATCAAATGGTTTTAATTCGTAACCTTCCTCGTCTTCTATTAATAAATCATAATATCTCAACCATTTGGTATCCATATTTAATTTTTTCTGGGCCTTTACCTCCATTGGTGAAAGCCATCTGGGCGTCTTTCTTTCTTTCTAAGAAGAGTTTGGATTTGATATCCCACTTTATCACTACCCAAAGGAGTCTCAAAGTGGCTAACATTCTCCTTTCCCTTCCTCCCCCACAACAAACACTCTGTGAGGTGGGCTGAGAGACTTCAAAGAAGTGTGACTGGCCCAAGGTCACCCAGCAGCTGCATGTGGAGGAGTGGAGACGCGAACCCAGTTTCCCAGATTACGAGTCTATCGCTCTTAACCACTACACCACACTGGCTCTCTAAGAGATCTTTATATTTTATCCAAACATTATACAACGATTTCCTAATTACATGGTTTTTAAATGTGTTATGGGCCTTTACCTTGTCATACCATAAATATGCATGACAACCGAACACATTGTCAAATCCCTCCAAATCTAATAGATCTGTATCTTCTAATTGCATCCATTCTTTAATCCAACAAAGTGCAGCAGCTTCAAAATAGATTTTTAAATCTGGCAGGGAAAATCCACCTCTTTCTTTAGAATCTGTTAGTAATTTATATTTAATTCTGGGTTTCCTCCCCTGCCAGATAAATCTAGAGAGTGCTTTCTGCCATTCTTTAAAGCATTTCGTATTATCTATAATTGGGAGGGCTTGAAACAGGAAAAGCATCTTTGGCAGCACATTCATCTTAATCACAGAAATCCGGCCCATTAACGACAATTTTAGGTTTGACCATACCTCTAAATCTCTTTTAATTTCATTCCATAATTTCTCATAATTATCTTTATATAAGTTCGATTTTTTCCAGACAGGTTCACCCCCAAATATTTAACTTTTTTCACAAAGTCTAGGCCCGTTTTTTCTTGTAATAGTTTCCTTTCTTCATTATCCAGATTTTTCTCAATTACTTTGGTCTTGCTCTTGTTTAATTTAAATCCTGCTACCTGACCAAACTCTTGTATCAGCTCCAGTGCTTTGACTGCACTGGATTCTGGATCTTATAATGTCAGAACTAGATCATCAGCAAAGGCTTTTAATTTATATTGTTTCGAACCTACTGTAATACCTTTAACTTGTTCATCTTTTCTAATCATACTTAGCAAGACCTCCAGTACTGAAATAAACAGCAGAGAGGAAAGTGGGGTACCCTTGCCTGGTTCCCTTCTCAATTCTAATTTCCTCTGAAACCACATTATTTACAATAATTTTAGCTTTTTGTTCTAGATAGATCACTTTAATTGTGAGGAGAATCAGAACTTACAGGGTTAAACAGTTCTGTGTGACGTCTCACATTCTGAGGCGTGGTTTGGTTCACATACGGGAATCTTTGTGTGCGAGTTTCCTTTCGTTTTTGGCTGAGAGACGAAAGGAATGTCCGCTCTCTCGCCGGGACTGATTTATGATGTTTTTCTTCTCATTAAAGGCTGTTAGAGATTAGCAAGAAGCCTGCGTTCAGTCTGATTTATTATCCACACACAAGGCAACATTTTCTACCACTGCAGAACTCTGCTAAGAGCTTCAATAAGAGCTCAAGTTTTTTCTATCGGCACAGGCGTCCATCAGCACAGGGGAAGTGTGCTGGGCGCCATCTTTTCTCAGCATTAATACCATTTAAAAAATCCTGACCTATCCCCATACTCTCTAAATTATGTAACATAAAACTCCAAGAAACATTGTCAAAGGCTTTCTTTGCATCAATAAACATTAACATTGCTTTACATCTCTTTCTTGCTTCTAACTTTTCCAAAATATCCACAACATTTCTAATGTTGTCTTTCATATGTCTTCCAGGCAGAAATCCTGTCTGGTCTTGAGACTTCCAGGTTAGCACCTCCGGCAATGGTGGATTTCCTCTGATCGGGAGGAATCCACTCCATGGAAATCAGGGTCTGGACCGCTACGGTGAGGCAGAGACCCACTAAAAACCACAGGCGGGAGAAGCCTGTGGACGTGGGATTCGGCTGGCACCTTTTGCGCCTCCCCTACTCACGGGGAAACCTGGTTCCGGGGTTCCGGAGCGATGTGGGGTGAGCGGCGTGGTGCTTCGAATCGACTGCTTCTTTCACGGAGTGAAGCCGCATTGATGTTGCCGGAGAGCGCTGACTTTTTCCTGTGGACAATTGGACTTTAAACAACTACCCATGAGTAGAACGGAAAATTGGATCTTTAAACATCTTAATTTGGCATCGAAACGGGAAGGTTTCAAACAGGAATTCCGCCTTCCTCTTTTGTAAATAGATTGAAGCAAAGACGTTGCAAACTAAAGTCGGGAAACCCTTTTGTAAAGGATTAAATCTCCATTGGTTAAAATTACTAACCCCCCCTTGGAAGCAGGAGAAGAGGGGGAAAATTTTAGATCGCCTAAGCCTGCAGGAGAGAGAGTGAAGAAAGATAAATTACCACCGTTCTGAACCTGGGAACGGGCTGCTAAGAAGATCTACGTTTTGGGAAAGTTCATTGGCTGTGAATAAAACGTATGTTGACAGATAGTTAAATAAGAGAAATATATTGTTTCCATTGTTTCCTTTTGCATTTAAAAAGGAGCAAAAGTAACTGAAAATCGAACTAACTTTGTTGCTGGATATGCGTTTAAAAGGACGGATACAAATAGAAATTGTTTCCCCTAGAGGGAGTTCTTGAAACTGTTGCAGGAGTGGAGCTGGGGAATTTTCCAGTTGTAGAGATTAAAGACCGTGAGAATCAGAGATTGACCTTGGACAAGAATGTTGACAGAAGAAGCCTTAGTGATTGCATTTTGCAAGACAAGTGCTTTATTGGAACAGCTTCATGAGAAGACGAATGTGATGATTATTAAAATTGACAGTTTGGGACCAAAAAAATGGCTGATTTGGGACAAAAAGTGAATACCTATACAGAAACAACTCAGGATTTGATTCAGGAATCTGTTTTGACATGGCAAGCTGTGGAGAAGGAGAAAGCTGTTGTTGAACCTCAAGTAATTCAAGTGGAGAGAGCCCCGGCCTTACAGAGGCAATTTGATGAACATAAGCTGTTGCTTTTTACTATTGAATTCAGAGAAAGTCAGATTTGGAGGGATGGAGTCCCGCTTGGATTGGAGAAGGAAAGTTGGATAGATCCCCTTATGCAGGGATGTTCTGGCTTTTGGGATCTGGATTTGGGTCAGGGGGAGATGGAGTTGTGGGGGCCTTTAGCTTTGGAGGGATTTTGAAACACGCTCTGAAATATCTTTTGGACTTTAGTTCTGGCTATGGAGAATGGGCTGACCTGTCGAGAAGGAATAAAGACATTGTTAGGTTGGAGTTTCCCCGAGATCTACTCCTCAGTGCCAAAGGAAGGAAATTAAGAACAAGATCAGCAGAAGACAAAGTAAAGTACATGTATAAATATGAAGATCTGCAGAAGGGACATGGAAAAGAGTTAAGAGCCTCGGATAGAAGATCACCAGGCTGATGGACCATATGGAATTGATAGAAAGGACTGACAGAATCCGAGACAAGGGAGAAGAGATGGTGGAAGAAGATTGGGAAAAAGTTTAAAAATTTATTTAGAGAAATACTGTAAAATTAATGAGTGTTAGAAAAATGTTGGAATGAAATTATACGGCTTTAGTAGAAATGTTATAAGGAGTTAAGTATAAATAAGTTTTAGGGTTTTAATGGTAAGATAAGGTTAAAATAAATTAAGACAATTAAATGACAGAAAACAGTGAAAGATGGAAAGGATTTGCTGAAATAATTAATAACTAGAACACAAAAAGGGAGGTGTGAGGAGGTCGATGAAATAAGTTAATGAAAGATAAAGATATGGAAATGTTGGATGTGATTTTAATTGTTTTTGCTTTTGTTTTGATGTATTGTGTCTTTTTTGTTTTTTATATGTATTGTAATGTATTGATTTGTATTGTTTACTTTTTCTCTTTCTTTTTTACTTCTTTTTGTAATTTTTAAACTTTTAATAAATATTATTTAAAAAGAAAAATGAAATAAATCCTGCCTGGTCTTTATGAATATACTCAGATAAAACCTTCTTTAGCCTGTTGGCCAGTATATTTGCAAAAAATTTATACCGTATTTTTCGCTCCACAAGACACACCAGACCATAAGACGCACCTAGTTTTTGGAGGAGGAAAACAAGAGAAAAAAATTCTGAATCTCAAAAGCCAGAACAACAAGAGGGATCGCTGTGCAGTGAAAGCAGCAATCCCTCTTGCTGTTCTGGCTTCTGGGATAGCTGTGCAGCCTGCATTCGCCCCATAAGACGCACACACATTTCCCCTTACTTTTTAGGAGGGAAAAAGTGAGTCTTATAGAGCAAAAAATACGGTAATCCATATTGAGTAGGGAGATTGGTCTGTAGTTTTTAATGTTGGATCTATCCTGAGCCTGTTTAGGAATCAGAGTAATATAAGCTCGCTTCCAGGTTTCAGGTGCTTTGTCCCCTCGCAAAATCGAATTAGATACTTCTACCAGAGGTTGAATGAGCCATTCTTATAATATTTCGCTGATAGACCATCGGGTCCTGGTGTCTTGCCAAGTTGCATTGAATTTATTGCCTGTTCCACTTCCTGGTTTGTAATTAAACCTTTTAGTAGATTTTTTTTTTGTCCTTCGGAATATGTTGCATCCCATTAATCTTTATAAATTGCTCGATTTTCCCTATATCTTCTTTATCCTTTTTATACAGTTGTTTATAATCTTTATAAAAGCATTTTCTAATGTCTTCAGGGTTCTCTACAGATTTTCCTTCTGTAACAATGTTTGTAATGGTACTTTGTTTTTGTCTCTTCTTTAGTTGCCAGGCTAATAATTTCCCACATTTATTTGCAGATTCAAAATTTCTTTGTCTCATCCTTCTTATCTTCCATTCAATTTCTCGATTTACTAACTGTGAATATTGAACCTGTAGGGCTTTAATTTCTTTTTGGATCTGCAAATTCTTTGGGTTTCCTCTAAGCTTCTTCTCTTTATCTTTCAGTTTGTTCCATAATTTTATCTTTTGTCTCATTCTGTGACTTTCTCCTAATTGCATTTTGTTGTATCAGAAACCCTCTCATTACTGCTTTGCTGGCCTCCCAAATCACCCTTATTTCCGTTCCTTGATTCATGTTAAATTCAAAATAATCCTTTAGGGTTTGGGGGGCCTTATTGACAATTAATGAACTTCTCAACAGATCATCATTCATTCGCCATCTGAAGGAGCCCTGAACATACATTTTCAAGTCCATAGAAACTGCATTATGGTCCGAGCAAGATTTAGGGCAAAGTCTTCGGTAGTCTGCCAGAGTTCGTAACCTTTGATCTCTGAGTTCTATCCATCAAACTAGATGTGACTCCATTCAAGTCCTCCATCAATATAATTTTATCATCCATATATTCCAACAGACTTGCTTCCAAGTTCTTGAAAAAATTCTGCTTTGCCATCATTAGGTGCGTAGATTCCTAGTAACAAATATTTCTCACCTTGTGCTGAAATTTTAAACACTATGTATCTTCTTTCCTCATCTTTGAAAGCAAATTTTGGATTCCATTTATCTTTGATGTAGAAAACCTCTCCCCTTTCTTTAACTTTGTCAGAAGAAATAAATTCTTGGCCCAATCTTTTATTTATTAAAATTTTTCTGTGTAGTCTTGTAATGTGAGTTTTCTGTAAACAAGTTATATCTAAGTTTTGTTTTTCCAAAATGTGATAATTTTTTCTCCTTTTTTTGCAGTAAATTCAAGCCGTGTATGTTCCATGAATAAATTCTCAATGCCATATTGTCTACTTACGAGGACGCTGCCTCCGTTCCCAGCAACTGTGGGCTTTGTAATCCAAGTTCTACCGAGTGCTTTTGCATAAATCTATCCTTCTCCTCAAGGTTCTTAATCTTTTGCTTTCTTCCTTCAAATTTGAAAGATAGGCCCTCTGGAAATTCCCACCTAAAAAAGATGTTCTTTCTCCTCAGAATATCTGTCAGGTCCCTGTACTGGCATCTCAGGTTCAAAAAATGCCTAGGAACCTCTTTGAAGAGCACAATGGATTTATCGAGAACTTTGAGGCCTTTTTTATAGTGATGTCCCAGAATGATATCTCTTTTTTCCCTAGTCTTAAAGACCACAATACAATCGTAGGTTATTTTAGTCTCTGTTTTAGGACCAAATCTGTAAGCTTTCTCCACCCAGATCCCAGAATTCCACAAAATATCCTATCAAAGATTCTCTGAGTTTATCCTGATCCTGATCCAGATAAGGGAGCCCTCTCAATCTCAGATAAGATTCATTCACACTCAATTGCAGATAAGCTATTGCATTTTCATTTTCATATAGCAATCATTCCAAATCCTGCACCCTGACATTCTCCAGTTGCGTCAATCTTGCATCATGTGAATTAATTTCCTCTTTTACATCTTTAAGATCGGTACTTAAATGATCAATCCTTTTTTCCAATTTATTTATAGCGACTGTGTTGCGATCTAATCCTTCTTTAATATCATTTAACGCTGACAATACCGACTCCTCAAATTTTGCTAGTGCTTAGAGCCACGTCTGGGCTTTTCTATTTCTGAAGTCATAGCTAAAGAATGTCAAGGACAGTCACACAGTCTGCCACAATAATGGAGAAAAACAGTTTCTCTCCTTTCCACCAGCCAGATCGGAAGCAGCTTCCTTAGTCTTTAAAACTGCTTACCTAGAATGCATCTGTACAGTGTGGTGTCAGAAAATGCTTCAGCAGTACTATCTACCTGGTAACCTGTCACCATCGGTGTGTCTGCTGGGTTTGCATCAGCCAAATTCAGCCTGGTTAATACATCTGCAATTTTCTGTGTTTTGTGTACCAGAAAATTACCTGCTTGGTCCTTCTGAACCTACAAAGAAACATAGTTGGATAACTCACCAAGATCTTTCATGTCAAAGTGCTCCTTCAGCTGAGCTAGGGTGCTTTGGTACAAAGCCTGATTCTTCCAAAACAAAAGGAAATCATCAACAAAATGTAAACAATACAGTTTGTTCTGCCCCTCCTCTTTGAAAACCTAGAGAAAGCAATGTATCAGTGAGTTTTGTGTTCCAACACCTGACACTCTGCTTGAGACCATATAGGGATTTCCGTAGTTTACAGACCATTCCCTTCTGTACCTGCACTCCATCAGGTGGAAGCATGTACAGTTCCTCCCCCAAAATCCCGTACAAAAAAAAGCTGTGTTCACATCGTGATGAGAAACGTGCAGTTTCTCCTCTGCAGCAATATTGAAGAGAAACCTAATGCTCTCATACTTGATGGTGGGTAAGTAGGTTTCATGGTAATCCTGTCCTGGTACCTGTGAAAAACTTCTGGTGACCAATCTGGCTTTGTGCCTGACAACCTTGCCATATATAACAACTCCTCTCTTCTTTTGCACATCTGAAGAAATAAATTCATTCCCCAATTTTTTATTCCTTAAGACTCAATTATGTTTCCATGTTACGTGCGTTTCTTGCAAACAGATTATTTCTACATTTTTAAAATTAACTCATGTTCGATTTTATTTCTTTTGGCTTTATTATTCATGTCATTAACATTCCATGAGATAATTTTTATTGTCATTTTGATTTATTTAATTAAATACAGTTTTATTTTATTATTTACGCTTAAATATCTCCCTCTTCTCCCTCTTGTTCTTGTTTGTCCTCTTCACTTTCCTGTTCCCCTCTCTCCATCTTCCCCAACTCCTTGTATCTTCTCCCAAATTTCTGCATTTTTTGTACTCTCTTAATTTTAAATTTCTTGCCTTTGTAGTAAAATGACACATCTTCTGGGTACTCCCATCGAAACCTTATTTTGTTAGCAGTTAAATTTTTAGTCAATTCTTTGTAAACATTTCTCATGGGTAAGAAACAATTATCCTGCACTTGCTCCTCAGGCTTTCTGCCATGCCTTCTTGCTCTTTGAAGTTACACAGAATGATTGGTGCTGATATTATTTCCATTACTGGCAACTGAGTTGTAATGCACGTATATGATTAAATCATAATTTCAAAAAGGTTTCTACATGCTTCTGTTGATGAGGAATAGACATCCTGAGACAGTTGGGGGATTCTCAGCCTATTGTGATTCAATCACAGGAGTGATAGAAGCAGCAAGTCTAACAACAAAATTTGGGATCTTTGGGGCTTATTTAAATAAGATCATGCTCACAGTACATTCATTGGAATTAATGAACCTAAATTAGTCATGTCAGACAATTTCGTCATGTCTCCTCTTAAGCAGGATTATGCTCTCTATAATCCTCCCACATGTACTTAAAGACTTGTACATGGTGCAATATTAGTTAGCTGTTACTATATGCTGTACACAAACACCTACGTGCCTCTTTTCTACTCCCCTCAGTTTACTTGCTCTGGCCTCCCATTAGTTTACAAATTCTGCCCCCCTGTTGATTTCAACCAGTGAGTGTTACTCTTGAAACCCATCATCACAATAAATGTAATTACCAATTACCGTATATTGTCCTGTATAGTGTCTCCCTGCTTATTTAACTTATATGCAGAATTCATCATGCGAAAGGCTGGGCTGGATAAATCCCAAGCCGGAATTAAGATTGCCAGAAGAAATATCAACAACCTCAGATATGCAGATGACACAACCTTGATGGCAGAAAGTGAAGCTCAACATCAAAAAAATGAAGATCATGGCCACTGCGCCCATCACCTCCTCGCAAATAGTAGGGGAAGAAATGGAGGCAGTGAGAGATTTTACATTTTTGGGCCCCATGATCACTGCAGATGGTGACAGCAGTCACAAAATTAAGACGCCTGCTTCTTGGGAGAAAAGCAATGACAAACCTAGACAGCATCTTAAAAAGCAAAGACATCACCTTGCCAACAAAGGCAATTTGTTAACCTAACCTAAATTAGTCATGTCAGACAATTTCGTCATGTCTCCTCTTAAACAGGATTATGCTCTCTATAATCCTCCCACATGTACTTAAAGACTTGCACATGGTGCAATATCAGTTAGCTGTTACTATGCTGTACACAAATACCTACGTGCCTCTTTTCTACTCCCCTCAGTTTCCTTGCTCTGGCCTCCCATTAGTTTCCAAATCCTGCACCTGTCTTCTGTCCCCCTGTTGATTTCAAGCCAATAAGAGTTACTCTTGAAACCCATCATCATAATAAATGTAATTACCAATTACCGCATTGGCCCGAATATAAACCACACTTTCCCTCCCCCCCCCAAAAAAAATCCGCCCATGAAAAGTTAAAGTGGAGCTTAAATTCACAACCCTACAAAAATTAGCTTTTACGATATTGTTGCTGAAACAGACATGTGGCAAAACGGAACAAAAAAATGTTTTCTTGCCGAATTTGAGAGTTTGAGACTGTTCATTTGTCATTTACAGGTGTGAGTGCTTGTGGAATTGTAGCAATTGAATAGCGATTAGTGATTTTTGCTATTGTACGGTAACTTTTTCAGGCTTGCAAGATCAAAGGCTTAAATTGGCTCGGTTTTACAATTCTACCAATCGCAGCGATTTTCAGCCTGTAACCTAATTTTAAAGGAGCGGCTTATATTCAAGTATTGTCTTTCTCTCCCCCCCCCCGCCTTGAATTTTAAAGGTGCGGCTTATTTGTGGGTGCAGTCTATATTCGGGCTGAGGACTGAAAAGAAGCAAAACTGAGAAAGGTTTCATCTGTAAAGCTTATTGGAAGAGGATATATTGATGTCATGTTGTTTAGGCTCTTTGTTCAACCAGCACCTTGAGCTTAGCAATTGCCAACCAGTGGTATAACATGCTGGCTATGTCCTGCCCCCATGTGCAGTCAAGCCACTGCATTTTTTGCCAGATGCTTCTTCAAGGGCAGCCTGAAATGCAGCACATTGTGTAATCCAGCCTGGAGAAAACCAGCACATGGATGACAGTAGCCAAGCTATCCTGATCCAGAAACTACTTTCGCTGTCTTACTAGCCAAAGCTGCCTTGCTGGCTGAATCTGGTAGAAGGCATTAAGGTCACTGGGCCTCTAGCAGCCAAGATGGATCCAGGAGCACCCCTAGCCTATGAACCTGTTCTCTCAGGGGGAGTTCAACCTATCCATAGCAGTAAACTGAACAATTGTCTAGAGTCCACGCAACATGCCTCCATCTTACCAGGATTCAGACTCACCTTATTGGCCCTCATCCAGCCCACCACCTTATGCAGCCCATGCAGGTACCAGTTCAGGGCTTGCATGGGCTCTCCAGATTCAAATGCAATAGAGCAACAGAATCATAGAATCATAGAACTGCAGAGTTACAAGGGACCCCGAGAGTCATCTGGTATTTAGGTGTGTATCTTTGCCTCTTATGGAATTGCTACTCCTTATAACCTGTGCCTTGACAAAGTACCAATCTGATGTAGGCGTCAAAGCCTTCAACAGAAAGAACTCTGAGTTCAAGCTCTTCATTCAGCACTGAGGGCCAGGATAGTATATGCATTACAATTGCAACAGGCAACAAACTTCTACCTGCAGTTGAATCTCACCACAGTGCAGCACAATTGCTATTTCCACAGAGTTGCAATCCATCAGGGGTGCCAACTTGAATAAAATATGGGGAAGGGGGCAAGTGAGCCCCACCTCACATAATCAATCACATGATGTGGCTCATGCCCAACCATTAGAGTGGCAATTGCCATGAACTTAGGGGGAGCCTGGTTTCCCCTCAACTATTTTAGGGGGAAGCTCTGAAGGGACCTCACCCCTAATTGTTCGCTCCTAGGTAACCCATTCCCTGTTGAGTGCAACAATAATAGAGAACCTTTGTTCTGGACAGCCTTTTAAATGTTTTCTCTTGGGAAAATACCAGGAGAAATTCTTATTCTTCACTAATTACCCTTTCATTTTGCCATAGCCCTAAGGAAAGGAGTTTCTGGTCGCTTGTCTCACTCTTCAGAGTGGTCAGTGAGCATTTCTTTCACTGCTTGGAATCCAGACAGTACTACAATGGGTAGATGTCCTATCCATAGGGTGAAAATATTTCCATGTTGCTTTGCCAGCTACCATTTGGGTCAAAGGAGAGGAGAGGAATGATGTGTTCAAAAAACACAGTTGCATATTTCAACTCAAGCGAGCTTCAGTATCCCTCACCTCTGTAGCTTCTCACTATGTGCAGTCCTCTTGCTATCATCTTCCCCCCTCCTCCTCCTCCCCTCCCTCCCTCCCTCCCTCCCTCCCTCCCATAATTCCAACCCATTTGTTTTACTCCCTCCTAGCCATGTTGCCTCTGCCTAGGATCAGAGCAGCAGAGACACTTCATAGTGACCAGCCCTCCTGTGACAGACAAGTAAATGCACAAGTCACTGCCAAAAAATGATCTTGTGACACTCTTTGTGTGTTCAGGGATGTGGAACCTGTAGCCCACCAGATGCTTTTGAACTGCAACTCCCACCATCCCTGACTATTGGCCACGGTGGTTGGGGCAGATGGGCATTGTAGTCCAAAACATCTGGAGGGTACCAGGTTGGCATAGGCTGGGCTAGAGTCCTGGGTCAGTGTTCAGACCCACGGTGGGTTACAGCAGGAGCATCACCACCATAAAAATATATGGGAAGGAATTAAGATGATACATGTCTGGGCTAGAGAATATTACCAATTCCAATGTTTTAAAAGTTAATATGTTCATATCTGATGGTTGAGTAATTTTGTATGTTTTGAAGAGTTTTTGCTGAAAAAGGCTCATAATTGTATTTAAACAAATAAAATAAACTATGGTCTGACAAAGAGTTAATGCTTGCGGAGGAGGCAATGGAAAGGTGCCTGTTCTGTTTGTCTCTTGTCTTCTCTAGTTACATGTGAGCTGCTGCTGAGAAAGGCTGATGTGCTCCTGCTTCATTGCCAGTTGAACTTGTTCCCCTTCCGTCTGTTGGAAGGGGAGAAGTACACAGCATTCTAGGCCAGGGATGTCCAACAGGTAGATCAGGGTGTGTCTGTGGTCTGTGGTAGATCTTATCTTGGGCTCAAGAACTTTGGCTCCCTAAAAAAAGCTTGATAAATTTGGTAGATCACCGCCAGTTGTTTTTTTTTATATATATAGTGGGAGCAGATCTCAGTCTCTTGAAAGTTGGATATGCCTATTCTAGGCCATGTGGCAATATGCAATAGAACAGAAGGAAGAAAAGATCAAGAGCATATTGTAATAAGCTGTTTTATTCATTTAGCTTCTTGTGTTACACAATGTGTTTTGGAAATAAATTCCCTTCAGCCAGCAGCTATAAACAACACACATAATGATATTAAAGCTGGTATAAAAAGGCAAGATTCTGAATAATACTGAAAAGCAAAAACTATATAAAGTAATAATAATAATAATATTTTTTATTCATACCCCGCCCTCCCCAGCCAAGGCCGGGCTCAGAGCAGCTTACAAGCAATAATAAAAACAAGTTGAATGATTGCAACTTAAAAACAAAATTAAAATATCGAAACATTAAAATGTAGCCTCCTCGCAGGAGGAGAAGGAAAAGAAAAAAAGAGAGAGAGGGAGGGAATCAAATTGGCTCCATGCCAAAGGCCAGGCGGAACAACTCTGTCTTACAGGCCCTGCGGAAAGAAATCAGATCCTGCAGGGCCCTGGTCTCATGAGGCAGAGCGTTCCACCAGGCCGGAGCCAGAGTTGAGCAACAGAGTGTTGCTATTTATGGACCGGAGCAACAGAGTGTTGCTATTTATGGACCTTGAGGCTCTCCGTGGGGCATAATGGGAGAGGCGGTCTTGTAGATACGAGGGTCCTAGGCCGTGGAGGGCTTTAAAGGTCAAAAGCAGCACATTAAATCTGACCCTGTACTCCACCGGGATCCAGTGCAGCTTGAAAAGTACTGGATGAATATGCTCCCATGGCAGAGACCCCATGAGGAGCCTCGCTGCAGCATTCTTCACCCGCTGGAGTTTCTGGGACAGCTTCAAGGGCAGCCCCGCGTAGAGCGAATTACAGTAGTCAACCCTGGAGATGACAATCGCATGGATCACTGTGGCCAGGTTGGGGCGGGAAAGGTAAGGGACCGCTTGATGCGGTGAAGGTGGAAAAATGTCGCCTTGGCTGTTGCTGTAACTTGCGCCTCCATGGAAAGGGAGGCGTCAAGGATTACATCCAAACTCTTAACGGAAGGCAATGGCACTAATTGGGCCCCCGCAAGAGAAGGGAGTTGGTCCCTCATCCCCATGCCATCCCAACCCAGCCAAGGGACCTCTGTCTTTGAAGGATTTAGTTTCAAACGGCTCCCACGAAACCATCCAGCCACAGCTTCCAAGCATCTGGTCAGTGTGTTCGGGGCCGAGTCGGTGTGGCCATCCATCAGCAGATAGCGCTGAGTGTCATCAGCATATTGGTGACAGCCCAGCCCAAAGCTCTGGATAATCTGGGCAAGGGGGAACATAAAGATGTTAAAAAGCACCGGGGAGAGAATTGCGCCCTGCGGCACTCCACACACCAAGGAGTGGCGCGATGACATTTCCCTCCCTAGTGCCACCCTCTGTCCCTGACCAGAGATAAAAGAGCACAGCCAGTTACGGGCTATGCCCTGTATCCCTACGTCTGTGAGGCAGGGGTCCAGAAGATCACGATCGACCATGTCAAAGGCTGCTGACAAATCTAAAAGGATCACCAGTCCTGACCCGCCTCGATCCAGCTGTCTACGGAGATCATCTGTTAGGGCAACCAGAGCTGTCTCGGTCCCAAAACCAGGACGGAAACCGGACTGAAATGGATCTAAAGCTGATGTTTCCTCCAGAAACCTACCAAGCTGTTTGTCAACCGCTCTCTCAATTACCTTACCCAGATATGGAAGATTTGAAACTGGGTGGTAATTGGATAGGTCTAAGGGATATAATGAAGTTTTCTTTAGTAGTGGACACACCACTGCTTCCTTCCCAGTTCCCCTGGGAATGTCCCCGTGTCAAGGGACAAATTGATAATTTCAACTAGGGGGGTTCGCGCGACATCTGGACACTCCCTAATCAGCCAAGACAGGCACGGATCAAGGAGGCAGGTGGTGGGCCTACCAACTTGAAGGAATCTATCCACATCAGCAGGGAGTATCCGTTTGAAATGGTCCAACACTGGACCTGAAGTCAGTCGAGGGGCCTCCAGTTCAGTCACTGTATCTAAATTGGCAAGGAGGTCACGGCGGAGCAACAGGACTTTCTCTGCAAAAAAGCTCACGAATGCCTCACAGCTAAGTAAGATTTCCTAGCAGCTTTCATAGCCATCTCATAGGCTTTCATAAGCGTCCTATAAGATGTTCTTGAGGCTCCGTCACTAAAGTAGGAGAATGACAGCATCGGTAGCTATATGAAATCAGGGAGATACACAAGGCAACATAAAATGTTGTATTTTGTATAGGTCAACTTGTAAGTGGTAACAGGACTTCCTTTCTCAGTGCCATTAGTTTCACACCTGCAGTTGGTGCTTTCTAAATGACTCTTTGAAGCTGATTTCACAGCCCTGGCCTTGTAATCTTGGTGGGAGTATTACCTGGAGATTAGCACTTAGTTTGCTATACATCAGGAAAATTCCTGACATGTCCTGACAGGAATCAGAAAAATGTCAGGAAACACCCAGATGTATGGCAACCCAATGGAAAAAGCTCAACAATTTCCTAAAAAATGGAACCCTAGTTTCCATATGGGAACCCTGCACAGATCCATTAAGAAGAATTTGGTATATTAGTCTTTGAATTGTTCTTTAGAAGTGCTTCTAGTTGGAGTAAACAAGATGAAAACTTCCCCAGGCTTTAGAAATTGAACAGCACATGCAGGTTAGTACCTGTTGAGAGGCTGCCATGAATGAATGCTGAGGGTCTTGGCCACCATGTCCCACCCCCTGCAATGCAGGAATCTCAGCTAAAGCATCCATGACACATGGCCATCCAACTTCTGCTTAAATGCCTCCAAGGAGGAGATTCCACAACCTCCCGAGGGAGACCATTCCACTGTCAAACAGCTCTTACTTTTTCCATATGTTTATTTCTGAATCTTCTTTCTTGTAACATGAAGCCATTGGTTTGAGTCCTACCCTCCAGAGCAGGGCTGGATCAGTACATATCAAAGAAGTGTTTCAGTCAAACACATTGTAAACTTCATACATTGGCGAAACAGCTGTGTAAGTTTTTGGGTAGCCAGCATTTTGCCACACCCTTAGCTTTCTCTCCATCAGAGCCATCTTTCCCATAGGGCTTAGTGGTGCATCATGCCAGGGCACTGGCCTCTCAGGGGCACCCCATGAGTGTGGGAGCTGCGCGGCTTCCCTCCCAAGCCTCTGCGGGGATTGCTCTCCTCCCGCAGAGGCTTGGGAGGGAAGCTGCGTACCTGCTTCCGCACCTGGCTGGATATCCCTGCGCTCCCCACCGATATATGTGTGTGTGTTGTGTATACTCCTTGCCTGAACAGAGATAAGCATGGTGTCAGCTCTCTAAAAAAAGGTCGACAACTCTGGGCAAACGTGGGGGGGGGCGGATCTTTGAACCCTGGCAGCTCATATTCTTAAGACGGCCCTGCTCTCCATGAGAAGCATCAAAGGGATGGGGGGAGGGGATAGGTTTCAGAGCCCAGAACGTTGTTTAGAAAAGCTGATAAGATGCCCTAAGCAAGCACTCAGAATTCCCCTTCTCCTTGAAGACATTCTCTGAAGATATTTGAACTGTAACTGTGTATGTGCATATAGAAGGGGGAAAGCCAGAGTTCTGGAGTACTGATCCAGAAACTGAATAGTTAGAGGAGGCCAACAACCTACCTCTTGAAAGACTGAATCCTGTGACTAAAGGATTAAAAGAGCAGCAGTTACTGCTCTCCTTGCAAAAAGCACTGAGACACCACTTACCGTATTTTTCGCACCATAGGGCGCACCGGACCATAGGGCGCACCCAGTTTTTAGGGGGGAATTCAAGAAAAAAATCCCCCCCGCAGCCCCAAAGAGCAGCGTACAGACTGCACACACCCTCTCCCTGCCGGAGGGGTTGCGTGCAGCTATGGAACAAGCCAAGGCAGCGAGCGGGATGGATTCCGCTCACTGTTTTGGCTTCCCATTTAGCCCTGTGCAGCCTCTCCTTGGCGGAGGGGTTGCGCAGGGCTTTCCTGGCTTTACTGGGAGGTGGGGGGATTCCCTCACCTCTCCCCAAAGCCCGCAGAAGCCGTGCAACCCCTTTAAAGAGATCGCGGTTTCTCCTGGCTTTTCTGGGAGGTGGGGGGATTCCCCCACCTCCCGCAAAACCGGCAGAAGCCGCACGCACTTTAAAAGGGCTACACGGCTTCTCCTGGCTTTCTTGGGAGATGGGGGCATTCCCCCACCTCCCCCAAAAGCCGCAGAAGCCGCACAATCCCTTTAAAGAGATCGCGGCTTCTCCTGGCTTTTCTGGGAGGTGGGGGGATTCCCTCACCTCTCGCAAAAGCCTGCAGAAGCTGCTCAATCCCTTTAAAGAGATCGCGGCTTCTCCTGGCTTTTCTGGGAGGTGGGAGAAGGGACTGATGCCGCCAGTCATTCCCTTCTCCCTCCTGTGGAAAAGCCTACAAGAGTGCACGGAGCTTGTGTGCGGCTCTTGGGGGCTTTTCCCGCCTGCCTCCCCCCCCTGCATTCATTCCATAGGACGCACACACATTTTCCCTTGCTTTTTAGGAGGGGGAAAAGTGCGTCCTATGGTGCGAAAAATGCGGTAGTGTGTTTTGGCATGCAGTTTTTCCGACTTTCCTGCCTTCCAAGAGCTGGGCACTTCTTCTTTTGCAATTCACCTTCATTGCTTTTGTTTTTTTTACAACAGAAATGTTTTCTTAACATAAAATCACAATGTAGAGTTTCAATTTCTTGTTGATGTACATATATTCAAAATCATAATAAAAAACAAGAATATATTCTTAATCATTTGACTCATTTATGTTCTAATTACCTCTGACTTCCCCTCCCCTTCTTACTTGGGTCTTTTAGAGTTCTTGGTTGAATGCATAGCATAATAAATCTAGATTGTTGGTAACCAAACTGTTCGCTATTTTTTTTAATTTTCTCATTACAAGAGCTATCCTAAACCAGTCAAAAATTTTAATTCTCCACAGTCATCTTCTAGGTATTGTTTAAATATATTCCAATCTTTACTAAATTTTTGTTTCGCTTGATCTCTTATCTGTCCTGTCAGTTTATCCATCTCAGTTTAACCAGCCAATCTTTCTTTGATGCTATCGTCTCGCTTTTCCAATGTTGTGCAGTCAAAACTCTTGCTGCTGTGGTGGTGTACATAAAACTTTCTTTAAATTCCTTGGGATCTCTCCCCCCCCCCCCCGGTAATCCCTAAAAGAAATGGCCCAGGGTTTTGGGGAAATGAATTTTTAAGGGGGAAAGTAAACATTTAATGAACTGTAAAAAGAAAAAAAGAAAAATTTAATGAACTGAACTTTGAGACAAAGTTATGCCAGGAAGTTCAACAGACATGGATCAAGGGGGAAATCTGCAAAAATATCCTTTACTGTGCTGAGTTTAAGTTGCTGATTTCTGGGATTGACTTCAAAATCTTCTTGTTGCTACTCTAGAGCCACCTGCTGGCCACGACTGGGCCCATAACATTTGTTAGCTATTTGTGATCTTAATAATTAAACAGTCTTACACAAATAGTTGAAGATAAATCTTTACTTGTGAGGCTGGCAGCAGTTAAACAACAAGCATTATTTACATATAAATTCAAGAATGCAATATGTTTCTCTCCCTTGATCCATAGTTGCTTGTTCTCACAGCACCTCTGGACAGTGTTGGCATGTTCATAGACAACGAGAGATTTAACAGAAGAAACAACCAACACCCAGCTGCAATTGCCACCTCCTTTCCCTGATACCATTTATTCTTTGTGAAATACATGTGTAATGCAATTACAATACAAATACTAACAAATGCATCAGGAGTGGAAAGGGGTTGGTGAGTGGAGGAAGCAGAGATGAAGCCCCCTAGCACTGTCATATTTTATTACGCTCTGCCGCGGGGAATAGCACAGAGTTTATAAGGATGGGGGTGTGTTGTAGCCCCTGGTAAAGGCTCTTGATTGAGTTCTTTCACTCCTTCTGGCAGCTGGAAGCTGAATGCCCTCAGCAGGCTAGTCAGGAAGTTAAAAATTTCAATCTTTCCCAGCTGCATTCCCAAACACATGCAAGACCCTGAGGAGGAGACAAGGCAAAGGCATTGTTAAGATGGCGAAATAATCAAGGTTGATGTCCATTTCCTAACCAGAATAGTGCCAACATCTAATAGCTGAAGAGCAGAAAAGAGGACACATTTGCCGACTTTTAACTATGGATCTCTATGATGACTCCCATTTTACATATCCATGAAAATGAGGAGGTGCCCTGGAGAAAGAGGACAAAATGGATGGGAAGGCAGGAAGCAGAGGCTGGAGCAACTGATTGCCTCAGATTCCCCTCACCCCTGGTTCCTGTGTGAATGTTTCTGGGTTTACTTGTTTATTTGGTGTTTGACTGAAACTGAGCGCAGCGGGATTTCTTTTAATTTTCAGCTGCTCTGCAAGGTTCTCAAGGGTGGTGGTGGAATGAGCCATAGAATCTGCCTTTGAGGGGGAATGTAGTTTCTAGCACCAGCATAGTGTTCAAGTTGGGCTGCTCATCAAATATACATTTTGGTGGAGTGGGAATAATAAGGAAAGAGCTATATAATTTTTGCAAACTTAATATTCCAAGGGCAACTCCTAGAACCTCCAGCTGCAGGGTCTCCCAGAGACTTTGCAGAGATGCTGTCAGCCAGAGTACAATAAGTCTCTGTTCTCTTATGGAAAAAAGATGAAAACTCATAATCTCTAAATTGTAATTTGAGAATAAAGAGTCTCCAAAGACCAGAACTAACAATGCAACTGAGTGTACATTATATATCCCCACAGAAGCAAGCCCTCTTGATTTCAAGGAGGGAGTTCTCAGATAAGGAATGCAGTCTGAACTTTCTAACAATTTATTAACAAAGACATTTCTATACCACCCACTCACAAAATAAAGGTGTTGTACAATACTATAGAAAGGTAAAGGGACCCCTGACCATTAGGTCCAGTAGCGGGTGACTCTAGGGTTGCGGCGCTCATCTCGATTTATTGACTGAGGGAGCCAGGGTACAGCTTCCGGGTCATCTGGCCAGCATGACTAAGCCGCTTCTGGTAAACTAGAGCAGAGCAGAGCACGGAAATGTCGTTTACCTTCCCGCCGGAGCAGTACCTATTTATCTACTTGCACTTTGTGATTTCAAACTGCTAGGTTGGCAGGAGTAGGGAGCGAGCAACGAGAGCTCACCCCTTTGCGTGGATTTGAACGCGGGGATTTGAACTGCCGACCTTCTGATTGGCAAGCCCTAGGCTCTGTGGTTTAACCAACAGTGTCACCCGCTGTAGACAACACAATATACAAATACAATAAAACACGTGTGGGATAACAAGCCTCATAGAACCAACATGCATAAGTCGAATTAATGCATGAAGGGGTTAAGACCATAGAGTAAGCTGTCCTGCCAGGCTTCCCTCACCTTGGAAGGAACTGAGTAATCAGGCCTATTGTTCTCCCCCAGCCCACCCAAGAATCTCAATGTGTATAGAGGTCTAAACTAGTTGCTCCAAGCTCAGACCACATGGCTCTTACAAGACACTATTCTGTTCCTATACCAATTATTTAGGAACTTCTCCCACTGTCTGTAACTAAGCCAACTTCAGGCAATACCAATGAGACGGAAACATGGAAGGTGCCTAAAGAAGCCAGGGTGGCTATCTAAAGAACTTTTAACTGAGTTAAGATTAAAAAAGGATGTGTACAAAAAATGGAAAAGGGGGGGAACCACCAAAGAGGAATTCAAACAAATAGCCAGCACATTTAGACACAAAGTCAGAAAAGCTAAAGCACAGAATGAACTCAGGCTTGCTAGAGAGGTTAAAAGCAACAAAAAAGGCTTTTATGAGTATGTCCGTAGCAAAAGGAAGAACAAAGAAACAGTGGGGTCACTCAGAGGAGAAGATGGAAGACAGGAGTGCCTGGCAAATACAAAGTACACGTAGAGCAGAAAGAATCAAGCAACAAGTGACTCAGCAACAATCAAGCAACAAGTGTTGTGACATCCTATCCAATTAGCCCTGTGATGAGTCCATCACTGTAAACTTTTTTAAATAGGTCTTATGAGAGAAATTGTGTTTAATCTGAATTAGAATTATGCTAGTATGAGACTGGTTTTGTGCCACAAATGTGTATTGTACATTCATGAAATAAACATGTATGAGAGAACAGTCTTGCCAGATCAGACCAAAATCCTGTCTACTGCAAATGCCCATTGGAAGCTCTCAGGCAGGACTAAAGACCTCATCTACTATTCCTCCCCAGTATTTAGTGCTGGAAAACATTAAGCCTCTTATCCCGGAAGTCCAGCATTGTCCATGGGTGCAATGAAAAGCCTGAGCCCTTCCACTCCTCACCCCTCTTGCTGCCTCCTTGGTCGTGAGGCGGTGAGGTGGTTAACTCTGTTCTCCCTTGAAAAGTACATAGAACTGAAGGAGAAAGTTTGAAGAGTGACAGTCTTTCCCACTTCTTTCTGTTCTACGTGTACTGGATCCAACTTTTACCCAGACCCTTTGGGAAAGCAAGGTGTGCAAGTGCACATTCTCACTTTCTGATTCTTTTTTGGGGGGGTTGGGGGGGTCATCTGGGAGAGTGAGGAGTGATCCATAGAATCACATAGAATCATAGAATCTAGGAAGGGACCCCAAGGGTCATCTAGATTATTATTATTATTGGAAGTTTGAATGTTTAACAGACCACTGTATTTTAATATTTTGTTGGAAGCCGTCCAGACTGCCTGGGGAAACCCAGCTAGATGGGTGGGGTATAAATAACAAATTATTATTATTATTATTATTATTATTATTATTATTATTATTATTATTATTATTATTATTATTATTATTCTCAGCTAAAGCATCCATGACAGATGGCCTTCCAACCTCTGTTTAGAAACCTCCAAGAAAGGAGAGTCTTAGTAATCACAGCGACTTTTTCCAAATGCTCACAGACCAGCTGTTGAATTATCTGTTCTAAGACCTTCCCTGGTATCGATGTCAAGCTCACCATGCACACAGCCCTCCAGTGTATGTGTAGGAAAACACACAACCCCCTCATAAACATCGGCCCCTGCACTCTGCTTTGCGATGGAGTGCAAAGTGCAGGCAGTTGGCCTCTTCTCACTGTGCACAGCGGCTGAGCTTGTGTATGAGCGGCCTCTGAGTTGTTTTTGGAATCTCTCTGCCGGAAATTATGTTTTTTAAAAGGTGGCTTCATCTCCCATCTGTGGAGTTTCAACCCTGTCAGGTGCTCCTGCTGGAATCAGCTCTGGGGCCGGAATGATTCTGCAGAAAAGGCAAATTTTGAGCCCCAAAGAGCCTTCCATGCAGAGCGCGTGAGCAAACAAAGCATGGAGCGCTTTGTCTTTTTTCTTTTATTCCTCCCCCCATTTTTATTCCTGTTCAAATGGCTAGCACATGTTGTTTACCCAAGTAACTGCATGCTGCACTTCCAGTACCACCCTGTTTTTGTGGTGTGCTGAGCTGGGAACTCTGCTGGCCTCTGGAGAGCAGGAGGGCTTTCTTTCCCACCCTCCGCTCAACCTGTCCCCAAATTCACAGATGCAACCTTTAAAATGTGTCACTACCCTTGCACTTAAGCAGCACCTGTTGAATTTCCCCCTGATCTGAGCACAAGATAAGCTGGGTAGGCGCAGCATTGGGAGTAAGGACCAGCACCCATTCAAACAGCCCACCTGTTTATTTTAATTTATTTGTATTAAAGATTTTCTTGATTTACAAAGGTATGTGCAATGTGTCTCTCTCGTATTGCCCCCCCCATGTAACATTTTTTTACAAATCGGCTCCATTGGTTGAGACATTAGGAAGAAAAGGGGTGAAGAGGTGGAGGGGGGAGATGAGTGGGGGTGAGGTCAGTTGGCGATGTTTCTATTTTACTTAATATATGTGGGGTTTTGTGTCAGCGTTGCTTGTGCAGGTTCTCTGCTGTTCACTTGTGTTCCTTTGGTGGTGAGAGAGGTTGGGGTTGGCCTAGGGTGTGGCTGTTCATTTGTGGTTGGCTGTGGTGATCTTTGTTTTCATGTGTGAGTGGGTATTTTGGATCAGGTTAGCCATATTGATTTGTATGCTGTTGGTGGATTTTTGACATTATCTTGTTGGGCTGTGTATGTGATAAAGGGGAAACAGCCCACCTTTTGATTGATACCCATCATGACTACCATGAGTGACCTTGGGAGTTTGCCAGGAAAACGAATCCTTTAAAAGCTGGGAGCAGGGCAGGGGTGCTAGAGGCAGTTTCCTTTTTTACGCTATGGAGTGTTACTTGAAGCTGGAGGGAGAAGTCAAAGGCTTTATGTATTGAGATTTTGCCCCCAAGGCCATGCTAGAGGCTAGATGTTTTCAAAGAAGTAGAGGCTGATAATGCAGTTCTGTTGAAAAATAGGACGTGGAAACGCATAGATGTGCTGGAAGATTGCTCCTCACGGCTGGTCAAAGGCCCCTGTGAACTGGTGGAGTCTGATGTCTTACTGGGTGTGAACTTGTTGGTCGTCGTTTGGCCAGCTTCCTCCTTGGATCCTGAGGCAGGTGGCAGAGAGCACTCACCTATCCCCACACTCGGCACAGTTGGTCCACCTCCTCCATGAGCTGTGAAAGCAGCATCACCTCCTACTTCTCTTCAGTACTGGGGCTTGGAGGGAGGGAGGGTTTTGTGTAAGTGGCTGCTCTTCTCGGGGGGGGGGTCATGTACTGCCATTGGAGATGGAAGAAATCCAGGGCAAGAGGCAAAATCCCAGGTAGCCTTTCACAGGCATAGAAGAACAGGACCCAAAACAATGGATCCAAGTTACAAGAAAGGAGATCCTGACTAAAGATCAGCAGGACCTTTCTGGAGGCAAGAAATGCTCAAGAGTAGAATGGATGCCCTCAGGAGATTGTGGATGTCCTCCCTTGGAGGTTTCTAAGCAGAGGTTGGATGGCCACCTGTCATGTCTGATCTAGTTGAGATTTCTGTGTGGCAGAAGGTCGGACTAGATGACCCCATTCTATGAGAATGTGCCACGATCAATGATCACAGGAATCAGCTTTGTACTAGTAATCTCCCACTTGGACTACTGCAATGCGCTCTACATGGGGCTACCTTTGAAGATGACTCGGAAATGACAACTAATCCAGAATGTGGCTGCCAGACTGGTGACTGGGAGCAGCTGCCGGGACCATATAATACTGGTCTTAAAACATCTACATTTGCTCCCATCATGGTTAAATGAGGGTAATTAACCCTGACACCCCCCCCCCACCGGGAAGGGAGGCCTGTGCTATCCCCAGACAGTCTGTTATCTGTGCTCCGTAACAAGATGCAAAGGCAGGGACTCTGGGTGATGTCCAAGGCACGAATTTGGCAACTCTCCAAAGTAAGTCTCATCAGCCAGGAGTCCCTGTTTCCTAAAAATTAAAAGATGGGGGGCAGGCATGTTCTGGACGGAGAGAGTTAAAAGAAACAGTGGGGTCACTCAGAGGAGAAGATGGTGAAATGCAAACAGGGGACACAGAAAGGGCTGAACTCCTCAATGCTTTCTTTGCCTCAGTCTTCTCCGATAAAGAAAACAATGCCCGACCTGAAGAATTTGGAGCAAATGATTCAGCAGAGGAAACACAGCCCAGAATAACTAAGGAGATAGTACAAGAATACTTGGCTAGTTTAGATGTATTCAAGTCTCCAGGGCCGGATGAACTGCATCCAAGAGTATTAAAAGAACTGGCAGATGTGATCTCAGAACCACTGGCAGTCATCTTTGAGAATTCCTGGAGAACAGGCAAAGTCCCGGCAGACTGGAGGAGGGCAAATATTGTCCCTATTTTCAAAAAGGGGGAAAGAGAGGACCCAAATAATTATCGCCCAGTCAGTCTGACATCAATACCAGGGAAGATTCTGGAGCAGATCATTAAGCAAACTGTCTGTGAGCACCTAGAAAGGAATGCTGTGATCACCAATAGTCAGCATGGATTTCTGAAAAATAAGTCATGTCAGACTAACCTGATCTCGTTTTTTGACAGAATTACAAGCCTGGTAGATGAAGGGAATGCAGTGGATGTAGCCTACCTTGATTTCAGCAAGGAATTTGACAAGGTGCCCCATGATATTCTTGTAAAGAAGCTGGTAAAATGCGGTCTTGACTATGCTACCACTCAGTGGATTTGTAACTGGCTGACTGACCGAACCCAAAGGGTGCTCATCAATGGTTCCTCTTCATCATGGAGAAGAGTGACTAGTGGGGTGCCACAGGGTTCTGTCTTGGGCTTGGTCTTATTCAACATCTTTATCAATGACTTGGATGATGGACTCAAGGGCATCCTGATCAAATTTGCAGATGACACCAAACTGGGAGGGGTGGCTAACACCCCAGAGGACAGGATCACACTTCAAAACGACCTTGACAGATTAGAGAACTGGGCCAAAACAAACAAGATGAACTTTAACAGGGAGAAATGTAAAGTATTGCACTTGGGCAAAAAAAATGAGAGGCACAAATACAAGATGCGTGACACCTGGCTTGAGAGCAGTACATGTGAAAAGGATCTAGGAGTCTTGGTTGACCACCAACTTGACATGAGCCAACAGTGTGACGCGGCAGCTAAAAAAGCCAATGCAATTCTGGGCTGCATCAATAGGAGTATAGCATCTAGATCAAGGGAAGTAATAGTGCCACTGTATTCTGCTCTGGTCAGACCTCACCTGGAGTACTGTGTCCAGTTCTGGGCACCACAGTTCAAGAAGGACACTGACAAACTGAAACGTGTCCAGAGGAGGGCCACCAAAATGGTCAAAGGCCTGGAAATGATGAACAGCTAAGGGAGCTGGGCATGTTTAGCCTGGAGAAGAGGAGGTTAAGGGGTGATATGATAGCCATGTTCAAATATATAAAAGGATGTCACATAGAGGAGGGAGAAAGGTTGTTTTTTGCTCCTCCAGAGAAGCGGACACGGAGCAATGGATCCAAACTACAAGAAAGAAGATTCCACCTAAACATTAGGAAGAACTTCCTGACAGTAAGAGCTGTTTGACAGTGGAATTTGCTGCCAAGGAGTGTGGTGGAGTCTCCTACTTTGGAGGTCTTTAAGCAGAGGCTTGACAACCATATGTCAGGAGTGCTCTGATGGTGTTTCCTGCTTGGCAGGAGGTTGGACTCGATGGCCCTTGTGGTCTATTCCAACTCTCTGATTCTATGATAAGAAAAATCTGCTAAACTTCACAGTCATTGGAGGCCAAGTTTTGGACTTCAAAAAGACTTATTTCTTGTCGTTTTGATGAATGAGGTGAACAGCTGCCATACTTTCGTATTGGTTATATTTGCTATTTCATGATTTGGCGAATCCCAATCGCAGTCCTTGGTGGAGAGCCCTGATCAAAATTGGCAGAGCAAGATCAGATATGATCAGAACAGCTCAGGCTGAGGAGGAAGATGGTGACAGTAAAAAGCTCTAATGCAGTAAGAAAAAGGACATGACCAGAAAATTCTCCTTCAATTGGGGGGATATTGGAGATTTTTTTTATTGGAATTGCAAAAGAGGTGTACTTTACAGAAGATGCCTTTGCTTCCATGGAATATTACAGTTTGAGAAAAGAGTGGTGGTGAACTCTGTATGCCTGCCAGCTGTCCAAGGGCCCCAGAGAGCTGGCGTGGGTTTTTATGAGGAAACAGAAACAATCTTTGTGTGACTTACGGATTGCCAAGTACACCACTACAGTATACAGTGGTACCTCGGGTTACAGACGCTTCAGGTTACAGACTCCGCTAACCCAGAAATAGTACCTCAGGTTAAGAACTTTGCTTCAGAATGAGAACAGAAATCGCATGGTGGCGCAGTGGCAGCAGGAGGCCCCATTAGCTAAAGTGGTACCTCAGGTTAAGAACAGTTTCAGTTAAGAATGGACCTCCAGAACAAATTAAGTTCTTAACCCGATGTTCCACTGTATTTGAAACATCAAAGACAGTGAGAAGTCACTAATTAATTCCAACCTTGGATGGAAGCCCAGAGCCTACTAGAACAACAATCATCAGAAAAAGGAGGGGCCATCGAAGAGGACTGTGCTTCAAAATATTAAAACTAAGAACGTGGAAAAAGCCCCCTGCATGAAATAAGGAATGGTCAAATACAACAAGATAGTGAGTTATACCAGCGACTGACTGATAGAGGAGATAGTTAATATCAGGATTAGAAAATTGTGAAGTAATAGAGAAGATAGCAGAAAGATAAAGGATGGATATTTGGCTTTTGAAATCCAGAACACGGGAAGACCCGTTGAAATTAATTCATTTGGATTATATAGTTGGCTATATTGTTTTTTGTTTTTGAATGTGGAAAGATGTGGTTTGATTTGTTACTAATATGATTTTTTTTATTGGAAAATGAATAAAAATTATTCACACAAAAAAGAAACAAAGATTTGAACTCCCTCCACAGAGACGGAAGGTGTAAATATGTGAATAAACCATATTTCTTAAAGCTATGGCAATCTCAGCAGCATCTTCAATTCTCCAAAGAAGCACGAAACATGTGACAGGCAGAATCCGAGATCTGGGAGAAGAGGAAGTGGAAGAGGACTGGAAAAAATTTAAGGACTATCTACAAAAACACTATAAGTTATATGAATGTTGAGAATTTGCTAAGCCCTTGGAAAAAACATGCTTCAGTATTGAGATTGGTAAATGATGGAAACCAAGTTATGATCTAGAAAAGTATAAATTGCAGACTATATAATCAAATGAAAACACAAAAACATATGAAATAAGGTATTAATTTGCTGTTTATTTTTATTGTAAAGAAAGCAGGGGATGGAGGACGTGGGGAAGTCCGGTTGATCATGAAAATTGATTTGAAAAAGTGAACTTTCTTCTATAATTTCTTTTTTCTTTCTGTAAAACCGCTTTTGTTGTGTTACTGACGATGTATTCTGACCTTGGAAAAAAAGCAATAAAAAAATTATTATAAAAAAACAACAACAAAGAAGCACGAAACATGGGTGAGCACCAGGAACCCCCTGGAACCTTGCTACTGCTTGGCAGGGAGCGGGGGCTGCACCTAACTTCTGTAACAAGATATATATATTGCCTGGGCTGGTCCAAGACATTTTGGCCCCTGAAGCGAACCACAAAATAGTGCCCCCTATCCCCACCAGGGAAGAACTGGGGAGTGACGATCTATCTCAGAAACAAGGTGGGCGGGGAATAAAGACTGACATCAGGATCTGTTTCCCTTATGGATCCTGCCACCTGAGGTGGTTGCCTGCCTCCCCTTGCCTCATGGATGGGCTGGTTCTGTATAAAAAGGTAAAGGGACCCCTGACCATTAGGTCCAGTCGTGACCGACTCTGGGGTTGCGGCGCTCATCTCGCTTTATTGGCCGAGAGCCAGCGTACAGCTTCCGGCCATGTGGCCAGCATGACAAAGCCACTTCTGGTGGACCAGAGCAGCACACGGAAACGCCGTTTACCTTCCCGCCAAAGTGGTACCTATTTATCTACTTGCACTTTGACGTGCTTTCGAACTGCTAGGTGGGCAGGAGCTGGGACCGAACAACGGGAGCTCACCCCATCACGGGATTTGAACCGCCAACCTTCTGATCAGCAAGTCCTAGGCTCTGTGGTTTAACCCACAGCGCCATCCATTATTTCTAAAAACAACAACCCCAGAACAGTTTACAACTGAGCATAAAATCATACAATAAAACCCCCAGGAAACCTTCCATTGTAGTGTGGGAAACTGGCTAATGATGATGAATATTTTTATTGTGGACAAGGATCAGCCTCCTTGGCTTCTGGTTCTTTCATCGAAAGAACCAGAAGATGAAAGGTTTTCTCTCCTTTATCTATATGCAATAAAGATCGACACTTTTTGGATGTGTGAGATTGAATATTTTTATTGCGAGTTTTCAAACTGTATTTTACATTCTTGTACTCTGCCTTTGGAACCTTAGGGAGATGGGTGGGTAGTAATAAAATAACAAACAAATAATTTTCTCATTAACTGATCAAGGTTGGTTTTCAAGGTAGAGCTTGTGATGAAGGGTGGCATATAAATCTAATAAATAATAATAATAAAGACGTTTTCAGCACAGCACCAATGGGCAGTGAATGGGGCAAGGGAGACCACCAGCCCTTCCTTTATACAATGGTATCTTGGTTTTCGAGCATCTCGGAAGCCAAAAAACTTCTGCTGCTTCCCCCCTCACAATTTTCTCCATTGACTTTGCAGACTGCCCTTTGCGCCTCAGTTGTCGAATATTTCGGAAGTCGAACGGCGTTCTGGAACGGATTACGTTTGACAGCCGAGGTACCAATGTATGAGTAAAAGGGCAATATCCATCTCTCTCTCCCCCTTTGCAAATAGGGGTGTGTCTCTCTGTGTATATTCTTTGCAGTTGTATAGAAGGGAGAGAATTCTTGGCTCTGCACTTCTCCCTTGCGGCGTTCCAGGACTGAAGGAATTTGCAGGTCAAATAAAGGCACTGATGCCTTTCCCTCCCGCTTCTTGCTGCTTGCACTGAGTTTCCCGCAGTTGCCGTGTGTGTTGCACAATCATAGAGTTGGAAGCGAGATCCTGAGGATCGTCTCTTCCAACTCCCTGCGGCAAGCTTAATGTTATCAGCACCTCTAAGCAACCGAACTACCCTGATAGTGTGTGGGTTAAAGCTGGGGTGGAAGAATGTGCCCTCATTCACTCTGCAAAACAGGTACTGGAATTGGTTGAGGAGGCGAAATGAAAATCCCTTTTGTAAACAGCCGCTCTTACGTAAAATGTTGCTTTGGCAGTGCTAAGCAGAACAACTGGGAGTTTGAAGTGTGGTGAAGGGTACTTGAAGGGGTGGCAATTAAGGATCATATCCCGCCTGGAGGCAGACTGTTACACAATGCCGGCTTAGCAGTAGACAAATGGAAAACACTGGCCTCCTGACATTTGTGTTTCCACATCACTGTCCTCTGAGTAGCTCACAGCAGTGGATGGCGTGGGACTGTATGTGTGTGTGTGTTTAAAATCTCATTCCAGCCTTGTTAAAGGCATTTGTGTGGACAGGCGGAGTCCCCAGATCCCAAGCGGTCCCCCCCCCCCGTCATGTGGAATAACGACTCAAGACAACGTGCTATGGGATTAAATAGGCCACAACTTTATTAAATTTCAAATGTGGGTAGACCTTGGCTCAGGCATTGGGCGTTCTCCCTCCCCAGTCCCCAGCCGGGGACCTAGGGAGCATCAGGGTTATCCAGTGTGTGTGTGGGGGGGCGGCTCTGGAGAACATATGTTCAAGCAGAGATAGCCGCCCCCGTTATGCTGCCGCCGCAGGGGAGAGCAATGACGACCTTTCGGCGTACGGTCAAAGCCTCCCTTCAGAAACCCCTTTAACGGGGAACCCTGGTATTGCCGCCGCAAAGAGGAAGATGGACTAAAGGATTCCGCCCAAGGCCTGATACCGCTAAAGTTGTGACGTTTTGCTATGGGAAAGGCGAAACCTGCCAATGCAGGGAAATTCCTTTCCGGCCCTTTAACAGCGACCTTAACGTAGCAGCGCCCGCATACCTGTGAAGAAAAGTTAACCTGCAAAATAAGACATTAACTGAGGGTGGGTAGGGTGGGAGAAGCTCTGGAGCCAAGTGAGGATTCCCAGGTAAAATCCTCCCTCTATTGTGTGGGCAGGTAATCCCTCCCCTACCTGGCCTGGTCTCCTTGGCAACGCTTCCCCCAGGTGGGATTGGACAACTGACTGAGGTAGGCGGAGACCTCCAGGTATCCCACCTGAGGGAAGGCAAAGCCAAGCCTATGCTGATGGAGCCGCTCCAGATCTAGGGGCTGCATGCGTCCACGCAAAGGGCGCCCCCTGTTTTAAGCGGGGAGCAGTCATTGCCAAGCAGACAGGCATCATCTCAGTTAATGCATTTTCACATTTGGGGGGGCCAAAGGAATGAAGAACTGAAGGCGCAGGGCCCCAGAATTTTTAATTTTTATACAAATATCGAAGCGCATGGTCACCCATGTAATAATAATAATAATAATAATAATAATAATAATAACAACAACAACAACAACAACAACAACAACAACAACAACAATAATAATTTATTATTTATACCCCGCCCATTTGGCTGAGTTTCCCAGCCACTCTGGGCGGCTCCCAATCAAGTGTTTAAAAACAGTACAGCGTTACATATTTAAAACTTCCCTGAACAGGGCTGCCTTAAGATGTCTTCTGAATGTCAGGAAATTGTTTATCTCTTTGACATCTGATGGGAGGGCGTTCCACAGGGCAGGCGCCACCACCGAGAAGGCCCTCTGTCTGGTTCCCTGTAGCCTCACTTCTCGCAATGAGGGAACTGCCAGAAGGCCCTCGGTGCTGGATCTCAGTGTCCGGGCTGGACGATGGAGGTATATATGTATATATGCAAGTGTCTGCCTCGTTTAAGGGGTCATCTGCACTTCCTTTTGTGCAGCGTTTCTAGACACAAGTCTGGGTTTTAAAGCTGTGCTTGAGTGTGAGGTTTTTTTTGGGGGGGGTGGGGGGGTTGGTCCAGGCACTTTCCCAGGGAAACCCTGGTTTTTTACCGCTGAGTGGGAGCAAACAGCTATCGGATGTTTTGTTTTTGTTTTTTGCTGTTTGCTCTGATTCAGCAGTAAAATGGATGTTTTCCCAGGAAAGTGCTTGGACCACTTTTGGACCGCTTTTGTCTGCCAGAACAAAACAAAACAAAACAAAACCCGCTCAGATCTGGACCTGGGAAAGTAAGACCTATGTCTAGAAAGCACAGAGCAAAAGAAAGTGTGGATATATACTTTGTAAAGGGAATATTTGTGTGAGTTAATACTTTATTATGCCTTTGGAGTGGTGCTGTATCTTTGTACTTATTATTATTATTATTAAATTTCTTAAGTGATTTTTTTTTGCTATGGCAACTCAAAATGACTTACAAAACATCCATCCACCCATCAAAACCAAGGGGGTGGAATACATTAAAACACCCCACTGTCTCTAAAAGGAGTAGATGTGCGGCTGGTCTGACCCAGGTCCAAGGCTCTTTTTGCCTTCATTTCAATGACACTGTCTTACTTATTTGATTCATTTACTTCCACTTAATACCACTTTATACCAATAACAAACTTAGTTGGTCTCTAAGGTGCTACTGGAAGGATTTTTTTTATTTTGTTTCGACTACGGCAGACCAACATGGCTACCTACCTATAATTAATACCATAGTTTAAGTGATGTTCAGAAGGATACCAAAAGGATGCACCTTAAAATCTGATAAAATTAATTGTAAACCCCCCAAATCACTCAAAATGCCCACCGAAACAAGTCATATCTTTAAAAAGTCTTTCAGTTAAACATAAAGAGGGAAGCAAAGGGTGCTCAGCTGCAGAGACAGGCTTTCCTAGCAGCCAATGAGAAGGAGCAGCTCAGAGGAAGATGGACACTGGAAGAGTGGAAGTGGAAAGAGCAGCAACAGAGACCTGCTCCGGAGGAGGAGTGAGGCCAAGGTTGTTGTGAACAACTGGGTACGACCAAGGACATGGAAGGTATTACAGAGAGAAGAAGCTGTAGGAGAAGAGCAAATGTATTTCATTCTCACTGAACTTCTAGCTAATGCACATGTTGCTTCAAACCACATGAGGGCACTGGTAGTGCAACAATCTATCCAGCTGTTTGTCTAAGTCAGGCACCCCCAAACTTGGCCCTCCAGCTGTTTTGGGACTACAACTCCCATCATCCCTAGCTAAAAGGACCAGTGGTCAGGGATGATGGGAATTGTAGTCCCAAAACATCTGGAGGGCCAAGTTGGGGGATGCCTGGTCTAAGTTAACTCTGCCCCTAAAAACTAAGCCATTTTGTTTTGCTATTCTCTAGACAATATATCTGATGCTTTCTTTCTCTCGCCCCCACTCATCCTGTAAGTAATTCCTGCATGAATAAAGCCTCTGAGTTACAAAAACTATAAGCGATTCCTTCAATCTAATTCACCCAAACTGCAAGGTCTGCTGACAGAAGTTGTTTCCCATCACAGTTTCCCTTGCCTTTGTCACAAGGAACAGATTGGGTGTGCTGGCTGAAAAGATGCCAAAGTTCAGTGTGGTTGAACTCGGTTTTAGTTCAGTTTGCCAGGGTAGAAGGTGGAGAGCCTCGCCAACCAGGAGGCCTTGCAACAGACAATGGATCTTGAAACTGGAAGAACAAGTTGTTGCAGGAGCATCTCAAGGTGGAACTTGCCCTTTTTGCAACACTGAGGTCAGCCCTATGGCACACTCGGAATTGAGCTTGATCAACTCTAGACTCACAGTAAAGCAATTGTTTAAAGGTTTATGTATGAACTTGCTGTTATCTGTTGCTTTTACATAGCCACTTCCGGCTTGCCCAGGAGGTGGGGTTGCGGGCTTCACGCCCACCCCACGTGAGCGGGGGCTGGTTGCAGCCCCCGCGAGAGCAGGGGAATCCCGGCCGGACCTGCCCCCCCCCAGCCAGCCAACCAGCTGGCTGGGGGGGCGAGGCCTGTCCTATTTAGGGCCGGTGCTGAGGGGGCTCGCCCTCTTTTCGCCGGCTAGCCCTCACGCAGCAGGGGGCATTTCCACCAGGGGGCTTGAAAAGCTCACAGACCTGCCAAAAAGAACAGCCACAAACTGGTATGAATTTGGCCCTTGACTGTGATGTTCTCTTCTGTTAAGCTCTCACCTCTTAGAACCCTTCTTGATAAATACCCTAAAATAGAGGCAGCAAAGTACCCTGGGAAAGAGTTTCTCTTATGGCTTCAAGATCCTCGTTTCATTACCCCCTAACTCAGGGAGCCCCCCCCCCCAAACCAAAGAATCAGTTTGGGAATTGCCAGCTATTGCAAAAAGAAATTAAAGAAATTTCTGGCCGGGAGGGTGGCCAGTCCCTTCAGGGAGCCACCTATAGCGGGGTTTACTCATTTCACCTTTAGGCATTGTCCCCCCATAGACTCCAGGAGAGTATCCTATGATCCACAACCTACCCTGCCCTAGAGGTGGCTCAGTCAATGATGCAATACCACAGAAGCCTTGTTCTGTGAAGTATGCCTCTTTGATCAGGCTATAAAGCGTATGCGCAGGTTCAGCAGGGGCGCGCTCTTGGCTAAGTGCGACATTGAGTCGACTTTCCGTCTCCTGCCAATTCACCCTGAGGAATTTCTATGGCTAGGTTTTAGATTTGAGGGGGCTTATTCCATAGGCAAATCTATGCCGATAGGGTACTCAGTAGCTTGTGCAGCCTTTGAGTCATTTAGTGCAATTTTGGACTGGGCTCTTCGCTTTAGAACTGGTTCTGAAGGGGTGACCCATTACCTCGATAACTCTTCCCCGCCCCCATCATTAGTAATAGCCCTGATTGCGCTTCTCCTTTAGAGGCTTTCACCTCCCTGGCTGAGGAGCTTGGGGTACCTTTGGTGGCAGACAAAACATAGGGTCCAGTTTTGACCATAACCTATTTTGGGTATTGAATTGGACACAATTGCACAGACATCCCGTCTACCAAGGGAGAGGCTAGCCTTATTTCTGCAACTTTTTCCCCTCAAGAAGATCACCCTTGGCCAGAGTCAATTCACGCTTCGGTCACCTCAACTTTGCACGCTGGGTAGTGTCCCCTTTCGTGGGCGATTGGCTAAGCTGTCAGTGGGACTGCGTGCTCCGCAACACTGGGCGTGCCTCTCTAAAGTGGTCAAGTCAGACTTGAAGGTTGGGTTGAAGTTCCTGGAAAAGTACAATGGCATTTGCGTGCTGACGAGTCCAGGAATCTCCAGGTATACGTCGGACCGACAATCAAACGGTTGTCAGTGTCCTGTCAAAGCAATTATCGCACTCTCCTATATCTGCCCCGGACCTTTGCCCTTTTGTGCTTAGAATTGAACATCTATTTCTCTACCAAATTTACCCCTAGGGTTGACAATGAGATCACAGATGCTAAGGCGCAGCAAATTGCCACAGCCATTCCGGGAGCACCTTTGGAGCCTTGGGAATGTGATGTCCTGAAGGGAGTATTAGCTTCAGTAGCCCCGTCCACACTTAGATCTTATAAAAAGGCTTGGTTGGACTTTACTAAGTTCCAAGGCAAATTTATAAATAAATAAATAAATAAATAAATAAATAATCATAAATAAATGAATAATATATAATAAATGAATGAATGCTAGGCTTGACACACCTCAAGGCAAATTAGAAAATCCTAGGCTTGACACACCTACCAAGCCTGAAGCTCTGCAATACTTGGTACATTGGAGGGGGCTGGGTCGTGCAGCAAGGACTCTTAAACATCCAGTAGGCCGCAATCTCCCTTTTTCTGTAAGGTTGTTTAATCCATAGACCCTGGTGTGGACTTCTTAGTGTGAAGGGCACCGCAGGGCTGCTGTTCAGGGAAGTTTTTTAATGTGTGATATTTTAGTGTATTTTTTGTTTCTATGGAAGCCGCCCAGAGTGGCTGGGGAAACACAGCTGGATGGGCGGGGTACGAATAATAAATTATTATTGTTGTTGTTGTTGTTGTTGTTGTTGTTGTTGTTGTTGTTGTTGTTGTAGGGCTGGCGCAGGCTGCAGCCTCCTAAAGGTGATGGTAGAAGACCCTTATGACATTTTATGCCAATTCCAAAATAAATAATTAAATAAAATTAAAATAATAATAATAAAATAAAATAAGAAGTATCTGTTGGTCCGAGGACAAGGCCCGGTTATTTTCAGCTGCACACTCCATTGCCTTTGGCGCTATGCGCATGGGCGAAGTGGTTTGTAAGGGCCAACCAGAATCCGCTGCCCGGGGTTAGTTTGAGAGACCTGACCTTGTTCAGATCCAGTTTAGCCCTGCATGTCCAATGTTCCAGAACCGATCAGCAGTAAAGGACACTAAACATTTCATGTACGTGAGACCAACCGTCTCAGGTCCATCCCTTATACACTTGGATGGCTCCTGCCTTGCACAGCGTCAGTCCACGCGCATTATGCGAAGGGAGATTGCTGCCTGCAGTTTATCCTCAGCTGAATTCACAGCTAACTCCTTTAGGATTGGGGCCGCCACCACAGCACTGCATTTGGGACTCTCAGCTGAAAGGATGAAGGACTTGGGAGCAGTGAAAGTCTGATGCATTTAAGGGATATATTCGTAAGACCTTGTGATTGTTCACAGTATACTTGACCTGGCTTCGTTACCTTCTTTTGCTTTCAGGTGATGTTGTGGTGGACATTTGGATTATAGGCCCTGCACTGTCCACTGGGATAGAAACCATGCCAGTAACGGGGACCCTAGGGTGCAGGAGCTATGAGGGCGTGCATCTGGATAATCGGGCACAGCATTGTGCATTGGGCCAGGGTCCGCACCATCAATCCCGGTCTCGGGCCGCACCTTAACTACATCAATATGTCTTGGATCTCTCGGAGGGGAATGCGCTGGGCCGGAATGTTGCCCACAATTAGGGCCAGAGCGGCAGCGGTGGGCCCCCCAGAGGCTTGTCCAATTTGGTGAAAAGGATTTAGCTTACAGAAAGGCAGTCGACTTGATGTGGCATCTCTTTAGTGACTTTGAGGAACTTAAGGCCTCTTATCCAAACATCACCATTCTTTGGGCCTTGTTGATGGAAAGCCAGGTTTGGAGAGAGAGCAGGTGCCCGATAGCCACAAATAGGGCTAGGAAAGCCTTGGATCGGGCGGTGGTGCGTAGAGTGGCAGCCCTGGGTGGGTGGGTCATTGACCACCCGGGCAACGGTGAGGCCCTCTACCAGCTTGATGGCATGCATCTTGCGGATGCGGGAAATGATATTTGGCTTGATGGCGTGCATCTTTCAGATGCGGGAAATGACATGTGGCTGACTGATATAGCAAAGGGGGTAAGGGGTGGTTTCAGGCATGAGAGTATTGGCGGCGAGCAATTGCTCGTGTGGCGGTAGGCATTGGTAAGAAGGGGTTAAGAGGATGTGGGGGGGGGAGGAACGCCGTCACCTCCCCCCAGTGAGCGAAGGGTGGTCCGTTAAAGGACTCCGGGGGGCGTGGCCCTGTCCGAAGCCTATGGAGGTGAGGGCCAAAGGCACGCCCCAGAGCGGTGACCCGGGGGAACTCCTAGTCGACGTGCCTCGGCGGGAGACTCCCCCGATTAGTGTTAACCCTTTCCCGTGTCTCCAGCAAATGGGCTGGAGCCGGATAGTCGTTAGGACCAATGCCTAAGCCAATGCCTCTCATTCCTGAATTCAATAAAGTTGTGGCCTAATTCGACCAATTAACCTTATATTATGGTGTCTCGTGTCTTTATTTATCCTGGTGGGGGGCGGGAACTCGCCACACAATATGCTCTTGTGAAAGCTGGTGACCAGGGACTAGAGACTAAAGTCTTTCCCCTTTTTCTCCAGCTGCTCTCGCCTTGTAGCAGTTTTCTTGAAGGCGTACGCATGCAGCCTTTGCCTTGCTCAAACAAGCTCTTGCCTCCAGCAAGGCCCTAAGAATCAGGTGTTGCTTCAGTTTTTTTAACTCAGTCTTTTGGGTTGCTCAATTTCCCATTGTTTGCATGTCGTAGCTGCAGTTGCTTTGTTAGTGGAGAAAGTGGCTGACATCATTATTAACAATACTTAATCCTTGAAGCTCTGCATGCTGTTTAGATTCCTCCGTGCTTGCAATCGCAACATTTTCCCTGTGCAACACATATCAATTTAGGAGTGTGAGTTTCTTGGCAACTCTGCTCATGCCTACATCCAAATGGATCCAAGTTGCTTCTCAGCCTTTTCACAACACTGATTTATTCTTTTTTACAGATGGCTCTGCCCTTGGTAATGGCACAGGCCAACTCCGAATAGGACATGCTTTGTGTTCTCCTACGCTGTCCCTGACTGAACTTCTTGCTCCCATGCTGTCAAGTGATCTATTGTTGTTGACATGGAAAAAATAGATGCTTTTCACCTCTTCTGACGCCTATTGCAGACGACCTGGTCATTGTTGCTTTGCTAGAAACTATAGCCTGCTCTCCTTTATCTCTATCATTCACCAAATTTCCTGCGGTGATGCAGAAGCAGAGTGCCAGCAGAGTGCACCAGGCCCCAATACTTCAAAACCCTTCCCTGCTCCAGGCCGCAGTAGGGAGTCAGCATTTCAGAGGGGGAATAGCGGGTGGGAAATTGCAGCAGCTGTTCCGCCCTCTCATGTTCTTTCCCTGTTCTCTCTCTTTCTGCTTTGTGTAACAGACGATATCAGTGGGGGTGGGGGGGAAGAGAGGTCAGCGTGATCCCACCCTGAAGCATTGCTGGCCAATAAATAGCCGGCTGGCCTGGGTTTCTGGACAGGCTGTGCAGTGAGAGGCCAGCAGCAGACCCAGGAGAGCATTAGGCACAATGCGGACACAATTCTTCAGCGTCCTTGCCCTGACCCTGGGCTGCCTGTCCCAGGTACAGGCTGAAGTGGCTGTGCAGCCTGACTTCCAGCAGGATCAGGTAACCGTGCCTCCCCCCCCCCCCGCGCCTCCAGCTCAGGGGCCAAAGAGCTGAGTTCAGTTGTCTGCATGGAGCTTGGCTTAAACCTAGCAAGCCCCGTCCCTGGATCGTCTGCCCGGGACCCTTGCAGAATCTGAAATGAAATGACTTATTTCATTTCATTTATTGCATTTCCATCCAGCTTCCCCTCCAGGAGGTCAAGGTGGCGTGCATGACCCACACACCTCCTCATTTAATCCAAACAACAACCCTGTGAGGGAGGTTAGTCTGAGAGAGGCAGTGGCTGGTGCAAGGCCACACACTCAGGGAGCTTCACGACTGAGGGTGGGAACTGAATCCTGGTCTCCCAGGTCCTAGTCTGGTGCTCTAGCCATTATGTCACAGTGGCTGTCTTTCAGTTGACCCTGAACAGCTCAGATCTTGGAAAGGGACCTCCTTGGGAGAGAGACTTGGCTCAGAAGTTTGCCTGTCATTCAGTGTCTCCGCTGGCATGTTCCAGGCATTGAAAAACGTATGCTTCAACTCCAAGCCAAGTCATGTGGAGGACAAGAAGAGAGGATGACCGACGTGAGAATGTTCTCATTGTCTGGCTATTGCCTGTGCAAAAGGAATGAGAAGGAAACTCACTCGCTACCTCGTTACACAATGCCTGTGCCAACGATCTGTATGTACAGGAATTTTGGAAGCTGCCTTAGACCAAGTCAGACCCTTGATCTAGCAAACCCAGTATTGTCAACACTGGCTGGCAGCAGCCAGGATTTCAAGTGGGGACCTCTCCCAGCCCCACCTGGAGATGCTGCCAGTGAAACAGCTGCTCTACCCAGGGAGCTAGAGCTTTTCATATCTCAGAAGCTGGGAATAAATAGGGAAGGTGTTTTGAAATTCTGGAAATAATCTGTTTGTTTGTGTCCCCCTCCCCCCCTGAAATGTGTTCAGCAAGGGGCACAACAAAGAGAGGAAGAGGGCTAATTCTGACTTAGCCTTGTTAATTGTGTGGCTTATGTGCTCCAAGAGAGAGTTTTCCACCAAAGTTTCTTAATTTACGGTGGTTGGAGGGGAAATCTGAAGAGGCTTCTTCTTTAGGCAAAGCTACTCCAAAGAGAGGTGTCCGTATGCCTCTCCTCTCCCTGCGTCTTTAATGCCCAGGCCAAAGAAGACCCCTATGTTACTCTGAAGCTTGCATGGTTTTTAGCACAAGTGTGAGGGAGGAAGAGCCAAGGGCAGCGCAGTGGGCTGGCAAGCAATAAGGAAAGGTTTATAAATCAGGGAACTGGGGGTCTCCCATCAGCCCACGAGGCATTGCGTCCCCCCCACCCATTTGGCCAGGCAGCAGATTCCAGAGCAAAACGTTTGTGCTAAAGCAGTCCCTGTGTTTGTAGTTCACAGGGAAATGGTACAGCATCGCCCTGGGCTCCAACGCCCGCTGGTTCAAGGACAAGAAGCAGGTGATGAAGATGTGTACCACGGTGGTCGTGACCACGGAGGACGGGGACCTGGATGTCACCTCCACTTACCCCAAGTAAGGAGGCACAGTTGGGCTGCCAAGCCTTGGCCTGGCGTGCCCCCCCCCCCACCCGACAGATGGAATTAATATTGTGGGATGTTGCACAGGCCTCTGGTCACAATGGCATCAAAAATCAGGGATGAGCAAGATTAATGGAGGGGTGGGTCTTTTGTCAGCACAGAAGGCTAGGAGCAGAACCTCCATGTTCAGAAGAAGAAGGGTTTGGATTTGATATCCCGCTTTATCACTACCCAAAGGAGTCTCAAAGTGGCTAACAATCTCCTTTCCCTTCCTCCCCCACAACAAACACTCTGTGAGGTGAGTGGGGCTGAGAGACTTCAGAGAAGTGTGACTAGCCCAAGGTCACCCAGCAGCTGCATGTGGAGGAGCAGGGTAGCGAACCCGGTTCACCAGATTACAAGTCCACCGCTCTTAACCACTACACCACACTGGAGCACGGGAACACTGATGCCCAGATATGATGGGAGACTGCGGCTGCCTTGCTTGGAAGCGCTCCATGCTGAACTGATCCTGGAGTCAGGATGCTGGGCAAGATGAGAAGAGCCAGGCTGGATCAGGCAAAAGATCCACCCAGCCCAGTTTCCTGCTTCCAAATATGAACAGACAGATGACCTGGGGAAGTCCCCAAGCAGGGCATGAGGCAATGACCCTTGCCTGTTGCATTCTCCCAGCAACTGACCTCTAAGGGTACATTGCTTTTTGACATAGAGGTTCCATAGTGCTTTCAACACTGATCACTGTTGGCAGCAATGGACCCTTCTTCTTGCATCCATAGAACCCTTTAAAAAGAAAAACCATCCAACCCCATGGCCACAAACCTTGTGACTGGGAGTTCCACAGGTTAATGATGCACCGCTTGAAGCTGCTATTATTGTTTTAGACAGCCCATAGAAATTCTGCAATAGACAGATGTTGTGCAGATGTGGACAGAAGCAAGCTGGCATCTCCCAGGGGGCTGATTTGCAGTTGATCCGTGGAGAGTTTTCACTCCCAATATTTCAACAATAGCAGGAAAATAAAATAAATCCTCTGCCACGGCTGGCCTTGCACTGGCCTCTCATCTCTCAGCCTCTGTGTTCCCCACCTGTAAAATGAGGATATTCATGGGTTGCCTTTCACCAGGGCTGTATGCAGCTCTGTGGGTCTGTGTTCGAATCCTTCATCTATAGGAACCCAGCTGTAAATTTACAGTAAAGGTACCCCTGACAGTTAGGTCCAGTTATGGACAACTCTGGGGTTGCGGTGCTCATCTCGCTTTACTGGCCGAGGGAGCTGGCGTACTGGCTGAGGGAGCTGGTCATGTGGCCAGCATGACTAAGCTGCTTCTGGCGAACCAGAGCAGTGCATGGAAATGTTTTTTACCTCCCTGCCGGAGCGGTACCTATTTACCTACTTGCACTTTGACGTGCTTTCGAATTGCTAGGTTGGCAGGAGCAACAGGAGCTCACCCTGTCGTGGGGATTCGAACCACCGTCCTTCTGATCGGCAAGCCCTAGGCTCTGTGGTTTAACCCACAGTGCCACCTGCATCCCTAGATTTACAGTATGTACTTGTTTATAAATGTGACCCAAGAGCATTGCATAAGCGAGACTCTGCCAACCTGGTGCCCTCCAGAGGATTTGAGCTGAACATTTGGAAGAATTTTCTGACAGTAAGAGCTGTTCAACAGTCGAACGGTCTCCCTTGGGAGGAGATGGACTCTCCTTCCTTGGAGGTTTTTAAGCAGAGGTTGGATGGCCATCTGTCAGGGATGCTTTAGCTGAGATTCCTCAAACTCAAAACCCTGAAGGTTGTTCCCGTAAGCCAGGAGGCTTCCTGAGTTGGCTGCCTGTGCTTCTCCTTCTTTCATCACTGTCATGCTCTCTCTCTGCTCTAGGCTCAATGAGTGCGAGACGAGGAAAAGCCTTTTTGTCCGGACTGAGCAGCCTGGCCGATTCCTATACACCAGCCCACGTAAGTGAGAGCCACGTCATCTCCCGTCTGGCTGGGCAGCGGCCAGGCAACCCTCAGTCTGGGATGGGTTGGGAAAGAGATTGGCGCCTTTCTGACTTAATCCCTCCTGGTTGTTTCCAAGCAGGGCAAGGAAGAGCCATCCCTTGCCAGACGGAGAGGGAAACTGGTTCTAGCAGCTGGGGGTTGGGTGGGTGCCAAACCAAACCAACCTGCCAGTGGCTAGCACCATTTATATCATAGAATTGGAGTTTGAAGGGACCCCGAGATTCATCTTGTCAAACCCCCTGTAATCCAGGAATCATTTGCGTGGTGTGCAAAGCCAGTGTCTGGCAGTGATGGGGTGTGGGTGTGTGGCTGTGTCTCCTTGCTGGCTCCATTTCCATTCTTCTCTTGCCTCCTTCGATGCCAGGCTCTGGAAACCGCCATGACGTCCGTGTGGTGGAGACCAACTACGATGAGTACGCCTTGCTGTATGCCAAGGAGCAAAACATGAAGAAGTTGACAATGGTAACACTGTATGGTACGTCTGTTCCTCCCACTGCTCTGCCACCAGGGGGCAGCCTTCCTCCCTTCTGCTCCCCCACCCCCGCCCTTCTGGCTTGCGCTGTTCCCCTTGGGGACAGAGGACTGGGGAGCCTGGGTTTTATTGCAACAGATTGATTGGGTGGCAGGAGAGCTGGAGAGTTGGAAGGGACCGGGAGGATCATCTAGTGCAACCCCTGCAGGGCAAGAATCCTTTTGCCCAACATGGGACTCGAACCCACATCCTGAGATGAAGAGTCTCGTGCTCTACCAACTCTCTACCAACTGCTCTACCAACTCTCCTTGCTCAACAGCACTTTGTGTTTCTGGTGGCAGGTAGTGTTAGTATCTTCGCTCACAGTCAGAGGTACCTGGCCTCCCCCGAGGCAATTGAGCGAGATACTGAGTTTACCTTCCGGCAGGCTAGGTAAACAAACCCGGCGATTCTTCTCATTAGATGTGAGATAGAACACACCCTCTGCTTCTCTGCTTCTCTCTCCCTCCCTGCATTCTCCCAGGGAGGAGAAATGAGACAGACAGGAGTCCTTTTTACATGTTTATTCCTGTCACTCAACAGTACATAGAAATGCGACTGTTCCCTTCAGACTCCATCAGAAGAGACACAACTCCTCCCCTGTACTTCCAGCACAGGTCATATGACACTCTGAGCTAACATCTGGTGCTCAGTACAGAGAATAGGCTCCACCTTTTCTCCAGCAGTACAGCAGCAAACCACAACATCCTGTTTTGCATTCCAGCAATCTGGAGCTGGCTTTTGCATTGGTGCTTTTTCCCAACAGGTAGAAGCAAGGAGCTGAGTCCCGAACTGCGGGAGAAGTTCACCCAGCTGGCCTTGGCAGAGGGGCTTGGTAATGAGGACATTCTCTTCTTGCCCAGCACTGGTAAGTGGGAGAACTGGGAGCAGGAGCCGGACAGGCCTCAGGTTTCTTCCTCTAGGGATTGCCATGTGGGGTTTATCATGCCTCCTGCTTGCTTGGACAGAGGGCAGCAATTCAGGCCCCTTCCCCTTGATACCATAAAAACCCATCCCAGTGCCCCCATCCTATCCTAAGAAAAGGCATTATTTGGAATAGTGCTTTGTACAACACACTATTTTTCATTTTCATTTATCTATTAGATTTATATACCGACATTCAGTACAAGACCTCTGGGTGGTTCACAAGATAAAAATACAAAGTAAAAGCACAAGTAAATAATTAAAACGCTAACAACGGAACAACAACCCCCCCCCCAAAACACATTTAAACGTAAATAGAGTGTTAATCAGCCCAAGGTCTTGTTGAAAAGGAACTTTTTCACTTGGCACCTAAAGGTGTATAATGAAGGCTCCAGGTGAGCCATCCTGGGGAGAATATTCCACAAATGGGGAGCCACTTCAGAAAAGGCCCCGTTCTCATGTTGTCACCTCTCGTGGAGGAGGTACACTAAGCAAGATAGAAGGGCCATGACATTTAGAGCAGTAGCCATTGATTGTGCATTGATTCAAAATCCACTTTAAGTTTATTTAGTTTAGTTTAATTAATGCAATTGAAATTAGTTTAATTAAATTGCATTAATTAGTTTAATTAAATTGCATTAATTAATTGCATTAATTAAACTATTTAGTTTAATTAATGCAATTGAAATTATGTTTGATCCAGTGATAGTGCCTGTTTCAAAGCCTGAAGGTCATTTACACCTCCATCACCCCCTGGTGCCCCCGAGAATCTTATCACCCCACCTTAGGTAATCAGTCACCAGAAGTTTGCACTGCCCACTTGAGCAGCCACTAGGCTAGGACGTAGGTAAAGTCTAGTCCATTGCAGCACTTAGTTTTGCCTCACCAATGGCACACGGCCCCAAAGAAATTTTCTCGAGGGCAGTGTGGTTCCCCATCCTTGGTTTAAAGGGGTCCTGTCAGATGGCAATGGTGATTGCTCGTGAGTAACCAGTCAGGACTCCAACCTGTCTTTTACAGGTTTTATTTTGGTGCAAAACTATTTACAGTGCAGAAGCACAAATTCATGTCTGCCTCAATTGCTAGCAGAATCCGGGAGTGGTCGTTTCCAGGTCCTCCCCCAACATAATAGCTTAGTCACCCCCAGCCTTTTCCTTCCTTCTTTGCGTTTTACACAAAGGTGGAAGGCGCAGGGTGGAAGATGGAAGAGGCGTGCTTCCCTCCTGGCAAGCTTGGCAAGTAGTGGTGCTGAGGCTCCCAGCAGCATCCTCTGGTCCCTTCCCCTCTTCCCCACTGGAGGTGTGGCTTTCCCCACCACAGGAAGAGGAACTGCTTCACAAGATTTTCGGAGGTTCCCTGTAACCCAGCTGCCCCTCAACTTCCCTTCCCTGTTCCAATGGCAGTCCCCTGACAGGTCTAGTTCCTGCCTGGTCTGTCTGTATTTCGAATTCTGAAACCCAAAATATTCCTTCACTCTTAAGCTCTGGCTGCCAAAACATAGAATCTCAGCAGTTTGCTTTGTTTTCTTTCCCTTCCCATTGATTTAATACATTGATCACATGCCTTTTTAAGAATAAGATCTCCATGACGTGTACAAATACGGAACTCAGAAAAATCTCCCCCAAAATATGAAACACCATTTGAACACAGCTTTTTAGAAACATCAGAAATGTGCAGCAGTCTTAGAGCTGGCACAAAATCAACGAATGATGGGGCTCCATGCCAACCTATGCTGCAACAAATCAAAGTGCACAACCAATTTTTTTGGAAAGCCCCAATTTAAATTCGACTCTTGAAAATGACAAAGAGGAGATGAATCAGATAAGAACATCTGAAAATACCAGTCAGGTGGAGCTTGCCTGGTTTCACGGGAACTGAGTTCCGCAGATCCATGTGGGGACACACCACCTGCATCCTCACCAGGACTGGTTCCCAAAGCAGCTCACAGTTAAAACCCATCACCATTGTCATGCTATAGCCCATGTATATCATAAAAAGCATATTATATTCTTTCTTTTCAGCTGATGTATGTTCAGGATCCACAGCACACTGACAATTGATCTGCCTGCTGGTCCTGTTTCTAGATTTTTAGCAGGGGGTATACGAAGAAAGCGGAGGAGGAAAAACTGAGCACAGAGGAGAAACAGGCATAAACAAGTTTCCTGCTGAAATTAAAAATTAAGGATATCTGGCCTTATGTGTCATGCATCCCATATTCCCAGTGTGAGCAACAGAGGGGAGTTTGCATCTAGACATAGATTAATGGTTAATAAGCCACGTTTGGTCTCTTGCAGCCGGACACTCTGAATTGCATTGTGGGGCGGGGGGGTGTTAGTGAGTAGGGAATGCAAGAGTGCGATGGGCTTGCCTAGTGGTGCGTGTGTGGCCAAGGTTGGACTAGAAGACCTCTGGGTGCCCTTGTTCCAGAGCTGTGGCCACACAGGACTGTGCCCTGGGTAGCAAAGCAACCCTTTGCTCACCAGCATGCAGCACACACACCCCTGCCACCTTCAAATGCCTTTAGACCACTCCCTGATCCCTCTCCTTGCCTTCTCTCCGGACAGATCTTTGCATGACGGACGATGTGTAGGTGAGTTGCCTTTTACTCTGTGGCTCGTGGGAGAGGCAAGCGGTGGGCAGTGTTACATTTCTAGAAATCAAAAGGTTGGGGCACATACGTGTCTGTCCCAAGGCCTTTCCTCATAAACCCTGACAGCGCATGTGTGTCAATTGCTGGGGAAGGAGTGCGCAGGGCTCTGCAAAGCATGGTTTGTCAGATATGGTATGTGTGTTATGTGTGAGGCAGGCCACTGTCTTGAGCAACAAGTGCCGAGGGCTGCTTGTTTAAGAACATAAGAAGAGCCTGTTGGATCAGACCAATGGCCCATCTAGTCCAGCATGCTGTTCTCACAGTGGCCGGTCAGATGCATATTGTGGGAAACCTGCAAGTAGCATCTGATCACAAGAGCCCTCTCCCCTTCTGGGTTTCCAGCCACTGGTATTCAGAAGCATGGCTGCCTCTGACCGCAGAGGCGGATTATAGCCATGTCTGGTAGTCAGAGATAGTTCTCTCCTCCATGAGTTTGTCCGATCCTCTTCTAAATCTCCCAACATTGGTGGCCATCATTGCCTCCATAGTTTAACTCTGTGCTTGCTTAGATGACAAAGAAAGAGAGAAAGAGAGGGAGAGAGAGAGAGAGAGAGAGAGAAGAGGCATGGAAGAGATTTCAAAGGAGCAAGAGAGGCCTTCATTGTTTGGGAGCATCTGTGGGGCTGCAGGTTGGCTTCGGGAAGGCCCACAGAAGGTTGGCCTGATGATCAGCCATGGCAATTCTTCAGGACGCAATGACTGCCTACTGCTGATTCAGGCCAAGGGCCCAGTCTCCTGTTTTCTCATGAGCTGGGCATCGATGTGATAGTTGCGCTCAGCTGCTCATCCTCAGCAGGGGCTGCTGAGAAGGAGACTGTTTCTGTACATGGATGCTCTCTTGATAGACCTCTGAATCTGTCTTTTAAAGCTAATAGAGCCACATCTGGTGGCAGGGAGTTCTGCGGTCATGGTGTGTCAACAAATACAGTTGTGTGTAGTTTGCACCCAGCAGAGGGCTGAGCTTGCTAGGACATCACCAAGGGGAATTGAGACTTCTGAATCTGTTGGTTGGTGGTTGGGATTATATCCAGAATGCAGAAATATGTGGCACACACACACCCTTTCCTTTTCAAGCTCCAGGTTTTGCTTCGAGCAAGGAAGCCCCATTTTCTGACCCGTCTGCCAATCCTTGACTTCTCCAGCGCTGACGTAGCACCTCTTCCCTATTCAGCCATGAGCATCTTTCACCTCTAACCCACCCCTGTAAAAGCTGATCCTTGATTAAAAATAAAAAATGTCACACAAAATGGTAGTGTTGATGTTTTGGTTTTGTCATTGGGGGAATCTCCAGGAACACACTCCCTTAATCCTCTGCCCGCAGGTACATTAATTATTATTTGTTACTACTATTATAATGTCATAATATGGTAATATTTCCTCCTACAAAAAGTATCAGTTCCTGCCATCAGGAAATGCTGCATTTCTTCCCAGAGTTGCCTTTACTGATACCCCCCTCAGATTTTTAAATTTTAAATTTTTATTATTATTATTATTATTATTATTATTATTATTATTATTATTATTATTATTATTATTACTCAAAGGCGCTTGAAGTGTCTATCAAATGCATTAGGAAGGCTGTCTTAATCCTTCAAGCTGTTTATCCATGTAGCCCACTGCTGCCTACACTGGCTGGCAGCAGCATTCTAGGGTTGTCTCAAACAAAAAAGAGCTTGGCACTCCCCCAGGTCTCTGGTCCTTTTAGCAGGGTGAGTGTCAAGCTCTTCTGCATGCATAGCTAGAGTGTATGGGTGACTGTCTGGCACAGATGTTAGAATAATAGAATTGTAGAGTTTGAAGTTTGACCAAACTGCGGGAGGCAGTAGAAAACAGAAGTGCCTGGCGTGCTCTGGTCCATGGGGTCACAAAGAGTTGAACACGACTAAACGACTAAACAACAACAAGAGTTGGAAGGGACACCCAGGGTCATCTAGTTCAACCCCCAGCAATGCAGGAATCTCAGCTAAAGAGTTGTTTGACAGTGGAACTGTCTCAGTTGGGAGGTTATGGACTCTCCTTCCTTGGAGGTTTTTAAGCAGAGGTTGGGGTTGGGTGGCCATCAGTCATAGATGCTTTAGTTGTGATTCCTGCATTGCAGGGCATTGTACCAGATGACTCTTGGGGTCGTTCCAACACTACAATTCTTTGGTTCTATTATCAGTATGGGGGGTGTTGAATGGGGGCGGCCAAATCAGGAGAGAAAAGGAAGTGTGGGAAAAGTGTGTGTAGGGGAGAGTTGAGAAAATTGACAAGGAGGGTGGAGGAAAAAAGGGAGTAAGAGTAAGAATGGGGATGCAAAGCCAGTGTGGTGTAGTGGTTAAGAGCGATAGTCTCGTAATCTGGTGAACCGGGTTCGCTTCCCCGCTCCTCCACATGCAGCTGCTGGGTGACCTTGGGCTACTCACACTTCTCTGAAGTTTCTCAGACCCACTCACCTCACAGAGTGTTTTTTGTGGGGGAGGAAGGGAAAGGAGAATGTTAGCCACTTTGAGACTCCTTAGGGTAGTGATAAAGCGGGATATCAAATCCAAACTCTTCTTCTTCTTCAAAGTAAGTTGCAAAAAGGAGGGTGTAGGAGGCTTGGGGATAGGGTTGAAGATGAAAGCAGGGGCCTGAAAGGGCCTGAAAAACAGGAGATGGAATGAAGCTGACAATGGGTGCAAAGCAGAGCTGCAGAAAGAAGAGATCAGCAGCTCCGGAAATGAGACCTTCCTTCCAACTCACAGGCAAACTGGCCCCAAGTTGTTAAGGGCTTTATATTCTAACAGTAACACCTTGAACCTAGCCTAGTAGCAGACTGACAACCAGTGCAGATTCCTGAGCACTGGTGTTCTATGCTGAGAAGGCCTCACTCCTATTAGCAATTGTGCTGCAGCACTGTTCACTAACTGCTGCTCCCGGTTCAAGTGCATTGCAGTAATGCAGTCTTGAAGTTACCAGTGCATGAACTGCCATGGCCAACTTTTCCCAGTACGAACTTTTTCCTGGCTATATTCAATCATTTCAGTGGGTCTAAATGTGTAAATGCCACCCACAGTCCCCCATTATTTCAATATTGTTGCTTCCCCGCCCCCCTTCCAAATAGGATGCTCCGCTCTTTTCCTGAGCAAGGTTCCCATGCCTTTCAGTTGATTAAAGCATAGCGGTGACAACCCTAAGGTTGCAGGTTCGATCCCTGAATGGGACAGCTGCATATTCCTGCATTGCAGGGGGTTGGACTAATTCAGGGGTCAGCAAACTTTTTCAGCAGGGGGCTGGTCCACTGTCCCTCAGACCTTGTGGGGAGCTGGATTATTATTATTATTATTATTTTGTATTTTAATATTCTGTTAGAAGCCACCCAGAGTAGCTGGGGAAACCCAGCCAGATTGGTGGGATAGTTAGATAGATAATTTATTACAGTCAAAGACCAGCTCACATAACATAACACGATAAAACAGCGTTCATAAAGATAAAATATGCAATCAGAGCAGATTGCAGCAATAGCTCATGAGTTAAAATTAATATATATACATATACACGTACAACTGAGATTTCGGCTACCATAAAAATTGACCCTGAGGCGACTTCAGCATTTCCCTAGTGAGCTATTTTATTCTAGAGGATGATCTGTGCCTACAAATCTGGGCACAGAATCTGGCTACCAGCCAGTTTGTCTTGTTATCTTTGCCTAAGAGGAGAGAATTAAGTTTAGACTTGTCTGAACGATTGGCGGGCCTCTTCAGCAAAGGATAAATGGTGTCTCTATGAATCTCAACATAAAAAGGACATCTAAAAAAATATTTTTTCGGGGCTTCCTATTTCCCCTAATGGGGTGGGTGGGGTATAAATAATAAATTATTATTATTAAATTATTATAAAAATGAACGAATTCCTATGCCCCACACATAACCCAGAGATGCATTTTAAATAAAAGGACACATTCTACTCATGTAAAAACATGCTGATACCCGGGCCATCTGCGGGCCGGATTGAGAAGGCGATTGGGCCGCATCCAGCCCCCGGGCCTTAGTTTGCCTACCCATGGACTAGGTGGTCCTCAGGGTCCCTTTACAATTCTATGAATCTATGAATCAACCTCTACCACTTTTCTTGCTCTGGGCACACACCAACTGGGAGGCAGTTGAGGTCCTTCAGGTTTTGCTGTTTGTTTTAAGAAGCCAGTAATTTGAAGGGGGCGTATTGTGTACATTTTCTCTTAAGGCAGCTTGGCTCAGCGGGAAGGCCTTTGCACAAGGGGATTTAGGAAAGCTTCAGGAGGATTTAGATAAAGGCAGGATTAGTTTGCAGGCCACTTCCTCTCTCTCTTGATTGCGGCTGGCTGGGAGTGTCTGCCCACTGGCAAGAAAGCAATGGCTCTTGGCACAGGTTTCAAGCCAGCTCCATCTGTCAACCAAATGACACATCTAGAAGACACCACATTGGTTTCCCCTGGACTAAACAGCTAAGGCTGGGTCTGATTCCCACCCCCAGTATAGGGCAGTAAATATGGAGGAACGCACTTGTGGGCATTGAGGTCACCAGCATATCCCTGGATAAAGCTAGACCCCTTTGTGAGTCTGTTGCTCTAGGGCCGGGGAGTGCATTCCTGTCTAAAATAGGTTCCACCTAGATCACTATTATTATCAACCAAAGACTATCACCACCTAGTTTGGATCGATCTTTAGTTTGTTCACCATAAGTTTAGTGAACCACAAGCTTAACATGAGTCAACAGCGTGATGCAGCAGCAAATAAGGTTAATGCTATTCTAGGCTGTGTCAACAGAAGTATATAGTGTCCCGATCAAGGGAAGCCATAGTACCACTCTATTCTGCCTTGGTCACACCACACCTGGGGTACTGTGTCTAATTCAGGGAACCACAATTTGAGAAAGATATTGACAAGCTAGAACATGTGCAGAGGAGGGTGACCAAGATGATAAAGAGTCTGGAAACCAAGCCTTATGAGGAATGATTGAGGGAGTTGAGTATGTTGAGCCTGGAAAAGAGGAGACTGAGAGGAGACAGGATAGCCATCTTCAAATATTTTAGGGGCTGTCACATGGAAGATGGAGCAAGCTTGTTTTCTCCTGCTCTGTGTGTATCTTTGTGTGTGTTAAAAATTGGATTTTTTAACATTTCTGGGTAGGGCTGAGAGTGTCCCTTGCCAAAACCCATTGAGAGTTGCTGCCAATCAGTGTAGACAATACAGAAGGAGATAGGCCAATGGTCTAACTCTGTATAAAGCTGCTTCCTAGGTTCCTAACTTGTGCATGGGTGCAATGAAGCCTTTTGGCCACAAAAACACAAATGTGAATTGCCCAGGTCACCTGCCAATCTGGTCTGGCCCAACCGAATAGACAGCCAGGGGCTCCAGCTAGCAACAGGGGAGTGTTTTGATTCAGTTCACATTTTCAAGGTAAACCTTCCAAATTTTCACTTTCTGGAGCAATGTGCCAACTGAAACACAGCTGCCCTTCGAAATTCTCTAAATTTCGCAGCTAACGTAAGTCAAGGAATATGTCCAAAAATGCACATGCTAGTGCAAAGTGTGCATGGAATGCATATGCTTCTGAAAACAATATACAAAAATGTGTTGTATTAGGAAAAAAATGCTTTGTAAGAATGTGAATGCATGCAGGTCTTGTGATCCGAAAATTCGTTCTATGAAAGTTCACTAATCTAAACACAAGGAATTAGTACTGAAACATTGCTATACACACTGCAAGTTCAGATATCCAAGCAGCCAGGCCTGCATAAAATACTATAAACAGATAAGCAGTCTTAAAGAAGCCTTCTTCTTTTTTACTGTTTTACTGGTCCTCATAAGCCGTTTCATCAGAAACAGTGTTGGGTGGGAGCGGTAGAATTTGGACAAGGTTTCAGAGGGTTTTTCTGTCCCATCCCACCCCCACCCCCATTTTGAGGTCAAAGTTCCACAGTCAGGAATGCTTAGAAATTTCCCCATAGGAATCAATTGAGAATGTTGACTCATTATGTGAACGCTTGTCTAACAAACGGATTGCGTTTATTAGGCAAAAGTGCATACAAGATGTGCATTTCAGAAGAAATTTGCACTGAAATGCTGGCGAATTTTCACAAGGACTTGAAAAAAAATGTTCAACTGGTATGGAAATAATAACTTTAAGAATGGGAAAATGAGAAAAAGAGAGAAACCAACAGGGACAGATTTGCTCTTCCTGAGCGCTAGTAGATTGGGAAATATCACAAGGGGAGTCTCACAGGCTTTGGGGCAGCAGAGTCAGCAATGTGAGGGATGCTAGTGCTTTTCCTCTTCAGGGGGATCTTAGTTTGGGGGTCGCAGCTCAGTGGTCAGAGCACCTGCTTTGCATGCAGAAGGTCCCAGGTGAGGCTAGGCATCTATCTCCCTTGCCTGAAACCATGGAGAGCTACTGCCAGTCATTGCAGACAGCACTGTTCAAAGGGACCTTAATGGTCTGATACAGTATGAAGCAACTCCTTATGCATTCCTTCCTTTGTCTTTGGGGGGGATTCCTCCCCATTTCTGCCCGTGCAAACAAATGGACCAAAAGTGCACATTCTCTCATGCAGAGTCAGGAAAAGGGGTCTTTGGTTGGGAATACCCTCAAGGGCAGAATATTTGTATACTGCGAACAATCTTTTGGATCATGGGGAGTCATTTTGAAGCACCCCTTCATCCAACCTGCCTGTTCTCTTTTCTTGTTGTTGGGTCAGGCGAAGGGGCTTACTGAGAGCTGTAGCTACGGGGGAGCTGGCGAGGGTTTTTGCCCCAGTTGAAGCCTCCAGTGGGGTGCCATTGAGGCTCCCAGTCTCTCTCTCCCCGCCCCCTCTGTACACAAGTACAGATGGGGAGTGTGCCAAACTGGGTCTTTGACTTGGGTGAAATAAAGCCTGGTTTTGCCCCTGGTTGCTATCCAGTTGCAGCCCAGCAATTATCACTTAATAGGGTGTTACACAATACCACCTATCCAAGATAGCAGTTCCACACTTGGCCAAAGTGTTACATAAGACGTGGGAGGAGACGCTGCAGAGCGCCCTGGCTGCTGTGACACCCAAGGGGAGAGGTATAAAGTTGGGCGCCTTTGAAGGAAACAGCATCTTCCTCTGCCCAGCTGCTTTTCTCTTGACAGCAATCAAGGAGCAAGGGGAGGCACCTGCAGGATGAGGTCCACCATGCACAGCCTTTTGACGCTCCTGCTTTGCTCATTCTGCGTTCGGGCAGACATTGCCATGCAACCAGACTTTGATCTTCAGAAGGTACTGAGCTGTAGGGAAAGGGTGCGGTCACTGCTGTGTGGAAAGGGTGCGGTCACTTTCTTTGCTTCCAGAGCTAGCCATTTGCTCACACTTCTGCAACCATGTGCCCTCCAGGAGTTGGTGCTGAAGGAACTCCCACCAGTCCCAGCTAGCCAGAGGCCAGTGGCAAGGGGATGATGGGAGCAGGAGTCCACCAAGTACCATCTAAATTTATACTCGATTTGTTGCTGGCCATTTTCTCTGTTGTCTCTTGATTTTATAATGCTATCTGGTTGCCAAATTTGAAAGCCTTGTCATCACCTCATGCACTTGCCAGAGTCAGCTTCCCTGACGCCGTTGTTGGTTTATTGCTGACCTACACTTCAGTCCAGCTCCTGAGATTTAATCTGGGTGTGCATTTATTCTCCTTTTTATTATAGGCTTCTTTTCCTTAGAGGGGTTCCTGTGCTCCACTCCGAGCCTTGGCACAAATAATGCAGGTTAATTGAAATGAACAGAAATGTGGGAAATGCCAGATTTGGCCTCGTCTGGATGGTGGAGTGGAGGGGTGAGATCTCTGGTCTGACTGGAATGGTTTCCTCCAGTTTTCAGGGATGTGGCACATCATGGCCGGATCGTCAAACTGCCCTGTATTCCAGGGCATGAAGAGCCTCATGACAACATCTGCTGCTCTAGTCAAACCCCTTCCAAACGGTGACATGAAAATACTTACTGGCTACCCTTTGTAAGTAACTACTGCTAGTCCCTTAGCTGGCCTTAGGAGCACTTTACATGATTAAGAATGGGGGAGGGAGGGCACATTTTGCAGGGGAAAAATATGCCTCTCCCAAATATGCCCCTCCCTGTGAAACCCTTTGAAAATGCTGGGGTAGGATGAAAATGTTCCCTCTTCATTAGACCAAGCACTCTGGTTTCCCTTGGGGGTGTTGCCATGTAGACTACAATGGATTGGTGATCCCCAATGGCTGGATCATAGAGCCAGCAAGGAGAAGCACCCTCTTTCAGAACAGATGTGCCAAATACTCATAAAAATTTGCTGGGATGGGTTAGGACCATAAGGAGATATTTAATGCTCTGGCCATCCCACTCCTACAAATCAACACTGAAGTGTTATAGTGTTCCAATACTAATTTAATCAGTACTTTCCTAATCTTATACATACTGGAAAAGTGACCTGATGCTAATTAAAATACACAAGTGGGATGATAAAATGAAACCTGCTGCAAATGTTATAATTTATTTGTTTATTTCATTGCATTTCTATTCCACCTTTTTCTAAGATGAGCTCATGGGGGTGTATATGCTTCTGCCTCCTCATCTAATCCTCACAATGACCATGTGAGGTAGGTTAGGGTGAGAGGCAACAACTGGCCCCCAGTGAGAGCCCTGGTCTCTGAGGTCTTTGTGGTTGAACCAACTATTACACTATCACTGGCTCTCATAATGCAATTTTCCTCCATTTAGGGCTTTCTGGGTGTTTTGGACTCCAATTCCCATCATCCCTGACCATTGATCTTGCTGGCTGGGGCAGATGCAACATGTAGCCCCCAAACACCTGTGAATATGTTGGGCAGCTAAATCTTCCCCAGGTCAATAGGAAGGAAGAGTCCTAGCTCAACATATTGTCAGCAACGGCAATGATGCTCCTTTCCCTGTTCTCCCCTCTGAGAAAGGGATCACGATGTCAAGTGTGCCCCTCACCCACATTAAAATATGGGCGAATGAGACAAAGCACCTCTGCTGAAAATGCCCCATGGGGAAGCAGCCTCCGTAGTCTAATAGCTCAGTTGGTAGAGCATGAGACTTTTCATCTCAGGGTTGTGAGTTTGAGCCCCACATTGGACAAAACATTCCTGCATTGCAGGGGGTTGGACTAGATAACTCTCAAGGTCCCTTCCAATATGATTCTATAATGGGGGGGGGGGATCAACCTCTTGCTAATATTTTTTTAAAAAACACAGGCAGATTTTACTATCTGGGCCCAGTTGCTTGGTCACATTAAATAGGTCCTTGTAAGTGTAACTTTGCATACTTAGTGTTTTGTAAAGTTTGTGGAGGCTTTAAAGCTACTCAGAATCAAACAACAGCAGCAAGACTACTCATCGCGAAGTATTGGAAGACACAGGAGCTACCCACATTGGAAGAATGGCAGATGAAAGTGATGGACTACATGGAATTGGCAGAAATGACTGGCAGAATCCGTGACCAGGGAGAAGAGTCGGAGGAGGAAGACTGGAAGAAATTTAAAGACTACCTGCAGAAGTACTGTAAAATTAAGGAATGTTAAAACGATGTCTGATGGAAAATAATTGGTATTGGTAAAAAGATTTTTAAGAAAATGTAAATAAGGATTGATAACTGGAAAATTGACACTTATAATAGGTTAATATCTCGAGTGAGGACAAATGTTAGAGGGTAAGGATTTGCTGAATTTAATATCTGAACTGGAATACAAAATGGGAGGTGTGAGGAGGTCAAGAAACTAGTGAATGAAATATAAGATTTGAAAATATTAATCTATTTTCTGTTTTGTCTCTTGGCTTTTCTCTTTGTTCTTATTCTTTCTTTTTTCTTTTCTTTTTCTCTCTTCTATTGCTAACTGTTTCTTATTGTGTATTCTTTATGTGTTTTGTTTTTGTATTTTTATATTTTAGTAGTTTTTTTTAATGTATGAATTCTGGAATTTTTTATTGTTTGTGAAACTTTAACAAACATTATTTTTTAAAAAAATAAAGCTACTCAGAATCAAATGATAGCTTAGTAGATAGAGCATGGGACTCTTAACCTCAGGGCTGTCGGTCTGAGCCCCACATTGGGCAAAACATTCTTGCATCTCAGGGGGTTGGACTTGTGGTCCCTTCCAACTGTATAATTCTGTGATTTCTAAACCCAGTATGTGTCTTTCCCTCATTTCTCTTTTCAGCCCTGAGGAGTGCAAAAAGGTAGAGATGTACTTTAAGAAGACAGACCAGCCTGCACACTTCACAAACGACGGTAGGGCAGAAGTGCTTTAGGGCGTAGAGAGAGGGGAGCAGGACTGTGCATTAAGGTTTGCTCCCGGAATTGCATTTCTCTGCCCCCCGCCCAGCCTGCCATGATTCAGATGAGGGGATGGACCAAGCAAGGGGTTTCCCAGGCATGGCCAGGGCAGGCAAAAGTCTGCATCTTGGAGGAAAGTCAGGACCATGGAGAGATCCCCTTCTCCTGAGGTCAAACAGCCATGTTGCCTCAGCAAGGTCTTAGGGCCACAGACTTTTCGAGCAGGACTAGCTAGTCATTGACTAGAGGCCTTGCTCCTTGAGGGTGAGTGAAAGAACTGTAGCTTTCTGCTGCAACCCTTAGTTCCTTTGTGGGAATAGGATTTTCAGCTGCAGGGATCTCTCCTGAGGACTCTCTTGATTTCTCATGGAGTCTGTGGACCAGCCATCAGAGTCTGGTGGCCAAGGTGTCTATTCAGGGAGAGAGGAAGAAGTGTCAATGGACCCCCATGAGATGGACAAGGGCATGGATTAATTTCCTTCTCAGAGCTGCAGTTGCCTGAGGACTTTGCCTCTGCAGGATTTTGGTCCAGAGCCAGGACACAACCACATCTTGTGTGAGAGGAAAGCCTGGCACGTGACCTCTTTCTGAGTAGGGGCTACCTGTGTGGGTAACTACACATGAGTAATGTGGCAACAGGGACAGTGGGAGTCTGCAAAACTGACCTGCCAAATGGTTATGTGTTTAAAATTCCTGTGTGCCCCTGAGTCTGTGCAGAGTGCTTTTTTCTCTCTCTAAAAGAACCAAGGTTTTGATAAAAAGGCTTGAGACAGAGTGATCCTGAGTATGTACAGGGTACTTCTTAATGCAGGTTGAAACTCACATGTTTTGGTATATATATTCCCTTGCCTGCTAAGTGCAAGAACACTGCACACACATTTTTTTTTCAAAATTCCTAGCAATTGCCAAATAAATTCTGGTTTCTCTGCAGCTTAGCTGGCAAAAGAGCTTGCCATTCACGTTAGTGGTTCTTGGATCATTTCCTCCTCTCCCATCTAGGAAAATTGGTGCGGACACTCTAGAAGAAGTCAAGAATCCTTTGAAGGAATGGGTTTCCCAAATCTAAAACCTGACTGTGCAGTCAGTCTGAAACGGGCCCCAAAATCCCCATTTTTCCTTCTCCATTAGCTAAAATGCATTAACTTGAGCACTTGAGCCAATGTATAAAAAGAACCCAGCTGTATAAACAAAGCCCTCTCCTTTATCAGTACATGACGCTTAATGGATGGCCTTGTCAGTTCTGAATTTGAGACGGGATGGCAGAGCTGGGGTTTATCTTATCTTGTAGGTTGTAAATATCCTGACCCACTGACGCACAGGCTCTGCAAGACAGGGTCTGTCAGCCCCCAAGGCCGGAGATGGAGATGGCGTCAAGGGAAACTCCTATAGCTGGGTGACCTCCTTACCCCAAGATAAGAGTACTGGTATAGGAACATCTGTTTATTGTCATGGATGTCAACTTACGTTTATGAACGTACAAAGCTGGATTCCTGGGAAGGGGGGAGAGGGTGCCTCGAGGGGATATATACTGTGTGAAATTTCTCTTTCTTTGGGCTTGCTGTGAACTGACCACGCAAGTGCCTTTCTGCTGCTCCGGAGAGCAGAAATAAAGAACTCTTTCTCTGAATCAACCTTGGGGTCTTTTGGCTCCTTCCTTCCTCTTCGGGAGCAATGCCCACCCAACCAATTGGTAAAGTCTAAGAAGGCTACATTTCTTGGTGCATTGGCCAGGAATGTGTTCTCCGAGGATGAGGGACGAAGGTCCGAGGCATCACCGCAGGCGACTGATAAAGGAGAGGGCTTTGTTCATACAGCTGGGTTCTTGTTATACATTGGCTCAAGTGCTCAAGTTAATGCATTTTAGCTAATGGAGAAGAAAAAATGGGGACTTTGGGGCCCGTTTCAGACTGACTGCACAGTCAGGTTTTAGATTTGGGAAACCCATTCCTTCACCTTGAGGTGGCGATCTTTGTGATGCTATGCAGTGGCGTAGCGTGGGGGGTGCCAGGGGTGCCGGCCGCACCGGGCGCAACATGGGCGGGGGGCGCGCTCGCACTAGCAGCTCTCTGCCCCTACTAAAATCCACGGGTTAGGGAGCCCGCGCTCGCTCGGCTTGGCGAGGAGGTCGCAGAAGGGGGAGAGCGAAGCCTTCTGCCACGGGCAAAAAAAGGAGAGGAAGCCGGGCGGGCGGGCGGGCGGGCGGGCTGGCTGGCGGGGGTCTGGCTGCGCCTGCTGCTGCCGGGCTTTGACAGCTTGGCGAAGCGGAGGGAGAGGAGCTTTATGGTAATTGCGGCTCTCTCTCCACTGGCCGCCTGGCTAGTGAGCCGAGCCGAGCAGGGAGTCTGGCGAGGGGGCGGGAAGAGACTTTTCCACCTCGCCTGGTCAAAAAGGAGAGCGGAGTCTCCTCAGGGCGCCCTCAGGCAGGGCAGGGCAGGGCAAGCAGAGCGAGGAGAGAGAGGGGAAGGGGGGGAAGCAGCCAGGAAACGCTGCGGTGTGGAGGAGGAATCAATTAAGGAGAGAAAGCGAAAAGCCTTGGAGAAAGGGGAAAAAAGGAAAGAAAAGAGGCAGCTCCAGGAGAGCGCGGGGGAAAGAGAAGCCTCGCTGCTGCTGCTTGGGAGAGTAAATTACTGTACTTGCCTTCCCCCGGGTTAGGGGGCGCAAATTAATTGCCTTGCCCCGGGTTAGGGGGCGCAAATTACTTGCCTTGCCCCGGGTGCTGATAACCCACGCTACGCCGCTGATGCTATGTAATGCCACACGAGGGAAAGACAGAATGTATTTAGGGTGGCATGGGATAACCTCAGAGTGTGGCTTGGTGGGTGATTATCAATATTATCTGGCTCTGGAAAGATGGGAGGAAGGAAAAGTTGAAAGGACAGAAGAACAGATTTTGATCCTCCTTCCATGGCCAGAACTAATCGGGGTTCCATCTCCTCCTTCATTCAGAGAATGCCAAGAGAGATATGCGGGTGCTGGAAACCGACTACACCAACTTTGCCCTCCTCTACACCTTCAAGGAGATCGAAGATGAGCCCAGCAGCACCACCGTCCAGTTGTACAGTATGTGCTCCAATGGCCCATCCTTGAGCAAGAGAGAGGAGGGTGGAGGTGGCATCTTACTTCCTGAGCCATTGATGGCAGAGTGGTGTTGCTAAGTTGGGGCTGCTTCTTTGAATGAAGGGATTGCACACCCTCTGATGCATCCCAGGCAAAAGCAGGGGCCCCTGACTGAATCCCCTGATCGGGACCCCTCACTGAAACTCAGGAGTTGCTTTCTTCTCTGTCTCCTTGGTGCTGTGCTGATTAACTCTGCAGCCACTTGTCTTCCATGGAGGATGTTGGCGGGCGGGTGGGGGGGGGTTGTAGATAAAACTAGCAAACCCTCATTTCCCTACAATAGATTATAATACAGTACAGTACAGTACTAAACAGGGCCAGCACAAGGCAATTTGCTGCCTGAAGTGAAGGGTAAGATGGCACGTCTCCCCCACATATACTGGCAGCTGAATCTTATTTTAGCACTGGTGATGGGGACAGCAGAATTTCAGGGCAGGCTATGTGGCACAGCTCTCCCCTCTGATACTTCGCTGCTGCTGCTGCTGCTACCCTCTTCCCCTCCAGCTGCCTCACACTTCATAATGGACAGGCTCCATCACCAAAATAAAAAGTAGCATCCATTTTATGACACTTTAAATTATCTGGAATCCTGGGAATTGGTGGAGGATGCAGAGGACTCGATGCCTCCCATAGAACAAGAGTCCCAGCATTCCTTGCAAGGAGGGAGAAGGTTGTTAAATGGTTTGACTGGACCACTAGTTTTAAGGCGGGACGAGACAGATGTTTTGTTATATGTACAGCAGCATCAGCTGGCAAGAGGCACTTTATAAAGCTTAAGAGGCCAGGCCTTTGCCCCAATAAGTTTACAGTCTAAAAGTTGATGGAGGGAAGGCCATGAAAACAGAGGTGCCAAGTTGCTCCCAAGACTGAGGGGGCCCAGAGCATGTCATACGAAAGTGGGGCAAGTGTCCAGGCCATGAGGTGCAACCCCTCATTCAAACCACTTCTGAAAGCTCCTCCTCCTCCCTACATCCAGCCTCAGCCCACAGACTGGAACCCCCTTAGGGTGTTACCTCCACATGGTAGCCTCTCAAGATTCTACCCTGCCCTGCCCACAAACTGGAGGTTGGTAAAGTTATTGCTCACCACCTCAAACAGAGTCTAATTCTGACCTCCTCTGGATGCAGCCCGCACTCAAGACATCAGCAATGAAGTGCTGGAGAAGTTCAAGGAGCATTACCACAAGGTGGGGCTCACAGATGACCTGATGGTAATCCTCCCCAAGTCTGGTGAGTACAGCATTTGTGATTTGTTTTCCTTTCAGCCTGTCTGGTTTAGCATGGTGCTGGTATTCACCATGAAGTTGCTACGGTAATCTCACACTTTTAACATTTGAAAGAAAAAGGTACCAGTGCTGCATACCTTTGAGTGCCCCCAGAAAAAAACATTGCTCATTGCGAGGATAACACTGATTCCCACAAATTGATCCAGAGGTTTGGTTGTGAGTGAAATGGCAGCAAAGGAATGGGCCAGGTGAGATTTTCCAAGCTAGCATATCCATTGGGTATAAGCCATACCACCAGACATATTTTTTTTAAAAACAAAAACAAAAAGACAACCTACTTGTTTTGCCTAGTGGGAGTCAATCCTGACCATTAAGGCCTCCCATGCTTGCTTGACAACTGGATTTCCTAAAGTCACACCTCTGTGTTCTAATATTCATGAACTTCTTTCCCTTTTTTGCATTGCAGATGTTTGCTACAAGCTCCTCAGGTGAGTGATAGGTCTGGCAAAAGAGGGGGTGTTTGCTACATCTGGAAAACTGGAAGCTGGAGGGTAGAGAGTTACTCCCCCCTTTGGTGATGTAGTAATGGGCAGCCAGTGTCCAATGGTGGTTTAGACTACCTGGAATCAAGCTATCTGGGTGCAGAGAGACAGGACAACACTCAGATACCAGGCACTGGAGGCTCTCGTGGTCTGTTGCGGGGATGGGAAACATCAGCAGCTGCCTAGATGCAGTTGGGCTACAACTCCCACCAGCCTCAGCAAACATGGTCAATGGCCAGGGATGATGGCAATGAGCATCAAAGACCAAGAAACCTCAGGAGAGTTTCCCACTCCTGTTTGCAGCCAATCCTTTTTCCTGGGCACAAAGTGACTGCCATTCAACAATCATGTGGAAGCCCAAGGAATCCTCAGACAAGTCCAGAAGCTTGTTTACAGGCAGAAGTGGGCTTTTCTCTTCCAAGGTTGTCAAGGGGAGGGAGGTGAGGAGTGCATCCATGTGTGGGAGCAATGGCAAACCAAGCCCCACAAGAAGGGCCTGCCAACAGCTGCCCCAAGGAAACAGGGCCCTGCATTTTGCTGGCATCACACCAGGGCAAGTGTGGGGAAGCCTTGGCCATGCTGGCTGGGGATGATGGGTGTTGTGGTTCAGGAGCTGCATCTGGAAGTCCAAATATTGACCAGCCCTGCTGCAGGGCTTTTCTGAGCAGATGTGCCATCTGTTGGTTGCTGTGGAGAAGGTTTGTGAATGGACAACCCAAGAAGAAAAAGAGGAAGAGGTAGTAGTTAGGACAAAATTTTGATACAGTGCCAGTTGCACAGTTCAATACTTTTTCCACATACCATCCTGCCTTTTGTTTTGCAGTGCCTGAAGAGGACCCAATTCATCAGCGGCCAAGGCTTAACCTCCACCCCACTGCAGAAGTCCGGCTGATTCAGAAATTGTTGCTGTTGATCAGATCTCTCGCTCCCTTCTCCCACTACAAGCGTTCCCCACTCTGCAATCTGACCTCTGCTTCATCCACACCCCACCCTTTCCTGCTGAATAAACAGCTTTACAAGGTGGATTCTTTTTTAGCAATGTGTTTCTTTGAGATAGGCTGTTTTTAGCAAGGATGGTGAGGTCTATTGCAGATATTAATATTGCACAGTTTGAAGCGACTGGATGCATGAAAACTGACTCCTTTTTGGAAATAAAACATTGTCAAGGTCAATAACTTTAATTAAAACTTTACTTGCAGAACTTTCTTCAAAACATGACAAAAAGCAGAAAATGATACATCCAAACAGTTCCACAAGACATGTGCCAGTCCAAAGCATAGGCTCAGCATTTTAGAAAATATGAAATCCCCCAAACACACCTAGAATCATAGAATCATAGAATCATAGAATCATAGAGTTGGAAGAGACCACAAGGGCCATCGAGTCCAACCCCCTGCCAAGCAGGAAACACCATCAGAGCCTTCTTACTTCCACAGAGCCTGTGAACAAAAAACACAACGGCTGCTCCCTTCTCATGTGAGCTAAGGTTAAACACTCACGCGTTAGCTAGCAGAAAACAACAATAGTTAATGATCAACTCAGTTAAAACTCAGTCTCCCTTAGAATACTGCAGTGGAATTTCTCCATGTTAAACTTTTTCAGCAAAACGCATTTAGCCATTTCAGTGTCAATTAAACAATTATACTAACAAGGTCCCTAGACCATTGTGTAACAGACAGTGAGCATTTAACTTTCCAGACTCAAAGTATGTCTTCTGGCAGCCGTGAGGGAGCATACCATCCATTTGTATTGTCCTGCTACTAACCCCCATACTATGGGAATATAGTTTAAATGTACCAGAACATCTGAAAATATCAAAAATATTAATTTGGACAACAACCTCAGACCAAAAGCAATATATCAGTGGACATACATGTACTACATGCTTCAATGAGGCCCTTGCAGCATCACAACCCCAGCATCTACCTGCCTGAGATGATGGCTTCCTGTACACCCATTTCGGTGGACCAATCTGCATTTCAAATCCTTTCTGTATAGATCCTCAAGTGATTTCCCATTGTTAAGGTTGTATAGAACATTTTAATTTCCTATTCCACAACTCTCTACATTTTTAAACATCTGCTTTACAGAAATCCAAAGAGCATTTATAAACAGCAGTTATAGATGTAGCTTTCTGAGAAATTCTGGAAAGTCCCTCCAACAATTTAGGAGATGCCAAAGTGCTCAAAGCAGACACCAGCAGATGTTGCCTTTGTAGATATTGCCATTCAGCATTCGCTGGTAAATGATATTTAAACCTCAATGTAGGAAATGACCACAATTCTCCACTTGAACCTATCTGCTGATCTAATATATACCTAAATCCCACATATCAACCCACTTTTTTCCAGAACAGAGACTGACTTTCCATCTTCAAATCTGTATTGCCCCATCAAATTAATCTGCCATGAGCATATGGGCCAAATTATAACTGATGAGACAATACATGCCATGTCTTTGCAGTTGCTAAAATTGTAGGTGGGATAAGGTGGTATTTCTCTTTTTCCCAAAGCTACCCATCGTAAGATAGGTGCTAAGAAGTTTTCACTAAGAAATACCCATGCTGAGGTAGTCATAGAATAGTAAGGATTCAAAGGATGGCTGTCTCTCTGTTCTTGTACTTTTTCGGGAAGGATGGATGTGGTATGTTTCTCATTCATTGTGAGCTTAAGGTGATTTTCCCCTCAGGGAGACCTCAGTTCTGCAACCCTGGTAGGTGCTGATCTTGTTATGGACACCACACACCCCACAACCCTGGGACTTTCATTCACCCAAATGCACAGAGACAGATCTCTCACCCCCTGTCTCCTAGCCCCTTTCTCACTTTCCTGCCTTGCAGATCCTCCTATACACCCTCCCCTGCAGCTCTGAGGACCCCCACTTTGCCCAAATGCACAAAGACTGGGCTAGGTGCTCAGCAGATTCGAGAAGGTGTTAGCGTGCAGGGCTCAGGAGGGAAAGAAGCCAGCCAGGAGCCTGGCAGGATAAGACTTGTTGAATTTATTTGTGATGCAAAGCCATGGAAAGGACTTTGGGGGTGGAGTGGGGGAGAAAATAATAATTCCTCTGCAGCATGATTCCTCCTTCCCACATTCCTCTCCTCTCCTCTCTGGGATGGAGCTGCGCACTTGGGAGGGGAGGGAAGAGTTGCCCGCAACAGGGAGGGAAGGAAAGAGTTGCTGCTGTCACCACCACGGTTCAGCTGGTGCCTTTGGAGAGGCAGCCAGATCACTTCGCTCAGTGGGCTGCATTCACAGCTGCCTCTTCTGTGGGGCTGAAAGGAAGATTCTGGCTTCTCCTTCCTCAGCAGTCTGGGCTGGAGGGTGGGTCACTCCAGCTGTAGCCAAGGCTCAGAAGTGGGGAAGCATCCCTCACCCAACTTGCACCCTTAATTTTTTTGCACCCAGGGCAACTGCCCCGATGGCCCCTACCATGCTATGTCCCTGCCTCCTATAGCCTACAGTGGACTGACACCAGCCTTCCATGTTATTCTCTTTCTTTCAATTATTACAGTTCCACTTACTGCAATTAACTATACTGGTGGCACAGTAAAATTGAATGGTTAGCATTAGCATCAATGCCTGGAAGGTTTTGTTCCAAAACTGTTATTATATGGTCTCAGACCATTAGCCTAATTGCCCTGTATAAAAGGGTGTTGTAAGTATGTGGACAGAGAAGGAGCATCCTACACAGCCAGAAGTGCTAGACGGAGACAAATGCCAGAGTGAGAGAGAGAAGGCAGGGAAATGTTGGGCATACAATTTTTGATTGCTCTCCTGGTGGGTCTTTTGATTCTGTACTTCCTGAAACAGCTCTGGTGGTCATGCAGACACTTCCCTCCAGGGCCCCTTCCACTTCCTGCCATTGGAAGCATGTGGCAGACTGCGATCAGGCTCTATCAAGAGACATTCGCTAAAGTACTTCTTTCTAAATAAACTGGCTGAGAAGGAGAATTCATGAAGCGAAGCATGAATTATTTTCTTCTCGTGGTAACTGTGGATAACTATGGTCTTTGTGAAACCTTCTGGCATGAATTTTATAGGAGAAATCAGTATGTGATATCTAGGAGACTTGGGGTCCAATCTCCCGGGAGGTGGGGGATGCTGAAAGGCAGTTTAAGCACTCATGTTATTTTCACAGCAACCCTGTGGTTGGGCTGAGAGCTAGAGACTAGCCCAAGATCACTCAGTGAGCTCTGGGGCAGAATTGTGCTTTCTACCTGCTTCTCCCCAATCCCAGTCCAACACTCTGACCACTGGAAAGTCATCAAAGAAAAGCATCTCCCCAGGCCTGGGTACTCTAATAGTTCTAACTTGAAATACATTTTGAAAGTGCCCAACCCAGGGAATAAATATCCTAGTATTTCTCACAAGTATATAGGCGGTCCACTCAGGAGCTAACTTCTTGTTAGCATCTCTGGGTTACAGAAAGATCTCTGAAATGTCCTCAGAGGCCAGTGCACTCTCACACACTTGTGGGCAGAACGAAGATTCAAGGACAGAAAATCTGATAGCTTAGTTCAGACTGGAGAATAAATAGGCTTCTTCTTTTTTCAGCTGCCCAGATAAAAAGTGAAATGTGCAAATACTTTAAAATCCGATTCACAGTATGAATGACCAATGCCAAATGGGCAAACCCCCTCTTGCTCAAAAAAGTTAAAGGGTCAGGAAAGGTTAGCCATGGAGGCATGCCAGGATTGAAACATGAGGTTGTACAATGAGAGTGGCTCAGAAAACTTTACAGAAGCAGGAAGAAAAAAGCTAAGCAATTTATCAGGAACTAGTGATCAGTGTGTCTGTTTCAGTTCAGAAGCATAACATCCAGTGGAGCCACAACTTACACTCTTTGCAACGATGTGTTCCCTTTTAACTTCCAGCTAGGAGGTTTACAAGCTCATAAACACAGGTGCTGATTCATTTATCTGTTTTAAAATGTTGCTGCACCAGCATTCCTCAAGCAGTTAGTAGCAGTTGGCGCCAAGGGTGGATGGACTACAAGTTAGTGAAGCTATCAGGCACCCCATCTAAAACATACCACACTGCTAGCTGAAGCATTTAATATGCTCCATAAGTAATATGCTTCAAAGTAGGTGGAAAAAAACCAAGAGCACATGCATCTCTGGGTGCTGTCCTGTCTCTTTGCAACATGACTTTTTGGTGTGGCTGCATAAGGAGCTTACAGATGGGCTGAGATCTAAGATGGGCATGTACAGGGAACCCCTGACTTCTGCAGGGGTTGCAGTCTGGGTCCTTGCATGCAACAGCGGAGCACAGGTAAGTCCTGTTAAGCATAATTATTTAATTGACACTAAAATGGGGAATGCCTGTGTGTAATTGAAACGGACATGGGGGATATTCCACTGGAGTATTCCTGTAGGGACTGGGCAGAGGAGGAATGGTGGAGACCGCCTCCCCATGCTGACCCTTCCAGAGAGGAGGAAGAGGAAGACAGTATAGATTTACAACAGGGAGTTGAGGGAGGTCGCAGCTCAGAGGCAGATGAGGGGGAAAGCTGGGAAATCATGGGAGAGCCAGAACAATACCCAGCTGATACGTTGTCATTAGAATGCATTCCAGACCCTCCATCTCCCAGAACCCGGTGAGCCTTAAAAGCAGAAGAGCAAAGAGGTCAAAGACAGAGGGCACGGAGCAGCCCATGTAGAGGAGACCATGAGAATGACGAATGAGGGAGTGGGCAAGACAGGGAGAGGGGGTGGAGATTCACTTGGGACAACATCATTATCCAAGAGGATGGGTTCTATAGCCTCTCTGTGTAAAGATTGAAATCAAGAAGAATGCTAAGAGACCTTTCCTTTTCTTTATACTTTCCTGGGCGACCTACTGGGAGCCGCTAACAGCATCCTGACAATACCAAGTTAGAAGCAGCTCTCCTTGAGTGTCTAGAATAGTTGATTCAGGTAGGTAGCCGTGTTGGTCTGACACAGTCTAAATAAATAAATAAATAAATTGTCCAGTAGCACCTTAGAGACCAACTAAGTTTGTTCTGGGTATAAGCTTTTGTGTGCATGCACACTTCTTCAGATACACTGAAACAGAAGTCACCAGACCCTTATATATAGTGGGAGGGTGGGGGTTTTCTCAGAAGGGTAGTAAGAGACGGGTGATTGACTCAATGGGTATGGTAAACCTGTTGACGACTGTTAACGACTGCAATTAGTCCTACAGGAAAAAGCATGGGATAGTATTTAGATGACCAAAAATAGCTTCAGCATGTGTAATGAGACAAGAATCCAATATCTCTATTGAGACCAGGTCTCTCCATAGTTTTCAGTTTAGTAATACGTTGTAATTTCTCTTTCAAGTCTATTTCTGAAATTCTTTTGTAATAAGACAGCCACTTTGAGATCTGTACTGAATGTCCTGGGAGACTGAAGTGTTCTTCTACTGGCTTCTCTGTCTTGTGATTCCTGATGTCAGATTTATGACCGTTTATCCTTTGGTGTAGGGTTTGGCCTGTTTGTCCAATATAGAGAGCTAGAGGACACTGCTGGTATTTAATGGCATGCACAATGTTAGAAGATGAGCAATTAAGTAAGCCTGAGATGGTATGTTTGATGTTGTTGGGTCCAGTGATGGTGTTGTCTGGGTATATGTGGCAGCAAAGTTGGCATCTGGGTTTATTGCAGGCTCTGGTACCAGTGTCCATGTTAAGTCTGGTTGCTGTATTATTGTGGGTGAGGAGATGTTTAAGATTGGGTGGCTGTCTGTAAGCAATGGAAGGTCTTCCTCCCAGAGCTTGAGAAAGAGAACTGTTGTTGTCTAGGAGAGGTTGTAAATCTCTGATGATGCATTGAACTGTTTTAACTTGGGAACTGTATGTGATTACTAGTGGTGTTCTGTTATTTTCTCTTTTGGGTCTGTCTTGCAGCAAGTTCTCTCTGGGTATCAGTCTGTTTGTTGATCTGTTGTTTAACTTCATCAAGTGGGTATTTTAGTTCCAAAAAGGTTTGCTGTAGATCTCTTAGGTGAGAAACCCTGTCTGTAGAATTGGAACAGACGCGGCTGTAACATAGAGCCTGGCTATGTAGAATTGATTGCTTGGTATGTTTGCTATGGTAGCTGAAAGCATGTAGATATGTTTGTCAATCAGTTGGTTTTCGGTATAAGGTGGTATCTATGCATCCATCCTGTATTTTTATAGTAGTGTCCAGAAAATGTATTTCTTGCATAGATTGGTTCATTGTTAGGTTGATGGTGGGGTGAAAGTTATTGAATGACTGGTGGAAGGTGTCCAGGGTCTGCTGAGCATGTGTCCAGATAATAAAAATATTGCCAATGTATTGCAGATGCAAGAGAGGTAGAATAGTTTATTAACTATTGTTTTTGTTAATTTATTCATCTACTTTAAATATATACAGGGGTGCCCCGCAAGACGAATGCCTCGCAAGACGGAAAACTCGCTAGACGAAAGAGTTTTCCGTTTTGGAGGTGCTTCGCAAAACAAATTTCCTATGGGCTTGCTTCGCAAGTTCCTTGCGAGTTCCTGCTGGTTTTTTTCCCCTCCCTCCCCCTTTTTCTAAGCCGCTAAGCCGCTTATCAGCTGATCCAATCAGCAGATAAGCCACTAAAAGCCGCTAATAGCGCTAATAGCGCTAATCCGCTAATCCTTCAATGGGCTTGCTTCGGAAGACGAAAAAACCGCTAGACGAAGAGAATCACAGAATGGATTCTTTTCGTCTTGCGAGGCACCACTGTACTCTTATGAAACTGCAGGTTATTACAATGTTCCGATCTGTTTACAATTTGTCTGTAAATATTCAATAAACCATTTCCATTCTTTTATAAAAAGTTTGTTATCTTGATTTCTTATTTTTCTGGTAAGTTTTGCCATTTCTGCATATTTTATAAGCTTTTGAATCCATTCTTCTTCTGATGGAACTTCTGCTTCTTTCCATTTGGGGGCATTCTTGCTGCTGTAGTAGCATACATGAATAAGTTGATGTACAATTTGGGAAGTTATGTCCTTCTAATTCCCAAAAGCTTCTGGGGGTTGTTGTTTTTAACAAATGCTATTACAAACATCTTTTTCAATTCATTATATATCATTTCCCAGTAAGTTTTAACCTTACTACAAGACTACCACATATGATGAAAAGAACCTTCTTTCTCTTCCAACACTTATTTAATTTAGATTTATACATTTTTGCCAATGTACTTGTTGTCAGATTCCATCGATATATCCTTTTCATATAATTTTCTCTAAGGCCATAACATGCTGTAGACATCAGGAAGAACTTTCTGACAGAAAGATCTGTTTGTTAGTGGAATGGACTCCCTCAGGAGGTTGTGGACTCTCATTCACTGGAAGCTTCAAAGCAGAGGTTGGATGGCCACCTGTCATGGATGCTTTAGCTGAGATTCCTGCACTGCAGGGGGTTGGACCAGATGACCCTCAGGGTCCCTTCCAGCACTACAGTTCTTTGGTTCTATGATCAGTATGGAGGGGGTTGAAAGGGGGTGGCCAAATCAGGAGAGAAAAGGCAGTGCAGAAAGAGGAGTGATCTGTGTGTAGGAGAGAGTTGAGGAAAGTGACGAGGAGGGTGGAGAAAAAACGGAGTAAGAGTAAGAATGGGGATGCAAAGTAAGTTGCAAAAAGGAGGGAGTAGGCGGCTTGGGGATAGGGTTGAAGATGAAAGCAGGGGCATGAAAGGGCCTGAAAAACAGGAGATGGGATGAAGGTGATAATGGGTGCAAAGCAGAGCTGCAAAAAGAAGAGACCTCAGCAGTTGCATGAGATGGGAAGGGGAAGCTCTAGGGGTTTAATGTGTCAGGAATGGCAAAGAGTTTGGCAAGTGGAGGAAGCATGAGTGCAGCCTCCTGTAACTTTCCTATTGTATTACGCCTTGCAGCGGGGAACAGCACAGAGTTTATAAGGATGGGGATGTGTTGTACCCCCTGGTACAGACTCCATATTGACTTCTTTAACTCCTTCTGGCAGCTGGAAGCGGAACATTCTCAGCAGGCTGGTCAGTAGGATGAAAATTTCGGTCTTTGCCAGCTGCATTCCCAAACACATGCGAGACCCTGCGGAGGAGACAAGGGGAAAGCAGCAAGTGAGCAATAATTTACTTTCCAGTGTCCATTTCTTTGTACTCTACACAATACTATGGTGAACTAGACATAGTTAGGACAGGGAAACAATCAAGGCTGTTGTCAATTCCCTAGCCTGCTGAGTGCCAACATTTCATAGTTGATTATGAGAGGCAAACTTTGGTCAACTGCCCTGAGCAATAGCAGGATAAGTCACAAACCCAGATTGAAAGAAACTGAAAGAGATAGGAGGAGAGGGAGGAGAGGTTGTAGAAGCTGATTTCCTTGTGCTTGCACCCCTGGTTTCGGTGTCAAGGTTTCTGGGTTTCTTTGTTTATTTGGTGCTGACACAAAGAGAGCTGCAAGGCTCTAAAAAAAAATACTCAACTGCCTCTGCACAATCCCCAAGGATGATGTTCTATGAGCTTAAAAATCTTCTTCTTAATAATCTTCTTCTTAACCTTGCATTGTGCAAGAAGGTCCAGCACAGGGCTAATCATTTATTTTTATTTTAAAAAAGAAATCATAGTACTCTGAATTCGCTCTTCCCTCCCTCCCACCCAACAACATAAAATGTTTGGAAGGGTATATTGCTGGGGGGCAGGGACAATAAGGAAAGTGCCATATAATATCTGCAAGTTTAATATTCCAAGGGCAGCTCATAGAATGTCTAGTTGTAGGGTCACAGCAAACCGGGCTGAGACAAAGTCTCTGCCTAAGAGCTGCTGTCAGCCAGAGGTGACACTCTAAGACTCAGTAAAAGAACTCTTTGATGTCTTATGGGAAAAGTAGAAAACTCATTATCTCTAAGATGAATTAGGCACTTTAATTTGCCTTTCAACTGTTTCATCATCATAGTCTTAGAATACGATGGAATTCTAAGTGTAATATGAGAATTATGGCTCAACAAATCCCAGCATTGAGGTTTTCAGAAAAAAAAGGGATACAGTGATATAAGATCAGATTATAGAAAAGATTAAGACGACAGAGGTTGGAAAGGAATATTTAGAAGTTGCTAAAAAATTATGGATATTGGGATGCAGAAAGGGGGGGTATGGGGGAGTCCCGGAAAAGAGGTTTATGAAAAAATGTTATGAAATTATACGTGTTTGTATGTCTTTTTAGGTGTTTGTTTGTCTTTAAAAAATTCTGTAAAACCAATAAAAATTTTATAAAAAAAACAACAAATCCCAGCATTAACAATACAGTTGAGTGTACATTATGCATCGACCCAGGTAATCAGGCCTATTGTTCTCCGCCAGCCCACCTGAGAAGTTCATTGCAAAAGAGGTCTGAGCTGGTGCTCCAAGCTCAAACTGCATGGCTCTTACAAGCCATTTTTAAGTCTTTACACCCAGTGCTATTTTTCTAGAAAAAGAGGTGCTAAAACTTACCACAAACACCTTTTATAATGGCAATGATGCCCACCTGACAGATGCCAGAACTGAGTTCCTGTGAGTTACAGCTGAGAAAAAGCCCTGATCATACCAATAATTTAGGAACTTTCAGCACTGTAACTAAGTCAAGTTTTACTGCCTGTGCAATGCTTTCTGAATGCTGTGTGGAAAAGCAAAGGACTCTGACCTTTGGAGAGTTTCTATGTGAACCATTATAAACTTACCAAATGTGTGGTCTTTCCCCTCTTCTTTGGAAGAGGGAACTTTTGAAAAGAACTCACAAGGGCATATATTAAAGATCTAGCAGCCTATATTTCCACACTTTACTTTGCTGCATATTTTTTGATTTAAAATCTTTGCTGGGGTGTTCTCACCAAAAGAGTACTTGCCACCATACCTGGATCTTGGAATTCTCCTTTCTATATACTTATTTTTTCCCCTGACAACCAACCAGAAGAACCTGTAAAACCATGCTATATTATCATACAAAAATGGCTGGCTCATCTTTACTTTAAAACAGCATCTACAACAATTGAATAGGCATACAGTGGTACCTCGGGTTAAGTACTTAATTCATTCTGGAGGTCAGTTCTTAACTTGAAACTGTTCTTAACCTGAAGCACCACTTTATCTAATGGGGCCTCCTGCTGCCGCCGCACCACCGGAGCCCGATTTCTGTTCTTATCCTGAAGCAAAGTTCTTAACCTGAAGCACTATTTCTGGGAGTGTGTAACCTGAAGCGTATATAACCCAAGGTACCATTGTAATTATTTGTATAAAAAGGCTAAGAGATGTTTGGAAGTTAGCAATGAGGATGTCTGCTGAATTTCTGCAGGAACAATACTTTACAGCACGTGGCAGATGACATTAAACACCCAGCTCCTGAAAGATACGGGACAAAAATACTCCTTTGTTCTTTGAAAACGGAAAACTGGCACATACCCCAATCTCCTATAGAGGTCAGGATGAAAGAAGTAGAAAGCAGGGTGATTTCATTGCAGACTCAGTTCTGAGTGTGTTTCAGACCAGGCTAAATTACATCCCAGGAAAAGATGTAGGGTAGCTTTAGCCTAAACATGCATAGCAGTGCTATTCCTGCCAGAAGGATGTTATTTCTGCTCTGCCTCCCTTGCTGCTGCTGTTGTCATTTCCTGGAATCTCCCCAATAAGCATGCCTACAAATCACAACATAGCTTGGACATTGGCATTTACCTGCACCAAATGGCAGGTATTCTTCTCTAGCCACATATTGTCCGTTCTTGTCCAAAAAATGATTTGGGTTGAACTCTGTTGGCTTCTCCCATCGTGTTGGATCAAGAAGAACAGAACGCAGATCGGGAATAATAGTAGTCCCCTGCAAAGAAGAAACAATTGTAAGGGAATGCACTCAGAACACTGGATTGTCCTTCACTACCCTAGGGCTAATATTTGTGAAATTCAAACTGAATTTAAACTGGGTGGGGTTTTTGTGGGGAAAGTGGCATTTACCAGTGGCCAGATTCATCTCCAACTTTTTTCCATTTAAAAGCTGCCTGTATGGGCAGGGGAAAGGACGGTCTCATTCTCTCCATCCGTCTTTTAAAAGGGAAGACCCAAAACCAGAGGAAGACTGCTGGTCACCATATTTTCTCCTCCTTGATACATGAATAATAGAATTCTAGAGCTGGAAGGACTCCAAAGGACATCAAGTCCAATCACCTGAGATACAGGAATCTCAACTAAAGCTTAAATTACAGAAGAACATCCAACCTCTGCTTTGAAATCTCCAATGAAGGAAAGTCCACAACAGCTCTGTCAGAACTTGAAGCCATTGGTTTAGGTCCTGCCCTCTAGAGCAGGAGAAAACATGCTTTTTCTATTTTCCATGTGATAGTCCTTCAGATAGTTGAAGATGACTATCATATCTCCTCTCAGTCTCCCTTTCCCCCAGGCTTTAGCATAACTAGCTTCCTCAATCATTCCTCATAAAGCTTAATTTCCATACCCTTTATACTCTTGCTCACCCTGCTCTGCACACGTTCCAGCTTGTCAATATCCTTCTTAAACTGTGGTACCCAGAACTGGACACAGGACTCCACGTGTGGTCTGACCAAACTAGAATAGAGCAGTACTATTATTTCTGGACACTATACTTCTGTTGATGCAGCCTTGTATAGCATTAGCTTTTTTTTTAAATGCTGCATCACACTGTTGACACTATACTCCTGACAAAAAAAAAATAGCACTAGCCAATGGTGAAACAAGTCTGCAGATGGAACTCCTGCTCTTGTGTGGTTTTCTTGCTCTTCGGGTTTTAGACAACACAAGCTCCTGAATGGCTGCCTGCAACACTCAATACACTGCAGCCCAGTGATTCTGTTTGTTCTTGGGACACAGGAGTGCAGTTGTATCATGCTTCTATACCTTGGGAATGAGGAAACCACAAATCTTCACATCCTCTGTACATTGCCTGACAACCCCAAAAAGTAAGGCATATTTAAAGCGCTGTGTTTCATGAATCACAGCATTGATGTAGGGCAATTTCTTCTTATCTTGATAGCTGATTGAGTGAGCAGAACCTATGACATCTTCTATCTCCTTGTAGGCTTTATCTGAAGATAATGATAGAAACATATGGTTTATTTTGAATATTGCATCCCCCCCCCGATGGACATTTATTTCCCATAAACTTATTCCATACGATTCTGTGAATGAGTCCCTGTTTCTTACATTTATAGCCCACCTATTCCTCCAAGGAGCTCATGTCAATGTACATGGTTCTTCTCTACTATAGATCCCAGGGGTGAAAAGGGGGAAAGTGAACCTCCGCTCAGCTGTTTCCGGTTACTAGAGCTGGCTGTAGGGCTATGATCCAAGGCTGTCTGTTTTACACTTAAAAACAAACAAACATATCCTCCACCCCACAATATTTCCTACTTTCTTTCATTAATCCTCTTTTCCTTACTTGATCTTGGCAAACATCAATCAGGCTCAGGCACTTATTTCACAGCAGAGGCAATGATGGCATCTGCTGGGGACCTCTTGGCCAGTCCTCTGCATGGGATCCAACTGTTAGAGGTTGAGGTCCCTTTGCTCCCCCCCTAAAATATTTGAGGGGCCCGGACCAACCCAAAGTTGATGGATGTTACCATCCAAATGTGGACTGGGGCTTACTTGCCCCCTAATAATTTATTTGATTTGGCACCCCTGCCTCTTTATATCAAATAAATGAGCTTCTCTCAAAGAGAAAATCACCCGCTAAGCTGTGCAGAGGAAAAGGTGGCTTCATTGGCTATGTTTTAAACTGCCATTTATATTTCAAAAGATTCCAAAGTCCTTTTATCATGGCCAAAGAAAATGCAAAGAGGGAGTGAGTGAGCCCAGCAGAACTCTTCCAGGCTGAATGTTGAGCAAAGGGGAAGAGAGAAAATAAGAAAACAGGAGGCTTGTTACTGAAGTCATAATCTGTGCATTGTTTAACATTTCATATTTGTTGCAGAGTTTTAGAAGGGGTATGGCTTGTGGGCTGTCATGAAGGAACCTGGACTTCAGGATTCATCACTATACCCCTGGCAAAAACAATGACCTCTTTATGCATCTTTCTCTCCCTTCCTTTGGCCATGCCGTTTCCCAATCTTCAAATTGACAGTAAGAGCTGTTCGACAGTGGAATTTGCTGCCAAGGAGTGTGGGGGAGTCTCCTTCTTTGGAGGTCTTTAAGCAGATGCTTGACAACCATATGTCAGGAGTGCTCTGATGGTGGTTCCTGCTTGGCAGGGGGTTGGACTCGATGGCCCTTGTGGTCTATTCCAACTCTATGATTCTATGATTCTATGAATTGTCTTCCCTCTATTTGCACAGCCATTCCTCTCCTTCAGAAAAACTTTAATTGACTCACTTAGCTTCATCCACTACCCACAACTGCCTCCTGTTCCCACTTTCTTACACATTCAGACCCTCCATCTCTTCCTGTCCCAGTAATAATAGATTGGAAGCTTCCTATGGGGACAGGGCATTCAGGGCATTTTACATTTCTACTTCTGTTGACCTTGATTTTAGGTTCCAGAAACTATGTAGAAAAATGTTGGTGGGAAAAAGGGTTCTTTCTAGATGAGTAAGTCAAAAGCATTTAACTTATTTTGATAACCCTTTGTCTTCCAAAAGTTATATCATAAACTCACTTACTTTTAACTATTTCCGTTCCTTTAAGTTCCTTATTTTAGCACCTCATTAGATATGAATGAAACCTTTGAAGAATTACAGTCCACTGTCAAGAGGTCAAGAGAAGCCCAGGCTCCCATAGCTCCCTCTCTCACCTTGGATATCTGGATGACTTGCCAGGAGGAGAAGCGCCCATTTCAGAGAAACGGTGGTTGTGTCTGACCCTGCTACAAAGAGGTCAAAGATACACTGAGCCATGTTTTCTTCATTATAGTTAGACTCTGGGTCATTCCTGTTCTGATGTTGAAAATAGGGAAGGTGACATGTCATTTACATGCATTACAACCTGTCCTTCAGCACTTACTTTATCTACTTTCACCCACTTATTACCATACCACATTGTTGTTGTTTAGTCGTTTAGTCGTGTTCGACTCTTTGTGACCCCATGGACCAGAGCACACCAGGCACTCCTGTCTTCCACTGCCTCCCGCAGTTTGGTCAGACTCATGTTTGTAGCTTCGAGAACACTGTCCAACCATCTCGTCCTCTGTCGTCCCCTTCTTAGTGTGCCCTCCATCTTTCCCAACATCAGGGTCTTTTCCAGGGAGTCTTCTCTTCTCATGAGGTGGCCAAAGTATTGGAGCCTGAGCTTCAGCTTCACGATCTGTCCTTCCAGTGAGCACCATACCACCAGGAAATGCTTAATAAGGGGTCAAGGGTCCCATCACACCACCTGAGGTTACATGGGAAGGTGCCACCACCACTGCCCTGATGATGCTGCTTCCTCCCTTACCTGCATTGCACAGCAGTGCCTGCAAAGTGACAGCAGCAACAGTGGTATCCAGTTAGATCCTGTGAGATTTTGATGAAATCTCACCCAAGCTGCCACCACTGCCAGCACTGCTTCTTCACCAGTGGTGGACTACCATATTTTTCGCTCCATAAAACACACTTTTTTCCTCTTAAAAAGTAAGGGGGGATGTCTGTGTGTCTTATGGAGTGAATGTGTGGTCCCTGGAGCCAAGTTGCCGGAGTGCAGCACGCTCATGGGCTGCTCTTTGGCAGGGGGGGGGGACCGCGCTGCTCTGCCGGCAGCCTCCACTTCCCCCTGCAACCCCGGGAAGCTTTGGGAGGCTTTGCGTTGCTTTTGCTGAAGCCAGAACAGCAAGAGGGATAGCCGCGCAAAGGCTCTTCAACAACATTTGATTCAGAATATATTTTTTTCTTGTTTTCCTCCTCTAAAAACTAGGTGCATCTTATGGTCGGGTGCGTCTTATAGAGCGAAAAATACAGTAGGTGGTGCATCAACAGGGATGTTTCCCGTTAGCACTCCACTGCCCAAGGCTGTTAGCAATTTCACCCCTCCCAACCATCTTTTTAAGCCTCATTCGAACAGTTTGTTATAATACTGTTGTTGTTGTTGTTGTTGTTGTTGTTGTTGTTTTAAAATAAACATTTTAAAAGCCTTAGCCCCACCCACTAAATTGCTTCATGGATGGATTCAGAACAGGTGGTCTACAGAAAATTGGCCTGAATTGAGAGCCACAGATTGAGGCCACAAGGCACACAGCGGGGATTGTATACATTCCTGCAAAGGATAGCATGAGTTAGAACTATGCACCAACATATCCTCCACTGAAGAAAAGTGAAATTAAAAATGAAACCATTGAACCAGTAGAGCTTTCCTGTTGTCTCTGCCCATGTTTGAATGCGAGATGAACACCAATCCAGAATAATTTATGCACAGAAGCAATGCTCCAAAGGGAAGACCCCTTACTTGACACACACAAATTTCCACTCATTCACACTCACATTTGGGGTTATAGAAATACCTGGCATTTCCTACCTGTTTCAATAGATGTTTATGGATGGAAGTCAACCTACTTTAGGAACTACAATGACTATGAGGGAAATTTGGCGAAACTCGATGTGCTTTTCAGCTGAGATTCAGAATAAAAATATTGGTGTCTTGGCAAGACATTAGTATTCACATGTAGGACGGAATATAATGATTCCTTGGATGAGCAGGATTCAGTTTCAAAGCAGATACTTACTTTCTCCATCTCAAGTAGATAGAAATCAATGAAATCCTGTGGTTCATGCAGAGCCAGATTCTCCTTATGCTTCGCTATCTCCTCCTTTGCAAATGACACTACCATCTCCATGCAGGACAAGGCCTTCTTGTGGGGCCCTGGGAGATGTTTCACGAGCCATGGGAATGCTTCATACAACTAAAGGAAAGATAGCAAAAATGCTGTCATTACCATGAGGAAGCTTGGTCACATGTTTCATGTTTTGGATTAGCACTTTAATAATCTGCATAATTCTTCAGGGCTAGCATATTACTTTGAGTCTAACTGAGAAGAAGGAAGGTGTTTGCAGCTTCTACTGAATCTCACAAAAACTGGTTCTGGGAATTATCCCTAGCTGAAAATGTGAAAGAAAAACATTGCTCAATATATTTTCCAGCTCCCAGACTTCATTCCAAAACTGGGAATAATCCCAGGACTCCTCCTGGAACAAGTGAGTGATCTTTTTGCAGGAGGTGGGGATGGGTGGAGAATATGGCGCCCGGGGGGGGGGGTGGCATTCAAGTCAGTTGACATTTAAACATGAATTTGTCTAATATGCAAGTTCAAACACAGCCATCCTTTGAAATTTTTATTATTACTTATTTTATTTATTAAATTCCCCAGTTGCACTGTCAAATAATGCCCACCTTTCCGCTACAAAAAATCTTTTAAAAACAAAATTTTTCCTTTTTTCCTATTTTCTGCATTAAAGATCAATTGCATACCTTTTCTGAATACCATATATATATATATATATATATATATATATATATATATATATATATATGCAGGTTTTGGTGTTTTCAGGTATCTTCCCGTGTAAGAGTTGGGGTGTCTAGGCGACGTTTCGACGAGGTCTCACTCGTCATCTTCAGGCTGGTGCTTTCGGCTTCTTGTTACTAGAACAGAAGCCGAAAGCACCAGCCTGAAGATGACGAGTGAGACCTCGTCGAAACGTCGCCTAGACACCCCAACTCTTACACGGGAAGATACCCGAAAACACCAAAACCTGCATTCCTGTACCCGTGAAAATCTACGAAAGCAAATATATATATATATATATATATATACACAAAAAAAAAAGTTGTACATTTATGTCGTTTGTGACAAGGGAAACAAAGTTCATAACAACAAAACAAAAAACCCCCCCAAAACTCATATATTCTGACAATAAATCTTAGTGTACAGCTAACTTCCTGTCGTCTCCATACTTCACTTAGTATTTACTAACTTATTGCATAAACATATCCATTCCTTTTATAATAAAGTATTATTTCTCCTATATCCTTATTTCTTGCTTAATATAGCTACAAAGGATATTCAAAGGCTATGACTGAGTTCAAACTGCAACAACTGTTCTTAAGATATGTTTTTAAAACTTCCCATTTTGCAATACAATGGTACCTCTGGTTACGAACGTAACCCGTTCCGGAGGTCCATTCTTAAGCTGAAACCGTTCTTATCCTGAGGGGCACTTTTGCTAATGGCACCTCCCACTGTGCGCACGCCTCTGACGCGCGACTTCCACTCGCATCCTGGGGCAAAGTTCACAACCAGGAGCACCTACTTCCAGGTTAGAGGAGTTCGTAACCCGAAGCGTGCGTAACCAGGAGCATTCATAACCAGAGTTACCACTGTAAATACTTGTTTTGAATTATCTTTCATTTTTCGGTTAATTTGGCTAGCATATTCAACTAATTTTTGTAACCATTCTGACCTGAAAGGGATTTTATCTCTCTTCCAGTTAGTCGCCATTAGGATTCTCGTGGCGACAGTGGCATATAATTAGATTTAAACCTAATCTATCTTCTCCAACACTCTATCCTCTATCATAATGGATTCCAGATGGCTGAATGGGGGCCCTAAGATCCTTGGGAGACCTCTCTGGCTCAGTAGGAATGAAAATGTCTACTCACAGAATGCTGGATGCTGCCTTGAAATTTTAGGACAAAATCTATGGCTTCTATCAGCTTCCGGAACTTTTCATCTTCAAGAGCAAACCGGTACCCAAAAACTACAGCACATATCACGTTGGAGACTGAATTAGTGATGGGCATGGAGGGGTCAAGTGGTTGTCCTGCAAAATAAAGTTATACCAATGTGAGTTCAGCTGCTCCTGTTCATGCTGAGAGTGGGATTTTATGGTGGTCAAGAGAAACCTGCTGTGATCTCCAGCACAATGGGGCAGTGTGTCTCACAGAAGGGTTGGTGGTTCAAGTCCACCCAGGGACAGCTGTGGTCAGAATTCCTGTATTGCAGGGGATTGGACTAGATGACTCTCTGGGTCCCTTCCAAGTCTACCATTTTGTGATTCTAAAGCATATTACATTCCTTTCCAAAATGGACAGAGGCAGTACACATAGATTTCTGCAGACTGGAAAATAAGAAAACCCATCACCATCACATTGGATCATGTACCCTTTGAACTTGCAATGACCTCCACAAGCTGACGGGCCTCCTCTGCTATTTGGTGCTCCATGCCTTTCTTCCCCAGTCCCAGCTTCCGCATAGTAACCACTCCAAGCCGTCTCTGTTGCTTCCAGACGTGATCATTTGAGAATATAATACCTATGGGAAATCATTGAGAAATTATTATTTACAGAAATTAATGTAAATAACTAAGTTGCCAGCCTGGAAGAAACTATGTTCACTGAAGTTAATGTCCTTGAATTTAATAACTACTTGGTCTCTCTGAAGCAAAGAATTAGAAGATGATGCAGAATCCGTCTCAGAGTATTATATGGGCATCTCTACGATATTGGTGTAACAGAACCTCACTTTCTATTGTCTTTTGTCATTCAGAAATTCATTATTCATTATTGTGTGATAACAGAACAGAAATCAGGTGGTCCCAGTAGTCCCTGCACTTTACAGTATCAGAAAAATGTGAGATCTCCAGATATGTGATATCTACGATGGGGGATTTTGTCTAGCGTTTAAAATTATGGAAAACTCAGGTGATACCTGCAAGTTCAGTCTTTGTTGCACAAACAACCAGTGTTGATAAAGATAAACCCAACTCCTTCTGTGGCATTAGCTATCATTCATTCATTCATTCATTAGCTATCCCTCCCAGTTTGGTGTCATCTGCAAATTTGATGAGCATCCTCTCAATTCCTCCACCCAAGTCATTTATAAAGACATTGAACAACAACATGCCCAGGTAAGAACCTTACAGCACCCCCTTGTCCTCCTTTCCAAAATGATGAGGAACTATTAATGAATTTGGGTTCTGTCAGTCATCCAGCTACAAATCCACCTAACAAGTACCTCATTCATTTTAGCAACTTCCTTGCAAGAATATAATGGGGGGTTTTGTCTTTGACTTCTGGGAAATGAAATTGCCAGTGAGGCAATGGAGGAATTTGCCGGACCTTACATTCTTGGCAGAGTTTGAGTTCCAACAGATATCAGGGAAATTGAAGTCTCCCATGACTCTCCTTTTTTGAATGTTTGGTATTCTGTTCTAGGGAGGCAGCATCTAAGTCTTCAGTCTGGTTTGGCAGTCTATAGCAGAGTCCCACAGTAAGGTCACTGATGTTTCCCTCTTATACAGTTTTTACCCATATAGTCTCAATCTGCTTTCCTTGCTCAAGGTCTCTTCAACAGGTGTATACTTTGTATTGTTTTTCACTCATATTTAGTTGTTGTTTCTGCACTGTTTTAAAACCATTTTAGCTGTTTTTATATGTCTATATTTTGCTGTGAGACATTCAAGCAGAAGGCAATTGATAAATTAATAAGTGACGATGATGGTGACTGCCCACTGGGTCTACCCTAAGTAGGATTATTGTTCAGTACCACCAAACTTGCCAACAGAGGTCCGTATAGTAAAAGCTCTGGTTTTCCCAGTAGTAATGTATGGAAGTGAGAGCTGGACCATAAGGAAGGCTGATCGACGAAGAATTGATGCTTTTGATGGTATCTGCAGGAGGCACTCACCCACAGAGTCTGGTTATTGACTAGGTATATAAGGAATGAGATAATCTTTTGAGCATCTTGATCCCAAGTTGTATGTGCCTTTATACACCAAAACCAACATCATGAAATTATTCTGTGAGCCACCCCAATATTTTGTGATGAAGGGCGGTATATAAATTTAATAAATAAAATAAAATAAACCCAGTAGCTAATTGGCAGCCAGTGGAATTCTTTCAACTGTGGCATAACATGTTGGCTGTTTGTGCCCCCATGAGCAGTTGACCCATAGCATTATTCATCAGCTGCAGCTTCTGGACCATTCGCAAGGGCAGTCCCAAAAAACAAACATTGCAGTAATCCAACCTGAAGGTTACTAGTGCATGAATGGCAGTAGTTAGGCTATCCATAAAACACTTGCTAGATGATTGGGTTGCATCTAGGTAAGTTTTACTCACAGAAGACTCATGGAAATTAATAGACCTTCATTAGCCATGCACATTAATTACAATAGGTCTACTGTAGGACTAGCATTGGCTCCAACAACCCATTTCCTGCAGTTAATAGAGAAGCTTTGTTCTGTTTATCCAGGCAGTCATTTAAATTTTTCTCTGGGGGAAATACCAGTAGATTGTCTCATTCTTCACTACTCACCCTTTCCTTTTGTGTTAAAGAAAGACGGCACTGGTCGCTCGTCAAATTGTTCAGAGTGGTCAATTAGAGCTTCTTTCACTGCTTGGAATCCAGACAGGACTACAAGGGGTATATGTCCCGTCCACATGGTGTAAACGTTTCCATATTGCTTTGCCATCTACCATTTGGGTCAAAAGAGAGGAGAGGAATGTTATGTTCAAAGTAAACAGTTAAGTATTTCAACTTAACACATGAGCCTTCCTTACCTCTACAGCTTCTCACAGCTTCTTTTGCCAGCATCTCCCTCCCTCCCTCCCTCCGTCCCTTCCTTCCCAACCCATTTGTTTTACTCTCTCTTGAACATTTTGTGCAGGGATGTGGAAACTGGAGCCCACCAGTGACTGTAGAACTGCAACTCCCTGCCCATTGGCCATGATGGTTGGAGCAGATGGGCATTGTAGTCTGGAGGGCACCAGGTTGGCATAAACTGGGCTAGATCACTGGGTCAGGTTTCTGACCCACGGTGGGTCACAGCAGGAGCATCGCCACCAGACAAATATATGGTAAGGAATTAAAAAGAGGTCTCCCAAATATATCTCTGGGCTAGAGATTATTACCAATTTCAGATGTTTTAAAAGTTATGTTCTTATCTGATGGCTGAGTAGTCTTGTATTCTTTGAATTGTTTTCTCTGGAAAAAAATGGCTTATAAATGGCTTAAATAAACAAATAAATGAAAGAAAATATGGACTGACAAGGAGTGAATTCTTGCGGAGAAGGCAATGGAAAACTACCTGTTTTGATTTTCTATCTAGCTTAGATTGCTGCAATGTGTTATACATAGGGCTGCATCTAACAATGGTTCAGAAATTTCAGATAGTGCAGAATTCAGTGGCCAGGTTGCTCATCAGGAGAAGACTGTTTGAGCATATTACACTGATTCTGCTCTGACTGCATTGGCTGCCAATTAGTTTCTGGGCCCAATTAAAAGTATTGGTTTTGATCTACAAAGCCTTAGGATCTCAATGCCTCAAGGACTCCCTCTCCCCATATGATCTGATCAGGACCCTGCAATCATCATCTGGGGCTCATCTTTGTGTGCTTCCTCTACAAGAGGTCCAGGGGATGGCAACACAAAAACTGGCATTTTCTGTAGTCTCTCCTTTTTGTGGAATGTTCTCCCAAGGGAGGTTCAGCTGATGCCTTCATTACACACTTTTAGGTGTTTAAGACGAAACTGTTGCTCTTCAACCAGACCTCTTGCTGATTAACATCTTACACCTTTTCAAAATTTGTTTGTGGGAAGGGTTACTGGTTTGTTAGTTTTTTGTTCTTGTTTTTATCGTGTGTTTTATGTATGTTGTATTCTGTTGTTGTTGTTTAGTCGTTTAGTCGTGTCCGACTCTTCATGACCCCATGGACCAGAGCACGCCAGGCACTCCTGTCTTCCACTGCCTCCTGCAGTTTGGTCAAACTCATGCTGGTAGCTTCAAGAACACTGTCCAACCATCTCGTCCTTTGCCATCCCCTTCTCCTTGTGCCCTCAGTATGGAGCAGGAACCGGCAAGCCATTCCACTATCCCTGCCAAGAAAACTCCATGGACAAAGACAACAGGCATGTTGTATTCTAACTTATAGAAAACACCCGAAGGCAGCCTTGTATTGGGAAGTTTTTAACATTTGACGTTGTATTATGTTTTTATATTCTGCTGGAAGCCACCCAGAGTGGCTGGGGATACCTAGCCAGATGGGTGGGGTATAAATAATAAAATTATTATTAATTATTATTATTGTTATTAGGTTGTGAACTGCCCTGAGCTGTGGATTAAGGGTGATATTTATAAATTTAAGGACTAATAATAGCTACATGTGAGCGACAAGCTCCTTCATTTTCTTGGAAAGAGATGATGAGCTCCTACTTCATTGCCAAGGGAACGTTGTGCCCATTAATCTGTTGGAAGGCGGGAGGTTCCCAGCATTCTAGGTCATAGGCAGAATACAATGGAAGAGAAGGAAGATAAATTCCAGAGCTTATCATAATAAGCTGTTTGATTAGCTCAGCTTTTGATTTGCAAGATGTGTTTCAGAGATAAGCCTCCTTAATCCAGCAGCTACAAGCAAGGTACACAGTAATAATATTAAAACTAATGTAAAAGGACAAGGTTCTTATTAATATTGAAAGGCACAAAACCATGTAAACAAGGTCAGTTATATTAGAATAATTAGGACATGGGTAGCTAAGTGAAATCAGCAACATGCCAAAAAGTTGCTGCATTTTCTATATGGCAAGTGTTGAATTGTAAATGGTAGCAAGATCAGCCTGTGAACTTCCTGTCCCAGTGCCATTTCTTTCACAGTGGCAGTCAAGGGCAAAGTTTGTAATACAATGCTCTGGGCGAGAACCAAATTTGTCACCCCCAAATAAACCTTCGCAGTTAAGGATCTTCTCAGTTTTGCACACACAACCTCGGTGCCCTCAGTGCTGGACCTCAGTGGAGACTGAATGATGGGGGCGGAGGCGCTCCTTCAGGTTTACTGGGCCGAGGCCATTTAGGGCTTTAAAGGTCAGCACCAACACTTTGAATTGTGCTCAGAAATGTACTGGGAACCAATGTAGGTCTGGTGCAATATGGTCTCAGCTGCCACTCCCAGTCACCAGTCTGGCTGCCGCATTCTGGACTGGTCAGTGGCGTAGCGTGGGTTGTCAGCACCCGGGGCAAGGCAAGTAATTTGCGCCCCCTAACCCGTGGATTTTGCGCCCCCTAACCCGTGGAGCGCAGCCCCCCAGATGTTGCGCCCGGTGTGGCCGGCCCAGCCTGCACCCCCCACGCTACGCCACTGTAGCACAGAACACCATCCCTAATCCTGCAACTGCAAAAAGTTCTGCAACACAGCACAACAGACCGTGCAAAAGGATCGTTGTTGATGCTTTTATTAAAAAAATGTAAACAACAGCCATCTTTATTTACACTATGAGCTAACTGTCTGAGATGGTTAAAACCAATCCCAAAGGGCCCTTACAAACAGTAGATTATGCTACATTTTCCTTGTTTAAATCCACAATGTTTTGGTTTTTTTAAATGCACTCTACCTCCCCACCCTTATACCCTTTCCACCCAAGACGTACACCTGATGCCTTTGTCACACATTACATGCACCCAACCCCTTCCCTGCAGTCAGCTAGATTTCCCTCGCAATAAACGTGGGTGGGTAGGTACCGGAGAAGGGAAACCTGAAAAGAGGAAGTGGCTGCTTTCCTGCATTCTGCCTCAGGGTCTTACTGCCCACCCTGCTCTGTTTCGTTGCTGTGTTTGCTCAAACGGAACAAAGAGCAGGGAAAGCCCCTCCCCTCCAGGCAGAGAGAGAGAGGCGCCCTCCACGAGTTGTCGAGCTTGGGCAACGGCTGCGCGGCCGACGGCGAGGCGCTAAGGCGCCGGCTCCCCAGGCTGCAGCGCTTGGCCAGGCGCTACACTTGCATGCCTGGCCGCGCCCAGCTCGCCTCAGCGCAGCGGAAAACAGAAGCAGTGGCGGAGACGACGACCCCCCACCCCAACCAAGCCTCGATTGCTTGTCCCTTCCCTCTGGACTCGTGCCTCCCCCAGGTGTTGCGCCCGGTGCGGCTGGCACCCCTGGCACCCCCCACGCTACGCCACTGGGACTGGTTATAGTTTCTGGGTCACCTTCGAAGGTAGTCCTACATAGAGTGCATTGCAGTAATCCAAGCAGGAGATAACTAGAGCACACACCACTCTGGTGAGACAGTCTGCAGGCAGGTAGGGCCTCAGCCTGCGTACCAGATGGAGATAGGAGACAGCTGCCCTGGACACAGAATTGACCTGCACCTCCATGGAAAATTGTCAGTCCAAAATGACTCCCAGGCTGCGCACCTGGTCTTTCAGGGGCACAGTTACCCATTCAGGACCAGGGAGTCCCCCACACCTGCTCGCCCCCTGCCTTCCAAAAACAGTACTTCTGTCTTGTCAGGATTTAGCCTCAATCTGTTAGCTGCCATCCAACCTCCAACCAATCTGAGTAGGCTGAAAGCAAAGAGTAAGGTTACCGTAACTTCTGTCATAGAGCTTCAGTATGCTGACGACAACGTAGTATGCACACACACAGAGGATGACCTCCAAACCACGTTAAATATCTTCACAGAAGCTTACGAAAATCTTGGCCTATCGCTCAACATCCAAAAACCAAAAAAACCAAAGTGCTGCACCAACAAGTACAAAACAACCCCTCTGCAGCACCACAAGTCCAACTCAATGGTGCAATGTTGGAAAATGTTGATCATTTCTCCTACCTGGGCAATTATCTTTCCACAAGGGCTGACATTAATGCCAAAATCCACCATCGCCTGAGCTCTGTGAGTGCAGCATTCTCCCAGCTAAAGTGCAGAGTGTTTAAGGACCAGGACATTCACAGGGATATCAAAATGCTTGTTTACAAAGCTTGTTTACTGCATGCTTGTGAAACATGGACCACTTATAAATGCCATCTCCAATTCCTCGAAAGATTCCATCAATGGTGTCTCAAAATGTTTTTATACTTCACTTGGGAAGACAGGCAAACTAATGCCAGTGTACCGGAAGAAGCAAAGATCACCATTGTCAAAGCAATGATTCTTCAACATCAACTTCATTGGACTGGTCATCTTCCAAAGCAACTACTCTATTCTGAACTAAAAAATGGAAAGTGTAATGCCAGTGGTCAACAGAAGAGCCTTAAAGACTCTCTCAAGGCAAATCTTAAAAACGTAGTATAAACACTGACAACTGGGAAACAGTGGCCTGCGAGCACTCCAGTTGGAGAACAGCCTTTACCAAAGGTGTCATGGGCTTTGAAGACACTCAAACTCAAGACAAAAGGGAGAAACTTGCTAAGAGGAAGGCATGCTTGGCAACCCTCGCCATGATCAACTCCCACCCAGAAACCTATGTCCCCATTGTGGAAGGTTGTATGGATCCAGAATAGGCCTCCACAGTCACTTAAAGACTCACTGTTAAGTCTATGTTCATGGAAGACAAACTTACTTGGCTACAGGTGATGGAAGAAGAAGGAGGAGGAGTTGCTCTTGGTGAGATTATTACCTGGAGATTAGTGTTTACTGCCGAGATCCATTAAGAATGATTTGCTATTTTATTAAAAGTGTTTCTAGTTTGAGTGACCAATATGAAGATTTTCCAAGGCTTAAGAAATTGAGTAGCATATGCAGGTTATTATCTGTTGAAAGGTTGCCATGAATGAATGCTGCGGACCTACGTTCCCTGTCATTTTTTAATGCCTTTTCTTAAATGTATCTGTTTGGTGCTGTGGGGTTTAGATATGATGTGCATATGCACCAGAAGTGATAGCTCCAAAAGACTTGAAAAATGCAGGCAAAGATTTTCATGTTAAATCTCTGGTTGGTCATAATCATAAGTGTTATGCGCTTACATACACTTTAGACTACAGACTCCACTAACCCAGAAATAGTACCTCGGGTTAAGAACTTTGCTTCAGGATGAGAACACAAATCGTGCTCCGGTGGCACAGTGGCAGCAGGAGGCCCCATTAGCTAAAGTGGTGCTTCAGGTTAAGAACAGTTTCAGGTTAAGAACGGACTTCCGGAACGAATTAAGTACTTAACCTGAGGTACCACTGTATAATGGAGAGCAAGTGGTGAGTGGGCAGCGCCAAATTTTAGCGCTGCACAGGGAGCCACTGAAATTTGAGAGCCCCAAATCCTCCTCTTCTTCCATCATTGTTCTATCAAATTTTTATCTGCATGGCAGCTTCTAGGTCTGCCTGTGTATGGCCTATATAACACAGTGGCAGTGGCAGGAATGAACTAATTCAGATTAACAGATTCACAGAATTAATTCCAAAATCTCTGAATTGCTTTTGTTTTCTTTTGTTTGTTTGTTTATTAAATTTGTTAGTTACTTTTACTTGCCCTTATTACACCTGAAAGTAGTTTGTAAAAATTCTGGGTGACTTGAAAAGGAATTAAGTTACTTTTGCAATGGAACCTTGGATGATTTTTAATTAAATTCAGTTTTAATTTTAATTCAATGATTTTTAAGTTAGGAGTTTCATCGCATTTAATTGTGTCTTAAATTGTGGCCCTTGCAGTTAGCATTTAAACCCATGGTACTGTTTAAGCTTAAATACCAGAATGGTTGGGGAAAATTGATAAAACAATTATTGACATTAGACTGAGTTATTACTAAGAAGTACCTTAATGAAAGTATCTTCACGAAGCTTCGCCCCGGATTTCCACAAACCTCCAATGAGAGGAAGCGGAAAAGGTCCTGGAGGATATTGCCTGCGTGACCAGAGTTGTTTCAGGAAGTGCAGAATCAGAAGAACCACCAGGACAGCAATCAAAAATGTCCTTATCTCCATCCTTCTCTTTCACCTTGTTTCTTTCTAGGATTCCTGGTTAGGTTCAACTCTCCTTCTTCAAGAGCTTTTTGATCCCTCAGAGACCTTGGCTTTTCTCTCTCTCTTTATATACTCCATTACTAAAAGCAATAAAGCAACAAAGGTTCTGACACCCCATCAAATAGCCCTGTAATGAGACCTCGTGGCATGCACCACAGCCAGACTCTATAATCATTCTTATGTGTGTCACTCAAATGTCCGGGGGGTGTGTGTTTAATATGAATTGCAATTAGAATTCTAGGTAGTGTAAGACTGATTTGTGCCACAAACATTCAGGGAAATGCATACCATACATTCATGAAATTAAAAAAGTATGTGAGAAAAGGCCTGCTTCATCAGACCAATCAGTCCTATTGAGTGCAAGTGCCCACGGGAAGCCCTCAGGCATGACATTAAGGCAATATCCCTCACCCACTATTGTTCTCCAGTATTTGCAGCATCTGATCCTGGAAATCTGGCATTGTCCAAGGGTGCAATGGGAAGCCTGAGCCCCCCACCCCACCCACTTGCTGCCTCCTTGTTCACGAGGTGGTTCCCTATTTTTCTCCCTTGAAAAGTACATAGAGCTAAAGGAGGAAGCTGGGACATGGGCCTGCTTTCCCACATCTTCTTTCTGCTCCATGTGTACTGGATCCAACTTTGGAAAAGCAAAGTGTGTATGGGCACATTCTCCTTCTCTCCTTCTCCTTTGGTGGTGGTGGGGCTCATCTGGGAGCCAAGTGCATGGTGCTCATAGGCAGGGATAGCCAACCTAAGGCCCAGGGGCTGGATGCATCCCAATTGCCTTCTCAATCCGGCCCCCGGATGGTCCGGGAATCAGCATGTTTTTACATGAGTAGAAAGTGTCCTTTTATTTAAAATGCATCTCTGGGTTATTTGTGGGGCCTTCCTGGTGTTTTTACATGAGTAGAAAGTGTCCTTTTATTTAAAATGCATCTCTGGGGTTATTTGTGGGGCATAGGAATTCATTCATCCCCCCCCCCAAAAAAAAATATATATAGTCTGGCCCACCACATGGTCTGAGGGACGGTGGACCGGCCCACGGCTGGAAAAGGTTGCTGACCCCCGCGACTAATCCCAAATTCCCAAGGTGTCCATGGGCCTAAAAAGGTTTGTGATCCCTCCTGGAAATGGAAGAGAATCATCATGAATGATGTCCATTAGTAGTGTATCCTTCACGAACTTGTCTAATATCCCTTTAAAGTCATTTAAATTGGTAGCATCATGGTTGTGTGAATGTTTTCTTTCTTTCTTTTATATTTCCATGGATTTCTCTGCTTCATCTCTCTAATGCTCAGGGAAGTCTGAGGTATCTGTCATATAGCCTTGATTTTCCAAACCATGCCTACAGGCAGGTCTGGCACAGCCTTTAAGTGGGGTGAAGCCATTTCCTCAAATGGTGGCCTGTGTCACATCTTTTTTGCCTACTTCACATCATTGAGTGTCATCGGTGTGACTGGAGTGGTGTTTTGTTAGAATTTAGTTCCAGGTGGGTGAGTGGATTTTGGATAATATCTGACTAATATTGGAGCCAGCGCGGTGTTCAGCCCTGTCAGGCGCATCTGGGTCAATGCTCTCCAATGGGGCCACATTGTGCAAGACAGGTTCAGATGCCAAATAAACAGGGAGCATGCAATAAACAGAGAGGAGTTTCCAAGGGCTTTGAGCAGCTGGCAGCTAGCTCAGAAAGATGGGAGAGATTAAATCCTTCCTTCAGTCCATTCACCTCCTGGACCTCATTGGTTTTGGTTAATTTGGCTGAATTATTCCGATTGCAAATTCTATAGTTGTTACATTTTAATAAATATAACCAGTTAGCCACCTTTCTGGTCTTGAGTCTTCTTGGGTGTGTTGGCAATTAACCATTAGTACAGTGGTACCTTAGTTCTCAAACTTAATCCATTCCGGGAGTCCATTCGACTCCTGAAACCATTCAAAAACCAAGAAACAGCTTCCAGGTGGCTGCAGGAGCTTCCTGCAGTCAAGCGGAAGCTGTGTTGGACGATCAGCTTCCAAATAACATTCGCAAACCAGAACACTTACTCCCGGGTTTGTGGCATTCGGGAGCCAAAATGTATGAGTACCAAGGCATTCAAAAACTAAGGTACGACTGTTCTTCAAAAGAACTGGGTATTAGTTATTTAGGAACAGCAGAATGAGGAGAGATGGTTTCAGGAAGCGGAGAAGGAATCTTGATTTCATGTGCCCTGGAGACCAAGATAGGCAGCAGAGCAAAAAGGAGGCACGTTCTGGGCTGCTGCTGCTGTGTGCCCCTCCACTGAATACTAAAGGTTGTATATATGTGTAAAATAAGCCATACTCTTAAAACACTATAGCCTCTGCCATGTCTCAACTCCCAACAGAAACATGACCCTGGGTGGGTGTCTGGAACCCTTGTGGCTGGATGATGAGGAGTGGAGGGAGGATCTATCTGGAGAACCCCCTAGGGAAGCCTCAGAAGAGGCAGGCTTAGAGTCAAGGGAGTGGTGGTGGGACAGGTCAGAGGATGAAAGGGCAGCAGAATAGTTGGACTTAACTGTCAGGGGACTTAACTGTCAGGGGTCCTTTACCCTTACCTTTTAAACAACTCAACACCCTGAAGAAACTACACTTCCTATTATTCTCTGGGGGAATCCATGACTGTTGGTGCAGGTGGTGCCTGGTACTGAACTTGCACTTTATGCTGCTCATGAACCAACATCCTTCACATGGATAAATAAGGAAGCATTTCCTTCTATGCAGCGGAAACCAAACAGTGTGCACTTGAAGAATAATAAGTTGGTAGCATCAGATAGATAAGAAACCTGGGAATATAATAATTATACTATGATATCTGATGTGAATTAGCCTATAAATATGGCACACAGGTAAAGCTTGTTGATTAATGCAATATGGATGACTCAAGACCTAGCAAACCTCTCCAAACACAATGCCAGAGCAGGGTCATTGGCAGGTGCATAATGGCAGTGGCAGGTGAAGGGAGGCCACAATAATGACACAGGAGACAGGTATTGGGTTGTATAAGGCCACAACGTGATTGACTGCAGGAAAGAGTAGGTTTGGCTAAGGCATTGGGCACGTGTCCTGCATCAGGCAGCCCGCCTGCTATCTGATAGTAACTTGTGTTGGGGAGTCACCCCCAACGTGAATTGAATGGCACAATCCCACACAGGCTGCCATTGGGAGAGGTGTTTTGGTCCATTGGTCTCCCAGAGTCACCCCTCCTGGACCCCCCTACCTAGGTACCCCTGTGACTAAGGGTGCAACCCAATGCCTTTTTTGACAAAGTTGTGAAAACCTACAAGCTGGTCAATTTGCTTGCCCTCCCTGGCCCCAAATATGCTGACCAAATAAACCACAGCAAGGTCCATAGGTAATGTGCACACTTCCCCCTCAGGCAGGCCCCTAAGGACTGGGTGGGTGGGGAAATCCCAGAATGACTGGCTAACAGGGTGGCCAACACCTGGCCACCCCCTTAAATGCTTGCAGCCCCCAAGCCCCAGCCCTCAATTGGCTGAGCAGGCAATGCCCGCCCTTACCTGAGGGCCCGATGCAGCCAGAGGTGAGCAATGCCAGCCATTCCCTCCCCTGGCTGCGCCAGAAGATGGCAGCCTTCCTGAACCCACCACGGCTGTGCCATGTGACAGTGGCTGCCCATCCAGAGTCTCAGATGAGTGGATAGAACGGAGACTTGGAGACTCATAAGTCATTCCCCCCCCCAAGTAAATAGAATACAAGCAGAATGCCCACAGTCATGGCTTCCCTCAGTGGCGATGTTGCCAAGACTTGGCCCCTCCTGCTTCCTCCTAAAGCCCCTCCTCTGGATGTTTCCCAAGCAGGCATAAACTCTGGTGGGAAGGGTCCCCCTTGGGCTTTCTGAGCCTTCTGTTCAGCTACATGCAAAGACCTGCATGACATTGGAGTCAAGGGAGGAGGTGGGACCAGGTAGCTGCTGAGAAGCTGTTTCAGCTTTTTGGTTGCAGCTTCTTCCTCTTCTCTTGGAGGTCCCAGACCTGAGGTGCCTTCCTCTGCTCCCTGCCCTGCCTCTGAAGGGTTTTCTTCCTCTGGCTCTTCTTTTTCCCTTGAGCCTGTTGCTTCTTCTGCCTCCCAGGCTCCCTCCTCCTCTGACATGTCTTCAGAGTCCCACCACCACAATCCTGGCTGTGAGTCTTCCTCCTCTGCTGCTTCCCTAAGGTGCTCCCCAGCTGGAGCCTCCAACCACTCCTCTTCATCCAGGAAGTCCTTGGCACACAACCATGATAAATTATTATTAAAATTATTATTGGCTGTTAAAAATGAATTACATCAATAGTCACGGGTAAACAATTGCGGCACAGAAAAATATCTGCTTCAAAAGCAATTGTGTTCTCAAATGAATTCTTTGCTGGGGGTTCACTATAAAACCCTTGATGATTGTGAAAATATTTTTGTAGACTTTACTTCACAATAGAAAAGACTTGAAACAGAATCCAAAACTCTGTGTAATAAAACAAAAGGGTGGACTATTTTTTCCTTCAGTTACTTGATATTACAAGACTCACTTCAAAAAATGGTTTCACTTGGGTACACCTTTAATTCTTGAGCAGATTAAGGCCTTGTTTTTTAAAAAACCACAACAAAAAAACCACAACCCTTTCTGGTACTGTATGATATCTGAGAAGGATATACTTAAGTCATGAGTTAAAAATAAATAAATTGAGATATATACATACACCTGTACAACTGAGATTTGAGGTACCATAAAAAATTGACCCTGGGGTGCCCCAAAGGGCTACTTCAGCATTTCCCTAGTAAACTATTTTATTTTAGAGGATGATCTGTGCCTACAAATCTGGGTGCAGAATCTGGCTACCAGCCAGGTCGTCTTATGATCTTTGCCTAAGAGGAGAGAATTAAGTTGTCTGAAAGATTGGTGAACCTCTTCAGCAAAGGATCAATGGTGTCTCTACGGATCTCAACATAAAGTCAAACTCTGTACATCTGGGTATGGCTGAATGCACCACAAAACACCATAAGCCTTAAGGAAAGTTTCTAGAAATTTATCTTTAGAAGGCATTTAATACCAAAGTGTATTAATTGCATATACTCAACAGTTGATAGCTTTTGTTAGATGTGTAAAATGCCTCTGTCGATACACTACATATCTTTCGGAAATGTCCCCAAATAACAACATTCTGACCTGATGTTATCAAGGAAATATACTACTAAGTGGGCCTTCTTTTCAGCTAAATTAAGATAGTAGTATTGACAAATGATGGAGAGATGACCCTTATAAGTGCAGCCATAATAACCATTGCCTACAACTGGGGCAAAAAATATACAGGACTTTATTGAATAGAGTTAGGGAATATAGCATAAATGCTAAAATGACAAATCTGATTCGGGGTAGTGGGGCTATGTAAGAATATGATTGCTTTTTTTAAAAAGTAACCTTTTTAATTACCGTATTTTTGCTCTATAAGACGCACCAGACCATAAGATCCACCTAGTTTTTGGAGTAGGAAAACAAGAAAAAAAATATTTTGAATCCCAGATGCCAGAACAGCAAGAGGGATCTGGCTTCTGGGATAGCCTCTTGCTGTCCTGGCTTATGGGATAGAATCATAGAATCATAGAGTTGGAAGAATTAAAAAAGGGTGACAGACATGATTGTGGAAACTATCAAGACATCTCTCTATTAGCTGCGGCCGGCAAAATTCTTAGCCAACAGTTTCTTAACAATTTCCGAGGTGACCCTTCCCAAATGGTTTTCAGCCTTCTAGGGGGACAGTGGACATAGAATCATAGAATAGAATCATAGAATCATAGAGTTGGAAGAGACCACAAGGGCCATCGAGTCCAACCCCCTGCCAAGCAGGAAACACCATCAGAGCACTCCTGACATATGGTTGTCAAGCCTCTGCTTAAAGACCTCCAAAGAAGGAGACTCCACCACACTCCTTGGCAGCAAATTCCACTGTCAAACAGCTCTTACTGTCAGGAAGTTCTGTGCGCAGCTTCTCCTGGGCAGGGGGATGAAGGCTGTACAGTATTGCTATAATGAAGTACAAGAAAATCTGAATCTATGTTTTGCTGGGAATGCTGTGAGAGTTTTATTTACTCTGTTAAATGCATTGCTCTTCTTTTGCTTTATTTCTTTTTTCCCTTCACCCTCATCTCTCTTTTTTTCATTTTCTCTTCTTCTCATTAAATCCACATGCAGCAGGGTTTCTGCAAACCTCACATCATCAGGAGGAGGGAGATCAAAGAGGAACTTAAGGGTTCCACAAAGACCGAATTACTGACTTGAGCCCCAAAGTAGCTGTTGATCTTCTTGAGCTAAAGCTTAGTGGAACCACAAGACAAAGCTATGTGGACAACTGCATGGTGCGGTGGTGGAGCTCTGGGGGACTGTGTACCATACCCTCCAACATTCCTCAGATAAAAATAGGGACATTCATTCTACGTCTGTATCACTGCTGGGGAGGGGGCTTTTTAAAATTGATCTCCAATGTTACATTTTTACATAGTTCTTACTGTATATGTGGATGTTTGCTGTAAACTCACTTTTATGAATATTTTTCTTAAATATTTTTCTCAAATAAAACATAATCATGAGGAGAGTTTTCACATATTAAGTAGCCACCCCTAGGCTTGTGGATGGCAGGATCTAGAATCAGCCTACTTTGAAAGCAGTGTGTTGAGGACAAGCATGAAGAATTCTGGCTTGAGGGGGAAAATATTAAATAAATAAAGTTTAAATAAAACATTGTTGGACTTCTGGGTCTTCTCTTGACCTTGGGTCCCCGGCAAATGTCCCCAACCTGCCACCCTATGGAGTTGGCCCTGGATATTCAATTAAGTTTTACTCAGAGTAGAACCATTGAAATTAATAGACATGACTGACTTGGGGCCCTTAACTTGAATGGGCCATTTCTGAGTAAAACTTGCTTGTATACCACCCTATAAAACCCTTTCTAAAATCATACAGTTGTTACTGAGTAAAATGATAGGGTTACATGCATTAGCCTTTTTAAAATAAGGTGCCTAAATATCAAAATACTAGGTGCTTTTCTGATTTCGGCTGGCAACTTATTCCAGACGGCTGGAGTTGCGGTACTAAAAGCCCAATTTCTATGCATACTAAGTATAGAAAATGCACTGGTCAGGCAGGGAGATAGGGAAACTTGTAGGTTAAAGCAGAAGTAAAGCTGTTGCTAGGGACTGGGGAGAAGCATCTAGGAAGCTCTTTTCCAGGTGACAGGTCACCCCAATATTTCCTTTTCCTCTTCACTGATTTACAGTGGCATTTCCCCCACCTACACAGGTAAAGCGGCTCAGGAGGAAGAGAAGCCTGGCTGACAGACTGCCCTTACATCCTGGAAGGAGATAACCATTCTCATCCACATGATACACAGCTCACATGGAATCCACTGAGAAGTGGCACCAGAACTGGCCTTGCCACCAAGAGCCAATGCCAGGACCAAACTAGACATGGCAGCAGGCAGCGCCATCTCATGTTTTCCCTAACTATTCACAGGGATGGGAGCGCCCAATTCTCATGGAAAAGGCATCCCAGGGGAAAGGTGAGACTTATGGCAGTTTGCATTCTTTCTCTCTCTGCTTCTGCTTCGTTTTGGCAGGCAATGGTGTGTGTGAAAAGTCAGCAATGGCCTTATTCTGGAGGCATGTTAAAAGTTCTCCAAGCCCTTTGCAAAGAGGAAAGCAAAGAGGAGGTTAATAAAAATCAAGGAAAATCGTCTTCCATTGTGTTTTCTAGTACAGTGGAACCTCGGTTTTCTAAGATAATCTGTTCCAGAAGACTGTTCAACTTCCAAAACGTTTGAAAACCAAAAACTCAATACAGAAGCCTCAAAAAGAAAAATTAATGCAGAAACTCAATACAGAAGCCTCCTTGGAAGTTCGACTCCCGAGGCACGTTCGAAAACGGAAGCATTTATTTCTGGGTTTACGCCATTCAAGTTCCAAAACGTTTGAAAACCGAGGTTCCACTGTATCTTAAATCCACACTTGTGAACAATTAGGTACTACGCCACTAATTTCCAGAGATGTTGCCCTGTTAATCTTTTTGTAGCAATATCAAAGAGGCTTGGGATACTTTAAAAGTGGGTCATCATGCGCCTTCATGAGATGTGCAGTCCCGAATTATTACAACAGGGCACAGTACCCTTCTGATCTGAAAAAACAGAACAAAAAACACACACAACACATTCCTACGTTTGTTCTGAAAACGTTCCATTGATACCTGGGTGTAAGCGTTACTTGCAAGAGCTACTGAATACAGAGGGAGGTGCACAGCAGCGATGAGAGAATCAAAGAATCATAGAATCATAGAGCTGGAAGAGACCACAAGGGCCATCGAGTCCAACCCCCTGCCAAGCAGCTCAGCGAGAGTAGCCGGGGCCATATGAGGTGAGAGAAGGAGGGATGGACTGCAGTCAGGATAAGCTCCTGTAATTCCCTGTCCGAAGAATTGATGCTTTTGAATTATGCTGCTGGAGGAGACTCTTGAGAGTCCCATGGACTGCAAGAAGATCAAACGCATCCATTCTTAAGGAAATTAGCCCTGGGTGCTCACTGGAAGGACAGATCGTGAAGCTGAGGCTCCAATACTTTGGCCACCTCATGAGAAGAGGAGACTCCCTGGAAAAGACCCTGATGTTGGGAAAGATGGAGGGCACAAGGAGAAGGGGACGACAAAGGACGAGATGGTTGGACAATGTTCTTGAAGTGACAAACATGAGTCTGACGAAACTGCGGGAGGCAGTGGAAGACAGGGGTGCCTGGCTTGCGCTGGTCCATGGGGTCACGAAGAGTCGGACATGACTAAACGACTAAACAACAACAACAATTCCCTGTCTAGCTGCCGCCACTTTCCTCCTACTCCTTGTTAGAGGTTCACTTCAGCCAGCAGTGAGCCTGACTGCTTTCCTTGCCAGTCCCTCTCCCTTTCCCTTTCAGTCCTTTTGAGTTGCATAAGCACAAATTTCAGTGGCGCACTGTAACGCCAAAATCCATCGCCTCTCTCTTCTTGCCGTCCATTGCACAAAATAGTGGTGGCACTTGTTGGGCTGCCCCAGAAGCTACGTCCCTTTGCCACTGATATCTGAGCACCATAACCCTGAAGCAAACACATCACACACAGCCTGCTGGGCTGCTGAGCATGAGCAATCATTTTCTGACAGTCTCAACCGCAAGGTTCCCAGCCTAAGCTCAAGATAAGGGAAGTCCGGGGACATACCTTGAGCTAAAATATAGCAACCACTCTATAGCCAATTGTGAGAATAACTGACTTAGGCATGCTTTGCCTATGCATATTCTCAGCCAATCTTCTTCTTCTTTGGCAATCACTCGTAGCCGAGTAAGATTGTCTTCCAAAACAGGGTTTTAGCATCTGCACAACATGACCAGTCCAACAAAGTTGATGTCGAAGAATCATTGCTTCAACACTGTTCCAACAGAAAAAAACGATGCTTTTGTGTACTTGCTAGGATAGTATAAATGCTTTTGTATTTTGTGTGTTCATAATAATAATATAATCATTTATTATTTCTACCCCACCCATCTGGCTGGGTTTCCCCAGCCACTCTGGGGGGCTTCCAACAGAAGGTTAAAATTACATTAAAACATCAGTCATTAAAAGCTTCCCTAAACAGGGCTGCCTTCAGATGTCTTCTAAATGTCATATAGTTGTTTATTTCTTTGACATCTGATGGGAGGGTGTTCCACAGGGTGGGCACCACTACTGAGAAGGCCCTCTGCCTGGTTCCCTGTAACTTGGCTTCTCGCAGTGAGGGAACTGCCAGAAGGCCCTCAGTGCTGAACCTCAGTGTCCGGGTAGAACGGTGGGAGTGGAGACGCCCCTTCAGGTATACAGGACCGAAGCTGTTTAGGGCTTTAAAGGTCAGCACTCAGTCTTTGGGAAACATCCTATCAAGTCTGTATTCTGCAGGATCAAATAAACTTTTTTTTTTTTTTTTTTGCAGATCGATATTTATTGATTTTCCAAGAGAAAGAAAAAGAAAAAAACACAAAAGAATAACAAAAAAAAAAGAATAACAACAAAGCACAAAACAAATACACAGTGTATACAATAAAAAGTTTTCACCTATCAAATTAACATTGTCATCTCTTTCTGGACTTCCTTCAGCTCGCCCGTGAATCTTCCGCAATAGAAATCAAAAATACACATTGCCTGGTTTGTATTGTCATTACACATTCCTCTTCCTCTATTTTCCTTAAACAATACCTCTTAGTCTTTCACAGTGCTTCTCTGAATCCCCTTAACGTTATTTGACCTTTACTAATATGATCCAGATAATCTACATATTTCTCCCAATTCTTGATAAACTTTTGGTCTCTTAGGTGTCTAATCTTCCCCGTTAATCTGTCCAAATCTGCGTAGTCTAATAACTTCAATCTCCACTCCTCTATTGTTGGCATTTCCTTTTTTTTCCACTTCTGGGCAAGAACTATCCTTGCTGCTGTGACTGCGTAATAAACAAATTTATGGTCTTTCTTTTTTATTTCGTTCCCTAACATCCCTAACAGAAAGATTTCAGGTTTTTTAATAAACGTATACTTAAGCACCTTCTTTAATTCAATATATACTTCTTCCCAAAATTCTCTCACTCTCCCACACTCCCACCACATGTGGTAAAAGGCGCCCTCCTTCTCTTCACATTTCCAACATTTGCTGTCTACTTTATACATTTTCGATAGTTTCGCAGGTGTTATATACCACCTGTAAAACATCTTCATGACGTTCTCTTTCACCGTCATACACGCAGTAAAGTCCAAACCTTCTTTCCATAGATTCTCCCAGTCCTCGAATTGTATAGCATGGCCTACATCACTAGCCCACCGAATCATTACTGTCTTAACTTCTTCATCTGCCAAATTCCAATCCAACAACATCTTATACATTTTAGATATTATTTTCACCTCATTATTTATAATTTCCGTCTGAAATTTCGAATCTTTGTCTGCGTACCCTCTGTCTTTGGCCTCTTTTCTGAACATCTCATTAACTTGGAAATGGTGCAGCCAGTCATACACATGCTCCTTAACCTGCTCATATGGTTTTAATTTCCATTTCCCATCTTCTTTCATTAGCAGTTGGCCATATGTTGCCCAGTCACTTCTCATATTAATTTTCTTAACACTCATCACTTCAAGGGGTGAGAGCCAGTGCGGGATTTTAGGTTCTAATATATTTTTATACCTTTCCCATACTTCGATAAGTGGGCCTCTAAAGATATGATTTTCAAACCCCTTGTGTATTTTCCTTTTACCACACCATAAATAGGCATGCCAACCGAACCTGTTGTCGAAGCCCTCTAAATCTAGTAGCTCCTTGTTCTCTAGTTTGACCCAGTCTTTTATCCAGCTGAGGCATGATGCCTCATAATATAATCCCAAGTCTGGCAGAGCAAAACCTCCCCTTTCCCTTCTATCTGTCAGCAGTTGAAATTTTATTCGAGGTTTTTTGCCCTGCCAGATAAATCTTGATAACACTCTTTGCCATTCTTTAAACGTTCAGCTCCCCTTAATTATAGGAATAGTCTGAAATAGAAATAATACCCTCGGTAGTACGTTCATCTTAATAGTATTGATCCTTCCCCAAAGGGATAATCTCAATCCTCCCCATACTTCCAAATCTTTTCTTATTTCTTTCCACACTGGCTCATAGTTGTTTTTGAATAGATCTATATTTTTGGGCGTGAGCCAAATCCCCAAATATTTCACTTTCTTAACCGCCTGTATCTGTGACTGGTTTTGGATTATTTCTATTGCACTTTGATCCATATTCTTTACCATCATCTTTGTTTTCCTTTTATTTAATTTAAAGCCTGCTATTTCCCCAAATTGGTCTATTTCCTTTAGGATTTCTTCTATTGTATTTATTGGGTCTTCCGTCATTATTACTAGGTCGTCAGCAAATGCTTTGGTCTTGTAGGCATATTGTCCAATTGTTATTCCTTTAATTTTTCCATTTTGCCTAATTGAATTCAAAAGTACTTCTACTACCATTATGAATAGCAGCGGGGAGAGTGGGCATCCCTGTCTTGTGCCTTTCTGTATTTTTATTTCTTCTGTCACGATGTTATTTATGATCAGTTTAGCTTTTTGTTCTCTATATATTGCATTCACATCATTAAAGAAGTCTCTGCCCACTTCCATATGTTCTAAATTCTTCAACATGAAGTCCCACGCCACATTATCAAACGCTTTTTCCGCGTCTACAAACATCATTATCGCCTGCTTGTCAATCCTAACCGATAGGAATTCTAGCATATTAATTATGTTTCTTATGTTGTCCCTCATATACCTGCCAGGAAGAAACCCAGCCTGATCTTTGTGAATAATTTCTACCAGTAGGGACTTCAGTCTTTTCGCCAGAATTCCTGCGAAAATTTTGTAGTCCGTATTCAGCAACGAGATTGGCCTATAGTTCTTAACCTGGGTTAGATCTGCATCCTGCTTTGGAATAAAAGTAATAAACGCCTCTTTCCAGGTCTCCGGGATTTCCCCTTTTCTTAGAATGTTGTTCATAATCTCTTTCAAAGGGTTCACAAGTACAGATTTCATCTCTTTATAATAGCCCACTGTGAATCCATCGGGTCCCGGAGCCTTCCCTCTTTTTAAATCTTTAATTACCTCCTCTATTTCTTCTATTTCAATTGGCTCATTTAATCGTTGTTTCTTGTCGATTGGAATTTTCTGCACCATTTTGTCTTTCAGAAATCTTTCTATCTTCCTTGAGTTGTTTCTTTCTTTATTTTTATAAAGGCTTCTATAATAGTCTAGAAACTCTTTCCTAATTCCTTTTGGATCAGTAACCTCTTCTCCCTCTATTATAATTCTGTTTATCGTGCCTTGTTCCTTTCTCTTCTTGATTTGCCACGCAAGCCACTTACCAGATTTATTTGAGAATTCAAAGTTCTTTTGTCTTAGTTTTTTGATATTCCACTCTACTTCTCTATTCAATATTGCAGCGAATTGGGCTTGCAAAATTTTAATGTTTTCTTTTATTTTCTGACAGTTGGGTTTCCGAATTAATTTTTGTTCGCCATCCATAATCTGCCTTAGAATTTCCTCCTTTCCTTTCTCTCTATTCTTATTTTTGATCGCATTCTGTTGGATAAAATATCCTCTTATTACAGCTTTACTTGCGTCCCAGACTATGTTAATATTTGTACCTTTGTCACAATTATCCGTGAAGTATTCTGATAATTTTTTATGCGCATTTTCTACGATTCGCTGGTTATTTAGGAGATATTCTTTTAGTCTCCATCTAAAGGTTCTTCTCTCATAACTCTCCAGTTCCCATTCTATCGGACTGTGATCAGAAATTACTCTCGGTTTTATTTCAACTTGTTTAACCCTAGGACATAGTTCACTTGATATCCAGACCTGGTCAATCCGTGACATCGACTGGTGTGGCTCAGAGTGAAATGTATATTGTTTATCCAATGGGTGTCTAAGACGCCAGATGTCCAACAAATTGCAGTTTTTCACCCTTCCACCCATTGTGTTTTATTGGCGTTGGAAAGACAGAGAGGAAGGTCTTGTCTTCAATAACATCACGTTGCCCTGCTTGGAAAAATTGGGTTTTGGTGGGACACAGTGTGAAAGCATGGTTGCTAAGCAGTTTTTGTGGCTGCCAAGGAAGAAACGGGGCAGTTAACGGTTATATTGTGTGCTGATTTGGGCCTGTGCACAGATCCTTCTTGAAAGTTTTGTCATTGCTTCTTGAAATGCTGTTGATTTGTCCTTTCTTAATGACATTTTAAGGAATTGTTCTGATAACTGAGTCTGTGTTTGAAAGCACAAAGAAAATAATGAGCCAGGCCTTTGTGTTATGCAGCTCTGGTACTGAGGATTGCCCTCTGGTGCAAATATGCTGGAAATTTGCCAACTTGCATCCTACAATGGGTGGGGACTGGGTAAGTTGCTGGAATGCAGAACTGTGACTGGGGGTGTGCAACAAGGAGAAAGATGAAGGCTTGAAGAAAACCTGAAGGACTGGAATTTTCTTGAAAGAAATAAGCTATAGCTGTAATTGTTAAAAGTGTAATTGTCTTTTATCTTCTGTTTTAATTATGTTTGTTCTAATGCCTTCATTAACTTGTATGTAATTTCCACACAATAAGTGGATCTGCTCTGTTTCAGCACCCAGAAAAATGTCCTAACACTTGCAATCAGGAACCTTGATAGAGTTTCTGATTCTGGGCAGCCTCTAAAGACGTTGAAAATAAAACAAGTGAAGAAACACAAATTGAAGAGCAGCATCAAATAAAACCATCTAAAGGGAATGAAACTGATTATACCTGAAGGAGCATCTCCACCCTCATCGTTCTGCGTGGACACTGAGGTCCAGCGCCGAGGGCCTTCTGGCTGTTCCCTCACTGGGAGAAGTGAAGTTACAGGGAACCAGGCAGAGGGCCTTCTCAGCAGTGGCGCCCGCCCTGTGGGACGTCCTCCCACCAGATGTCAAAGAGATAAACAACTACCTGACATTTAGAAGACATCTGAAGGCAGCCCTGTTCTAATGTCTGGCATTTTAATGTATTTTTAATCTTCGTTGGAAGCCCTGAGTGGCTGGGGAAACCCAGCCAGATGGGCAGGGTACAAATAAATTATTATTATTATTAAAGATTACTGGGATAAAACAGTTTTCAAGGACTGTTTAAGGGTAGCAAGAAAGTAAGTCAAGCAGCGTTCAAGTGGAGGGCCACCACTGAAAAGGTCATTTGTCACTGAAACTCATGAATCTGATTGACCTTAGTGGTGTAGACTAGAGAGCAGAACATCTAAGCCTTGGAGCTTCTAAGGCCATCTTCAAGCCCAAGCTGATTTACATGGGTATGGGTAGCTAAGACCTGCCCTTGTAAGTGCCTGGCTGACGTATTCAGCTATGCCATTGAAACCCTCATTAATCTCTGGCATAGGGACTCGTGCCCATCATATGTGCTTGACTCATTCCCCTTCGTGGTTCAGTCAGTGTCAATAAGATTATTTTGATTTGCCTATGATTACTGCTTTACTGTGAAGTGGCACTTCCGCAATTGAAAGAGGCTTTTATTATGTTATTACACCTCTTTCATCTGACCTCACATATTATAGATCAGATTACAATTTGCTATATTGATTTAAGGTAGTGTGCACCAGCTACAGGCCTTATCGGGATGGCACGGGTTTCCTTTATCCTTCTAAATCTGGTTTCTGGGTTGCTTTGTGGATTGAAAGTGCCTCTTCCTGCTGGTTGAATTACTAGCACTGGGAGAAGGACAAAGGTAGGGAGGCCCAGCTATCTTCTTAGGCTATCAGTACTATCTTCCATGGCTATCAGTACTATCAACCATAGGTTTACGCTGGCTGACACGGAGATGAAGTGACTCCCTACCTACATTATGGGTAGGTGCCAGAAGTTGGTTCTGGTAGACAATTAACTTATTGCAAAGGACTTTCCTATACTATTCATCAGGATTGTTTGCCATGCTGATTCATATTCACATGAAGCCTTCGTACATAGTCACCAAGAGGATCTTACAGTAAATACCATGTCTTTAGTATGCTGTCGTAGCTGCAAATCTCCTTTTCATTTAATCTGCAGGCAGCAGGGATTCTGTAACCATGGCATGACATGAGTGATAGATTGAACAAGGAAGAATCAATCAAAGATCAATCTAGGCAAAAATTGTAGAAGAGAGAAATAACAGTGACCTTATTGTGGGTGTCTGCTATAGACTGTGGAGTCAGACTGAAGGCTTGGATGATGTCCTCCTAGAGCAGATTGCCAAACATTCAAAAAGGACAGATAAAGTAGTCACAGGAGACTTGAACTTCCTCGAAAACTGTCGGAACTCAAAGTGATCCTTAAAATTTAACAAAAATATATATTTTTTAAAAACAACAAAAAACAGTGAGTCTGTAAGCAACTGTGGAAGCCTATTCTGGATCCACACGTCCTTTCACAGTGGGGACATACCGTATTTGCCCATGTATTGGGCGAGGTTTTCTGACTCAAAAATCACGTCAAAAAACTGGGGTTGTCCAATACACAAATAGTAGCATGGCGGGGGGCAAGGAGAGAAGTGCCGCGCCGCCAGCCATTCGGTTGGTGGGAGCACGGCTTCCCCAGATGCCACAGCAAGCAGGAAGTGATCTGGGGGGTGCTTCCTGCCCACAGCTGGGGGGGGGGGGAGAAGCTGCGTACCGTAAGCCAGCTCTTTGGCTGGAGCACAAATTCACTCGATGCCACTTTGCACAGGAAGCACTCCCTGGATCGTTTCCCATGCGTGGCGGCATCAGGGGAGGTTGCGCTCCTGCAAATCGGATGGCTGGAGGAAGGGCAAATTCACCCGATGCTGCTGGGTGCAGGAAACGATCTAGGGATTGTTTCCTCCCCGCAACTGCGTGAGGAGAGAGGCTCAACAACTTTGGGCCATCTTCCCTCATTTTCTTAAAATTTAGTACCCCAAAATGGAGGGATCTTACACAAGGGGGCATCTTATAGACAGAAAAGTACGGTAGGTTTCTGGGTGGGAGTTGGGTAAGGGTTTACCAAGCATGACTTTCTCTTAGCACGTTTGTCCCTTTTGTCCTGAGTTTGAGTGTCTTCAAAGCCCATGACATCTTTGGTAAAGGCTGTTCTCCAACTGGAGCGCTCAAAAGCCAGTGTTTCTCAGTTGTCAGTGTTTATACTACATTTTTTTTAGATTTGCCTTGAGAGAGTCTTTAAACCTCTTTTGTTGACCACCGGCATTACGCTTTCCATTTTTTAGTTCAGAATAGAGTAGTCGCTTTGGAAGACAATAATCAGGCATCTGCACAACATGATCAGTCCAACGAACTTGATGTTGAAGAATCATTGCTTCAGCAATGGTGATCTTTGCTTCTTCCAATACACAGCCTTAGTTTGCCTGTCTTCCCAAGTGATGTGTACAATTTTTCAGAGACACTGTTGATTGAATCTGTCAAGGAGTTGAAGATGGCGTTTATAAGTGGACCATGTTTCACAAGCATACAGTAAGGCTAGTAGTACAATAGCTTTGTAAACAGGCATTTTGGTTTCCCTCAAACACTCTGCACTTCAATCGGAAGAAAGCTGCACTCACAGAGCTCAGGTGATGCTGGATTTTGGCATCAATGTCAGCCCTTGTGGAAAGATAATTGCCCAAGTAGGAGAAGTTTCAAAGAGTATATTAGAGGGTATAATGTCAATTTAACCTATAATAATAATAATAACCTAATAATAGATTATGCAGCCAACGAAAGACTACCTAGAATGCCATGGAGAGAATGCCTGGGAAGTCCAGGGAAAAGATAATGATGAATTATTATGAATTATGAATGATGAATTATATATAAGTTGTAAAATGCATAAACAAAACAAACAAACAAACAAAAAACTCAAAGTTCAGGGTAGGTGTGATCCCAGCTGTACATTGTCGTACTTTTCCCAGAGTCACTCTTGACAAGTTAAGATGACAGGTGGCTATGGTTTCACTGGAGATGAGATTTGCAGTGCACCCAGCCCCCTTGTGATCCACAGGGGGAAGGAAAACAAAGGAAGGTCCCTCCACACATGCTTGGTTAAGGGTGGGTAGATGGAACACAGTAAGTAAACTGAAAGGAACAACCATAGTCCAAAAGACTTGGTGTTGTGGTTATTCACTCACTAAGCAAGGCCTCCCCCTTTACACATAGAAGTTAGTTAGATACCAACTTCCAAGCGTATTCAAATTAGCTTAGCCATAGTTAGCTAGCTAACTCCAACAGAGCCTCCTTCTGGCTACACATCAGTCTCAAGGAACAACCCTAGACTTCACTGGCACATGTACCAAAGGAACAGGCGAGACTTCTGCTGCCTTGCTGGCACAGGATTTTAAAGGGGACAACTTAACTTACTGCTCAAGGCACAGATTGCTGGTCCCTGACTTTGTGCTCCTCTTGCTTCAAGATCAGGTATACCCACCTTCCTTCCTTCCTTCCTTCCTTCCTTCCTTCCTTCCTTCCTTCCTTCCTTCCTTCCTTCCTTCCTTCTCCAACCCCGCTTTTCCTTTAGTGTGAGTCTGTAGCAAACTGTTGAACTCACTCTCTGGGCTTTTGGGTAGCTAGGGATTCTTTTAGTCTATAGAATGAAAGTGTGTGTGTTGGTTTTTAATATTTGTCATTTGGTTGAAAGGGAAAAAAATACTGGATATAGTAAAATAAAATGAGAATTCCCTGAATGCCTAGATCCAAGTTTAGGGCAAGTACTATGTTAGAAGTGGATCTTGAGACCCTCAAAATAAAATCTGAACAAAATTGGTGAAGCAGCAAAGAGTTTATTGATTACCAAACGTTCTTGCAAGAGCAGGTGTCCAAAGTAGGCACACCCCGGCTTTGGCAAAGCATAAGCTTATATTCCCTATACCCAAAGTGCAGGTCCCCTCCCTTGTCTCCCCATTGGCTGGATACTACAAGGTTTACAGCCTATCAAGACTGCCTAATTTCCCTACTAACATTATTTATTATTTCCCTTATTTGCAATTACTTGCTAAGCCAAGCAAAAATGCCGCCTTCTGATCACAAGCTCTAACATCTCCAGTTAACAAGTGTGAATCGATCTGGACTGCTGGCAAATGTGTACTTATTACAACCACATCCTGGCCACAAACTCTAAATATCTCCAGCTGACAAGTGTGAGTCGATCTGGACTGCTGACACTTGTCTACTTATTACAACCACATCCTGACCACTAACAGGTGTAAACGAGTTCTATACTTGCTGAAGAGTACAAAGAAATCGTATTCCAGCTGTAGGCTGCCCTATCTACTGCGGTTATCTAAAAGTTGAAGCATTTTGGCTTCTTGTAAAAAAGCAAAATTATCATTACTCACATACTATTTGATGAGACAGCCCTGGCAGAGACATAAAATCACAAGACATGCAGCATAGTAAAGTGTGGACATATAGGCTGTTGGAGCTTTAAAATGTCCCCTTGTAAGTTCCTTCCAAAGCCACACAATTCTCTTAGCATGGAAAGAGACTGTTGGTGTAATTTGGAAAAATGGGTGAAATTGTGTTAAAGTGCTTGGGGCATGTTTTGAATAGCCCATCCTCCATGTCTGGATTCTGCTTAGAGCTAGAGTTAGCATGCCAGCTGCACTGGGTGGCTCAGAAACAGTCCAAGACTAAATATCCGGAGCATGACTCATCCACCTTCCTTTTCTCTAAGGAATGTATGGAGGTGCAGAGGCAGCTATAAGGCCTGTCTCTTCTTATTATGGAGAGAGGCAGTCCTTGGGACACTGTGGTCCTCAGCCGTTTAAGGCTTTATAGCTCGAAACCAGCACTTCGAATTGGGCCTGGAAACTAACTGGCAGCCAGTGCAGTCTGACAAGGATCCGTGTAATATGCTCAAACCATCTTGCCCCGATGAAGAACCCAATCACTTAAATTTACACTAGCTGAAGTTTCCAAACCGTCTTCAGAGGCAGCCCTATGTATAACACATTGCAATAATCTAACCTAGAGGCTACCAAAGCATAGACAACAGGAGTTAGACTGTCCCGGCTCAGATAAGAGTGCAGCTGGGCCACCAGCCAAAGTTAATGGAAGGCACTCCATGCCACTAAGACCACCTGAGCTTTGAGTGACAGCAAAGGATCCAAGAGTACCCCAAAACTATGTGCCTGCTTCTTCAAAGGGAGTGTGACCCCATCAAGAGCAGGCAACCTCCCAGCCATCAGGTCTAGAGAACCACCCACTAACAGTGCCTCAGTTCTTATATGGATTGAGCTTCAGTTTGTTGGCTCTCATCCAGTCCATTATTGGGGAAAGATGTGAAGTACAATCAGAACTGTGTGTCATCAGCATATTGCTGACAATGTATCCAAACCTCTAGATCTTCTTCTTCTTCTTCTTCTTCTTCTTATTCTTCTTCTTCTTCTTCTTCTTCTTCTTCTTCTTCTTCTTCTTCTTCTTCTTCTTCTCTGGCGATCATTCAGAGCCAAGTAAGATTGTCTTCCATAAACATAGTTTTAACAATGAGTCCATAAGTGAGGCCAATTCTGGATCCACATGTCCTTCCACAGTGGGCACATTGGTTTCAGGGCGGGAGTTGAACACGGTGTGGATTTGCCAAGCATGCCTTCCTCTTAGCACATTTGTCCCTTTTGTCCTGTGTTTGAGCATCTTCAAAGCCTTTGGTAAAGGCTGTTCTCCAATTGGAGAGCTCACAGGCAAGTGTTTCCCAATTGTTGGTGTTTATACTACAGTCTTTAAACCTCTTTAATTGACCACCAGCATTACACTTTCCATTTTTAAGTTCAGAATAGAGTAGTTGCTTTGGAAGACGATAATCAGGCATCTGCACAACATGACCAGTCCAATGAAGTTAATGTTGAAGAATCATTGCTTCAACACTGAAGATCTTTGCTTCTTTCAGTACACTGGCATTAGTTCGCCTGTCTTCCCAAATGATGTGTAAAAAAATTCAGAGTCACTGCTGATGGACTCTTTCGAGGAGTTGGAGATGGTGTTTATAAGTGGTCCATGTTTCACAAGCATACGGTAAGGTTAGTAGTACAATAGCTTTGTAAACAAGCATTTTGGTTTCCCTGCAAATGTTCCGGTCCTTCAATCGGGATAAAGCTGCACTTGCAGAGCTCAGGTGATGCTGGATTTTGGTTATCAATGTCGGCCCTTGTGGAAAGATAACGACCCAGTAGGAGAAGTGATCGACATTTTCCAACGTTACACCATTGAGTTGGATGTGTGGCGCTGCAGAGGGGTTATGTTGGTGTCACACTTTGTTTTTTTGGATGTTGAGTGACAGGCCAAGCTTTATGTAAGCTTCTGTGAAGATATTTAGGATGGTTTTTAGGTCATACTCTGAGTGTGCACACACTACATTATCATCAGAATACTGAAGCTCTACGACAGAAGTTATAGTAATCTTACTCTTTGCTTTCAGCCTGCTCAGATTGAAGAGCTTTCTATCTGTTCTATATACGATTTCTACTCTGGTGGGGAGTTTCCCTTCGACAAAGTGTTGCTGTCATATTTTCATGGAGGAGCCGAATGATGTTCACAAATTTATCTGGCCAGCCAATTTTCAGAAGGACAGTCCACAGGGCTTTACAATTTACAGTGTTGAAGGCCTTAGTCAGGTCAATAAACGCCATATACAGGGGTTGGTTTTGCTCTGTGCATTTTTCTTGAAGTTGTCAAGCAGTGAAAATCATGTAGACTGTCCCCCTAGAAGGCTGAAAACCATTTGGGAAGGGTCACCTCGGAAATTGTTAAGAAACTGTTGGCTAAGAATTTTGCCGGCCGCAGCTAATAGAGAGATGTCTTGATAGTTTCCACAATCATGTCTGTCACCCTTTTTTAAAGAGATTGATAATCTTGGCATCCCTAAAGTCTGCTGGGATCTCTTCTCTCTTCCAGACTTTTTCAATAAGCTTGTGAAGTTGTTGTGTAAGTTCAATTCCACCCACTTTGAAGACTTTGGCAGGCATCCCATCAGGTCTGCTGGCTTTGTTGTTTTTCATTTGATTAATAGCTGTACACAACTCTCCCAGATGGAGATACTGCAAGCTCATCTCTAACTTGGTTTTGCGGAATTTGTGAGAGGACCTCAGCAGCTACGGGGGAGTTGTTGGTAATATTCTTTCCAGTGTAATGCAATAGCTTCTTTATCTTTTAGAAGTATGGTACCGTCTGCTGAGTGTAGGGGGCATATGCCATGATTTATTGGCCCATAGATGATCTTTGTGGCTTTAAAGAAACTCTGTGCATCATGAGTGTCAGCTAAGTGCTGGATCTCTTGAGCTTTTTTAATTTACCATGTGTTTTTTAGTTCTCTGGTTCTTCTTTGAACCTCAGCCTTAGCGTTGGCATAGGTCTTTTTCTTAGTGGCACAGTTTCTATCTCATCATAGCTCTGATAAGGAGACATCATGGCGATCTTTAGCATGGACAATAACATAGTCTAAGAGGTGCCAGTGGTTTGACCGAGGAAGCCTCCATGAAGTTTTCAAGTTATTTTTTCTGTCGAAAGAGTGTTTTGGTAATAACAAGATTGTGTGCTGCACATATCATCAAAAGTAAGATTCCGTTCTGGTTGCTGCTGCCAATTCCTTCTTTCCCAGTAGTCCCAGGCCACAGATTGCAATCTCGCCCAACTCTTGCATTAAAATCACCCAGGAGGATAATTTTATCTTCCTTAGGTTTCTCTGATAGGATGGTTTCCAGCTGAGAGTAAAAAATTTCTTTAATGTCTTCATCGGCATCCAGTGTTGGTGCATAAGTGCTTATAATCGTAGCCTGTTGGTTTTTGGTGAGTTTTATTGGAAGGGTTGAGAGTAGCTCATTAATGCCGGTAAGGACTTCACTCAGCAGTGGGGTTTAAAAGCATAGGGGATATAATTGAACCCTATGGAACCCCACAGTGAAGGCCCCATGGGACTGAATTAACAGGGACTCATTTTTCCTGTCTCTCTACTGCCAGTGGTCATCATACAGGGCAACCTGTTGGATGTATCCATTTTTACAGTCAAATGCAACATTCCCTATTTCCCTAGAGTGGGTACAGGCAGGTGAATATCCAGTCAGAAAGTAACTTTCTGTTCCACTGACTGGATTATCCCCCCCCCCCTGCATGTGACCTGGGAGATGGGCGTGGCTCTGGCTGACTCCACAAAAGAGCCAAGTCAGACAGCCATTTTCTCACTTGCGCTTTTGTCTTGAAGTTGTCTTGTTCTATCTTTGGCTGCCATGCTGCTCTCCTGCAGCCATTTTGTTGTATTACTGTAATTTGCTTCTCTGCAGCTTTGCAGCTTTCAATGAGGGAATCTTTCCCAGCCCTACCTTGAGTTACCCTACAGTGTGTCTATTTGACAACAGATACAGACTATCTCAGCACTGGTGGTGCAGGAAGTATCTACACCTGGCCAGAGGCATTGTGGAAGTGTGTATAGCATGATCACAATCACCATTTCCTTCTTGATGTTCATTTGGGGCATGTGCACAGAAGAAGAAGCATGAAAAACAAAATCGTGAGGAGGGTTTTCACATATTAAGTAGCCACCCCTAGGGCTTGTGGACGGCAGGATCTAGAATCAGAAAGCAGTGTGTTGAGGACAAGCATGAAGAATTCTGGATTGAGGGGGGAAATATTAAATTAATAAAGTTTAAATAAAACATTGTTAGACCTCTGGGTCTTCTCTTGACCTCGGGTCCCTGGCAAATTTCCCCAACTTGCCACCCTCTGGAGTTGGACCTGGATATTCAATTAAGTTTTACTCAGAGTAGAACCATTGAAATTAATAGTCATGACTGACTTGGGGCCCTTAATTTGAATGGGCCATTTCTGAGTAAAACTTGCTTGTATACCACCCCATAAAACCATTTATAAAATCATACAGTTGTTATTGAGTAAAATGATAGGGTTACATGAATTAGATATCAAAATACTAGGTGCTTTTCTGATTTCGGCTGGCAACTTATTCCAGATGGCTGGAGCTGCGGTAGTAAAAGCCCAATTTCTATGCATACTAAGTATAGAAAATGCACTGGTCAGGCAGGGAGATAGGGAAACTTGTAGGTTAAAGCAGAAGTAAAGCTGTTGCTAGGGACTGGGGAGAAGCATCTAGGAAGCTCTTTTCCAGGTGACAGGTCGCCCCAATATTTCCTTTTCCTCTTCACTGCTTTACAGTGGCATTTCCCCCACCTACACAGGTAAAGCAGCTCAGGAGGAAGAGAAGCCTGGCTGACAGACTGCCCTTACATCCTGGAAGGAGATAACCATTCTCATCCACCTGATACACAGGTCACGTGGAATCCACTGAGAGTGGCAACAGAACTGGCCTTGCCACCAAGAGCCAATGCCAGGACCAAACTAGACATGGCAGCAGGCAGCGCCATCTCATGTTTTCCCTAACTATTCACAGGGATGGGAGGGCCCAATTCTCACGGAAATGGCATCCCTGGGGAAAGGTGAGACTTATGGCAGTTTGCATTCTTTCTCTCTCTGCTTCTGCTTCGTTTTGGCAGGCAATGGTGTGAAAAGTCAGCAATGGCCTTATTCTGGAGGCATGTTAAAAGTTCTCCAAGCCCTTTGCAAAGAGGAAAGCAAAGAGGAGGTTAATAAAAATCAAGGAAAATCGTCTTCCTTTTGGTTTTGTAGTATCTTAAATCCATGCTTCAGTGAGCAATAAGGTACTATAGTATGTCATTTGTTTCCAGAGACGTTGCCCTGTTAATCTTGCAGCATCAACAAAGAGCCTTGGGATACTTTAAAAATGCAACACATTCCTATGTTTGTTCTGAAAACGGTGTGTAAACCTGGGTGTAAGCATTACTTCTAAGAGCTACTGAATACAAAGGGAGGTGCACAGCAGACGTGGAAGTGGACAGTACCAGTGCAACCTCCAAACATCTGGTGTAGGAGTCCACCACTATGAAGAATGTTTTTCCCTGGAAGGGGCCAGCGAAGTCCACGTGCAGGCATGGCGATAGTGCTTGGGGGGACTCCCAGGACTGGGCTGGGGCCCTTGGGGAATCCAGGTGGGTTTCTTGGCAGGTTTGGCAGTATTTGACCCGGGCCTGTATCTCTCCATCGATACCCGGCCACCACACATAATTCCTGGCACAGGCCTTCATTCTCACTACCCCTGGGTGTGTCTCGTGTAGGGCTGTGAGGACCCTTTTGCAGAGGGGCTGGGGAATGACAATCCTGCTTCCCCATAACAGGAACCCCTTGTGGGCTGATAGTTCATGTTTGCAGGTTGTGTAGCCAGTGAATTCTGGCCTGGAGCTGCTGCTGGGCCATCCCCTCCACACACAGTCCAGAACCCAGGAGATGACCCTATCTTTCATGGAATGGTCTGCAACTTCTTTTGCCTGAATGGGGCGGTCAGGAAGCAGCTCCAGGCTCATAACCTCTTGCACGGGCGCTGGGTCAGGGCCTGTTTCTGGTAGTGGTAGGCAGCTGAGGGCGTGTGCATGACCAATCCCTTCCCAGGGTGGTGGATCAGGGCATCAGGCATCAGAGTTTGGATTTGATATCCCATCTTTCACTCCCCTTAAGGAGTCTTAAAGCAGCCAACATTCTCCTTTCCCTTCCTCCCCCACAACAAACACTCTGTGAGGTGAGTGGGGCTGAGAGACTTCAGAGAAGTGTGACTAGCCCAAGGTCACCCAGCAGCTGCATGTGGAGGAGCGGGGATGCGAACCCGGTTCACCAGATTACGAGTCCACTGCTCTTATCACTACACCACACTGGCTCTTTACCATGGTCAGTCACCATGGTAAAGGTCAGTCCTGGTCAGTCACCATGGTAAAGGATCGCCCATACAAGAAATAGTAGGATTTTTTTACTCCCTTCACGATTGCCAGACCCACCTTGTTGATTTGTGAGTAGTTCCGCTCGGCTGCGGTGAGCGTCTGGGAAAAGTATATACTGGCACCTCTCTTCCGTCCAGGAGTTGGTGTCCCAGGACAGCGCTGATGCCGTAGGGCGATGCATCACATGCTAGCACCAGCAGCAGCCTCTCGTTGAAGTGTGCCAAGACTGAGTTCAAGATGAGCAAGTCTTTGACTGCCTAGAACACAGCCTCCTGGCGCTGGCCCCACACCCAAGGGGCCCACTTGTCTAGGAGTCTGTGTAAGGGCTCTGCTACTACTGCCTTATGGGGAAGGAAGGCAAGGTGAAAGTTCAATAGTTCCAAGAAGGCCTGAAGTTCAGTCTTGCCCTTGGGCGCTGGGGCATCACAAATGGCCCGTACCTTGTCACAGTTAGGTGGACCCCTTCTGCGTCCACCGCAAATCCCAGAAAGTCCACCTGGGGCACTCCTAGTAGACACTTTTCCCGCTTCACCTTGAGGCCCGCTGTCTGGAAATGGCGCAGGACGGTGTGGAGGCAGTCCCCGAGCTCCTCTGGCGTGGGCCCAGCAATCAACAAATCATCAAAGAAGGGGGTGACACCAGGAGTCCCTTTAAGGTGAGAGTCCATTACATTCTGGAATATGCCTGGCACCACGCTGACGCCGAATTGCAGCCGCCTTACCCTGAATGCTCCTCTGTGCATCACAATTGTCTGTGCCTCTGCTGTGGCCAGGAACTGTTGATGGGCTTGTCAAAAAAATTTGACCCAGCTTGCCAAAAAAAATTCACCCAGCCAGGTTGGCGAGGACATGGCTGACCACTGGCACTGGGTATGCGTGGGCCGTGCGGGCCTTGTTTATGGTACATTTGTAGTCTGCGCAGATGCAGACCGAACCATTAGGCTTGATAGGTGTATCGGTGTTTCCCAGGGGGCATTAGGCACCGTGTCCAGCACTCCTTGCTCCACGAGCCAGTCCAATTTCTCATCTATGCGGGGTTTCAGGGCGAATAAGACCCAGTGGGCCTTGAGCCTGACGGGTCATACGGTGGGGTCTAGCTGTAGGGCACTGGAGGGCGTATATTGTCCCAATGCGCTGTCAAAAAACCCCGGATACGCTTTGCATATGGCGTCCTCGTCCACTTGTAAGCTAGTGCGGGTCACCCCAGTGATGGCTAGCCCCAGCAGTCCAAACCATGCCAATCCCAGCAAGCTAACGTAGGGGCCACAAGAAAGTCCTCGATATTGCACCCTGAAGGTCCTCACCCCCATTGTGGGGACCTTACGTTTCTGGAAGGTCCTGGAGGATGAATGGGGCCGGCTTGAGTTTGGGACCCCCGCTAGGGCACGGTTCCCTTAAGGTTCTTGCCGAGATTATGGATAGTGTTGAACCCGTGTCAAGCTCCATGCAGCACGGGCCCCCCTCTATCTGTACCTCTACATAAATTTTCTCTGTGTTGGAATGGGGCAACTGGTATACCTGGCAGTCCATGATCTCCGCTGAGTTGCCTTGATGTGTTGGGCCCCAGGACCTGGGGCTCTTGGGTCAGCCATCTGATGCCTGGTGTCAGGTGGGCTGAGCCCGACACACCCAGGTAATGTGTCCAAATTTTCTGCACTGCCTGCACTCTGCATTGCAGAAACAGCAGGTCCTCCTCTTGTGGCTCTCCCTGCAGCTTGCACAGTTCCCGCCTTCTGGCCAAGGCAGCTGTGGTGTGTGCGCTACTTGAGTGTGCCGCTGCACTCAGTGCACCTCCGCCCTGATGGATTCTGAGTCGTCGGTGAGGTCTTTGTGGCGAACCCTAGGTTGGGACGGCAGGCTCGGCTGTGCCTTTTGCACCGACTTCTCGGCGGCTTCAGTTCCTAAGGTCTCCTCCAGAGCAACCTGGAACGTTAGGTCCTTCTTGGCGTAGAGGCATCATTGCAGCTTCTCGTCCCGCAGACCACCGACGAGGTGGTCACGAAACATGTTCTCCAGCTCTGAGAAGTTGCAGAGCTTGGGCGGCTTGGTGGAGGGAGGTCACGAACATGGTTATGGTTTCCCCGGGGGCTTACCGCTTTGCGTAGAAGGCATTTCGGCAGACTACCACCAAGGGCTGCGGCAACAAGTGCCCCTTCAGCCGTTCCATTATTGTTTTGTAAGAAACGGTAGCAACATCTTCAGGCGCAAAGAGAGCCTGGGCGATTTTGAACGTCTCCTCTCTACAGACATTGAAGAATGTCGCCCTCTTCTTGGTGTCATTCGTGACCTCTTTAGCTTCTAGGAGGAAGTTGAAATGGGTAGCGTACCCTTCCCAGTCTCCTGATGCTGGGTTGAATGGCAAGAAGCTGCTTTCTGTTGCCATTCCTTGGGTCCCGGAGCTGAAGCCTGGATGCACGGTGTGATGCAGCAGTGCGGCAGGCGGTGGTGCTGCGGTGCTGTGTGTGGCAGTCAGCTCAGCAGAATCCCATCCTCGTCGCCAGTGAAATATACTCGGAGTGTGAATTTCAAGTTCTTTATTCAGCTCATAGTAGCAATGAATGAAACTTTTCCCAAAACGTCTAGCTATATATACACAAAACATCTAGCTATATATACACAATTTGCATGATTGGCTAATTCCAGGCTGCTCCTGCAGGCCAATCAGGTCACTGATTCACTTCCACCTGAAACTGGATTGGGTGGCTCCTGCGGACCAATCAGACTGCTGCATTCTGGATCCTATTGTTCTAGGCTTCATCTCAGTACATAACAGTGGAGAACATACAATGTACTTCATAAGCTGAGAAAATAAATACTACCATAGAGCAGATTCAACAAATAGGCTCCCTTTTCATCTTTGAATGGCACGGAGTAAAAAATATGTAAGATCAGAGAGAGAATTCAGTCCTGAGTATGTATGCAGAAACTGCAAATGAAGGAGACTTTTGTTGTTCCAGTGATAGTAGAACTGAGAGATCCAAGGGCAAAATATCAGTAAAAGGGGAAAAGAATGATGGATGAATTTATTGCAATAAATAAACAAACCATGGTAATTATTTTGATAGGCTTTCTTATGCACTGCAGCGGGGAATAGCACAGAGTTTGTGAGGGTGGGGATGCAATGTCATCCCCATAACAGGCTTGTTATTGAGTCCATTCACTTCTTCTGGCAGCTGGAAGCAGAATGCCCTCAACAGGGTGGTTAGGAAGATGAATATCTCCATCTTGGCCATCTGCTCTCCCACACAGGCTCGAGCCCCTGCAAAAGAAAGAAGGGGGAAGCAACAAGTGAGTCATAACCAACTCCATCTATTCTCCAGTTCATCTGGTTTGCTCAGCTAGTAGTTTTAGCCACAGCAGCAACAACAAAAAGCTGGAAAACAGCTACTCCCAAAGTATCTCCCTTTAATCCTCTGTGTTGACATCCTGAGGGTCCTGGCTTTGCTCCAGGAAATACTGGAAGCTGACCTTGAGTGGCTGCAGTTCCCAAAGGAAGACTATGCTTGAAAGCAGCGTGAGCATTTGGATATGGAGCATACAGGTCATGGTTGTATCACTATATGTAGTACTTTGGGGGAGCAGGTCTAACTACTGCCAGAAGGGCATAAGAGAAGGAATAATCAAAGTGCATTCCATCACACATTGCCTGTGTGTGAATCTCAGAGCAGACACCTGGTGGCCAATAGTGGCAGCTACCAACAGTGATGGAGATAGCAGAAGCTACAACAAAAAGAAAAAATGGAGAGAGAAATGAAAAGAGAGAGGGAAGAAGCTGGAGCAACTGTTTGTTCTGGGATCACCTCCTGCAGTAGCCATACAGACAAAAATATTATGGATGCAATTTGCAGCAGAGTGAACGGTTGTATGCCCAACAACATCTGGATAGTTACTCCTACTATAAGGCAGGAGAATTCTGATTGGAAGAATGGCGTGGAAGAAGACTGCTAAATCCATTGCTCTCTCAACACCATGACCCCCACTGGAGCTAACTCCAGGAGGCAAGGGATGCTTCAGCACTCACAATAATGTATTTGTGGGCCTGGGCCCCCACAAAGTCAATGGGCAAAGTTGAAGCCCTTCTTTGCAGGCACCTACTATCTTCAGTGTGAGAAGGCACCTATGATGACCCCAACCTGATTTTTTACACCACAGGGGATCCATTCATGTCCCTCACTCTGTTTAATCAACATTGACCATCAGTTTGTTGAAACAAGCTGCTAAACATGACCATAAATTATTTCTACGTTTACCTGCTCCAAATGGCAAAAATTCTTCTCTAGACCTAAAATTTCCATCCTTGTCCAAAAAGTGGCATGGGTTGAACTCTTCAGGTTTTTCCCATCGCGTGGGATCGACAAGAACAGAGTTCAGATCTGGAACAACAAATGCCCCCTGAAAAGAAGAAACAGCTGTCTCAGAATGCATCCGGAACAGCAGAAAACAGTTCTGCCATTCACTGCCCCAAATCTTAACACATTTCTCACATGCAGTGGTACCTTGGGTTACAGATGCTTCAGGTTATGTGTTTTCGGGTTGCGCACCGCACCGAACCCGGAAATACTGGAACAGGTTACTTCTGGGTTTCGGCGCTCGCGCATGCGCAGAAATGCTAAATTGCGCTTTGTGCATGCGCAGAAGTGCCAAATTGCGACCTGCGCAGGCGCAGCGCTGCGCGGGTTGTGAATGTGCCTCCTGCACGGATCACGTTAGCAACCCAAGATTCCACTGTATAGAGATACAGTCAATAAGCACAATATTTGATTCAAATCCTGATTTGGTGCATCAGAAGATAGCATGTATTTCTCATAATAGAATTTATTAACTTTCAGGTTATTAATCTTCAGATTTCTTTTCGGGAGAGGGGAGATCCTTCTCCCTCAGATTTTGTGCTGCATATGTGCATTTAAAGTGCCACTCTCAAGTGCTCTTTGCTCTCAGAATATACAACTGCTGCCTTATCTTGTACCTTTGGAACATGAAAACCATGCATTTCCAAATCCTTTGCATTTAGTCTGGGAATCCCAACTAATAAGGGATATTTTGCACGCAAAATTTCATGCATCACCGCGTTGGTGTAAGGCAGTTTCTTTCGATCTTCATAGCAAATGGGAAGGGAGGAATCTAAAACATCTTCCATCTCCTTGTAGATTTTATCTGCAGTGAAAAGTGGGAAATGAAGCTTTATTTTAAAATACCCTGGTTTAATTTCGTTGTCCCCGAAGGGGGCAATGACAATAAAGATATTATTATTATTATTATTATTATTATTATTATTATTATTATTATTATTAAATCTGAGAAACTTCTGACAATCAAGCTGTATATGGTGGGGTGAAACAGTGGCGTAGCGTGGGTTGTCAGCACCCGGGGCAAGGCAAGTAATTTGCGCCCCCTAACCCGTGGATTTGCGCCCCCTCAACCGTGGATTTGCGCCCCCTAACCCTAACCCCCAGATGTTGTGCCCGGTGCGGCTGGCCCCCCCCTGCACCCCCCACGCTACGCCACTGGGGTGAAAAGACCCTGGTATATTAAGTGAGGCTCATTGGTATATGCTGGCAGCACCCTGAAAATAAGAAGTTAACAATTAAATACCGTGAATGCAGCATGTGGAAAAGGTCTATTGCCCTGGGATAGGACATCTGCTTTGCATGCAGAAGGTCTGTGATTCAATTCCCAGAATCTCCAGGTAGGGCTGGGAATGTTCCTTCCCTGGAATCCCGGAGAGCTGATGGCAGCCAGTGTAGGCAATACTGAGCTGGATGGACCCTGGCCCTGACTCAGCAGCAGCCAGGGGAGTTCCTTAATTCAGAGGGGAGTTCCTTACTCTCTGGGAAGACTATTTCACCAGGAGCCAGATCAAATGTTTCTTTCACCCACTCAGTTCTGCCCTTACTGAAACTCAGTGCCTGGCTTCTCTCCCACACAAAACAGGATTCCAGCCAGTGCATGGAGGCTAGTTAGCACAATTCTATGGCTGCCCATTTCCCCCTGTCTTCCTCCTGGCAAAGTGGTTGCTTGGCCACAATGGCAACCCACACTGTGCCCTGCTCAGCCATACCCCAAGGCAAACACCTCTGTGGTGAAATCTGCAAAGCAGGCACAAGATGTTGCAGAGGAGGAAAGCTGGCGATGGCACTCCTGAGTCAGATTGAGGGCCAACCAACCCTCCTGCTGCTGCCATCTTTGGATGCAATGTAAAAAACGCCAAGGAGGTGGCAGGAGTAGCAGGGATTAAGCAGCTTGCTGCAGCAAAATGGCATTTGGCCACAACTAGAGCCCACAGATACTAAAGGAGGAGTGAAGGTGCCCCACAGAGTCCTCTGGGGCCTCTCCTCACTTTTTTTTACCTCAGGAATGTAACCAGCAGCAGCCTGGTCACTCTGGCCTGCCTTTTCCTCTCAGTGCCTCAGAGAGACAGTGCAGGAAAGGGGAGAAGGATGGCTAACAGCCTAACAGCAGGACTGAGTGAAAATTAGTAGCACTCTTGGTTAACTGGGGGTTCATATGGGGGGGGGCGTTACTTCCCAGTGGATGGAGTGTGAGGGGGGAAACCAGCATCTCCTTGTGGTGGTACTTAAAATGGTTGTTAGGAATTAAGTATAATGAGGGGATTCTAGAGAGCTCTGGCTCCCTATTCTCCTGAGAGAGCAGCTGCCTCTTCCCTTTTTCCCACCCAGAAATATTTATTAAGGTTTTACTCAAAACATAGGTTTACAAAATAGAGTTTCATACGTAAAACAAAACTTAACAAACTAAAAAAACACACACATAAAGAAGGGTATAGAAAAGAAAAGAAAACTAATAACTAAATAGAAAAAAGAAAAAGAAGATTTAAAAATAAGTCCATCTTTCAATAATCTTTCAACTCATTTCCTTATTTCCTTGACCTCCTCACACCTCCCCTTTTTGTATTCCCGTTTAAAAATCCTTTCAGCAAATCCTTACCCTCTATCATTATCTTTACTCAATATCTTAACCTATTATAACTATGTATTTTCAACCATTATCAATCCATATTTGCATATTCTTGATAATCTTTTTACCAATACCACTTATTTTCAATCCAACATCATTTTAACATTCATTGATTTTACAGTATTTCTGCAAGTAGTCTTTAAATTTCTTCCAGTCTTCTTCCACCGACTCCTCTCCCTGGTCTCGGATTCTGCCAGTCATTTCTGCCAAAGCAGCTGCCTCTTCCCTTCCCTCTTGAAGAGAAGAGTTAGTGGCTGACAAAAGACCAAGCACTGAGGCGACCACAGAAGGGAAAGGAAGGGCAGCTCTGTGTTCCTCCTATCCTTAGCAGCTATCCCTTGAGGCAAGGACAAAATGGGGGCTTCCCCTCTTGGCAAAGCTGCCTATCCTCCCATTTCTGAGAGCGAAGCAGATGCTGCCCAGGAGCTGCAGCATATCTAGGAAGCAGACCAACGCTGAAATGAATTCTAGTCACTGACATCCCCTTCCCAAGTTTCTGAAGGGGTTCTTTTTATAGGGGTTTTGTGTATTACCAGCCTGTCAGCAAGACTGGGCAGAATCCCCTTTCCCTGAAGACAGGCCTCTCTTCTGGAGTCTGCTGGGATATAGAGGGGCCTAGAGGTTAAATGCCAAACAATAGCCCAAAACAAAAGTATTTTATGCATTTTTTTCCACATAGAACTAGGAAATGGCACACTCTATGCTTCTCTGTGAGGAAATCCTCGTGTTACTAGAAAATCTGGAATCAAACAACGTTCCCAGTTTTCTTGGAATGATCTCTTGATTACTGTGGAAATAGGTCACTGTTTGTTCTAAGGACTGGAGAGCAAATGTTAGTCAAAACTAGATGAAACAAGTCAGCAGATCTTGGTGACTGAGCAGAAGTAAACAACACCTAAGCTTGCAGTATTATGCCTAGCAGCATTTTACCTTTATAAGAAATAGTAAAACATTTTGTTTGGAACCAGAAGTCCAGCAATCTTAAAACAAAACAATACAGTCACCACAAAGACAAGAAAACACATTCACAACAGAGAAACTGGTTTTGGGTGAGTTGCCTATTTCCATCATACTAACTACTAACTACTTTTATTAAAAAGGTTCAGAAAAAGGCAACACACAATGATTATGGGGCTGGAGTAACACCCCATGAGGAAGGCTTGTACCATTTGGGTGCAACTGTGAACAAATATCTGTCATCCACCCATTATGAAACTTTGGAAGAATTACAATCAGCTACTAATAAGCAAGTAAGCTCTTCTCTACAGGGATCCAGGGAGGTGCTTGCTTCCATTGCAAAGTTCTCCCTCACCTTGAACATCTGGATAAGACACCATGAGGAGCAGTGCCCATTGCAGAGTAGCAGCAGTCGTCTCTGTCCCTGCGACAAAGAGGTCAAGAACACACTCTGCCAGGTTGTCTTCATCATAGGTAGAGTTGGGGTCATCCTTGCTCTGTTGATGATAATGGAAAAGGTGAAATGTTGGAATTAATTGCAGGCCACATAAAATCTATCTGATGGGGGGGGCTTCCTAGCGCAACACCTAATACTTTGTTTTACAGGTAACTTTGTAGGAAGATACTTTCACACAGTCATGGACTGGAATAGTCATCTAAAATGCCTATTGCTCGCCACCCCAATCTCCAAGTGGTTCAAGATTCCAAGAGTTCCAGGCACTTACCCAGGGTTCATGTTTCCTTTGGAATGAGGCATAACAGAGACTGTGGTGTTTTTATGATACATGTTTTACTTACACATATATACAGCCTGAGCCTACAGTGGAGGAATTCACAGCACCAGCACCCCAATATGGCCTTGTTTTCCCCATAGCCACAGCCTTGGATTCAAATCAAACATTGTTGTTTCTCTCGCTTTCCAGCTTGCTGCTTCTAGCATTCAAGTTCATCACTTCACTTTCCGCTCCCAATCCTGCCTTTGCCTTTCTAACAACCTGTGAGTTGGAGGAGGGCCCCCCACCCATTTCCCATCTTGCACAGACCCACTTCCTATGTTACCTTAACCACCCATTTTCTCACCAGGAAGCTGGTCTGGCTATTCCAAGAATTAGAAGGAGGGCTGAGGCATTAGAAGGGTATCGGCATTCAGTCTACTCCCCCTCAAACTCATAACATGGCATTGTAAAGGGTATAGGAAAGGATCCTCACTTGTTGGATCATCACCTTGTTGTGGTCAGTGGGCTTGCACAGTCCTATGACCCTTGTGAGTGAAGCCGTCAGGAGTCTCGTACTCCCAGCAGGGTCACCCAAGGCGGTAACTTCAAAGGGGAGGAACTAGACAAAAAATTATCCAAGAAGTCCTCAATGGCAGAACAGGCGGATGATAACAAGCAGATAACAAGCAGCCACAATGGCTGTGAAGGCGGATGAAGGCTGCAGCAGATAAGAATCTACCTGTAGTCGTGACTACTCATGCCATCGGAACAGAGCCTTACTGCAAAGACTGCGTTGGTCAGCATGCACAGATTTACATCCATAAAGCAAATTCACGCACAGACATCTTCCCCAAAACCCATCCCAAACCCAAACCCAAAAAAAGTCCCACAGCCAGCAAATGGTAACAGGGGCAGGAAGCCCCTAATCATGAACATGGGCACTGGATACAGATTCCTTTGTTCTGACACAAGAAATGATACAGTTGCTGAGCAGCTCAGCAACTGTATCCATGACTAAGCAGCCCTACTTAGGATCCACTCTGTTCACCCTGAAAAGGGGGAGGGGCTAGAAAAAGTGCCCTAAACATAGTCTGCCTCCCTTTTTCCATGACTGGGTTACCATGCCCAGTGGGGTCACCACCCAGCGGTCGTAAAAGACAATTGAACTTTGGAACATGGAATATACAGACTTTGTTGGATAGTACAGATAAGGAGCCTCCCAAACGCAGAAGTGCCATCATTGCAAGAGAGATGTGATGTTTTAACATTGATATTGCAGCGCTTCAAGAAACTCAAAGAGCAGGTGAGGGACAACTGAAGGAAGAAAAAGGAGGCTACACATTCTTTTGGAAATGTCTACCTGAACAAGAACGTTGAATACATGGAGTAGGCTTTGCTATCAAGAAGGATTTTGTGAAGCTCTTATCTTAATACCTAGTGGTATTAATGAGTGACTTTCAACCCTTCAAATAAAACTTGCCCAAAACCAACAGGCTACTATTCTAAGTGCTTATGCACCAACACTGGATGCCGATGAAGACATTATCAGAGATGCCTAAGGAGGGTGATTTTAATGCTAGAGTTGGGCAAGATTTTGATCTGTGGCCTGGGACTAATGGGAAAGAAGGAATTGGTAACAGCAACCAGAATGGAATCTTACTTTTAATGATATGTGCAGTACACAACCTTGTTATTACCAACACACCCTTTTGACAGAAAAATAACTTTAAAACTTCATGGAGGCATCCTTGGTCAAACCACTGGCACCTCTTAGACTATGTAATTCTCCGAGCTGAAGATCACCATAATGTGCTCCTTACCAGAGGTATGACAAGTGCCGACAACTGCTGAACAGAGCACTGATTAATACTTTCCATGATGGCTATCAAGCTTATACCTCAACGCAGGCTTCAAGGAAGGAAATGAAGGCACAAAATGAACACTCAAGCCCTTCAAGAGCCTATCAGGTGGGACTGCTTCCAAACGATTCTTAAGGACCATCTGCTTTTGGAATTCCCTGATAACATTGAGGAACACTGGACCAAGCTATAAACATCCATTATTGCAGCCTGTAAACAAACTATTAGATACCAAACAAAGAAGCACCAGGACTGGTTTGATGAAAATGACAGTGAAATTGAACGCATTATTAACAAAAAGAAAAGGAAGGCCTTTCAGATATGGCAAAGAGATAAAAACTGTGCTACTAAGAAAAAAACCCAATGTCAACACTAAGGCTGAGGTTCAAAGAAGAACCAGGGAACTAAAAAACACATGGTAGATTAAAAAAGCTCAAGAGATCCAGCACTTAGCTGACACTCGTGATGCACAGTGTTTCTTTAAAGCCACGATGACCATCTATGGGCCAATAAATCATGGCATATGCCCCTAGACTCAGCAGACGGTACCACACTTCTAAAAGATAAAGAAGCTATTGCACTGCACTGGAAATAATATTACCAACTTAACCGCAACTCCCCTGTAGCTGCTGGGATCCTCCCAAAAATTCCGCAAAAACAAGTTAGAGATGAGCTTGCAGTATCTCCAAATCTGGGAGAGTTGTGTACAGCTATTAATCACATGAAAAATAACAAAGCCAGCAGACCTGATGGGATACCTGCCAAAGTCTTCAAAGTGGGTGGAATTGAACTTGTACAACAACTTCACAAGCTCATTGAAAAAATCTGGGAGAGAGAGGAGATCCCTGCAGATTTTAGGGCTGCCAAAATTATCAATCTCAAGGCTTTTCTTTATTAGCTGCAGCCGGCAAAATTATTGCAAGGATCTTAACAAACTGTCTCTTAAAAATATCCCAGGCAACTCTCCCTGAATCCCAAATTTTATTTACAACCTAACATAACCCCCCCAGAAATCCACCCTCAATAAACATGAACATAACATACAATGAGCATAACATTCAACAATACAAACAACCAAATAAAAGACTTCCTTTATCCTGTATCTTGCCTCCTTATTTACTTCTTATAAACTGTTTCCTTTATGAATAATTATTAAGATTTTTCTAATTATAACGTAAATATCCACAAAGTCTCCTGCAGACATTAATCGAAACAAGTCCAGGTATGTATTTTAGGGCACTGTTTTGTGAAGTATTCTCTGCATTTTCCCCATGCTTTTTGAAACTCTTGTCTAGTGTGATCTCTAATTGCCTCTGTTAATCTAGCCAGTTCAATATACTCTTAACAGTTTCTCTTGCCATTCCTTTTTTGTTGGCATAGTTTCTTTTTTCCAGTTTTTAGCAGTTAGGATCCTTGCTGCTCCTGTGGCATAGAGGAGTATTTTCTGATCTTCTCTTGCTATACCTGTGTCCGTTATCCCTAGTAGAAAAGCTTCTGCATTTTTCATAAAGTTATACTTAAACATTTTTTTAAGCTCATCATATACTAAGTTCCAGAAGCTTTTGATTTTTTACAGGTCCACCAAACATGTATAAGTGTTCCCTCTGTTTTACCACACCACCAGCACAGATTTGTTTTTGTCTTATACATTTTAGCTATTTTGGTAGGTGTTAAGTACCATCTATAATAGTGATGTATGGAAATGAGAGCTGGAACATAAAGAAGGCTGATCGCCAAAGAATTGATGCTTTTGAATTATGGTGCTGGAGGAGACTCTTGGGAGTCCCATGGACTGCAAGAAGATCAAACCTATCCATTCTGAAGGAAATCAGCCCTGAGTGCTCACTGGAAGGACAGATCGTGAAGCTGAGGCTCCAATACTTTGGCCACCTCGTGAGGAGAGAAGACTCCCTGGAAAAGACCCTGATGTTGGGAAAGATGGAGGGCACAAGGAGAAGGGGACAACAGAGGACGAGATGGTTGGATAGTGTCTTCAAAGCTACAAACATGAGTCTGACCAAACTGCGGGAGGCAGTGGAAGACAGGAGTGCCTGGTGTGCTCTGGTCCATGGGGTCACGAAGAGTCGGACACGACTAAACGACTAAACAACAACAACCATCTATAAAACATCTCAATTAGATTTTCCCTCAGTACTTCACAGGCTGTAAATTTCCAGTTCTTTCTCCATAGTTCTTCCCATGCTGTTAGGTTAATGGTTTTCCCAGTATCTAAAGCCCACTTGATCATTACCTCCTTGACCTGTTCGTCTTTGACCTCCCACTCCACTAATGTATCATACATTTTTGATATTACCTAGGTTTGGTTTTGTAATAACACTTTTTCAAATAATGAAGTTTCATTTGAGAAACCTTTTTTCTTATCTGTCCTGAACACTTCATGCAATTGATGGTATTGGATCCAACCCGTAAGGTGTTGTTTAATTTCCTCATAATCTTTAATTACCAATTTATTATCTTTTTCCTCAATCAGATCTTTATATGTGGCCCATTCTAATTCCATATTTTTCTTTTTTATTGTGATTGCTTCTAGAGGTGATGCCCACCATGGTGTTTTCGGTTCTAGGAGATCCTTATATTTTGCCCATGTTTTATATAATGATTTCCTTATGAAATGGTTCATAAATCCCTTGTGTACTTTCCCTTTTTCATAAGCTAAATACACATATCAACCATAACGATGGTTAAATCCTTCTAGATCTAACAAATCACCATCTTTTAATACAATCCGCTCTTTTAGCCAATTTAAACAGACTGCGCCGTGATATAAATTTAGGTCAGGTAGGGCCAGTCTAACTCTATGTTTTTTATCTATTAGAAGTTTGTGTTTAATTCTTGGTTTTTTATACTGCCATATGAATTTGGATATCTCTTTTTGCCATAATCTAAGACTTCCCATTCCTCCAATTATCGGTATCATTTGGAATAGATACATCATTTCCGGCAATACGTTCATTTTAACCACCGATAGTCTGCCAACAAGTGATAATCTTAACTTATTCCAGATTTCTAAATCTCTTTTTATTCCTTTCCAGGTTTTTATGTAATTATCTTTGAATAGATTCCTGCCCAGAAACCTATGTCCCCACTATGGAAGGACATGTTGATCCAGAATTGGCCTCCACAGTCACTTACAGACTCACTGTTAAAACCGTGTTAATGGGAGACAATCTTACTCTGCTACGAGTGATCACCAAAGAAGAAGAAAGGATCTCTCCAATGCCCTTCAAAAGCCATGTACAATGAAATGTAATAAAAGGAAACCACACCCCTTTCCAAGTCAGCTTCTTCCCATGTAATTTTGGAATGATGGTGCAAAGATAGTGGCTTCATCTGCACAAATCCAGTGTGGGTTGATGAGCATCCAAGTGCATTAATAGTGGTTTGCATTGGCAGTTTGTGTACCCCAAATTACAATTTGAACTGGGGTGATCCCGGAAACATTAACATCTGTACTTTTTTCTAGAAAAAGAGGTGCCGGTACTCACCGTGAAGTTGTTACAGTAAGTGCCACACTTTTTTAACAACAAAAAAGAGGGGCCAGTACTGCGGACCCTTGAGTACCCCCTTTTTAAAAAAGCACTGGTTATCATGCTTCTGAATCAGATCATGCCATAAACAAGGCATCTCAAAGTAGGTCACAGACTTCCTACGCTTCTGAATGGCTCTGTAGCTTGGTTATCCAAAAACACACATCTGTCTGGCCCCCACTCCCCACCACCCAAATCAAATCAAGCTGACTGGGAATGAACCCACAGCTTGAGACTTTCCTGAAGAATCTGTTCCATAGCTGTCAACTTACAGATTTGAAAATAAGGGACCAGCAGTGTTGAAAATAAGGAATCAGCAGCCAAAATAAGGGATTTTCCGGACACAGGTATGTTCAACTTCTGAGCCCCTCCAAACCAAAAGCAGAAAGCCCAGCCAGCAGCCAAATGAAGCCTCAAGCGGTGGTTCTCACAGCGCAGCCACCTGGCAAAGGGGATGCAGCAAGGAAAACCAGTGTCACCCTCTCCGCTGGGAAGCGCTGAGCAAAGGCAAGTCCCCAGGCAATGCGGCCGATTTGATCAGCACAAGGCATGCAAGCTCCACCCCCCCCAGTCGTTCTTAGACTCCTTATTGGGTGAGCAACATAGCCAAGCAACCCAGTTGGAGCCTCCCTCCTCCCTGGCTGGCAAGGAGGGAGGGAGAGGACCTGCTTCCTTTGAAACCCAGGAAATTTAAGGGACATCATGAATAAGGGACAGCAGCGGGACACGGCACTGGGATAAGGGAGTTTCCTGCCAAATAAGGGACGGTTGACAGCTATGATCTGTTATGCAAGCTGAGAATTGTAGCTCTTTGGGGGTAAACTACAAGTCTCAGGATTCTTTAAATGTGTGGTGTGTATTCAATCACAATTTATGTTAGTAGCTGACTTTAATATCAGAGGCCCAGAAATTTATCTTAGTAACCCTGCAGATATCATTGCTCAATGCTAACCGTGAATTCAGTGATTCCTTGGCTGAGCAATATTAGCAAACAAGGTAGATACTTAAACTACCAGCTGTGCCTGCTTTATGTTGCACCACAAAAAGGACATGGATGAGGCCAAGAATGTGTCTGAATGGTGCAGCAAGACTGTTTATATTGTTGGACCTAGCGGGGGTAGTTTCTCTTTTAGGCAAGAAAGGACTTGCCATATTTGAGCATTATTTAGCTATTAATCCATTCATCCCCCACATCCATATAAGACCAGAGCAGTTCACACCTGCACATATTTGGATATATATAGGAACAATATGGCTTTTTCATTCATCTCAGTGAGGGTATGTTTCCAGATAGGTACATGCACACCCTTTAAAAAAGCCCACACAAGATGTGTGCAAAAGCACAGTCAGGAAATTGCAAATTTGCTCATTTTTCTGTCTTTGTGCAAATCTGAGGAATCAAAAGAGACATACATTCCTCTGTTCAGAAGTCCATTGGAAATATTTATGATCACAGCCAGAAAAGAAGTTACAGTAAAGCATTCAGGAAGTAGTGGGCATGGATATGGGAGTAGTAAGAAGTGATTATTGATCCACCCAGCCAAACCAACCAAAATAAATAATCTGTAACCCCAGATGTTTGGAGCCCAATTTTCCCCAATTTATAATAGAATCTACTGTTGTAGAGCAGTACTATTCCTTCCTTTAATCTGGACACTATACTTCTGTTGTTGCAGCCTAGAATAACATTAGGGTTTTTTTCTGCTGTATAACACTATTGACACTATTGACTTAAGTTTGTGGTTTACTAAGACCCTCAGATCCTTTTCACATGTGTCTCCCATCTTATTTTTGTTCATCTGGTTAGTCCTGCCTAGGTGCAGAACCTTACATTTGTCCCTATTGAAATTCATGTTCTCTGTTAAAGTCATTTGAATCCTAATTCTGTCTTCTGCAGCATTAGCTAAATTTGAATAATAATAATAATAATAATAATAATAATAATAATAATAATAATAATAATAATTTATTTATACCCTGCCCTTCCTGGTTCAGAAAACCAGACTCAGGGCGGCTAACAACAAATTTAAAACACTTAATTGATGCAACAAAAAAACAGCATAAATACAGTATAAAACGTGAATAACAATAAATTCAGAATTCAAAAAATAATTTAGGGGGGAAATCCAGCCAATAAACATTAGATGATCACCAGGGCTAGCTGGCTAAATTAGTCCTATTTGGGACAGCGAGGAGACCAGGGGAGAATTAGCTGTGGGATCCCAGAGTGGGTAATCTGCATAAAAAGTGGAGGGGGGAGGAAGGAAGGGGAATAAAAGATCAGGCTAAGTTCAAATTGAAAGCCAAGCGGAATAGCTCTGTTTTACAAGCCCTACGGAAGGAAGTTAAATCCTGCAGGGCCCTGGTCTCATGGGACAGAGCATTCCACCAGGTCAGAGCCATCACTGAGAAGGCCCTGGCCCTGGTGGAGGACAATCTGACTTCCTTAGGGCCCGGGACCTCTAAATTATGATTATTAATGGACCTTAAGGTCCTCTGCGGGGCATACCAGGAGAGGCGGTCCCGTAAATACGAAGACCCTAAGCTATTTAGCTAAATTAGCTAAATCATCAAATTATCTCTGTATCAGGTACACCCAAATTTACAGGGGGAAAGAATCAAGACAGGTGTTGTTTGAGGGTAACTTCATCTGGACTACACAAAGTAAGTGGGAACTCAGACACAAACACACATTGTAGTGTGGACAGGCCCCAAGTGCCTGGAGTTGACAGTGGATGCTTACTTTCTCCATCTGAAGTAGATAGAAATCAATGAAATCCTGTGGCTCATCCTTTCGTTGCTCTTTGTGCCTTTCTAACTCCTCCTTTGCAAATGAAAGTACCAAGTCTGCGGAGGCAAATAACTTCCTATGAGGCCCTGGGAAATGTTTCATGAGCCATGGGAAGACTTCATACAGCTGCAGAGGAGGAGAAAGCAAAAACCACAAGTCACTACCACAAAATGGTTTGGTAACAAGGTCTGTCAACAAACTCATTTGGACTGGCACTTCATTTTTTTTTTTAATAGAAATTTTTATTGGTTTTTCACCTTTTATAAAGACAAACACACACAAAAAAGACAAAAGACAAAAACATGTATAATTTCAGAAAATCCTTTTCCTAACCTTGTTCCCTGACTTCCCCCCACCCCCCTTCATGCATCCCCATTCCCAGAATTGTGTCAGCAAATTGGTATTTCTCTTCTTAATCATCTTAAAATTACCTCTTTTATAAAGAAAAGAAAATTTTTTCTAAGTTGGACTCAAGTTCTCTTCCATTGATTTCCCAATTTGTCTTAAATAAAAGTCATATTAACTAAACCCAAAGGTCTTGAGTGTTTTTACAATTCTATTCTTCCCTCCCTCCCATCCCCGGTTTTCGTCCCTTCCCAGTACATATCCAAAATATCAGTTCTTAGCCTGGGTTCCTCACGTCCGAGGCTTTCAAGTCTCTTTCAGTCCCTCTCCGCCGGTCTTGTTGGTAATCCTTTATGTCGGTCGTCGAATGTCGAAAAAGTTCTGTCACCATCCAACCATATTCTTTTCCCACAAGAACATTTGGAAAGAGCTGCTGGAAAATTTCCACAAAGTCTGCATCTTCAGAGTCAAAGTCAAAGTGGAGGCCCCCATCATATTTCTTTATTTTAAGTTCCTGTGTTCCATAAACTCCCAGGGCCTCCTCCTTCATCTTTTGCATCTTTCGCAGATTTGTGTTAGATGTAATCCAAAAGTCTCCTTGTTTATATTCCACAGATGTCAGCTTCTGGTTGGTACTTTCCAACTTTACTTTCTCTTTTTCTTGTTTAGTCTCTTCCACTTCTTTAGATATCATTTCCGATTCAGCTGTGGATTCTTTCTCATCCAGGTCCTCAATACATTCAGCAGAGCTGCTTGTTCCAGAAGTCAAGGTCATAAGTTGTTTATTCATAGCCAGACTCTGCTCTTGTAAGACTCCCACCAGATGAAACATTCTTTCGATTTCCACTAGTAACTTTCCATCCACAGCCATTGTAATTTCACAGAATTCCCCCTAGAGGGAATCTGGTTACTTAGTAATCTTTCTCCAACAATCCTCCAACTTATTGTTATTACTTTGTTTCCAACAATTTTAACTCAATTGCAACTCATTTTAATCCAGAGGGATCTTAAATAACGATTTTTCCACTTAAATTGTCCGTTTGACAGCTTTGACAGCTGTCAAACTCCGCACCTCTTCCACAAGCTCAAAAGCAGGATGCTCCCGGGCCCGGGAGGGGGGGGGGTTGTTTACAACTGAAAGAAAGCTTCCAACACTCCACTCTCCAGCTCAAAATTTCTTTTTGCCAAATCTTGGAAGTTAATGTCTTTTTCAACTCACCCCACAAAGGGTAGGCACTCCAGCTTAGTTCTTATATCGTTGCTTTAGATCGTCTGCAAGAAGGGGGGGTGCGGACTTCCTTTTAGCACACCCCCCGGTCGTCTCAAATTCACGGGATAATATTCATAAAGTCCAATTCCGTTTTACTCACGGGTTATTCTTTTCAGTCCGAATTTCAAGGAAGGGAATCAGCGCTCTCCAGTCATGGCTCGCGGCTTCGCTCAACCGAGGTAGCGATCGACTCTCAGCACCACGCCACCCTCCGTATCCTCTCCGCAGCCTTTAAAAAGGCTCTTCGTGAATCGGGGGGCGCTTAAGGTGCCCACCGAGTCTTCAGTCCGCAGGCTTCAGCGCCTGCGGTTTTTGAGGGTCCCCGCGTCGCCGGCGCGGCCAGACCCGTCCTCAGTTGAGCCGATTCCCTCCGCAACTCGGAGGGAATCCGCCATTTCCAGATCGCGCCAACCCGGAAGTCCTCTGGACTGGCACTTCAGCATCATGGCCTGGATTATTATTGAGGCTGTGGCTGAATGTCTGTGGGCGCTCTTTGACCCAGAGTTACTCCCGGGTGGCAGGTGGCAGAGTGCTTTTACATCACTTCAGCTGGCAGTGAATTGGGCATACTAAATAGGACCGCACTAGAAGACAGGTTGGGATGTTTAACCAGTAGAAAAATGCAGCTGCAGCAGTCAGTTCATATAACATTCATTTTACACCATTCTTACTGTTACGTATTTTTAAGCCCTTCATGACCCAGGACCAGGGTCCCTAAAGCTGTATTCTCCTTTCAGAACCACAACTTCAGTCTCTGAGATGCTCTGGGTCCCATCACCATTAGAAATATAGGAGCTGGCAGAAATCTTGGAGAATTTTCCATAGTGGCAGCAAAAACATGAAATACCCATTCTAGGTAGTTCCTCCAAACTTTTCTGTTTAAGTGAATAAACATGGTTCTGAAGATGATCTGTTGATGGATAGATGCTGCTGTGTTCTGAACTTAACTAACCTGTCTCTTCTGATTCTGCTACATATTATTTTAATAAGTTTTTAATAGGTGTTGCAGTTATGATTATATTGCTTCTAAAGCTTTGTGGGGTTTTTTGTTCATTCCTGGTTTCTCTTTAGCCTCTTTGAATACTTCAGAGAAAAGTGAGGTAGATATGTATTAAATTTATGTGAACTGTCAAAGCTTAAGGACACAGTGCTAAGGTGAATTATTCTCACATTTTGGCTCATTTTTGTTGCAAAGAGTTTAGTGCAACATTCATTCATTCATTCAGCAGTTGGTCTGTGAGCACTTAGTAAAGGATGCTGTGATTACTAAGACCCAGCATGGGTTTCTCAACAGTTAGCCATGCCAAATGAATCTGATTTCTCTTTTTGATGCAATTACAAGCTTGGTGAATCAGGGGAATGCTGTGGTTATAGTGTATCTTGATTTCAGTAAGGCTTTTGACAAAGTCACCCATGATATTCTTGCGACAAAACTCATAAAATATGAGTTGAATGAGGTAACAGGTGGATTTGTAGCTGTCAAATAGAAAATGGAGCTAGCTTGTTTTCTCCTATAATAATCGTCGTCATCATCACCAGGGCTTCTTTTTCAGCTGAAACTCACCGGAACTCAGTTCCGTCACCTCTCAGCTTGGCACCATTGCCATTGTAAGAGAACAAGGGAGTCTTTAATGGTGAGTTGTGGCACCTTTTTTCTAGAAAAATTGTGCTAATTATTATCATTATCATTAGCAATCATTATTATTATACCCTGCTGGGTATAATAATAGGGTAGGACTTTAATCAATGGCTTCAATTTTTAAGAAAGGAGATTCTGACTGAACATCAGGAAGAACTTTCTGACAGTAAGAGCTGTTTGACAGTGGAATGGACACCCTCAGGAGGTTGTGGACTTTCCTTCCTTGATATCAGCTTGGCTGCAGAAGTTGCTGGAAGGAGGCATACAAATCCAACACGGATTTAAATCCACATCTCCCTCCAATGAATCGAGTACTCTGAGGGCTCATGCACACTTCTGCTTGTGTCCTGCTTTCTAGACACGGATCCAAATGATTTTTCATTTTCCTGCCACTTTCCCCAGGAAAACCCACTGTTTATCACTGAATTGGAACATCAACTCACAAAAAAAGCAACTGACATTTGTTCCAATTCAGTGGTGAACAGCAGGTTTTTATGGGGAGAAACCTGCAAGACAAATGGAAGTGTAGATGAGCCCTAAGATTTAGGAGTACTACCATAATGTTCTGTGAATGCTTATTTGAGTTAGGGCCTCTGGGAATCAAAAGTCTACTCACCAGGTGAAGTAAGGTACTTGTATCTTTCAAGAGGCAATCAATGGCATCGATCAATTTTTGGAATTTTTCATCTTCAAGAGAAAATCGGTATCCAAAAGCCAAAACACATATCAAGCTGGACACTGCATTAGTGATGGAGAGGGAAAAATCATGTGGCTGCCCTGCAAATGAAATCATTTACATTTACAGTGGTACCTCGGGTTACATACGCTTCAGGTTACAGACTCCGCTAACCCAGAAATAGTGCTTCAGGTTAAGAACTTTGCTTCAATTTGAGAACAGAAATCGTGTTCCGGCGGCGCAGCGGCAGCGGGAGGCCCCATTAGCTAAAGTGGTGCTTCAGGTTAAGAACAGTTTTAGGTTAAGAACAGACCTCCAGAATAAATTAAGTACTTAACCTGAGGTACCACTGTATATCTTGGAAAGCTGCTAGGATCAATTGCTATTTTAAAAATATTTGAATAAAAGTGAAAATGTATGAAATTCCATTCCAAAATGTGCAGAGATTGTGCATAAAGATCTCTGCAAACTGGGATATGTATTAGCATCATTACTTACCATATTTACGCGAATGTAATGTGCACCTTTTTTGGCCAAATTGTATTGTGAAAATTAATAATAATAATAATAATAATAATAATAATAATAATAATAATAATTTTTTATTTATACCCCGCCCTCCCCAGCCAAGGCCGGGCTCAGAGCGGCTTACAAGCAATAATAAAAACAAGATGAATGATTACAACTTAAAAACAAAAATAAAATACAACATTAAAATAATGGAACATTAAAATATTAAAATGTAGCCTCATTGCAGGAGGAGAAGGAAAAGAAAAAAGAAAGAGAGGGAGGGAGGGAATCAAATTGGCTCCAAGCCAAAGGCCAGGCGGAACAACTCTGTCTTACAGGCCCTGCGGAAAGAAATCAGATCCTGCAGGGCCCTGGTCTCATGAGGCAGAGCGTTCCACCAGGCTGGAGCCAGAGTTGAAAAGGCCCTGGCTCTGGTTGAAGCCAATCTAATTTCCTTAGGGCCCGGGACCACTAGGGTGTTGTTATTTATGGACCTTGAGGCTCTCCGTGGGGCATACCAGGAGAGGCGGTCCCGTAGGTACGAGGGTCCTAGGCCGTGAAGGGCTTTAAAGGTCAAAAGCAGCACCTTAAATCTGACCCTGTACTCCACCGGGAGCCAGTGCAGCTTGAAAAACACTGGGTGAATATGCTCCCATGGCAAAGACCCCGTGAGGAGCCTCGCTGCAGCATTCTGTACCCGCTGGAGTTTCTGGGACAGCTTCAAGGGCAGCCCCGCATAGAGCGAATTACAGTAGTCAAGCCTGGAGATGACCGTCGCATGGATCACTGTGGCCAGGTCAGGGCGGGAAAGGTAAGGGACCAACTGCTTGATGCGGCGAAGGTGGAAAAATGTCGCCTTGGCTGTTGCTGTAACTTGCGCCTCCATGGAAAGGGAGGCGTCAAGGAATACACCCAAACTCTTAACGGAAGGCAATGGCACTAATTGGGCCCCCGCAAGAGAAGGGAGTTGGTCCCTCATCCCCATGCCATCCCGACCTAGCGATAGAACCTCTGTCTTCGAAGGATTTAGTTTCAATCGGCTCCCACGAAACCATCCAGCCACAGCTTCCAAGCATCTGGTCAGTGTGTCCGGGGCTGAGTCGGTGTGGCCATCCATCAGCAGATAGAGCTGAGTGTCATCAGCATATTAATGACAGCCCAGCCCAAAGCTCCGGGTAATCTGGGCAAGGGGGCGCATAAAGATGTTAAAAAGCATCGGGGAGAGAATTGCGCCCTGCGGCACTCCACACACCAAGGAGTGGCGCAACGACATTTCCCTCCCTAGTACCACCCTCTGTCCCCGACCACATTAGATTTGCCAGCAAATACTTTGTTGGTTTCAAGGTTTTGAAAACTGAGGTGTTCATTAGATTGGAGGGTGATTTGATTCATGTAAATACGGTAATATCACATACCTTTTGCATGTGCAAAGACCTCCACAAGACAATGGGCTTCCTCTTGTATTTGGAACTCCATGCCTTTCTTCCCCAGACCCAGCTTCCGCATAGTAATGACACTGAACCGTCTCTGCTGCTTCCAGGTGTGACCATTTGAAAAGACCAAACCTAAAACAGGAAGGAATCAATGAGAAAACATTACTCACAAAAATGCCATATTTTTAAAATTGTCAGTCAACCAAGATGAGACCAAATTTAGTGCAGATAATAGCTGTGTGTTTCAGAGATGCCATTCTTTCACAACCTAAGAACTGCAAGACTGGAACAGAATCTGTCTAGTAAAGTGATATTCACCAGCACTGTACTCTTCAGAAAATGCCTAAGAGGCCATCACTCAATCTTGTCTTCAAGCACTGGAACTTATTTCAATATAGCACACAGGATCCTTCCAGATATCCTTTTAATGGTGCATTCATGATTATTTGTGTTCATAATGTTATTGAAGTGGTCACATGGATATGATGGGCATATTCAGATTTCGACTTTATACTCTTCTCTGGAGATAGGGCCAGCAAAACCCATCAGCCTTCTCAACAACTTACCCTTTTTTTTTAGTGCAGCTTCCAGGAAAGGGGTCACTGGTCGTTTAGACAAGACTTCTGGTGGGTTTGTAAGGCCTTCTTTCACCATTTGGAATCCAGACAGTACTACCATAGGTCGATGTCCGATCCATATAGTGTAAATGTTTCCATATTGCTTAGCCAGCTGCCATTAGCATCAAAGTAGAAAAGAGAACTGTCAGGTTAAAACATAGCAGATTATTACAAGCTTTTGTGACTACAGCCCATTGCCACCGTGACAGGCATTCTGGGAGCTAGTTAGTGGCAAAGCCTTCTTCCTCACTACCAGAGAATATAATTCTTATTCTTTTAAAAAATGTTTTTATTAACAATTTCAACATAACAAATTATCAAAACATATCTTATTATTTCCCCCCTTTTTCCCCACCCCCTTCAAACCCCCTCTCCCCCCTCCCAGCAACTTCCCTCAGCTCCTCTCTCTGATCTCTCACCACATATTATTCTGAAGAAGTGTGCATGCACACGAAAACTCATACCAAGAACTAACTTAGTTGGTCTTTAAGGTGCTACTGGAAGGAATTTTTTATTTTGACTATGGCAGACCAACACGGCTACCTATCTGTAACTGCACATATTATACTCTGCATGTTATAAAATTATATATATCCTTACATTATCTATCTACCATGTTATCAACTAATAAATTGTGTATGTTTATTCAAAAGCTGCCAAGGAGTCTGATTCATTTTGTTGTCTTTTTAGATAAATTGTAAAAAGCTCCCATTCTTCCTTAAAGTCACAGTTGTCCTTGTCCCGCAATTTGTATGTCAATTTAGCCAAAAACTGATGCATAGCTCATCAATTTTTCTTGCCACTGTTCTTTCATTGGGATTTCCTCATTCTTCCACCAGAGAGTATATTTCAAGGCAGCCCAATTGTTGCAAGAAGTGGGTGTGTGAATCTTTAAACCCCTGAAATTTCCCAGCCTTTATCTTTTCTTGTTGCATAGTTCTTCTGTCTTTTTGGAGATATGCATTTAAGTGGGCTAGGTCAGACAAGGAGCAATTAGAAGCAGGGCATGTGGCAACTGAGAACACCCACTGATAACATCACCAAACATGCCCTTCTTGCGGGCACTCCCATCTCTTGCGGGGCGCAATTAGTGCCAGCACCGTCCGTTAAGAGTTTGGGTGTAATCTTCGACACCTCCCTTTCCATGGAGGCGCAGATTGCAGCTATAACAAAGGCGGCATTTTCCCATCTCCGCCAAGCTAAGCAGTTGGCTCCTTACCTCTCTCGCCCTGACCTAGCCACTGTGATCCACGCGGCGGTCACCTCCAGACTGGATTATTGTAACTCGCTCTACGTGCGGCTGCCCTTGAGACTGACCCAGAAACTCCAGCGGGTGCAGAATGCTGCAGCGAGACTACTTAAGAGGTCTTCGCTGTGAGATCACATTCACCCGGTGCTATACCAGCTGCACTGGTTCCCGGTGGAGTACACGATCAGATTTAAGGTGCTGGTTTTAACCTTTAAAGCCCTATACGGCCTAGGACCCTCGTACCTATGGGACCGCCTCTCCTGGTATGCCCCACAGAGAAACTTACAGTCTTCAAATAAAAACATCTTGAAGGTCCCAGGCCACAGAGAAGTTAGGCTGGCCTCAACTAGAGCCAGGGCTTTTTCGGCTGTGGCTCCGCTCTGGTGGAACACTCTGTCACAAGAGACCAGGGCCGTGCAGGACTTGACATCTTTCTGCAGGGCCTGCAAGACAGAGCTATTCCACCAGGCCTTTGGCCAGGGCACAGCCTGACTCCCTCCCTCGGCAATCTTTGCGGAGCTCTGGCCCAATGGTTGCCAGTGGCTTGAATTAATTAATTTTAGAATGAATGATTTTAGAATGTTGTTTATGCTGTACTTTTGTACTGTTTTATTGTTGTTAGCCACCCTGAGCCCGGCTTCGGCTGGGGAGGTCAGGATATAAATAAATAAATTATTATTATTATTATTATTATTATTATTATTATTATTATTATTATTATTATTACCTCTCAGCTCATGTGTAAGTTCCTTACGCAGCCACATTTTCGCCTGGCACTTAAGTACCTCGGGTTACATACGCTTCAGGTTACAGACTCCGCTAACCCATAAATATTACCTCGGGTTAAGAACTTTGCTTCAGGATGAGAACAGAATGTTAGAGGGGTTTTTTTTCCTCTGGCGGCAGATGACAGAGACTATGACACCATGAGACCGGTGTAAAACCAAATCAAATAAAGGTTTTATTACAAAACAACAAACAGCGAAGCTTGTGGGTGTTTTCCCTGCAGGCAGAGTTCAAACTGCAGCTTTTCTCCTTTTGTAGTCATAGGTCACAATCAGCACTTTGAATTGGGCCCATAAATTAATTGGCAGCCCGTGCAAACGGGCCAGGATTGGTGTTATCTGCTCAAACTGCCTTGCACCAGTGAGCAACCTGGCCAGCTGAAGTTTCCAAACCATCTTCAGAGGCAGCCCAACATTAATGCATTGCAGTTATCTAACCTAGAGGTTACCAGACCTGAAAGGAGTACAGCTGAGCCACCAGCCAAAGCTGACGAAAGACACTCCATGCCATCAAGGCCACCAGAGCCTCACAGGACAGGAATGGACCTGCATGTCCACTCCTTCAGAGGGAATGTAATTCTATCAAGAGCAGGCAACCTCCCATCCATCTGATCTAGGGAACCACCCACTTACAGAGCCTCAGTCTTATCTGGATTGAGCTCTCATCCATTACCAAGGCAAGACACCATTCCAGCACATCCACTGCCACAGCTTCAGATGTAAAGGAGCTGTGCATCATCAGCATATTGCTGACAATGTATTCCAAAACTCCAGATGAACCCACTCAGTGGTGTCATGTAGATATTAAATAAAGCAGGGGATAAAATAAAACCCTAAGGAACCCCCACATTAAAGTCTCCATGGGCTCAAACAGCACTCTCCAACCATAACCTTCTGGAAGTGACCATTGAAGTAGGACTGGACTTCAATGGACTTCAACTGGACTTCAGTAAATCAGTGCAACCCATCCCTAATTCGGACAGCCGCTCCGAAAGGATACCATGGTCAATGGTATTAATAGGTGCTGAGAGGTTAAGCAGAATTAATATGGACACATTACCCCTGTCTCTCTCCTGACAGAGGTTATCATACTGGATAACTAAAGCTGTTTCTGTGCCAAAACTGGATCTGAAACAACACCGATTGAAATGATCTAGAAAATTGGTGTGTGTGTTTTTTCAGGAGAGCCTAGATCTGATCCACAACCATCTGCTCAAGAATCTCGCCCAATTATTAAAAAAGAAGAAGAAGAACCTTGCCCAAGAAAGGGAGATTAGCAGCTGTCTGGTAATAAGATTTTCTGAATCCAGGGAGGGTTTGTTATAGCCAGTGGCAGAGCTTCATGCTCCTGCACCGGGGAGTGGAGAGCAGGCGGGGGTGGGGCTGGTGCGCGTCCTGGGGACATGGTGCCCAGTGCAGGGGGGGGGCAGCCAGGATGGCACCCCACTGGGATCGCGCTGCTGGAAGCAGTGCGCTCCCCCCACACTCCTCTTCCTCCGCCAGTGCTTATAGCCCTTATAATTCTTTATATATTACTTAATATGGATCATTTTGTTTTATGGGAGACATTTTGCCCCAAATACATATATAGAATATCACATTGTATAGACAAATATAAAGGCATTCCATATGTAAAAAAAGAACAAAACTCATTCAATATATATATATATATAGGAAATTGCAGCCAAGATAAAGTATACATAAAGTTTTTCTTTTCTTTTCTTTTCTTTTCTTTTCTTTTCTTTTCTTTTCTTTTCTTTTCTTTTCTTATGTATCCCTGAATAATGTATATGTGTTTGTCCCACAAGATTATTGGAGACATTAAATACAGGGCTAATCATACAGCCAATCAATTTGGTATTATATGTAAAAATGATTACTGGTGATGTAAACAAGCCAGATAAGATTTGTTATGATGATAAAATTGAAACAATTAATTGAACTTATTATGTGTACATTTAAAGTTGCTATAGTAGGCAGAGTGGACAAACGTGGCACTGTAGTCTAAAACACCGAGACTCTTGCTGATCGAAGGTCAGCAGTTCGAATCCACATGATGGTGTGATCTCCCATTATTTGCCCCAGCTCCTGCCAACCTTGCAGTCTGAAAACATACCAGCACAAGTAGATATATAGGTACCACTGTGGCTGGAAGGTAAATGGCATTTCTGTGTGTTCTGGCTTCCATCATGGTGTCCCATTGTGCCAGAAGCGGTTTAGTCATGCTGGCCACATGACCAAGAAAACTGTCTGTGAACAAATGCTGGCTCCCTCGGCCTGAAAGCGCAGATGAGTGCCACACCCCATAGTTGAATTCAACTGGACTTAACTGTCCAGGGGTCCTTTACCTTTTACCTTTACCTTTAGCATGCAGAATATCTGTAGAACAAACTGCAGTTTTGATGAACAGAGGAACAAATATTTAACTAACAATTTCCATTAAGCCAATTGTCAAATTGCACTGAATGTCACCCTTCCATTTTCCAGGAGGTTTTACCAACACAACACTTTACTCCTCAATCGCTCTAAAAATAAAATAATCTGCAGTTCTATTAAACCAGCTTCTTACTCAACTAGTGGACGTACCTTCAGGAAAACGTCTTGTGAAAGTATTCTCCCAATCTGCAACAGGCCCCCAATGACAGGAAGTGGGAAAGGTCCAGGAGGGTAGTGTCTGTGTAACCAAAGTTGTCTCAGGAAGTGCAGAACCAGAAAAGATACCAGCACAAAAACCAAAATTTCCAAGATCCCAGCCATTCTCCTGTTGTTATATTTCCTCTGTGTATTTCTTTTGCTAGTACAGCAGCATGCACTGGAACGTAGTTTTCCCAATAGAATGTTGCTTCCCTTCTCTGTTCATTCACCAACAGCCTTTTATATAGTCTACACTGAAGATGGGTGTGGCAAGATTTATTGCACGAAACAGAATTTAATTAGTTCTCGGGAATTATCTCACTTTGTACGAGTTGCAATAATACTTGCGTTCCTTAAGAATGTTAAATATACTGTTTCAATCCAGCAGCTGAAAAAACTAGATTTCATAGAATCATAGAATCATAGAATCATAGAGTTGGAAGAGACCACAAGGGCCATCGAGTCCAACCCCCTGCCAAGCAGGAAAAACCATCAGAGCACTCCTGACATATGGTTGTCAAGCCTCTGCTTAAAGACCTCCAAAGTAGGAGACTCCACCACACTCCTTGGCAGCAAATTCCACTGTCAAACAGCTCTTACTGTCAGGAAGTTCTTCCTAATGTTTAGGTGGAATCTTCTTTCTTGTAGTTTGGATCCATTGCTCCGTGTCCGCTTCTCTGGAGCAGCAGAAAACAACCTTTCTCCCTCCTCTATGTGACATCCTTTTATATATTTGAACATGGCTATCATATCACCCCTTAACCTCCTCTTCTCCAGGCTAAACATGCCCAGCTCCCTTAGCCGTTCCTCATAAGGCATCGTTTCCAGGCCTTTGACCATTTTGGTTGCCCTCCTCTGGACACGTTCCAGTTTGTCAGTGTCCTTCTTGAATTGTGGTGCCCAGAACTGGACACAGTACTCCAGGTGAGGTCTGACCAGAGCAGAATACAGTGGCACTATTACTTCCCTTGATCTAGATGCTATACTCCTATTGATGCAGCCCAGAATTGCATTGGCTTTTTTAGCTGCCGCGTCACACTGTTGGCTCATGTCAAGTTTGTCCCCACCTCGTCCCCAAGGGAATAAGTAATCTACTCTCAAGTTACTTGAGGGTTGAGGTGAACTTGCCCAGCCCTGGACAAGATGGGGGAAAGCATGCTAGAGAGCAAAAACCCCAGCATCCATGGAAACACAAGCAGTGTCTGCCTTTTACAGGTTGTTACAGGGATAGTGACATCCCTTATCGCAACTCGGGCATGGGGGGAGCCAATGCAGTGATGTTGAGGGGGACACCCCCAGTAACACTGGGAGAGCCAGTGTGGTGTAGTGGTTAAGAGCGGTAGTCTCGTAATCTGGGGAACCGGGTTCGCGTCTCCGCTCCTCCACATGCAGCTGCTGGGTGACCTCGGGCCAGTCACACTTCTCTGAAGTCTCTCAGCCCCACTCACCTCACAGGGTGTTTGTTGTGGGGGAGGAAGGGAAAGGAGAATGTTAGCCGCTTTGAGACTCCTGAAGGGGAGTGAAAGGCGGGATATCAAATCCAAACTCTTCTTCTTCTTCTTCTTCTAACACTTTGGCCCTCCCTGCACACAAACAACAATGCTATAGCACCTTCCACTCAGCAAGTTCCCCAGCCACTGTTACAAAACCTGCTTGTGCGTTTCACATACTGAAGCGAGTAGGCAGGGAGTGTATTGACAGTTGGAAGGCAATGCCCGGAGAGAAGGAGGAGCGATGCATCTGGAGCAAACAAGATATGCAGGCTTGGCTGATAAGCGAAAGGAGTGCACTGGCAAAATGCTTTAGCAACACCCAAAGAGGCAATAAGGCAAATCGAGGAATATGATATGATGAGTTACTGGTGGTGGGGTGGTCGGGAGGTGCTGCAGGGGTATAAATATTGCTTGCTTACGTGTATTAGGGGCCGCCAGCCTTTGGAAACAATTCCGCTGGTTGCCTCTGCGCAGATCACAATAAACTCTTTTCTCCGAAGGAACTGAATCCCTGGTGCTTCTTTGTCACCTCTACGTCCTGGGTAAGCGGGCAAATGGATCCCAAGTAATTAAGGCTTCAATACCTAACATGTATTTATCACAGAAGTTAATTTGGCAGATTGCCCCAGGGATTTTTGCTGGGGAAAACCTGCATGCTACATATATAGGATTGGATGCCTGTCCCAACCTCATTACTGAGGCCGCTTGTCTCTTCTGTTCTGCAGCTTTGTTTCGCACCCCAGTTTTCACCTTCATGTCCCCTGCCCATGCCTTGACCTTTTGTGCACCACCAACCCTGAACACAAACCACTCCCACAGTGGAGCTGCTCCACTGGCATGGATAGCCCTGCAGACTGTCCCACCAGCATATTCTGTGAACCGCCCTGAGGATCTTATGATGAAGGGCAGTATAGAAATCTAATTAATAATAAGAATTAGAATAATATTGAAGCAGCACCTGTGTTTCATGGCAATGGCTTTCAACCAACACGTCATATTTTATAGCCCTTTAGCCAGTGTACGTATCGCTACGTATCGCGCATGCATGCATGCACGCATGTTGTATGTATGGTGGTGGGATCCTCTGCTTGCAGCTTCCATGGCATCATCATCGGAGGGATCATTCGCTCGTGACTGCAACGGAGGCAGGGGGTTAAGGTACACCGTACGGCACTTGAGCAGTGCTGCGCATGCGCCACTGGGTGGTTTGGCTGTGGCGCCACTCAAGAGCTGTATGGACAGTAGAGGAGGATACAGGCATGAGTGGAGGATCTTCTGCATGCAGCTGCGGCAGCGCAATGGTGGCGGCTTGTGCCACCGCGACTAGAAGCGATGGGGCAAGCCGCCCGCGGGGTGCCTTCTTGTCACCCCTCCTCAGAGATGGCACCGGGGCAGACCACCACCTTGCCCCCTTCCTCCACCACTGAGTAGTGTAAGATGTTTCCGTTTGGAACAGAGATTAAACCTTACACTAATAATTACACCAAGAATATCCTTTAACACACATTAGGGACCATTTTGAACCATTCAATCATATTTGCCATCAAATTTATGAAAACATTTGTTTTTTCATTATTTTCAATGCAGGCACATGTGGGTTTTGTAATCCACTTTTCTAGTTAACAATAATCTCTGGGAAGTGCTGTTGAGGGGGCACTGAATGCAAATATTATCAGCAACCCACAAAATCCTGATGGTGGCCCTAAAATCCTTGCAGGGAATGTAATGACTCTTTGAATTAACCATGTTCACATACAAGACAAATACTTAGTTTCTCCATCTGAAGTAGATAGAAATCAGTGAAATCCTGTGGTTCACGTAGCAGATGATGTTCTTTATGCTTATTTATCTCCTCCTTTGCAAATAAAAGCACAGACTCCCTAGAGGACAAGTGCCTTCTTGTGTGGCTCTGGAAGATGCTTCATGACCCAAGGGAACATTTCACGGAGCTTTGAAGAATATAAAAACAAAAACAAGTAATTACCATGAAGAAACCCAGTAACATGTTCCATGACCCAACTTCTTTTGGACGCCTGTTTGGTATCATGGTTGAGATCAGCCTTTCCTAACCTGCTGGCATCCCGGTATCTTGGAGCTCAGTGAGTGAAACACCTTTTTCTGATTCCCATATCCATTAGTTTATTCTAGTAGAAGCTGTAAATGAAAATTTGACAGCTGAACAAACCACTCTTTCCCATATTACCGGTTCTATAGTACCGTATTTTTCGCTCTATAACACGCACCAGACCATAACACGCACATAGTTTTTCGAGGAAGAAAACAAGAAAAAAAATATTCTAAATGAAATAGTGGATATATGATTTTTGTGGTTCATGCTGTGGCCACAGACATGTGATCTGACAGTGAGTTTGGAGTAGCCCAATGCAAAAATCCTGAGGATCCATGTGGATCCATGCTTTGTAACTATGGAGGAGGGAAGGAAGGGGAACCATGGATCCTCTACTCACGACTGCAGCAGATCCCCCCCGCCACCCGCAGGCATTCGCTCCATAACACGCACAGACATTTCCCCTTACTTTCTAGGAGGAAAAAAGTGAGTGTTATGGTGCAAAAAATACAGTATTTGTGGGAACATGGCTCTCCCCAAACATGCAAATTATATTTATTAATAACATATAAAAGCAATTATCTCTACAGGATTCCCATTGCCTTTGGGCAGTACCATCAGCAACCCAGCATATCTTCATGGATGTCTAGTGAACATACGGAGAACCTAATCCATTTACTCTGGATTAATTCGGGATTATGATAATATGGAAGATATCACAGCTTCTCTCCCCTCCAGCAATCTTCCACATCCAAGGGAAGAGAGTAAAGCTTGTAATTTTATGGGCTTGGAAGAGAACATCTTTGCTTGAGACTCTGTGCTGTCATATGATGCCCTAAATCTTCCTGACAGTGTGTATGTGGAAGGTGTTGAGGTGCTGCTTCTGGTCGGTGTTCTGTTCTGTCGGTGCTCTGTTATATCCCTAAGAAGACTATCATCCTCCTCCATCTGATATAAACAGAAATTTTACCTGCTCCCATTGTATAGGATTGCAGCCTTTTTACTAACATCGTACATTTTTCATAGTATTACAAAACTGCCTGTTTATTTATAAACACACATCCCAATGAATCATGTAGTGTGCTGAAAAAAACTATGCTGAGTTGGAGGACTCTGAAATGGGATTATTTATTGATTAGCTTCCTGGTTCATGTAGTAACAAACAAGGCTTATACAGTCATACCTTGTGTTGTGTCCGCTTCATGTTGCGTCTTTTTGCGTTACGTCCTGCGGCAACCCGGAAGTACCGGAACAGGTTACTTCCGGGTTCTGCTGATCACGCATGTGCAGAAGCGCCAGATCACGCTGTGCACATGCGCAGACACAGCACTTAGAGTTGCGGGCATTTCATGTTACGGACAGGCCTCCAGAACGGATCCTGTCTGTAACACGAGGTACCACTGTATTCTGCTTTTTACACACACACACACACATGAGAAAATAACAGGGTTTGTGGTAAGACAGTACCCTGAATGAGTGAAAGTGCTAGACTTATATGCAGACCAATCACGCTACTTGAAATAGTGAAATACGCCTATTTTGCATAAGAAAACTCTGCAATGGGGTGTCACTGCTAGTGGGCTGTGAAACTGCCTGGGTATTCTTCCCTTCCTGGTATTGACTAATACCCACATATTTTCAAGCTATTTCTTCTTATTTAATGCATTTTTGTAGGTTATTTTCACAAATGAATGCACTTATTGGCACAAATGTAGATGCATGGGCCATGAGAAGGGAGAGATTGGAAAGAGCCCTGTTCTGTTTGTCTCTTGTCCGCATGTTTCTTCCTTCTTCATTAGGACGGGCTTTTGAGCTGTGCCAGAGTATCTGCTGGAAGGAGAAGTGGGAAGACTTGCTTTGATGGTTTAGCAGCACCTGGGGTATATTTCACCACACAAAGAGTAGTCTTGCAAACAGCAGGACTGCATCCAGAGCAACCTGTGCTCTTTGTTTTGTTCCACCAATTTGATGGCATAATAGGTGCTATCAGCCACCTGTGCAGTACATTTTAGATGGGAATGCCTGATCACTAACTAGTAGAAAGTCTGGAGCCAACTGATGCTAACTGCTTGCGTAATGCTGATGCAGTAATATTTTGAAACAGGCAAATGCATCAGTGATGCATGCTCGCTCAGAGTGATGTTGCTCACTCTGAGCCCCTCCCCTCCCTTCCCCAGCAACAGCCTGTGGCTCTACAGCATGGGTAGGCAAACTAAGGCCCGGGGGCCGAATGCGGCCCAATCGCCTTCTCAACCTGGCCCACGGATGGTCCGGGAATCAGTGTGTTTTTACATGAGTAGAATGTGTGCTTTATTTAAAATGCATCTCTGGGTTATTTGTGGCACATAGAAATTCATTCATTTTTTTCTTCCACAATATATTCCGGCCCCCCACAAGGTCTGAGGGACAGTGGACTGGCCCCCTGCTGAAAAAGTTTGAGGACCCCTGCTCTACAGGAAGCCTCAGCAGTCAAATGTCTTTGAGTCCTTTGCTCTTGATTTCTGAGGGACCTGCGTGTACGTGGGGAGGGTGCTAGTTCTATGTATATGCATTTGTGTGTGTGTGTGTGTTTTCCAAAGTTTAGGAAATCCATCCAAATAATTTAAATCTTAATGCAATTTTTAAAAAAGGTTTGCTGCTCCTCTTACAAACATATGCCCATTGCTTCCTGACCGGGGGCTCCGTACTAACGCCACACAATTGGTGGCAGCAGCGGGATTCAATAAGTCTAAGAGCCTGTGAGGGGAAGCAATACACCTGGAGAGGGGAAGGGTAAATCGGTGAAGAGATTACCTGGCCCGAGGGTGTGATTGAGGATAAACCCCAGATTGCCGTGTGGCCGAGATAACAATAAGAGCAAGAGATCTCAAAAGACTGTTCTGGCAGAGGCTTAGGCTCAGGGTCAGACGAAGTAAGCTTGAAAGGTTAGAGGGAAAAACCTAAAGCTATACTTTGGGGACCAGGGTCTTGGAAAGCCAAGCCGGGGACTTCCAGGTTAGCGCCACCGGCAATGGCGGGCTTCCTCTGATCTGGAGGAACCCGCTCCGTGAAAATCAGGGTCTGGAACACCACGGTGAGGTGGAGACCCATCAAAAACCAAAGGCGAGAGAAGCCTGTGGACCTGGGATTCGGCTGGCACCTTTAGCGCCTCCCCTACTCGCGGGGAAACCCGGCTACGGTGATCCGGAGCAATGTGGGGTGAGCGGCGCGGTGCTTCGAATCGATTGCTCTTTTCACGGAGTGAAGCCGCATTGCTGTTGTCGGAGAGCGCTGACTTTTTTCCTGTGGACAATTGGACTCTAAATAAGTACCCATGAGTAGAACGGAAAATTGGATTACTAAACTTCGTAATTTGGGACCGGAGCGGGAAGGTCTAAACAGGAAGTCTGCCTTCCGCTTTTGTAAACAGTTTGAAGCAAAGACATCGCAAGCTAGTCTGGAAAGTCATCTGTAAAGGACTAAATTTCCATAGGTTTAAACTATAAACCCCCCTTGGAAGCAGGAGAAGAGGGGGAAATCTTAAATTGTTCAAGCCTGCAGGAGAGGGAGTAAAGAAAGATAAATTTGGTGAATTGAATGTTTAAAATCCTTAATAAATATAAAAAAAGATAAATTTCTATCGTCTTGAACCTGGGAACAGGCTGTCAAAGATAGACGTTTGGGGAAAGTTCATTGACTGTGAATAATAACGCATGTTGACAGATAGTTAAATAAGAGAAACATATTGACTCCAATGCTTCCTTTTGCACTAAAAAGGAACAAAGATTTGAAAAACGAAAGCAATTTCGTTGCTGGATCTGCTTGTAAAAGGATGGATACAAATAGGAATTGTTTCCTCTAGAGCAGGGGTGTCAAACTCAAATTCATCGGGGGCCGCATCAGCAGTTTGGTCACCCTCAAGGGGCCATTTGTATCTGTAGGACTATGTGTCCACTCTTTATTATCATAAATTATTGTCATTGCATTCAATTATTACTGTTTTTTGTAATAATGTAAGTAATAACTAGCTCTGAAAGCAGAAACATAGTCAGAATAATGGCAAGTAGATATTCAAATGTACAATTATTGTACAATTTATTGGAAAATGGTTTTTGGTAACAGACAGTAATTTATTTATTTTTTAAACATACAAATATTGCTAAACAATTTTAAACAACTCTTGTTGAGACATTTCATTCTGAATCTGCTACCCAGAGCCAGGCAGAGGATGATGGCAGGTGGGTGTCCTGCCCGCCACCAACATAAATCCTGGCTATGCCCATGATGTCGTGGTTCACCCTTGAGTTTAGAATCGCTCCCCAAGCCCTCCTCCCTGCCCCAACGGCCTCCAGCCCGCCTGCCAATGGCGGGGAGCCCCGATGGCTCCCTCTCTGCCTGCCCGGAGCCCCGGCAGCCTTACGTGAACCCCGCCTCGGCTGGAGCAGGAGCACTGGCGGAGACGGCAGCAGCAGAGCCACCGAGCTTTGTGCTGGCGGCGGCGGCAACGACGGGAGGGGGCCTGCTGGTGGCTCGGATTGCGCCCGCCTGCCTTGGACTCCTGCGGACCTCTCTCCCTCCGCAGCCCTCCTCCCCGCTCGGGAGCCTTATGGGGGGTGGCAGGAAGCGCCTCTGCCCTTTCCTGCCTGCGGGGAGAACGCGGCGGCCGGGCTGGGCGCGCAGGCTCTGAGAGGCAGCCCCGGCACCAGCAACTGACCAGTGGCCTTTGCGGTGGCGGCGGCACCAGCAGCACCGGCGGCGGCAGCCTGCCCCCCCCCACTCCAAACATGCCCCCCTTGGGGAAATAAGCCCCCTTTCCTCGGGGGCGCACAGAGCGCCTTTCGCCCTCTTCCCCCACCCATAGCATCTCCCTTTCCAGCGCCCTCCCTCCGTCAGCCCCTCCCTCCGCCAGCCCGGTGCTTGGAGGCTTCTATGAGTGTCCGCTTGGGGGGAGGCCAGCAGGAAGGTAGCCCCCCTCACCCCCGCGGCGGCCCGGCTCCGGGAGGAGGAAGAGGAGGAGGACTATGTCTTTGCTCACCACGCTGGCGATGAGCGCAATGCCGAGGCGCACCAGCGCTGCCCGGTGGTCACCCTTGACCCGCCCCAGCAACACCTCCGCTGTCCCCGCAGCCCTCCACCCTGGCCAGCAGCCGCTTGGAAAAGGGCTCGTCATGGTCCAGCCGCTCTCTGGGCGCTCGCTGCCGCCACTCCATCGCCTCCTGCGCCGACGAGCAGCCTCACATTGGCAACTACCGCCTCCTCAAGACCATCGGGAAGGGAAACTTCGCCAAAGTCAAGCTGGCCAGGCACATCCTGACAGGAAGGGAGGTGGCTATAAAAATAATCGACAAGACGCAGCTGAATCCAACGAGCCTCCAGAAGCTTTTCCGAGAAGTGAAGAGTTTGGAATCCCCCCCCCCATATTAAAATTGGAGCGATTAGTTCAGTGGGAGCAGCAGAGACCCTCGCTTTCCCGCAGCTCGCTGTTTTCTTTTACACCTAACCTGGCTGTGCGCCCGGGAAAAGATCAAAGCGGAGCGTAAAGATAAGGTAAAGAGGCTTGGCAGGGTTTTTGCCCCGCAAATCACGCTTGCTTGGCTCGGGTGTGTGTGTGTTGTGTGTGTGTTTCCCTCTTCTCCTTTCCCCCTCCCACTTCTCCCTGGGTTCCCTGACGGCGCACAGCGCTGCACTCAGCAGACGGCTGGGCTGCTTCACCGCCTGGTGCGCTCAGAGTGGGCGCACATGTTTGGGGCTGACTGGGATTGGCCGCGACGGGCCACCTGGCGGGCTTGCTGATCCCGTATCCGGAGGCTTTCTCTCTCTCTCCCGTCCTTTTAGAGTCTAAATAAAAGAATAATAAAAGGTGAAGGCTGGCGGCCGGCGGCAGCTACACGGGCCACATGACGAGGTCTGGCGGGCCGGATTCGGCCCGCGGGCCTTGTGTTTGACACCCGTCCTCTAGAGGGAGCTTTTGAACTGTTGTTGGAGTGGACCTGGGGAACTCTACAGCTGTAGAGATTAGAGCGTGAGAAACAGGCTCTGACCTTGGATAAGAATGTTGACACAGGAAACTTTAGTGTTTGCTTTGTGCAGGACGAGTGCTTTGTTGGAGCAGCTTCATGTGAAGATGGATTTGATGACTATTGCAATTGATAATTTTGGTCAAACAGTGACCACTGATATAGAACCTGCTCAACAACTGACCCAGGAATCTGCCCTGACAGGGCAAGTTGCAGAGAAGACAAAGAAGGAGGTTGTTGTTGAACCTCAAGTAATACAAGTTGAAAGAGATGCGGCCCAGCAGGAGCATAAGCTGTCGTTTCTGAGGACTGAATCTGGAGTGAGACAGACTTGGAGAGACGGAGTCCTGTCGAGACTGGAGATGGCAAGTTGGTCAGATCCTCCTATGCAGGGATGCTTTGACCTTTGGGATTTGGTTTTGGGCCAGGAGGAGATTGGAGTGGTCGAGGCACTCAACTTTGGAGGAGCATTGAAGTATGTTTTGGAATATTTTTTGGATGTTAGTGCTAACTATGGAGAACGGGCTGACCAGCCGAGAAGGGATAAAGACACTTTTAGGTTGTTCCCCCGGGATCTACTCCTCAGAGACAAAGGAAGGAAATTAAGAACAAGACCAGCAGAAGACAAAGTAAAGTGCAGTTACAATTATGAAGAAGATCTGCAGAAGGGACATGGAAAAGAGTTAAGCGCCTCGGACATAAGATCACCAGGTTGATGGACTAGATGGAACAGATAGAAAGGACTGACAGAACCCGAAACCAGGAAGAAGAGACTGTGGATGAAGATTGGCAGAAAGTTTAAAAATTTATTTAGAGAAATATTGCAAAATTAACGACTGTTAGGAAAATCTTGGAAGGAAACTATTAGGCTTTAGTAGAAATGTTATTTATAAATGTATAAATAAGTTTTTAAGTTCTAGGGGTTTTTTATGGTAAGATAAGGCTAAAATAAATTAAGACAATTAAAGGACAGAATACAGTGAAAGATGGAAAGGATTTGCTGAGATAATTAATAATTAGAATACAAAAAAGGGAGGTGTGAGGAGGTCGAGGAAACAAGTTAATGAAGATAAGGGTATGGGAATATTGGATTTGTTTTTAAATTTATTTTTTTTGTTCTTGTTTTTGATTTTGGTGTATTGTATGTTTGGTACTTTTTATTTTCCTTTTATTGATTTGTATTGTTTAATCTCTTTTTTCTTTGCTTTTCCTTCTTCTCTCTTCTCTGTAACTTTAAATTCCCAATAAATATCATAAAAAAAGGAAAGCCAAGCCAGGAGGAACAGTGCTGAGAGTAAAAGTCTCTTATTTAATTAGTGCAAAATATTGACTCAACCATAATGCCACCCAAGAAGACCAAGCACCCAGTGAGAGAAAACCCATACGAAATCTCTGGAGAAGAGAATGGGAATCCCCAGGGGGAGGAAATGAGAATAGAAGAGATGACTAAAACCCCACCTGAAGTAGAAGTTCCACAGTTCTCAGAGGATTTTGAAAAGTGGAAATTAGTACAAGAATATAACTTGAAATTAGAGCTTGAAAAAAATAGAACTGAACAATTTAGGCTGGAGCAAGAATTAGAAAAAGAAAAATTGATTGTTGAGCAAGAAACTGAACAACTGAGGCTTGAGAAAGAATGGGAAAAAGAAAAATTGAGGGCTGAGCAGGAAAGGGAACAGCAGCGGTTTCAGTTAGAGATGAGATGGATGGAATTAACGGTTTTAGAAAATAGTAATAATAGTAATAACACCGATGGGCAGAATCAAATGAAGATAGATTTAAGACGCTTTCCTGAGTTTAGAGATAAGGATAGCCCAGAAGCATTTCTAGTATCCTTCGAGAGAGCCTGTCACAATTTTCAAGTGAGAGAGGAAGATAAAATGATGATCTTGAGAGCTAGAATAAGTGGTCCTCTAACCGAATTATACGCTCAAATGACTGAGGAACAATCCTGAAATTTTGAGGTGTACAAGCAGTTAATATACACCCGCTTTGGGATTATCTCAGAGCAATTGAGGAAAAAATTTAGAAGTGTGACAAAGGTGAGGGAGGAAACTTTGGTGCAAAGATAAAAACTTACCTCAGGAGATGGTTAGAGCAAGAGAATGCAGACACTACCTAAGATTAGAGAAGTGATGGCGTTGGAGCAATTTTACGACACAATAAAAGGCCAATTGAAGTACCTGATAAAAGAAAGGAACTCCAAGACAATAGAGGAAGCAGCGGGTTTAGCCGATAAAATAAATGAAATCAGAGACCATGGATTTGATGGGCCAAAATTTGGTGGGAGATATTGGGAAACAAACAAAAATAAATTTCAACAAACCAAAGGAAAGTTTACCTCAGAAACCGATGAGAGAAGCAGCCCCTCATCAAAAAGCCCACATGAGAAGGCACACACCCATACAGAGTTTTCTGAGGGAAAAGTCAATAAAACAAGTTATGTAGGACCTAAAGACATTTCATGTTGGAGATGAGGAAAGTTAGGGCATAAAAGTTTTGATTGTAAACCAGGAAAAGAAACATCTAGTTATAGCACCACACAGAAACAGACATATTGTATCCAGTCTGTGGAGCAGGGCCCAACTAGTCAGGTTGTCAAGGGAACAGAAATGCCAACTAGGCCCGAGCCTGCTGAGGTAGTAGAGGCCGAAGTCCTACACTGTTATGCAATTCAACAAGATAATCTCTTGTTAAAGAACGCTGGAGAGTATATCTGGATAGACGGGAACAGAAGTCTAAAGGCGATACCTCGATTGGAGGGCCCTTAAGAAACGGAAGCGACTTAAGACCAACATAAAGGTTGGGGGTGCTGGCTTTCACCTTCCATCATCTGATTTGGATGATTCTCTCAACGAAGATATTGATGAGAAAATTAGGTTTCCAACTGCAGTTGGTTTTGAATGGCAGAATATTACAGACTTCAGAGAAGCAGGTGGATCATTAACAGAAATAAAAGTGGAAGAAGAGGAGTAGGATCCACAGAGTTTTGAATTTCCTATTGAGGAATCATAGAATCATAGAATCTTAGAGTTGGAAGAGACCACAAGGGGGTTGTATGCAAGCAAGTTTTACTCAGAAATGGCCCATTCAGATTAAGGGCCCCAAGTCAGTCATGACTATTAATTTCAATGGTTCTACTCTGAATAAAACTTAATTGAATATCCAGGTCCAACTCCAGAGGGTGGCAAGTTGGGGAAATTTGCCAGGGACCCGAGGTCAAGAGAAGACCCAGAGGTCTAACAATGTTTTATTTAAACTTTATTAATTTAATATTTCCCCCCTCAATCCAGAATTCTTCATGCTTGTCCTCAACACACTGCTTTCTGATTCTAGATCCTGCCGTCCACAAGCCCTAGGGGTGGCTACTTAATATGTGAAAACCCTCCTCACGATTTTGTTTTTCATGCTTTTTCTTCTGTGCACATGCCCCAAATGAACATCAAGAAGGAAATGGTGATTGTGATCATGCTATACACACTTCCACAATGCCACTGGTCAGGTGTAGATACTTCCTGCACCACCAGTGCTGAGATAGTCTGTATCTGTTGTCAAATGGACACACTGTAGGGTAACTCAAGGTAGGGCTGGGAAAGATTCCCTCTTTGAAAGCTGCAGAGCTGCAGAGAACAAAATTACAGTAATACAACAAAATGGCTGCAGGAGAGCAGCATGGCAGCCAAAGATAGAACAAGACAACTTCAAGAAAAAAGCGCAAGTGAGAAAATGGCTGCGTGACTTGGCTCTTTTGTGGAGTCAGCCAGAGCCATGCCCATCTCCCAGGTCACATGCAGGGGGAGGATAATCCAGTCAGTGGAACAGAAAGTTACTTTCTGACTGGATATTCCCCTGCCTGTGCCCACTCTAGGGAAATAGGGAATGTTGCATTTGACTGTACCAATGGATACATCCAACAGGTTGCCCTGTATGATGACCACTGGCAGTAGAGAGACAGGAAAAATGAGTCCCTGTTAATTCAGTCCCATGGGGCCTTCACTGTGGGGTTCAATAGGGTTCAATTATATCCCCTATGCTTTTAAACCCCACTGCTGAGTGAAGTCCTTACCGGCATTAATGAGCTACTCTCAACCCTTCCAATAAAACTCACCAAAAACCAACAGGCTACGATTATAAGCACTTATGCACCAACACTGGATGCCGATGAAGACATTAAAGAAATTTTTTACTCTCAGCTGGAAACCATCCTATCAGAGAAACCTAAGGAAGATAAAATTATCCTCCTGGGTGATTTTAATGCAAGAGTTGGGCGAGATTGCAATCTGTGGCCTGGGACTACTGGGAAAGAAGGAATTGGCAACAGCAACCAGAACGGAATCTTACTTTTGATGATATGTGCAGCACACAATCTTGTTATTACTAACACACTCTTTCGACAGAAAAAATAACTTGAAAACTTCATGGAGGCTTCCTCGGTCAAACCACTGGCACCTCTTAGACTATGTTATTGTCCGTGCTAAAGATCGCCATGATGTGCTCCTTATCAGAGCTATGATGAGATAGAAACTGTGCCACTAAGAAAAAGACCTATGCCAACGCTAAGGCTGAGGTTCAAAGAAGAACCAGAGAACTAAAAAACACATGGTAGATTAAAAAAGCTCAAGAGATCCAGCACTTAGCTGACACTCATGATGCACAGAGTTTCTTTAAAGCCACAAAGACCATCTATGGCCCAATAAATCATGGCATATGCCCCCTACGCTCAGCAGACGGTACCATACTTCTAAAAGATAAAGAAGCTATTGCATTACACTGGAAAGAATATTACCAACAACTCCCCCGTAGCTGCTGAGGTCCTCTCACAAATTCCGCAAAACCAAGTTAGAGATGAGCTTGCAGTATCTCCATATCTGGGAGAGTTGTCTACAGCTATTAATCAAATGAAAAACAACAAAGCTAGCAGACCTGATGGGATGCCTGCCAACGTCTTCAAAGTGGGTGGAATTGAACTTACACAACAACTTCACAAGCTTATTGAGAAAGTCTGGAAGAGAGAAGAGATCCCAGCAGACTTTAGGGATGCCAAGATTATAAATCTCTTTAAAAAAGGGTGACAGACATGATTGTGGAAACTATCAAGACATCTCTCTATTAGCTGCGGCCGGCAAAATTCTTAGCCAACAGTTTCTTAACAATTTCCGAGGTGACCCTTCCCAAATGGTTTTCAGCCTTCTAGGGGGACAGTGGACATAGAATCATAGAATAGAATCATAGAATCATAGAGTTGGAAGAGACCACAAGGGCCATCGAGTCCAACCCCCTGCCAAGCAGGAAACACCATCAGAGCACTCCTGACATATGGTTGTCAAGCCTCTGCTTAAAGACCTCCAAAGGAGGAGACTCCACCACACTCCTTGGCAGCAAATTCCACTGTCGAACAGCTCTTACTGTCAGGAAGTTCTTCCTAATGTTTAGGTGGAATCTTCTTTCTTGTAGTTTGGATCCATTGCTCCGTGTCCGCTTCTCTGGAGCAGCAGAAAACAACCTTTCTCCCTCCTCTATGTGACATCCTTTTATATATTTGAACATGGCTATCATATCACCCCTTAACCTCCTCTTCTCCAGGCTAAACATGCCCAGCTCCCTTAGCCGTTCCTCATAAGGCATCATTTCCAGGCCTTTGACCATTTTGGTTGCCCTCCTCTGGACACGTTCCAGTTTGTCAGTGTCCTTCTTGAACTGTGGTGCCCAGAACTGGACACAGTACTCCAGGTAAGGTCTGACCAGAGCAGAATACAGTGGCACTATTACTTCCCTTGATCTAGATGCTATACTCCTATTGATGCAGCCCAGAATTGCATTGGCTTTTTTAGCTGCCGCGTCACACTGTTGGCTCATGTCAAGTTTGTGGTCAACCAAGACTCCTAGATCCTTTTCACATGTACTGCTCTCAAGCCAGGTGTCACCCATCTTGTATTTATGGCTCTCATTTTTTTTTGCCCAAGTGCAATACTTTACATTTCTTCCTGTTAAAATTCATCTTGTTTGTTTTTGCCCAGTTCTCTAATCTGTCAAGGTCGTTTTGAAGTGTGATCCTGTCCTCTGGGGTGTTAGCCACCCCTCCCAGTTTGGTGTCATCTGCAAATTTGATCAGGATGCCCTTGAGTCCATCATCCAAGTCGTTGATAAAGATGTTGAATAAGACCGGGCCCAAGACAGAACCCTGTGGCACCCCACTAGTCACTCTTCTCCAGGATGAAGAGGAACCATTGATGAGCACCCTTTGGGTTCGGTCAGTCAGCCAGTTACAAATCCACTGAGTGGTAGCATAGTCAAGACCGCATTTTACCAGCTTCTTTACAAGAAGGACACCTTGTCAAATGCCTTACTGAAATCAAGGTAGGCTATATCCACTGTGTTCCCTTCATCTACCAGGCTTGTAATTCTGTCAAAAAACGAGATCAGGTTAGTCTGACATGACTTATTTTTCAGAAATCCATGCTGACTATTGGTGATCACAGCATTCCTTTCTAGGTGCTCACAGACTGTTTGCTTAATGATCTGCTCCAGAATCTTCCCTGGTATTCATGTCAGACTGACTGGGCGGTAATTATTTGGGTCCTCTCTTTTCCCCTTTTTGAAAATAGGGACAACATTTGCCCTCCTCCAGTCTGCCGGGACTTCGCCTGTTCTCCAGGATTTCTCGAAGATGACTGCCAGTGGTTCTGAGATCACATCTGCCAGTTCTTTTAATACTCTTGGATGCAGTTCATCTGGCCCTGGAGACTTGAATACTTCTAAACTAGCCAAATATTCTTGTACTGTCTCCTTAGTTATTCTGGGCTGTGTTTCCTTTGCTGAATCATTTGCTCCAAATTCTTCAGGTCGGGCATTGTTTTCTTTATCGGAGAAGACTGAGGCAAAGAAGGCATTGAGGAGTTCAGCCCTTTCTGTGTCCCCTGTTTGCATTTCACCATCTTCTCCTCTGAGTGACCCCACTGTTTCTTTGTTCTTCCTTTTGCTACGAACATACCCATAAAAGCCTTTTTTGTTGCTTTTAACCTCTCTAGCAAGCCTGAGTTCATTCTGTGCTTTAGCTTTTCTGACTTTGTGTCTACACGTGCTGGCTATTTGTTTGAATTCCTCTTTGGTGGTTTCCCCCCTTTTCCATTTTTTGTACACATCCTTTTTTGCCTGAGCATGTTGCTTTTGGTTTCCCCGCAGCCCTCATTTAAAAGCCTGCTGCGCGCAGTCCAAGGTCTTTGCTGCTTTTGTTGGGGGATTCAATGAGCTGTAAATCATCCGGTGAGTTTTTCTTGGCAAACTGGGGGGGGGGGGGCTAGGAGTTCTTCTTTGATCTTTGCGCTCCAGTACTCAAGAGGTGGTGGAGGAAATGAATTGCTGAGAGGAGAATCGCATTGTTCTGTTCTTTGTGTTTTTTTAACTCTGGGAGGAGTGCGGTTTGCCACCCGATTTTGTTTTGCTTTTTTCCCTCTGGAAGTGTGTCCCAATGATTTCCTGCGTTTACTCCCGAGTAAGCAACCTTTAGCTACAACCCAGTAAGTTTTGCTAATAGGAGAGGAAAATACATATTCCACCACAATGCAGTTTTAGCAGTTTCTGTTGTGTCTCTAGGCTCATCCTCGCCTGTTGTCTTCTTCTGCTTATTTTTTTAAGCACCAGCCACTTGTCTTCTGGAACACGCTGCACTCCCTTCATCACTGAGTTGCCCTTTTGAGTTAATTCTCTAGTTCTGTGAGGGCATGTGTGCATGTGAAAAGAAGAGCGTTGTACATGTACATTGTACATTCACACATTATGCTTTCTGCTGTTTAATTCATGCATGACTTTCAAACTAAGATTGAATGGCGCCTTTTTCCATTGCCAGATGAGAAGGACACTTTTCAGAAAGCTTTTCACTGTGACTCCAGAAACCCTTTATGGACAGTGGATTTGGCCCCTCTTGGATCTGATGTGATACTATAGATTGCTGAGAGAGAGAAGACGGTGGTCCAGGGCTCCTGTCCATACCCCCCTAGATACACAAAAAATTTTTTAAAGCCAGTAGCACATGTGAAAGGGATCTAGGCCACAAGTTCAACATGAGTCAACAGTACGATGCAGCAGCAAAAAAGACCAATGGTATTCTAGGCTGCATCTACAGAAGTATTGTTGTTCTTGTTGTTGTTAATTGAATTTATATACCACCCTATAACTAGGTGTCTCAGGGTAGTTCATGGAATAAGAAGTATAGGGAAGTCATAGTCCTAGATCAGACCACACTTGGAGTTCTGTGTGCAGTTCTGGGTACCCCAGTTTAAAAAGGAAATTGACAAATTGGAACATGTGCAGAGGAAGGAAACCAAGTTGATCAAGGGTCTAGAAACCAAGCCTTATAAGGAACAGTTGAGGGAGCTGGGTAAGTTTAGCCTAGAAAAGAGAAGAGGAGAGATGGTAGCCATCTTCAAATACTTTAAGGGCCATCACATGGAAGACAGAGCAAGCTTGTTTTCTCCTGCTTCAGAGGGTAGGACTCAAACCCATGGTTTCACGTTACAAGAAAAGAGATTCCACTAAACATCAGGAAGGACTTTCTGACAGCAAGAGCTGTTAGACAGTGGAACAGTCTTCCTCAGGAGTTGGTGGGCTCTTCTTCCTTGGAGGTTTTTGAGCAGAGGCTGGATGTCCATCTGTCATGGATGCTTTAGTTGAGATTCTTGCATTGCAGGGGTTGGACTAGATGACCCCACGGTCTAGTCTGTGACTGAGGCATTGCTTTTGGTAATATAGGGAGCTGCCTTGTGCCTAGGGGTGTCCGGCTTTCTTGGGGGGGGGGCGGCTCTCATTGACAGATTTCAATTTCAATGGGGGGAGGCTGACATAAAAAGCTTCGCACTGGGTACCTCCTGACCTTGCTATGCTTCTGGTTCTTGGTATGGCATGAGAATGTTCTCTCAACGTCCAAAGCATTCAGAGAGAAAGGAAAAAATAACCCTGACTTTCATGTTGTTGATACATTATAAAAACTGAATGTGCTTCGTAAAGAAGAATGAATCTGGTAACGTGAAAGACAGAAGGGGATATGTATGGTCCTGGCTGAATCTTGGGAGGGGGTATATTAAGGATAACATTTTAAAGTTTCACAGGCATAAGGTTCGCTATTTCTCCAGTACTTAGTAGGGATAGTGTTAAGGGGGCAGGAAGCAGGAAGTAGCAGGAAGATTCTGTCTCGGAAAATGGATATTGTCAAGCTTTGTCAAGACAAATTCAGTGGTACCTCTGGTTAAGTACTTAATTCATTCAGGAGGTCCGTTCTTAACCTGAAACTGTTCTTAACCTGAAGCACCACTTTAGCTAATGGGGCGTCCTGCTGCTGCTGTGCCGCGGGAGCATGATTTCTGTTCTCATCCTGAAGCAAAGTTCTATTTCTGGGTTAGTGGAGTCTGTAACCTGAAGCGTATGTAACCTGAAGCGTATGTAACCCAAGGTACCACTGTAAGTTGTATTGGAGGCAATATGATTTGAAACTATGATTGATAATTATATGATTAGATAAAGGAAGAATACCGTATTTTTCGCACTATAGGACGCACTTTTTCCCCTCCAAAAATGAAGGGGAAATGTGTGTGCGTCCTATGGTGCGAATGCAGGCTTTCGCTGAAGCCTGGAGAGCGAGAGGGGTTGGTGCGCATCGACCCCTCTCGCTCTCCAGGCTTCAGGAGAGCCCCACCGCCAGCCCCACAAGCTCGGGGGACAGCGGGAGAGGCGCAGCGCGCCATTCCCGCTGTCCCCCGACTTGGTTAGAAGGCTGGCGGGGGGGGGGAGCCTGCTCCTCCCCGTCGCCAGCCCCGCAAACTCGGGAGACAGCGGGAGAGGCGCAGCGCGCCATTCCCGCTGTCCCCCGACTTGGTTAGAAGGCTGACGGGGGGGAGCCTGCTCCTCCCCGTCGCCAGCCCCGCAAACTCGGGAGACAGCGGGAGAGGCGCAGCGCGCCCTTCCCACTGTCCCCCGACTTGGCTAGAAGGCTGGCGGGGGGAGAAGCCTGCTCCTCCCCGTTGCCAGCCCCGCAAACTCGGGAGACAGCGGCAGGGGCGCAGCGCGCCCTTCCCGCTGTCCCCCGACTTGGTTAGAAGGCTGGCCCAGCCCCACAAACTCGGGGGACAGCGGGAGAGGCGCAGCGCGCCATCCCGCTGTCTCCCGACATGGTTTGGAGGCTGGCGGAGGGCTTCCTCCTCCCCCAGCCCCGCAAGCTCCCAGAGCGATGCCAAAGCTGCACGCAGCTTCGGCATGGCTCTGGGTCCCGTTCTGGGGGAGGGGGAAGCTCGGGCTTCCCCCGCCCCAGCCCCGCGCCTGGCGGGGGGGGGGGGAATAAATTTTTTTTGCCTTTATTCCCCCCCCTAAATCTAGGTGCGTCCTATGGACCGGTGCGTCCAATAGTGAGAAAAATACGGTAGTTCCTAGGTCGGTATAGTTAAAGCCATGATTTTCCCAGTAGTGATGTATGGAAGTGAGAGCTGGACCATAAAGAAGGCTGATCACCGAAGAATTGATGCTTTTGAATTATGGTGCTGGAGGAGACTCTTGAGAGTCCCATGGACTGCATGAAGATCAAACGTATCCATTCTTAAGGAAATCAGCCCTGAGTGCTCACTGGAAGGACAGATCATGAAGCTGAGGCTCCAATACTTTGGCCACCTCATGAGAAGAGAAGACTCCCTGGAAAAGACCCTGATGTTGGGAAAGATTGAGGGCACAAGGAGAAGGGGACGACAGAGGACGAGATGGTTGCACAGTATTCTCAAAACTACAAACCTGAGTCTGACCAAACTGCGGGAGGCAGTGGAAGACAGGAGTGCCTGGTGTGCTCTGGTCCATGGGGTCACGAAGAGTCGGACATGACTAAACGACTAAACAACAACAAAGGAAGAATAACTCTACTTAAATAACTGGGAAAATGTTATAGTTAAATGAAAATCTAAGCAGGAATTTAAATATGCACAGCCAGTGGAAATTGAGGAAAGGATGGAAAAGTAACAGAAATGAGGAAAAAGTATATTATAGTTTCTTTTCTCTCGTTCCTTTGCTGCTAACATCTTGAACGGGGAGTGGGAGATAATCAACTTTTACATTTGTTGTAAATTTGAATTAATTTGCTGTCAATTTCTTAAAATTTCTGGAAAATCAATAACAATTAATTGACACAAGAATTACAGTCCACTCTAGAGATCAAAGGAAGCTGTGCACAGGTCTCCCTCTCTCACCTTGGATATCTGGATGACTTGCCAGGAGGAGAAGCGCCCATTTCAGAGAACTGGTGACTGTGTCTGTCCCTGCTACAAAGAGCGCGGAAATACTAAAAGCCATGTTTTCTTCATCATAGGTGGACTCTGAGTTGTTTTTGCTCTGATTTTGAAAATGGGGAAAGTGTCATGTCATTTACATGTATTACAATCTGTCCTTCAGCACTTATTATATCTTACTCCCCCTGCTCCTATTAGCATACCACCAACACATGCTTCATGAGGGGTGAGGTGTCCTCTTACACTGCCTGAGGTGACATAGGAAGGTGCCACCTCCACTGCCCTGCTGTCACTGCCACCTCCCTTACCTTGGTCACACAGCAGTGCCCACAGCAGTGGGATCTTGCAAGCTTTTGGTGAAATCTTGCAGGAAGCTGCCACCGCTCCACTTCTCCACTAGTGGCTGGCTAGGATGCCTTCTGTTGGCATTCCACTGCCCAAGGCAGCTGCCTCAGCCTGCCTCATGGGTGGGCCGGCCCTCTGCTTCATAGCTGGTTGTGACAAGAGATCCATGTACACATTCCTGTGTACACAGCGGTAGCTGCTGGTGCTGCATTTGGGAATCTGTGGGTTGGGGTAATAATCCAACACTGGCAGGTGATGAGGGATCCAAAAGAATCTCTCTGGTAGCAGGTATTCAAAATGTGCATTATTTACCACTAAACATATTTACCGTTCTTTAGTCACCATGGAGTGTTCAAAGATTGTTCCAAGAAGGCAAGATGAAAAAATATTTTGACCTTTCTAGTGTAGGAATAAATGAGGCAGGAGTTTGAAGTCACATTTAGTTTAGAAACATTTTCTTTAGGATTTCTTTCGCCCCCTGCTGATGAAAGTGAGGAGTGATTTTTCCTCTTGCTATGCATTGTAATGTGTAATGAAACAAGACACTTGGTGAGTTGGCCATTCATACTATTTGGGCATTCTTACTGTTTGGGCACCACAGGCAACATTTCAGTGGTGAGTATGCTCCCATGAGGTATAACAGGGGTTTTCTAACGTTTTTGGCCTCTGCCCTGTTGGATCGATCAACTGATCTCCAGTGCCCACTACTCTAATAAAAAACATAATTCAGAATAGTGGTTTGCACAATTCACTAAGAAAAATAATAATCCAATAAATTTGGGGAAAACTCCTCAATGTCCCCCTTCATTGCCGTGGCGAAGGGGCTTGAATAACCTCCACGAGCTGATGGGCCTCCTCTGCTATTTGGTGCCCCATGCCTTTCTTCCCCAGTCCCAGCTTCCGCATAGTAACTACACCAAAGTGTCTCTGTTGCCTCCAGGTGTGCCCATTTGAAAATATATTACCTATGGAAAATCAGTGAGAAATTCTTCCTTACAGAAATTAATGTTACAGTTAAGTTAGCAGCCAAGAAGAAACTTTGTTTACTGAAGTTCATGCCCTTGAATGTGCAAGCTATTCAGTATCTCAAGATTACATTTACAAGACGATGTGGAGTCTGTCTCTGTGTATTTTGCGGGTATCTCTGCAATATAGGCCAGCACTATTTGCTTGACACATTGCCTAACAGAATCTCACTTTCTATTTCTTCTACTTATACTTATACTGACAAGGTCCCTAGACCATTGTGTAACAGACAGTGGGCATTTAACTTTCCAGACTCAAAGTATGTCTTCTGGCAGCCATGAGGGGGCATACCATCCATTTGTACTGTCCTGCTATTAACCCCCATACTATGGGAATATAGTTTAAAAGTAGCAGAACATCTGAAAATATCAAAAATATTAATTTGGACAACAACTTCAGACCAAAAGCAATATATCAGTGGACATACATGTACTACATGCTTCAATGAGGCCCTTGCAGCATCACAACCCCAGCATCTACCTGCCTGAGATGATGGCTTCCTGTACACCCATTTGGGTGGACCAATCTGCATTTCAAATCCATTCTGTATAGATCCTCGAGCGATTTCCCATTGTTAAGGTTGTATAGAACATTTTAATTTCCTATACCACAACTCTCTACATTTTTAAACATCTGCTTTACAGAAATCCAAAGAGCATTTATAAATAGCAGTTATAGATGTAGCTTTCTGAGAAGTTCTGGAAAGTCCCTCCAACAATTTAGGAGATGCCAAAGTGCTCAAAGCAGACACCAGCAGATGTTGCCTTTCTAGATATTGCCATTCAGCATTCGCCGGTAAATGATATTTAAACCTCAATGTAGGAAATGACCAAAATTCTCCACTTGAACCTATCTGCTGATCTAATATATAAATCCCACATATCAACCCATTTTTTTTCCAGAACAGAGACTGACTTTCCATCTTCAAATCTGTATTGCCCCATCAAATTAATCTGCCATGAGGATATGGGCCAAATTATAACTGATGAGACAATACATGCCATGTCTTTGCAGTTGCTAAAATTGTAGGTGGGATAAGGTGGTATTTCTCTTTTCTCCAAAACTGCCCATCCTAAGAGAAGTGCTAAGAAGTCTTCTCTAAAAATACCCATGCTGGCGTAGTCATAGACTAGTAAGGATTCAAAGGATGGCTTTCTCTCTGTTCCTGTTCCACTTTGGGGAAGGATGGATGTGATATGTTTCTCATTCATTATGAGCTGAAGGCGATGTTCCCCTCAGGGAGACCTCAGTTCTGAAACCCTGGTAGGTGCTGATCTTGTTATGGACACCACACGCCCAGCAACCCTGGGACTTTCATTCACCCAAATGCACAGAGATTGATTTCTCACCCCCTGTCTCCTAGCCCCTTCCTCACTTTCCTGCCTTACAGATCCTCCTATGCACCCTCCCCTGAAGCTCTGAGACCTCCCCCCCCCCCCCGCACAAATGCACAAAGACTGGGCTAGGTGCTCAGCAGATTCAAGAAGGTGTTAGCGTGCAGGGCTCAGGAGGGAAAGAAGCCAGCCAGGAGGCTGGCAGCATAAGACTTGTTGAATTTATTTGTGATGCAAAGCCATGGAAAGGACTTTGGGGGTGGAGTGGGGGAGAAAATAATAATTCCTCTGCAGCATGATTCCTCCTTCCCACATTCCTCTCCTCTCCTCTCTGGGATGGAGCTGCGCACTTGGGAGGGGAGGGAAGAGTTGCCCGCAACAGGGAGGGAAGGAAAGAGTTGCTGCTGTCACCACCATGGTTCAGCTGGTGCCTTTGGAGAGGCAGCCAGACCACTTCGCTCAGTGGGCTGCATTCACAGCTGCCTCTTTTGTGGGGCTGAAATGAAGATTCTGGCTTCTCCTTCCTCAGCAGTCTGGGCTGGAGAGTGGGTCACTCCAGCTGTAGCCAAGGCTCAGAAGTGGGGAAGCATCCCTCACCCAACTTGCACCCTTAATTTTTTTGCACCCAGGGCAACTGCCCCGATGGCCCCTACCATGCTATGGCCCTGCCTCCTATAGCCTACAGTGGACTGACACCAGCCTTCCATGTTATTCTCTTTCTTTCAATTATTACAGTTCCACTTACTACAATTAACTATACTGGTGGCGCAGTAAAATTGAATGGTTAGCATTAGCATCAATGCCTAGAAGGTTTCGTTCCAAAACTGTTATTATATGGTCTCAGACCATTAGCCTAATTGCCCTGTATAAAAGGGTGTTGTAAGTATGTGGACAGAGAAGGAGCATCCTACACAGCCAGAAGTGCTAGACGGAGACAAGTGACAGAGTGAGAGCGTAGCACCCTGCTTGTGGTTAACGCTTAGCTGGAATGAAATATTCAACGCAGCAATAGAGAAATTAAAATAATAATTTATTTGTCAGACAAATAAATGAGAGACACAGTGGTATATGGTTACCAAAGCTCTGCCCACTCCAGCCCTGATGGCCAGCACTTATATTTCCTCAGCCCAGTCCCCTTGCTCCTCCTTTGTTTTTTTTTATTGGTTTTTCACATTTTTTTATACATACAAACAAATAAACACACAAACAAACAAACATGTATAATTTCATATCCCTTGTTCTTAAACCTTACTTCGCCGACTTCCCCATACCTCCCCTTTCTACATCCCAATCTCCAAAATTATTTCAGCAAATCCTAAAACTTAGTTTTATCAATTTTTTCCCCTTATCCTTTCCTTTTACTTAATCTTTTTCAGCTGTAAAGCCCTTTCCCCCCCTAAAATCTCGACATTTTAGCACTCATTAATTTTGCAATATTTCTTAAGATAAACTTTGAATTTCTTCCAATCTTCTTCTGCCGTCTCTTTCCCCTGGTCACGGATTCTGCCAGTCATTTCAGCCAATCCCATATAGTCTATCACCTTCATCTGCCATTCTTCCAGAGTGGGTAGATCTTGAGTCTTCCAATGCTTTGCTATGAGTACTCTTGCTGCTGTGGTAGCATACATAAAAAAAGTTCTATCTTTCTTTGACACCGATTGGCCGACAATGCCCAAGAGAAAGGCCTCTGGTTTCTTGGGGAAAGTACATTTAAGTACCTTTTTCATTTCATTATATATCATTTCCCAGAAAGCCTTCATCTTCGGGCACGTCCACCAAAGGTGATAAAAAGTACCTTCAATCCCCTTGCTCCTCCTTTGGCTGCCTCTGTCCAATCAGCCTGGTTGAAATTCCTATTGGCTGTTTTCTAGAACCAATCATAAAAGATACACCCATTTCCTAATACCTTTTATGGGAGACAAAGAGCTATATTTCCTTCTATCCATAAATGGCAGACAAGTAGCCATATATCTTACATTTGCCTCGACCAGGCACCTTAATTACCAGATAACCTTTTTGCCCTATTGCCCTATTACCCTATTGCCCCTTCACTCCAAAACAGATGGCTAAAACAGATGGCTCATTAAATTTTGTCTTAAACAGAGATCTTGGGTTCACCTTCTCACACACCATCAATGAAATAAGAATCTAACATAAGAATCTAACATTTCTTACTTTCTAAATCCTTTGCATAATTACATTTAAGCCAATATATTTCATACATTAACATATATAGCTTTTTAGAAGGAAAGGAACTTAGTAAAAACAGTTTCCAAAAGCAACCTCTTAAATTTACACCCCCCTTTCAAGCCAGCTGCTGTTTCTATTAGCTCTTGCCCTTTAACTTTATGAAAATATGGCTCAAGTCTAATGGGAGGCACCTAGTATTATTTTCTGTTAAACAATAAATCTCACTATTTACCAACTCTTAATTGTGTTTTTGCAGCTTGATTGTATTCTGTAATATGTAGGGTCACTGTAACCTTTGCTCCCAGCCTGTAATTTCCTTTTACAACTTTGAGAAGCGTGTCTCCTGCTACTGCTATAAATCAGAGGGGCCTCTGAGCAGGAAGACAAACAACTGCCAAAGCACCCAGCCATCTGCTTTATGCCTGGCATGAAACACACAAGCATCTGCAAATATATATTTTAAGCTCATTTTAAAATGCAGGCCTTGATCTGATGCCTCAAGAGAGAGAAGGCAGGGAAATGTATGGCAACGGAGAGGTCAGAGTTGCCATGAGTTCCAAAGAAAACAAACATGGAGTCCAGCACACTTCCCTGCGCAGCTCTGCAGCCTGTCCGTGCTGATCCAAAGATCCTTCCTGCCTCTCCCTCTTGCCGGTAGCAGAGATAAACACAGCGGTGAAGCAATTGCAGCAATAATTCAGACACACCAGGCGTTCCTTATCTTCTTAGCCTTTAATCATGAATTTAACAGCATAGCTTCGAACCTGGTGAAAGCTCACCCATCTTGCATCCTATCTTCGCAAAAACGAAACCAGACAGAAACTCTCAGCGTCAAACCACTCCCAAAGAGTTTCTAACCACGCCTCAGGTAAGAGACGTCACCACAGAACTCTTTAACCCTGTGAGTTCTGAAACCAATAACACCCCCTCTCGTCTCGAACCCTGAGGGAAACTGTGAACCCCTATTTACAGACTTCTTTGAGTTCAACTCACCTCCCATTGCCTTTTGCCTCCCACTGGCATCTATCCCAGGCAATTGTTGAATCCCTTCCACACTCCCAGAATCACACTGTGCAAAACCAATCCACGCACTGGTGACCTGAAACCTTTCCGGTGGAACCCCCTTTGTGGTCCGAGTTGACCGCCGGAGCACAACCTCGGGCGCTCCTCCTGACCCACTGGGGTCAGCAAGTGTGTCTCCAGCAAGCTCAGGAACCTCCCCCTCTGACTTGCTGCGTCTTCGGACCTCCTGCACTTGGCTAACAGGAGATGAAGGCTCGCTTTTGGGTTCCCTCTTAACCTGTGGAGAAACCCACCCCTGTGCTTGACCAACATCAGCATCCTGGTCTTCAGCAACAGGCTCCGCCTCTGACTCTCCTTCCTCCCTTTCTTCCTCCTCAGAATCGGACAAGCATTCTGAGAGAAAATCAGACCCATACCTAGGCTGTGACCAACCACCCTGCTCAAAGAACTCAGCATGCTTGCTGACCAGCAGCTTGGTCTGATCACCCTCTGGGTATGCAAACTTCCACCCATTTGTTGCAGGATCATACCCACAGAAGATCATGTCCTGACACTTAGGACCACCCTCCTTCCGTTGCGCTGTTGGTATCGGCACTGAAGCCCTGGAACCGAACGAACGGAAGAAACGCACCTGTGGCTTTTGCTTGTGCAACAGAAAATACGGTGTGTCACCTACATCGTGATTGTAGGACCTGTTAAAAACAAAGCTGGCAAATTTCCAAGCTTCACTCCAAAAGCTCTGAGGCAGCCCAGAGTCACACAGCAAAACCCTGACAACTCCAGCCAGTGCTTCACTCCTGTGCTCTGCCAAGCCTCTCTCTTGAGGAGACTTTGCACCCGTCACCTGGTGACGAATTCCCTTTTCCTTGAAGAACTCCTTCAGAGCAGACCCAGTGAACTGTGACCCACGGTCGCTCCTGAACTCTTGCACCTTGGTGGAGAACCTCAGTTCCACCTCCGCAACCCAATCCTGGATCAGTTGCGCCGCCTCTCTCTGCGACCTGAGAGAAAAACACCATAAATTCTGAGAAAAATCATCTGCCACCGTCAGCAGAAACCTGGCCCCACCCAGACTCTCACACTTCATGGGTCCTGTAAGGTCTGTGTGAACCAACTCAAAAGGTTTTGTGGCTACCCTCTTTACCCCGGGAAACCTGCCCCTTTGAACCTTGTTGCATGAATCATGGCTGGGAACACTAGCACACTTCGCCTTTGCTTTTCCTGCATTCCCACCACCCTCCAGAGGTGTCTCCAGAACAAAGAGATTGTCCTTGCCCTCCACGTCGACAAGCAGCTTCCCCCCTCTGGAAATAGAACAGGTGTTATTTTCAAAACAGATTTTGTATCCCTGCTTCGCCAAAGCAGGTATCGATAACAGGCAACACTTCATCCCTGGTACAATGAAGCACTCCAGCTCCGCCTGCAAAATAGAAACATATAAATTTCCAACATTACGCACTGATTTTTGTGTCCCATCAGCTAATGTAACAGTCATTCCACTTGAAACAGCCCTGCAATTCCGCAGCTCCCCAGCAGATGGCGTTATCAGGTGATGACTGGCTCCCGAATCCAACACCCACTTCACAGCTGTGTCCCTGCTGGAATTGTTTTTTAAAGTTGCCATGGCAGCAACAAACGTCCCGCTGCCTCTGTCCCTGTCCTTGGCAGCGTCCAAAACCGCAACATCCTGCGTTGCTCTGAAGACTGGACTTATCTCAGAGTTCCCAGACAACTCTGCAGCCGTTATCTCCCTCTGCAGCAGATGTCTGACCTTGACGCATCTAGCAGTGTCCTGTTTCCCAGGCTTCGACTTACGACGCAAACAACTCTTGGCAGCCTTTGGAAAAAGAGGCTTTTCTGTGCTTTTACAGCGCACCGCCCCCCCACTGCTCACAGGGCTCCCAGGACGCTTTCCTGCACCCCTAGTGGTAGATAAAGGGCTCCCAGCAGCTTGCCTCTCTCCAAGCTCCTCACGCAGACACGTTGCATCACCTGCGCAGCTTTTAGACCCTGCGAAACTGGCAGCAACAGCAGCAGTAGCAAAAGTCCCTTTGCCCCCCTCTGGGGTCCCACAGCCTTTCCCAGCTGTGCACCGGCTTCCACGAAGGTGGGAAGCGCCATCTTGCCTCCCCTGTTCCGATGCAGCCATCTCCCGGCCCTTGCTTCCACCCCCAGCGTTGCACACTTCCTGTAGAGCTAGCCAAGCGACCGCCGGTTTCCTTGCATCCAGAACTATAGGCCTCAAATCAGCACTTACATTCTCAGCCAAAAACGCCATCACACGCTCCTCAGCTTCACGTAGGCTTGCAACAGCCCCAGCTGACGTAGACATCGGTGTGACCAATTCCCAGAGATTGGCTCCAACTAGGGACAACTCTGCTAAATAACTCCACTCCAGCCACGTTTGGATTGTTAACTTCTCACATGGCAGCTTAAGCTCAAAGCCATGTTCCTGGGACTGAGCCATCTCCTCCTCCCCCGGGGTAAGCTTACTCACGACAGCATCAGCTTCCTCTGACCTCCGGCAGATCGGCTCTCCCCAGCAAGCTCCTTCCAGCCTCAAAGACAGCTCCGGCTGGACCCAGCAACTTTCCTGCTGGCATCCCCCACACGTGGGACGTTCCTGCAATGCTTCAAAGCTTTGGCAAACTGCCCATAACCTATGGCAACGGAGAGGTCAGAGTTGCCATGAGTTCCAAAGAAAACAAACATGGAGTCCAGCACACTTCCCTGCGCAGCTCTGCAGCCTGTCCGTGCTGATCCAAAGATCCTTCCTGCCTCTCCCTCTTGCCGGTAGCAGAGATAAACACAGCGGTGAAGCAATTGCAGCAATAATTCAGACACACCAGGCGTTCCTTATCTTCTTAGCCTTTAATCATGAATTTAACAGCATAGCTTCGAACCTGGTGAAAGCTCACCCATCTTGCATCCTATCTTCGCAAAAACGAAACCAGACAGAAACTCTCAGCGTCAAACCACTCCCAAAGAGTTTCTAACCATGCCTCAGGTAAGAGACGTCACCACAGAACTCTTTAACCCTGTGAGTTCTGAAACCAATAACAAAATGTTGGGCATATGGTTATTTTTGATTGCTCTGCTGGTGGGTCTTTTGATTCTGTACTTCCTGAAACAGCTCTGGTGGTCATGCAGACACTTCCCTCCAGGGCCTCTTCCACTTCCTGCCATTGGAAGCATGTGGCAGACTGCGATCAGGCTCTATCAAGAGACATTCACTAAGGTACTTCTTTCTAAATAACTGGCTGAGAAGGAGAATTCATAAAGCGAAGCATGAATTATTTTCTTCTCGTTGTAACTGTGGATTACTATGGTCTTTGTGAAACCTTCTGGCATGAATTTTATAGGAGAAATCAGTATGTGATATCTAGGAGACTTGGGGTCCAATCTCCTGGGAGGTGGGGGTGTTGAAAGGCAGTTTAAGCACTCATGTTATTTTCACACCAACCCTGTAGTTGGGTTGAGAGCTAGAGGTCACTCAGGTCACTCAGTGAGCTCTGGGGCAGAATTGCATTTCTGCTTCTCCCCAATCCCAGTCCAACATTCTGACCACTGGAAAGTCATCAAAGAAAAGCATCTCCCCAGGCCTGGGTACTCTAATTGTTCTAACTTGAAATACATTTTGAATGTGCCCAACCCAGGGAACAAATATCCTAGTATTTCTCAAAAGTATATAGGTGGTCCACTCAGGAACTGTCTTCTTGTTAGCATCTCTGGGTTACAGAAAGATCTCTGAAATGTCCTCAGAGGCCAGTGCACTCTCACACACTTCTGGGCAGAATGAAGATTCAGAGACAGAAAATCTGATAGCTTAGTTCAGACTGGAGAATAAATAGGCTTCTTCTTTTTTCAGCTGCCCAGATAAAAAGTAAAATGTGCAAATACTTTAAAATCCGATTCACAGTATGAATGACCAATGCCAAATGGGCAAACCCCCTCTTGCTCAAAAAAGTTAAAGGGTCAGGAAAGGTTAGCCATGGAGGCATGCCGGGATTGAAACATGAGGTTGTACAATGAGAGTGGCTCAGAAAACTTTACAGAAGCAGGAAGAAAAAAGCTAAGCAATTTATCAGGAACTAGTGATCAGTGTGTTTCAGTTCAGAAGCATAACATCCAGTGGAGCCACAACTTACACTCTTTGCAACGATGTGTTCCCTTTTAACTTCCAGCTAGGAGGTTTACAAGCTCATAAACACAGGTGCCGATTCATTTATCTGTTTTAAAATGTTGTTGCACCAGCATTCCTCAAGCAGTTAGTAGCAGTTGGTTCCAAGGGTGGATGGACTACAAGTTAGTGAAGTTATCAGGCACCCCATCTAAAACATACCACACAGCTAGCTGAAGCATTTAATATGCTCCATAAGTAATATGCTTCAAAGTAGGTGGAACAAAACCAAGAGCACATGGATCTCTGGGTGCTGTCCTGTCTGTTTGCAACATCACTTTTTGGTGTGGCTGCATAAGGAGCTTACAGATGGGCTGAGATCTAAGATGGGCATGTACAGGGAACCCCTGACTTCTGCAGGGGTTGCGGTCTGGGTCCTTGCATGCAACAGCGGAGCACACGTAAGTCCTGTTAAGCATAATTATTTAATTGACACTAAAATGGGGAATGCCTGTGTGTAATTGAAACGGACATGGGGGATAGTTCACTGGAGTATACCTGTAGGGACTGGGCAGAGGAGGAATGGTGGAGACCGCCTCCCCATGCTGACCCTTCCAGGGAGGAGGAAGAGGAAGACAGTATAGATTTACAACAGGGAGTTGAGGGAGGTCGCAGCTCAGAGGCAGATGAGGGGGAAAGCTGGGAAATCATGGGAGAGCCAGAACAATACCCAGCTGATACGTTGTCATTAGAATGCATTCCAGACCCTCCATCTCCCAGAACCCGGTGAGCCTTAAAAGCAGAAGAGCAAAGAGGTCAAAGACAGAGGGCACGGAGCAGCCCATGTAGAGGAGACCATGAGAATGACGAATGAGGGAGTGGGCAAGACAGGGAGAGGGGGTGGAGATTCACTTGAGACAACGCCATTATCCAAGAGGCTGGGTTCTATAGACTCTCTCTGTAAAGACTGAAATAAAGAAGAATGCTAAGAGACCTTTCCTTTTCTTTATACTTTCCTGGGGACAGCATTCTGACAATACCAATTGATTGATATTTATTACGGCCAATGGCCCATCACACGACAGTTTCCCACCAACATATATATACTTAAACCTCCAAGTTTAAAACAGCTAAAAACTTACAAAAACAGACAAAAACCAAAGCAGAATAAGCAAAAGACCAACAACATACATTACATTACATTACAGTACAGTAAATTTGCAACATAAACATCGCCCTCTGAGGAGATTTCACCCCTCCCATACCCAAGAATCTCCTGATCATCTCCTGATGGTCTTTGCTGACTCTCCAGAGAGAAGGAGGCGTGTCCTGCCTATCTACTTATTCTGCCCAGCAACATATCTGTGTGTGTGAGAGAGAGTCAGTCAGTCAGTGTATCGGAGAGAGTGAGAGTGTTAGAGATCCTAGAGATAAGATTGCTGCTAAGATCAGCTGCAGACTCTCAGTGTAGCATTGATTTGTGCTTAGAATATTCAGCTCTGTATATAGTTTTGTATCATAGTTGTAGTTATAGAATAAAAGGAAGATATTCTACAGAGCTGCTCTCCGAGTGGTTTATACTCTGCAAGACTCTGCAAAACTCTGCTGCGCAACGACTGTATTATTGAGACAGTGAATCCGGTGCTCTCAGCTCTAAGCTGTGAGTCCACAGCACTGTGACCTGTTCCTGTGAGAAAGGAGGTCTCTGGCGGTGCTACCCAGCTCGCCTAGCCCAGTCGGGGTTGAGGTGCATGAGTCCAGTTGGTGCACTGGCTCTAGGGCGATGCTGACACCCTCTGCTCATAAATTAATAAAAGACATCAATGGTGATATCACCTAATTACATCCTAAAACATATATCATGGTTTAAAAGGGTTATCCGAGCCGCACAGGAGTCCATTTTTCTTCTTTAGGGATAGGATGCTGATCAAGAATCTGGCAACCGTGAGTGATCTTAGGGGGTCTTCATCATTTAGTAGATATCTCAGTTTGGCTTCATTTGAATCATCGGCGATTCCCTTTAGATATGGATCAAGAAACTTGCTCCTGGCCGATGAGTGAGAAGCACACTCAAAGATTATGTGGTGCAACGATTCTGGTGCCCCACAATTACAATCACATAAGAGCGATATCTGTCTAATACCAAGTTAGAAACAGATCTCCTTGAGTGCCTAGAATAGTTGATTCAGGTAGGTAGCCATGTTGGTCTGACACAGTCGAAATAAATAAATAAATAAATAAATAAATAAATAAATAAATAAATAAATAAAATAAAATAAAATATTGTCCAGTAGCACCTTAGAGACCAACTAAGTTTGTTCTGGGTATAAGCTTTCATGTGCATGCACACTTCTTCAGATACACTGAAACAGAAGTCACCAGACCCTTATATATAGTGGGAGGGTGGGGGTTTTCTCAGAAGGGTAGTAAGAGACGGGTGATTGACTCAATGGGTATGGTAAACCTGTTGACGACTGTTAACGACTGCAATTAGTCCTACAGGAAAAAGCATGATAGTATTTAATGACCAAAAATAGCTTTAGCATGTGTAATGAGACAAGAATCCAATATCTCTATTCAGACCAGGTCTCTCCATAGTTTTCAGTTTAGTAATACGTTGTAATTTCTCTTTCAAGTCTATTTCTGAAATTCTTTTGTAATAAGACAGCCGCTTTGAGATCTGTACTGAATGTCCTGGGAGACTGAAGTGTTCTTCTACTGGCTTCTCTGTCTTGTGATTCCTGATGTCAGATTTATGACCGTTTATCCTTGGGTGTAGGGTTTGGCCTGTTTGTCCAATATAGAGAGCTAGCGGGCACTGCTGGCATTTAATGGCATACACAATGTTAGAAGATGAGCAATTAAGTAAGCCTGAGATGGTATGTTTGATGTTGTTGGGTCCAGTGATGGTGTTGTCTGGGTATATGTGGCAGCAAAGTTGGCATCTGGGTTTATTGCAGGCTCTGGTACCAGTGTCCATGTTAAGTCTGGTTGCTGTATTATTGTGGGTGAGGAGATGTTTAAGATTGGGTGGCTGTCTGTAAGCAATGGAAGGTCTTCCTCCCAGAGCTTGAGAAAGAGAACTGTTGTTGTCTAGGAGAGGTTGTAAATCTCTGATGATGCATTGAACTGTTTTAACTTGGGAACTGTATGTGATTACTAGTGGTGTTCTGTTATTTTCTCTTTTGGGTCTGTCTTGCAGCATGTTCTCTCTGGGTATCAGTCTGTTTGTTGATCTGTTGTTTAACTTCATCAGGTGGGTATTTTAGCTCCAAAAAGTTTTGCTGTAGATCTCTTAGGTGAGAAACCCTGTCTGTAGAGTTGGAACTGACGCCGCTGTAACATAGAGGCTGGCTAAGTAGAATTGATTGTTTGGTATGGTAGCTGAAAGCATGTAGATATGTTTGTCGGTCAGTTGGTTTTCGGTATAAGGTGGTGTCTATGCATCCATCCTGTATTTTTATAGTAGTGTCCAGAAAATGTATTTCTTGCATAGATTAGTTCATTGTTAGGTTGATGGTGGGGTGAAAGTTATTGAATGACTGGTGGAAGGTGTCCAGGGTCTGCTGAGCATGTGTCCAGATAATAAAAATATTGTCAATGTATTGCAGGTGCAAGAGAGGTAGAATAGTTTATTAACTATTGTTTTTGTTAATTTATTCATCTACTTTAAATATATACTCTTATGAAACTGCAGGTTATTACAATGTTCCGATCTGTTTACAATTTGTTTGTGTAGGAGAGAGTTGAGGAAAGTGATGAGGAGGGTGGAGGAAAAAAGGGAGTAAGAGTAAAAATGGGGATGCAAAGTAAGTTGCAAAAAGGAGGGAGTAGGCGGCTTGGGGATAGGGTTGAAGATGAAAGCAGGGGCATGAAAGGGCCTGAAAAACAGGAGATGGGATGAAGGTGATAATGGGTGCAAAGCAGAGCTGCAAAAAGAAGAGACCTCAGCAGTTGCATGAGATGGGAAGGGGAAGCTCTAGGGGGTTAATGTGTCAGGAATGGCAAAGAGTTTGGCAAGTGGAGGAAGCATGAGTGCAGCCTCCTATAACTTTCCTATTGTATTACGCCTTGCAGCGGGGAACAGCACAGAGTTTATAAGGATGGGGATGTGTTGTACCCCCTGGTATAGACTCCATATTGACTTCTTTAACTCCTTCTGGCAGCTGGAAGCGGAACATTCTCAGCAGGCTGGTCAGTAGGATGAAAATTTCGGTCTTTGCCAGCTGCATTCCCAAACACATGCGAGACCCTGCGGAGGAGACAAGGGGAAAGCAGCAAGTGAGCAATAATTTACTTTCCAGTGTCCATTTCTTTGTACTCTACACAATACTATGGTGAACTAGACATAGTTAGGACAGGGAAACAATCAAGGCTGTTGTCAATTCCCTAGCCTGCTGAGTGCCAACATTTCATAGTTGATTATGAGATGCAAACTTTGGTCAACTGCCCTGAGCAATAGCAGGATAAGTCACAAACCCAGATTGAAAGAAACTGAAAGAGATAGGAGGAGAGGGAGGAGAGGTTGTAGAAGCTGATTTCCTTGTGCTTGCACCCCTGGTTTCGGTGTCAAGGTTTCTGGGTTTCTTTGTTTATTTGGTGCTGACACAAAGAGAGCTGCAAGGCTCTAAAAAAAAATACTCAACTGCCTCTGCACAATCCCCAAGGGTGATGTTCTATGAGCTTAAAAATCTTCTTCTTAATAATCTTCTTCTTAACCTTGCATTGTGCAAGAAGGTCCAGCACAGGGCTAATCATTTATTTTTATTTAAAAAAAGAAATCATAGTACTCTGAATTCGCTCTTCCCTCCCTCCCACCCAACAACATAAAATGTTTGGAAGGATATATTGCTGGGGGGCAGGGACAATAAGGAAAGTGCCATATAATATCTGCAAGTTTAATATTCCAAAGGCAGCTCATAGAATGTCTAGTTGTAGGGTCACAGCAAACCGGGCTGAGACAAAGTCTCTGCCTGAGAGCTGCTGTCAGCCAGAGGTGACACTCTAAGACTCAGTAAAAGAACTCTTTGATGTCTTATGGAAAAAGTAGAAAACTCATTATCTCTAAGATGAATTAGGCACTTTAATTTGCCTTTCAACTGTTTCATCATCATAGTCTTAGAATACGATGGGATTCTAAGTGTAATATGAGAATTATGGCTCAACAAATCCCAGCATTAACAATGCAGTTGAGTGTACATTATGCATCGACCCAGGTAATCAGGCCTATTGTTCTCCGCCAGCCCACCTGAGAAGTTCATTGCAAAAGAGATCTGAGCTGGTGCTCCAAGCTCAAACTGCATGGCTCTTACAAGCCATTTTTAAGTCTTTACACCCAGTGCTATTTTTCTAGAAAAAGAGGTGCTAAAACTGACCACAAACACCTTTTATAATGGCAATGATGCCCACCTGACAGGTGCTGGAACTGAGTTCCTGTGAGTTCCAGCTGGGAAAAAGCCCTGCTCATACCAATAATTTAGGAACTTTCAGCACTGTAACTAAGTCAAGTTTTACTGCCTGTGCAATGTTTTCTGAATGCTGTGTGGAAAAGCAAAGCAATCTGACCTTTGGAGAGTTTGTATGTGAACCATTATAAACTTACCAAATGTGTGGTCTTTTCCCTCTTCTTTGGAAGAGGGAACTTTTGAAAAGAACTCACAAGGGCATATATTAAAGGTCTAGCAGCCTATATTTCCACACTTTACTTTGCTGCATATTTTTGATTTAAAATCTTTGCTGGGGTGTTCTCACCAAATGAGTACTTGCCCCAAACCTGGATCTTGGAATTCTCCTTTCTATATACTTATTTTTTCCCCTGACAACCAACCAGAAGAACCTGTAAAACCATGCTGTATTATCATACAAAAATGGCTGGCTCATCTTTACTTTGAAACATCATCTACAACAATTGAATAGGCATACAGTAGTACCTCGGGTTAAGTACTTAATTCGTTCTGGAGGTCAGTTCTTAACCTGAAACTGTTCTTAACCTGAAGCACCACTTTAGCTAATGGGGCCTCCTGCTGCCGCCGCACCGCCGGAGCCCGATTTCTGTTCTTATCCTGAAGCAAAGTTCTTAACCTGAAGCACTATTTCTGGGTTAGCGGAGTGTGTAACCTGAAGCGTATAAAACCCAAGGTACCACTGTAATTATTTGTATAAAAAGGTTAAGAGATATTTGGAAGTTAGCAATGAGGATGTCTGCTGAATTTCTGCAGGAACAATACTTTACAGCACGTGGCAGATGACATTAAACACCCAGCTCCTGACAGATACGGGACAAAAATACTCCTTTGTTCTTTGAAAATGGAAAACTGGCACATACCCCAATCTCCTATAGAGGTCAGGATGAAAGAAGTAGAAAGCAGGGTAATTTCATTGCAGACTCAGTTCTGAGTGTGGTTTCAGACCAGGCTAAATTACATCCCAGGAAAAGATGTAGGGTAGCTTTAGCCTAATCATGCCCAGCAGTGCTACTCCTCCCAGAAGGATGTTATTTCTGCTCTGCCTCCCTTGCTGCTGCTGTTGTCATTTCCTGGAATCTCCCCAATAAGCATGCCTACAAATCACTGGAGGGGCACAGAGTGTTTTTAAAATGTTTTTTAAAAATTTCTTTTGGATTTTTTGTATGTGGGGGGTGGGGGTGTGATGGATGTTTGGTTGGGCTTGGGGAATTTTTTTGATTTTGATGTTTTTGTAATTTTTACAGTTTTTTGCTTGTATTGTTTTATTGGTTTTGTTTGTTTGTTTGTTTGTTTAAGGTGTTATTTTGTTCTTAAGGGGAGGGGTCAGGGCTGCCGGGGAGTGGGCCCCAGCCCACAAAATGGCTGGGGCATGTTCCACAGGGGGGGATGCACTGGGACAACCGATCTCAGTGATCACGGGTAGGAGGAGGAGTTACGCTAAGACTAGACCATGTCATTACAGAGGGGGCAGGTTTAGTCATTGTCTGAGGACTATTCCTGCCTCCGGGTCTGGTCCTGACCGGATGGATACTAGAATCAGCAAGGGATACCCACATGACCTGAAGGTGCTGCTGTGCAATGCCAGGTCAATGATTCATAAGACCACTGCCATCCATGACTTGATCATGGATGGAGGACTTGACCTAGCATGTGTAACAGAGACTTGGTTGGATGAAGCAGATGGGCCTGTGCTTGCCGCTGCTTGTCCACCAGGTTTCTCTTACGCACAGCAACCCAGGTCATGTGGGCGGGGAGGGGGGGTTGCAGTGATTTTTAGGAAGTCATTAGTTTGCACCAGGCGTCCTATTGGGAAGACCCAGTTTTCTGAGTGCATGTTCTGGAAGCTGGGCAATAGGGGTAGTACAGGATTCCTTTTGGTGTACCGACCTCCCCGCTGCACCAAGGATTCCCTGCCCGAGCTGCTTCAGGTCGTGGCGGATGTTCTCCTCGAGACACCTAGTTTGGTCGTCCTAGGGGATTTTAACATCCATGCCGACACGACCTTACAAGGGGCCGCTCTGGACTTCGTGGAAAGCATGGCCTCCATGGGGCTGTCCCTGAATAAGTCTGGCCCAACCCATAGCCACGGACATGCCTTGGACCTGGTGTTTACCTCTATGGATGTTGGTGATCTGACACTAAGTAAAAGCAAAACAAAAGAAGTGCCATGGTCAGACCACTTCCTGGTGCAACTGGACTTCTCTGCGACCCATCCCCTCTGCAGGGAGGTGGGACCAATTCAGATGGTCCGCCCCTGCCACTTAATGGATCCAAATGGTTTCCAAGGAGTGGTAGGGGATGCTTTATCCCATGTTGATGGCCTTTCAGCCGATTCCCTGGTGGCCCGCTGGAATGTGGAGTTAACCAGGGCTATTAACTGTTTGGCTCCGAAGCGCCCTCTCCGATTGCATGGAGCCCGGACAGCCCCGTGGTTTTCCACGGATCTGAGGGCAATGAAACAATCATTGAGACGGCTAGAGCGCCGGTGGCGGATAACTCATTCCGAATCTGACCGGACACAGGTTAGAGCTCAACGTCGAACCTACCAAGTGGTGATAGCGACGGCGAAGAAGAATTTCTTCACCGCCTCTATTGCATCTGCAGAAAACAGCAGCAGGAGACTTTTTCAGGTGGTTCACAATTTAGTGGAACCACCTGCAACATTGGGGCCCAGTACGGGCCACACGTTCTCCTGCAATGATTTTGCAAAGTTTTTTGCAGATAAAATCGCTCAGATTCGGGAAGAAGTAGACTCCACCGTGGGAGCAGGGCCAGGGCGGGAGAGTGCTAGAGTTTTGTCTAGTCAAGTTGAGTGGGATCAATTCCAATCTGTTACCTCCAAGGATGTGGACAGGCTGCTTGGACGAGTGAAACCAACCACCTGTCTCCTGGATCCTTGCCCATCCTGGCTTATAAAAGCTAGCCGGGAAGGACTGGGGTGGTGAATGCTTCCCTCTGTGAGGGAGCCTTCCCAGACCCACTGAAAGAGGCGGTTATTAAACCGCTTCTTAAAAAAACCATCTTTAGATGCGGCCACGATGGCCAACTATCGCCCAGTCTCAAATCTTCCATTCTTGGGCAAGGTGATTGAGCGAGCGGTTGCTGAACAACTCCAGGCACGCCTGGAAGAAGCGGACCATTTGGATCCCTTCCAGTCGGGATTCAAGCCTCATCATGGGACTGAAACTGCCTTGGTCACACTGGTTGATGATCTCCGGCGGGCTAGGGACAAAGGTGAGAGCTGTTTCCTAGTTCTGCTGGATCTCTCAGCGGCGTTTGATACCATCAACCATAACATCCTTCTGGACCGTCTTGAGGGGCTGGGAGCGGGGGGCACTGTGGTTCCGCTCCTTCCTCCTGGGCCGTGTTCAGAAAGTGGTGGTGGAGGATGAGTGTTCAGACCCCTGGGCTCTCACTTGTGGGGTTCCTCAGGGTTCTGTCCTCTCCCCCATGCTTTTCAACTTTTACATGCAGCTGCTGGGAGAGATCATCAGGAGGTTTCGGCTGGGTGTTCATCAGTATGCGGATGATACCCAGCTCTACCTCTCTTTTAAATCAGAACCAGTGAAGGCGGTGAAGGTCCTGTGTGAGTGTCTGGAGGTGGTTGGAGGATGGATGGCGGCTAACAAATTGAGGTTGAATCCTGACAAGACAGAAGTACTGTTTTGGGGAGAAAGGAGGCGGGCAGGTGTGGAGGATTCCCTGGTCCTGAATGGGGTAACTGTGCCCCTGAAGGACCAGGTGCGCAGCCTGGGAGTCATTTTGGACTCACAGCTGTCCATGGAGGCACAGGTCAAATCTGTGTCCAGGGCAGCTGTTTACCAGCTCCATCTGGTACATAGGCTGAGACCCTATCTGCTTGTGGACTGTCTCGCCAGAGTGGTGCATGCTCTGGTTATCTCCCGCTTGGACTACTGCAATGCACTCTACGTGGGGCTACCTTTGAAGGTGACTCGGAAACTACAACTAATCCAGAATGCGGCAGCTAGGCTGGTGACTGGGCCGCCGACACCATATAACACCAGTCTTGAAAGACTCCCAGTACGTTTCCGTGTTGGTGCTGACCTTTAAAGCCCTAAATGGCCTCGGTCCAGTATACCTGAAGGAGCGTCTCCACCCCCATCGTTCTGCCCGGACGCTGAGGTCCAGCGCCGAGGGCCTTCTGGCGGTTCCCTCATTGCGAGAAGCAAAGCTACAGGGAACCAGGCAGAGGGCCTTCTCAGTAGTGGCGCCCACCCTGTGGAACACCCTTGCAGCAGATGTCAAAGCGATAAACAACTACCCGACATTCAGAAGACATCTTAAGGCAGCCCTGTTCAGTGAAGTTTTTAATATGTAACGCTGTACTGTTTTTAACACTGATTGGGAGCCGCCCAGAGTGGCTTGGGAGGCTCAGCCAGATGGGCGGGGTATAAATAATAAATAATAAATAAATTTATTATTATTATTATTATTATTATTATTATTATTATTATTATTAATTGGCATTTACCTGCACCAAATGGCAGGTATTCTTCTCTAGCCACATATTGTCCGTTCTTGTCCAAAAAATGATTTGGGTTGAACTCTGTTGGCTTCTCCCATCGTGTTGGATCAAGAAGAACAGAACGCAGATCGGGAATAATAGTAGTCCCCTGCAAAGAAGAAACAATTGTAAGGGAATGCACTCAGAACACTGGATTGTCCTTCACTACCCTAGGGCTAATATTTGTGAAATTCAAACTGAATTTAAACTGGGTGGGGTTTTTGTGGGGAGAGTGGCATTTACCAGTGGCCAGATTCATCTCCAACTTTTTTCCATTTAAAAGCTGCCTGTATGGGCAGGGGAAAGGACGGTCTCGTTCTCTCCATCCGTCTTTTAAAAGGGAAGACCCAAAACCAGAGGAAGACTGCTGGTCACCATATTTTCTCCTCCTTGATACATGAATAATAGAATTCTAGAGCTGGAAGGACTCCAAAGGGCATCAAGTCCAATCACCTGAGATACAGGAATCTCAACTAGGGCTTAAATTACAGAAGACCACCCAACCTCTGCTTTGAAATCTCCAATGAAGGAAAGTCCACAAGAGCTCTGTCAGAACTTGAAGCCATTGGTTTAGGTCCTGCCCTCTAGAGCAGGAGAAAACATGCTTTTTCTATTTTCTATGTGATAGTCCTTCAGATAGTTGAAGATGACTATCATATCTCCTCTCAGTCTCCCTTTCCCCCAGGCTTTAGCATAACTAGCTTCCTCAATCATTCATCATAAAGCTTAATTTCCATACCCTTTATACTCTTGCTCACCCTCCTCTGTACTTGTTCCAGCTTGTCAATATCCTTCTTAAACTGTGGTACCCAGAACTGGACACAGGACTCCACGTGTGGTCTGACCAAACTAGAATAGAGCAGTACTATTATTTCTGGACACTATACTTCTGTTGATGCAGCCTTGTATAGCATTAGCTTTTTTTTTATGCTGCATCACACTGTTGACACTATACTCCTGACAAAAAAAATAGCACTAGCCAATGGTGAAACAAGTCTGCAGATGGAACTCCTGCTCTTGTGTGGTTTTCTTGATCTTCGGGTTTTAGACAACACAAGCTCCTGAATGGCTGCCTGCAACACTCAGTACACTGCAGCCCAGTGATTCTGTTTGTTCTTGGCATACAGGAGTGCAGTTGTATCATGCTTCTATACCTTGGGAATGAGGAAACCGCAAATCTTCACATCCTCTGTACATAGCCTGGCAACCCCAAAAAGTAAGGTATATTTAAAGCGCTGTGTTTCATGAATCACAGCATTGATGTAGGGCAATTTCTTCTTATCTTGATAGCTGATTGAGTGAGCAGAACCTATGACATCTTCTATCTCCTTGTAGGCTTTATCTGAAGATAATGATAGAAACATATGGTTTATTTTGAATATTGCATTCCCCCCCCCCCCCGATGGACATTTATTTCCCATGAACTTATTCCATACGATTCTGTGAATGAGTCCCTGTTTCTTACATTTATAGCCCACCTATTCCTCCAAGGAGCTCATGTCAATGTACATGATTCTTCTCTACTATAGATCCCAGGGGTGAAAAAGGGGAAAGTGAACCTCCGCTCAGCTGTTTCCGGTTACTAGAGCTGGCTGTAGGGCTATGATCCAAGGCTGTCTGTTTTACACTTAAAAACAAACATATCCTCCACCCCACAATATTTCCTACTTTCTTTCATTAATCCTCTTTTCCTTACTTGATCTTGGCAAACATCAATCAGGCTCAGGCACTTATTTCACAGCAGAGGCAATGATGGCATCTGCTGGGGACCTCTTGGCCAGTCCTCTGCATGGGATCCAACTGTTAGAGGTTGAGGTCCCTTTGCTCCCCCCCTAAAATATTTGAGGGGCCCGGACCAACCCAAAGTTGATGGATGTTACCATCCAAATGTGGACTGGGGCTTACCTGCCCCCCCAATAATTTATTTGATTTGGCACCCCTGCCTCTTTATATCAAATAAATGAGCTTCTCTCAAAGAGAAAATCACCCGCTAAGCTGTGCAGAGGAAAAGGTGGCTTCATTGGCTATGTTTTAAACTGCCATTTATATTTCAAAAGATTCCAAAGTCCTTTTATCATGGCCAAAGAAAATGCAAAGAGGGAGTGAGTGAGCCCAGCAGAACAATGACCTCTTTATGCATCTTTCTCTCCCTTCCTTTGGCCATGCCGTTTCCCAATCTTCAAATTGACAGTAAGAGCTGTTCGACAGTGGAATTTGCTGCCAAGGAGTGTGGTGGAGTCTCCTTCTATGGAGGTCTTTAAGCAGATGCTTGACAACCATATGTCAGGAGTGCTCTGATGGTGGTTCCTGCTTGGCAGGGGGTTGGACTTGATGGCCCTTGTGGTCTATTCCAACTCTATGATTCTATGATTCTATGAAATGTCTTCCCTCTATTTGCACAGCCATTCCTCTCCTTCAGAAAAACTTTTATTGACTCACTTAGCTTCATCCACTACGCACAACTGCCTCCTGTTCCAACTTTCTTACACATTCAGACCCTCCATCTCTTCCTGTCCCAGTAATAATAGATTGGAAGCTTCCTATGGGGACAGGGCATTCAGGGCATTTTACATTTCTACTTCTGTTGACCTTGATTTTAGGTTCCAGAAACTATGTAGAAAAATGTTGGTGGGGAAAAGGGTTCTTTCTAGATGAGTAAGTCAAAAGCATTTAACTTATTTTGATAACCCTTTGTCTTCCAAAACTTATATCATAAACTCACTTACTTTTAACTATTTCCGTTCCTTTAAGTTCCTTATTTTAGCACCTCATTAGATATGAATGAAACCTTTGAAGAATTACAGCCCACTGTCAAGAGGTCAAGAGAAGCCCAGGCTCCCATAGCTCCCTCTCTCACCTTGGATATCTGGATGACTTGCCAGGAGGAGAAGCGCCCATTTCAGAGAAACGGTGGTTGTGTCTGACCCTGCTACAAAGAGGTCAAAGATACACTGAGCCATGTTTTCTTCATTATAGTTAGACTCTGGGTCATTCCTGTTCTGATGTTGAAAATAGGGAAGGTGAAATGTCATTTACATGCATTACAACCTGTCCTTCAGCACTTACTTTATCTACTTTCACCCACTTATTACCATACCACATTGTTGTTGTTTAGTCGTTTAGTCGTGTTCGACTCTTTGTGACCCCATGGACCAGAGCACGCCAGGCACTCCTGTCTTCCACTGCCTCCCGCAGTTTGGTCAGACTCATGTTTGTAGCTTCGAGAACACTGTCCAACCATCTCGTCCTCTGTCGTCCCCTTCTTAGTGTGCCCTCCATCTTTCCCAACATCAGGGTCTTTTCCAGGGAGTCTTCTCTTCTCATGAGGTGGCCAAAGTATTGGAGCCTGAGCTTCAGCTTCACGATCTGTCCTTCCAGTGAGCACCATACCACCAGGAAATGCTTAATAAGGGGTCAAGGGTCCCATCACACCACCTGAAGTGACATGGGAAGGTGCCACCACCACTGCCCTGATGATGCTGCTTCCTCCCTTACCTGCATTGCACAGCAGTGCCTGCAAAGTGACAGCAGCAACAGTGGAATCCAGTAAGATCCTGTGAGTTTTTGATGAAACCTCACCGAAGCTGCCACCACTGCCAGCACTGCAACTTCACCAGTGGTGGACTCCAGCAATTTGGCTCCAGGGACCACACATTTGCTCCATAAGACACACTTTTTTCCTCTTAAAAAGTAAGGGGAAATGTCTGTGCGTCTTATGGAGCGAATGTGTGGTCCCTGGAGCCAAGTTGCCAGAGTGTGTCACGCTCCTGGCTGCTCTTTGGGGGTGGGTGGGGAGCCGCGCTGCTCTGCTGGCAGCCTCCACTTCCCCCTGCAGCCCCGGGAAGCTTTGGGAAGAGTGGGCAGGCTGCGCGCAGATGCCCCATGCTCCTGAGCTGCTCTTTGGGGGTGGGAGTCGCACTGCTCTGCCAGCAGCAGGGGCTTCCTCCTGCAGCCCCGGGAAGCTTTGGGAGGCTTTGCATTGCTTTTGCTGAAGCTAGAACAGCAAGAGGGATAGCCGCGCAAACGCTCTTCAACAACATTTGATTCAGAATATATATTTTTTCTTGTTTTCCTCCTCTGAAAACTAGGTGCATCTTATGGTCGGGTGCGTCTTATAGAGCGAAAAATACAGTAGGTGGTGCGTCAACAGGGATGTCTCCTGTTGGCACTCCACTGCCCAAGGCTGTTAGCAATTTCACCCCTCCCAACCTTCTTTTTAAACCTCATTTGAACAGTTTGTTATAATACTGTTGTTGTTGTTGTTGTTGTTGTTTTAAAATAAACATTTTAAAAGCCTTAGCCCCACCCACTAATTGAGACACACAAATTTCCACTCATTCACACTTACATTTGGGGTTATGGAAATATCTGGCATTTCCTACCCGTTTCAATAGATGTTTATGGATGGAAGTCAACCTACTTTAGCAACTACAATGACTATGAGGGAAATTTGGCGAAACTCGATGTGCTTTTCAGCTGAGATTCAGAATAAAAATATTGGTGTCTTGGCAAGACATTAGTATTCACATGTAGGACGGAATATAATGATTCTTTGGATGAGCAGGATTCAGTTTCAAAGCAGGTACTTACTTTCTCCATCTCAAGTAGATAGAAATCAATGAAATCCTGTGGTTCATGCAGAGACATATTCTCCTTATGCTTCACTATCTCCTCCTTTGCAAATGACACTACCATCTCCATGCAGGACAAGGCCTTCTTGTGGGGCCCTGGGAGATGTTTCATGAACCATGGGAATATTTCATACAACTAAAGGAAAGATAGCAAAAATGCTGTCATTACCATGAGGAAGCTTGGTCACATGTTTCATGTTTTGGATTAGCACTTTAATAATCTGCATAATCCTTCAGGGCTAGCATATTACTTTGAGTCTAACTGAGAAGAAGGAAAGTGTTTGCAGTTTCTCCTGAATCTCACAACAACTGGTTCTGGGAATTATCCCTAGCTGAAAATGTGAAAGAAAAACATTGCTCAATATATTTTCCAGCTCCCAGACCTCATTCCAAAACTGGGAATAATCCCAGGACTCCTCCTGGAACATTCAAGTCAGTTGACATTTAAACATGAATTTGTCTAATATGCAAGTTCAAACACAGCCATCCTTTGAAATGTGCACTTCTGCAATTTTTATTATTACTTATTTTATTTATTAAATTCCCCAGTTACCCTGTCAAATAATGCCCACCTTGCTCTACAAAAAATCTTTTAAAAAGAAAACTTCTCATTTTTTCTATTTTCTGCATTAAAGATAAATTGCATACCTTTTCTGAATAATTAATATATATATATATATACACACACACACACACACACAACAACAACAACAACAAAAAGTTGTACCTTTATGTCGTTTGTGACAAGGGAAACAAAGTTCACAACAACAAAACAACAAAACCCCCCAAAACTCATATATTCTGACAATAAATCTTAGTGTACAGCTAACCTCCTGTCGTCTCCATACTTCACTTAGTATTTACTAACTTATTGCATAAACATATCCATTCCTTTTAAAATAAAGTATTATTTCTCCTATATCCTTATTTCTTGCTTAATATAGCTACAGAGGATATTCAAAGGCTACGACCGAGTTCAAACTGCAACAACTGTTCTTAAGATATGTTTTAAAAACTTCCCATTTTGCAATACAATGGTACCTCTGGTTACGAACGTAATTCGTTCCAGAGGTCCGTTCTTAAGCTGAAACCGTTCTTATCCTGAGGTGCACTTTTGCTAATGGCACCTCCCACTGTGCGCACGCCTCTGACGCGCGACTTCCACTCGCATCCTGGGGCAAAGTTCACAACCAGGAGCAACTACATCCGGGTTAGCGGAGCTCGTAACCCGAAGCCTGCGTAACCAGGAGCATTCATAACCAGAGTTACCACTGTAAATACTTGTTTTGAATTATCTTTCATTTTTTGGTTAATTTGGCTAGCATATTCAACTAATTTTTGTAACCATTCTGACCTGAAAGTGATTTTATCACTTTTCCAGTTAGTCGCCATTAGGATTCTCGTGGCGACAGTGGCATATAAAAAAACTTCTCTTACATTCCTAGGAATGTCTGGTCCTTTTTTATGAATGAGACTTTAAACATTTTTTTTTTAGTTCTATATAGATGTCCACCCAGAAGAGCTTCAGATCGTATAAATCTTTCGCCTTTTTACCTTTTCTGAATACATGGAGGAACTAGAAATTGAAAGTTGGACTAATATAGGGTTGTCTGCCGTTTCCCAGGTAATTAGAAATGGAAATACTATGGGCAGGTGTGCCTAAGAATGCATATATTGTTGAAAACAATATACAAACGTGCAATTTACTGCTTTGCAAAAATGTGAATGTTAGGTAAATGTGTGCATTAAGAGAAATTAGCACTAAAATGCTGGTGAAATTTCATGAGACCTTTTTTTAAGATCAGAAATTGATGTAGAAATGTGGAGAAGTGTATTTAACACAGGAAAAATGAAAAACAGGAAAAATGAGAAACTGAAATTGACAGGTCTGCCCATCCCCCAGATCAAAAGGGTTTAGTTGGGTCATTTAGAAGGGAGCTGCTTTTTAGCAGTGAGAGCAACCATTTAAAAAATTCTAGGAAAGGTAGCGTCTGCGGGGGGGGGGGGGGTGTCACAGTAGGTACCACCATGGCTGCCACTGCTAAATTCAATTTCTCCCCCCCCCCCAATTCAAATCAGCAAATTGATTTGCCCCCCCCCCCCGGGAAAATCAGTGCACCTCTGTTGAATTTAGGGTTGGACTCTTCAACAGTTATTGTAGCACTCTTGAAACATGGGCATTTATGGCTCTCTTGAAATGTTTCCAAAATTTAGAGATGCTCACATCCTCCAGTTGTAGTCTTTGCAGTGTAGAGCTTACAGATCCAGCCAGCCAGCCAGCCAGGCTTGCTGTCTTTCAGGAGAATCCATTCTGTGCCTCATTAGTCCCTGCTTTTCCAAATTATTTCACCCACAGTCTCTCAGGGTTCTGTGGTCATTGAATTTTGGGAGACAATATACCATATTAGGTCCCAGTGCCTCAGGAATATTTTGTCTTTCTTAAAACCTGAAGATCTTAAACTGGTCCATAATAGGGCTGACAATATATTACCTCAGGTTCAGCAAACAAGTCCCATGAGTCTTGATATTAAGTGGGCAGAAAGAAAACAAATGTAATTTACTATGATGGCAACAAAACTACGTAATTCCCTTCTTGAGAAGATTATTATGCTAACCCTGTGGGCTCTAGACAACCTGTTTTGAAGGTCATTGTTCCATTTTTATCCCATCTTTCCTCCAAAGAGTCCCCTGTGGTTGGACATAGTCTCCTTATCTTTAGAATAATCTTGAGAAATGATTTATGCTATGAGATCGTAAATGGCCCTTATCTTAGATTAGATTTAAACCTAATCTATCATCTCCAACACTCTATCATAATGGATTCCAGAATGCTGAATGGGGGCCCTAAGATCCTTTGGAGACCTCTCTGGCTCAGTAGGAATGAAAATGTCTACTCACAGAATGCTGGATGCTGCCTTGAAATTTTAGGACAAGATCCATGGCTTCTATCAGCTTCTGGAACCTTTCATCTTCAAGAGCAAACCGGTACCCAAAAACTACAGCACATATCACGTTGGAGACTGAATTAGTGATGGGCATGGAGGGGTCAAGTGGTTGACCTGCAAAATAAAGTTATACTAATGTGAGTTCAGCTGCTCCTGCTCATACTGAGTGGGATTTTATGATGGTCAAGAGAAACCCGCTGTGATCTCCAGCACACTAGGACAGTGTCTCTCACAGAAGGTTGGTGGTTCAAGTCCACCCAGGGACAGCTATGGTCAGGATTCCTGTATTGCAGGGGATTTGACTAGATGACTCTCTGGGTCCCTTCCAAGTCTACCATTTTGTGATTCTAAAGCATATTACATTCCTTTCCAAAATGGACAGAGGTAGTACACATAGATTTCTACAGACTGGAAAATAAGAAAACCCATCACCATCACCTAGGATCATGTACCCTTTGAACTTGCAATGACCTCCACAAGCTGACGGGCCTCCTCTGCTATTTGGTGCTCCATGCCTTTCTTCCCCAGCCCCAGCTTCCGCATAGTAACCACTCCAAGCCGTCTCTGTTGCTTCCAGACGTGACCATTTGATAATATAATACCTATGGGAAATCATTGAGAAATTATTATTTACAGAAATTAATGTAAATAATTAAGTTGTCAGCCTGGAAGAAACTATGTTCACTGAAGTTAATGTCCTTGAATATAATAACTACTTAGTCTCTCTGAAGCAAAGAATTAGAAGATGATGCAGAATCCGTCTCAGAGTATTATATGGGCATCTCTATGATATTGGCGTAACAGAACCTCACTTTCTATTGCCTTTTGTCATTCAGAAATTCATTATTCATTATTGTGTGATAACAGAAGTCAGGTGGTCCCAGAGGTCCCTGCACTTTACAGTATCAGAAAAACGTGAGATCTCCAGATATGTGATATCTACGATGGGGGATTTTGTCTAGCATTTAAAATCATGGAAAACTCAGGTGATACCTGCAAGTTCAGTCTTTGTTGCACAAAGAACCAGTGTTGATAAAGATAAACCCAACTCCTTCTGTGGCATTAGCTATCCCTCCCAGTTTGGTGTCATCTGCAAATTTGATGAGCATCCTCTCAATTCCTCCATCCAAGCACCCCCTTGTACTCCTTTCCAAAGTGATGAGGAACTATTAATGAATTTGGGTTCTGTCAGTCATCCAGCTACAAATCCACCTAACAAGTACCTCATTCATGCCATATTTTAGCAACTTCCTTGCAAGAATATAATGGGGGGGTTTGTCTTTGACTTCTGGGAAATGAAATTGCCAGCGAGGCAATGGAGGAATTTGCCGGACCTTACATTCTTGGCAGAGTTTGAGTTCCAACAGATATCAGGGAAATTGAAGTCTCCTTTTTTGAATGTTTGGTATTCTGTTCTAGGGAGGCAGCATCTAAGTCTTCAGTCTGGTTTGGCAGTCTATAGCAGAGTCCCACAGTAAGGTCACTGATGTTTCTCTCTCATACAGTTTTTACCCATATAGTCTCAATCTGCTTTCCTTGCTCAAGGTCTCTTCAACGGGTGTATATTTTGTATTGTTTTTGACTCTTATCTAGTTGTTGTTTCTGCACTGTTTTAAAACCATTTTAGCTGTTTTTATATATCTGTAAGTTGCTGTGAGACATTCATGCAGAAGGCAATTGATAAATTAATAAGTGACGCTGATGGTCACTGCCCACTGGGTCTACCCTACGTAGGATTATTGTTCAGTACCACCAAACTCAGCTGCTCTCTATACTCCTTCCACATGTACTTGAATTCTTGTATGTGGTGCAATATCGCTTAGCTGTTACTATGCTATACACATATACCTATGTGCCTCTTAAATACTCCCCTCAGTTTCCCTGCTCTTGCCTCTCATTGGTTTCAAAATCCTGCACCTGTCATCTGGCACCCTGCTGATTTCAAGCCAGTAAGATTTGCTCTTGAAGCCCCTCATCATCATAAATTTAATGACTTTTTAAATCATTTATTAGTGCGTTTATACCCCATTCTTTCTCCCAAAGGACTTCCACAACTGCAAACAACAAGCAACACAACAACAATAAATATTTTAAAAAATTCAAATACAGATGCAGACTGGGAAAGTTCTCAAATGCTTCTTGGAAGGGGAAGGTCTTTGGAAAGTGCCGAAAAGACAACAGAGGACACACCTGTCTACTATTCAAAGGGTGGGAATTCCAAAGGGTAGGGACCACAACACTAAGGGTCCCATGCCTATATTGTGTGGAATGGGCCATCTTTGATGGTATCTGCAGGAGGCCTTCACCCACAGAGTCTGGTTATTGACTAGGTATATAAGGAATGAGATGATCTTTTGAGTATCTTGATCCCAAGTTGTATATGCCTTTATACACCAAAACCAACATCATTAAATTATTCTGTGAGCCACCCCAATATTTTTTGACGAAGGGCGGTATATAAATTTAATAAATAAAATAAAATAAACCCAGTAGCTAATTGGTAGCCAGTGGAATTCTTTCAACAGTGGCGTAACATGTTGGCTGTTCCTGCCCCCATGAGCAGTTGACCCATTGCATTATTCATCAGCTGCAGCTTCTGGACTAATAGCAAGGGCAGCCCCTAATAACAAACATTGCAGTAATCCAACCTGAAGGTTACTAGTGCATGAATGGCAGTAGTTAGGCTATCCATAAAACACTTGCTAGAGGATTGGGTTGCATCTAAGTAAGTTTTACTCAGAGAAGACTCATGGAAATTAATAGACCTTCATTAGCCATGCACATTAATTACAATGGGTCTACTGTAGGACTAGCATTGGCTCCAACAACCCATTTCCTGCAGTTAATAGAGAAGCTTTGTTCTGTTTATCCAGGCAGTCATTTAAATTTTTCTCTGGGGAAATGCCAGTAGATTGTCTGATTCTTCACTACTCACCTTCTCCTTTTGTGCTAAAGAAAGCCGATACTGGTCGCTCTTCAAATTGTTCAGAGTGGTCAATGAGAGCTTCTTTCACTGCTTGGAATCCAGACAGGACTACAAGGGGTATATGTCCCATCCACATGGTGTAAACGTTTCCATATTGCTTTGCCATCTACCATTTGGGTCAAAAGAGAGGAGAGGAACGTTATGTTTAAAGTAAACAGGTGGCTATTTCAACTTAACACATGAGCTCCAGCCTTCCTTACCTCTACAGCTTCTCACAGCTTCTTTTGCCAGCATCTCCCTCCCTCCCCCCCCCTTCCCAACCTATTTGTTTTACTCTCTCTTGCACATTTTGTGCAGGGATGTGGAAACTGGAGCCCACCAGTGACTGTAGAACTGCAACTCCCTGCCCATTGGCCATGATGGTTGGAGCAGATGGGCATTGTAGTCTGGAGGGCACCAGGTTGGCATAAACTGGGCTAGAGCATTGGGTCAGGTTTCTGACCCACGGTGGGTCTGTCAGCATCGCCCTAGAGCCAGTGTACCAACTGGACTCTTGCACCTCAACCCCGACTGGGCTAGGCGAGCTGGGTAGCACTGCCAGAGACCTCCTTTCTCACAGGAACAGGTCACAGTGCTGTGGACTCACAGCTCAGAGCTGAGAGCACCGGATTCACTGTCTCAATAATACAGTCGTTTTGCAGCAGAGTTTTGCAGAGTTTTGCAGAGTCTTGCAGAGTATAAACCACTCGGAGAGCAGCTCTGTAGAATATCTTCCTTTTATTCTGTAACTACAACTATGATACAAAACTATATACAGAGCTGAATATTCTAAGCATAAATCAATGCTACACTGAGAGTCTGCAGCTGCTCTTAGCAGCAATCTTATCTCTAGGATCTCCAACACTCTCACTTTCTCCGATACACTGACTGACTGACTCTCTCTCTCACACACAGATATGTTGCTGGGCAGAATAAGTAGATAGGCAGGACACGCCTCCTTCTCTCTGTGGAGTCAGCAGAGACCATCAGGAGATGGTCAGGAGATTCTTGGGTATGGGAGGGGTGAAATCTCCTCATCGTCACAGCAGGAGCATCGCGACCAGACAAATATATGGTAAGGAATTAAAAAGAGGTCTCCCAAATATATCTCTGGGCTAGAGATTATTACCAATTTCAGATGTTTTAAAAGTTATGTTCTTATCTGATGGCTGAGTAGTGTATTCTTTGAATTGTTTTCTCTGGGGGAAAAATGGCTTATAAATGGCTTAAATAAACAAATAAATAAAAGAAAATATTGACTGACAAGGAGTGAATTCTTGTGGAGAAGGCAATGGAAAACTACCTGTTTTGATTTTCTATCTAGCTTAGATTGCTGCAATGTGTTATACATAGGGCTACATCTAACAATGGTTCAGAAATTTCAGATAGTGCAGAATTCAGTGGCCAGGTTGTTCATCAGGAGAAGACTGTTTGAGCATATTACACTGATTCTGCTCTGACTGCATTGGCTGCCAATTAGTTTCTGGGCCCAATTAAAAGTATTGGTTTTGATCTACAAAGCCTTAGGATCTCAATGCCTCAAGGACTGCCTCTCCCCATATGATCTGATCAGGACCCTGCAATCATCATCTGGGGCTCATCTTTGTGTGCTTCCTCTACAAGAGGTCCAGGGGATGGCAACACAAAAACTGGCATTTTCTGTAGTCTCTCCTTTTTGTGGAATGTTCTCCCAAGGGAGGTTCAGCTGATGCCTTCATTACACACTTTTAGGTGTTTAAGACGAAACTGTTGCTCTTCAACCAGACCTCTTGCTGATTAACATCTTACACCTTTTCAAAATTTGTTTGTGGGAAGGGTTACTGGTTTGTTAGTTTTTTGTTCTTGTTTTTATCGTGTGTTTTATGTATGTTGTATTCTGTTGTTGTTGTTTAGTCTTTTAGTCGTGTCTGACTCTTCATGACCCCATGGACCAGAGCACGCCAGGCACTCCTGTCTTCCACTGCCTCCTGCAGTTTGGTCAAACTCATGCTGGTAGCTTCAAGAACACTGTTCAACCATCTCGTCCTCTGCCATCCCCTTCTCCTTGTGCCCTCAATATGGAGCAGGAACCAGCAAGCCACTCCAGTATCCCTGCCAAGAAAACTCCATGGACAAAGACAACAGGCATGTTGTATTCTAACTTATAGAAAACACCTGAAGGCAGCCTTGTATTGGGAAGTTTTTAACATTTGACGTTGTATTATGTTTTTATATTCTGCTGGAAGCCACCCAGAGTGGCTGGGGATACCTAGCCAGATCGGTGGGGTATAAATAATAAAATTATTATTAATTATTATTATTATTATTAGGTTGTGAACTGCCCTGAGCTGTGGATTAAGGGTGATATTTATAAATTAAATGACTAATAATAGCTACATGTGAGCGACAAGCTCCTTCATTTTCTTGGAAAGAGATGATGAGCTCCTACTTCATTGCCAAGAGAACTTTTGTAGGGGTCAGATGGGATTACCATGAGGAATTATAAAATATACATCAAGCCATCGTGTCCACGATGAAAGCATTGTGTTGACTGGGTTTGATATATTGATGATAATTTCTGATTAAATCCCATAAGATTCTACATTCATGCCCTTTTCATGCCCTTTTGCCTCTAATGCCCATTCCTCTCTTCTTCACGAGTCACGTACACAGCAGCTCAGCAGTTGCTTCACCAGGCAGGCATCCTGGGCCATAAAGATTGTGGGCAAGCTTATTTGAAGCAGCTCTCTATGTACATTAATCTTAGGATGTTAATCTTAGGGCCAGGAAACAGATCTCACATGAAGGTGATACTGATTGCTATCCTCCTGGCCATCCTCCTTATCATGTGTACTGATTGTTTATTACCTCCGGGGTTGCCAGATTCTCTTCTTTGTAGTTCTGTTCTTTGTTTACCCCAGAAATATTTGTGCTTAATTAGTTTTAGTAGTTTAACTTTCTCCCCATGTGGGTTTGTGGAAATACTCAGAAGAAATCTGATTGGTTCTTACAAACACTCTGTAAAAAGTTCTTTTGTGAATAAAATGGCTTGGGCCAGGGGCGGCTGCAGAATCAGACAAGCACAGAGAGACACGATTATACGCACCCTTCCCAGAGTCTTGCTGGTTCAAGCCTCTGTGTGTATTCTTATTAATCAGACTTCAATCCTTCCTTTACTTTGCGAACGCAACAACTTTGTGCCCAGTAATCTGTTGGAAGGGGGGAGGTTCCCAGCATTCTAGGTCATAGGCAGAATACAATGGAAGAGAAGGAAGACAAGTTCCAGAGCTTATTCTAATAAACTGTTTGATTAGCTCATCTTTTGTTTCGCAAGATGTGTTTCAGAGATAAGCCTCCTTAATCCAGCAGCTACAAGCAAGGTACACAGTAATAATATTAAAACTAATGTAAAAGGACAAGGTTCTTATTAATATTGAAAGGCACAAAACCATGTAAACAAGGTCAGTTATATTAGAATAATTAGGGCATGGGTAGCTAAGTGAAATCAGCAACATGCCAAAAAGTTGCTGCATTTTCTATATGGCAAGTGTTGAATTGTAAATAGTAACAAGATCAGCCTGTGAACTTCCTGTCCCAGTGCCATTTCTTTCACAGTGGCAGTCAAGGGCAAAGTTTGTAATACAATGCTCTGGGCGAGAACCAAATTTGTCACCCCCAAATAGACCTTCGCAGTTAAGGATCTTCTCAGTTTTGCACACACAACCTCGGTGCCCTCAGTGCTGGACCTCAGTGGAGGCTGAATGATGGGGACGGAGGCGCTCCTTCTGGTTTACTGGGACGAGGCCATTTAGGGCTTTAAAGGTCAGCACCAACACTTTGAATTGTGCTCAGAAATGTACTGGGAACCAACCAAGGGAGAGAGACGGTGGAAGAAGATTGGAAGAAATTCAAAATTTATCTTAAGAAATATTGCAAAATTAAAGAGTGCTAAAATGTTGAGGGTATAGAAAAAAGGGGATTACAGCTGTAAAAGGTTAAGTAAAAGAAAAGAACAAGGGAAAATTAGATAAACTTAAGGGGGAGGATTTGCTGAAACTAATTTGGAAATTGGGATGCAGAAAGGGGAGGTATGGGGAAGTCGGTGAAATAAGGTTTAAGAAAAAAGGATTCGAAATTATACATGTTTGTTTATGTGTTTGTATGTTTGTATTGTGTATTGTGTATTGTTTGTGTTTACATAAATTGTGAAAAACCAATAACAAATTTATAAAAAAAACACAGAAATGTACTGGGAACCAATGTGGGTCTTTAAGGTCTGGTGCAATATGGTCTCAGCTGCCACTCCCAGTCACCAGTCTGGCTGCCGCATTCTGGATTGGTTATAGTTTCTGGGTCACCTTCAAAGGTAGTCCTACATAGAGTGCATTGCAGTAATCCAAGCAGGAGATAACTAGAGCACGCACCACTCTGGTGAGACAGTCTGCAGGCAGGTAGGGCCTCAGCCTGCGTACCAGATGGAGATAGGAGACAGCTGCCCTGGACACAGAATTGACCTGCACCTCCATGGAAAATTGTCAGTCCAAAATGACTCCCAGGCTGCACACCTGGTCTTTCAGGGGCACAGTTACCCCATTCAGGATACCTGCTCGCCCCCTGCCCTCCAAAAACAGTACTTCTGTCTTGTCAGGATTTCGCCACAATCTGTTAGCGGCCATCCAACCTCCAACCAATCTGAGTAGGCTGAAAGCAAAGAGTAAGGTTACCGTAACTTCTGTCATAGAGCTTCAGTATGCTGACGACAACGTAGTGTGCACACACACAGAGGATGACCTCCAAACCATCTTAAATATCTTCACAGAAGCTTACGAAAATCTTGGCCTATCGCTCAACATCCAAAAACCAAAAAAAACCAAAGTGCTGCACCAACAAGTACAAAACAACCCCTCTGCAGCACCACAAGTCCAACTCAATGGTGCAATGTTGGAAAATGTTGATCATTTCTCCTACCTGGGCAATTATCTTTCCACAAGGGCTGACACTGATGCCAAAATCCACCATCGCCTGAGCCCTGTGAGTGCAGCATTCTCCCAGCTGAAGTGTAGAGTGTTTAAGGACCAGGACATTCACAGGGATATCAAAATGCTTGTTTACAAAGCTATTGTACTACCAACCTTACTGCATGCTTGTGAAACATGGACCACTTATAAATGCCATCTCCAATTCCTCGAAAGATTCCATCAATGGTGTCTCAAAATGTTTTTACACTTCACTTGGGAAGACAGGCAAACTAATGCCAGTGTACCAGAAGAAGCAAAGATCACCATTGTCAAAGCAATGATTCTTCAACATCAACTTCATTGGACTGGTCATCTTCCAAAGCGACTACTCTATTCTGAACTAAAAAATGGAAAGTGTAATGCCAGTGGTCAACAGAAGAGCCTTAAAGACTCTCTCAAGGCAAATCTTAAAAACGTAGTATAAACACTGACAACTGGGAAACAGTGGCCTGCGAGCTCTCCAGTTGGAGAACAGCCTTTACCAAAGGTGTCATGGGCTTTGAAGACACTCAAACTCAAGACAAAAGGGAGAAACCTGCTAAGAGGAAGGCATGCTTGGCAACCCTCGTCATGATCAACTCCCACCCAGAAACCTATGTCCCCATTGTGGAAGGTTGTATGGATCCAGAATAGGCCTCCACAGTCACTTACAGACTCACTGTTAAGTCTATGTTCATGGAAGACAAACTTACTTGGCTACAGGTGATGGAAGAAGAAGGAGGAGGAGTTGCTCTTGGTGAGATTATTACCTGGAGATTAGTGTTTACTGCCGAGATCCATTAAGAATGATTTGCTATTTTATTAAAAGTGTTTCTAGTTTGAGTGACCAATATGAAGATTTTCCAAGGCTTAAGAAATTGAGTAGCATATGCAGGTTAGTATCTGTTGAAAGGTTGCCATGAATGAATGCTGCGGACCTACGTCCCCTGTCATTTTTTAATGCCTTTTCTTAAATGTATCTGTTTGGTGCTGTGGGGTTTAGATATGATGTGCATATGCACCAGAAGTGATAGCTCCAAAAGACTTGAAAAATGCGGGCAAAGATTTTCATGTTAAATCTCTGGTTGGTCATAATCATAAGTGTTATGCGCTTCCTCAGTGTAACAGTATACAACTTACATTTTTGATTTGTGATTTTTGAATGGACATTTTCATCTTTTATACGGTTTTGTGGTTTTCAGTATTATTAATAATGACCTTTTATATTATTACTATTATTTGTATTGTGGATAGCTTCTGACAAAGGAATGATTTGCTCTAGGAAATTGCTCTAGGAAACAAAAGAAGTTTATCTCTAAAATGCATCCAACTAAACATACAGTTGGGCTAAATAAACAGTTCATTATAAGAACCACCAGAGCTTGTCTTGGCTGTGTTCAATTGTCCTTGGTGCTTTGCCCCTCTTCTTGCTTACAACACCCACTACATTAAGTGTGCCCCCCCCCCCCAGAAGTTGATAAACTACAATTTCCGGCAAGCACGGCTGATGGCCATGGAAGATGGGAGTTGTGTTCTGCAGTGGCTGGAGGGCCAAAGCTTCTGCACAACTACCCTGGATTATTTACAAGCAGAGGGGATAGACATGCAGAATAACCATCAGAGGTGGTTTTAGGGTAGCATGACCGGTTCGGCCACACTGGGTGCCAGTGCCTCAGGTGGCACCACAACAATGATGTACAATGGTACCTCGGGTTACATACGCTTCAGGTTACATATGCTTTAGGCTACAGACTCCGCTAACCCAGAAATAGTACCTCGGGTTAAGAACTTTGCTTCAGGATGAGAACAGAAATCGTGCTCCGGTGGCGCAGTGGCAGCAGGAGGCCCCATTAGCTAAAGTGGTGCTTCAGGTTAAGAACAGTTTCAGGTTAAGAACGGACTTCCGGAACGAATTAAGTACTTAACCTGAAGTACCACTGTATAATGGAGAGCAAGTGGTGAGTGGGCAGCGCCAAATTTTAGCGCTGCACAGGGAGCCACTGAAATTTGAGAGCCCCAAATCCTCCTCTTCATCCATCATTGTTCTATCAAATTTTTATCTGCATGGCAGCTTCTAGGTCTGCCTGTGTATGGCCTATATAACACAGTGGCAGTGGCAGGAATGAACTAATTCAGATTAACAGATTCACAGAATTAATTCCAAAATCTCTGAATTGCTTTTGTTTTCTTTTGTTTGTTTGTTTATTAAATTTGTTAGTTACTTTTACTTGCCCTTATTACACCTGAAAGTAGTTTGTAAAAATTCTGGGTGACTTGAAAAGGAATTAAGTTACTTTTGCAATGGAACCTTGGATGATTTTTAATTAAATTCAGTTTTAATTTTAATTCAATGATTTTTAAGTGTAGGAGTTTCATCACATTTAATTGTGTCTTAAATTGTGGCCCTTGCAGTTAGCATTTAAACCCATGGTACTGTTTAAGCTTAAATACCAGAATGGTTGGGGAAAATTGATAAAACAATTATTGACATTAGACTGAGTTATTACTAAGAAGTACCTTAATGAAAGTATCTTCACAAAGCTTCGCCCCGGATTTCCACAAACCTCCAATGAGAGGAAGCGGAAAAGGTCCTGGAGGATATTGCCTGCGTGACCAGAGTTGTTTCAGGAAGTGAAGAATCAGAAGAACCACCAGCACAGCAATCAAAAATGCCCGTATCTCCATCCTTCTCTTTCACCTTGTTTCTTTAGGGACGCCTGGTTAGGTTCAACTCTCCTTCTTCAAGAGCTTTTGATCCCTCAGAGACCTCGGCATTTCTCTCTCTCTTTATATACTCCATTACTAAAAGCAATTAAGCAACAAAGGTTCTGACACCCCATCAAATAGCCCTGTAATGAGACCTCGTGGCACGCAACACAGCCGAACTCTATAATCATTCTTATGTGTGTCACTCAAATGTCCGGGGGGTGTGTGTTTAATATGAATTGCAATTAGAATTCTAGGTAGTGTAAGACTGATTTGTGCCACAAACATTCAGGGAAATGCATACCATACATTCATGAAATTAAAAAAGTATGTGAGAAAAGGCCTGCTTCATCAGACCAATCAGTCCTATTGAGTGCAAGTGCCCATGGGAAGCCCTCAGGCATGACATTAAGGCAATATCCCTCACCCACTATTGTTCTCCAGTATTTGCAGCATCTGATCCTGGAAATCTGGCATTGTCCAAGGGTGCAATGGGAAGCCTGAGCCCCCCACCCACCCACTTGCTGCCTCCTTGTTCACGAGGTGGTTCCCTATTTTTCTCCCTTGAAAAGTACATAGAGCTAAAGGAGGAAGTTGGGACATGGGCCTGCTTTCCCACATCTTCTTTCTGCTCCATGTGTACTGGATCCAACTTTGGAAAAGCAAAGTGTGTATGGGCACATTCTCCTTCTCTCCTTCTCCTTTGGTGGTGGTGGGGCTCATCTGGGAGCCAAGTGCATGGTGCTCATAGGCAGGGATAGCCAACCTAAGGCCCAGGGGCTTCATGCATCCCAATTGCCTTCTCAATCCGGCCCGCGGATGGTCCGGGAATCAGCATGTTTTTACATGAGTAGAAAGTGTGTTTTTATTTAAAATGCATCTCTGGGTTATTTGTGGGGCCTTCCTGGTGTTTTTACATGAGTAGAAAGTGTCCTTTTATTTAAAATGCATCTCTGGGGTTATTTGTGGGGCATAGGAATTCATTCATCCCCCCCCCAAAAAAAATATAGTCTAGCCCACCACATGGTCTGAGGGATGGTGGACTGGCCCACGGCTGGAAAAGGTTGCTGACCCCAAATTCCCAAGGTGTCCATGGGCCCAAATTCCCAAGGTGTCCATGGGCCTAAAAAGGTTTGTGATCCCTCCTGGAAATGGAAGAGAATCATCATGAATGATGTCCATTAGTAGTGTATCCTTCACGAACTTGTCTAATATCCCTTTAAAGTCATTTAAATTGGTAGCATCATGGTTGTGTGAATATTTTCTTTCTTTCTTTTTTATTTCCATGGATTTCTCTGCTTCATCTCTCAAATACTCAGGGAAGTCTGAGGTATCTGTCATATAGCCTTGATTTTCCAAACCATGCCTACAGGCAGGTCTGGCACAGCCTTTAAGTGGGGTGAAGCCATTTCCTCAAATGGTGGAAGCCCCTGTGTTGGCATCCCCATGCCAGTGGCAGAGAAGTAATGCTGGCATAGAAAATGATTTTGGATAAGATCTTCATTGAGATCTAGGTGATTTTTGACTGAGATCTCAGCATAAATCGCTGAGATCTTTCCTGTCATGGACTGGCTGGAAGCAGAGGAGTGGTGGGAGGCACCAGCTGGGGAACCCCTGAGGGAACCCCCAAGGAAAGAAGGCTGAGAGTCAGGGGATTGGTGGTAGGGTGACAATGAGTGGGCAGAGGAAGAAAAGGGAGCAGATGGGGAGGAGGAGGTATCAGCAGCTGAAGAGACAACAGAAGGGGTCTGTGGCAGGGAGCAGTCCAGAATCAGAGGCTGGAAAGGAGGAGGGTCAAGAGGCAGAGATGAAGGAGGCTGCTGAAGAAGCCAGGGGGTCTCTCCTTCTTGCTGCAACATTTACCACACCCTCGTCTCCTGCAAGAAGAGGAGAGATGGACTCTCCCACATGGGTAATGTGGGCAACCAAATGGGGTGATTTGCCCTATAGGGGAGAAATGGAGATCAGACTATTTGAGCCCACTTCGTACCATACTGCACACTCACCTCTTCTCATTTTCTAGTGTGGGCTCTGCTGTTGACTTCTTTGAGGGGACTGAGTATATATATGTACGGTATATATATATATATGGGGGTGACACTAATTGGCCTGTGTCACATCTTTTTTGCCTACTTCACATCATTGAGTGTCATCTGTGTGACTGGAGTGGTGTTTTGTTAGAATTTAGCTCCAGGTGGGTGAGTGGATTTTGGATAATATCTGACTAATATTGGAGCCAGCGTGGTGTTCAGGCCTGTCAGGCGCATCTGGGTCAATGCTCTCCAATGGGGCCACATTGTGCAAGACAGGTTCAGATGCCAAATAAACAGGGAGCATGCAATAAACAGAGAGGAGTTTCCAAGGGCTTTGAGCAGCTGGCAGCTAGCTCAGAAAGATGGGAGAGATTAAATCCTTCCTTCAGTCCATTCACCTCCTGGACCTCATTGGTTTTGGTTAATTTGGCTGAATTATTCCGATTGCAAATTCTATAGTTGTTACATTTTAATAAATATAACCAGTTAGCCACCTTTCTGGTCTTGAGTCTTCTTGGGTGTGTTGGCAATTAACCATTAGTACAGTGGTACCTTGGTTCTCAAACTTAATCCATTCCGGGAGTCCATTTGACTCCTGAAACCATTCAAAAACCAAGAAATAGCTTCCAGGTGGCTGCAGGAACTTCCTGCAGTCAAGCAGAAGCTGTGTTGGACGATCAGCTTCCAAAAAACATTCGCAAACCAGAACACTTACTCCCGGGTTTGTGGCATTCGGGAGCCAAAACGTATGAGTACCAAGGCATTCAAAAACTAAGGTACGACTGTTCTTCAAAAGAACTGGGTATTAGTTATTTAGGAACAGCAGAATGAGGAGAGATGGTTTCAGGAAGCGGAGAAGGAATCTTGATTTCATGTGCCCTGGAGACCAAGATAGGCAGCAGAGCAAAAAGGAGGCACGTTCTGGGCTGCTGCTGCTGTGTGCCCCTCCACTGAATACTAAAGGTTGTATATATGTGTAAAATAAGCCATACTCTTAAAACACTATAGCCTCTGCCATGTCTCAACTCCCAACAGAAACATGACCCTGGGTGGGTGTCTAGAACCCTTGTGGCTGGATGATGAGGAGTGGTGGGAGGATCTAGCTGGAGAACCCCGTAAGGAAGCCTCAGAAGAGGCAGGCTTAGAGTCAAGGGAGTGGTGGTGGGACAGGTCAGAGGATGAAAGGGCAGCAGAATAGTTGGATGCTGAACAAGCAACAGGCTTGAGTGAGAGAGAGGAAGAAGAGGCAGAAAGCACTGCAGACATAGGTCAGGAAGCTGAGGAGGACGATGAGGGGACAAAGGCTGTGACAGCTCCACAGGAGCCAGCCAATCCTACTGTATTCCATTCCCTTCCTCCGTTTTCTCCAGTGACATGGAGGGCTTTGCATGTAGCAGGGCCAATAGCACAGAGAGCACAGCCCCCCCTCCCTGACAGAGTTTAAGACTGCTGGGGAAACATCCAGCCAAAGGGGAGATTTAGGGGAAAATAGGAGGCACAGATTGTCAACTGGTTTACTGGGGCTAGTCTTGCCTGTAGGTTTTCTGTTTGTATTCTGTTTCCTTGAATAAAGAATCAACTTCACTGCTCATCCCTGAGTCTCTGTGCTGACCTGCAACAGAACCAGCTCTGACATGCTGGAATCTTGCCTTTGCTCAGCAGAGATTGGGGGACTTGGCACCCAACCTTTGTAGCAACGTATATACCACATCTTTGTGAAGGAGGAGTGAATAAATAAGTGCATCTTTTCTGCTTTTAAACAGAACTTTTAATTTAATTGTAAACATAACTTTTAATTTCTAGAGTTCTCTGGGGAAAATTGATAGATTGTTAAAACTCTCTGGGAATTATAACTCTGTGAGGGGAATAGGGACCCTCTAACAACTCAAAGGCCCGCGGTTGGCGCTGTGGTCTAAACCACTGAGCCTAGCGCTTGCCGATCAGAAGGTCGCAGTTCAAAGACCCGTGACGGAGTGAGCTCCCGTTGCTCGGTCCCAGCTCCTGCCAACCTAGCAATTCGAAAGCACATCAAAGTGCAAGTAGATAAATAAGTACTGCTCTGGGGGGAAGGTAAATGGAGTTTCCGTGCGCTGCCTGGTTTCGCCAGAAGCGGCTTAGTCTTGCTGGTCACATGACCCAGAAAAACTGTCTGCGGACAAACGTTGGCTCCCTCGGCCAGTAAAGTGAGATGAGCGCCGCAACCCCAGAGTCGTTCGCGACTGGACTTAACTGTCAGGGGTCCTTTACCCTTACCTTTTAAACAACTCAACACCCTGAAGAAACTACACTTCCTATTATTCTCTGGGGGAATCCATTACTGTTGGTGCAGGTGGTGCCTGGTAATGAACTTGTACTTTATGCCGCTCATGAACCAACATCCTTCACATGGATAAATAAGGAAGCATTTCCTTCTATGCAGTGGAAACCAAACAGTGTGCACTTGAAGAATAATAAGTTGGTAGCATCAGATAGATAAGAAACCTGGGAATATAATAATTATACTATGATATCTGATGTGAATTAGCCTACAAATATGGCACTCAGGTAAAGCTTGTTGATTAAGGCAATATGGATGACTCAAGACCTAGCAAACCTCTCCAAACACAATGCCAGAGCAGGGTCATTGGCAGGTGCATAATGGCAGTGGCAGGTGAAGGGAGGCCACAATAATGACACAGGAGACAGGTATTGGGTTGTATAAGGCCACAACGTGATTGACTGCAGGAAAGAGTAGGTTTGGCTAAGGCACTGGGCACGTGTCCTGCATCAGGCAGCCCGCCTGCTATCTGATAGTAACTTGTGTTGGGGAGTCACCCCCAACGTGAATTGAATGGCACAATCCCACACAGGCTGCCATTGGGAGAGGTGTTTTGGTCCATTGGTCTCCCAGAGTCACCCCTCCTGGACCCCCCTACCTAGGTACCCCTCTGACTAAGGGTGCAACCCAATGCCTTTTTTTGCCAAAGTTGTGAAAACCTACAAGCTGGTCAGTTTGCTTGCAGGATTAAATTCCTCCCTGGCCCCAAATATGCTGACCAAATAAACCATAGCAAGGTCCATAGGTAATGTGCACACTTCCCCCTCAGGCAGGCCCCTAAGGACTGGGTGGGTGGGGAAATCCCAGAATGACTGGCTAACAGGGCGGCCAACACCTGCCCACCCCCTTAAATGCTTGCAGCCCCCAAGCCCCAGCCCTCAATTGGCTGAGCAGGCAATGCCCGCCCTTACCTGAGGGCCCAATGCAGCCAGAGGTGAGCAATGCCAGCCATTCCCTCCCCTGGCTGCGCCAGAAGATGGCAGCCTTCCTGAACCCACCACGGCCGTGCCATGTGACAGTGGCTGCCCATCCAGAGTCTCAGGTGAGTGGATAGAACGGAGACTTGGAGACTCATAAGTCAGTTTTTTATTCTAGAAAATAGAATACAAGCAGAATGCCCACAGGCATGGCTGCCCTCAGTGGCAATGTTGCCAAGACTTGGCCCCTCCTGCTTCCTCCTAAAGCCCCTCCTCTGGATGTTTCCCAAGCAGGCATAAACTCTGGTGGGAAGGGTCCCCCTTGGGCTTTCTGAGCCTTCTGTTCAGCTACATGCAAAGACCTGCATGACATTGGAGTCAAGGGAGGAGGTGGGACCAGGTAGCTGCTGAGAAGCTGTTTCAGCTTTTTGGTTGCAGCTTCTTCCTCTTCTCTTGGAGGTCCCAGACCTGAGGTGCCTTCCTCTGCTCCCTGCCCTGCCTCTGAAGGGTTTTCTTCCTCTGGCTCTTCTTTTTCCCTTGAGCCTGTTGCTTCTTCTGCCTCCCAGTCTCCCTCCTCCTCTGACATGTCTTCAGAGTCCCACCACCACAATCCTGGCTGTGAGTCTTCCTCCTCTGCTGCTTCCCTAAGGTGCTCCCCAGCTGGAGCCTCCAACCACTCCTCTTCATCCAGGAAGTCCTTGGCACACAACCATGATAAATTATTATTAAAATTATTATTGGCTGTTAAAAATGAATTACATCAGTAGTCACGGGTAAACAATTGCGGCACAGAAAAATATCTGCTTCAAAAGCAATTGTGTTCTCAAATGAATTCTTTGCTGGGGGTTCACTATAAAACCCTTGATGATTGTGAAAATATTTTTGTAGACTTTACTTCACAATAGAAAAGACTTGAAACAGAATCCAAAACTCTGTGTAATAAAACAAAAGGGTGGACTATTTTTTCCTTCAGTTACTAGATATTACAAGACTCACTTCAAAAAATGGTTTCACTTGGGTACACCTTTAATTCTTGAGCAGATTAAGGCCTTGTTTTTTAAAAAACCACAACAAAAAAACCACAACCCTTTTTGGTACTGTATGATATCTGAGAAGGATATACTTAAGTCATGAGTTAAAAATAAATAAATTGAGATATATACATACACCTGTACAACTGAGATTTGAGCTACCATAAAAAATTGACCCTGGGGTGCCCCAAAGGGCTACTTCAGCATTTCCCTAGTAAACTATTTTATTTTAGAGGATGATCTGTGCCTACAAATCTGGGTGCAGAATCTGGCTACCAGCCAGGTCGTCTTATGATCTTTGCCTAAGAGGAGAGAATTAAGTTCTCTGAAAGATTGGTGAACCTCTTCAGCAAAGGATCAATGGTGTCTCTACGGATCTCAACATAAAGTCAAACTCTGTACATCTGGGTATGGCTGAATGCACCACAAAACACCATAAGCCTTAAGGAAAGTTTCTAGAAATTTATCTTTAGAAGGCATTTAATACCAAAGTGTATTAATTGCATATACTCAACAGTTGATAGCTTTTGTTAGAGGTGTAAAATGCCTCTGTCGATCTTTCAGAAATGTCCCCAAATAACAACTGTCAGGGATTTAGGAGCAGAGGCAAGGCCAAGGGAGGAAACAGAGAGCGAAGGGGAGGAGGCAGAAGAAAAGATGAGTGATGACGACGACCCGAGATCTCCTAGTCTTTCCAGTGAATCAGAGGATTCACAGAAAGGAGCACCAGTGGCCAGGGCAAGGGGGGAGTCTAGGGGGGCACCCCAGGAAGATAGAGCCAGAGGGGACTCAGGGGAGAGCAGTTGGAAATCGGGACCAGCGTCACCGCCAGGGAGCAGGGAAGAAGAAGGGAGCCAGGGGGCAAGCGCTGGCAGCTCACCACAGGAGGGAGGGCATGAGTCAGGAGTGGCCACACCTCCATCGGGGAGCGAAGAAACGGTTAAGAGGAAAGTGGAAGGTTGGGCGCGCGCGCCAAGTTCAAATGCAGAGGAAGGCGGCGCAGTAAGCAGCCCGGAAAGGGAACCAGGTCCTAAAGCCCGGCGCAAGGAGGCAGGAGGGTCCGGGTCAGCGTCAGAAGAATCCAGGAAGGAAGAAACCCCGGGGGGTAGAGGGACCCAGAGGAGGACAGTCAGGCGGAAAAGGTGGAGCAGGGCTAGGATATTAAGTTGGTGCACAAGGGGCGGAGACTCAGACGGAGCTTCGCCGATCTAGCTACTAGACGTAGAGTTGCGCGCAGCAGCGTGAGAATGGAAACTGCAATTCAATAAAGACTTTTACTTAATGATCGCTGGCTAGCGTGATCCTCTGTGAGCTAGGATCTTCAAGCAGCTCTGACAGTAAGCTCCGTCTCTCTCAATTGTGGGCATCTACAACCTCGAGGAGGGGAGAGAAGCAGGTGCCCACTAGCGAGCTCACGAACGGCAGACGACATGACGGCTGAGCAGCAGATAGAGGAACTCAGAAAAGCAGTGGCACAACTGAATGCCGAGGCTCTCGCATCCAGGAAGAGAGAGGAGGAGGCAGCTGCCGCCTGCAGGGATCTCCAGGTCAGGTTAGATGTGCTGACAAAGCAGACACCCCGGCAGGAGGGAATTGGGTTGGCGAGACGCACAGGCGGGCTGGTCTCTCACTTCGATGGGAACCTGCAACAGTATCCCAACTTTAGAGCAGACGTACTGTGCGCACTGCAACTGCTGCATAAAGACTTTAGAGATGAGCAAGAGAGAGTGGGATTCATCATGTCTCATTTGCATGGGGATGCTAAAGCATGGCTACGCATTTTATGGAGAGATAAGGATCCGGCGCTCCAGAATGCAGATGCCTTTATTAAAGCGATGGATGGGTGTTTTTTATCAAGCATTGACGTGGATCTTGCCCGGAAGGAGGTGCATGGGCTAAGACAAGGGAGGGCCAGCGTCCGGCAGTACCATGCCCGCTTTTTCGCCTTGGTCAGTGCCCTGGAATGGGACAGAGATTCGGCCCCTGTAAGAGACCTCTTTTGGGAGGGGTTGCACAGCTCGATTAAAGATGAGATCGCGAGGGGGGAGAGACCCCGAACCACCCAGGAGGTCGTTCAGAGGGCACTGGCAGTGGGGGTGAGGCTGGAAGAACGCCCGTGGAGCAGGGACGAAGGGCGTGGAGGGCGCGAACCAGCCAGGGGCCCCTCCTTCCTTCCCAGAGAAGCAGCGCGGGCGCAATCCATGCCTCCGCCAGGAGGAGGAGCCGAACCTATGGAGGTTGGAGGTGCAAGGGCTCAGTCAGCAACCAGAGCCCTAGCACCGGCAGCAGTGAAAGCGAAGCCTCCTAGAGGGAACAGGAAGTGTTACGTCTGTGAGGAGCCAGGGCATATGGCGAAAGAGTGTCCCCAGAGGCTCCACAAGCTCACTGCAGCCTCGGCAATGGTGACTGCAGCAACGCAGCAAGGAGGAACACAGCAGGGAAACGAAGCAGTCTGGCTGGAGGAAGAGGCCCTGGGGCCCAGCCAGACGTGTTAGTGCCGCAGTCCCCAGAGATTTTACAGCCCGTGAACCCCCTCCCGCCCAAACCAGTGGTGAGGCTCACCGCATCTCTCCAGCTGCCCAATGGAATCACCATGGACGTGCCCATCACAGTGGACTCGGGCAGCAACGCGGACTTTATAGGGCAGGACTTTGTCAACAAGCACGCTATACAGTTGCTGCCGGCCACACTGCCCCTGCAGGTTGTCACGGTGGATGGCAGGGAGTTGCTAGGGGGGCAAGTGGTGAAGCAGACGCCGCCAATGGCGATGCGACTTGGGAATCACAAAGAAATCATCAGCTTCAATGTCACTCAACTATCGGATACGCCCATTGTATTGGGAATGAGTTGGCTGGACAAGCACAGCCCAACGCTGGCTTGGTACCAGAGGCAGCTGGTCTTCGGCTCTTCCTTTTGTGCTGAACACTGCATCGTGCACCGGCAGGAAGGAGAGGAAGAGGAGTCACAGCTGCTGCTAGGCACGCTGCAAGCGATTCCCCACAAGTACGCAGAATTTTTGGAAGTTTTCTGCGAGAAGGAGGCGGACAGGCTACCCCCTCACAGACCATATGACTGCAAAATTGACCTGCTGCCGGGGGCGGCGCTGCCTAAAGGGAAACTGTATTCCATGTCGGAGGACGAGCTGCAGGAACTCAAAGAGTTCATCGATCATAATTTGGAGCGCGGTTTCATCCGAGAGTCCAAGGCAGCGGGGGGCAGTCCTGTATTCTTTGTTAAAAAGCGAGACACGCCCCAGAAAAGACTGGTCGTGGACTATCGCATTTTAAACAGTGTGACCAAGCCGTCGGACTTCCCCATGCCCCGAATCGACGACCTCCTGGCGAAGGTGCGGAAGGGAAAAGTGTTCACCAAGTTAGACCTGCGAGGGGCGTACAACCTCATTCGCATGCGGGAGGGAGATGAGTGGAAGACGGCCATGTTCACGCCACTGGGTACCTACGAATACAGAGTTATGCCTTTTGGACTGCAAAATGGCTCCCACGTTTTTCAAGCTTTCATGCATCACGTGTTGGCGGGACTTCTCTACAAGACGTGCGTCTGTTTCTTAGATGACATCCTGATCTTTTCGGAATCGCAGCAGGAGCATGACAGGCACGTCAAGGAAGTGCTGACCAGACTAAAGCAACATAGGCTCTACGCCAAGCTGGAGAAGTGCCAATTCGACGTGACGGAGGTGGATTTTCTGGGCTACAAGTTGTCTGACAAGGGGCTCGCCATGGACAGCGCCAAGGTTCGAGCGGTATTGGACTGGAAGAGCCCACGCAACCGGAAAGAGGTCCAAAGGTTTGTCGGCTTTGCGAACTTCTATCGCAAGTTTATCAAGGGCTTCGCTATGCAGACAGCGGCCATCACAGACACGCTTAGCTCCAAGAAAAAGAAGTTCGTTTGGACGGAGGAGGCGGAGCAGTCCTTTCAGGCACTCAAGCGTCTCTTCGCGTCGGAAGAGCAGCTGCTTCACGTCAACCCCAGCAGGCCGATGAGGGTGGAGACAGACGCCTCGGACAGAGCCGTGGGGGCGGTCCTGCTGCAAAAGGACCAGCAGGGGGTGTGGCGACCGGGAGCGTTTTACTCCAGGAAGCTCAGCAAGTCCGAGCAGAACTACACCATCTGGGACAGGGAGTTGCTGGCCATTCATGCAGCGTTCAAAGCGTGGCGGCACTTCCTGATCGGCGCCAAGCACACGGTGCAGGTTTGCACGGACCACAAGAATCTGGAGCACTGGCGCACGGCACAGTTCCTAAACCAGAGGCAGATACGCTGGGCTGAGTTTTTTGCGAACTTCGACTTCCGCATAGAGTATGTCCCGGGGGACACTAACATCATGGCGGACGCCCTCTCCTGTAAGCCACAGTATCTGGAGGACGCAACGCCAGCGGCAGCCATGCACATCTTCGCACCAACAGTATGGGCGTGCGCCGCGGCCACCGTGGACCTGGAGGCGGTGCGACGAGCGTTGCAGGATGACTCCTTCGCGCAAGCAAAGATGGCAGAGGTGCAAAGGGGCAAGGCTGTGGCCGACGGTTTCCAGCTACGAGATGGATTGCTCATCCGTAAAGGGGCCATCTACGTGCCGGGAGACGACCTTCGCGCCAAGGTGCTGCAGCAGCTGCACGACGCGCCCACGGCCGGGCACTTTGGCAAGGAGAAGACGGTGGAATTAGTAGCCAGGGATTTCTGGTGGCCTGGAATGAGAGGGGAGGTCGCAGACTACGTGGCGAGGTGTGACACCTGCCAGAGGGCCAAACCAGTGCACAGACCGCCGGCCGGACTGTTGGAACCGCTGCAAACTCCGGTCGAACCTTGGGAAAGGGTGGCTCTGGACTTTGTCACAGATCTGCCCAGCTCGAGGGGCAAGATGGCAGTGCTGGTGGTGGTGGACCTGTTTTCCAAGATGGCCCATTTCATTCCGTGTGCTAAGGTGGCCACGGCGGAGCAAACCGCCAAACTGTTCATAGACCACGTGTTCAAGGTTCACGGTCTGCCACGGTCCATTCTGTCCGACCGCGGGCGGCAGTTCATCTCGAATTTCTGGCAGAAGCTGATGGGCTTCCTGAACGTCAAGATCAACCTGGCGTCGGCGAGACACCCGCAGACCAACGGGCAAGCGGAGCGGGTCAATGCCATCATGCAGCAGTACCTGAGATGCTATGCGAATCAACAGCCTGCGACGTGGGTGGATTACCTGCCGCTTGCCGAGTTCGCCTACAACAACACGAAGCACGTGTCCACGGGGGTCACGCCGTTCTTCGCCAACAACGGGAGGCACCCCAGAACCTTCCCGGGACTGGAAAGAATGGGGGAGGGGGAGCCGCAGACGGCAGATGCGTTCGCGTCGGAGCTGCAGGAAGTCCACGATCAGCTGAGGCGCCACCTGGAGCTGGCCAAACACGCATACAAGGTACAAGCGGACAGACACAGAAGGGTTGGCGAAGAGCTCCACGTGGGAGACTGGGTCTGGTTAGCAGCCCACGCAGTGCCAGCCAGGTCGTTGGCCAAGAAGAAACTAGGGCATAAACAACTGGGGCCCTACCAAGTCGAAGAGCAGGTCAACCCGGTAGCTTTCAGACTGGCACTTCCGGAGGGTTCCAGAATGCATCCGGTGTTCCACAGATCGGTGCTCACTCCTTACAAGGCACCGCACAGGTTCCAGGAACCCGGAACGGCGCCGAGTCCGGTCAGAGACAGAACAGGGCACGCGGGAGTGGCACAGAAGGAGCGCATCAACGAAGTCACGGAGATTTTGGACTCCAGATGGGGGGAAGAGGGGGTAGAATACTTTCTCGCCAAGGAGGGCACCCCGGCCAGTGCGAACAGCTGGGTGCCGGGCTACGCCTTGGACGAACCTCTACTCAAAGACGAGTTTCATGCCCTCTTCCCACATAGACCTATGCCAGCAGACTTTTTCGACGACTGGCTTTTCACGCCCACGCTTTCGGCCAGCACTTTCCGGGGGTTCGACTCGGAAGAGGACCCGACACAAGACGTCCGTTCCCCGGAGGGGTCACCCTCGGGATCTGCATCAGAACCCTCGTATTGGTGGGACGATAGACCAGAGGAGCAGTTCCGCAGAAGGTGGCTGGAAGGCCCAGGACGAGCAACGCCGCCAGGAGGAAGTGAGGGAGAAACGGACATGGACGTTTTCGGGGACGACCCTGGTTTCGAGCACGGCGGCACAGAGATGGAAGCGGAGGTGACCGTCGTCGAAGAGAGCAGGGAGGAAGACCCGCGAGACTTCAGATGGATGCCCGCCACGGGAAGCGAACGATATCCGACGTTCGTCCCTTTGCAACAGCAGCACCCAGCTCCAGCACCGGAAGGAGGGGAGGGGGGAATGGGGGGCTTCGAGGGGGGGATGGATGTCAGGGATTTAGGAGCAGAGGCAAGGCCAAGGGAGGAAACAGAGAGTGAAGGGGAGGAGGCAGAAGAAAAGATGAGTGATGACGACGACCCGAGATCTCCTAGTCTTTCCAGTGAATCAGAGGATTCACAGAAAGGAGCACCAGTGGCCAGGGCAAGGGGGGAGTCTAGGGGGGCACCCCAGGAAGATAGAGCCAGAGGGGACTCAGGGGAGAGCAGTTGGAAATCGGGACCAGCGTCACCGCCAGGGAGCAGGGAAGAAGAAGGGAGCCAGGGGGCAAGCGCTGGCAGCTCACCACAGGAGGGAGGGCATGAGTCAGGAGTGGCCACACCTCCATCGGGGAGCGAAGAAACGGTTAAGAGGAAAGTGGAAGGTTGGGCGCGCGCGCCAAGTTCAAATGCAGAGGAAGGCGGCGCAGTAAGCAGCCCGGAAAGGGAACCAGGTCCTAAAGCCCGGCGCAAGGAGGCAGGAGGGTCCGGGTCAGCGTCAGAAGAATCCAGGAAGGAAGAAACCCCGGGGGGTAGAGGGACCCAGAGGAGGACAGTCAGGCGGAAAAGGTGGAGCAGGGCTAGGATATTAAGTTGGTGCACAAGGGGCGGAGACTCAGACGGAGCTTCGCCGATCTAGCTACTAGACGTAGAGTTGCGCGCAGCAGCGTGAGAATGGAAACTGCAATTCAATAAAGACTTTTACTTAATGATCGCTGGCTAGCGTGATCCTCTGTGAGCTAGGATCTTCAAGCAGCTCTGACAACAACATTCTGACCTGATGTTATCAAGGAAATATACTACTAAGTGGGCCTTCTTTTCAGCTAAATTAAGATAGTAGTATTGACAAATGATGGAGAGATGACCCTTATAAGTGCAGCCATAATAACCATTGCCTACAACTGGGGCAAAAAATATAGAGGACTTTATTGAATAGAGTTAGGGAATATAGCATAAATGCTAAAATGACAAATCTGATTCGGGGTAGTGGGGCTATGTAAGAATATGATTGCTTTTTTAAAAAAGTAACCTTTTTAATTACCATATTTTTGCTCTATAAGACGCACCAGACCATAAGATCCACCTAGTTTTTGGAGGAGGAAAACAAGAAAAAAAATATTTTGAATCCCAGATGCCAGAACAGCAAGAGGGATCTAGCTTCTGGGATAGCCTCTTGCCGTCCTGGCTTATGGGATAGCTGCGTGCAGCCTCTCCTGGGCAGGGGGATGAAGGCTGTACAGTATTGCTATAATGAAGTACAAGAAAATCTGAATCTATGTTTTGCTGGGAATGCTGTGAGAGTTTTATTTACTCTGTTAAATGCATTGCTCTTCTTTTGCTTTATTTCTTTTTTCCCTTCACCCTCATCTCTCTTTTTTTCATTTTCTCTTCTTCTCATTAAATCCACATGCAGCAGGGTTTCTGCAAACCTCACATCATCAGGAGGAGGGAGATCAAAGAGGAAATTAAGGGTTCCACAAAGACCGAATTACTGACTTGAGCCCCAAAGTAGCTGTTGATCTTCTTGAGCTAAAGCTTAGTGGAACCACAAGACAAAGCTATGTGGACAACTGCATGGTGCGGTGGTGGAGCTCTGGGGGACTGTGTATCATATCCTCCAACATTCCTCAGATAAAAATAGGGACATTCTATTCTACGTCTGTATCACTGCTGGGGAGGGGGCTTTGTAAAATTGATCTCCAATGTTACATTTTTACATAGTTCTTACTGTATATGTGGATGTTTGCTGTAAACTCACTTTTATGAATACCGTTGTACAAATATTTTTCTTAAATATTTTTCTCAAATAAAACATAATCATGAGGAGAGTTTTCACATATTAAGTAGCCACCCCTTGGCTTGTGGAGGACAGGACCTAGAATCAGCCTACTTTGAAAGCAGTGTGTTGAGGACAAGCATGAAGAATTCTGGCTTGAGGGGGGAAATATTAAATAAATAAAGTTTAAATAAAACATTGTTGGACTTCTGGGTCTTCTCTTGACCTTGGGTCCCCGGCAAATGTCCCCAACCTGCCACCCTATGGAGTTGGCCCTGGATATTCAATTAAGTTTTACTCAGAGTAGAACCATTGAAATTAATAGACATGACTGACTTGGGGCCCTTAACTTGAATGGGCCATTTCTGAGTAAAACTTGCTTGTATACCACCCTATAAAACCCTTTCTAAAATCATACAGTTGTTACTGAGTAAAATGATAGGGTTACATGCATTAGCCTTTTTAAATAAGGTGCCTAAATATCAAAATACTAGGTGCTTTTCTGATTTCGGCTTGCAACTTATTCCAGATGGCTGGAGCTGCGGTACTAAAAGCCCAATTTCTATGCATACTAAGTATAGAAAATGCACTGGTCAGGCAGGAAGATAGGGAAACTTGTAGGTTAAAACAGAAGTAAAGCTGTTGCTAGGGACTGGGGAGAAGCATCTAGGAAGCTCTTTTCCAGGTGACAGGTCACCCCAATATTTCCTTTTCCTCTTCACTGATTTACAGTGGCATTTCCCCCACCTACACAGGTAAAGCAGCTCAGGAGGAAGAGAAGCCTGGCTGACAGACTGCCCTTACATCCTGGAAGGAGATAACCATTCTCATCCACCTGATACACAGGTCACGTGGAATCCACTGAGAGTGGCACCAGAACTGGCCTTGCCACCAAGAGCCAATGCCAGGACCAAACTAGACATGGCAGCAGGCAGCTCCATCTCATGTTTTCCCTAACTATTTACAGGGATGGGAGGGCCTAACTCTCATGGAAATGGCATCCCAGGGGAAAGGTGAGACTTACGGCAGTTTGCATTCTTTCTCTCTCTGCTTCTGCTTCATTTTGGCAGGCAATGGTGTGCGTGAAAAGTCAGCAATGGCCTTATTCTGAAGGCATGTTAAAAGTTCTCCAAGCCCTTTGCAAAGAGGAAAGCAAAAAGGAGGTTAATAAAAATCAAGGAAAATCGTCTTCCATTGTGTTTTCTAGTACAGTGGAACCTCGGTTTTCTAAGATAATCTGTTCCAGAAGACTGTTCAACTTCCAAAACATTTGAAAACCAAAAACTCAATACAGAAGCCTCAAAAAGAAAAATTAATACAGAAAACTCAATACAGAAGCCTCCTTGGAAGTTCGACTCCCGAGGCACGTTCGAAAACGGAAGCATTTATTTCCGGGTTTACGCCATTCAAGTTCCAAAACGTTTGAAAACCGAGGTTCCACTGTATCTTAAATCCACACTTGTGAACAATTAGGTACTACGTCATTAATTTCCAGAGATGTTGCCCTGTTAATCTTTTTGTAGCATCATCAAAGAGGCTTGGGATACTTTAAAAGTGGGTCATCATGCGCACCTGCATGAGATGTGCAGGCCCGAATTATTACAACAGGGCACAGTACCCTTCTGATCTGAAAAAACAGAACAAAAAACACACACAACACATTCCTACGTTTGTTCTGAAAACGTTCCATTGATACCTGGGTGTAAGTGTTACTTGCAAGAGCTACTGAATACAGAGGGAGGTGCACAGCAGCGATGAGAGAATCATAGAATCATAGAATCATAGAGTTGGAAGAGACCACAAGGGCCATCGAGTCCAACCCCCTGCCAAGCAGCTCAGCAAGAGTAGCCGGGGCCATATGAGGTGAGAGGAGGGATGGACTGCAGTCAGAATAAGCTCCTGTAATTCCCTGTCCGAAGAATTGATGCTTTTGAATTATGCTGCTGGAGGAGACTCTTGAGAGTCCCATGGACTGCAAGAAGATCAAACGCATCCATTCTTAAGGAAATTAGCCCTGGGTGCTCACTGGAAGGACAGATTGTGAAGCTGAGACTCCAATACTTTGGCCACCTCATGAGAAGAGAAGACTCCCTGGAAAAGACCCTGATGTTGGGAAAGATGGAGGGCACAAGGAGAAGGGGACGACAAAAGACGAGATGGTTGGACAGTGTTCTTGAAGTGACAAACATGAGTCTGACCAAGCTGCGGGAGGCAGTGGAAGACAGGGGTACCTGGCGTGCGCTGGTCCATGGGGTCACGAAGAGTCGGACACAACTAAACGACTAAACAACAACAACAATTCCCTGTCCAGCTGCCGCCACTTTCCTCCTACTCCTTGTTAGAGGTTCACTTCAGCCAGCAGTGAGCCTGACTGCTTTCCTTGCCAGACCCTCTCCCTTTCCCTTTCAGTCCTTTTGAGTTGCATAAGCACAAATTTCAGTGGTGCACTGTAACGCCAAAATCCAGCGCCTCTCTCTTCTTGCCGTCCATTGCACAAAATAGTGGTGGCACTTGTTGGGCTGCCCCAGAAGCTACGTCCCTTTGCCACTGATATCTGAGCACCATAACCCTGAAGCAAACACATCACACACAGCCTGCTGGGCTGCTAAGCCTGAGCAATCATTTTCTGACAGTCTCAACCGCAAGGCTGGTTATTCCCAGCCTAAGCTCAAGATAAGGGAAGTCCGGGGACATACCTTGAGCTAAAATATAGCAACCACTCTCTAGCCAATTGTGAGAATAACTGGCTTAGGCATGCTTTGTCCATGCATATTCTCAGCCAATCTTCTTCTTCTTTGGCAATCACTCGTAGCCGAGTAAGATTATCTTCCAAAACAGGGTTTTAGCATCCGCACAACATGACCAGTCCAACAAAGTTGATGTCGAAGAATCATTGCTTCAACACTGTTCCAACAGAAAAAAACGATGCTTTTGTGTACTTGCTAGGATAGTATAAATGCTTTTGTATTTTGTGTGTTCATAATAATAATATAATCATTTATTATTTCTACCCCACCCATCTGGCTGGGTTTCCCCAGCCACTCTGGGGGGCTTCCAACAGAAGGTTAAAATTACATTAAAACATCAGTCATACAGACTTGATAGGATGTTTCCCAAAGACTGAGTGCTGACCTTTAAAGCCCTAAACAGCTTCGGTCCTGTATACCTGAAGGCGCGTCTCCACTCCCACCATTCTACCCGGACACTGAGGTCCAGCGCCGAGGGCCTTCTGGCGGTTCCCTCACTGGGAGAAGTGAAGTTACAGGGAACCAGGCAGAGGGCCTTCTCAGCAGTGGCGCCCGCCCTGTGGGACGTCCTCCCACCAGATGTCAAAGAGATAAACAACTACCTGACATTTAGAAGACATCTGAAGGCAGCCCTGTTTAGGGAAGCTTCTAATGTCTGGCATTTTAATGTATTTTTAATCTTCGTTGGAAGCCCTCAGTGTGGCTGGGGAAACCCAGCCAGATGGGCAGGGTACAAATAAATTATTATTATTATTAAAGATTACTGGGATAAAACAGTTTTCAAGGACTGTTTAAGGGTAGCAAGAAAGTAAGTCAAGCAGTGTTCAAGTGGAGGGCCACCACTGAAAAGGTCATTTGTCACTGAAACTCATGAATCTGATTGACCTTAGTGGTGTAGACTAAAGAGCAGAACATCTAAGCCTTGGAGCTTCTAAGGCCATCTTCAAGCCCAAGCTGATTTACATGGGTATGGGTAGCTAAGACCTGCCCTTGTAAGTGCCTGGCTGATGTATTCAGCTATGCCATTGAAACCCTCATTAATCTCTGGCATAGGGACTCGTGCCCATCATATGTGCTTGACTCATTCCCCTTCGTGGTTCAGTCAGTGTCAATAAGATTATTTTGATTTGCCTATGATTACTGCTTTACTGTGAAGTGGCACTTCCGCAATTGAAAGAGGCTTTTATTATGTTATTACACCTCTTTCATCTGACCTCACATATTATAGATCAGATTACAGTTTGCTGTATTGATTTAAGGTAGTGTGCACCAGCTACAGGCCTTATCGGGATGGCATGGGTTTCCTTTATCCTTCTAAATCTGGTTTCTGGGTTGCTTTGTGGATTGAAAGTGCCTCTTCCTCCTGGTTGAATTACTAGCACTGGGAGAAGGACAAAGGTAGGGAGGCCCAGCTATCTTCTTAGGCTATCAGTACTATCTTCCATGGGTATCAGTACTATCAACCATATTTCCTTTTCATCTCTCTGTGTAGGTTTACGCTGGCTGACACGGAGATGAAGTGACTCCCTACCTACATTATGGGTAGGTGCCAGAAGTTGGTTCTGGTAGACAATTAACTTATTGCAAAGGACTTTCCTATACTATTCAGCAGGATTGTTTGCCATGCTGATTCATATTCACATGAAGCCTTCGTACATAGTCACCAAGAGGATCTTACAGTAAATACCATGTCTTTAGTATGCTGTCGTAGCTGCAAATCTCCTTTTCATTTAATCTGCAGGCAGCAGGGATTCTGTAACCATGACATGACATGAGTGATAGATTGAACAAGGAAGAATCAATCAAAGATCAATCTAGGCAAAAATTGTAGAAGAGAGAAATAACAGTGACCTTATTGTGGGTGTCTGCTATAGACTGTGGAGTCAGACTGATGGCTTGGATGATGTCCTCCTAGAGCAGATTGCCAAACATTCAAAAAGGACAGATAAAGTAGTCACAGGAGACTTGAACTTCCTTGAAAACTGTCGGAACTCAAAGTGATCCTTAAAATTTAACAAAAATATTTTAAAAAAAAAAACAGTGAGTCTGTAAGTGACTGTGGAGGCCTATTCTGGATCCACACGTCCTTTCACAGTGGGGACATACTGTATTTCCCCGTGTATTGGGCGAGGTTTTCTGACTCAAAAATCATGTCAAAAAACTGGGGTTGTCCAATACACAAATAGTAGCATGGCGGGGGGCAAGGAGAGAAGTGCCGCGCCGCCAGCCATTCGGTTGGTCGGAGCACAGCTTCCCCAGATGCCGCAGCAAGCAGGGAGCGATCTGGGGGGGGGGAGAAGCTGCGTACCGTAAGCCAGCTCTTTGGCTGGAGCACAAATTCACTCGATACCACTTTGCACAGGAAGCACTCCCTGGATCATTTCCCATGCGTGGCGGCATCAAGGGAGTTTGCGCTCCTGCAAATCGGATGGCTGGAGGAAGGGCAAATTCATCCGATGCTGCTGCGCGCAGGAAACGATCTAGGGATTGTTTCCTCCCCGCAACTGCGTGAGGAGAGAGGCTCAACAACTTTGGGCCATCTTCCCTCATTTTCTTAAAATTTAGTCCCCCAAAATGGGGGGATCTTACACAAGGGGGTTTACCAAGCATGACTTTCTCTTAGCACGTTTGTCCCTTTTGTCCTGAGTTTGAGTGTCTTCAAAGCCCATGACATCTTTGGTAAAGGCTGTTCTCCAACTGGAGCGCTCACAAGCCAGTGTTTCTCAGTTGTCAGTGTTTATACTACATTTTTTTAGATTTGCCTTGAGAGAGTCTTTAAACCTCTTTTGTTGACCACCGGCATTACGCTTTCCATTTTTTAGTTCAGAATAGAGTAGTCGCTTTGGAAGACGATAATCAGGCATCTGCACAACATGATCAGTCCAACGAACTTGATGTTGAAGAATCATTGCTTCAGCAATGGTGATCTTTGCTTCTTCCAATACACAGCCTTAGTTTGCCTGTCTTCCCAAGTGATGTGTACAATTTTTCAGAGACACTGTTGATTGAATCTGTCAAGGAGTTGAAGATGGCGTTTATAAGTGGACCATGTTTCACAAGCATACAGTAAGGCTAGTAGTACAATAGCTTTGTAAACAGGCATTTTGGTTTCCCTCAAACACTCTGCACTTCAATTGGAAGAAAGCTGCACTCACAGAGCTCAGGTGATGCTGGATTTTGGCATCAATGTCGGCCCTTGTGGAAAGATAATTGCCCAGGTAGGAGAAGTTTCAAAGAGTATCTTAGAGGGTATAATAGTCAATTTAACCTACAATAGGAATGAACATATGAACAGCAGAAAACATTAAGTAAAGGAAGATTTGAGATGAAAATGAGTGGAATAGTAGATTATGCAGCCAACGAAAGACTACCAAGAATGCCATGGAGAGAATGCCTGGGAAGTCCAGGGAAAAGATAATGATGAATTATTATGAATTATGAATGATGAATTATATATAAGTTGTAAAATGCATAAACAAAACAAACAAACAAACAAACAACTCAAAGTAGGTGTGATCCCAGCTGTACATTGTCGTACTTTTCCCAGAGTCACTCTTGACAAGTTAAGATGACAGGTGGCTATGGTTTCACTGGAGATGAGATTTGCAGTGCACCCAGCCCCCTTGTGATCCACAGGGGGAAGGAAAACAAAGGAAGGTCCCTCCACACATGCTTGGTTAAGGGTGGGTAGATGGAACACAGTAAGTAAACTGAAAGGAACAACCATAGTCCAAAAGACTTGGTGTTGTGGTTATTCACTCACTAAGCAAGGCCTCCCCCTTTACACATAGAAGTTAGTTAGATACCAACTTCCAAGCGTATTCAAATTAGCTTAGCCACAGTTAGCTAGTTAACAACTCCAACAGAGCCTCCTTCTGGCTACACATCAGTCTCAAGGAACAACCCTAGACTTCACTGGCACATGTACCAAAGGAACAGGCGAGACTTCTGCTGCCTTGCTAGCACAGCATTTTAAGGGGGACAACATAACTTACTGCCCAAGGCACAGATTGCTGGTCCCTGACTTTGTGCTCCTCTTGCTTCAAGATCAGGTATACCCACCTTCCTTCCTTCCTTCCTTCCTTCCTTCCTTCCTTCCTTCCTTCCTTCCTTCCTTCCCCAACCCCGCTTTTCCTTTAGTCTGAGTCTGTAGCAAACTGTTGAACTCGCTCTCTGGGCTTTTGGGTAGCTAGGGATTCTTTTAGTCTATAGAATGAAAGTGTGTGTGTTGGTTTTTAATATTTGTCATTTGGTTGAAAGGGAAAAAAATACTGGATATAGTAAAATAAAATGAGAATTCCCTGGATGCCTAGATCCAAGTTTAGGGCAAGTACTATGTTAGAAGTGGGTCTTGAGACCCTCAAAATAAAATCTGAACAAAATTGGTGAAGCAGCAAAGAGTTTATTGATTACCAAACGTTCTTGCAAGAGCAGGTGTCCAAAGTAGGCACACCCCGGCTTTGGCAAAGCATAAGCTTATATTCCCTATACCCAAAGTGCAGGTCCCCTCCCTTGTCTCCCCATTGGCTGGATACTACAAGGTTTACAGCCTATCAAGACTGCCTAATTTCCCTACTAACATTATTTATTATTTCCCTTATTTGCAATTACTTGCTAAGCCAAGCAAAAATGCCGCCTTCTGATCACAAGCTCTAACATCTCCAGTTAACAATTGTGAATCGATCTGGACTGCTGACAAATGCGTACTTATTACAATCACATCCTGGCCACAAACTCTAAATATCTCCAGCTAACAAGTGTGAGTCGATCTGGACTGCTGACACTTGTCTACTTATTACAACCACATCCTGACCACTAACAGGTGTAAACGAGTTCTATACTTGCTGAAGAGTACAAAGAAATCGTATTCCAGCTGTAGGCTGCCCTATCTACTGCGGTTATCTAACAGTTGAAGCATTTTGGCTTCTTGTAAAAAAGCAAAATTATCATTACTCACATACTATTTGATGAGACAGCCCTGGCAGAGACATAAAATCACAAGACATGCAGCATAGTAAAGTGTGGACATATAGGCTGTTAGAGCTTTAAAATGCCCCCTTGTAAGTTCCTTCCAAAGCCACACAATTCTCTTAGCATGGAAAGAGACTGTTGGTGTAATTTGGAAAAATGGGTGAAATTGTGTTAAAGTGCTTGGGGCATGTTTTGAATAGCCCATCCTCCATGTCTGGATTCTGCTTAGAGCTAGAATTAGCATGCCAGCTGCACTGGGTGGCTCAGAAACAGTCCAAGACTAAATATCCGGAGCATGACTCATCCACCTTCCTTTTCTCTAAGGAATGTATGGAGGTGCAGAGGCAGCTATAAGGCCTGTCTCTTCTTATTATGGAGAGAGGCAGTCCTTGGGACACCGTGGTCCTCAGCCGTTTAAGGCTTTATAGCTCGAAACCAGCACTTCGAATTGGGCCTGGAAACTAACTGGCAGCCAGTGCAGTCTGACAAGGATCCGTCTAATATGCTCAAACCATCTTGCCCCGATGAAGAACCCAATCACTTAAATTTGCACTAGCTGAAGTTTCCAAACTGTCTTCAGAGGCAGCCCTATGTATAACACATTGCAATAATCTAACCTAGAGGCTACCAAAGCATAGACAACAGGAGTTAGACTGTCCCGGCTCAGATAAGAGCGCAGCTGGGCCACCAGCCAAAGTTAATGGAAGGCACTCCATGCCACTAAGACCACCTGAGCTTTGAGTGACAGCAAAGGATCCAGGAGTACCCCAAAACTATGTGGCTGCTTCTTCAAAGGGAGTGTGACCCCATCAAGAGCAGGCAACCTCCCAGCCATCAGGTCTAGAGAACCACCCACTAACAGTGCCTCAGTTCTTATATGGATTGAGCTTCAGTTTGTTGGCTCTCATCCAGTCCATTATTGGGGAAAGATGTGAAGTACAATCAGAACTGTGTGTCATCAGCATATTGCTGACAATGTATCCAAACCTCTAGATCTTCTTCTTCTTCTTCTTCTTCTTCTTCTTCTTCTTCTTCTTCTTCTTCTTCTTCTTCTTCTCTGGCAATCATTCAGAGCCAAGTAAGATTGTCTTCCATAAACATAGTTTTAACAATGAGTCCATAAGTGACTGTGGAGGCCAATTCTGGATCCACATGTGCTTCCACAGTGGGCACATTGGTTTCAGGGCGGGAGTTGAACACGGTGTGGATTTGGCAAGCATGCCTTCCTCTTAGCACATTTGTCCCTTTTGTCCTGTGTTTGAGCATCTTCAAAGCCTTTGGTAAAGGCTGTTCTCCAATTGGAGAGCTCACAGGCAAGTGTTTCCCAATTGTTGGTGTTTATACTACATTTTTAAAAATTTGCCTTGAGACAGTCTTTAAACCTCTTTAATTGACCACCAGCATTACACTTTCCATTTTTAAGTTCAGAATAGAGTAGTTGCTTTGGAAGACGATAATCAGGCATCTGCACAACATGACCAGTCCAATGAAGTTGATGTTGAAGAATCATTGCTTCAACACTGAAGATCTTTGTTTCTTTCAGTACACTGGCATTAGTTCGCCTGTCTTCGCAAGTGATGTGTAAAAATTTTCAGAGTCACTGTTGATGGAATGTTTCGAGGAGTTGGAGATGGTGTTTATAAGTGGTCCATGTTTCACAAGCATACAGTAAGGTTAGTAGTACAATAGCTTTGTAAACAAGCATTTTGGTTTCCCTGCAAATGTTCCGGTCCTTCAATCGGGAGAAAGCTGCACTTGCAGAGCTCAGGTGATGCTGGATTTTGGTATCAATGTCGGCCCTTGTGGAAAGATAACGACCCAGTAGGAGAAGTGATCGACATTTTCCAACGTTACACCATTGAGTTGGATGTGTGGCGCTGCAGAGGGGTTATGTTGGTGTCACACTTTGTTTTTTTTGGATGTTGAGTGACAGGCCAAGCTTTATGTAAGCTTCTGTGAAGATATTTAAGATGGTTGTTAGGTCATCCTCTGAGTGTGCACACACTACATTATCATCAGAATACTGAAGCTCTACAATAGAAGTTATAGTAATCTTACTCTTTGCTTTCAGCCTGCTCAGATTGAAGAGCTTTTTATCTGTTCTATATACGATTTCTACTCTGGTGGGGAGTTTCCCTTCGACAAAGTGTTGCTGTCATATTTTCATGGAGGAGCCAAATGATGTTCACAAATTTATCTGGCCAGCCAATTTTCAGAAGGACAGTCCACAGGGCTTTACAATTTACAGTGTTGAAGGCCTTAGTCAGGTCAATAAACGCCATATACAGGGGTTGGTTTTGCTCTGTGCATTTTTCTTGAAGTTGTCAAGCAGTGAAAATCATGTCCACTGTCCCCCTAGAAGGCTGAAAACCATTTGGGAAGGGTCACCTCGGAAATTGTTAAGAAACTGTTGGCTAAGAATTTTGCCGGCCGCAGCTAATAGAGAGATGTCTTGATAGTTTCCACAATCATGTCTGTCACCCTTTTTTAAAGAGATTTATAATCTTGGCATCCCTAAAGTCTGCTGGGATCTCTTCTCTCTTCCAGACTTTTTCAATAAGCTTGTGAAGTTGTTGTGTAAGTTCAATTCCACCCACTTTGAAGACTTTGGCAGGCATCCCATCAGGTCTGCTAGCTTTGTTGTTTTTCATTTGATTAATAGCTGTAGACAACTCTCCCAGATATGGAGATACTGCAAGCTCATCTCTAACTTGGTTTTGCGGAATTTGTGAGAGGACCTCAGCAGCTACGGGGGAGTTGTTGGTAATATTCTTTCCAGTGTAATGCAATAGCTTCTTTATCTTTTAGAAGTATGGTACCGTCTGCTGAGCGTAGGGGGCATATGCCATGATTTATTGGCCCATAGATGGTCTTTGTGGCTTTAAAGAAACTCTGTGCTGGATCTCTTGAGCTTTTTTAATTTACCATGTGTTTTTTAGTTCTCTGGTTCTTCTTTGAACCTCAGCCTTAGCGTTGGCATAGGTCTTTTTCTTAGTGGCACAGTTTCTATCTCATCATAGCTCTGATAAGGAGCACATCATGGCGATCTTTAGCACGGACAATAACATAGTCTAAGAGGTGCCAGTGGTTTGACCGAGGAAGCCTCCATGAAGTTTTCAAGTTATTTTTTCTGTCGAAAGAGTGTGTTAGTAATAACAAGATTGTGTGCTGCACATATCATCAAAAGTAAGATTCCGTTCTGGTTGCTGTTGCCAATTCCTTCTTTCCCAGTAGTCCCAGGCCACAGACTGAAATCTCGCCCAACTCTTGCATTAAAATCACCCAGGAGGATAATTTTATCTTCCTTAGGATGGTTTCCAGCTGAGAGTAAAAAATTTCTTTAATGTCTTCATCGGCATCCAGTGTTGGTGCATAAGTGCTTATAATCATAGCCTGTTGGTTTTTGGTGAGTTTTATTGGAAGGGTTGAGAGTCGCTCATTAATGCCGGTAAGGACTTCAACTCAGCAGTGGGGTTTAAAAGCATAGGGGATATAATTGAACCCTATGGAACCCCACAGTGAAGGCCCCATGGGACTGAATCACTCTCCAAGCAACACCCTCTGAGAACAACCATCCAAGTAGGACTGGAAGAACCACATAGTGGTGCCACCCACACCTAACTTAGACAGTTGCTCTAGAAGGATACCAGGATCAATGATATCAAAAGCCACTGAGAGGTCGAAGAAAATTAACAGGGACTCATTTTTCCTGTCTCTCTACTGCCAGTGGTCATCATACAGGGCAACCTGTTGGATGTATCCATTGGTACAGTCAAATGCAACATTCCCTATTTCCCTAGAGTGGGCACAGGCAGGGGAATATCCAGTCAGAAAGTAACTTTCTGTTCCACTGACTGGATTATCCTCCCCCTGCATGTGACCTGGGAGATGGGCATGGCTCTGGCTGACTCCACAAAAGAGCCAAGTCACACAGCCATTTTCTCACTTGCGCTTTTGTCTTGAAGTTGTCTTGTTCTATCTTTGGCTGCCATGCTGCTCTCCTGCAGCCATTTTGTTGTATTACTGTAATTTTGTTCTCTGCAGCTCTGCAGCTTTCAAAGAGGGAATCTTTCCCAGCCCTACCTTGAGTTACCCTACAGTGTGTCCATTTGACAACAGATACAGACTATCTCAGCACTGGTGGTGCAGGAAGTATCTACACCTGACCAGTGGCATTGTGGAAGTGTGTATAGCATGATCACAATCACCATTTCCTTCTTGATGTTCATTTAGGGCATGTGCACAGAAGAAAAAGCATGAAAAACAAAATCGTGAGGAGGGTTTTCACATATTAAGTAGCCACCCCTAGGGCTTGTGGACGGCAGGATCTAGAATCAGAAAGCAGTGTGTTGAGGACAAGCATGAAGAATTCTGGATTGAGGGGGGAAATATTAAATTAATAAAGTTTAAATAAAACATTGTTAGACCTCTGGGTCTTCTCTTGACCTCGGGTCCCTGGCAAATTTCCCCAACTTGCCACCCTCTGGAGTTGGACCTGGATATTCAATTAAGTTTTACTCAGAGTAGAACCATTGAAATTAATAGTCATGACTGACTTGGGGCCCTTAATCTGAATGGGCCATTTCTGAGTAAAACTTGCTTGTATACCACCCCATAAAACCATTTATAAAATCATACAGTTGTTACTGAGTAAAATGATAGGGTTACATGAATTAGATATCAAAATACTAGGTGATTTCTGATTTCGGCTGGCAACTTATTCCAGACGGCTGGAGCTGCGTTACTTAAAGCCCAATTTGTATGCATACTAAGTATAGAAAATGCACTGGTCAGGCAGGGAGATAGGGAAACTTGTAGGTTAAAGCAGAAGTAAAGCTGTTGCTAGGGAGTGGGGAGAAGCATCTAGGAAGCTCTTTTCCAGGTGACAGGTCGGCCCAATATTTCCTTTTCCTCTTCACTGCTTTACAGTGGCATTTCCCCCACCTACACAGGTAAAGCGGCTCAGGAGGAAGAGAAGCCTGGCTGACAGACTGCCCTTACATCCTGGAAGGAGATAACCATTCTCATCCACATGATACACAGGTCACGTGGAATCCACTGAGAAGTGGCACCAGAACTGGCCTTGCCACCCAGAGCCAATGCCAGGACCAAACTAGACATGGCAGCAGGCAGCGCCATCTCATTTTTTCCCTAACTATTCACAGGGATGGGAGGGCCTAACGTGCAGGCATGGCCATAGTGCTTGGGGGGACTCCCAGGACTGGGCTGGGGCCCTTGGGGAATCCAGGTGGATTCTTGGCAGGTCTGGCAGTGTTTGACCCAGGCCTGTATCTCTCCATCGATCCCCGGCCACCACACATAATTCCTGGCACAGGCCTTCATTAATAATAATAATAATAATAATAATAATAATAATAATAATAATAATAAATTTTATTTATATCCCGCCCTCCCCAGCCGAAGCTGGGCTCAGGGCGGCTGACAACAATCAAAATATTCCAACATTCTAAAAACATTCATTATAAAATTAATTAAAATCAAATTGATGGCAACCATTAAGCAAGATTCTGTGCAGATTGCCAGAGGAGGTGGTCAGGCTGCACCCCGACCAAAGGCCTGGTGGAACAGCTCTGTCTTGCAGGCCCTGTGGAAAGATGTCAGTTCCCGCAGGCCCTAGTCTCTTGTGACAGAGCGTTCCACCAGATTGGAGCCGCGGCCGAGAAAGCCCTGGCTCTAGTTAAGGCCAGCCTAACCTCTCTGTGGCCTGGGATCTTCAGGATGCTTTTATTTGCAGACCATAAATTTCTCTGTGGGACATACCAGGAGAGGCGGTCCCGTAGGTACGAGGGTCCTAGGCCGTATAGGGCTTTAAAGGTTAAAACCAGCACCTTAAACCTGAGCCTGTACTCCACCGGGAGCCAGTGCAGCTGTTATAGCACCAGGTGAATGTGATCTCGCAGCGAAGATCCCATAAGGAGTATCGCCGCGGCGTTCTGCACCCGCTGGAGTTTCTGGGTCAGTCTCAAGGGCAGCCCCACGTAGAGCGAGTTACAATAATCCAGTCTGGAGGTGACCGTCATGGATCACAGTGGCTAGGTCAGGGCGAAAGAGATAAGGAGCCAACTGCTTAGCTTGGCGGAGATGAAAAAATGCCGCCTTTGTTATAGATGTAATTTGCGCCTCCATAGAGAGGGAGGTATCGAAGATTACACCCAAACTCTTAATGGATGATGCTGGCACTAATTGCACCCCCGCAAGAGATGGGAGTTGCCCCCTCAATCCCATATCGCCCCGTCCCAGCCAGAGGACCTCTGTCTTCGAAGGATTTAACTTCAACCGGCTCCCATGTAACCATCCAGCCACAGCTTCCAGACATCTGGTCAGTGTGTCTGGGGCTGAGTCAGGATGGCCATCCATCAACAGATAGAGTTGGGTGTCATCGGCATACTGATGGCAACCCAGCCCAAAACTCCGGACAAGCTGGGCGAGGGGGCCCATAAAGATGTTAAAAAGCATCGGGGAGAGAATCGCACCCTGAGGCACTCCGCACACCAAGGAGTGGCGTGATGACAATTCCCCCCCAAGCGCCACCCTCTGTCCCCGACCAGAGAGAAACGAGCGCAGCAATTGAAGGACTGTGCCCTGGATCCCCACGTCGGCAAGGCGGTGGTCCAGGAGTTCGCGATTGACCATGTTGAAGGCTGCTGACAGGTCTAGAAGAATCAGCAGCCCCGACCCGCCTCGATCCAGCTGCCTGCGGAGATCATCTGTTAGGGCGACCAGAGCCGTCTCGGTCCCATGACCAGCGCGGTAGCCAGACTGGAATGGATCGAGAGCCGATGTTTCATCCAGAAACCCACCAAGCTGTTCGGCAACCGCTCTCTCAATCATCTTACCCAGGAATGGAAGATTCAAAACCGGGCAGTAATTGGATAGATCTAAGGGATCTAATGATGTTTTCTTTAAGAGCGGACGCACCACTGCCTCCTTCAGTTCCCCTGGGAATATCCCGGTGCCAAGGGACAAATTGATGATATCACCCAGGGGGCCCCGCACCTCATCTGGACATGCTCTAATCAGCCAAGACGGGCATGGGTCAAGAGGACAGGTGGTGGGCTTTCCAGCTCGGAGGAGTCTGTCCACATCGGCTGGGGATATCCAGTCAAAGTGGTCCAATACTGGACCCGAGGACAGTCGAGGGGCCTCCAGTTCCTTTATTGTATCCAAATTGGCAGGGAGGTCATGGCGGAGCAACAGGACCTTCTCCACAAAAAAGCTCGCAAATGCCTCACAGCTGTGTGTCAGATTGTTATTTAAATTTGGCTGTCCTTCAAGGGACGTTACAGACCTAATTATACTAAATAATTGCGCCGGGCGAGAGCTAGCGGAGGCAATGGAGGCCGAGAAGTAGGACTTCTTAGTGGACTTCACTGCCATCTCGTAGGTTTTCATAAAAACCCTATAAGATGTTCTTGAGGCTCCGTCACGGGCACACCGCCATACTCGCTCTAGCCGTCTGAGGTGCCACTTCATTTTCCGAAGCTCCTCGGTAAACCAGGGAGCCCGGTTTCTGCGGGGTCGCAGAGGGCGCCTAGGTGCGATCTCATCGATAGCTGCTAGGAGCTGGATATTCCAGCCCTCAACAAGCTCAGTCAATGAGTCGCCAGGGGGAGCAAGGTCCCGCAAGGCCTGACGGAATCTATCAGGGTCCATCAGCCTCTTCGGGCGAGCCCAAATTGGCTCGCCACCTAAGCAGGGTGGGGTTGGAAAATCAATCCTGGCTTTCAGAGCGTAGTGATCAGACCATGGCACCTTCATCGAAGGAGACATGATCACATCTATACCAATGCCAAAGATCAAATCCAGTGTGTTGCCTGCTTGATGTGTGGGGCCCAAAACAAACTGGGAGAGCCCTAGTGTCCCCATGGCAGACACCAGGTCCAGAGCCTGTGAGGAGGGAGTGGCATCAGCATGGATGTTGAAGTCCCCCAATACCAATAGGTTAGGGAACTCCAAGGCCCAGCCGGCCACTGCCTCCAGCAGGCCTGACAGGGTGGCTGCTGGTGTGCTAGGTGGCCGGTACACCAGCCAGACAGCCAAGCTCACCTCGGAGCCCCACACTAGGCCAACACATTCAATGCCGGGGATTGATGGCAATGGTCGAGCCCTGAAAGAATGATCTTCCTGGATTAATAATGCCACCCCTCCCCCCCGGCCCACAGTCCGCGACTGGTGGAGGACGGAGAAACCCGGGGGCGCCATCTCTTGTAAGGTAACAGTTTCCCCTTCGCGCACCCAGGTCTCCGTCACACAAGCCAGGTCAACCCCCTGCGAGGTAAAGAAATCTCGCAGGGTGGCGGTTTTGTTGCCTATAGACCTGGCATTGCACAACACCAGTGACGGAGGTGAGTAATCCCTGCTCACCCTACCTTCGTCCCTCGGGATGGGGCGCAGATTGGAAGGGGTACGAGCATATCCGTATCTCGATCCCCTTCGCCTATAACATCTGCCCCCACCGCCATACCTCCCTCGCCCCTCCACGGTAGCAATCCCAGGCCTCAAACCAACCTCCATTTACAAAATAGAAAAACAAATCAAACCAAAAACAATTGTACCAAACAAAACAAATCCCCACCCCACTCAATATCCATCCCCAAACCAAAATGAAACGGAACAAAATAAAAATACATCAATAAAAACCACCGTTCACGGTTGTAATGGGAATTAGGGGTTGCTTGTGCGTAAGTTGCCGCCACTCTCGGCGAGGTTGCCTGGAAAAACCTTTCCCTGGCTGGACAGTCCTGATTCTGCGTCTGTCTCAGTCACTGGCAGAATCCATCAGTGGGCGTTTCCTGAACTTCTTCCAACATAAATGTTCCGTGACGGATAGTCTCCGCCTAGCCTCCCTGCGCGGAAGTCTTCTGCGCAGGGTGGGTGTGGGCAGTGGAGGACCAATGCTCTCCCCGCTGGTCACTGGCGAAGAGTTCTGGAGCCATCCCTCCGAAGCCCGCCTCCGCCCGCCTTTCTCCCTGGTGTAACGCTGATTTCCTTCCCCGGTCACTGAGTCCCCTCCTTTCCTGCTGGGACCTTCTCCGGCATCGCTCGGGAGCCCTTCCTCCACTCCTGACTGCGATGGCAGTTCCCTGACACATACCAACAGCAGATATCCCTTCGGCAGTCCACCAAGTTCTTTTTGTACTTAACCATCTTTTATATCCACATAATAGGACCCATACCCCCGCTGAATTGCATTTTAGGAAGGAGGAGGCACTCCCCCGCCCCTTGGTGGTGTACCGACACTTGCCTGATCCCGCGTGGCATGGACCTGTCCCGTTGATCACGTGGGGACGAGCGTACGTGGCAGTGGACGTCGAGGATAAGCCTTTGTGGGTTCCAGCTCGATGCGTACGGCCATGGCGAGTCCCTTCAACTGCGGAAGTGCCTTCCTCACCATCTCCTTCGCCATCCTTTGCTGCACCATTATACAAGGAAGAGAAGCAGATGACCCAGTCCAGTTGAAACCACCATATTTCACCTTATCAGCTGGCAAGCCGCTGCTGTCAGCATTCTTCTCTGGCTGGCAGTATCCACGGCTCAGCCACTCTTGAATTAGAAGAATGGTGTTGTTGATTAAGACTTTTAGGGGAGAAAATTATCATAAGATTTGGAGGGATAATATTTTTGTACAAGATATGATTATGTTTGCCAGTTTATTGCATGCTTCTAAATGTTGGTTATGTATGCACATGCCCCCTTTTGCCCATCATTCAGGCTTAATGCTTCAAGGTGTGCCTGTTAATGGATCTTTTCAATTTACAAATGTTATATCCCCTAACCAAACTTTTTGGCCTCCAGTACAATTGACCCTCCATGAGCCTGCCCCCATTTGTTTTTGAATTGAACAGGGAATAGAATCATGGGGCATATATCCAAACTGTCAATATACATTGAAATTCACTGTTAATAGCTCTTGTTCTCTTACAGGAACATACAGTGACCAATCTCAGTGCTATAGGAGTGACACCAGTGCTTGGCTAAAAACTAGAAAGGAAGCCTACCATGCGGCTTGGAATCTGAATTCTTCTATCCCTGGCTTAGCAAATGCCACTGATGAGCAATCTCATATCAGTTCTTTATTTACTGCAGCCTTTAATTGGTCCCAACAGAGTAGTAATATCAGCTATTTACTCCAAAGAGAGTTATGGTTGCTTTGTGGAGAAAAAGCATACAAATCCATTCCTCGAAACCTCGCAGGCACATGTACATTGGGTATCGTGGTCCCGTTGTTGTATAAGGTTGATAAGTTACCATCTTCTCTTAGACTACGAAATCGCCAGGAGGTTAATTCTCCCATAAATCAATATACCGTGTAATGGTTGGGAGTTACTCGTGTGTAAACCTTCCCTTTTGGAAGCTTGGTTGCATAGTTTAAACCGTTTTGACTGCACAGCCCATCTCAGCGTGGCTGCCTCAGTCGCTAGCAGAATCTGTCTGTGGGCGTTTCTTAAACCTTTGCCAGCATAAAAGCTGTTTGACACCCAATCGTCTCTGCCTCTCATTGCGCGGAAGTCTTCTGCGCAGGGAGGGCGTGGGTAGTGGAGGACCAGTGCTCTCCTCACTGACTTCCAAGGAAGAATCCCGGAGCCCTTCCACCTCCTCTGCCATTTGCTCTCCTGGATCCTTGGTGTTATGCTGATTTCCTTCCCCCTCTATCAAGCTACGTCTCCCCCTTGTGCTGGTACCTTCCCCTGAAGAATCGGAGAGCCTCTCCTTCTCCTGTTGCTCTGATGCCAGTTCCCTGACATCCAGCTCCCCTCCAGGACCCCCCCCCCCCGCTCGCCCGGTAGAATCGATTTCTCTCTCTTCTTCGGCCGACGAGACGGGGAAACCCCGGAAGGAACTGTCACCATCCTCAGTGGATTCGAAACCCTCTTCCCACCTGCTTTGGTTCCCACCCACGGGATGAACCTCCCAGTCTGATTCTTCCTCGGATTCTGAAAACCCCTCGAAACCCTCTTCGTCATCTGTGGTTCCTAATTGTTCCTCCCAGAACCTCTCCAAGGGTTTGGGCTTCTCCGGGAACCAGCGGTGGAATACTTCCACCATATACCTGTCATCGACGGCTTCCGCTGGAACCCACGTGTTTTCTGACCCGGGCTCCCCTTCCCAAGCCACCAAGTACTCCACCTGATGACCTTGCGACCTCGAATCTATTATTTCCGTGGCTGAGCGCTGGTGTTCCCTTTCTTCTACTTGCGGTTGTGGGGGGACTCCTACCTCTCGCCCCGGGAATTCCCACCCCTCCCTGTGTGGTGAGAGCAAGGACCTGTGGAACACAGGTGTATTTTCATACTGTCAGGCAACTTGAGCTTGAATGCTACGGGGTTTACCTGTTGTGTTACCTCAAATGGCCCCAGCCGTCGGGGCTGCAACTTCTTGCACCCCCCTTTAAAGGGTAACCCTTGGGTGGACAACCACACCCTGTCCCCCACCCGTATGGTTTCCCCTTCCCGGCGGTGCTTGTCTGCCTGCTTCTTGTAAACAGCCTTGGCCCTCTCTAAGTTCATCTTAAGTTGCTGGTGTAGTGCTTCCATTTCTTCCATGAACTGCTCCGCCGCGGGTACACTCCAGTTTTGCTCCTCACCCCCCCCCCCGGGAAGGCTCTGGGATGGCATCCATAATTGGCCATAAACAGACTCATTCCCGTAGACACATGTTCAGCGTTATTGTACGCAAATTCAGCCAGCACTAGTTTCTCTACCCAATTGTTCCGCCTCTCGCTGACGTAGCAGCGTAAGTATTGCCGGAGTATACTATTTGCCCTTTCCGCTTGCCCATTGGTTTCTGGGTGCCTTGCTGTCGAGAACCCCACCTCGACTTGCAGCAAGCTCATAAGCTTCCTCCAGAACTGGGAGGTAAATTGTTTTCCGCGGTCGGAGATAACCCTCAAGGGGGCGCCATGCAACCTGAAAATGTGCTCTACGAACAAATGTGCCGTCTCTTCCACCGTCACCGCATGTGAACAGGCTATGAAATGACACATTTTGCTCAGTAAGTCGACTACTACCATGACCGCAATTTTCCCCCGTGATTTGGGCAAATCAGTCATAAAATCAATGGACACCACCTCCCAGGGTTTGCTCGGTGTGGGTAAGGGTTCCAGTAAGCCTGCTGGTACCGTCCGCTCCCCTTTCGCCCTTTGGCAGTGGTCGCACCCTCGTACATATTCCCGTACATCCTCCCTCACCCATGGCCACCAGAACTGTCTGGTGACCAGCATCATCGTTTTGTGCTGTCCAAAGTGCCCTGCTGTGGGGTTGTCGTGTAGTTGTTTGAGTACCCTTTCCCTTAGGGCTTCCCCCGGTACATACATAGCCCCTGTATAGTACAACACCCCTTCTTTCTCCTCAAACCCTTCTGGTGCCTCTCTCCCATCTCGTAGCTCCCTGATTTTAGTTCGTGTGAATTCATCATTCCTAGTAAGCCCTGCCAGTGCTCTTTTCCCCACTAGGGTTCCCCCACACACCCATCGGTCCTCAGGTATGATGTGTCGTGTCTCCGGTGGCCCCTCTCCTTCGAAGTACTCTGGCTTCCACGAGAGAGCGTCTGCTCTCACGTTTTCCTTCCCGGGCACATACTGGATTTCAAAAGAAAACTTGGAGAACTCCTGCGCCCAGCGAATCTGTCTCTGGTTGAGTACGCGTGCAGTCCTCCAGTACTCTTGGTTCTTGTGATCGGTGCACACCTGGATTCTGTGTTGCGCCCCTATCAGTAGATGGTGCCAACGACGAAAGGCAGCGTAGATCGCGAGCAGTTCTCGGTCATACACGGTATAGTTTTGCTCCGACTTGCTCAGCTTCCTCGAGAAAAAGGCAAATGGTTTCTGTTGGATTCAAGCCTTATCAGGAGAAACTGGCCACTCTCCAGGCACCCGGCTTGAGCTCCTTGTTGACCTCCCTGTCTGTGTCCCCGGCAGGATACAGGCTAGGTCACTATCGGCGATCCTCCTCAAGCGTGAGAAGAACACACCACTCTTCCCTGTTAAAGGTTTCAGAACTCACAGGGTTAAGGAGTTCTGAGTGACGTCTCTTTCCTGAGGCGTGGTCACAAACACTTACGGGAGTGGTTTGACTCTGAGTGTCTCAGTCTGCCTCTGGTACGCTATGCGAGAGGGAGGATGGGCGAGCTTTCGCCGGGTCTGATTTATGCTGTTATACTTCATGATTAGCAAGTTTTACATAGTTCCAGACACAGTTTACACAAAACATTAGCATTTGATATGCCTGTCAGACATCCCTCAATGCAGAGCATCTGGGCAAACAATGACAATTAATACAAAGGAGATTCATTGCTATAGGAGAGGAATCCCTTCAGGAACTTCCCTTGACTGCTATCTGCCTACGTGTTCTCAGGCAAGGGGGATTAAGGAGGCAGAGAAAATACTGAGAATCTTTAGGAGAGCCAAGATGACTTTTGGATTGCTCTCCTGTACTATTTTAGACATGTGGTTTATATCTTTACGTATGTGTGTTTACCTTGTTCAATTATCAACATTTCTTCTATTTTTTAGACCTTAGAATTCCTATAACAATTGGTAATTTCTGAATGCACATTTTCAACTTTTGTGTGTTTTTATACTAATGCCCTTGTACGTAACACAGCAGGAGTGCCTGGAATGAACAAATTCAGTTTACCTAGCTCACTGAATTTATTAAAAAAATATATGTTTATTTTGTATAATTTTTCATTTATTAAATTTTATTTAGCCACTTTTTCTTGACCTTACTACACATGAAAGTAGTTTATAAAAATTCTGCGTGACCTGAATATGAATGACGCTTTTCACATGGAGGAGGGAGAAAGGTTGTTTTCTGCTGCTCCAGAGAAGCGGACACGGAGCAATGGATCCAAACTACAAGAAAGAAGATTCCACCTAAGCATTAGGAAGAACTTCCTGACAGTAAGAGCTGTTCGACAGTGGAATTTGCTGCCAAGGAGTGTGGTGGCGTCTCCTTCTTTGGAGGTCTTTAAGCAGAGGCTTGACAACCATATGTCAGGAGTGCTCTGATGGTGTTTCCTGCTTGGCAGGGGGATGGACTCAATGGCCCTTGTGGTCTCTTCCAACTCTATGATTCTAGGATTCTCTCACAGTGGAACATTGGGGATTTTTAATTAAATTCAGTTTCAGTAAATGTAGGGGTTTCATCACATTTTATTCTGTGCTTGGTTGTGGCCATGACATTTACTGTTTTAACCCTTACTATTGTTTAAGCTGAAATATCATAGTTGTTAAGGGAAATAGATAAAACAATTGTTCATATTATACTGAGTTGGAAATACGTACCTTAATGAAAGTATCATCACGAAGCTTCACCCCAATCCGCCACACGCCTCCAATGAGAGGAAGCTGGAGAGGTCCAGGAGGATAGTGCCTATTTGACCAGAGCTGTTTCAGGAAATGCAGAATCAGAAGAACCACCAGCATAACAATAAAAAATGCCCCTATTTCCATCCTTCTCTTGCTTTCTCTTTCTCCTTGAGACTTTTTAGGATTCCTGGTTAAGTCCAACACTCTTTCTCTAAGGAGATCTTGCTTTTCTCAGAGAAATCAACTTTTCTCTCTCTTTATATACTCTCTTATTAAAAATGAATAAGTGTTCTGACACCATGTCCAAGTAGCCTTGGAATGTGATCCCAAGTCATGTGCTACAGTTGAAAACTATAATCATTTTTCATGTGATTTTTCAGATGAGAGGAAGTCTGATTAATATGAATTGCAATTAGAATTTTGGCTAGTGTAAGACTGATTTGTGCCAGAAACATTGGGAAAATATGTACCATACCATTCATGAAATAAAATTGCATATGGAAAAGGCCCAGTGCAAATGCCCATGGGAAGCCCTCAGCCAAGACCTCATGGCAATAGTCCTTAATATAGCTATTAATGATAAATTAACACATGCTATTAAGGTAAGGCAGGGAATATGCAGGAGGCACAGAAGGTGTTTGTAGAATTTGTGCAGCTAAAACAGAAAGGAGTCAAACTATCACAAGAGGTGTTGAAATTTTGGGAGGTTGGATAGTTACAATGGAATGGTCTCGGGGGTAGGGTCACATTTTTATTCTTATTTATTTATTATCACTTTGTCAAAAAAAATTAAAGTAGCAACTGCTCCCAAAGAAAGAGAAAGAGAATTAATATTATTATTATTATCATTAATATTATTATTGTTGCTATTACTGTTATTACGTCAGTAGTACAAATGAGAAAAGCTTACTAGCAGCACTTCACATAGATGTACCGTAGCTTTTCCAAGGCCTGTACTTGTGAGTGTCTGGCTGATATATCTAACTATGCTATCAAAACTTTCATTGATCCCTGGCAAAGGGACTTCTGACCATAACACATATGCTTGACTCACACCCTTTCTGGTTCATTAAGTTCAAGTGAGGAGCAATACAACATTTCTGCAACATTAAACTGTGGAATTTGCTCCCAGAAGATGTAGTGATCCCAATCAACTTGGATTGTTCAGAAAGAGAATCAGATAGGTTCATGGAGGTTAAAGCTATCAGTGGGTACAAACCACAAGGGCTATGTTCTGCCTACGCTGTGGCTATGGATATCACTTTCTGGAAATTGTAAGCAAGGAGAGTGCTGTTGCGTTCAGTTTCCTGTTTGGAGGCTTCCCACAGACATCTGGAGGACTAGACGGGTCCTATCTTGCCTGGTCTAGCAGAGTTCCTCTTATGCCTTTGTACTTTTATTAAGAAACAGCAAAAATAAATGTGCAAGCAACTGACACCTTCACATGGCCAGCAGCATGCTGCCATCCGGTTTGAATATTGTGAGATGGGTTTTACACTAAAAGGGGAAAGTGTATGTTTTAAGCAATGACAGAAGTTTGAGTAAAGTGGGACTAGAGGGACACTGAGAGGAAAATGGTGCTTTTAAACAAAATCAGAGGTTTGCATTGCCACGGGGAATAGCACAGAGTTTATAAGGATGGGGATGTGTTGTAGTCCCAAGTAAAGGCTCTTGATTGAGTTCTTTCACTCCTTCTGGCAGCTGGAAGCTGAATGTTCTCAGCAGGCTGGTCAGGAAGATGAAGATTTCGATCTTTGCCAGCTGCATTCCCAAACAAATGCGAGCCCCTGAAGAGGAGACATGGGAAAGTCAGCAACTGAGTAATAATTTACTTTTCAGTGTCAATTACTTCGCAGCTATAAAACATGCTATATTGTATAATACTTTGGAGAACTAGACATAGGAAAGTGAAATAATGAAGAAGAAGAAGAAGAAGAAGAAGAAGAAGAAGAAGAAGAAGAAGAAGAAGAAGAAGAAGAAGAAGAAGAATTTGTTATTTATACGCCGCCCATCTGACTGGGTTTCCCCTGCCACTCTGGGCAGCTTCCAACCGAATATTAAAAACATGATATAGCATTAAACATTAAAAACCTCCCTAAAAAGGGCTGCCTTCAGATGTCTCCTAAAAGTATTATAGTTGCTGTCAGAGCTGCTTGAAGATCCTAGCTCACAGAGGATCACGCTAGCCAGCGATCATTAAGTAAAAGTCTTTATTGAATTACAGTTTCCATTCTCACGCTGCTGCGCGCAAACTCTACGTCTAGTAGCTAGATCGGCGAAGCTCCGTCTGAGTCTCCGCCCCGTGTGCACCAACTTAATATCCTAGCCTTGCTCCACCTTTTCCGCCTGACTGTCCTCCTCTGGGTCCCTCTACCCCCCGGGGCTTCTTCCTTCCGGGATTCTTCTGACGCTGACCCGGACCCTCCTGCCTCCTTGCGCCGGGCTTTAGGACCTGGTTCCCTTTCGGGGCTGCTTACTGCGCCGCCTTCCTCTGCATTTGAACTTGGCGCGCGCGCCCAACCTTCCACTTTCCTCTTAACCGTTTCTTCGCTCCCCGATGGAGGCGTGGCCACTCCTGACTCATGCCCTCCCTCCTGTGGTGAGCTGCTAGCGCTTCCCCCCTGGCTCCCTTTCTCTTCCCTGCTTCCTGGCGGTGACGCTGGTCCCGATTTCCAGCTGCTCCCCCCTGAGTCCCCTCTGGCTCTACCTTCCTGGGGTGCCCCCCTAGACTCCCCCCTTGCCCTGGCCACTGGTGCTCCTTTCTGTGAATCCTCTGATTCACTGGAAAGACTGGGAGATCTCGGGTCGTCGTCATCACTCATCTTTTCTTCTGCCTCCTCCCCTTCGCTCTCTGTCTCCTCCCTTGCCCGTGCCTCTGCTCCTAAACCCCTGACAGTTGCTTATTTCCTTGACATCTGCTGGAAGGGCGTTCCACACGGCAGGCATCACTGCCGAGAAGGCCCTCTGCCTGGTTCCCTGTAACCTCACATCTTGCAGTGTGCGAACTGCAAGAAGGCCCTTGGAGCTGGACCTCAATGTCCGGATTGAAGGATGGGGGTGAGGACGCTCCTTCAGGTATACTGGGCCAAGACCCTTTAGGGCTTTAAAGGTCAGCACCAACACTCGGAAATGGAGTGGGAGCCAATGTAGGTCTTTCAGGACCAGTGTTTTATGGTCTCGGCAGCCACTCCCAGTCACCCATCTAGCTGCCTCATTCTGGATTAATTGCAGTTTCCGAGTCACCTTCAAATGTAGCCCCACGTAGAGGGCATTGCAGTAGTCTTGCAGTGTGGGAACCTCCAGAAGGCCCTCGGTACTGGACCTCAGTGTCCAGGCTGAACGATGGGGGTGGGGAAGCAAATATGTGGGCTTTTACTATGGTAGGGGAAGAGGGAAATTTTGGAAGGAACCCACAAGGGTCTATTTTAAAGCATATGTTTCCATGCTTTACTTTCCTACATGTTTGTAATTTTAAATCTTTGTTGAGGTTCTCTCACCAAAAAGTACTTTCTATACACCTATTTTTGCCTTGACACCAATAAGAACATGTTAAACAATACTGTATAATCGTTTAAAGATGAACCAGTCCTTTTTTTAATTTATAAAATTCTCGTCAACAATTGAATAGGCATAATTCTTTGTATTAAAAAGTCAACAGGAGCCTTTAAGTTATCACTGAGGATGTCTGCTGACTACTTGCAGGCATGGCGCAGACAACATAGCCTGGCTCCTGACACAGAGGGTGCAAAAATAGTCTTTTGTTCTATGAAAATTGAAACCTGAACATACACCAGCCTCCTTTACAGTTCAGAGTGCGAGAAGTACGGAAGTGGGATATTTTAACTGCAGACTCAGTTCTGAGTATAGTTTCATAAAAGGCTAAATTACATTCCATGAAAAGAGGTGGGGGAGCTTTAGCCTTGTCACCTGAAAAGAAGTTGGATGGCATCCAGCAGTGACGTGTGACAGGGAGCGACAGCACCCTGGTGCTGGCAGTGTTACCTCTCCCAGGGACAGGGCAATGGGGTGGCAAGTGTGAAGATGTCCAGATTGCCAGTGATGGGGGCCCCATAAGGGTTTGGGTACCTGTGAGTCCAAAATCAGCCACCCAGAAATTCCCTAAATTATCAACAGCCTTGCCCCATCCTGCTGACCAGCAGTGCCACTCCTGCCAAGGGGATATTGCATCCATTCTGCCCTACTCTCTTGCTGATGATGATCATTTCCTGGAAGCCAACCAATAAGCATGTCTATAGACCACAACTCAGCTTGGACTTTTGCATTCACCTGCACCAAATGGCAGATATTCTTCTCTGTCCACAAATTGTCCATTCTTGTCCAAGAAATGATTCGGGTTGAACTCTGCAGGAGTCTCCCATCGTGTTGGATCAAGAAGAACAGAGCGCAGATCAAAAAGAACGGCAGTCCCCTGCAAATAAGAAAGAATTAACTTGGAATGCATTCAGATCAACACATTCCAGGATTCTCTTTTTTTATATATAAAATTTTTATTAGGGTTTTCACATTTTTTTTAGACAAACACAAAAACATAAACAACCACAAACCGACACTACACACAAATAACAAGTATAATTTTAAATCCTTAATTTCTTAGCCACTTTCCCAGACTTCCCCCACCTCCCCTTCTTGCATCCCAATTCCAATAATTAACTCAGCAAGTTCTTATCCCCAAATTATCCCTTATTAACATTTTACTTAATTCGTCTTAATTAACCAATTTTAAACTTCTAGACCTCATTTTAATACTCAACATTTACCCCTTTTTCTAAGGTCGACCCAAGTTCCCTTTCACGAGTTTCCCAATTATACCCCTTTGGATTCCAAAACTTCCCCCCCTTCCCCGGTTTTGATCCCCAGAAATTATCCTTCAATCTATCAGTTCTCAGCCTGGATCTCTCACGTCCGAGGCCCTTAAGTCTCTCTCAGTCCCTCTCAGCCGGTTTTGTTGACAGTCCTTTATGTTGAACATCAAGTTTCGGAGCAGCTTTGACCCACTAGGATCTATATTTTTTCCAACCAGACCTCCATATTCAAAGAAGGAGTCCAGATCCTGCTTCTTACTCTTTTTAAGTCCAAATGTCCCAAATGTCCCAAACACTCCAGCTTTCACCTTAATCGAATTTGTAATCCATAGGTCTTCCGAACTCCCCATAGGGAAAAGTCCCCAATCTTCATTTTCAATTTCAAACCAAATTTTCATCATCCAAACCTTGCTTTCCTTATATTCCATCTTAACAGGCCTCTGGTTGTCCTTTTTCACCTGGAGCACTTCAGCTCCTCCTTCCCACTCCTCTGAAACAGCGCATGTTTCTTCTTTTCCAGCTGCAGACTTTTCTTGAGTCAAGTCCTTAACAGCATCAGCAAATTTGTTTACTTTAAAGTTCAAGGTTGTAAGATTTGTAGCCATAACTTCACTCTGCTCTTGCAGCTTTCCCAGGAAGTGAAACATTCTATCCAACTCTGCCTGTATTTTTCCATCTGCAGCCATTGTAATATCTCAGAACCCCCTCTAGAGGGATTCTGGTTACTAATGTTCTTTCTCCAACAATCAGGTTATTTTGTTCTTATTTCTTCTTTGTTTTCAAAAGCTTGAAGTCCAATGTAACAAAAATAACCGGCAAAAGTAGCAAAAAACAAAATTTCCTGACTTTGACAGCTCATTTGACAGCTGTCAAACTCTGTATATATCCTCCACAGGCTCTCTCGCGGATCGCTCCCGGATCTGGGGGGTTACACTTCGGCTCTAACGATCAATTCTAATCCTCCAGCAGAAAACTTATATAGCCAAGTCATGAAATTAAAAAAATTTGTCTTGAAGAGAGAAAGACAGTCTCTCGACCTTAGTTATCCAATTCTTTCTTTAAATTGTCTGCAAAGGGGGGAGGTGGACTTCCTTTTGTCACCTCCCCCGGTCGTACCGAATTCAATTAAAAGAAATTTTTAACTTTGATTTCCGTATTACTCACGGGTTGTTACTTTTGTAGTCCAAATGATCAAGGAAAGAAGTCAGCGCTCTCCAGCCATGGCTTGCGGCTTCACTCCGTGGAAGAAGCGGTCTACTCACAGCACCACGCCGCTCTCCATCCCCCGCTCCGAAGCCTTTAAAAAGGCTTCTTCACGGGTCGGAGGGGGCGCAAACGGGGCCCGCCAAGTCACCAAGTCCACAGGCTTCAGCGCCTGTGGTTTCTGAGGGTCCCCGCGTCGTCGCCGCGGCAGGACCCCTCTTCCACAGAGCCCATTCCCTCCGGAGCTCGGAGGGAATCCGCCATTAGCTGATCGCGCTAACCCGGAAGTCTCCATACCAGGATTCTCCCTCACTATCCCAGGACGAATCTTTGCAGAGTTCAAACTGAATGGAGTTTTGGGGGGACAGGTGGGTATTTAACAATGGCCATATTCATCCTCAACTTTTTTCTATTTAAAAAATATTTCTATACAAGCAGAAATACAGCAGGGCCTCCCCCAACACCTGTTTCAAAAAGGCCTCGCTGAGACCTTTGGCCACTGCATGCTCCTCTGAGGTGCCACATTACCCCAGGAATAGCCCTAGTGAAACATGTCTGCAGATGGAACTCCTGTTTTAGACCACACAGGAAGTTCCTGCATGGCTGGGGGCTGCAACCTACTCATAGACTGTTGGGATACAGGCGTGCAGTTGTATCACTCTTCTTTACCTTGGGAATGAGAAAACCACGCATCTTCACATCCTTTGTACATTGCCTAGGAACCCCCATAAATAAGGCATATTTAAAGCGCTGCATTTCATGAATCACAGCATTGGTGTAGGACAGTTTCTTCTTATCTTGATAGCAGATTGTGTGAGAAGCACCTAAAGCAACTTCTATCTCCTTATGGACTTTATCTGAAAAAAATTGCAGAAACAGAAGGTTTATTTTGAATATATAAACTTCATTCTTCCCCCAGTACTTGGCATGGGCAGTGTTAAAGGGCTAGAGCGATAGCCAGAAGATCAAATGGAAAACAGATAATCCACATTCTTCTTTTGTCTTTGCGCTCCAGTACTCAAGGGGTGTGGTGAAAATGAATTGCTGAGAGGAGAATCACATTGTTCTGTTCTTTGGTGTTTTTTTACTCTGGGAGGCGTGCAGTTTGCCACTCGATTTTGTTTTGCTTTTTTCCCTCTGGAAGTGCTTCCCAATGATTTCCTGTGTTTACTCCCGAGTATGCAAATTTTGGATTCGACCCAGTAAGTTTTGCTAATAGGAGAGGAAAATACATATTCCCCCAAAATGCAGTTTTAGCAGTTTCTGTTGTGTCTCTAGGCTCATCCTCGCCTGTTGTCTTCTTCTGCTTATTTTTTTAAGCACCAACCACTTGTCTTCTGGAACACGCTGCACTCCCTTCATCACTGAGTTGCCCTTTTGAGTTAATTCTCTAGTTCTGTGATGGCATGTGTGCATGTGACAAGAAGAGCATTGTACATGTTTCCATGCTACATTCACACATTACACTTCCTGCTGTTTCATTCATGCATGCCTTTCAAACTAAGGTTGAATGGCGCTTTTTTCCATTGCCAGATGATAAGAACACTTTCCAGAAAGCTTTTCACTGTGACACCCGAAACCCTTTATGGACAGTGGATTTGGCCCCTATTGGATCTGATGTGATATTATAGATTGCTGAGAGAGAGAGAAGACAGTGGTCCAGGGCTTTTGTCCATTGCTCTGAGCATGGGCATAGCCGGGGGGGGGGCAGTGCCCCCCCCCAGATACACAAAAATCATTTTAAAGCCAGTAGCACATGTGAAAAGGTTCTAGGTGTCTTGGTGGGCCACAAGTCCAACATGAGTCCTGAAGCTCCAAAGTCCAGCGACCGTTAGCAACAAATTTGTCTGACCAAATATAGAAGATTGGATAATCATGAGTAAAAAAAGGATTTTAATTCGGACTATTAATTGATTTGAAATGGATTCAAATTACGGAGGTTGATCCCTTTATGCTGAAGTAGATTTGAAAAAAGGCATTCAAGAGGTCAAGGAAGAGGTTGCCGGTCACAAAACAAGATTGATGGAACTGGAAACAGTGAGAGTGCCTGATGTGGAGAGGACCCAACAGGATGCGCTTAATGCAATTGCTTTCTTACAGATGAAGGAATGGAAAATCAACTGAGAGTGAGAGGCACACCACAATTGGAACAAGATAATCTTAAGGACTGGCTAATTGAGGAGTTTGCAGCGTGCAACAGGAAAAGCCTACAGGAAATGACAGGCCTTGTTTCTGTGAAGAAAGTGAAATATTTGGGTGTGAATTTATCGGTGAAAATTTTGAATTTATATAAAGATAATTATGAAAAATTATGGAATGAAATTAAGAGAGATCTTGAGGTTTGGTCAAATTTAAATCTGTCATTAATGGGCCAAATATTGGTGGTTAAGATGAATGTTGGGACGCGGGTGGCGCTGTGAGTAAAACCTCAGCACCTAGGACTTGCCGATCGCATGGTCGGCGGTTCGAATCCCCGTGATGGGGTGCGCTCCCGTCGTTCGGCCCCAGCGCCTGCCAACCTAGTAGTTCAAAAGCACCCCTGGGTGCAAGTAGATAAATAGGGACCGCTTACCAGTGGGAAGGTAAACGGCGTTCCGTGTGCTGCGCTGGCTCGCCAGATGCAGCTTGTCACGCTGGCCACGTGACCCGGAAGTGTCTGCGGACAGCGCTGGCTCCCGGCCTATAGAGTGAGATGAGCGCACAACCCTAGAGTCTGTCAAGACTGGCCCGTACGGGCAGGGGTACCTTTACCTTTAAGATGAATGTACTGTCAAAGATGCTATTTTTATTCCAAGCCTTACCAATTATCAATAATGTAAGATGTTTTAAAGAATGGCAGAAAGCAATGTCTAAATTTATCTGGCAGGGGGAAAAACCCAGAATTAAATATAAAATATTAACAGATTCTAAAGAGAGAGGGGGATTTTCCCTGACAGATTTGAAGATATATTTTTAAACGGTGGCTTTCTGCTGGATCAAGGAATGGATTCAACTAGACAATGTTGATGTGTTAGATTTGGAAGAATTTGACAATGTATTTGGGTGGCATGCATATCTATGGTATGATGAGATACCGGCTCATAAAGGTTTCAAAAATCATGTAATTAGAAAATCACTATATAATGTTTGCATAAGATATAAAGATCTCTTAGAAAGGAGAACACCCAGGTGGCTTTCACCAATGGAAGCAAAGGCACAGAAAAAGCTGAATATGGAGTGTAAATGGTTGAAATATACAGATTTATTCTTGGAAGATAATGAAGGATTTAAATTGAGACCATTTGACCAAATTAAAGATAAATTGGATGGATGGTTGCAATATTATCAGATTAATGAATTGTATAAGCTTGATAAGAAAAATGGTTTTGTGACAGAAAAATCCAAATTGGAAATGGAATTGTTAGATACCAATGTTAAAAATCTCTCTAAAATGTACAATTTCCTGATGGAATGGCATACAAAGGATGAACAAGTTAAATCTGTGGTGACTGACTGGGCAAGAGATGTTGGACACAATATAATGTTGGAAGATTGGGAAAGGTTGTGGAAGAAAGGGGTTAGGTTTACTGCATGTACTGTATTAAAAGAAAATATTGTGAAAATGATGTATAAATGGTACTTAACCCCAGCAAAATTAGCAAATATTTATCACACAAATGACAATCTATGTTGGAAATGCAAAGAAAAAGAAGGTACGTTTTTATCATATGTGGTGGACATCTCCCAAGGTGAAAGACTTCTGGGAAAAGATTTATAATGCGTAGAAAAAAATGTTGAAAAATACATTTATTAAGAAACCAGAAGCCTTTCTACTTGGAATAATAGAATTGGAATTGCCCAGAAAAGATGTTAGATTGTTTTTGTATGCCACTACTGCGGCAAGACTGCTATTAGCCAAAATCTGGAAATCGCAAGAGATACCAACAATAGAAGAATGGCAGATGAAGATGTTGGACTTTCTGGAGCTGGCCGACCTGACTGGAAGAATCCGTGACCAGAAAGAGGAGATACATGAAGATTGGAAGAAATTTAAAGAATATTTAGCTAAATATTGTGATGTAAGATAATTAGAAAATTCTTGGAAGTAACGAATAGGCTTAGGGGTAGAGTAAGAACATGTGTTAGTAAATATCAAGGATTAGAATATTAATAAAGGAGAAGAGGTTAGTAAATGATAGGGGACTTCCGGGTTGGCGCGGACAGCTAATAGCGGATTCCCTCCGAGCTCCGGAGGGAATCGGCTCCGCTGGGGACGGGTCCTGCCGCGATGGCGACGCGGGGACCCTCAAAAACCTCAGGCGCGGATGCCTGAGGACCTGGTGACTCGGTGGGCACCTTAAGCGCCCTCCCCGATCCACGAAGAGCCTTTTTAAAGGCTACGGAGAGGATACGGAGAGTGGCGTGGTGCTGAGAGTAGACCGCTACCCCAGCGGAGCGAAGCCATGTGCCATGGCTGAAGAGCGCTGACTTGTTTCCTTAAATTCGGACTTGAAAAGAAGCAACCCGTGAGTAGAGGAATTGGACTTTAAAATAAATTACTTTTGAATTTGATACGATCGGGGGATGTGTCAAAAGGAAGTCCGCACCCCCCTTCCTGCAGAAGATTTAAAGCAACGGCAGAGAACTAAGTTGGAGCGCCTACCCTGTTGGGGTGAGTTAAAAAGACATTAACTTTCACGATTTGATAAAACAAGTTTTGAGCTGGAGTGCAAGAGTGGAATTTCAGAAGATTTTCCTTTTGTTGTGTGTAACCCCCCCTCCCGGGCCCGGGAGCGTCCTGCCTCTGAGTCTGCTGAAGAGGAAAGGAGTTTGACAGCTGTCAAAACTGTCAAACGGGCAATTTAAAATAAAAAATCCTTTTAACCTAAGATCCCTCTGGACTAAAAGTGATACAATTGAACTAAAGTTGTTGGAAACAAAGAAACTAACGAGGCAGAGGGCTGTTGGAAAAGGATTACTAAGTATCAGATTCCCTCTAGGGGGATTTCTGAGACATTACAATGGCAGTGGATGGAAAGTTACTAGCGGAGCTAGAGAAAACATTCTATTTGGTTGGAATTTTACAAGAGCAGAGTCTGACTATGAACAAACAGCTCATGACCTTGACTTCTGGAATAAACAGCTCTGCTGAATGTACTGAGGATTTGAATAAGAAAGAACCCACAGCTGAACTGGAAGAGATATCTCAAGAATTGAAGACTAAACAAGGAGAGGAGGAAGTACAGATGGAAAGTACCAACCAGGAAGCGACACTAGTGGAGCATAAACAAGAAGACTCTTGGATATTATGGAATACAAATCTGCGAAAGATAAGAAAGATGAAGGAGGAGGTCTCTAGAGCACTTGGAATACAGGAACTTAAAATAAAGAAGAAATACGACTGGGGCCTCCATCTCAAAGATGAAGGGTTTGTGAATCTTTTGCAGCAATGGTTTTCAAGTTCTCTTGTGGAAAGAAGATTTGGTTTGAATGAGACAGAACTTCCTCGAGTTTTACTGACCAACATAAAGGACTACCAACAAGACCAGTGGAGAGGGACGGAAAGAGATTTGAAGGCCTCGGACGTGAGCAACCCAGGCTAAGGACTGTTATTATGGACTTATATTTGGGAAGGGACGCAAACCGGGGATGGAAGGGGGGGGGACAGAATTTCAATAACACTCATGAATTTTTTGGTTTAATTAATATGTATTTTATCTAATATAAACTGGGAAATCGATGGAAGGGAACCTGAGTCCAACTTAGGAAAGAATCTAATTTTTTTATAAGAAGATAATACTAAAATGGTGAAGAGGAGAAATAATAATTTGCTGACATAATTATGGAAATTGGGATGCTTGAAGGGGTGTGGGGGGAAGTCAAGGAACAAGTTTATGAAAGCAAGATTCTTGAAATTATGCATGTTTTTGTCTTTGTCCATTAGTGTGTGTTATGTTTATATAAAATCTGGAAAACTAATAAAAAATTTTATAAAAAAAAGTAAATGATAGGAGTTAATATTATTAGAAATGTGAATTTGGAGAACTGTTATACAAGTGATATAAGGAAATTCAGTTAGAGGGGATTCTAGGAAGTCAGTTAACAATGTTATGAAAATTAGGTAGCAGAAGAAGTAACTGTTTTTTGTGTTAAGTTTTTTGTATTGAAATGTGTTTTTATTTGTTGTGTGTTTTCTAACGTCATTTTTGTTATAAATGTGGAAAACTAATTAAAAAATTGGGGAAAAAGTTCAACATGAGTCAACAGTTTGATGCAACAGGAAAAAAGGCCAATGCTATTCTAGGCTGCATCAGCAGACGTGTTGTTGTTGTTGTTGTTGTTGTTGTTGTTGTTGTTAATTACATTTATATACCGCCCTATACCTGGGTGTCTCAGGGTAGTTCACAGAATAAAGAGTATAGGGAAGTCATATTCCTACTCACTTCTGCCTTGTTCAGACCACACTTGGAGTTCTGTGTGCAGTTCTGGGTACCCTAGTTTAAAAAGGAAATTGACAAATTGGAACATGTGCAGAGAAAGGCAACCAAGATGATCAAGTGTCTAGAAACCAAGCCTTATAAGGAACAGTTGAGGGAGCTGGGTAAGTTTAGCCTAGAGAAGAGGAGAGGAGAGATGATAGCCATCTTCAGATACAGTGGTACCTCAGGTTGCAGACGCTTCAGGTTACAGACTCTGTTAACCCAGAAATAGTACCTCAGGTTAAGAACTTTGCTTCAGGATGAGAACAGAAATTGGGTGGTGGCAGCAGGGGGAGGCCCCATTAGCTGAAGTGGTACCTCAGGTTAAGAACAGTTTCAGGTTAAGAACAGACCTCTAAAAGGAATTAAGTTCTTAACCCAAGGTACCACTGTACTTTAAGGGCCATCACATGGATGATGGAGCAAGCTTGTTTTCTCCTGCTCCGGAGGGTAGGACTCGAACCCATGGTTTCAAGTTACAAGAAAAGAGATTCCACTAAACATCAGGAAGAACTTCAATAATCAATAACAATTAATTGACACAAGAATTACAGTCCATTCTAGAGATCAAAAGAAGCCCTGCACAGGTCTCCCTCTCTCACCTTGGATATCTGGATGAGTTGCCAGGAGGAGAAGCGCCCATTTCAGTGAACTGGTGGTTGTGTCTGTCCCTGCTACAAAGAGCCCAGAAATACTAAAAGCCATATTTTCTTCATCATAGGTGGACTCTGGGTCGTTTTTGCTCTGATTTTGAAAACGGGGAAAGTGACATGTCGTTTACATGCATTACAATCTGTCCTTCAGCACTTATTTTATCTTACTCCACCTGCTCCTATTAGCATACCACCAACACATGCTTCATGAGGGGTGAGGTGTCTTCTTACACTGCCTGAGGTGACATAGGAAGGTGCCACCTCCACTGCCCTGCTGTCACTGCCACCTCCCTTACTTTGGTCATACAGCAGTGCCCACAATGTGGTAACAACAACAGTGAGGACAGTGAGATCTTGCAAGCGTTTGGTGAAATCTTGCAGGAAGAAGGCAAGAAGAAAAAATATTTTGACCTTTCTAGTGTAGAAATAAATGAGGCGGGAGTTTGAAGTCATATTTAGTTTCCTCTTGCTATGCATTGTAATGTGTAATGAAACAGCAGCCACAATACACTTGGTGAGTTGGTCATTCGTACTATTTGGGCATTCTTTGAGAGCCAGTGTGGTGTAGTGCTTAAGAGCAATAGACTCGTAATCTGGGGAACCAGGTTCGCGTCTCCGCTCCTCCACATGGAGCTGCTGGGTGACCTTGGGCTAGTCGCACTTCTCTGAAATCTCTCAGCCCCACTCACCTCACAGAGTTTGTTGTGGGGGAGGAAGGGAAAGGAGATTGTGAGCCGCTTTGAGACTCCTTAAAGGGAGTGAAAGGGAGGATATCAAATCCAAGCTCTTCATTCTTACTGTTTGGGCACCAGAAGCAACATTTCAGTGTTGAGTATGTTCCCATGAGTTTTACAGGGGTTTTCAAACGTTTTTGCCCACTGCCCTGTTGGATCCATCAACTGATCTCCAGTGCCCACAACCCTAATAATAATAAAATTATTCAGAATAGTGGTTTGCACAACTCACTAAGAAAAATAATAATCCAATAAATCTGGAAAAAAGTAACTCAATGTCAATTTCAACTGATGTAGTGGTTCTAGGGGTTGCTCGTGCGTAAGCCAGTGCAAACACCTGGCTGGGTTGCCTGAGTGAACCTTTTCTGTCCGGACAGCCACTCACCCGTGGCTGTCTCAATCGCTGGCAGAATCCGTCAGTGGGCATTTCTTAAACTTCTTCCAGCAAAGAAGCTCTTTGACGCCTAGTCTCCTCCTACTCTCTCTGCGCGAAAGCCTTCTGCGCAAGGAGGGCGTAGGCAGTGGAGGACCCCTACTCTCCCCGCTGGTCCCCGGCAAGGAGTCATGGGACCGCCTCACCACTTCCCCCATCTGCCCCCCTTCTCCACTGGTGCTACGCTGATTCTCTTCCCCAGAAGATGGGCTGCCTCTCCCAATCCTGGGACGCTCTCTGGAATCCCTCTGGATCTTGCTCTCTCCCTCCAGCACTGATGGCAGTTCCCTGACATCCACCTCCTCCTCAGGACCCCACCCCCCACCCCTGGCGTGATTTTCCGATACAACCTCCTCTCTCTCCTCGGTCGACGATGCGGGGAATGCCCTGAAGGAACTGTCATCATCTTTAGAGAATTCAAAACCAGCCTCCCATCTGCTCAGATCTCTTCCCGCTGGTTGAACCTCCCAGTCTGATTCTTCTCCCTCGGACACCTCCTCTCCCTCCTCTTCGGAGGCAGGAAAACCTACAAAGTCCCCTTCGTCGTCTGTGGGTCCAAATGCTTCCTCCCATAATCTAGCTAATGGTTTGGGCTTATCCGGGAACAAACCATGGAATTCTTCCATCAGATACCCGTCAGTCATTGATTCAGCAGGGACCCAAGTGTTTTCAGACCTAGGTTCCCCCTCCCAGGCTACCAAGTACTCTACCTGGCGACCTCACCACCTTGAATCCAGTATTTCCGTGGCTTCGTTACAGTGTTCCCTCTCCTCTACCCACGGGTGGGTGGTAACCCCTCCCTCCCGTCCTGGGAATTCCCGCCCCTCCCTATAAGGTGAAAGTAGGGACCTATGGAACACCGGATGTATCTTCATGCTGTCAGGCAACTTGAGTTTAAATGCCACTGGGTTAACCTGCTGTATTACCTCAAAAGGCCCCAGCCGCCTAGGCTGCAACTTCTTGCACCCTCCCTTTAGGGTCAACCCTTGGGATGACAACCACACCCGGTCTCCCACCTGTATGGCCTCCCCCTCCCGACGGTGCCTGTCCGCCCGCCTCTTGTAAACTTCCTTGGCCCGCTCCAAGTTCAGCCTGAGTTGCTGGTGTAAGGCCTCCATTTCTTCCACAAATTGCTCAGCCACAGATACACTCCATCCTTCCTCCCCCCACCCCGGGAAGGCCCTGGGGTGACACCCGTAATCGGCCATGAACGGGCTCATTCCCGTGGACACATGTTCAGTGTTATTGTACGCAAATTCAGCCAAAGCTAATTTCTCTACCCAGTCGTTCTGTCTCTCGCTGACATAGCAGCGTAGGTACTGCTGGAGTATACCGTTCGCTCTTTCGGCTTGTCCGTTGGTTTCTGGGTGCCTCGCCGTCGAGAATCTCACCTCGACCTGTAGCAAGCTCATGAGTCTCCGCCAGAACCGGGAAGTAAATTGTTTCCTGCGATCCGAGATTACCCTCAATGGATCCCCATGCAGTCTAAAAATGTGATCCACAAACAGCCTGGCTGTCTCCTCTGGCACTGCTGCATGTGAGCAAGCTACGAAATGGCACATTTTAGTCAGTAGATCGACCACTAGCATGACCACTGTCTTTCCCCTTGATTTGGGCAGATCTGTCATAAATTCAATGGACACCACCTCCCAGGGCTTTTCCGGTGTGGGTAGAGGGGAGTGGTAATATATGTGAAGGAGAAATGGGCTCCAAAAATGATATTTAAAGATGAACAAGGGAGATATCTGGCTGTGGAGATACAAGTACAAGGAGAAAAACTTTTAGTTGTTGGAATTTATGCACCAAATGAAGGCAAATCTGACTTCTTTAAGGGACTTCATGAAACTTTGACGGACTATCTGGATTATAATATGATAATCATGGGAGACATGAATGGCGTGGTCTCCACTAATATGGACAAGGCACAAAGACTAACAGTCACTAAAGAAGGGAGACTCCCCAAGACTTTTTTCGAAATGACAGAAAACATGGACTTGATAGACATTTGGAGAACAAGGAACCCTCTGGAGAGAGAGGGAACCTTCTTCTCCCAAGCAATGATGACCTGGACCAGAATTGACCAAATCTGGGTTACTAGTGGATTGGCTCCAAAGATTAAGAAAGTGGAAATCTGCCCAAAAACTTGCTCCGACCATAACGCCGTGAAGATGGAGATGAAACTCACAATAACCGGTCAATTTAGATGGAGAATGAATGACACCCTCTTTCGAGATAAGGAGATTCTCACGAAGGCCCAAAAGACCTTAAAAGACTATTTTGAAATAAATTTGAGGACTGACGTGGAGAAAAGAGTGATCTGGGACGCAAGTAAAGCTGTTATGAGAGGATTTTTGATTCAACAAAATTCAATAAAGAGGAAAAAACAAAATGAGAAAAAAGAGAAGATCTTGGAAATGATAAAGGAAGGAGAGAGGAAACTAAGAACAAAACCAAAGTCTCAGGACTTTTTAAGAGAGATTAAGTTATATCAAACTCAATATATGGAATTGATGAACCAAGAGATTGAATGGAAGATAAAGCAAATGAAACAAAAGACTTTTGAATCAGCAAATAAATGCGGTAAACTTTTGGCATGGCAATTGAAGAAAAGGCAGAAACTAAATACAGTTACAAGCCTAGAGGTTGATGGAAAGAGTATATCTAAACCTAATGAAATTAGAAATTGCTTTCTAAGTTACTTCAAAAAACTTTACACCCAAGGCCCGCAAAATGAAGAAGATATAGACAAATTCCTTGGAAGATATGGATTACAAAATATCTCTCAGCAAAGTAAGATGGACTTGAACCAGAGAATCTCAGAACAAGAGGTAGAGGCTGCCATTCAGAATATGCAATTGGGCAAATCTCCGGGACCAGATGGACTGACTTCTAGATACTACAAATCGTTGAAGGAATGGTTGATTCAACCATTAAGAGAAGTTTGTAATGAGATCCTTGAAGGAAAAAGGGCACCTGAATCGTGGAAAGAGGCATATATCTCACTCATACCAAAGTCAGAGACTGAAAAGACCCAACTCAAGAACTACCGCCCGATATCACTCCTTAATGTGGATTACAAAATTTTTGCAGACATTTTGGCAAAAAGATTTAAAAGAGTTTTGATGGAGAAGATTCATAAAGACCAAGCAGGCTTTCTCCCTAAAAGACACCTAGCGGACAATGTAAGGAATGTAATAGACATTTTGGAAAAGCTGGAGGTGAATATAAACACTAAAGCAGTATTGATCTTTGTGGACGCGGAGAAAGCCTTTGATAATATCTCTTGGAGTTTTATGAGGAAGAATCTTCATGGGATGGGGGTAGGCCAGGGTTTTGAGAATGGTATGGCTGCAATATATTCCGAACAAAAAGCTAAGCTGATTGTAAATAATGTTGTGACTGAGGAACTTAAGATAGAAAAAGGAACTCGGCAGGGGTGCCCAATTTCCCCATTACTTTTCATTTCGGTTCTGGAGGTGTTGCTGAATATGATAAGAAATGACCAGCAGGTCAAAGGTGTGCAGGTCGGAGCTAAACACTACAAGTTAAGAGCGTATGCAGATGACCTAGTATTGACTTTGCAAGAGCCAAACACTAGTACGAAAAGGGTTTTAGAAATAATTCAACAATTTGGCCAGGTGGCTGGATTTAAGTTGAATAAGCAAAAAACTAAAGTCTTAGGGAAAAACCTAACAGATATGGAAAAGGAGAAGTTTCAGGAGGAAACAGGTTTGACAGTGGTTAAGAAAGTCAAATACCTAGGGGTTTATTTAACATCTAAGAATGTTAATTTGTATAAGGACAATTATGAAAAATGTTGGTCAGAGATTAAAAAAGATCTAGAAATATGGTCAAATCTGAAACTGTCAATGTTAGGCCGAATTGCAGTAATTAAAATGAATGTATTGCCTAGAATGTTATTTTTGTTTCAGACCTTGCAGATTCTTGATAAGATGGAATGTTTTAAGAGGTGGCACAAAGACATTTCGAAATTTGTCTGGCAGGGCAAAAAGCCCCGAATTAAATTCAAAATACTGACTGACGCTAAAGAAAGAGGGGGTTTTGCCCTGCCGGACCTAAAATTGTACTATGAGGCAGCAGCGTTTTGCTGGCTGAAAGAATGGATGCTCCTCGAGAATACAGACATCTTGGATCTGGAAGGCTTCAATAATGCTTTTGGTTGGCATGCATATCTTTGGTATGACAAGGTTAACAGTACCTTTAAAAATCACATTGTTAGAAAAGCATTATTTAATGTCTGGATAAGATACAAAGACTTATTGGAAAATAAAACCCCTAGATGGGTGTCACCAGTGGAGGCTAAAGCAGTGAAGAAACTCAATATGGAGGTCGGATGGCCGAAGTATTGGGAAATTTTAGAACAGGATGGAGACAAGGTTAAACTACAAAGTCAGGAGAAATTGAAGCACAAAGTAGAAAATTGGTTTCAATATCGCCAAATAATGGAAATTTTTAAACAGGATAGGAAAATCGGTTTCCAAGTGGAGAAATCAAAACTAGAGACCGAATTGCTAGAACCCAATACTAAGAATTTATCTAGAATGTATAACTTGCTGTTGAAATGGAACACACAGGATGAAACAGTTAAATCTGCTATGATTAAGTGGGCGCAGGATGTTGGACACAACATTATGTCAGATGACTGGGAATGGTTATGGAACACCGGTATCAAATTTACGGCATGTAATGCCTTAAAGGAAAACATTATGAAAATGGTATACAGGTGGTACATGACCCCAGTCAAGCTGGCAAAAATCTATCATTTGCCCGATAATAAATGTTGGAAATGTAAAGAGACTGAAGGTACTTTTTACCACCTTTGGTGGACATGCCCGAAGATAAAGGCCTTCTGGGAAATGATCTATAATGAAATGAAAAAGGTACTTAAATGTACATTTTCCAAAAAACCAGAGGCCTTTCTCTTGGGCATTGTCGGCCAATTGGTGACAAAGAAAGATAGAAATTTCTTTATGTATGCCACAACAGCAGCAAGAATACTCATCGCAAAGTATTGGAAGACACAAGATTTACCTACTCTGGAAGAATGGCAGATGAAAGTGATGGACTATATGACACTGGCTGAGATGACAGGCAGAATCCGTGACCAACGTAAAGAGATGGTGGAAGAAGAATGGAAAAAATTTAAGAGCTATCTTAAGGACTACTACAAACTCAACGAATGTTAAAATGTTGTGGTTGCTAGAAGTAACAGGGTACAGGGATACAAGGTTAGATAATAAAGGAGGACTAAGATGACAGAGATTAGAAAGTAACAACTGGGAGTTGCTAGTTCAAATATGGACACTGGGATGCAGAGAGGGGGGGTATGGGGAAGTCCAAGAAAAAAGGTTTATGAAAATATCTTTGAAAGTATTTTGTATGTTTGTTTTGTTTTGTGTTTGTTTGTTCTTTTTAAAAAATGCTGTAAAACCAATAAAAATTTATTAAAAAAAAAAAATGATTTGGGCAGATCTGTCATAAATTCAATGGACACCACCTCCCAGGGCTTTTCCGGTGTGGGTAAGGGTTCCAGTAGCCCCGCGGGGGCAGCCCTTTCCCCCTTTGCCCTCTGGCATCGGTCGCACCCTCGTACATATTCTCGTACCTCTTCCCTCACCTTTGGCCACCAGAACTGCCTGGTGACAAGTAGCATGCTCTTGTGCTGCCCAAAGTGCCCAGCTTCTCCGGATCCACGTGCAGGAGCTGCTCTTCTGAGGTGAACGCCTTCTTCAGTTTTTCAAAGGATTGCTGCACATCCTCTGTCCACGCGAACTTTTTTTTGCTACTAAGACAATCCGTTATGGGCGCTGTCAAGTGAGCGAAGTTCTTTATGAACTTCCTGTAGAAGTTGCTGAAGCCTAAAAACCTCTGCACATCCTTTCTGTTTTGGGGGGCTTTCCATTCCAACACTGCCTTCACTTTGCCCAGATCCATGGCTAGTCCTTTGTCTGACAACCTGTACCCCAGGAACTCGACCTCCCTGGCGTGGAATTGGCATTTTTCCAGCTTGACCCACAACTGATGCTTCTTCAATCTCTGTAGCACCTCCCTGACGTCTCTGACGTGTTGCTTTTCATTGTCCGAATAGATTAAGACGTCATCCAAAGAGGCTACACAATTCTTGTACAGCAGGGGCCCCAACACATGGTGCATGAAGGCTTGAAAGCAGGCCGATCCTGATTGTAATCCAAATGGCATGACTAAGTACTCAAAAGCCCCCAGGGGGGTGAACATGGTCGTTTGCCATTTGTCCCCCTCCCTTATCCTAATCAGATTGTATGCTCCCCTGAGTCCAGCTTGGTAAAAATCTTCCCCTGCCTCACACGGGTCAAAATATTGTCAATCCTGGGCATTGGGAAAGTCACGGGTTCTGACACCAGGTTTAGGGCCCGGTAATCCACAACTAATCTGAGCTGATTAGTCTCTTTTTTGTCCACAAAGAACACTGGACTGCCCCCCACTGCCTTTGATTCCCTTATGAAACCTCTCTTCAGGTTCTTGTCAATAAACTGCCACAACTCCTGCATCTCCTGGTCGGACATGGCATACAGCTTACCCACCGGTAACTGAGCCCCTGGAAGCAGGTTGATTTGGCAGTCAAATGGCCTGTGGGGGAGCAGTCTGTCTGCCTCCCTCTCGCTGAAGGCCTCCTTCAAATCAGCATATTGTGGTGGCACCTCCCTTTTTTGCTCCAGGGCCACCCCAGCCACCCTGGCCACAGTCATTCTTGGTTCCTTCCCTCCCAGACAGTGTTCTAAGCAGTAAGCTGACCCAAAGGTGACCGACGGCTGATGCCATGACACCACTGGGTCATGTATTGCCAGCCAGCTCATTCCCAGTATTATTGGGGGTCCTGCCAGCGTGGCCACGTGAAAGGCAATGCTTTCTGTGTGCCTGGAGACCCTCATTCACATTGGCGGGGTCTGGTGTGTCACTTCCCCTCCCAGGAGTTCCCTGCCATCGATGGTGGTCACCTGCAAGGGAAAATCTAGTGGCAACAGGTGGAGCTGGTGCTCCAGAGCGAAGTCTCTGCTGAAGAAATTACACGAGCTGCCAGAATCTAGCAGTCCCTCCACCTTGACGGGGTGCCCGTTTGGGAGTTCTAGCACCACCTCTATGGCTATAGCTGCCTTGGGAGGGTCAGGCTGGGGCACTTCTATTGGTTGCTGGCCTGGCTGCTGCCTCTGCTGGTTGGCAGCCAGGCATTGTCGTTTCCCTGCACCGGCTCTTCCTCCCCCTTCTCGTCGTGGCCTACAGCCCCCATCATGCCTTGCCAGGCTTTTCGTTGAGGGCAGACCTTTGCAAAATGTCCCGGTCGCTGACAGAGGAAACACTTCTTGGTAGTTTTCCACTCCTTCCCCTCCATTTTCCGACCTTCACCAGCATTTGAAACTGCACGCGCGCTCCATCAATTTCCATCGGCTCCGCCGCCTGGGAAGGCTCCCTCAGCATCTCCGGAATGCGGTTGTCATGGAAACGTTCCGCCCTTATCTCCCGCTTCTCCTGAGCCCGTGCTTCCTGGCGTACACCGATCGCAAGCAAAGTCTTTGTGAGTTCATCCATCGACCGTGGGCGGGGCGCTCGGGACAACTCGTCTTTCACTTCGGGGGCCAAACCCGCTTCAAACAACATTTGTACTGGTTCAGAGTCCAGATCCCTCCCGAGCTTGTGGACTAACATCGCAAAACGCGACCAGTAGTTTCTGACGGACAGGCTCCCCTGCTTGCACCCCATCAGCTCCCTCCGTGTCACGCTTTGCTCCACCTCGCTGGAGAACATCGAGTCCATTCCCTGGTAGAATTTCTTAAGATCTTTCAATGCATCATTCTGCGTCGCCATTAGGGGCCTGATCCATTCACACGCCCATTCCTGCAGATGTCCAACAATGAAGGCTACCCTCTCCCCGTCATCCGCAAAGTCATTTTTCTGCAATTCCAAAGCGTACTGAATTTCCGTTTGGAAGGCATTGTAGTCTTGGGGCTTTCCACCAAACTTGTGTACCAGCCCTGGGACCTTCCTCCCTATCGGGGTGGCTCTGACCTGTGCATCCCGAGCCCGTGTCTCCTCCAGCCGCGCAGACAGGGTAGTGACATGCGCCTCCAGGTCTCGGTTCCTCTCGACCAGACCTCACACCATGGCTTCTTGCTCTGTCTCTCCGGCCGGCCTTGTTTAGCTCATCATGCTGCCTCTCCGGGGCTGCGCACAAGCAACGTCAGAGACTGACGGATTGCTGTAGTGGTTCTAGGGGTTGCTCATGTGTAAGCCGGTGCAAACACCTGGCTGGGTTGCCTGAGTGAACCTTTTCTGTCCGGACAGCCACTCACCCATGGCTGTCTCAATCGCTGGCAGAATCCGTCAGTGGGCATTTCTTAAACTTCTTCCAGCAAAGAAGCTCTTTGACGCCTAGTCTCCTCCTACTCTCTCTGCGCGAAAGCCTTCTGCGCAAGGAGGGCGTAGGCAGCGGAGGACCCCTACTCTCCCCGCTGGTCCCTGGCAAGGAGTCAAGGGACCACCTCACCGCTTCCCCCATCTGCCCCCCTTCTCCGCTGGTGCTATGCTGATTCTCTTCCCCAGAAGATGGGCTGCCTCTCCCAATCCCAGGACGCTCTCTGGAATCCCTCTGGATCTTGCTCTCTCCCCCCGGCACTGATGGCAGTTCCCTGACAACTGAGATTCAGGAAAAAAATTTTGGTGTCCTTGGAAGAGATTAGTATTCACTTATAACAGGAAATATAATGATTCCTTGGATGAGCAGCATTCAGCTTCAAAGCAGATACTTACTTTCTCCATCTGAAGCAGATAGAAATCAATGAGATCCTGTGGCTCATGCAGAGACTGATTCTCCTTATGCTTCTCTATCTCCTCCTTTGCAAATGAAAACACCATCTCTGAGCAGGACAAGGCCTTCTTGTGGGGCCCTGGGAGATGTTTCATGAGCCATGGGAGAATTTCACAAAGCTAAAGGAAAGAAATCAGACATGCCGTCATTACCATGAGGAAGCTTGGTCATGCAGTTCATGAGTCAATTCATTTGAATTAGCACTTAAAATATGACCCGAGTTATTCTTCAGAGCTAGCACATTAGTCTGAGTCTCCCTGAGAAGAAGGTAGGAGTCTGCAGGTTCTCTTGAATCTCAGAATGACTGGTTCTGGGAAATATCTCTAGCCGGATATATGAAAGAAAACTAGGGGTCAAAGTATTTTTCTAGCTCCCAGGCTTCATTCAAAACTGGGCACAATCCCAGGCCATTTGTTGGGAGGTGGGGGTGGCTGGAGAATACAGATGGGGAGACATTCAAGTCAGTTCACATTTAAGAGTAAATTTGCCTAATGTGCAAATTGAAACACAGCCAGCCTTTGAAATGTGCAGTCCTCCAAATCTTGCAATGCCGTTTTATTTTATTTTATTTTATTTTATTTTATTTTATTTTATTTTATTCCCCAGTCAAGTAATGCCCATATCTTCCTTCAAAAAATCAAACAAAGATGAGAGCTGTTTCCTAGTTCTGCTGGATCTCTCAGCGGCCTTTGACACCATTGACTGTAACATCCTTCTGTACCGTCTAGAGGGTCTGGGAGCTGGGGGCACTGTTATACAGTGGTCCCGCTCCCTTCTCCTGGGCTGTGTTAAGAAAGTGGTGTTGGGGGGTGAGTGCTCAGACCCCTGGGCTCTCTCACGTGGGGTAGACACATGTTCAGCGTTATTGTACGCAAATTCAGCCAGCGCAAGTTTCTCTACCCAATCGTTCTGCCTCTCACTGACGTAGCAGCGTAGGTATTGCTGGAGTATACTGTTTGCCCTTTCTGCTTGCCCGTTGGTTTCCGGATGTCTCACCGTCGAGAATTCTTTTATAGCAACTTTAATTTCCGGATGTCTCACCGTCGAGAAGCTCACCTCTACCTGCAGCAAGCTCATGAGCTTCCTCCAGAACCGGGAAGTAAATTGTTTCCCGCGATCCGAAATTACCCTCGCGAGAGCCCCATGCAACCTGAAGATGTGATCCACAAACAACTTGGCTGTCTCCTCAGCGGTCACCGCATGTGAGCAAGCTATGAAGTGGCACATCTTTGTCAGTAGATCGACTACTACTATGACTGCTGTCTTTCCCCGGGACTTGGGCAAATCGGTCATAAAATCAATGGACACCACCTCCCAGGGTTTTCCCGGCATGGGTAAGGGTTCCAGTAATCCTGCGGGGGCAACCCGCTCCCCCTTTGCCCTTTGGCAACAGTCGCAACCCCGTACATATTCCCGTACATCCTCCCTCACCCTTGGCCACCAGAACTGCCTGGTGACGAGCATGGTTTTGTGCTGTCCAAAGTGCCCAGCTGTGGGGTTGTTGTGGAGTTGTTTGAGTACCTTCCCCCTCAGGGTCTCCCCCGGTACATACAGCGCCCCCTTATAGTACAGCACCCCTTCCTTTTCCTCAAATCCCCCTTGGTTTTCTCTTCCGTCCCTGAGTTCCCCAATTTTAGTTTGTGCGGACACGTCATTTCTAGTAAGCCTGGCCAGTTCTCGTCTCCCCAGCAAGGTTCCCCCACACACACCCATCGGTCCTCGGGGATCACGTGTCGTATCTCCTTCCATGTACTCCGGCTTCTGGGAGAGAGCATCTGCTCTTACGTTTTCCTCTCCTGACACGTATCGGATTTCAAAGGAAAACTTGGAGAACTCCTGTGCCCATCGAATCTGTCTCTGGTTGAGTACTCGTGCGGTCCTCCAGTATTCCAAGTTCTTGTGATCTGTACAAACCTGGATCTTGTGCTGTGCCCCTATTAGTAGATGTCGCCACCGACGAAACGCCGCATAGATCGCAAGCAGTTCGCGGTCATACACAGTATAGTTTTGCCCCGACTTGCTCAGCTTTCTCGAGAAAAAGGCACACGGTTTCCATTCCTGCTTGCTCCTCCCTGGCTGCAAAAGAACCTCCCCAATGGCTCTGTCGGACGCGTCGGTCTCTAGCCTCATGGGTTTCTCCAGATCAATGTGCAGGAGCTGCTCTTCTGAAGCGAACGCCTCCTTCAGTCTTTCAAAGGATTGCTGGGCCCCCTCTGTCCAGACGAACTTCCTTTTGCTACTGAAACAATCTGTGATGGGCGCTGTCAAGTGGGTGAAGTTCTTGATGAACTTCCTGTAGAAGTTGCTGAACCCTAAGAACCTCTGCACGTCCTTCTGGGTTTTGGGGGCCTTCCATTCCAGCACTGCCTGCACCTTGCTTGGGTCCATCGCTAGGCCTTTGTCTGACAACTTGTACCCCAGAAACCCAACTTCTCTGGCGTGAAACTGACATTTTTCCAGCTTGACCCACAGCTGATGCTTCTGCAGTCTCTTTAGCACTTCCCTGACGTCTCTGACATGTTGCTCCTCATTGTCTGAATAGATTAAGACGTCGTCCAAGAAGGCTACGCAGTTCTTGTACAGCAGGGACCCCAACACGTGGTGCATGAAAGCTTGAAAACAGGCGGAGCCCGACTATAATCCAAAAGGCATAACTAGGTACTCAAAGGCCCCCAGGGGTGTGAACATTGTGGTCTTCCATTCGTCCCCCTCCCTCATCCTAATCATGTTGTATGCTCCCCTGAGGTCCAGCTTGGTAAAAATTTTCCCCTGCCTCACCCGTGTTAAAATGTCGTCAATCCTGGGCATTGGGAAGGTCACGGGTTCCGACACCAAATTGACGGCCCTATAGTCCACAACGAGCCTGGGTTGATTGGTGTCTTTTTTGTCCACAAAGAACACCGGACTGCCCCCCACCGCCTTTGATTCTCTTATGAAACCTCTCTTCAGGTTCTTGTCAATAAATTCCCGCAACTCCTTCACCTCCCTGTCCGACATGGCATACAGTTTACCCACCGGCAGCTGCGCCCCTGGGAGCAAGTTGATTTGGCAGTCAAAGGGCCTATGGGGGGTAATCTATCTGCCTCCTTCTCGCTGAAGACCTCCTGCAGGTCAGCATATTGTGGTGGCACCTCCCCTCTTGGCTCCACAGCTATCCCAGCCACCCTGGCCACGGTCATTCTTGGGGTCCCCCCCCCCAGACAGTGTTCCAAGCAGTAAGCTGACCCAAAGGTGACCGTTCTCTGATGCCATGCCACCACTGGATCATGTTGTGCTAGCCAGCTCATCCCTAATATTATTGGGGGTCCTGCCAGTGAGGCTATGTGAAAGGCGATAGTCTCCGTGTGCCTGGAAACCCTCATTCTCATTGGTGGGGTCTAGTGTGTCACTTCCCCTCCCAGAAGCTCCCTGCCATCAATGGTGGTCACTTGCAAGGGAAAATCCAGGGGCAGCAGGTGGAGCTGGTGCTCTAGTGCAAAGTCCTTGCTGAAGAAATTGCAGGAACTGCCTGAATCCAACAGCCCCTTCACCTTGACTGGGTGCCCATTCGGGAGTTCTAGCACCACCTCTATGGCTATAGCCACCCTGGGAGGGTCTGGTTGGGGCACTTCTATTGGTTGCTGGCCTGGCTGCTATGCCTGCTGAGTGGCAGCCAAGCGTTGGCGTTTCCCTGCTCCTGCCCCTTTTCCACCGCCTCCTCACCTCCTGCAGCTCCCACCATCCCTTGCCAGGCCTTTCTTTGAGGGCAGACCCTGGCAAAATGTCCTGGCCGCTGGCAGAGGAAACACTTCTTGGTGGTTTTCCAATCCTTTCCCTCCCTCTTGCGCCCTTCGCTGGAGTTTGAAACCTCCCGCTCGCGCGCCATCTATTTCCATTGGCTCCGCCGGCGGGGAAGGCTGCCTTGGTATTTCAGGAATGCGGTAGTCATGGTAACGTTCCCCTCTCCTTTCGCGCTTCTCCTGAGCCCGCGCTTCCTGTCTTACACCAATCGCAAGAACAGTCTTGGTCAGCTGTTCCATTGACTGCGGGCGGGGCGCGCAGGAAAGCTCGTCCTTTACCGTTGGGGACAACCCCTCTTTGAATAACATCTGAATGGGCTCAGAGTCCAATTCCCACCCGAGCTGGTGGACTAACATGGCAAAGCGTGACCAGTAGTCTCTAACTGACTGGTTCCCCTGTTTACAGTCCATCAGTTCCCGCCGAGTCACACTTTGCTGTACACCACTGGAATACATCGCATCCATCGCCTGGAAGAATTTCCTCAGGTCTTTCTTAAACCTTTTCCAGCATAAAAGCTGTTTGACGCCAAGTCTCCTCCTACTCTCCCTGCGCGGAAGTCTTCCGCGCAGGGAGGGTGTGGGTAGTAGAGGACCCGTGCTCTCCCCGCTGGTGTCCAGCGAAGAGTCCTGGAGCCCTCTCACCGATTCCCCCATCTGCCCCCCTTATCCCTGGTGTTGCGCTGATTTCCTTCCCCAGCTGATGAGCTGCCTCTCTCCCTGCTGGGTACCTCTCCAGCATCACTTGAGAGCCTTCCCTCCGCCTCTGGCTCCGATGTGAGTTCCCTGACATTAGCAATAAATGTTGGAAATGTAAAGAAAAAGAAGGAACATTTTATCACATGTGGTGTGAATGTAAAAAAGTTAAAAGCTTCTGGGAAATGATATATAATGAGATGAAAAAAATGTTGAAATATACATTTATAAAGAAACCAGAAGCATTTTTACTGGGCATTGTAGGAAGTGATATAAATAGAAAAGAATGTAAGCTGTTTTTATATGCAACGACGGCAGCAAGAATATTATTGGCACAAAAATGGAAGCCAGAAGAATTACTGATGAAAGAAGAATGGAGGATGAAATTAATGGACTATGCATAACTAGATAAATTTACAGGAAGGATTCAAAATCTGTGGGACCAGAAATTCACAGAAGACTGGTGTAAATTTACAGACTATTTGAAAAGTAATTGTGATGATCAGACTACGTTTGTAGGTTTGCAAGAAGTTTTGTGAGGTGAATTCTTGGAACTATTGCAAAAATGGATAAAGGGGAGGATGGTTAGTTAAGATAATTAAAGGCAATATGAATTTAAGAAATGCATAAGAAGTGGTTAAAACGGTGGATCATCAGAGGTGCTGATGGAAGTCCAAAAAAAGATTGTGTAAGTGGTGAAGTTTTGTGGCATGTATTATAATTTATATGTTAAAATTAATAAAAATTATTATTAAAAAAAGAGAGAGATTTTGTTTGGCAGGTAAAAAAATTCTTATTTTAACAGAAGCCGGTGAGGGAGGGATGTGGAGCACAGCAGGATGGGAAGGAGAAGTGTTGGTGGCTCGTTGCAGCCAGCAGAAGAAAAGGGGACAGAGAAACACATTACAGCATGGGTCGACAAACTAAGGCCCAGGGGCTGGATCCGGCCCAATTGCCTTCTAAATCCAGCCTGCGGACAGTCTGCGAATCAGCGTGTTTTTACATGAGTAGAATGTGTCTTTTTATTTAAAATGCATCTCTGGGTTATTTCTGGGGCATAGGAATTCGTTCTTTCCCCCCTTTCCCCCCAAAATATAGTTCAACCCCCAACAAGCTCTGAGGGAAGGTGGACCAGACCCTGGTGATAAAGTTTGCTGACCCCTGCATTACAGAGAAAGAAAAGGGGGGTCATCTGATGTCTTACCTCCCCACGGCTCCAACATCATGAGGGAGCCTGTCATAGTAGCATCTGGTCATGTCCAGGGCCACAGGCTGCCTGGCTCCACCCACGCTATGCCATAGTGTAATTCTCTTCCTGAGAAAATTATTTTGTTCACCTTTGCTCATTTATGTGGGCTATAGATGATTTGTTCTGAAGGCCATTGTTCCATTTCTATCCTGTCTTTCCTCCAAAGAGTCCCAACTTGTGGAACTAGTTTCATTACTGTCTCTTTTATATTCATGGTAAGAAATTGATTAGGCTGTAAAATAGCCCTTATCTCAGATTAGATTTAAACCTCATCTCACTTCTCCAACACTCTATCCTCTATCATAATGGAATCCAGAATGCTGAGTGGGAAATGTAAGGCCCCTGGGAGACTTCTCTGAATCAGCAGGAATGAAAATGACTACTCACTGCATGAACGAAGCTTCCTATAAATTTTAGGGAGAAATCTATGGCTTCTATCAGCTTCTGGAACTGTTCATCCTCAAGAGCAAACCGATGCCCAAAAGCCACAGCACATATCACGTTGGAGACTGAATTAGCGATGGGCAAGGAGGGGTCAAGTGGTTGTCCTGCAAAATAAAGTTATACTAATGTGAGTCCATCTGCTCCTGTTCAGACTGAGAGTGGGATTTCATGGTGGCCAAGAGAAACTGCTGGGATCTCCATTAGGAACCAAGAAAAACATATCACATTCCTTTCTAAAATGGACAGAGGTAGTACACAAATATATCTTCATACGCCAGCTCAGCACCATCACCCCTCATCACATACCCTTTGAACGTGCAAAAACCTCCACAAGCTGATGGGCCTCCTCTGCTATTTGCTGCTCCATGCCTTTCTTCCCCAGTCCCAGCTTCCGCATAGTAACTACACCAAACCGCCTCTGTTGCCTCCAGGTGTGACCATTTGAAAATATATTACCTATGGAAAATCAGTGAGAAATTCTTCCTTACAGAAATTAATGTTACAATTAAGTTACCAGCCAAGAAGAAACTTTGTTTACTGAAGTTCATGCCCTTGAATGTTCAAGCTATTCAGTATCTCTGAGGCAAACAATTACAAGACGATGTAAAGTCTGCCTCAGTATATTTTGTGGGGATCTCAGCAGAAGGAGCGGAGAGTTCAAGCCCTTCATCCAGCGCTGAGGGCCAGGACAGTCAATGCATTGCAACTGCAACAGGAAACAAGCTTCTACCTGCAGTTCAGTCTAACCACAGTGTAGTACAATTCTGACTTCCATAAAGCACTTGTTAGAGTAGACTAATGGAAATTAATAAACCCACATTAGCCATGCCCATTGATTTCAGTGGGTCTTCTCTGATAAGAACTGGCACTGCATAGAACCCCTATTTCCTGTTCAGTACAACATTAATAGAAAACCTTTGTTCTCTTTTTCCAGACAGCCACTTAAATGTTTTCTTCGGGGAAAGTACCAGCAGAAATTCTCATTACCTACCTTTTCCTTTTGTCATAGCCATAAGGAAAGGAGTCTGTGGTCGGTCTTCAAATTCTTCAGAGTGGTCAATGAGCGCTTCTTTCACTGCTTGGAATCCAGACAGTATTACGAAGGGTTGATATCCTGCCCAAAGGGTGTAAATGTTTCCATATTGCTTTGCCATCTACCATTTGGGTCAAAAGAGAGAAGAGGAATGCTACGTTCAGATAGTTATTTCAACCTAATATGTGAGCTTCAGCCTTCCTCGCCTCTTAAGCATCTCACTATACTCTCTTCTCTTGCCAGCATCTCCTTTTCTTTCTTTTGTTCCTTCCTTCATTCCAACCCATTCGTTTTACTCCCTCCTGCTTGTTTTTTCCCTGCGTGGGATCAGAGCAGCAGAGAGGCACTTCATAGTCTCCAGCCATGTGGTGACAGGCAAGTAGATGAGCCAGCCTTTGCCAGAGGTTTCTTCATCATCACCATAAAAACATTTTGTGCGAGGATGTGGAAACTGGAGTCCACCAGATACTGTTGGACTGCAACTCCCATCATCCCTGACCATTGGCCATGCTGGTTGGGGCAGATGGGCATTGGAGTCTGGAGGGCATCAAGTTGATATAAGCTTGGCTAGAGCACTGGGTCAGGTTTATGACCCACGGTGGGTCACAACAGCAAAGGCGTAGCAAATCAGGTGGTACCTGGTGCAGAATTTCTTTTGTCACCCCCGCACATTGACATTTTTGGGGAAGGTTACCCAAAGTTGTGTTAAGGAATTAAGAAGAGGATGGAATTAAGTGGTAAGGAATTAAGAAATACCTGTCTGAATAATTTGGCTTACAAATGTATTAAACAAACAAACAAATTAAATATTGTCTCGTGTCTTCCCTGGCTACATACGAGCTACAAAAGTCCCATGGCTTTCCTGGAAATACATAATGATCTCCTGCTACACTGCCAAGTGAACTTGGTGTCCATCCATCTGTTGGAAGAGGAGAAGTGCATAGCATTCTGGGCCATGTTGCATCACACATGGGAAGAGTGGGAGGACAAGCTCCAGAGTATATTGCAATAAACTATTTCATTAGCTCAGCTGCTTGGTTTGTGTGGTGTCTTTCAGATTTAAGCATCCTTCATCCTGCAGATACAAACAACACACATAATAATAATATAGAAACTAATATAAAAGGACAAGAATCTGATTAATAATGAAAAGCACAAAAACATATAAAGTAGGAGAATTACAGCATGGGGAGCTAGGTGAAATCAGGAAAATACACATGCCAAAATGTTGTTGCATTTTCTCTATGAGAAGTGTTGACTAGTAAGTGGTAGCAGGATCAGCCTGTGCACCTTCCTGTCTCAGTGCCATTAGTCTCACAGCTGCAGCTGGTGCTTTTAAATGACTCTCTGATGCTGATTTCACAGACCTGGCCTTTGGCTCTTGCTGGGAGTATTGCGTGGCGAGTTCCCGCCTCCTCCCAAGAAAATAAAGACACAGGACACAAGAATTCAGGTTAATGGGTCGAATTAAGCCACAATTTTATTGATTACAGGAATTGAGCGGTATTGGCTTAGGCATTGGTCCTAACTACTAACCGGCTAGAAGCCGGAAGGGTTAATCACCAGGGGGAGGAGTCCTCCTGAGGCACGTCAACTAGGCCCTCCCCTGGGTGTCACCGCGTGCTGGCGTGCTGTGGGCCCACACCTCCTTAGGCTTAGGAGAAGGCCACACAGCCCGGAATCCTTTACCGGACTACCCTTGCCTGGGGGAAGGTGATGGCGCTCCTTCCCCCCATTCATTTGCATAACAATAGGACAGTACCCCTACCAATGCCTAACTGCCAATACCGAAGAGTTGTGACGGTTTGCTATGAGGTAGGTGAAAACCAAATGGCTGGAGCCAATCTGTCATTTGGGGAAATTCCTACCAGGCCCCTTGACGGCGACCAACCGTAGTTCATATCAACGTCAAAGAACCTATCCTAAAAAAGGGGTGGGATGGGCGGGAAAAACCTGGTCAGCAGCAGCAGCGGAGGAAAAGAGGAGGAGCCTCGGCTGCAGCAGGTTTAAATAGCCGAGGCCCCTCCCCCGGAGCCAGCCGACTGGCTGGCCCAGGGTATGACACGGGCGGAGATTCCCTTAGGTATCGTGGGGGCTGGCTCCAGCCTGGGGAATCTGGGGAAGGGGCGTGACGCCTGCAACCCCACCTCCTATGTTTATTGCAGAAGTGGTTTTACCTGGAGATTAGCATTTACTGCAGAGATGCAATTTGCTGTATTAGTCTTTGAATTGCTTTTTAAAAAATTTTTAGTGTTTGTATTTCCAATGAAGAAGATGAAGACTTCCAGGCTTAACGTCTTGAATAGCATATGCAGGTCTGTAGCTGTTGAAGTGTTGCCATGAATGAATGCAGAGTGATCTTTGTGCTCAATCTTTTTAAAATGCATTTTCTTATGTGTTTGTGGTCAGTGCTGTGGGTTTATTTTTTTTAATATAATGTTCATATTCACCAGGAGTGATGGCTCTAGAAGATTTGAAAGAATGGAGGTAAACATTTTTCATGTTAATTCTCTGGTTGGTTATAAACATCCACATAAAATGTAACAGTATTCACAGTGCCGTATGAAGAGGGGGGCAGAGGGGATGGGTCACCCCGGGTGCCACCTTGGGGGGTGCCAAGTTGGGCCGCTGCCTCCCCCCAGCTGTGGAGCAGCGAAGGGCACGCGCGCAGTCAGCATGGGTACCACTTACGGCATCCGTATGAGCTGCCACTCGCTCACGGTGTCCATAAGAGCTGCCGTGCATGCATAGTCTGCTGGGCGGTTCACCCCACCCCTAAGCGTACCATCCCAGGTGACGAAGAGGGTTCCTCCACCACTGAGTATACAACAACTTACCTTTTCAATGGTGATATAGAAAAAATAGGGGTGGTTGGTTTTTGCTGCCCAATTCCCCAAGGGACTGATCCCCTAAGTCCATGATGGGTAAGAGATGAATGGATGGAGGCAGGGTGCCATGGAAGCAAGGCAGATCTTTTTTCTTCTGTTGCAACAGAGTTCCCTCCACTCCTTGTAAGGAGACGAGAGAGACCCAGAACCCAAAAGAAACATCTCTTTTAAGGATTTGCTCCATTTTGGCGTGGAGAAGGAGGACCTCCCCTCTACAAACAGTCAGAAATTACATCACACATATGGTAGGGTTACTGTGGTTGAGGCAAGCCAAGATGTGATATTCCTGAGTATTTAGCAGGTTACACAGTTCCAGACACAGTTTACACAAAACATTAGCATTTGATATGCCTGTCAGACATCCCTCAATGCAGAGCATCTGGGCAAACAAGGACAATTAATACAAAGGAGATTCATTGCTATAGGAGAGGAATCCCTTCAGGAACTTCCCTTGACTGCTATCTGCCTACGTGTTCTCAGGCAAGAGGGATTAAGGAGGCAGAGAAAATACTGAGAATCTTTAGGAGAGCCAAGATGACTTTTGGATTGCTCTCCTGTACTATTTTAGACATGTGGTTTATATCTTTACGTATGTGTGTTTACCTTGTTCAATTATCAACATTTCTTCTATTTTTAGACCTTAGAATTCCTATAACAATTGGTAATTTCTGAGTGCACATTTTCAACTTTTGTGTGTTTTTATACTAATGCCCTTGTACGTAACACAGCAGGAGTGCCTGGAATGAACAAATTCAGATTACCTAGCTCACTGAATTTATTAAAAAATATGTTTATTTTGTATAATTTTTCATTTATTAAATTTTATTTAGCCACTTTTTCTTGACCTTACTACACATGAAAGTAGTTTATAAAAATTCTGCGTGAGGGAGGGAGAAAGGTTGTTTTCTGCTGCTCCAGAGAAGCGGACACGGAGCAATGGATCCAAACTACAAGAAAGAAGATTCCACCTAAACATTAGGAAGAACTTCCTGACAGTAAGAGCTGTTCAACAGTGGAATTTGCTGCCAAGGAGTGTGGTGGAGTCTCCTACTTTGGAGGTCTTTAAGCAGAGGCTTGACAACCATATGTCAGGAGTGCTCTGATGGTGTTTCCTGCTTGGCAGGGGGATGGACTTGATGGCCCTTGTGGTCTCTTCCAACTCTATGATTCTATGATTCTATGATTCTCTCGCAGTGGAACATTGGGGGATTTTTAATTAAATTCAGTTTCAGTAAATGCAGGGGTTTCATCACATTTTATTCTGCGCTTGGTTGTGGCCATGACATTTACTGTTTTAACCCTTACTATTGTTTAAGCTGAAATATCATAGTTGTTAAGGGAAATAGGTAAAATAATTGTTCATATTAGACTGAGTTGGAAATAAGTACCTTAATGAAAGTATCATCACGAAGCTTCACCCCAATCCGCCACACGCCTCCAATGAGAGGAAGCTGGAGAGGTCCAGGAGGATAGTGCCTATTTGACCAGAGCTGTTTCAGGAAATGCAGAATCAGAAGAACCACCAGCATAACAATAAAAAATGCCCCTATTTCCATCCTTCTCTTGCTTTCTCTTTCTCCTTGAGACTTTTTAGGATTCCTGGTTAAGTCCAACACTCTTTCTCTAAGGAGATCTTGCTTTCCTCAGAGAAATCAACATTTCTCTCTCTTTATATACTCTCTTATTAAAAAGGAATAAGTGTTATGACACCATGTCCAGGTAGTCTTGGAATGTGATCCCAAGTCATGTGCTACAGTTGAAAACTATAATCATTTTTCATGTGATTTTTCAGGTGAGAGGAAGTCTGATTAATATGAATTGCAATTAGAATTTTGGCTAGTGTAAGACTGATTTGTGCCAGAAACATTGGGAAAATATGTACCATACCATTCATGAAATAAAATTGCATATGGAAAAGGCCCGATGCAAATGCCCATGGGAAGCCCTCAGCCAGGACCTCATGGCAATGGCCCTTAATATAGCTATTAAGGATAAATTAACACATGCTATTAAGGTAAGACGGGGAATATGTAGGAGGCACGGAAGGTGTTTGTAGAATTTGTGCAGCTAAAACAGAAGGGGTCAAACTATCACAAGAGGTGTTGAAATTTTGGGAGGTTGGATAGTTACAATGGAATGGTCTCGGGGGTAGGGTGCACATTTTTATTCTTATTTATTTATTATCACTTTGTCAAAAAAATAATAAAGTAGCAACTGCTCCCAAAGAAAGAGAAAGAGAATTATTATTATTATTATTATTATTATTATTATTATTATTATTATTATTGCTATTGCTATTACTGTTATTAAGTCATAGTACAAATGAGAAAAGCTTACTAGCAGCACTTCACTTAGATGGAGGTAGCTTTTCCAAGGCCTTTACTTCTGAGTGTCTGGCTGATATATCTAACTATGCTATCAAAACCTTCATTGATCCCTGGCAAAGGGACTTCTGACCATAACACTTATGCTTGACTCACGCCCTTTCTGGTTCATTAAGTTCAAGTGAGGACCAATGCAACATTTCTGCAACATTAAACTGTGGAATTTGCTCCCAGAAGATGTAGTGATTCCAATCAACTTGGATGGCTCAGAAAGAGAATCAGATAGGTTCATGGAGGTTAAAGCTATCAGTGGGTACAAACTACAAGGGCTGTGTTCTGCCTACGCTGTGGCTATGGATATCACTTTCTGGAAATTGTAAGCAAGGAGAGTGCTGTTGCTTTCAGTTTCCTGTTTGGAGGCTTCCCACAGACATCTGGAGGACTAGACGGGTCCTATCTTGCCTGGTCCAGCCTGGTCCAGAGTTCCTCTTATGCCTTTGTACTTTTATTAAGAAACAGCAAAAATAAATGTGCAAGCAACTGACACCTTCACATGGCCAGCAGCATGCTGCCATCCGGTTTGAATATTGTGAGATGGGTTTTACACTAAAAGGGAAAAGTGTATGTTTTAAGCAATGACAGAAGTTTGAGTAAAGTGGGACTAGAGGGACACTGAGAGGAAAATGGTGCTTTTAAACAAAATCAGAGGTTTGCATTGCCACGGGGAATAGCACAGAGTTTATAAGGATGGGGATGTGTTGTAGCCCCTAGTAAAGGCTCTTGATTGAGTTCTTTCACTCCTTCTGGCAGCTGGAAGCTGAATGTTCTCAGCAGGCTGGGAAACTCAGCATGGGAAAGTCAGCAACTGAGTAATAATTTACTTTTCAGTGTCAATTACTTCGCAGCTATAAAACATGCTATACTGTATAATACTTTGGAGAACTAGACATAGTTAGGAAAGTGAAATAATCAATAGGAAGAAGAAGAAGAAGAAGAAGAAGAAGAAGAAGAAGAAGAAGAAGAAGAAGAAGAAGAAGAAGAAGAAGAGGAAGAAGAATTTATACCCCGCCCATCTGACTGGGTTTCCCCAGCCACTCTGGGCAGCATCCAACCAAATGTTAAAAACATGATATAGCATTAAACATTAAAAACATCCCCAAAAAGGGCTTCCTTCACATGTCTCCTAAAAGTATTATAGTTGCTTATTTCCTTGACATCTGTTGGAAGGGCGTTCCACAGGGCAGGTATCACTGCCGAGAAGGCCCTCTGCCTGGTTCCCTGTAACCTCACATCTTGCAGTGTGGGAACTGCAAGAAGACCCTTGGAGCTGGACCTCAGTGTCCAGACTGAAGGATGGGGGTGAGGACGCTCCTTCAGTTATACTGGGCCAAGACCCTTTAGGGCTTTAAAGGTCAGCACCAACACTCAGAAATGGAGTGGGAGCCAATGTAGGTCTTTCAGGACCAGTGTTATATGGTCTCGGCAGCCACTCCCAGTCACCAGTCTAGCTGCCGCACTCTGGATTAATTGCAGTTTCCAAGTCACCTTCAAAGGTAACCCCACATAGAGCACGTTGCAATAGTCCAAGGAGGAGATATCGAGAGAATGCACCACTCTGTGGAGACAGTCTGTGGGCTGTTAGGGTCCAGGGAGTCCTCCACACCCACCCGCCCCCTGTCCCCCAAGAACAGTACTTCTGTCTTGTCCCTATTCAACCTCAGTCGGAAGTGGGATAGTTTAACTGCAGACTCAATTCTGAATATAGTTTCATAGCAGGCTAAATTACATTCCATGAAAAGAGGTGGGGGAGCTTTAGCCTTGTCACCTGAAAAGAAGTTGGATGGCATCCAGCTGTGACGTGTGACAGGGAGCGACAGCACCCTGGTGCTGGCAGTGTTACCTCTCTCAGGGACAGGGCAATGGGGTGGCAAGTGTGAAGTGTGAATCCCATAAGGGTTTGGGTACCTGTGAGTCCAAAATCAACCAGCCAGAAATTCCCTAAATTATCAACAGCCTTGCCCCATCCTGCTGACCAGCAGTGCCACTCCTGCCAAGGGGATATTGCATCCAGTGGCGTAGCGTGGGTTGTCAGCACCCGGGGCAAGGCAAGTAATTTGCACCCCCTAACCCGTGGATTTGCGCCCCCTAACTCTAACCCCCAGATGTTGCGCCCGGTGCGGCCGGCCCCCCCTGCACCCCCCACGCTACGCCACTGATTGCATCCATTCTGCCCTACTGTCTTGCTGATGATGATGTCATTTCCTGGAAGCCAACCAATAAGCATGTCTATAGACCACAACTCAGCTTGGACTTTTGCATTCACCTGCACCAAATGGAAGATATTCTTCTCTGTCCACAAATTGTCCATTCTTGTCCAAGAAATGATTCGGGTTGAACTCTGCAGGAGTCTCCCATCGTGTTGGATCAAGAAGAACAGAGCGCAGATCAAAAAGAACGGCAGTCCCCTGCAAATAAGAAAGAATTAACTTGGAATGCATTCAGATCAGCATTCAGACCAACAGGGGATTCTCCCTCACTCTCCCAGGACAAATCTTTACAGAGTTCAAACTGAATGGAGTTTGGGGGGGACAGGTGGGTATTTAACAGTGGCCATATTCATCCTCAACTTTTTTCTATTAAAAAAAATATTTCTATACAAGCAGAAACACAGCAGGGCCTCCCCCAACACCTGTTTCAAAAAGGCCTCGCTGAGACCTTTGGCCACTGCATGCTCCTCTGAGGTGCCACATTACCCCAGGAATAGCCCTAGTGAAACATGTCTGCAGATGGAACTCCTGTTTTAGACTACACAGGAAGTTCCTGCATGGCTGGGGGCTGCAACCTACTCATAGACTCTTGGGATACAGGCGTGCAGTTGTATCACTCTTCTTTACCTTGGGAATGAGAAAACCACGCATCTTCACATCCTTTGTACATTGCCTAGGAGCCCCCATAAATAAGGCATATTTAAAGCGCTGCATTTCATGAATCACAGCATTGGTGTAGGGCAGTTTCTTCTTATCTTGATAGCAGATTGTGTGAGAAGAACCTAAAGCATCTTCTATTTCCTTGTGGACTTTATCTGAAGGAAATTACGGAAACAAAAGTTTTATTTTGAATATATAAACTTCATTCTCCCCCCAGTACTTGGCATGGGCAGTGTTAAAGGGCTAGAGCGGTAGCCAGAAGATCAAATGGAAAACAGATAATCCAAAGTTTGTTTTGTTTAAAGGGAACTGCATAACAAGGAAGATTAGGAGCCTCACATTTCTGGCACAAGTTCATGGGTTTGTTGCAGGTAGAGGTGAGCTTTTCCCCAGCCAGACACCCACAGACTAATGGACAGGCGGAAAGAGCAAATGCCATTTTGCAGCAGTACTTGCGCTGTTACATTAATTAGCGGCAGAACGATTGGGTGGAGAAGCTAGCACTGGTAGAGTTCACGTACAATAATGCTCAACATGTGTCCACAGGGAGGAGTCCCTTTCTTGCCAATTATGGGTGTCATCCCAGGGCCTTTCCAGGGTGGGAGGAGGATGAATTGAGTGTACCAGCTGCAGAACAATTTGCACAAGAGATGGAGGCCATGCACCAACAGCTCAAGATGACTCTGGAAAGAGCCAAGGAAGTGTACAAGAAGGTGGCGGACAAACAGGAGACTGGGAGAGGTTATCCAGGTGGAGGACAAGGTGTGATTGTCATCTCAGGGGCTGCCCCTGAGGGGGTGTGCAAGAAACTGCAGCCTAGGAGCATGGGTCCCTTTGAGGTGACACAGCAGGTCAACCCAGTAGCGTTCAGGCTGAAGTTGCTGGATAACATGAGGTTACATCCGGTGTTTCACAGGTCTTTGCTGTCGCCTTACAGGGAGGGGCACAGCTTCCTGGAGAGGGAGCAGGGGGTTCCCACCCCACCATGCATAGAAGAAAGGGAACTATGTAATGAAGTAACTGAGATACTTGACTCTAGGTGGAACAGACACCAAGTAGAGTACCTAGTTGCCTGGGAGGGGGCTCCCAGTTCAGAAAATGCATGGATCCCAGCAGGGTACGTGACTGAGAAGAGAAGTTCCTCACTCTTTTCCTGCACAAGCCCAAACCCCCAAACTTGTTTTTTGGGGAAGTGTTTGGACCCACAGAGGACAAGGGGGACTACGAGGGATTCAACCCTCAGGGGAGAGGAAGGGAATAGGGGACGAAGTTGCCGAGGTCTCTGATGAAGAGGAAACTTCCTGGGATTTCCCGCCAGGGCCGGGATGGTCAGGGGGGCAGTTTTTGACTCCACAGAGGAGGAGGACGATTCATTCCTCGGGTTCCCACCCTCTCCTGCCAATGCCAGTGATTGGGAAACTGCTCTAGACTCCACCGATGGGGCAGTTTTTTTTTAAGGGGGTTGGATGTCAGGGGACTGCCATCGGAACAGGGGAGGGAAGCAGAGGCACTGTTGGGATACAGGGAGCCACCAAAACTTCAGAGGAGCAGTTCCACATCCAGTAGTGGGGAAAGCCACACCTTCCATGGAGAAGAGAGGGAAGGGGCCAGCCAAGAGAGGAAAGGGCTCGAGGATGCTGCTGAGAGCCCAAGCACCTCACTTAGCCCGGCTGGCCAGGAGGCACACAGGCTACTTCGGTCGCCCAGCTTGCGCAGAGGGGTGAAACGCAAGGAGGGGAGGAGGAGGCTTAGGATGCCAAAGTTCTTATGTTGGGGGAGAAGCTGAAAGGGGCCACTCCTGGATTCTGCAAGTGACTAAGATGGACATTAACTTTTTAGATCTGCACTGTAAATAGTTTGCACAATAAAACCTGTAAAAGACAGGTTGGAGTCCTGCCTGGTTACTCATGAACCACCACCACCAGCACCTGACATTAAATAACTGAAGAAATGTTATAGTTACGGTAAATGAAAATCTAAGCAGGAATTTGCACAGCCGGTGGAAATTGAGGAAAGGATGGGGAAATTATGTTATTGTTTCTTTTCTCTCATTCCTTTGCTGTTAACAACTTGAACAGGGAGTGGGAGATAATCAACTTTTAAATTTGTTGTAAATTTGAATTAATTTACCGTCAATTTCCTAATTTTTTTGGAAAATCAATAACAATTAATTGACACAAGAATTACAGCCCACTCTAGAGATCAAAAGAAGCCCTGCACAGGTCTCCCTCTCTCACCTTGGATATCTGGATGACTTGCCAGGAGGAGAAGTGCCCATTTCAGAGAACTGGTGGTTGTGGATGTCCCTGCTACAAAGAGCCCGAAAATATTAAAAGCCATGTTTTCTTCATCATAGGTGGACTCTGGGTCATTTTTGCTCTGATTTCGAAAATGGGGAAAGTGACAAGTCATTTACATGCATTACAATCTGTCCTTCAGCACTTATTTTATCTTACTCCCCCTGCTCCTATTAGCATACCACCAACACATGCTTCATGCGGGGTGAGGTGTCTTCTTACACTGCCTGAGGTGACATAGGAAGGTGCCACCTCCACTGCCCTGCTGTCACTGCCACCTCCCTTATTTTGGTTACACAGCAGTGCCACAATGTGGTAACAACAACAGTGAGGACAGTGGGATCTTGCAAGCGTTTGGTGAAATCTTGCAGGAAGCTGCCACCGCTCCACTTCTCCACTAGTGGCTGGCTAGGATGCCTCCTGTTGGCATTCCACTGCCCAAGGCAGCTGCCTCAGCCTACCTCATGGGTGGGCCGGCCCTGTGCTTCGTAGCTGGTTGTGACAAAAGATCCATGCACACATTCCTGTGTACACAGCGGTAGCTGCTGGTGCTGCATTTGAGAATCTGCGGGTTGGGGTAATAATCCAACACTGGCAGGTGAAGAGGGATACAAAAGAATCTCTCTGGCAGCAGATATTCAAAATGTGCATTACTTAGCACTAAACATATTTAATCATTCTTTAGTCACCATAGAGTATTCAAAGATTGTTCCAAGGAGGCAAGATGAAAAAATATTTTGACCTTTCTAGTGTAGGAATAAATGAGGTAGGAGTTTGAAGTCATATTTAGTTTAGGAACATTTTCTTTAGAATTTGTTTGGTCCCCTGCTGATGAAAGTGAAAGTGCATCCTCTTGCTATGCATTGCAATGTGTAATGAAACAGCTGCCACAATCCACTTGGTGAGTTGGCCATTCATACTATTTGGGCACTCTTTGAGAGCCAGTGTGGTGTAGTGGTTAAGAGCGATAGACTCGTAATCTGGGGAACCGGGTTCGCATCTCCGCTCCTCCACATGCAGCTGCTGGGTGACCTTGGTCTAGTCACACTTCTTTGAAGTCTCTCAGCCTCACTCACCTCACAGAGTGCTTTTTTGGGGGGGAGAAAGGGAAAGGAGATTGTTAGCCGCTTTGAGACTCCTTCGGGGAGTGATAAAGCGGGATATCAAATCCAAACTCTCCATTCTCACTGTTTGGGCACCACAGGCAACATTTCAGTGGTGAGTATGTTCCCATGAGTTTTACGGGGGTTTTCAAACGTATTTGCCCACTGCCCTGTTGGATCCATCAACTGATCTCCAGTGCCCACAACCCTAATAATAATAAAATTATTCAGAATAGTGGTTTGCACAACTCAATAAGAAAAATAATAATCCAATAAATCTGGGGAAAAGTAACTCAATGTCATTTTCAACTGAGATTCAGGAAAAAAAATATTGGTGTCCTTGGAAGAGATTAGCATTCACTTATAACAGGGAATATAATGATTCCTTGGATGAGCAGCATTCAGTTTCAAAGCAGATACTTACTTTTTCCATCTGAAGTAGATAGAAATCAATGAAATCCTGTGGCTCATACAGGGACTGATTCTCCTTATGCTTCTCTATCTCCTCCTTTGCATATGAAAACACCATCTCTGAGCAGGACAAGGCCTTCTTGTGGGGCCCTGGGAGATGTTTCACAAGCCATGGGAATGCTTCATACAACTAAAGGAAAGATAGCAAAAATGCCGTCATTACCATGAGGAAGCTTGGTCATGTAGTTCATGAGTCAATTCATTTGAATTAGCACTTAAAACATGACCCAAATTATTCTTCAGAGCTAGCACATTAGTTTGAGTCTTCCTGAGAAGAAGGTAGGTGTCTGCAGGTTCTCTTGGATCTCACAATGACTGGTTCTGGGAAATATCTCTAGCCGAATATGTGAAAGAAAACTAGGGTCAAAGTATTTTTCTAGCTCCCAGGCTTCATTCAAAACTGGGCACAATCCCAGGCCATTTGTTAGGAGGTGGGAGGTGGCTAGAGAATACAGATTCGAAAGAAGGGGGTGAGGGCCCTAGGCAGAATGCCCCCGTGTGGACCTCGCCTCTCCTGGACGCCGTCTCTGATCGCGCACTAGTTGCAGCAATTTGGAATAATTAATTACAAAAGAAGCAAATGCACATATTTCAAGTGAAGAAGGGGAGTGAAGTCTGCTAATTTAAGTGACCTCTGCGAAAGAAGACGATGGGCTGGAGAAACAGGAATATTTTACGATGAAGATACACCAAAGGCGGGGTATGTTGACAATGGGGCTGAATGGGGGGGGGACCTTTTTTACTTTCCTTCTATGTGATTTACAAGAACCCCTCCTCATTAGAACCGTCGGTTGAACTGACCCAAGCAGGATGATTAAGGTCTGTGTGGAGATAAACTTTAACCAAAGAAGAAGCAATAAGAGCTTTTGGGAATGAGAGCTTTAACCGAGAAGCAATAAGAGCTTTTGGGAATGGAGCAGCAATTAATTCAGAGTCGCCATCTTGCCAAAGGATTTATAGCTGGGAGGAAGAACGGATTTGTTTTCAGACTGCATTCCTACTGAATCTCCTCAGAGGTTTTGAGAAAGGAGGTAGATTGGTGAAAATTAATGACACTAAGACTGTTTTGATGTATGGAAGTGATGTTATATGGAAAACATCTGGATATGGCTACAGGATATAAAAAAATAATATCCACGCAGGATTACAAACTGTTCTAACCAGCTTGTGGAGACTATCAGAGGTCACAAAGAGAAAGGAAAAATATATGAAAATAACAACAAGAGATGTGGAAAAATAATAAGAAAGGACTGGATAGTACTGTGAACATCATAAGGTTAGATTTGTGGACATTAAAAGAGCAGTAAGAAGCAAGAAGTTGATTGGATCCCTTCGGAACTTGAAATATGGGTACCCCCAACAAAAAATTAAAATTCGGCTGTGTAATTTGGAATTTATGTAATTTGGTTTGATTTGATGTGATTGGTCGGTTAATAAAAAAATTATTCTTAAAAACAACAACACAGGAGCTCACCCCGCTGTGGTGATTCGAACCGCCGACCTTCTGATCAGCAAGTCCTAGGCTCTGTGGTTTAACCCACAGCACCACCCGTGATCTCCATTAGGAACCAAGAAAAACATATCACATTCCTTTCTAAAATGGACAGAGGTAATACACAAATATATCTTCATACGCAGCTCAGCACCATCACCCCTCATCACATACCCTTTGAATGTGCCAAAACCTCCACGAGCTGATTGGCCTCCTTTGCTATTTGGTGCTCCATGCCTTTCTTCCCCAGTCCCAGCTTCCGCATAGTAACAATACCAAACCGTCTCTGTTGCCTCCAGGTGTGCCCATTGGAAAATGGAATACCTATGGAAAATCAGTGAGAAATTCTTCTTTACAGAAATTAATGATACAATTAAGTTACCATTCAAGAAGAAACTGAAGTTCATGCCCTTGAATGTGCAAGCTATTCAGTATCTCAAGATTACAATTACAAGACGATGTGAAGTCTGTCTCAGTGTATTTTGCGGGTATCTCTGCAATATAGGCCAGCACTATTTGCTTCACACAATGCCTAACAGAATCTCACTTTCTATTTCCTGTCGTCATTCAGGAAATTATTAGTGATTCACCCAAATGTTTTGGTTATTTGTTGGATAATAGAACAGAAATCAGGTGGTCCCAGAAGGTCCTGCATAAAATGAGAGATCTCTGGACAGGTCTGCCAATTTCTGCCATAAAGACTGAACCTGCAGATATCACATGAGTTTTCTCATAGCGGTAAACGCCTGCTGTTATTTTCAGTCACAACCCCAATTCAGCTAAGTTTTCCACACTATTTTTAAAGATATAATTTGGCTGATGTGTGATGTCAACAAGTTATTTTTCTACTGGCCAAGCCAGACTGGGATTTTATTGGGGATGTTTTCTGCAGCATATTCTTGACATGACAGTAGTGCATTGGTGGTCAATTTATTCTGCTTTGTTAGTTCTGTGATGCTTCCTGAATGCTACCACATTATTACTGTGTGGGGAAGCTATATAACAGGGAAAGCAGGACAATACTGTAACAAGTTTGTGCATTTGTGGTTTTCAGCAGGAAGTTAAGCGATATGACTGAATGGAAATTAACCAGTATGACAACCTCAAATTCTTTGCAGGCACAATTGAAAATGCAGTTGGATATAATACCCTTGAAAGAATTGAGCACAAATCATTATGAATGATCAGTACAAAGTTTACTGGAGGATGCCTAAGCTAGGCTTGCCATATGTTGGGTTAAAAGTCTGATCCATAGTTAAAAGTAGAAGTTGGCAAATGTGTCCTCTTTTTTGTCTTCCAAATATGGCAACCCTAGACTCTTAATAAGACGGTATCTTCAGAAGACCGTCACCTGCGGAGTACGGTGATTGACGATGTATAAAGGGAATGAGATGATCTTGCAGGCATCTTGAACCCAAGTTGTATAGACCTTTCTACACCCAAACCACCTCCTTGAACTTATCACAGTAGCTAATTGGCAGCCAGTGGAATTCTTTCAACAGTGGCTAAAATGTTGGCTATATCCTGCCCATATGAACAGTTGATCCACTTCATTTTTCACCCTGATTAACCTCAAGGGCAGCCCCAAATACAGCACATTGCAGTAATCTAGCCTGGAGGTTGCCAAACCTGGTCCAGAAACCACCTTAGCTATCTTACTAGTCAAAGCTGCCTTGCCTGATGAAGGTGGTAGAAGGCCGTGAGGTCACCTGGGCCTCAGGCAACAAAGATGGATCCAGACACACTTCTAGACTATGAGCTGGTTCTCTCAGGTGAAGTACAGCCCTAGCCATAGCAGGCAACTGACCAATTATCTAGACTCAAGAGCCACCTAACATGCCTCCATCTTACCAGGATTCAGACTCACTTTATTGGTCCTCATTTAACCCACCACCTTATCCAGCACATCCAGAGCTTGCATGGGTTCTCCCGATTCAGATGTTACAGAGCAATAGAGGTGAGCATCATCAGGGTGTTGATGACATCTTGCCCCAAATCTGCTAATCACTGCTGCCAAAGGCTTCATGCAGAAGTTAAAATGAATTGGGGACCAAATGGTAAACTGTGACAAGAGCATAACTGCCAAGGGATTGAAATACAAGCACCCAGTTCTATTCTATGAAACTGACCTGGAGAGAGGATCAGAACCACTATGCAAAATAGAATTGCCAGTGAGCTGCCTCTCCGTTCTGAGGAGGTGACTAAGACTAAATTGGGTGCCAAGCTGGCACCAACACTGTCTCCTCCATTAAGGACATAGAGATGCCAGGTATGAACAAACCTTGCAGGCCCAACCCATTTGAAGGAGTGCCCACTTGCTTCCCAGACCTTGGATGCCAGTCACCCACCTCAATCTCCAAAAGGAAGGTGTGGGGGGTGTATCACTAGTTGGATCAACATCTTAGCTAGCATTTAGCTGCGTGTCTATTACCTATTCTTATGTACCTACTCCACCTTGTAAGCTGTGTCTTGGCAATGTTCTGATCTGATGTAGGCATCAAAGCCTTCAGCAGAAAGAGCAGAGAGTTCAAGCCCTTCATCCAGCGCTGAGGGCCAGGACAGTCAATGCATTGCAACTGCAACAGGAAACAAGCTTCTACCTGCAGTTCAGTCTAACCACAGTGCAGTACAATTCTGACTTCCATAAAGCACTTGTTAGAGTAGACTAATGGAAATTAATAAACCCACATTAGCCATGCCCATTAATTTTAGTGAGTCTTCTCAGATAAGAACTGGCACTGCATAAAACCCCTATTTCCTGTTCAGTACCACATTATTAGAAAACCTTTGTTCTCTTTTTCCAGACAGCCACTTAAATGTTTTCTTCAGGGAAAGTACCAGCAGAAATTCTCATTCTTCACTACTTACCCTTTCCGTTTGCCATAGCCATAAGGAAAGGAGTCTGTGGTCAGTCTTCAAGTTCTTCAGAGTGGTCAATGAGCGCTTCTTTCACTGCTTGGAATCCAGACAGTATTATGAAGGGTTGATATCCTGCCCAAAGGGTGTAAATGTTTCCATATTTCTTTGCCATCTACCATTTGGGTCAAAAGAGAGAAGAGGAATGCTATGTTCAGATAGTTATTTCAACCTAATATGTGAGCTTCAGCCTTCCTCACCTCTTAAGCATCTCACTATATTCTCTTCTCTTGCCAGCAACTCTTTTTCTTTCTTTCTTTCTTTCATTCCTTCCTTCATTCCAACCCATTTGTTTTACTCCCTCCCACGGTGGGTCACAACAGCAGAGGCGTAGCAAGGTCAGGTGGTACCTGGTACAGAATTTCTTTTGTCACCCCCGCACATTGAAATTTTTGGGGAAGGCTACCCAAAGTTGTGGTAAGGAATTAAGAAGAGGATGGAGTTAAGTGGTAAGGAATTAAGAAATACCTCTCTGAGTAATTTGGCTTATAAATGTATTAAACAAACAAACAAATTAAATATTGTCTCGTGTCTTCCCTGGCTACATATAAGCTACAAAAGTCCCATGGCTTTCCTGGGAATAGATAATGATCTCCTGCTACACTGCCAAGTGAACTTGGTGTCCATTCATCTGTTGGAAGAGGAGAAGTGCATAGCATTCTGGGCCATGTTGCATCACACATGGGAAGAGTGGGAGGACAAGCTCCAGAGTATATTGCAATAAACTATTTCATCAGCTCAGCTGTTTGTTTTGTGTGGTGTCTTTCAGATTTAAGCGTCTTTCATCCTGCAGATACAAACAATTTTTTGCATTTTCTCTATGAGAATTGTTGACTAGTAAGTGGTAGCAGGATCAGCCTGTGCACCTTTCCTGTCCCAATGCCATTAGTCTCACAGCTGCAGCTGGTGCTTTCAAATGACTGTCTGATGCTGATTTTACAGACCTGGCCCTTTGCTCTTGCTGGGAGTATTACCTGGCGATTAGCATTTACTGCAGAGATGCAATTTGCTGTATTAGTCTTTGAATTGCTTTTTTTTTAAGTGTTTGTATTTCCAATGAACAAGATGAAGACTTTTCCAGGCTTAACATCTTGAATAGCATACGCAGGTCTGCAACAGATACAGATAAATGCTGCCATGAATGAATGCAGAGTGATCTTTGTGCTCACTCTTTTTAAAATGCATTTTCTTATGTGTTTGTGGTCAGTGCTGTGGGGTTTCTTTTTATATATAATGTTCATATACACCAGAAGTGATGGCTCTAGAAGATTTGAAGGAATGGAGGTAAAGAACGCCAAGGAAGCACATAACATGTAACAGTATACACAGTGGCATATGAAGAGGGGCCAGAGGGGGCAGGTCACCCCGGGTGCCACCCTGGGGGGGGTATCAAGATGGGCCACTGCCTCCCCCCAGCTGTGGAGTGGCGAAGGGCATGCAAGCAGTCAGTATGGGCGCCACTTGCGGCATTCGTATGAGCTGCCGCTCACGCACGGTGTCCATATGGGCTGCTGTCCGTACATAGTCTAATCGGGCTGCCGGGCGGTTCGCCTTACCCTGCCCCTTGGCATACCGCCCAGGGTGATGAAGAGGGTTCCTCCACAACTGACTATGCAACAACTTACCTATTCAATTGTGATATAGAAAAAATAGGGGTGGTTGGTTTTTGCTGCCCAACTCCCCAAGGGGCGGAGTCCCCTAAGTCCATGATGGGTAAGAGATAGAATCATAGAATCATAGAATCATAGAGTTGGAAGAGACCACAAGGGCCATCGAGTCCAACCCCCTGCCAAGCAGGAAACACCATCAGAGCACTCCTGACATATGGTTGTCAAGCCTCTGCTTAAAGACCTCCAAAGTAGGAGACTCCACCACACTCCTTGGCAGCAAATTCCACTGTCGAACAGTTCTTACTGTCAGGAAGTTCTTCCTAATGTTTAGGTGGAATCTTCTTTCTTGTAGTTTGGTTCCATTGCTCCGTGTCCACTTCTCTGGAGCAGCAGAAAACAACCTTTCTCCCTCCTCTATATGACATCCTTTTATATATTTGAACATGGCTATCATATCACCCCTTAACCTCCTCTTCTCCAGGCTAAACATGCCCAGCTCCCTTAGCCGTTCCTCATAAGGCATCGTTTCCAGGCCTTTGACCATTTTGGTTGCCCTCCTCTGGACACGTTCCAGTTTGTCAGTGTCCTTCTTGAACTGTGGTGCCCAGAACTGGACACAGTACTCCAGGTGAGGTCTGACCAGAGCAGAATACAGTGGCACTATTACTTCCCTTGATCTAGATGCTATACTCCTATTGATGCAGCCCAGAATTGCATTGGCTTTTTTAGCTGCCGCGTCACACTGTTGGCTCATGTCAAGTTTGTGGTCAACCAAGACTCCTAGATCCTTTTCACATGTACTGCTCTCAAGCCAGGTGTCACCCATCTTGTATTTGTGCCTCTCATTTTTTTTGCCCAAGTGCAATACTTTACATTTCTCCCTGTTAAAATTCATCTTGTTTGTTTTGGCCCAGTTTTCTAATCTGTCAAGGTCGTTTTGAAGTGTGATCCTGTCCTCTGGGGTGTTAGCCACCCCTCCCAGTTTGGTGTCATCTGCAAATTTGATCAGGATGCCCTTGAGTCCATCATCCAAGTCGTTGATAAAGATGTTGAATAAGACTGGGCCCAAGACAGAACCCTGTGGCACCCCACTAGTCACTCTTCTCCAGGATGAAGAGGAACCATTGATGAGCACCCTTTGGGTTCGGTCAGTCAGCCAGTTACAAATCCACTGAGTGGTAGCATAGTCAAGACCGCATTTTACCAGCTTCTTTACAAGAATATCATGGGGCACCTTGTCAAATGCCTTACTGAAATCAAGGTAGGCTATATCCACTGAGTTCCCTTCATCTACCAGGCTTGTAATTCTGTCAAAAAACGAGATCAGGTTAGTCTGACATGACTTATTTTTCAGAAATCCATGCTGACTATTGGTGATCACAGCATTCCTTTCTAGGTGCTCACAGACTGTTTGCTTAATGATCTGCTCCAGAATCTTCCCTGGTATTGATGTCAGACTGACTGGACGGTAATTATTTGGGTCCTCTCTTTTCCCCTTTTTGAAAATAGGGACAACATTTGCCCTCCTCCAGTCTGCTGGGACTTCGCCTGTTCTCCAGGAATTCTCAAAGATGACTGCCAGTGGTTCTGAGATCACATCTGCCAGTTCTTTTAATACTCTTGGATGCAGTTCATCTGGCCCTGAAGACTTGAATACATCTAAACTAGCGAAGTATTCTTGTACTATTTCCTTAGTTTTTCTGGGCTGTGTTTCCTTTGCTGAATCATTTGCTCCAAATTCTTTAGGTCGGGCATTGTTTTCTTTATCGGAGAAGACTGAGGCAAAGAAAGCATTGAGGAGTTCAGCCCTTTCTGTGTCCCCTGTTTGCATTTCACCATCTTCTCCTCTGAGTGACCCCACTATTTCTTTATTCTTCCTTTTGCTATGAACATACCCATAAAAGCCTTTTTTGTTGCTTTTAACCTCTCTAGCAAGCCCGAGTTCATTCTGTGCTTTAGCTTTTCTGACTTTGTGTCTACACATGCTGGCTATTTGTTTGAATTCCTCTTTGGTGGTTTCCCCCCTTTTCCATTTTTTGTACACATCCTTTTTTAATCTTAACTCAGTTAAAAGTTCTATAGATAGCCACCCTGGCTTCTTTAGGCACCTTCCATGTTTCCGTCTCATTGGTATTGCCTGACATTGTGCTTTTACTATCTCTCTCTTAACAAACTCCCAGCCATCATGAACTTCCTTTCCTTTTAGTATTACTGTCCATGGGATCTCACCCAGCACTTCCCTAAGTTTTATGAAGTCGGCTTTCTTAAAGTCAAGAAATTGAGTCCTAGTATGCTTGGCTGCTCCTTTCTGCTGTATAGTAAACTTCAGAAGAGCATGATCACTCGCGCCTAATGATCCTTCCACTTCTACCCCACTAACCAGCTCATCAACATTGGTTAGGACCAGATCTAAAATGGCTGTTCCTCTTGTTGCTTCTCCCACTTTCTGGACAATGAAGTTGTCTGCAAGGCCAGTGAGGAATCTGTTTGACCTTATGCTCTTGGCTGAGTTTGACATCCAACAAATATCCGGGTAATTGAAGTCCCCCATTACTACTATCTCCCTTCCTTTTGCATGCTTGGCCATCTGTTCCAGGAAGGCATCATCTATGTCCTCCGTTTGGCTTGGGGATCTATAGTAAACTCCCACAATGAGGTCTCTGTTATTCTTCTCTCCCTTAATTTTGACCCAAATGCTCTCACTTTGGCTTTGAGGTTCTAAATCTTGGATCTCTTCACAGGTATACACATCCCTGACATATAACGCCACTCCTCCTCCTTTCTTGTCTGGTCTGTTTCCCCGAAATAGATTGTATCCCCCCATTATTACATTCCAATCGTGGGACTTATCCCACCAGGTTTCAGTGATGCCTATTATGTCATATTTAGTTTGCTGTACCAAGAGCTCAAGCTCATCTTGTTTATTTCCCATGCTTTGCGCATTAGTGTACAGACACTGAAGTCCATTAATCATTCCCCCGTGTCTCTTATTTAAGGATTTTTTCCTCCCACCACTAGGTCTGCGTGCTGTTTGCTCCATTTGGTCTATGACATTTGGATGATCATCTTCATCAATTGATAGACTCCTACCTTCAGGAGCACTGTCTCCCTCCCCCACATTAGTCAGTTTAAAGCCCTCCTGATGAGGTTTCTGAGATTTTTGGCAAAAACATTTCTCCCAACCGTTGTGAGGTGCAGCCCATCGCTTGCCAGAAGTCCATCTTCAAGAAACTGCAGTCCATGATCTAAGAATCCAAACCGTTCCTGTTTACACCATTTGCGAAGCCAGCTGTTCACTTCCACTATTTTTCCCTCTCTCCCTGGGCCACGTCGTTCAACTGGGAGGACAGATGAGATGACAATTTGTGCATTTAATTGCTTCAATTTCCTGCCCAGAGCCTCGTAGTCTCTTTTGATCTTCTGGAGGCTATTGCTTGCAGTGTCATTGGTTCCCACATGAACCAAGAGGAAGGGGTATTTGTCAGTGGGTTTTATGATTCCTTGCAGTCGTTCAGTTACATCTTGGATCTTAGCCCCGGGGAGACAGCACACTTCCCGAGACATCTTGTCAGGCCCACAGATCACTGCTTCTGTTCCCCTCAGTAGGGAATCCCCTATCACCACTACACGCCTCCTCTTAGGTTTGGTCGGGGTTCTTCCATGAGCTGTCCGTTCCAAGGTCGCCTGCACATTGCCTGAGGACTGACTTTGCTGCTCGTCTTCATATACCTGATCGACTGTAATGAGGGAGAGATCCTCAAATGGAGTCTGCTCTTCGTCTTCCATGCTAGGGGAGAGGACCTCAAAGAGATTTTGTATTTCTAAACTATCAGAACGAACCCTGGGCCTCCTACTTCTTTGAGTCACATTTCTCCATATATCTGGCTCCTGTGTTGATGAACTAGCCTCCTTCTCAGGGGAGTCCCCTGTCTCCTCCTTGGTGGAGACGGTGTTCTCTGTTGCTTCCAAGAAGAGCTCCAGCTCTCTAATTCTTTGGAGCGTAGCTACACGTTCCTCCAGTTGCTGGACTTTGTCTTTTAAGAGGGCAATCAACATGCAATTGCTGCAGGTAAAGCTGCCTGCAACCTTTGGCAAGATGGCAAACATTGCGCAGGAACCACAGGCGACTGCAGCTATTCCCTCCCCCTCCATCTTGAGAACGTGTCATTGGGGGTGGCTACAGCGGTCCTCCATCATAAAAAGCATGAAGACAGGACAAATAATTCCCCCCAAAAAACCTAGGTCTCCCCCAACAAACGTTTGAGACTAGCACCCCTAAATCTAAAAGATGGATCAAACTGCGCGCCCCGCTGCCCTGCTACCTCTGATAAGCTCCTCCCACAGCTAATCACCTTCCTCAACAGAAACCCTGCCCCCTCTGACCTTTGCACAGGGAGAACAGCTAATCAGCCACAAAGAAACACACACACACACACACACAAGAAAACCCTTTTGGCTCCTTCTTCAACTGCTGCCCTGCTACCTCTGATAAGCTCCTCCCACAGCTAATCACCTTCCTCAACAGAAACCCTGCCCCCTCTGACCTTTGCACAGGGAGAACAGCTAATCAGCCACAAAGAAACACACACACACACAAGAAAACCCTTTTGGCTCCTTCTTCAACTGCTGCCCTGCTACCTCTGAATGGATGGAGGGAGGGTGCAGTGAAAGCAAGGCAGATATTTATTTTTTCCATTGCAACAGAGTTCCCTCCACTCCTTGTAAGGAGACAAGAGAGACCCAGAACCAAAAAGAAACATCTCTCTTAAGGATTTGCATTTTGGTGTGGAGACGGAGGACATCCCCTCTACAAACAGTCAGAAATTACGTCACACACAAGGTGGGTTTACTGTGGTTGAGGCAAGCCAAGATGTGATATCCCTGAGTATTTAGCAAGTTTTACATAGTTCCAGACACGGTTTAAACAAAACATTAGTATTTGATAAGACAATCAAGATGCCCATCAGACATCCCTCAATGCAGAGCATCTGGGCAAACAATGACAATTAATACAAAGGAGATTCATTGCTATAGGAGAGGAATCCCTTCAGGAACTTTCCTTGACTGCTATCTGCCTACGTGTTCTCAGACAAGGGGGATTAAAGAGGCAGAGGAAATACTGAGAATCTTTAGGAGAGCCAAAATGACTTTTGGATTGCTCTCCTGTACTATTTTAGACCTTGCCAACAAAGGTCCGTATAGTTAAAGCTATGGTTTTCCCAGTAGTGATGTATGGAAGTGAGAGCTGGACCATAAAGAAGGCTGATCGCCGAAGAATTGATGCTTTTGAATTATGGTGCTGGAGGAGACTCTTGAGAGTCCCATGGACTGCAAGGAGATCAAACCTCTCCATTCTGAAGGAAATCAGCCCTGAGCGCTCACTGGAAGGACAGATCGTGAAGCTGAGGCTCCAATACTTTGGCCACCTCATGAGAAGAGAAGACTCCCTGGAAAAGACCCTGATGTTGGGAGAGATGGAGGGCACAAGGAGAAGGGGACGACAGAGAATGAGATGGTTGGATGGTGTTCTTGAAGCTACCAGCATGAGTTTGATCAAACTGCGGGAGGCAGTGGAGGACAGGAGTGCCTGGCGTGCTCTGGTCCATGGGGTCACGAAGAGTCGGACACGACTAAACGACTAAACAACAACTATTTTAGACATGTGGTTTATATACTTACGTATGTGTGTTTTAAAAGATGATGCTGTTATGGTGCTACCCTCAATATGCCAGCAAGTTTGTAAAACTCAGCAGTGGCCAGAGGATTGGAGAAGATCAGTCTACATCCCAATCCCAAAAAAGGGCAGTGCCAAAGAATGCTCCAACTACCACACAATGGCACTCATTTCACATGCTAACAAGTTTATGCTTAAAATTCTACAAGGAAGGCTCAAGCAGTATGTGGACTGAGAACTCCCAGAAGTGCAAGCTGGATTTAGAAGAGGCAGAGGAACCAGAGACCAAATAGCAAACATGTGCTGGATTATGGAACTGGATATGGAACAACTGATTGGTTCAAAATTGGGAAAGGAGTACAACAAGACTGTATAATGTCTCCCTGCTTATTTAACTTATACGCAGAATTCATCATGCGAAAGGCTGGGCTGGATGAATTCCTAGCCGGAATTAAGGTTGCCGGAAGAAATATCAACAACCTCAGATATGCAGATGACATGACCTTGATGGCAGAAAGCGAGGAGGAATTAAAGAACCTTTTAATGATGGTGAAAGAGGAGAGCGCAAAATATGGTTTGAAGCTCAACATCAAAAAAACTAAGATCATGGCCACTGGTCCCATCACCTCCTGGCAAATTGAAGGGGAAGAAATGGAGGCAGTGAAAGATTTTACTTTCCTGGGCTCCATGATCACAGCAGATGGTGACAGCAGTCACGAAATTAAAAGATGCCTGCTTCTTGGGAGAAAAGCAATGACAAACCTAGACAGCATCTTAAAAAGCAGAGAAATCACCTTGCCAACAGAGGTCCGTAAAGTTAAAGCTATGGTTTTCCCAGTAGTGATGTATGGAAGTGAGAGCTGGACCATAAAGAAGGCTGATTGCCGAAGAATTGATGCTTTTGAATTATTGTGCTGGAGGAGACTCTTGAGAGTCCCATGGACTGCAAGAAGATCCAACCTCTCCATTCTTAAGGAAATCAGCCTGAGTGCTCACTGGAAGGACAGATTGTGAAGCTGAGGCTCCAATCCTTTGGCCACCTCATGAGAAGAGAAGACTCCCTGGAAAAGACCCCAATGTTGGGAAAGATGGAGGGCACAAGCAGAAGGGGCCAACAGAGGACAAGATGGTTGGATAGTGTTCTCGAAGCTACCAGCATGAGTTTGACCAAACTGCGGGAGGCAGTGGAAGACAGGAGTGCCTGGCGTGCTCTGGTCCATGGGGTCACAAAGAGTCGGACACCACTAAACGACTAAATAACAACAACAACAACAACATGTGTGTTTACCTTGTTTAATTATCAACATTTATTCTATTTTTTAGACCTTAAAATTCCTATAACAATTGGTAATTTCTGAATGCACATTTTCAACTTTTGTGTGGTTTTATACTAATGCCCTTGTACGTAACACAGCAGCAGTGCCTGGAATCAACAAATTCAGATAATAATAATAATAATAATAATTATTATTATTATTATTATTATTATTATTATTATTTATTATTATTATTTGTACCCCGCCCATCTGGCTGGGTTTCCCCAGCCACTCTGGGCGGCTTCCACAGAAACCAAAAAACACTAAAATATCATACATTAAAAGCTTCCCTGAATAGGGCCGCCTTAAGATGTCTTCTGAATGTCTGGTAGTTGTCCATCACCTTGACATCCGATGGGAGGGCATTCCACAGGGCGGGCGCCACCACCGAAAAGGCCCTCTGCCTGGTTCCCTGTAGCTTCGCTTCTCGCAATGAGGGAACCGCCAGAAGGCCCTCGGCGCTGGACCTCAGTGTCCGGGCAGAACGATGGGGGTGGAGACGCTCCTTCAGGTATACTGGGCCGAAGCCGTTTAGGGCTTTAAAGGTCAACACCAGCACTTTGAATTGTGCTCGGAAACGTACTGGGAGCCAATGTAGGTCTTTCAAGACGGTGTTATGTGGTCTCGGCGGCCGCCCCCAGTCACCAGTCTAGCTGCCGCATTCTGGATTAGCTGTAGTTTCCGAGTCACCTTCAAAGGTAGCCCCACGTAGAGCGCATTGCAGTAGTCCAAGCGGGAGATAACTAGAGCATGCACCACTCTGGCCAGACAGTCAGCGGGCAGGTAGGGTCTCAGCCTGCGTACCAGGTGGAGTTGGTAGACAGCTGCCCTGGATACAGAATTGACCTGCGCCTCCATGGACAGCTGTGAGTCCAAAATGACTCCCAGGCTACGCACCTGGTCCTTCAGGGGCACAGTTACCCTATTCAGGACCAGGGAGTCCTCCACACCAGCCCGCCCCCTGTCCCCCAAAAACAGTACTTCTGTCTTGTCAGGATTCAACTTCAATCCATTAGCCGCCATCCATCCTCCAACCGCCTCCAGGCACTCACACAGGACCTTCACCGCCTTCACTGGTTCTGATTTGAAAGAAAGGTAGAGCTGGGTATCATCTGCATATTGATGGACACCCAGTCCAAACTCCCTGATGATGTCTCCCAGCGGCTTCATATAGATGTTAAAAAGCATGGGGGAGAGGACGGAACCCTGAGGCACCCCACAAGTGAGGGCCCAAGGGTCTGAACACTCATCCCCCACCACCACTTTCTGAACACGGCCCAGGAGAAAGGAGCGAAACCACTGTATAAGAGTGCCCCCAGCTCCCAACCGCTCTAGACGGTCCAGAAGGATGTTATGGTCGATTGTATCAAAGGCCGCTGAGAGATCCAGCAGAACTAGGAAACAACTCTCACCTTTGTCCCTAGCTCGCCAGAGATCATCAACCAGTGTGACCAAGGCAGTTTCAGTCTCATGGTGAGGCCTGGACCCTGATTGGAAGGGATCCAAATGGTCCGCATCCTCCAGGCGTGCCTGGAGTTGTTCAGCAACCACACGCTCAATCACCTTGCCCAAGAATGGAAGATTTGAGACTGGGCGATAGTTGGCCATACTGGCCGGGTCTAAAGATGGTTTTTTAAGAAGCGGTTTAATGACCGCCTCTTTCAGCGGATCTGGGAATGTTCCCTCACAGAGGGAAGCATTCACCACCCCGCAGAGCCCATCGCCCAGCCCTTCCCGGCTAGCTTTTATAAGCCAGGATGGGCAAGGATCAAGGAGACAGGTGGTTGGTTTCACTCGTCCAAGCAGCCTGTCCACATCCTCGGGGGTAACGGATTGAAATTGATTCCATGCAACTTGACCAGACAGGGCTCTAGCACTCTCCCGCCCCAGCCCTGCTCCCACGGTGGTGTCTAGCTCCTTCCGAATATGAGTGATTTTATCTGCAAAAAACTTTGCAAAATCGTTGCAGGAGATCTTGGGGTCTTTACAAGGCCCCGGTGGTAAAGGTGGTTCCGTTAAATTGCGGACCACCTGAAAGAGTCTCCTGCTACTATTTTCTGCAGATGCAATAGAGGCGGTGAAGAAAGTCTTCTTCGCCGTCGCTATCGCCACTTGGTAGGCTCGACGTTGAGCTCTAACCTGTGTCCGGTCAGATTCGGAGTGAGTTTTCTGCCACCGATGCTCTAGCCGTCTCAGCGATTGTTTCATCGCCCTCAGCTCCGAAGAAAACCACGGGGCTGTCCGGGCTCCATGCAATCGGAGAGGGCGCTTCGGAGCCAGACAGTCGATAGCCCTGGTTAACTCTGCATTCCAGCGGGCCACCAGGGAATCAGCTGAAAGGCCATCAACATGGGATAAAGCATCCCCTACCACTCTCTGGAAACCATTTGGATCCATTAAGTGGCGGGGGCAGACCATCCGAATTGGTCCCACCTCCCTGCAGAGGGGAAGGGTCGCGGAGAAGTCCAGTTGCACCAGGAAGTGATCTGACCATGGCACTTCTTTGGTTTCATTTTTACTTAGTGTCAGATCACCCACGTCGCTAGAGGTGAATACCAGGTCTAAGGCATGTCCATGACTATGAGTTGGGCCCAACTTATTCAGGGACAGCCCCATGGAGGCCATGCTTTCCACGAAGTCCCGAGCGGCCCCTTGTAAGGTCGTGTCGGCGTGGATGTTAAAATCCCCTAGGACAACCAAACTAGGTGTCTCCAGGAGAACATCCGCCACGACCTGAAGCAGCTCGGACAGGGAATCCTTGGTGCAGCGGGGAGGTCGGTACACCAAACGGAATCCTGTACTGCCCCTATTGCCCAACTTCCAGAACATGCACTCAGAAAACTGGGTCTTCCCAGTAGGACGCCTGATGCAAACTAATGACTTCCTAAAAATCACTGCAACCCCCCCTCCCCGCCCACATGACCTGGGTTGCTGTGCGTAAGAGAAACCCGGTGGGCAAGCGGCAGCAAGGACGGGCCCATCTGCCTCATTCAACCAGGTCTCTGTCACACAAGCCAGGTCAAATCCTCCATCCACAATCAAGTCGTGGATGGCAGTGGTTTTATTCATCATTGACCTGGCATTACACAGCAACACCTTCAGGTTATGTGGGTTTCCCCTGTTGATTCTTGCCACTTACCATCTGGCTTGGGGCGGGGCCTGGGGCCTCATAAGGACTGTGTGCTGCTTGCTGCCTGCTGCCCAGGAAGACTCCCTGAGTGAGTGCTTGTGGGCCCTGCTTTTGCCACTTACCATCTGGCTTGGGGCGGGGCCTGGGGCCTCACAAGGACTGCGTGCTGCTTGCTGCCTGCTGCCCAGGAAGACTCCCTGAGTGAGTGCCTGAGGGCCCTGCTCTTGCCACTTACCATCTGGCTTGGGGCGGGGCCTGGGGCCTCACAAGGACTGCGTGCTGCTTGCTGCCTGCTGCCCAGGAAGACTCCCTGAGTGAGTGCTTGTGGGCCCTGCTTTTGCCACTTACCATCTGGCTTGGGGCGGGGCCTGGGGCCTCATAAGGACTGCGTGCTGCTTGCGGCCTGCTGCCCAGGAAGACTCCCTGAGTGAGTGCTTGTGGGCCCTGCTCTTGCCACTTACCATCTGGCCTGGGGCGGGGCCTGGGGCCTCACAAGGACTGCGTGCTGCTTGCGGCCTGCTGCCCAGGAAGACTCCCTGAGTGAGTGCCTGAGGGCCCTGCTCCTCCCTGCCACTTACCACCTGGCCTGGGGCGGGGCCTGACAGGCCTCACTAGGACAGTTGTTACTGCCGGAGAGGCACAGAGTGTTTTTAAAATGTTTTTTAAAAATTTTCTTTGGATTTTTTGTATGTGGGGAGTGGGGGTGGGATGGATGTTTGGTTGGGCTTGGGGAATTATTATTTTTTTATTTTGATGTTTTTGTAATTTTTACATTTTTTTGTTTGTATTGTTTTATTGGTTTTGTTTGTTTGTTTAAGGTGTTATTTTGTTTTTAGGGGGAGGGTTCAGGGCTGCCGGGGAGTGGGCCCCAGCCCACAAAATGGCTGGGGCATGTTCCACAGGGGGGGATGCACTGGGACAACCGATCTCAGTGATCACGGGTAGGAGGAGGAGCTACGCTAAGACCAGACCATGTCATTACAGAGGAGGCAGGTTTAGTCGTTGTCTGAGGACTATCCCTGCCTCCGGGTCTGGTCCTGTCCGGATGGATACTAGAATCAGCAAGGGATACCCACGTGACCTGAAGGTGCTGCTGTGCAATGCCAGGTCAATGATTCGTAAGACCACTGCCATCCATGACTTGATCATGGATGGAGGATTTGACCTGGCATGTGTAACAGAGACTTGGTTGGATGAAGCAGACGGGCCTGTCCTTGCCGCTGCTTGTCCACCAGGTTTCTCTTACGCACAGCAACCCAGGTCACGTGGGCGGGGAGGGGGGGTTGCAGTGATTTTTAGGAAGTCATTAGTTTGCACCAGGCGTCCTATTGGGAAGACCCAGTTTTCTGAGTGCATGTTCTGGAAGTTGGGCAATAGGGGCAGTACAGGATTCCTTTTGGTGTACCGACCTCCCCGCTGCACCAAGGATTCCCTGCCCGAGCTGCTTCAGGTCGTGGCGGATGTTCTCCTGGAGACACCTAGCCTGGTCGTCCTAGGGGATTTTAACATCCATGCCGACACGACCTTACAAGGGGCCGCTCGGGACTTCGTGGAAAGCATGGCCTCCATGGGGCTGTCCCTGAATAAGTCTGGCCCAACCCATAGCCGTGGACATGCCTTGGACCTGGTGTTTACCTCTATGGATGTTGGTGATCTGACACTAAGTAAAAGCGAAATGAAAGAAGTGCCATGGTCAGATCACTTCCTGGTGCAACTGGACTTCTCTGCGACCCATCCCCTCTGCAGGGAGGTGGGACCAATTCGGATGGTCCGCCCCCGCCACTTAATGGATCCAAATGGTTTCCAGAGAGTGGTAGGGGATGCTTTATCCCATGTTGATGGCCTTTCAGCCGATTCCCTGGTGGCCCGCTGGAATGTGGAGTTAACCAGGGCTATTGACTGTTTGGCTCCGAAGCGCCCTCTCCGATTGCATGGAGCCCGGACAGCCCCGTGGTTTTCCACGGATCTGAGGGCAATGAAACAATCGTTGAGACGGCTAGAGCGCCGGTGGCGGATAACTCATTCCGAATCTGACCGGACACAGGTTAGAGCTCAACGTCGAGCCTACCAAGTGGCGATAGCGACGGCGAAGAAGAATTTCTTCACCGCCTCTATTGCATCTGCAGAAAACAGCAGCAGGAGACTTTTTCAGGTGGTTCACAATTTAGCGGAACCACCTGCAACATCGGGGCCCAGTACGGGCCACATGTTCTCCTGCAATGATTTTGCAAAGTTCTTTGCAGATAAAATCGCCCAGATTCGGGAAGAAGTAGACTCCACCGTGGGAGCAGGGCCGGGGCGGGAGAGTGCTAGAGTTCTGTCTAGTCAAGTTGAGTGGGATCAATTTCAATCTGTTACCTCCGAGGATGTGGACAGGCTGCTTGGACGAGTGAAACCAACCACCTGTCTCCTGGATCCTTGCCCATCCTGGCTTATAAAAGCTAGCCGGGAAGGACTGGGCGATGGGCTTCGTGGGGTGGTGAATGCTTCCCTCCGTGAGGGAGCCTTCCCAGACCCGCTGAAATAGGCGGTTATTAAACCGCTTCTTAAAAAACCATCTTTAGATGCGGCCACGATGGCCAACTATCGCCCAGTCTCAAATCTTCCATTCCTGGGCAAGGTGATTGAGCGGGTGGTTGCTGAACAACTCCAGGCACGCCTGGAAGAAGCGGACCATTTGGATCCCTTCCAGTCGGGATTCAGGCCTCATCATGGGACTGAAACTGCCTTGGTCGCACTGGTTGATGATCTCCGGCGGGCTAGGGACAAAGGTGAGAGCTGTTTCCTAGTTCTGCTGGATCTCTCAGCGGCGTTTGATACCATCGACCATAGCATCCTTCTGGACCGTCTTGAGGGGCTGGGAGCTGGGGGCACTGTTATACAGTGGTTCCGCTCCTTCCTCCTGGGCCGTGTTCAGAAAGTGGTGGTGGGGGATGAGTGTTCAGACCCTTGGGCCCTCACTTGTGGGGTGCCTCAGGGTTCTGTCCTCTCCCCCATGCTTTTTAACATCTATATGAAGCCGCTGGGAGAGATCATCAGGAGGTTTGGGCTGGGTGTTCATCAGTATGCGGATGACACCCAGCTCTACCTCTCTTTTAAATCAGAACCAGTGAAGGCGGTGAAGGTCCTGTGTGAGTGTCTGGAGGCGGTTGGAGGATGGATGGCGGCTAACAGATTGAGGTTGAATCCTGACAAGACAGAAGTACTGTTTTTGGGGGACAGGAGGCGGGCAGGTGTGGAGGATTCCCTGGTCCTGAATGGGGTAACTGTGCCCCTGAAGGACCAGGTGCGCAGCCTGGGAGTCAGTTTGGACTCACAGCTGTCCATGGAGGCACAGGTCAAATCTGTGTCCAGGGCAGCTGTTTACCAGCTCCATCTGGTACGTAGGCTGAGACCCTATCTGCCTGCGGACTGTCTCGCCAGAGTGGTGCATGCTCTGGTTATCTCCCGCTTGGACTACTGCAATGCGCTCTACGTGGGGCTACCTTTGAAGGTGACGCGGAAACTACAACTAATCCAGAATGCGGCAGCTAGACTGGTGACTGGGAGCGGCCGCCGAGACCATATAACACCGGTCTTGAAAGACCTGCATTGGCTCCCAGTACGTTTCCGAGCACAATTCAAAGTGTTGGTGCTGACCTTTAAAGCCCTAAACGGCCTCGGTCCAGTATACCTGAAGGAGCGTCTCCACCCCCATCAGTCTGCCCGGACGCTGAGGTCCAGCGCCGAGGGCCTTCTGGCGGTTCCCTCACTGCGAGAAGCAAAGCTACAGGGAACCAGGCAGAGGGCCTTCTCGGTAGTGGCGCCCGCCCTGTGGAACGCCCTTCCAGCAGATGTCAAAGCGATAAACAACTATCTGACATTCAGGAGACATCTTAAGGCAGCCCTGTTCAGGGAAGTTTTTAACGTGTGACATTTTACTGTATTTTTGGTTTTTATGGAAGCCGCCCAGAGTGGCTGGGGAGGCCCAGCCAGATGGGCGGGGTATAAATAATAAATTATTATTATTATTATTATTATATTCCAGTATCCATCTGGTCAAGGCCAGACCTGGAGGCAGGGATAGTCTTCAAACAACGACTAAACCTGCCTCCTCGGTAATGACATGGTCTGGTCTTAGCGTAACTCCGCCTCCTGCCCATGATCACCGAGATCGGATGTCCCAGTGCTTTCCCCCCTGTGGAACTTGTCCCAGCCATCGTGTTGGCTGGGGCCTCACTCCCAGGCAGCCCTGATCCCGCCCCTTAAAAACAAAACACAAACTATACAGAACCAATAAAACAACAGAAAACAAAAACAGAACAATTATACTAAAATTAATCCCCAACCAAATATCCATTACACCCACCCACCCACCCCCAAGAGAAAAAGGGGGGGGGGAAAGAAATACAAATTTAAATTGCCACCGACTGCTTGAGGACATTTTAAAACACATTGGAACAGGGAAGCAATTGCAAAACACTTCCCAGCTTCCCCAAAAGTTTGTTCCAAATAAGGGCCTGGGCCACGCCCCCTGGGCCAGTTGGAGAAGGCCCTGGAAGGGAGCAGGCCCTGCAGTCCTCACCCAGCCGATGGTCCGAGGCTTCCCTGCAGCAGGAGTCCCTTTATAGCTGGGAGAAAGGGCCTGGGCCACGCCCCCTGGGCCAGTTGGAAAAGGCCCTGGAAGGGAGCAGGCCCTGCAGTCCTCACCAAGCCGATGGTCCCTAGTTCACTGAATTTATTAAAAAATATATGTTTATTTTGTATAATTTTTCATTTATTAAATTTTTATTTAGCCACTTTTCTTGACCTTACTACTCATGAAAGTAGTTTATAAAAATTCTGTGTGACCTGAATATGAATGATGCTTCTCTCGCAATGGAACATTGGGGGATTCTTAATTAAATTCAGTTTCAGTAAATGTAGGTTTTTCATCACATTTTGTTCTGTACTTGGTTGTGGCCATGACTTTTACTGTTTTAACCCTTACTATTGTTTAAGGTGAAATATCATAGTTGTTAAGGGAAATAGATAAAATAATTGTTCATATTAGACTGAGTTAGAAATAAGTACCTTAATGAAAGTATCATCATGAAGCTTCACCCCAATCCGCCACAGGCCTCCAATGAGAGGAAGCTGGAGAGGTCCAGGAGGATAGTGCCTATTTGACCAGAGCTGTTTCAGGAAGTGCAGAATCAGAAGAACCACCAGCAGAACAATAAAAAATGCCCCTATTTCCATCCTTCTCTTGCTTTCTCTTTCTCCTGGATACTTTTTAGGATTCCTGGTTAGGTTCAACACTCTTTCTCTAAGGAGATCTTGCTTTCCTCAGAGAAATCAACTTTTCTCTCTCTTTATATACTCTCATATTAAAAAGGAATAAGCAACAAATGTTCTGACATCATATCCAAGTAACCTTGGAATGTGATCCCAAGTCATGTGCTACCGTCAAACACTATAAACATTCTTACATGTGTCACTCAAATGACAGGAAGTCTGATTAATATGAATTGCAATTAGAATTTTGGCCAGTGTAAGACTGATTTGTGCTAAAAACATTGGGAAAATATGTACCATACATTCATGAAATAAAATTGCATATGGAAAAGGCCCGATGCAACTGCCCATGGGAAGCCCTCAGCCCTCATGGCAATAGCCCTTAATATAGCTATTAATGATAAATTAACATGTGCTATTAAGGTAAGACGGGGAATACGCAGGAGACATGGAACGTGTTTGCAGAATTTGTGCTGCTAAAACAGAAAGGGGTCAAACTATCACAAGAGGTGTTGAAATTTTGGGAGGTTGGATAGTTATAATGGAATGGTCTCGGGGATAGGGTGCACATTTTTATTCTTATTTATTATCACTTTGTCAAAATAGAAAATATTATATTTTTAAAAGTAGCAGCTGCTGCCCAAGAATGACAAATGGCTGTTGCGCAGTGGTAGGACGTGAATTGTACATGCAAAAGACCCAGCATCTCAAGATCGGGCTGGACGTGTTCTCTAAAGAAGAAAGGAGGAGGAGGAGGGAGGAGGAGTTTGCGGTGAGTTCTGGCACCTGTTTTTCTAGAAAAATAGTACTGTGTCCTATCCATGGCATCTCCGGGTACAACTGGGACACAGTTTCGTCTGAAGTTCTGGATAGCCACAGCCAGTCAGTGTAGATAAGACTGAGCTAGATGGAACAATGGTCTCATTTGGCATAAGGCCAAATCCTATGTTCAGAATGCTAGGGAGTTATTTTTAAACTGCAGTATTAGGTGCTCAGCTAGAATGTATACCACAGATCAGCAAAGGTACCACCAGGGCTAAGAAGATGCCAGCATGCTTAACAAGCAACGTCGAAGAAGTTATCAGAAGCAAGTAGTATTCCTTCAGAGCATGGAAATCCCATCCAAATAAGAAGAAGAAAAGAGAGCACAAATTTTGCCACAAGTTTCTCTGGAACACAAATGGGCACACTGGGAACCAGGGGGCATACAGTCGAAAGGAGTGTAGTAGTGAAAGTCTGGTTCATCTGCCAGAAAACCTCCCACCGCCAGTGCAAAGCATCCACTGTCCAAAGTGCAGTAATTTGGGGAAGGTTTTTTCACCATTTACTGGATTATCCTCAGGCCAACGGAATCCAAATTCATTGGAGGAAATGTACAAGATCACCGTTCTTTTCCCCCTCTTTGTTTTAAAATTTTGCTTTATTGTTCATTTATACCTATATACAACATGAAATCATAATCGTCTTTTTCAGTCAAATAAACATATCATTGATTACCAAAGTTACATTAAATTTTGGCTATGTATTTTCTTCATGAACATGTAACTTCCCATCCTCTCCATACAGCTATCCTTTTAATTACATATATTAGATAATTTTGTCATCTTTACTTAATAAACCATCTGTGGCGATCACACAGGGTCCCCGGACATTTCACCATCTATTGATCCCTGTGCCACCACTTTATTTCTCGCTGCCAACACCCAGGCCCTACCGGGTCAAATACTGAGTCCAGTCAAGGGTTAACTGCCCATCAACATAAACTTCTGTTTATTGATTGCAGTTTAACAAGCGTGTGGTTTCATAAACTGTCTCAGTCAGTTACAATCATGGGGTGCCTATCCAGACCTATAACTTCCGCTACCTGCTCTCACTCACTAAACCACCTCTCAGATATTTACTTGTCTTCCTAGCTCCTAACTGTTCCTTGAAGGAATGGGTTTCCCAAAACCCAAAACTGACTGTGCAGGAAGTTTTAAACTGCACCAAAATCCCTATTTTTCCTTAGCTAAAATGCATAAACTTGAGCCATTGAGCAAATGCATAACAAGAACACAGCTCTCTCCTTTATCAGTTTGTGACATCAAGGATGACCCTAACTGTACCAGTAGAACAGAGAAAACACGTTTGTGCCTTATCTTATGTTCCCACCACAAAGATGCACAGACCCAAGTCTGGGAAAAACGCCAGAAGCGTGTTCTCGGAGATGATGACCCCTTCCTCCAAGATAAGAGTAGGAAGAGGAAGATCCTTTTATGTTCAGGAGTGCAGGAAGGAAATCCCTTTTATGGTTAAGAGTGCCGGAGCAGGAACATCTGTGACGTCAACCTGCGTGTGCAAGCTGACGTGGCTGGGGAAGGGGGAGAGGGTGCCTGGAGAATATATATACTGCATGAAACTTGTCATTTCTTTGGACTTGCTGTGGACTTGATCACGCAAGTGCCTTCTGCTATCCGGAGAGCAGAATAAACTCTTTCTTTGAACCAACCTTGGTGTCATTTGACTTCCTTCCTCCTGTCCCGGAGCAATGCAGACCCAATCGGTGAACTCAAATAAGGCTACATCCTGACTCAGCTTATTTCGGTACACTAACTCAACCTACCCACAGACTATATCCCAATTCACTCCCACTCCAACCAACCACCCAACTCCCAACGAACTCCCCCTTTTTGCCCCTCCCAGAGCTGGTTTGATAGTCCCTCTGACTCCACCCTCCTGGGTTCTGATTGGGTAACCTGTTTAACTATTTAACCTCCAGCACTCTCATATGTTAACGTCACATACCTCCCCCCTTAAGAAGTTTCGATTCAGGAGAGTTAACTTCTTAAAGTTACACTCCTGATCAAACAGTTTTGTTTTATTTTTTTCCTATAGAATCATAGAATCATAGAGTTGGAAGAGACCACAAGGGCCATCGAGTCCAACCCCCTGCCAAGCAGGAAACAATTGTCTCTGTTCATCCTTCACTCTCTGGTTTTCGTGATAAGGCATCCGGCACAATGTTCAAGGATCCTTTCACACTTTTGATGGTAAAATTGAAATCTTGTAGTAATAGGACCCACCGCAGCAACTTACTTTTACTCTTCATCAATCGCAGCCATATCAATAGTGAGTGGTCTGTACATAACACAAAGCCTCGTTCCCAGATATACGGCTTCAATCTTTGAAGGGCCCACACAATTGCCAAGCATTCTTTCTCAACCATCGAGAGGTGCTTTTCTCTAGGCAGTAACTCCCTCTGGTCCTGGCTGGCATAATACAGCCCAAATTCTGGCGTTTGAAGTGTCTGTGAACACAGTGAATTCTTGGTTGTAGTCTGGCACTGCAAGAACGGGTCCTGACATCAAGGCTCCTTTCAATGCGCCAAAGAACTGCTGACAGGCTGATGTCCACTTGACTTCGTCTGGCTCCTTCTTGCGTGTAAGGTCGGATAACGGTGCTGCTAGTTCCCTGAAGTTTGTTGTTTTTTTTTAAATCATATTTATTATAATTTCCCATAATAACAGAATAGAAAAGATAGAAAAGATAAAGAAAAGAAAGAAATAAAAAGACCAACTTTAAACCCTTATTTTCATAGCCTTCTTTCTGGGACTCCCTCCTTCCCCTCCCGACTGTATTCCCCTTTCCCTAATTTGGTTCCACAAGCTCTCATTCCCAGTTTAAACCTAATATGTTGTACCTATTAGCCAATTTAGATTACAATCTTAACATCACTCCTCATCTTTAACAAAATAGAAAAAGAAAGATTTTTCCTCCAAGATCTACCCCGTTTCCTCCCACGAGTTCCCCCCCCTTTTTTTTTTCAAAACATGTTAAATCAAAATAGAAAGATAAAAGATAAAAGATAGCAGAAAATTCAAAAATTTGGTTACATAGCCTTTGGATTCTAGAATTCCCCCTCCCTTCCCCGGTTTGGATTCCCCATTTCCATCAGTCTATGTGTTGTCGGCCTGGAGGTCTCAAGTCCACAGCCAGATTTTTCTCAATCCATCTTGCCGGTTTTCTTTAAATTTGCTTGTTTTGATGATGTTTAACTTCAAAAATCCAGACTTATAGAGGCCTTTAATTTTCCTTAGTCCTTATTACTCCTCCCATTGTTCTTTCTGTGACGTAGTTGGTCCTTTGCTCTTTTGTTTCTTGCTTTCTCAGGTTTCTGTCTTGTTCAGCTGCAAAACCATTCTTATTCCGAAATCTAGTATCTCTACAGAGGTTTGTTATTCAGGAACAAAAACTTACGTCCAGTTCCTTTCTTGCTTCAATAGAAAAATTCTATTGTATTGTGAACACCTCTGTAGACAAAAGAGTAGTTTTCCACATACGCCACTTGTAATGTCCCGAAGCCCCTCTAGGGGGGTTGCAATAACTTTGTGTCCTCTAATCCAAAAGTCAAATTGTTGTTTCTTTTTCCCTCTGACATTTTGTATCCATATTTATGTCCAATTGTAACAGAATTAACCAGCAAAATACTTGTAACAGAGTCCTCTTTATATTCTCAAGATTTGACAGCTACTTTGACAGCTGTCAAATTCTCCGTCTCTCTCCACCAGGTTCTCCGAATCGCCCCGGTTCCCAGGGGGGGGGGGTTGCCTTTTCCCTCTTCGACTTTTTCTCCTCCAGCACAATTCTTATTCTTATAGTATCCCATCGTGGAATTGATCATCTTTGTCAGCAATAAACTTCTGAATCGATCTTGGTTTCCCAGTCCTTGTTTTAGCATGTTTACAATCAGGGAGGGGACTGACTTCCTTTTTAGATCCCCCCCGCTCGTGCCGAATCCGAAAAAAATTCCTTTTTTCCTCCTTTTATGCCCGGTTACCCAATTACTCACGGGTTGTTGTTAAATGTCCGAATTTCCAATGGAAGAAGCCAGCGCTCTCCGACGAATGGCATGCGGCTGCGCTCGGCAGGGGAAGCGATGGACTCTCAGCACCACGCCGCTCCCCGGCACCCGATCCGTAGCCTTTAAAAAGGCTCCTTCACGAATCGGGAGGGCGTTAACGGTACCAGCCGAGTCCCCATGTCCACGGGCTCCGTGCCCGTGGTTTTTGAGGGTCCCCGCGTCGCCGGCGCGGTAGGACCCAGCCCCTGCCCAGCAGACTCCCTCCGGAGCTCGGAGGGAGTCCGCCATTCGGCGATGGCGCCAACCCGGAAGTCTAGTTCCCTGAAGTTTGGAATAAACTTCCTATAGTACCCTGCTAGTCGTAAGAAAGCAAGTACCTTCCTTTTGGAAGTAGGGGTAGACCAGGTGGAAATGGCCTCAACCTTTGCCTCTACTGGTTTAATTATCCCTCCTCCGACCATATTTCCTAGATACTGTATAGTCACACCACCTATCTGGCATTTGTTCGCTGTGATAGTCAACCCTGCCTCCTTAAGTCGCTGTAAATGTCTTAAATGTACTTTATGCTCCTCCCAGGTCACACTGAACACTGCAATATCTGCTAAATAGGCAACTGTGCACCTGCTCAGTCCATTTAGAATCTTGTCCACTAATCTTTGGAACGTGGTGGGCACATTTTTTCACCCAAATGCCATAACTTTGAAGTCATAGAGCCCTAAGGGACTTCTAAATGCTGTCTTCTCTTGGTCCCTCGGATTCATTTTGACCTGATAATATCCTTTGGTCAAATCTAAACACGTGGTCAAATCTAAACACGTGATGTAATGACATCGCCCAATGGTCTCTATCAGATTATCCAATCGTGGCATGGGATACGCATCTGCTTTGGTGACATGGTTCAGTTTTCTGAAATCCAAAGAAAAGCATACCGATCCATCGGTCTTGTCCAATAGCACTATAGGGGCTGCCCCAGGGCTTTCTGAAGGTGCAATAATTCCCGCTTTTAACATGTCCCGCACCTCATTGCCAACCTTCTCCACATACCCTCCTGTTATATGGTAGGGGTTCACAGCAATGGGTTTGGCTTCCCCTGTGTCTATCTGATGTTCCACACCCTTGGCCACTCCTGGAATATTACGGAATAAGGATTCGTATTCCTGCAAGATCTGTTTTACTTCCTCTTGCTGTTTAAGGGTTAAAGTCGGAGCCAATTTTATGCCCTTTAAGCTACCCTGGGACTCTCTCTTGTCCGCCCCCCTCCCCCCCCCCCAGCATGGTATGTCTGGTTCACCTGGATCCTCTCGCAGGGCATACAGTGCCCAGTTTTCTGTTCTAAAATAAGTTTTGATCATATTTACATATTTCTTGCTGGATCACATAATTTACTTCATTCATTTTGGCTATAATTTTATATGATCTTTCACAAGCTAATTGTAGTTTAGCTGAAGAAGGAGCAAAAGGGGTTTTCTTGTGTGTGTGTTTCTTTGTGGCTGATTAGCTGCTCTCCCTGTGCAAAGGTCAGAGGGGGCAGGGTTTCCGTTGAGGCAGGTGATTAGCTGTGGGAGGAGCTTATCAGAGCTTGCAGGGCAGCAGCTGAAGAAGGAGCAAAAAGGGTTTTCTTGTGTGTGTGTTTCTTTGTGGCTGATTAGCTGCTCTCCCTGTGCAAAGGTCAGAGAGGGCAGGGTTTCTGTTGAGGCAGGTGATTAGCCGTGGGAGGAGCTTATCAGAGCTTGCAGGGCAGCAGCTGAAGAAGGAGCAAAAAGGGTTTTCTTGTGTGTGTGTTTCTTTGTGGCTGATTAGCTGCTCTCCCTGTGCAAAGGTCAGAGGGGGCAGGGTTTCTGTTGAGGCAGGTGATTAGCTGTGGGAGGAGCTTATCAGAGCTTGCAGGGCAGCAGCTGAAGAAGGAGCAAAAAGGGTTTTCTTGTGTGTGTGTTTCTTTGTGGCTGATTAGCTGCTCTCCCTGTGCAAAGGTCAGAGAGGGCAGGGTTTCTGTTGAGGCAGGTGATTAGCTGTGGGAGGAGCTTATCAGAGCTTGCAGGGCAGCGGCGCGTGCCTAGTTTGATCCATCTTTTAGATTTAGGGGAGCTAGTCTCAAACGTTTGTTGGGGGAGACCTATGGTTTTTTGGGGGGGTGTTATTTGTCCTGTCTTCACACTTTTTATGATGGAGGACCGCTGTAGCCACCCCCAACGACACGTTCTCAAGATGGAGGGGGAGGGAACAGCTGCAATCGCCTGCGGTTCCTGCGCAATGTTTGCCATCTTGCCAAAGGTTGCAGGCAGCTTTACCTGCAGCAATTGCATGTTAATTGCCCTCTTAGAAGACAAAGTCCAGCAACTGGAGGAACGTGTAGCTACGCTCCAAAGAATTAGAGAGCTGGAGCTCTTCTTGGAAGCAACAGAGCACACCATCTCCACCAAGGAGGAGACAGGGGACTTCCCTGAGAAGGAGGCTAGTTCACCAACACAGGAGCCAGATATATGGAGAAACGTGACTCAAAGAAGTAGGAGGCCCAGGGTTCGCTCTGATTGTTTAGAAATACACAATCGCTTTGAGGTCCTCTCCCCTAGCATGGAAGATGAAGAGCAGACTCCATTTGAGGATCTCTCCCTCATTACAGTCGATCAGGTATATGAAGACGAGCAGCAAAGTCAGTCCTCAGGCAATGTGCAGGCGACCTTGGAACGGACAGCTCACAGAAGAACCCCAACTAAAGCTAAGAGGAGGCGTGTAGTGGTGATAGGGGATTCCCTACTGAGGGGAACAGAAGCAGTGATCTGTGGGCCTGACAAGATGTCTCGGGAAGTATGCTGTCTCCCCGGGGCTAAGATCCAAGATGTAACTGAACGACTGCAAGGAATCATAAAACCCACTGACAAATACCCCATCCTCTTGGTTCATATGGGAACCAATGACACTGCAAGCAATAGCCTCCAGAAGATCAAAAAAGACTACGAGGCTCTGGGCAGGAAATTGAAGCAATTAAATGCACAAATTGTCATCTCATCTGTCCTCCCAGTTGAACGACGTGGCCCAGGGAGAGAGGGAAAAATAGTGGAAGTGAATAGCTGGCTTCGCAAATGGTGTAAACAGGAACGGTTTGGATTCTTAGATCACGGACTGCAGTTTCTTAAAGATGGACTTCTGGCAAGCGATGAGCTGCACCTCACAACGGTTGGGAGGAATGCTTTTGCCAAAAATCTCAGAAACCTCATCAGGAGGGCTTTAAACTGACTAATGTGGGGGAGGGAGACATTGCTCCTGAAGGTAGGAGTCTATCAATTGATGAAGATGATCATCCAAATGTCATAGACCAAATGGAGCAAACAGCACGCAGACCTAGTGGTGGGAGGAAAAAATCCTTAAATAAGAGACACAGGGGAATGATTAATGGACTTCAATGTCTGTATACTAATGCGCAAAGTATGGGAAATAAACAAGATGAGCTTGAGCTCTTGGTACAGCAAACTAAATATGACATAATAGGCATCACTGAAACCTGGTGGGATAAGTCCCACGATTGGAATGTAATAATGGAGGGATACAATCTATTTCAGAGACAAGACAAGACAAGAAAGGAGGAGGAGTGGCGTTATATGTCAGGGATGTGTATACCTGTGAAGAGATCCAAGATTTAGAACCTCAAAGCCAAAGTGAGAGCATTTGGGTCAAAATTAAGGGAGAGAAGAATAACAGTGACCTCATTGTGGGAGTTTACTATAGATCCCCAAGCCAAACGGAAGACATAGATGATGCCTTCCTGGAACAGATGGCCAAGCATGCAAAAGGAAGGGAGATAGTAGTAATGGGGGGACTTCAATTACCCGGATATTTGTTGGATGTCAAACTCAGCCAAGAGCATAAGGTCAAACAGATTCCTCACTGGCCTTGCAGACAACTTCATTGTCCAGAAAGTGGGAGAAGCAACAAGAGGAATAGCCATTTTAGATCTGGTCCTAACCAATGTTGATGACCTGGTTAGTGGGGTAGAAGGGGAAGGATCATTAGACGCGAGTGATCATGCTCTTCTGAAGTTTACTATACAGCGGAAAGGAGCAGCCAAGCATACTAGGACTCAATTTCTTGACTTTAAGAAAGCCGACTTCATAAAACTTAGGGAAGTGCTGGGTGAGATCCCATGGACAGTAATACTAAAAGGAAAGGGAGTTCATGATGGCTAGGAGTTTGTTAAGAGAGAGATAGTAAAAGCACAACTTCAGACAACACCAATGAGACGGAAACATGGAAGGTGCCTAAAGAAGCCAGGGTGGCTATCTAAAGAACTTTTAACTGAGTTAGGATTAAAAAAAGATGTGTACAAAAAATGGAAAAGGGGGGAAAACACCAAAGAGGAATTCAAACAAATAGCCTGCATGTGTAGACACAAAGTCAGAAAAGCTAAAGCACAGAATGAACTCAGGCTTGCTAGAGAGGTTAAAAGCAACAAAAAAAAGGCTTTTATGGGTATGTTCGTAGCAAAAGGAAGAACAAAGAAACAGTGGGGTCACTCAGAGGAGAAGATGGTGAAATGCAAACAGGGGACACAGAAAGGGCTGAACTCCTCAATGCTTTCTTTGCCTCAGTCTTCTCCGATAAAGAAAACAATGCCCGACCTGAAGAATTTGGAGCAAATGATTCAGCAGAGGAAACACAGCCCAGAATAACTAAGGAGATAGTACAAGAATACTTGGCTAGTTTAGATGTATTCAAGTCTCCAGGGCCAGGTGAACTGCATCCAAGAGTATTAAAAGAACTGGCAGATGTGATCTCAGAACCACTGGCAGTCATCTTTGAGAATTTCTGGAGAACAGGCGAAGTCCCGGCAGACTGGACGAGGGCAAATGTTGTCCCTATTTTCAAAAGGGGGAAAAGAGAGGACCCAAATAATTACCGCCCAGTCAGTCTGACATCAATACCAGGGAAGATTCTGGAGCAGATCATTAAGCAAACAGTCTGTGAGCACCTAGAAAGGAATGCTGTGATCACCAATAGTCAGCATGGATTTCTGAAAAATAAGTCATGTCAGACTAACCTGATCTCATTTTTTGACAGAATTACAAGCCTGGTAGATGAAGGGAACGCTGTGGATGTAGCCTACCTTGATTTCAGCAAGGCATTTGACAAGGTGCCCCATGATATTCTTGTAAAGAAGCTGGTAAAATGCGGTCTTGACTATGCTACCACTCAGTGGATTTGTAACTGGCTGACTGACCGAACCCAAAGGGTGCTCATCAATGGTTCCTCTTCATCCTGGAGAAGAGTGACTAGTGGGGTGCCACAGGGTTCTGTCTTGGGCCCGGTCTTATTCAACATCTTTATCAACGACTTGGGTGATGGACTCAAGGGCATCCTGATCAAATTTGCAGATGACACCAAACTGGGAGGGGTGGCTAACACCCCAGAGGACAGGATAACACTTCAAAATGACCTTGACAGATTAGAGAACTGGGCAAAAACAAACAAGATGAATTTTAACAGGGAGAAATGTAAAGTATTGCACTTGGGCAAAAAAAATGAGAGGCACAAATACAAGATGGGTGACACCTGGCTTGAGAGCAGTACATGTGAAAAGGATCTAGGAGTCTTGGTTGACCACAAACTTGACATGAGCCAACAGTGTGACGCAGCAGCTAAAAAAGCCAATGCAATTCTGGGCTGCATCAATAGGAGTATAGCATCTAGATCAAGGGAAGTAATAGTGCCACTGTATTCTGCTCTGGTCAGACCTCACCTGGAGTACTGTGTCCAGTTCAGGGCACCACAATTCAAGAAGGACACTGACAAACTGGAACATGTCCAGAGGAGGGCAACCAAAATGGTCAAAGGCCTGGAAACGATGCCTCATGAGGAACGGCTAAGGGAGCTGGGCATGTTTAGCCTGGAGAAGAGGAGGTTAAGGGGTGATATGATAGCCATGTTCAAATATATAAAAGGATGTCACATAGAGGAGGGGGAAAGGTTGTTTTCTGCTGCTTCAGAGAAGCGGACACGGAGCAATGGATCCAAACTACAAGAAAGAAGATTCCATCTAAACATTAGGAAGAACTTCCTGACAGTAAGAGCTGTTCGACAGTGGAATTTGCTGCCAAGGAGTGTGGTGGAGTCTCCTACTTTGGAGGTCTTTAAGCAGAGGCTTGACAACCATATGTCAGGAGTGCTTTGATGGTGTTTCCTGCTTGGCAGGGGGTTGGACTCGATGGCCCTTGTGGTCTCTTCCAACTCTATGATTCTATGATTCTATGATTCTATGATTCTATGATTCTATGATTCTATGATTCTATGATTCTATGATTCTAGGATTAGGTGACTGTGGGCTCCCTTTTGCTCTGGTAACTATGAAAGTACTCTGCACATGTTCTAAAATGTCCCAACCGATGAGCACAGGGGTGGGAATTTCTTCTGAAAGGGCTACCTGCCACTTCCCTGCCCAGTTTTTGAACCTGACATCTATTTCCACCACCTTTAGGATCTCTGCTTGTTTCAAAATGCCTTCTAATTTTATTAATTTTCCTGGAATTATGGCTTCAGTCCCGATTATCTCCGGGTGGACTATAGTGACTTGTGAACCCATGTCCTTTAACCCGAGATATCTTTTTCCGTCTATGCAGATATACTCTCCAGCTTTCTTTAACAAGAGATTATCTTGTTGAATTGCATAACGGTGCAGGATTTTGGCATCTACTACCTCAGCAGGCTCGGGCCTAGCTGGCATGTTGGTTCCCTTGACAACCTGTCTAGTCTGGCCCTGCTCCACAGGCTGGATACAATATGTCTGTTTTTGTGTGGTGCTACAAATGGACGTTTCTTTTCCTGTTTTACAGTCAAAACTTTTATGACCTAATTTTCCACATCTCCAGCATGAAATGTCTTTGGGTCCTGCATAACTTGTTTTATTGACTTTTCCCTCAGTAAACTTTGTATGGGTATGTGCCTTCTCATGGTGGCTTTTTGATGAGGGGCTACTTCTCTTATCGGTTTCTGAGGTAATTTTTCCTTTGGTTTGCTGAAATTTATTCTTGTTTGTTTCCCAATATCTCCCACCAAATTCTGGCCCATCAAATCCATGGTCTCTGATTTCATTTATTTTATCGGCTAAACCAGCTGCTTCCTCTATTGTCTTGGGGTTCCTTTCTTTTATCAGGTATTTCAATTGGCCATTTATTGTGCAGTAAAATTGCTCCAATGCTATCACTTCCCTAATTTTAGGTACCATGTCTGCATTCTCTTGCTCTAACCATCTCGTGAGGTAAGTTTTTATCTTTGCACCAAAGTTTCCTCCCTCACCTTTGTCACACTTCTAAATTTTTTCCTCAACTGCTCTGAGGTAATCCCAAAGCGGGTGTATATTAACTGCTTGTACAAGTCATTTGTGTGTATATTTCGGCTAGAGGGCCACTTATTCTAGCTCTCAAGATCATCATTTTATCTTCCTCTCTCACTTGAAAATCGTGACATGCCCTCTCGAAGGATACTAAAAATGCTTCTGGGCTATCCTTATCTCTAAACTCAGGAAAGCATTTTAAATCTATCTTCATTTGATTCTGCCCATCGGTGTTACTACTATTATTTTGATTTTCCTAAACCTTTAATTCCAACCGTCTCATCTCTAACTGAAACCGCTGCTGTTCCTTTCCTGCTCAGCCCTCAATTTTTCTTTTTTCAATTCTTGTTCAGTTCTATTTTTCTCAAGCTCCAATTTCAAGTTATATTCTTGTACTAATTTCCACTTTTCAAAATGCTCTGAGAACTGTGGAACGTCTACTTCAGGTGGGGTTTTAGTCATCTCTTCTATTCTCATTTCCTCCCCCTGGGGATTCCCATTTTCTTCTCCAGAGATTTCGTATGGGTTTTCTCTCACAGGGTGCTTGGTCTTCTTGGGGGGCATTATGTGTGAGTCAGTATTTTCACTAATTAATTAAATAAGAGAATTTTACTCTCAACCCTGTTCCTCCTGGCTTGGCTTTTCAAGACCCTGGTCCCCAAAGTATGCTTTAGGTTTTTGCCTCTAACTGTGCTGGTCCCGTGGGTTACCTGAGAGGCAAGGTCCAAGTCCGGTCCATAGTCAAAGGTGCAATGGGAAGGCAATCCGTAGTAGTGAAGGAAGGTGAGGACAGGTGACCTCACCTAGGCCCAAAGTCACCCCCCACCAAAGCAGGCTCAAAGCTTCTCAAAGCTTTTCAAAATCATTTTCTCAGCAGCTAAGCATCAGAAACATTCCACTTGCTGTAACTAAAAAGATTGCAACAAGGTAGAGAACAGAGCCCATTGTCTTCTCAGGCCTTTCTCAGAACCACATTGCAACTTGCTTTCTCTCCGGGAACCATGCCAAAGCCAAGAATGAAACAACTGGAACACACTGAAACCCCCTCACCCCCTTTCCTGCCAAGAGTCCACAATAGTCCCAAGACAGCTTTCTGTACATGCTCAGGAACCTCAACATGGGGCAGGACTCCTGAGGGAGGAGAAAGGAGGAGGGAACTGGAAAGGGGTATATATGCTTGTGCATGTGATTGTGAACTCGTGCATGCTTTTTGTGACTTATCACACTTGCTCCTTCTACCAGTTCATGGATGGTAGAAATAAAACCTTTTTCTCCGAAACTATTCCTTGAGTGTCTGTTGACTTCCACTTCCCTTTCCCAGGTGCAATATTTTCCCCACCCGAGGGCAAAGCCTCATAAGGCTACATTTCTTGGTGCGTTGGCCGGGAAAAACAGATTCCCTGAGGATAAGGGATGTTGGGTACAAGGCGTCCCTGTGGTGAACAGCTCGGTTCGTGTCAGCAGTTCCAGTGCACATCCTGCCAAGTTCGTGGGAGGAATTGCCACCCGTTCCTGAGTGGACACACTGCAAGGACCAGAGAAAAAGCAACAGCCGAAGGAAGGTACCTCGAGGAAAAAGGTAGGCTTCACAGGGTATAGGTGGGAGCAAGCTCCACAGGGTTCGGTGGGAGGAAAAAGAGAGTTTGATCAGCTCCGCCAGTAGGGTAGAAGAAGTGCCACTGGTTTTGGTTTTGCCCAGAAAAGCAGCAAAAAGGGTGCTGCTGGGCCCCGGTCGAAGTCAAAGCACTGCCGGTTGTGGTTGGTTGTTGGTTTTGTGCCCAGAAGAAGCAGTAAACAAAGGTGCTCTTGGGCCCCGGTAAAAGTCGTGAAGCGCTGCCCAGTTGTGGTTTTGGTTTTTGGTAAAAAAGGGGATTGGGGGAGGTGCATGGGTTTTCTGAATGTGCGTGTGGGGACACTCCAATGAATGTTTTGAGTGTGTGAGACGTTGGAAGCAACGTCTGGCCTGTGACTGAGTGAGAGAAATTACGTTAGGAGGAGGGAGTGTCCCAGTATCCCAGTAGTGTCCAAGTGTTCCAGGGTCATGGAGAAAAAGCAGTAAAACAACTCCCACGACCCCCCCCCCCGCAATGTTTCCTGGGGGGGGGGACTGGAAAGATGCCACAAAGGGAGAAGATTGGGGATTTTAAAACCTGATGAAAAATAGACTCCAACACTTATGTGAAGTTCCTGACCGTCCCCCATGGCTTAGGAAAAGTAGAACTGTGATTACCCGTGCCGTGCCAAACTGTGCCCTGTATGGCAGCAAGTACAAGTTAGGGGAAAAACCAGCAGTCTTGCCAGACCCAGAAGAGGAAGGAGGAATAATTAGCCCCCCTCCACCCTATGCAGCAACTGCACCAGGGCTAAATGAGGTTCCCCCTACCCAACCCCCAAGCAAAGAGACTGAGGAAGAAAGAGAAGAGGAAGTTGAGAATGGTGAAATTCAGAAGGAATCAGGTGAAATGGACAAGCAGACAGTCCAAAGAGTATTTCAGTATGTGAATTGGCAGAAAGAAAAGAGCAGAAGATTTTAAAGAGCTGCGTGAGATAGAGCCAGTAAGCCAGTGAGCTGGATGTGGCTTCTTGGTTCTAGAAGCAGCACAATGCAAGGATGTGAATTGGCAGACAGAAAGAAACAGAGCAGAAGGCTTTGAGAGCCGCATGGGACAGAACTGTTAAAAAAAAAGAGACAATTAAATAACCAAGGGATTAAAAACCCTAGGATTACAATACTGACCATTGAGGAAATCCGCAAGATACATGCCCTCAGGACAGTGGACAATACTGATGCTGCAATTGAGGCAGCTAAAACTCCACCTTGATGGCCCCGCCCCACCGAGTGTACGACCCCCTGGAGCCATCCGATGCCCAGGACCACAGACCCCCAAGCACCTTAAATCAGAATCCTTCTTTCGAAGAGGACCCAGCCAAAATAATTAGGGGTTTGTCTTCAAGCAGCCAGCAGCCAAAAATGTAATCCCGGAGGGTGTCCACGGGAGTAGCAGAAGCTGGGTGCAGGGCAGGGAGCCGAGTGAAGTCAGAGCTCAGGCAGGAAGGCAGGACAGGGTTCAGGCAGGAACTGGCAACCAACAGTGTTGCTCCTACATCTTGGGACTAGGGCTGGCCAGCTTTTATCTGCCCCGAGGCATAGGGTGGCCCCAAGGCATAGGGCGGCCCCAATCCTCTGGTGACTCGCATCTCCTGGCCTGGAGGTGAGCCCTCCTCCTGCAGAAACTTAGTTCCCTCCACCTCTCTGCCCTGAGGCTCTGCAGCTCAGGAGCGCTGGAGGGTTACCGGACCCAGAGACAACCTCAGCTTCCTCTGACGGGGCTGAGAGTGGAGCACCTGCAGGCAATGGGTCCTCCATCACCTCGGAGGCAGAGCAGACTCAGCTGGTGCCTGCACCTGAGGATCCAGCACAGGTGAGGACCCTTCAGGCTCATGCCCCGGCCCCGGCTCAGCTGGTTCTGGAGGTGGGGAATCCTGTGCAGGCTGGGATTCCTCAGGTTCAGCATCCGAGTCTGAATCCCAGGCCATCATACTAACCTTTCAAGCTCACATCCACTGACCCTGAGCCTAAGCCTCTGCCAGAACAGTCTTTTGAGATCTCTTGCTCTTATTGTGATCTCGGCCTCATGGCAATCTGGGGTTTACCTCAATCACACCCTCGGGCCAGGTAATCACTTCACCGATTTTACCCTTCCCCCTCTCCAGGTGTATTGCTTCCCCTCACAGGCTCTTAGACTAATCGTATCACACCACTGCCACCACTTTTCTGTGGCGATCACACAGGGTTCCCGGACGTTTCACCGTATATTGATCTCTGTGCTACCACTTTATTTCTCACTGCCACCACCCAGGCCCTACCAGGTAAAATACTGAGCCCAGTCAGGGTTAAATTGGAACACAAACTTCTGTTTATTTATTGCAGTTTAACAAGCATGTGTTTTCATAAATGGTCTCAGTCAGTTACAATCATGGGGTGCCTTTCCAGACCTATAAAACATAGGTTTTGGAGTTAATGACACAAGATCACAGTTCTTTGCAGTGGATGTCAGCACAGACAACTTCAAATTCACATTATACTCCAGTATAATGGAGCGAGAGCCAGTGTGGTGTAGTGGTTAAGAGCGGTGGACTCGTAATCTGGGGAACCGGGTTCGCGTCTCCGCTCCTCCACATGCAGCTGCTGGGTGACCTTGGGCCAGTCACACTTCCTTGAAGTCTCTCAGCCCCACTCACCTCACAGAGTGTTTGTTGTGGGGGAGGAAGGGAAAGGAGAATGTTAGCCGCTTTGAGACTCCCTAGGGTAGTGATAAAGCGGGACATCAAATCCAAACTCTTCTTCTTCTTCTTCTTTTTCAGGGTGGAGAAGCCCAAAATCTTGCTCAAACAGAACCAGCATGATCTTTTACCCTAACCCTCCCCCCAAAAAACCAAGCAACCCAATTGCTTCCCAAACAATCATTTAAAAAGGTTTCTCTAAATCTCTGAGCACAGGCAGAGTGCACTGGGTGAAAAGGGACCTGAAAACACCATGTTTGCCCTGGGCATTCTATGTATGCTCTAGTACCCACCCTCAAATCTGGCTTGCATAAAACGTGGTTGTGCCTTACAATCACACACCTGTAGGTAGAGGAGTCATGGTTCCAGAGATCTCGTTTTAGGTGTGGAGTCAAAATTTGGGAGTGGCTTCCCTTCTGACCAATACAGCATTTCTCTGCAGCATTAAACTATGGAATTTGCTCCCAGAAGATGTAGCAATTCCAATCAACTTGGATGGCTCAGAAAGAGAATCAGATAGGTTCATGGAGGGTAAAGCTATCAATGGGTACAAACCACAAGGGCTGTGTTCTGCCTACGCTGTGGCTATGGATATTACTTTCTGGAAATTGTAAGTGAGGAGAGTGCTGTTGCGTTCAGTTTCCTGTTTGGAGGCTTCCCACAGGCATCTGGAGGACTAGACGGGTCCTATCTTGCCTGGTCCAGCAGAGTTCCTCTTATGCCTTCGTACTTTTATTAAGAAACAGCAAAAATAAATGTGCAAGCAACTGACACCTTCACATGGCCAGCAGCATGCTGCCATCCGGTTTGAATATTGTGAGATGGGTTTTACATTAAAAGGGGGAAAGTGTCTATTTTAAGCAATGACAGAAGTTTGAGTAAAGTAGGACTAGAGGGACACTGAGAGGAAAATGGTGCTTTTAAACAAAATCAGAGGTTTGCATTGCAACGGGGAATAGCACAGAGTTTATAAGGATGGGGGTGTGTTGTAGCCCCTACTAAAGGCTCTTGATTGAGTTCTTTCACTCCTTCTGGCAGCTGGAAGCTGAATGTTCTCAGCAGGCTGGTCAGGAAGATGAAGATTTCGATGTTTGCCAACTGCATTCCCAAACAAATGCGAGCCCCTGAAGAGGAGACATAGGAAAGTCAGCAACTGAGTAATAATTTACTTTTCAGTGTCAATTACTTCGCAGCTATAAAACATGCTATACTGTATAATACTTTGGAGAACTAGACATAGTTAGAAAAGTGAAATAATCGAGGAGGAGGAGGAGGAGGAGGAGGAGAGGAAGAAGAAGAAGAAGAAGAAGAAGAAGAAGAAGAAGAAGAAGAAGAAGAAGAAGAAGAAGAAGAAGAAGAAGAATTTATACCCCGTCCATCTGACTGGGTTTCCCCAGCCACTCTAGGCAGCTTCCAACCAAATATTAAAAACATGATATAGCATTAAGCATTAAAAACTTCCCCAAACAGGGCTGCCTTCAGATGTCTCCTAAAAGTATTATAGTTGCTTATTTCCTTGACATCTGCTGGGAGGGCGTTCCACAGGGCAGGCATCACTACCGAAAAGGTCCTCTGCCTTGTTCCCTGTAACCTCACATCTTGCAATGAGAGATCGCCAGAAGGCCCTCAGCGCTGGATCTCAGTGTCCGGGCTGAACGATGGCGGTGGGGACGCTCCTTCAGGTATACTGGGCTGAGACACTTTGGGGCTTTCAAGGTCAACACCAACACTCGGAAACGGAGTGGGAGCCAATGTAGGTCTTTCAGGACCAGTGTTATATGGTCTCGGCGGCCACTCCCAGTCACCAGTCTAGCTGCCGCACTCTGGATTAATTGCAGTTTCCAAGTCACCTTCAAAGGTAACCCCACGTAGAGCACGTTGCAGTAGTCCAAGCAGGAGATAACGAGAGCATGCACCACTCTGTGGAGACAGTCTGTGGGCTGGTAGGGTCCAGGGAGTCCTCCACACCCACCCGCCCCCTGTCCCCCAAGAACAGTACTTCTGTCTTGTCACAGTTCAACCTCAGTCGGAAGTGGGATAGTTTAACTGCAGACTCAGTTCTGAATATAGTTTCATAGCAGGCTAAATTACATTCCATGAAAAGAGGTGGGGGAGCTTTAGCCTTGTCACCTGAAAAGAAGTTGGATGGCATCCAGCTGTCACATGTGACAGGGAGCGACAACACCCTGGTGCTGGCAGTGTTACCTCTCTCAGGGACAGGGCAATGGGGTGGCAAGTGTGAAGTGTGAACCCCATAAGGGTTTGGGTACCTGTGAGTCCAAAATCAACCACCCAGAAATTCCCTAAATTATCAACAGCCTTGCCCCATCCTGCTGACCAGCAGTGCCACTCCTGCCAAGGGAATATTGCATCCATTCTGCCCTACTCTCTTGCTGATGATCATGTCATTTCCTGGAAGCCAACCAATAAGCATGTCTATAGACCACAACTCAGCTTGGACTTTTGCATTCACCTGCACCAAATGGCAGATATTCTTCTCTGTCCACAAATTGTCCATTCTTGTCCAAGAAATGATTCGGGTTGAACTCTGCAGGAGTCTCCCATCGTGTTGGATCAAGAAGAACAGAGCGCAGATCAGGAAGAATGGCAGTCCCCTGCAAGGAAGAAAGAATTAACTTGGAATGCATTCAGATCAGCATTCTGACCAACAGAGGATTCTCCCTCGCTCTCCCAGGACAAATCTTTGCAGAGTTCAAACTGAATTGAAACTCAGGGTTTTGGGGGGACAGGTGGGTATTTAACAGTGGCCATATTCATCCTCAACTTCTTTCTATTAAAAAAAATATTTATATACAAGCAGAAACATAGCAGGGTCTCCCCCAACACCAGTTTCAAAAAGGCCTCGCTGAGACCTTTGGCCACTGCATGCTCCTCTGAGGTGCCACATGGACCCAGGAATAGCCCTAGTGAAACATGTCTGCAGATGGAACTCCTGTTTTAGACTACACAGGAAGTTCCTGCATGGCTGGGGGCTGCAACCCAGTGGCGTAGCGTGGGGGTGCAGGGGGGGCCGGCCGCACCGGGCGCAACATCTGGGGGTTAGGGTTAGGGGGCGCAAATCCACGGGTTAATAATAATAATAATAATAATAATAATAATAATAATAATAATAATAATAATAAATTTTATTTATATCCCGCCCTCCCCAGCCGAAGCCGGGCTCAGGGCGGCTAACAACAATAAAACAGTACAAAAGTACAACATAAACAACATTCTAAAATCATTCATTATAAAAATTAATTAATTCAAGCCACTGGCAACCATTGGGCCAGAGCTCTGCGAAGATTGCCGAGGGAGGGAGTCAGGCTGTGCCCTGGCCAAAGGCCTGGTGGAACAGCTCTGTCTTGCAGGCCCTGCGGAAAGATGTCAAGTCCCGCAAGGCCCTGGTCTCTTGTGACAGAGCGTTCCACCAGATCGGAGCCACAGCCGAAAAAGCCCTGGCTCTAGTTGAGGCCAGCCTAACCTCTCTGAGGCCTGGGACCTTCAAGATGTTTTTATTTGAAGACCGTAGGTTTCTCTGTGGGGCATACCAGGAGAGGCGGTCCCGTAGGTACGAGGGTCCTAGGCCATATAGGGCTTTAAAGGTTAAAACCAGCACCTTAAACCTGATCCTGTACTCCACCGGGAGCCAGTGCAGCTGGTATAGCACCGGGTGAATGTGATCTCGCAGCGAAGACCTCATAAGGAGTCTCGCTGCAGCATTCTGCACCCGCTGGAGTTTCTGGGTCAGTCTCAAGGGCAGCCCCACGTAGAGCGAGTTACAATAATCCAGTCTGGAGGTGACCGTCGCGTGGATCACAGTGGCTAGGTCGGGGCGAGAGAGGTAAGGAGCCAACTGCTTAGCTTGGCGGAGATGGAAAAATGCCGCCTTTGTTATAGCTGCAATCTGCGCCTCCATGGAAAGGGAGGTGTCGAAGATTACACCCAAACTCTTAACGGACGGTGCTGGCACTAATTGCGCCCCCGCAAGAGATGGGAGTTGCCCCCCCAATCCCATATTGCCCCGTCCCAGCCACAGGACCTCTGTCTTCGAAGGATTTAGCTTCAACCGGCTCCCACGTAACCATCCAGCCACAGCTTCCAAACATCTGGTCAGTGTGTCTGGGGCCGAGTCAGGATGGCCATCCATCAACAGATAGAGTTGGGTGTCATCGGCATACTGATGACAACCCAGCCCAAAACTCCGAACAAGCTGGGCGAGGGGGCGCATAAAGATGTTGAAAAGCATCGGGGAGAGTATCGCACCCTGAGGTACTCCACACACCAAGGAGTGGCGCGATGACAATTCCCCCCCAAGCGCCACCCTCTGTCCCCGACCAGAGAGAAACGAGCGCAGCCATTGAAGGTCTGTGCCCTGGATCCCCACGTCGGCAAGGCGGTGGTCCAGAAGTTCGTGATCGACCATGTCGAAAGCTGCTGATAGATCTAGAAGAATCAGCAGCCCCGACCCGCCAGCTGTCTACGAAGGTCATCTGTTAGGGCGACCAGAGCCGTCTCGGTCCCATGATCAGCGCGGAAGCCGGACTGGAATGGATCCAGAACCGATGTTTCATCCAGAAACCCACCAAGCTGTTCAGCAACCGCTCTCTCAATCACCTTACCCAGGAACGGAAGATTCGAAACCGGGCGGTAATTGGATAGATCTAAAGGATCTAATGATGTTTTCTTTAAGAGCGGGCGCACCACTGCCTCCTTCAGTTCCCCTGGGAATGTCCCCGTGCCAAGGGACAAATTGATGATATCCCCCAGGAGGGCCCGCACCTCGTCTGGACTCCCCTGTGGTGAGTGCCTGAGGGCCCTGCTCTTGCCATTTACCATCTGGCTTGGGGCGGGGCCTGCGGCCTCACAAGGACTGCTCTGCTGCCCAGGAAGACTCCCCTGTGGTGAGTGCCTGAGGGCCCTGCTCTTGCCACTTACCATCTGGCTTGGGGCGGGGCCTGGGGCCTCACAAGGACTGCTCTGCTGCCCAGGAAGACTCTCCTGCGTGAGTGCCTGAGGGCCCTGCTCCTTCTTGCCACTTACCACCTGGCCTAGGGAGGGCCTGACAGGCCTCACAAGGACTGCTCCTGCCACTTACTATCTGGCCCAGGGTGGGGCCTCACAAGGATGGTTGTTGCCATTGATGCTGCTATTGCCCAGGAGGACCCGGAGGAGTGCAGAGCTCTTTTTAACATGTTTTGTTTTGTTTTTGTTTTTTAATATTTCCCTTTCCCTTTCGATTCTATATATGGGGGTGGGATGGATGTTTGGGTGGGCTGGGGAATTTGTTAGATTTTGATGAATTTGTAATTTTTGCAGTTTTTGTTTGTATTGTTTTATTGTTTTCTGGGTTGTTTTTGTTTTTTGTTTTCATTGTTTTAAGGTTTTATTGTTCTAGGCTGCGAAAGAATAATATTAATTGCCATCAATGGAGGCCACTATGAGGCCTGGGATTGCTACCGTGGAGGGGCGAGGGAGGTATGGCGGTGGGGGCAGATGTTACAGGCGAAGGGGATCGAGATATGGATACGCTCGTACCCTTTCCAATCTGCGCCCCATCCCGAGGGACGAGGGTAGGGTGAGCAAGGATTACTCACCTCCGTCACTGGTGCTGTGCAATGCCAGGTCTATAGGCAATAAAACCGCCACCCTGCGAGATTTCTTTATCTCGCAGGGGGTCGACCTGGCTTGTGTGACGGAGACCTGGGTGCGCGAAGGGGCAACAGTTACCTTACGAGAGATGACGCCCCCGGGTTTCTCTGTCCTCCACCAGTCGCGGACTGTGGGCCGGGGGGGAGGGGTGGCATTATTAATCCGGGAAGATTGTCCTTTCAGGGCTCTACCATCGCCATCGATCCCCGGCATCGAATGTGTTGGCCTAGTGTGGGGCTCCGAGGAGAGCTTGGCTGTCTGGCTGGTGTACCGGCCACCTAGCGCACCAGCAGCCACCCTGTCAGGCCTATTGGAGGCGGTGGCCGGCTGGGCCTTGGAGTTCCCTAACCTATTGGTATTGGGGGACTTCAACATCCATGCTGATGCCACTCCCTCCTCACAGGCTCTGGACCTGGTGTCTTCCATGGCGACACTAGGGCTCTCCCAGTTTGTTTCGGGCCCCACACATCAAGCAGGCCACACGCTGGATTTGATCTTTGGCGTCGGTATAGATGTGATCATGTCTCCTTCGATTAAGGTGCCATGGTCTGATCACTACGCTCTGAAAGCCAGGATTGACTTTCCACCCCCACCCTGCTTAGGTGGCGAGCCAATTTGGGCTCGCCCGCAGAGGCTGATGGACCCTGAGAGATTCCGCCAAGCCTTGCGGGACCTTGCTCCCCCTGGCGACTCATTGACTGAGCTTGTTGAGGGCTGGAATGCCCAGCTCCTGGCAGCCATCGATGAGATCGCACCTAAGCGCCCTCTGCGACCCCGCAGAAACCGGGCTCCCTGGTTTACCGAGGAGCTCCGGAAAATGAAGCGGGACCTCAGACGGCTAGAGCGAGTATGGCGGGGTGCCCGTGACGGAGCCTCAAAAACATCTTATAGGGCTTTTATGAAAACCTACGAGATGGCGGTGAAGGCTGCTAAGAAGTCATACTTCTCGGCCTCCATTGCATCCGCTAGCTCTCGCCCAGCGCAATTATTTAGTATAATCAGGTCTTTAACGTCCCTTGAGGGACAGCCAAATTTAAATAACAAATTGACACACGGCTGTGAGGCATTTGCGAGCTTTTTTGCGGAGAAGGTCTTGTCGCTCCGCCATGACCTCCCTGCCAATTTGGATACAATAAAGGAACTGGAGGCCCCTCGACTGTCCTCGGGTCCAGTATTGGACCACTTCGACCAGATATCCCCAGCCGATGTGGACAGACTCCTCCGAGCTGGAAAGCCCACCACCTGTCCTCTCGACCCGTGCCCGTCTTGGCTGATTAGAGCGTGTCCAGACGCGCAAATTAGGGGGCGCAAATTACTTGCCTTGCCCCGGGTGCTGACAACCCACGCTACACCACTGCTGCAACCTACTCATAGACTCTTGGGATACAGGCGTGCAGTTGTATCACTCTTCTTTACCTTGGGAATGAGAAAACCACGCATCTTCACATCCTTTGTACATTGCCTAGGAGACCCCATAAATAAGGCATATTTAAAGCGCTGCATTTCATGAATCACAGCATTGGTGTAGGGCAGTTTCTTCTTATCTTGATAGCAGATTGTGTGAGAAGAACCTAAAGCATCTTCTATTTCCTTGTGGACTTTATCTGAAGAAAATTACGGAAACAAAAGTTTTATTTTGAATATATAAACTTCATTCTCCCCCCAGTACTTGGCATGGGCAGTGTTAAAGGGCTAGAGCAGTAGCCAGAAGATCAAATGGAAAACAGATAATCCAAAGTTTGTTTTGTTTAAAGGGAACTGCAATAACAAGGAAGATTAGGAGCCTCACCAATTGTTGGGGTGGATCTACACACGGGGGGGGGGGGGGACTGGGACCACTATAAATAAGTCAGTAATTAAATCGTTATAACAAAAGAAAAGAAAAAGCTATGTAAAAATTGCATAGAAATTTCTTTTAGTCTCTGGTGCCATCTGGTGTTGCATATTTATAACACATTGAGAACTTTTTTGTCTAATGTAGCTGAGTTCTTGGCAGTGGCATAGGAAGGGAGAGGGGACGCACCGCTCCGGGTACCACCCTGAAGGGGGTGATATTTGGCACGGGGCCCCTCACCCCGCACCTCCCAAGCCAACGCCGGCACAAGTGGCAAAGCATCAGCAACCACCGTCCCCCTGCCTGCCTCCCCAGCTCACTGCAAGGTGGGCCAGGTCCTGCTCTCCCTGCCCGTCTATGTCCCATCCTTAAAGGCTCCTGCAGAGGTGTAGCTGCGGCTCCCCCCCCCCACGCACCATCATGTCCAGAGCATCTTTGCAGAGCTTGCCTGAGCATGTTGCTTTTGGTTTCCCCGCAGCCCTCATTTAAAAGCCTGCTGCGCGCAGTCCAAGGTCTTTGCTGCTTTTGTTGGGGGATTCAATGAGCTGTAAATTATCCCGTGAGTTTTACTTGGCAAATTGGGGGGGGGGGGGAGGCTAGGAGTTTTCTTCTTCTTTTGTCTTTCTGCTCCAGTACTCAAGGGGTGGTGGTGGAAATGAATTGCTGAGAGGAGAATCACATTGTTCTGTTCTTTGGGTTTTTTTAACTCTGGGAGGAGTGTGGTTTGCCACCCGATTTTGTTTTGCTTTTTTCCCTCTGGAAGGGCGTCCAAGGATTTCCTGTGTTTACTCCTGAGTAAGCAAACTTTGGATACAACACAGTAAGTTTTGCTAATAGGAGAGGAAAATACATATTCCCCCACAATGCAGTTTTAGCAGTTTCTGTTGTGTCTCTAGGCTCATCCTCTCCTGTTGTCTTCTTCTGCTTATTTTTTTAAGCACCAGCCACTTGTCTTCTGGAACACGCTGCACTCCCTTCATCACTGAGTTGCCCTTTTGAGTTAATTCTCTAGTCCTGTGATTGCATGTGTGCATGTGACAAGAAGGGCATTGTACATGTTTCCATGATACATTCACACATTACGCTTCCTGGTGTTTCATTCATGCTTGTCTTTCAAACTAAGATTGAATGGCGCTTTTTTCCATTGCCAGATGAGAATGACACTTTTCAGAAAGCTTTTCACTGTGACTCCAGAAACCCTTTATGGACAGTGGATTTGGCCCCTCTTGGATCTGATGTGATATTATAGATTTCTGAGAGAGAGAGAGAAGACGGTGGTCCAGGGCTCCTGTCCATTGCTCTGAGAATGGGCATAGCCGGGGGGGGGCAGTGCCCCCCCAGATACACAAAAATCATTTTAAAGCCAGTAGCACATGTGAAAAGGATCTAGGCCACAAGTTCAACATGAGTCAACAGTATGATGCAACAGCAAAAAAGACCAATGCTATTCTAGGCTGCATCAGCAGAAGTATTGTTGTTCTTATTGTTGTTAATTGAATTTATATACCGCCCTATACCTGGGTGTCTCAGGGTAGTTCACAGAATAAGAAGTATAGGGAAGTCACAGTCCTACTCTCTTCTGCCTAGATCAGACCACACTTGGAGTCCTGTGTCCAGTTCTGGGCACCCCAGTTTAAAAATGAAATTGACACATTGGAACATGTGCAGAGGAAGGAAACCAAGTTGATCAAGGGTCTAGAAACCAAGCCTTATAAGGAACAGTTGAAGGAGCTGGGTATGTTTAGCCTAGAAAAGAGGAGAGGAGAGATGATAGCTGAAATATACTCAGAGTCGCAAAGTGATTTCATGCTCTTTATTCAGCTCATAGTGGTGAGGAGGAATGAATGAAAGTCCCCTCACAGTATCTGCTTTATATACATTATTTACACAATGGGCTGCACATGATTGGCTAATTCCGGAATTCTACTGTAAGCCAGTCAGGTTGTGGATTCACTTCTATCTGGAGCAGGATTGGGTGGATCCTGCCAACCAATCATACTGCTGCATTGTTCTAGGACCAATCAGACTGCTGCATTCTGAATCCTATTGTTCCAGGACCAATCAGACTGCTGCATTTTGGATCCTATTGTTCTAGGACCAATCAGACTGCTGCAGTTTGGATCCTATTCAACTCAGTACATAACACCCCTCCCCTCTAAGTTCCAGTCCTGCCCGGGAGGTCGCATTCATAGTCCTTGAGGTACGCCGGCGGCCTACGTGTGCGTTGCGGTCTGGGGTGTTCCCTGGTCCGGGCTCCAGGTTCTGGCTCGTGTTCCAAGGATGCTGGCTGTGATGGGGCTGTTTGGTCTGGTGCAACCGGCTCGCTCAGTCGTGGTTCTGGTTCCAGTGTCCTTTCGGCCTCACGGGTCCTCTCTGTATTTACTGATTCTGCCTCTCCTGCTGGCCCCTCCTGCTCTATGGGCCTCACTGCCCTGCTGTTCCCTTGGGACTCCTCTGACCTGTCCTCCTCCTGGTTTTCTCCCGGGAATCGTCGCCGCATCTGGTCGCAGTGGCGGTGCCAGCATTACCCCCCATCCGTTAGCACCTCGTACGACACGGGGCCAGTGACCCTGGTGACTGTGGCGGGTACCCATGCTGGGCCTGCCCCAAAATTCTTTGCGTACACTGGGTCCTGGGCCTCAAAGGTCCGGGGGTTCCTGCCTTCCCCCACCACTACCTCATCCTGAGCTCTATCTGGGTGAAGGCGGTCCAATCTGATTGCAAGGCGCCGACCCATTAGTAGTTCAGTGGGGCTCCGGCCAGTCGTTGAGCTGGGGGTGCTGTGCTGTACTAGAAGGAATGTGGCAAGGCAGTACTCCCAGTCCCCTTGCGTCATGCGTCGAAGGGTGTCCTTGGTGGTCCGCACCATGCGTTCTGCTTGGCCATTGGTGGCAGGGTGGAACGGCGCCGAACGGATGTGGCGGATGGCGTTCTGTGCTGTGAAGGTTTGGAATTCTCCTGACGTAAATGCAGTCCCGTTGTCTGAGACGAGAGTGTCAGGGAGCCCGTGGGTTGCAAACAGCCTGCGTAGTACCAGGATGGCTGCGGACGTGGAAGTGGACGGTACCAGTGCAACTTCCAGCCATTTGGTGTAGGAGTCCACCACTATGAAGAATGTTTTCCCCTGAAAGGGGCCAGCGAAGTCCACATGCAGGCGTGACCATGGTGCTCGGGCGGACTCCCAGGACTGGACTGGGGCCCTTGGGGGATCTGGGCGGGATTCTTGGCAGGCCTGGCAGTGTTTGACCCAGGCCTCTATCTCTCCATCAATCCCCGGCCACCACACATAACTCCTGGCAAGGGCCTTCATTCTTACTACCCCTGGATGTGTCTCGTGTAGGGCTGTGAGGACCCTTTTGCGGAGGGGCTGGGGAACAACGACTCTGCTTCCCCATAACAGGCACCCCTTGTGGGCTGACAGTTCATGTTTGTGGGTTGTGTAGCCGGCGAATTCTGGCCCGGGGCTGCTGCTGGGCCATCCCCTCCACACCCAGTCCAGGACCCGGGAGATGACCCTATCTTTCTTGGAATGGTGTGCAACTTCTTGTGCCTGAATGGGGCGGTCGGGAAGCAGCTCCAGGCTCATAACCTCTTGTGCAGGTGCTGGGTCAGGGCCTGTTTCCGGTAGTGGTAGCCTGCTGAGGACGTCCGCATGGCCCATCGCCTTCCCAGGTCGGTGAATCAGTGCATACTGGTAGCTGGCAAGGAAAATTGACCACCTGAGGACGCGAGGAGACAGCACTTGGGGGGTCTGCTTTTCGGGGGCAAACAAGCCAAGCAACGGCTTGTGGTCAGTCACCACGGTGAAGGGCCGCCCATACAAGAAATCATGGAATTTTTTTACTCCCTTCACAATTGCCAGACCCTCCTTGTCGATTTGCGAGTAGTTCCGCTTGGTTGCGCTGAGTGTCTGGGAAAAGTACGCCACCGGTACCTCTCTTCCATCCGGGAGTTGGTGCCCCAGGACAGCGCCAATGCCATAGGGTGAGGCGTCGCATGCTAGCACCACCGGCAGCCTCTCATCGAAGTGTGCCAAGACCGAGTTTGAGACAAGCAAGTCCTTGACTGCCTGGAATGCGGCCTCCTGGCACTGGCCCCACACCAAAGGGGCCCGCTTGTCCAGGAGTCTGTGTAGGGGCTCTGCTACCGCCGCCTTGTGGGGAAGGAAGGAATGGTAAAAGTTCAATAGTCCCAAGAAGGCCTGAAGTTCAGTCTTGCTCTTGGGCGCTGGGGCATCACAAATGGCCCGTACCTTGTCCCCAGTCGGGTGGACCCCTTCTGCGTCCACCATAAATCCCAGAAAGTCCACCTGAGGCACTCCTAGTAGACATTTTTCCCGCTTCACCTTGAGACCCGCTGTCTGGAAACGGTGCAGAACGGTGCGGAGGCGGTCCTCAAACTCCTCTGGTGTGGGCCCAGCAATCAACACATCATTGAAGAAGGGGGTGACGGCAGGAATCCCTTTAAGGAGAGAGTCCATTAGATTCTGGAATATGCCTGGTGCTACACTGACCCCGAATTGCAGCCGCTTTACCCTGAACGCTCCTCTGTGCGTCACAGTCGTCTGTGCCTCTGCTGTGGCCTCATCTACTGGCAGCTGTTGATATGCTTGGGCCAAGTCCAGCTTGCCAAAAAATTTCGACCCAGCCAGGGTGGCAAGGACATGGCTGACCACTGGCACTGGGTATGTGTGGGCCGTGAGGGCCTTGTTTATGGTACATTTGTAGTCTGCGCAGATGCGGACCGAACCATTAGGCTTGACGGGTGTGACGATTGGGGTTTCCCAGGGGGCATTAGGCACCGGCTCCAGCACTCCTTGCTCCACGAGTCGGTCCAATTCCTCGTCTATGCGGGGTTTCAAGGCGAACGGGACCCAGCGGGCCTTGAGCCTGACCGGTCGTACTGTGGGGTCAAGCTGTAGCGCAATGGGGGGGCCCGTATACTGTCCCAATTTCCCATCGAAAACCCCTGGAAATTCCTTGCATATGGCGTCCACGTCCACTTGTAAGCTAGTGTGGTTCACCCCGGTGACAGCTAGCCCCAGTGGTCCAAACCATGCCAATCCCAGTAAGCTAATGTAGGGGCCCTTGACCACAAGCAAGTCCAGTTGCCACGTCCGCCCTCGGTATTGCACCCTGAAGGTCCCCACCCCCATTGTGGGGACCTTACGTTTCTGGAAGTCCCGTAGGGTGAATGGGGCCTGCCTGAGTTTGGGACCCCCAGTAGGACACAGTTTCCTTAAGGTCCTTGCCGAGATTATGGATAGAGTTGAACCCGTGTCAAGCTCCATGCGGCATGGGGCCCCCTCTATCTGTACCTCTACATAAATTTTCTCTCCGTTGGGGTGGGGCAACTGGTATACCTGGCAGTCCGTGAGCTCCGTCGAGTTGCCTTGGTGCGTTGGGCCCCGGGACCTGGGGCTCTTGGATTGGTCATCTGATGCCTGGTGTCGGGTGGGCCGAGCCCGACACACCCGGGCGATGTGTCCCGATTTTCTGCACTGCCTGCACTCTGCGTTGCGGAAACGGCAGGTCCTCCTCTCGTGACTCTCCCCGCAGCTTGCGCAGTTCCCTCCTCGTCGAGGCAGCTGTGGTCTGTGCGCTGCTTGAGTGCACTGCTGTACTCGGTGCACCTCCTCCCTGTCGGATCCTGAGTCGTTGGTGAGGTCTTCGTGGTGGACCCTCGGTTGGAATGGCAGGCTCGGCCGTGCCTCTTGCGTCGACCTCTCGGCAGCTTCCGTTGCCAGGGCCTCCTCCAGAGCGACCTGGAACGTTAGGTCCTTCTTAGCGTAGAGGCGTCGTTGCAGCTTCTCATCCTTCAGGCCACCGGCGAGGCGGTCACGAAGCATGTTCTCCAGCTCTGAGAAGTTGCAGAACCGGGCGGCTTGGCGGAGAGAGGTCACAAACCCAGTTATGGTTTCCCCAGGGGCTTGCCGCTTCGCGTAGAAGGCATTTCGACGAGCCACCACTGAGGGCTGCGGCGAAAAGTGCCCCTTCAGCTGTTCCATTATTGTTTTGTATGGAACAGTAGCGACGTCTTCAGGCACAAGGAGAGCCCGGGCGATTTCAAACGTCTCCTCTCCGCAGACGCTGAAGAATATCGCCCTCTTCTTGGCATCTTCTTCGTCGGTGACCCCTTTGGCTTCAAGGAGGAAGGTGAAACGGGAGGCGTACGCTTCCCAGTCTCCAGATGCTGGGTTGAATGGCGAGAAGCTGCTGTTGGCTGCCATTCTGAGTTCCTTGTGTCCCGGAGCTGAAGCCTGGATACACGGTGCGAGGCAGCGGTGCGGCAGGTGGCGGTGCTGCGGTGCTGTGTGTGGCAGTCAGCTCAGCGGGATCCCACCTTCGTCGCCAGTGAAATATACTCAGAGTCGCAAAGTGATTTCATGCTCTTTATTCAGCTCATAGTGGTGAGGAGGAATGAATGAAAGTCCCCTCACAGTATCTGCTTTATATACATTATTTACACAATGGGCTGCACATGATTGGCTAATTCCGAAATTCTACTGTAAGCCAGTCAGGTTGTGGATTCACTTCTATCTGGAGCAGGATTGGGTGGATCCTGCCAACCAATCATACTGCTGCATTGTTCCAGGACCAATCAGACTGCTGCATTCTGAATCCTATTGTTCTAGGACCAATCAGACTGCTGCATTTTGGATCCTATTGTTCTAGGACCAATCAGACTGCTGCAGTTTGGATCCTATTCAGATGCTTCAGGTTACAGACGCTGTTGGGATTTTTATATCTTACCAGCTGCGAAGAGCAGCTACATTGTTGACATCATGTGATATCTCTGAGTGTGAGACAGGAAGTCTCTGCTAGTTCTCATGTAACCAGAGAGTTCCTTTCGCTTCTGAGTCGAAGTGTGAGTCGAGTCAGAGACTCTTGTGTTTGCAGCTCAGGAGAGCAGTCATGCTTGTAAGAGCTGCGTGTACAGTCCTCCCTGTGGAACGCCCTCCTACCAGATGTCAAAGAGAACAACAACTACCAGACTTTTAGAAGACATCTGAAGGCAGCCCTGTTCAGGGAAGCTTTTAATGTTTGATGTATTAGAGTATTTTAATATTTTTTTGGGAAGCCGCCCAGAGTGGCTGGGGAAGCCCAGCCAGATGGGCAGGGTACAAATAATAAAATTATTATTATTATTATTATTATTATTATTATTATTATTATTATTATTATTGTAGTGAGTAGACTACGGACTGTCTCTTTCTTCTGTGATGGGATGCCAGAAGATCAGTGTGCTCCTCTCAGGATGGAGGGGTCACTTATTACCGGTCTCTCTGGACTGAGGGAGGATTCCAGCCAGAGAGTGACCACCAGAGAGAAGCCCCGGTTTCTTGGGAAGTTGGCACCCTTCCCGGGGGCGTTTTTCCAACAGACGCTTCAGGTCACAGATTCTGGTAACCCAGAAATAGTACCTCAGGTTAAGAACTTTGCTTCAGGATGAGAACAGAAATCCGGTGGCAGTGGCAGCGCGGCGGCAGCTGGAGGCCCCATTAGCTAAAGTGGTACCTCAGGTTAAGAAAGTTTCAGGTTAAGAACCGACCTCCAGAACGAATTAAGTTCTTAACCCAAGGTACCACTGTACTTTAAGGGTCATCACATGGAAGATGGAGCAAGCTTGTTTTCTCCTGCTCCGGAGGGTAGGACTCGAACCCATGGTTTCAAGTTACAAGAAAAGAGATTCCACTAAACATCAGGAAGAACTTTCTGACAGCAAGAGCTGTTAGACAGTGGAACAGTCTCCCTCAGGAGTTGGTGGGCTCTCCTTCCATGGAGGTTTTTGAGCAGAGGCTGGATGTCAATCATTTTCACGAAGGGATTATTTATGGATATCTGTCATGGATGCTTTAGTTGAGATTCTTGCATTGCAGGGGTTGGACTAGAAGACGCTACGGTCTAGTCTGTGGCTGATGCATTGCTTTTGGTAACATAGGGAGCTGCCTCATGCCTAGGGGTGTCTGGCTTTCTTGGGGGATTGACAGATTTCAATTTCAATGTTGGGGGGGTTGACAAAAAAAATTCTGCACCGGGTACCTCCTGACCTTGCTACGCCTCTGGTTCTTGGTAAGACATGAGAATGTTCTCTCAAAGGTCCAAAGCATTCAGAGAGAAAGGAAGAAGTAACCCTGAATTTCATGTTGTTGTTACGTTATAAAAATTGAATGTGCTTCATAAAGAAGAACGAATAATGTGAAAGACAGAAGGGGATATGTATGGTCCTGGCTGAATATTGGGAGGGGGTATATTAAGGATAACATTTTAAAGTTTCACAGGTATAAGGTTCACCCTCTTCCAGTACTTAGTAGGGATAGTGTTAAGGGGGACAGAACAATAGCAGGAAGATTCAGTCTGGGAAAATGGATATTGTCAAGTTGTTGGGGTGTTTTTGCTTAAAGGAACAGCATAACAAGGAAAACAAAGAGTCTTCATGAATGCTTTTGAGGACTGTGAAGTTTGAAGAGAATACTAGGGTTAAAGAAGATTATATAATTACCATTATTATTATTCAGAGTGTTGAGAACGCATAAAGGAAGACAAATAAGTTGTATAGGAGGAAATATGATTTGAAACTATGATTGATGGTTATATGGTTAGATAAAGGAAGAATAACTCTACTTAAATAACTGGGAAAATGTTATAGTTAAATGAAAATCTAAGCAGGAATTTAAATATGCACAGCCAGTGGAAATTGAGGAAAGGATGGAAAAGTAACAGAAATGAGGGGAAAGTATGTTATTGTTTCTTTTCTCTCATTCCTTTGCTGCTAACATTTTGAACGGGGAATGGGAGATAATCAACATTAAAATTTGTTGTAAATTTGAATTAATTTGCTGTCAATTTCTTATTTTTTTTTGAAAATCATTAACAATTAATTGACACAAGAATTACAGTCCACTCTAGATATCAAAGGAAGCCCTGCACAGGTTTCCCTCTCTCACCTTGGATATCTGGATGACTTGCCAGGAGGAGAAGCGCCCATTTCAGAGAACTGGTGACTGTGTCTGTCCCTGCTACAAAGAGCGCGGAAATACTAAAAGCCATGTTTTCTTCATCATAGGTGGACTCTGGGTCGTTTTTGCTCTGATTTTGAAAATGGGGAAAGTGTCATGTCATTTACATGCATTACAATCTGTCCTTCAGCACTTATTACTCCCCCTGCTCCTATTAGCATACCACCAACACATGAGGGGTGAGGTGTCCTCTTACACTGCCTGAGGTGACATAGGAAGGTGCCACCTCCACTGCCCTGCTGTCACTGCCACCTCCATTACTTTGGTCACACAGCAGTGCCCACAATGTGGTAACAACAACAGTGAGGACAGTGAAATATTGCAAGCTTTTGGTGAAATCTTGCAGGAAACTGCCACCACTCCACTTCTCCACTACTGGCAGGCTAGGATGCCTCCTGTTGGCATTCCACTGCCCAAGGCAGCTGCCTCAGCCTGCCTCATGGGTGGGCCGGCCCTCTGCTTCGTAGCTGGTTGTGACAAAAGATCCATGCACACATTCCTGTGTACACAGCGGTAGCTGCTGGTGCTGAATTTGAGAATCTGCGGGTTGGGGTAATAATCCAACACTGGCAGGTGAAGAGGGATCCAAAAGAATCTCTCTGGCAGCAGATATTCAAAATGTGCATTACTTAGCACTAAACATATTTAATCATTCTTTAGTCACCATAGAGTATTCAAAGATTGTTCCAAGGAGGCAAGAAGAAAAAATATTTTGACCTTTCTTGTGTAGGAATAAATGAGGTAGGAGTTTGAAGTCACATTTAGTTTAGGAACATTTTCTTTAGGATTTGTTTCATCCCCTGCTGATGAAAGTGATGAGTGATGTTTCCTCTTGCAATGCATTGTAATGTATAATGAAACATCTGCCACAATACACTTGGTGAGTTGGCCATTCATACTATTTGGGCATTCTTACTGTTTGGGCACCACAGGCAACATTTCAGTGGTGAGTATGTTCCCATGAGTTTTACAGGGGTTTTCAAACGTATTTGCCCACTGCCCTGTTGGATCCATCATCTGATCTCCAGTGCCCACTACCGTAATAAAAAAACATTATGCAAGATTAGTGGTTTGCACAACTCACTAAGAAAAATAATAATCCAATAAAATTGAAAAAAGTAACTCAATGTCATTTTCAACTGAGATTCAGGAAAAAAATATTGGTGTTGTCAGGGAACTGCCATCGGAAGGAAGGGAGGTGGAAGGGCTCACACAGGTTGGGAGAGACTCAGCAGCTGAAGAGGGAACCAGTAGGGGGAGAGGAGCTGAGCTGAGGGAAAGTGAGCAGGAGGGATGGCTCCGAGACACTTCCAGCGAGGGCAGTGGGGAGGTTTCAGGACCTCCCGTAGGGACACCCACTCCTCGCCGGAAACTGTCACGCAGAGAGTCCAGAAGACGTGTTTCCATTAAGGAGCTTTTATGTTGGAAGCGATTCCGAAAGCAACCACTGTCGGAATCTGCGAGCGACTGAGGGAGCCATGTTTAAGGGGCTCCGTTACAGACAGAGGTTTGCAAACTTGATCAAACTCTGAGGGACTTGGATTTTACGCACAAGCAGCTCATCGTCCCATCTCAGCATTCCGACAGTCTCTGTGAGCAGTTTGTGCAGGAGAAGGCATCATGAGCAACCCAGCCGGAACCGGAGAAGCAGGAGCTGGAGCGGGTCCAAGCCTGGAAGAAAGGTACCGGGCGTTGGAGATCCAGCTAGCGCTGCAGACGGCGAGGCTCGAGGAGAGGAGGGCTCAAGATGCAGAGAAGGGGAAAACCGCCCCGCTCGCCAGAAAGTTGCCAGGATTGGTGCAGAAGTTTGGGGGGGAGCCCAAGGACTATCATGCCTTTAGGACAGAGATGCAATATGCCCTTAACCTGCAGTTTGATGACTTTCCCGACGAGGAATCGCGGGTGGCTTTTGTGATTGGGCATCTCGAAAAGGGGGCGAAAGAGTGGGTGAGGCCCCTGATGGCAACAAACAATGACATCCTGAAGGACACGAGGAAGTTTTTTTGTGCCATGGATTTGATGTATTCCAGCGATATTGAGCAGGGGGTGGTACGCAGACAGTTAATGGCGTGCAAACAGGGGAGCCAATCTGTTCGTGAGTACTGGACTGAGTTTACCATGTTGATCCATAAATTGGGGTGGGATCTATCGGCAGAACCCATTCAAATGCTCTTTGAAGAAGGGCTTGCTTCGGCGGTAAAGGATGAACTTTCCCGGGCGCCCAGGGCGGAGTCTATGGACCAGCTGACCAAATCAGCGCTGACCATAGGAGCGCGCCAAGAGGCGAGAGCCTTGGAGAGGCGGGAAGGGAAGGGGGAACGTTGGAGGGAGCTTCGCATTCCAGAGATTCCAGAGCCACCGTTCCCGCCAGGAGAGCCGATGGAAATTGGAACAGCGCGCGCGCACGCAATTTCAAATCCCAGTGAAGAGCGGAAGAAGGAGGGGACGGGCGCCAAGAAATGTTATCTCTGCCAACAGCCAGGTCATTTTGCCAGAGTCTGCCCCCAAAGGAAGGAATGGCAAGAAATGGCGGGAGCTGTTGGGGAGAGGGAGGAAAAGGTACCGGAGCAAGTAAAAGCCAACGCCTGGCTGCCACCGTCGGGGCACAGCAGCCAGGCCAAAGAGCAGTGAAAGTGCCCACGCCGGAACCTCCTAAACCCGCCCTAGTGATAGAGGTGTTCCTAGAGCTGCCTAACGGACACCCACTAAAGATAAAGGCGCTATTGGACTCAGGCAGCTCCTGCAATTTCATGAGTAAGGAGTTTGCTGCTGAGCACCAGATACAGACTATCCCTTTAAGTAACCCTTTGCAGGTGACCACGATCGATGGAAGGGAGCTGTTGGGAGGAGAAGTCAGCCTGCAGACCGTCCCAATGATAATGAGGGTAGCAAGACACACTGAGCTAATAGCGTTTAATGTGGCTACCTTGGGAGGAGCTCCCATTATTTTGGGGATGAGCTGGCTAGCGTTACATGATCTGCTAGTGGGCTGGCATCAGAGAGTGGTCTCCTTTGGGTCAGCGCATTGTCTAGAACACTGCAAAGAGTGGGAGGCTCAAGGAGGGGCCAGAACCACTCTAGCAGGGACAGAAGTAACAGAGAAGGGGAAGGTTCCCCAACAGTACGCCGACCTGAGCAACTTTTCAGCGAGAGGGAGGCAGACAAACTACCCCCACACAGACCCTTTGACTGTCAAATCAATTTACTACCTGGGGCACAGTTCCCTGTAGGCAAGCTGTACGCCATGTCAGACAGAGAGATGCAGGAGCTAAGGGAGTTCATTGACAAGAACCTGAAGAGAGGGTTCATCAGAGAGTCCAGGGCGGTGGGGGGCAGCCCAGTGTTTTTTGTGGACAAAAAAAACACGGACAAACCCAGGGTTGTAGTGGACTTCAGGGCCTTGAATGCAGTGTCAGAACCAGTGACTTTCCCAATGCCCAGAATTGATGACATTTTGACAAGGGTCAGGCAGGGAAAGATTTTTACTAAACTGGACCTGAGGGGGACGTACAACCTGATACGAATAAGGAAGGGGGATGAATGGAAAACCACCATGTTCACCCCTTTGGGGGCATTTGAATATTTAGTTATGCCCTTCGGCCTACAAGCAGGCTCCGCGTGCTTTCAATCGTTTATGAACCACGTCCTGGGGCCTTTGCTTTACAAGAATTGTGTGGCCTTCTTAGATGACATGTTAGTATATTCAGAGACTGAGGAGCAGCATATAAAAGACCTCAGGGAAGCGTTGGGCAGACTGCAAGCCAATCAGCTGTGGGTGAAACTAGAGAAGTGTCAGTTTCATGCCAAGGAGGTTGAATTCCTGGGGTACCGCTTGTCGGACAAGGGATTGGCTATGGATCCTGGCAAGGTCCAAGCGGTACTGGAATGGAAAACACCGAAAACAAGGAAGGATGTGCAAAGATTCCTTGGATTTGGAAACTTCTACCGGAAGTTCATCAGAAATTTTGCCCACTTGACGGCTCCCATTACGGACTGTCTCAGCAGTAAGAGGAAATTTGTTTGGACGGCGGAGGCGGAGCGAGCTTTTGAGGAACTGAAAAGGGCGTTTGCTTCGGAAGAACAGCTCTTGCATGTGGATTTACAAAAACCGATGCAAGTGGAGACGGACGCATCAGACCGGGCTGTGGGGGCGGTGCTTCTGCAGCCTGGGGGGAAGGAGAAGTCGGAGTGGAGACCGTGTGCCTTTTTTTCGCGAAAGCTGAACAAATCTGAGAGGAACTACACGGTGTATGACCGAGAACTACTAGCTATTCATGAAGCGTTCAGGAGATGGAGGCATTTATTAATTGGGGCACAACATAAGGTGCAAGTGTGCACAGACCACAAGAACTTAGAGTATTGGAGAACGGCACAAGTGCTCAACCAACGGCAAGTGAGATGGGCCCAGGAGTTCTCCAAATTCCACTTTGAAATTTGTTATGTGCCAGGTCCAGAAAATGTTAGGGCGGACACTCTCTCACGCAAACCTGAATATTTGGAAGGGGAGGGGGCACCAGAAGAGAGACATGTCATCCCAGAGGACTGCTGGGTGTGTGGGGCGGCATTGGTGGGGCAAAGAGAACTGGTAGAGGAAACAGAGAATGATGAATATGCCCAGAATAAGCTCAGAGGTCTTAGGGGTGAGGGAGAGGAACCAGGGGGTTTCGAGGAAAGAAATGGAGCGTTGTATTACAAAGGGGTACTGTATATCCCCGAAGGAGACTTAAGGGGGAGGGTACTCAAGCAGTTGCACGACAGCCCCACGGCGGGGCATTTTGGACAACACAAAACCATGTGGTTGGTCACCAGGGAATTTTGGTGGGCTAAGGTGAGGGAAGATGTACGGGAATATGTAAGAGGGTGTGAGCAATGCCAGCGAGCCAAAGGGGAGAGGCGGGCGCCGGCGGGGCTATTAGAACCCTTACCAACCCCAGAACGACCTTGGGAGGCTGTGTTGATAGATTTTATGACTGATCTGCCAAAGTCCAAGGGGAAAACAGCCATCATGGTGGTGGTAGACCTACTAACAAAGATGTGCCACTTTGTAGCCTGCTCGCATGCAGTCACGGCGGAAGAGACAGCGAAGTTATTTGTAGAACACATTTTTAGGTTGCACGGGGTGCCATTGAGGGTGGTCTCAGACACGAGAAAACAATTTACTTCCAGGTTCTGGAGGAAGCTCATGAGCTTACTGCAGGTGGAGGTCAACTTTTCAACTGCCCGACACTGTGCTGGTCCCGGGGGGGGGGAAGGTACTGATACCGTAACCGAAGTTCAGTCCAGAGTCACTAGCAGGGTAGACGATCACTAGATGAGACGCGAGGTCCGAAACAGGGAGCCAGGCAGGGGAACAGGAACACGGGTAGGTCAGCAGCGGGCAGCCGGGCAAGGAACAGGAACACCGGAGAGTAGAAGCAGGAAGCCGGGCGTGGAACAGGCACACCGGGAGTGCAGATCTAGTTCTGGGTAAAAGCAGGTACTCCACAACGACGTTGCTCCCGCAACCTGGGACCGGGCTGCCTGACCTTTATCTTCTTCTAAGGCCGGGGGCGGTCCCGGCCCCCAGGAGCCCCGCCTCTCCTGGCCTTAAGGCGAGCACTCCTCCTGGGAGAGACCAGTTCCCTTCGCCTCTCTGCCCTAAGCCTCTGCAGTTCAGGAGAGGCCGAAGGGTTACTGGGCCCCGGGGGAGGCTCACCTGTAGCCACTGAGTCTTCCAGCACTTCTGGGGCCAGAATGGTCTCACCTGGTGCCTGCCCCTGAGGATCTGGCACAGGTGCAGGCTCCTCAGCATCTAGGCCTTGCCCCAGTTCAGCCGGCCCTGGAGGCGGGGACTCCTGTGCCGGCTGGGATTCCTCCGGTTCACTCTCAGACTCGGAATCCCAGGCCATCACACCATCCCCCCTCCCAGGCCCCCCCCCCTCAATTGAGGTCCGGACCCGGCTTGTTGGGGTATGCCGCATGAAACTCTCGGAGGCAGGCAGGCGCGTGGACGTTGGCCGCTGGTCCCAGGAACGGTCCTCTGGCCCATACCCCTTCCAGTCTATGAGATACTGCAGCTTTCCCCTGCGGTATCGGGAGTCCAGAATGCGTTCCACCTCGTACTCAGGCTCTCCCTGAACCAAAACTGGCTGCGGTCGGGGACGGTTCGGGTGGAACTCGTCGGGTGGGGCCACCGGACTCAGAAGGGACCTGTGGAATACCGGGTGAACCTTCAGGGTTGCTGGCAACCGGAGACGGAATGCCACCGGCGAGACCTGGTGCACGATGGGGAACGGGCCGGTGAAACGGGCGTCCAGCTTCCGCGAAGGTCGAGAAGGGTGGAAGTGGCGAGTGGAGAGCCATACCAGGTCACCGACGTGGAGTTCCGGCCCCACATGGCGGTGGCGGTCGGCCTGGACCTTGTATGCCTCCTTGGCCTGGCGCAGCTGCTCCATCAACAGCTGTTGCTGGGACTGGAGCTCCTGAAGCCACTCTGTCACCGCAGGGACCGCAGATGCCGGCAGCACATCCGGAAACAACCGTGGATGAAACCCATAGCTGGCCTGGAACGGGGTCTGCTGGGTGGATGCATTCACCGCGTTGTTATAAGCGAACTCCGCCAAGGCTAGGTGGTCGACCCAGTCATCCTGCTGGTAGCTGCAGTAACACCGGAGGTACTGCTCCAGCACCGCATTCGCCCGTTCTGTCTGGCCATCAGTCTGTGGGTGGTAAGCAGATGAGAGACAGACCTCTGTTCCGAGGGCCTGGTGCAAAGAACGCCAAAACCGGGACGTGAACTGAACGCCACGGTCGGACACCACACGCTCAGGTAGGCCATGCAGGCGGAAGACATGCTGAAGGTACAGCTGAGCGGTTTCCTTAGCTGAGGGTACGGATGGGCAGGGGGCACAGTGCACCATCTTCGTGAAATGGTCGGAGAAAACTAGAAGGCAGCTGTAGCCCCGAGACGGGGGTAGCTCCACTACAAAGTCCAGAGAAACTGTGTGCCTAGGACGTGGTGGAACCGGCAATGGCTGAAGAAGGCCGGGGGGTCGCCCGGTAGGCCCCTTGGCCCGCCTGCAGACATCACAACCAGCGACGTAGCGAGCCACATCAGCCTTCAGACGGGGCCACCAAAACTCACGGCTTACCAGATGGGTGGTCCGATACCGCCCAAAGTGTCCCGCTGCTGGAGCATCATGGGTCATCCGGAGAACCTCAGCCCGCAGCGGACCTGGTGGGATGTACAGACGCCCGTGGTGCAGCAGAAGACCCTGATGCAAGACCAGCCCTGGATACTGAGGGCATGACCCTTCAGCCAGTTCCCGGAGTCGTTCCTGGGCCCAAGCGTCGACCCACTGCTGTTCCCACACCCGAGCCTGCAGTGGCTCAACCTCCTAAGTGGCCAGGAATGCAGCTGGTGGTAGGATCATGGTGGGTACTGCTTGCTGTACCGTGTCTGCGTTGTCTTCAGGTTTCCGGGACAGGGCATCCGCCTTCTGGTTTTGGGAGCTAGGGATGTAGCGGATCCGGAACTGGAACCGGGAAAAGAACAACGCCCACCGGATCTGCCTTTGGTTCAGCTTGCGGGTGGTCTAGAGGTACTCCAGGTTCCGGTGGTCGGTTCTCACCTCCACCGGGTGTCGTGCCCCCTCAAGATGGTGGCGCCAAACCTCAAAGGCCACCTTGATGGCCAGTAGTTCCCGCTCCCACACGGTATAGTTACGCTCCGCTGGGACGAGCTGGCGAGAATAGTAGGCGCAGGGTAAGAGTGGTGCTTCCGGTCCGCACTGCTAAGACAAGACGGCACCGAGAGCCGTACTGGAGGCGTCAGTCTCTACCACAAAGGGTCGAGAAGGATCCGGATGTTGCAAGATTGGCGCTCTCTGGAAACAGGCCTTCAACCCTTGAAATGCCTCCTCTGCCTCTTTGTCCCAGGAAAATGGCGTCTTGGGGTGCAGTAGCCGGGTCAACGGGGTGGTGCGATGAGCATAATCCGCAATGAAGGTCCGGTAATAGTTGGCGAACCCCAGGAAACACTGTAGGTCCTTGCGGTTCCGAGGTGCCGCCCATTCTCGAACCGCTGCCACCTTCCCAGGATCCATGTGCACCCCACCTGGTGAGAGTCGGTGACCCAGGAAGTCCACTGACCGCTGATGGAACTCGCACTTGCTGAGCTTTGCATACAGACGGTGCTCACGCAGGCGCTGCAGCACGGTCCGGACATGACCCTCGTGGCGCGCCGGGTCACGGGAGTAAACCAGAATGTCATCCAAGTACACCACCACGTACTTGTCTAGCAAGTCCTGGAACACGTGGTTGATGTACCGTTGGAACACAGCAGGCGCGTTGCACAAACCGAAGGGCATAACCAGGTATTCGAACTGCCCGTACCGGGTCCCGAATGCTGTCTTCCACTCATCCCCGGCTCGGATCCGAATCAAATTGTAGGCACCCCGGAGGTCTAGCTTGGTGAACACCTGCGCCCCTTGCACCCGCTCCAGTAACTCCGAAATAAGGGGCAAGGGGTACCGGTCTGGGATGGTAATTTTATTCAGGGCCCAGTAATCATGGCAAAGGCGGAGCTCCCCACATTTCTTTTTAACAAAGAGCACTGGCGCAGCAGTGGGCGAAGTAGAAGGCCTAATGAACCCACGCTCCAGGTTCTTGCGCAAGAAGTCCTGCAAAGCCTCGCGCTCTGGCTCTGTTAATGAGTATAAGCGACTCACCGGTAGGGGTGCTCCGGGCTGAAGGTCTATGCCGCAGTCAAAGGACTGATGCGGCGGCAGCTGGTCTGCCCCCCGTTCCTCGAACACGTCGCGATAGTCCCGGTACTCAGCGGGGAGCGTTGCAGCAGCCTCCTCAGTGGGCGCAGCTGCTAGCATCTCAGTCTCAGCAGAATAACTTGGGTCTGGGAAGTGTACAGTCCGTTTGACCCAGTCAATCTGCACATTGTGAGCCTCTAGCCAGTCCATCCCAAGCACCAGGGGGAACCGGGGCATGGAGGCAATATCCAAAGTTTGCATCTCACGGTGCTGCTGGAGACACAGGACCAGGGGCTGGGTCTCCTGAGTAACGGCTCCCGAACGCAGGAGCCGTCCGTCGATTGCCTCCACCTGTACCGGTTCTGGCTTGTTCTGAAGTGGCACCCAATGACGGGCAGCAAAAGCAGCGTCCATATAAGAGCGGGTTGCCCCCGAATCCACTAGAGCATGGGTAAGGATCCAGGGCCCACTTGGAGGGTATAGACGTACCGGAACCATAAGGTGTTGTAGTTCAATTGGTGCGGCCCCATTCTGTGCGGTTTGGGACCCCAGGTAGCCAGGGCCATCAGCTACTGGGGTTGGCGGTTTCCCCTGTGGCTGGTGTTTCTCAGGACAGGACCGGGCATAGTGTCCGCTTCCGCCACAATAGAGACATAGATTCCCCTCCCGACGCCGTGACTTCTCTGCGGGGGAGAGGCGTGGCCGCACTGCCCCAATCTGCATAGGTTCCTCCAATGACTCAGCTGTGCCTGTGGGGCTGCTGGTAGAAACTGGTGCTGAGAACTGGAAGTGCCGGCGGCCCCGAGCCTGACAACGGTCCTCTAGCCGATCGTCTATCTGTAGACTCCGTTGAATGAGGGTGTCTAGTGTGGTGGGGCGTTCCATAGTGGCCAGCTGATCCAGTATCTCGTCTGAAAGCCCCTCGAGATACTGGTCCCGAAGAGCAGAGTCATTCCAGGTCAAGTCCTGTGCCAGCAGCCGGAATTCTGTGGTGTATGCGGCCACCGTGGACTTGCCCTGTTTCAACCGCCGAATCGCCCGGTTGGCTTGACTCCCCTTCTGGGGGTTGCCGAACGCAGCCTCCAACAGATTGCAAAACCCCACATAGTCCGCCAGCAAGGGGGAGTCTTGCCTGAGCAGCGGCAACGCCCACTTGGCCGCCTGGTCCTTTAACAAACTAATCAAAAAGTGCACCTTGGTGCGGTCGTCAGGGAAGTTCCGGGCGCGCCCCTGAATATACAGCTTGGCCTGGGCAAGAAACATGGGAAAGCTTGCCGGGCCCCCATCAAATTTCTCAGGCAAGGCCACTGGGTACTTGCCAGGAGCCGGGGCGTCGGCCCCAGGAGCCGGTAGGGCATCCAACCGCTGCTGAAGTGCCGTCACCGCGTTACTGAGCTGCTGCACGGTGTGCGTCAAGGCCTGGTTCTCCTGGGCTATTGCCAACAGTCTAGCCGCTTGGTCAGCCATGGCCTCGGACTCTTCCCGAACGCACCCCAACAAAGAGGGAGTGCGGGTGTGGCGGGAGCAAACTGTGCTGGTCCCGGGGGGGAAGGTACTGATACCGTAACCGAAGTTCAGTCCAGAGTCACTAGCAGGGTAGACGATCACTAGATGAGACGCGAAGTCCGAAACAGGGAGCCAGGCAGGGGAACAGGAATGCTGGTAGGGCAGCAGAAGGAAGCCAGGCGGGGAACAGGAACACGGGTAGGTCAGCAGCGGGCAGCCGGGCAAGGAACAGGAACACCGGAGAGTAGAAGCAGGAAGCCGGGTGTGGAACAGGCACACCGGGAGTGTAGATCTAGGTCTGGGTAAAAGCAGGTACTCCACAGCGACGTTGCTCCCGCAACCTGGGACCGGGCTGCCTGACCTTTATCTTCTTCTAAGGCCGGGGGCGGTCCCGGCCCCCAGGAGCCCCGCCTCTCCTGGCCTTAAGGCGAGCACTCCTCCTGGGAGAGACCAGTTCCCTTCGCCTCTCTGCCCTAAGCCTCTGCAGTTCAGGAGAGGCAGAAGGGTTACTGGGCCCCGGGGGAGGCTCACCTGTAGCCACTGAGTCCTCCAGCACTTCTGGGGCCAGAATGGTCTCACCTGGTGCCTGCCCCTGAGGATCTGGCACAGGTGCAGGCTCCTCAGCATCTAGGCCTTGCCCCAGTTCAGCCGGCCCTGGAGGCGGGGACTCCTGTGCCGGCTGGGATTCCTCCGGTTCACTCTCAGACTCGGAATCCCAGGCCATCACAGGCACCCTGAAACCAACGGGCAGGCGGAAAGAGCAAACGGTGTCCTCCAGCAATACCTGAGGTGTTATGTCAATGACAGAGAGAATGACTGGGTAGAGAAGTTGGCGCTGGCGGAATTTGCCTACAACAATGCAGAGAATGTGTCCACAGGGATGAGCCCCTTCTTGGCTAATTATGGGTGTCATCCCAGGGCATTCCCAGGGGGAGGAGGGGAGAGATGGAGCGTCCCGGAAGCCGAGCATTTTGTAGAAGAAATGGAAGCAATCCATCATCAGCTCCAACTCAACTTAGAAAGGGCGAAGGAAGAATAAAAGAGGCAGGCAGACAAGAACCGAAGGGAAGGTGAAACCATAAGGGTGGGAGATCGGGTGTGGCTTTCAACCCAAGGGTTGCCGTTCAAAGGAGGTTGTAAGAAATTAAGACCCAGGAGGTTGGGTCCATTTGAGGTCATTCAACAAGTCAACCCAGTGGCTTTCAGGCTCCGGTTACCCAACCACATGAAACTGCATCCAGTATTTCACAGGTCGTTACTGTCACCGTACGAGGGGGGACGGGAAGGGATGTCCACTCGGGGACCGGTCATAGAAGAAAGGGAATGCAGCAGCCATGTGGCAGAAATCCTCGACGCCAGGTGGAAGGGGGATCAGGTGGAGTATTTGGTAGCGTGGGAAGGAGAACCGGAGTCAGAAAACACTTGGGTAATGGCAGAAGATATCAATGACGAGGTATTGATAGAAACGTTCCATCAAAGGTTCCCAAGGAAACCTCAGCCTGTGGAGAGGTTCCGGAGGGAATACTTTGGCACCACCGATGAAGAGGAGGAGTTGGAAAGATTCACGGATTCGGAAGGGGAAGGGGAGATGGACTCTGAGGAGGAGGAGTACTTCGAGACCAGGAACCGCAACAGGTGGAGAGAAGTGTTCGAGACATCGGAAGATGAAGGAAGTTCCTTCCGGGGTTTTGCCTCCTCACCGCCCATAGAGGAGGGGGCGGGAGGGGGTGAAGGGGGGCCTGGAGGGGAGGTGGATGTCAGGGAACTGCCATCGGAAGGAAGGGAGGTGGAAGGGCTCACACAGGTTGGGAGAGACTCAGCAGCTGAAGAGGGAACCAGTAGGGGGAGAGGAGCTGAGCTGAGGGAAAGTGAGCAGGAGGGATGGCTCCAAGACACTTCCAGCGAGGACAGTGGGGAGGTTTCAGGACCTCCCGTAGGGACACCCACTCCTCGCCGGAAACTGTCACGCAGAGAGTCCAGAAGACGTGTTTCCGTTAAGGAGCTTTTATGTTGGAAGCGATTCCGAAAGCAACCACTGTCGGAATCTGCGAGCGACTGAGGGAGCCATGTTTAAGGGGCTCCGTTACAGACAGAGGTTTGCAAACTTGATCAAACTCTGAGGGACTTGGATTTTACGCACAAGCAGTTCATCGTCCCATCTCAGGTGTCCTTGGAAGAGATTAGTATTCACTTATAACAGGAAATATAATGATTCCTTGGATGAGCAGCATTCAGTTTCAAAGCAGATACTTACTTTCTCCATCTGAAGCAGATAGAAATCAATGAGATCCTGTGGATCATGCAGAGATTGATTCTCCTTATGCTTCTCTATCTCCTCCTTTGCAAATGAAAGCACCATCTCTGTGCAGGACAAGGCCTTCTTGTGGGGACCGGGGAGATGTTTCATGAGCCATGGGAGCATTTCACAAAGCTAAAGGAAAGATAGCAGAAATGCTGCCATTACCATGAGGAAGCTTGGTCATGCAGTTCATGAGTCAATTCATTTGAATTAGTACTTAAAATATGACCCAGGTTATTCTTCAGAGCTAGCACATTAGTCTGAGTCTCCCTGAGAAGAAGGTAGGTGTCTGCAGGTTCTCTTGGATCTCACAATGACTGGTTCTGGGAAATATCTCTAGCCAAATATGTGAAAGAAAACTAGGGGTCAAAGTATTTGTTGGGAAGTGGGGGTGGCTAAAGAATACAATTGGGAAAAATTCAAGTCAGTTCACATTTAAGAGTGAATTTGCCTGATAGGCAAATTGAAACACAGCAATCCTTTGAAATGTGCAGTTCTCCAAATCTTGCAATGCAGTTTTAAAATTCATTTTATTTTATTTTATTTTATTTTATTTATTAAATTCCCAAGTTCCCCAGTCAAGTAATGCCCATTTCTTCCTTCAAAGAAATCAAACCTTTAAGAAGGGAGCTTTTCCTCTTTCCTAGTTTTCTCATGAAAGATAAATTACTACATTTTCTGAATACACCTCTCTAGCAAACGCCGTTTACCTTCCCGCTGGAGTGGTACCTATTTATCTACTTGCACTTTGTGCTTTTGAACTGCTAGGTTGGCAGGAGCTGGGACCGAACAATGGGAGCTCACCCCGTCGCAGGGATTCGAACTGCCGACCTTCTGATCAGCAAGTCGTAGGCTCTGTGGTTTAACCCACAGCACCACCTGCGTCCCTCAAAGTGTTGGTGCTGACCTTTAAAACCCTATACTGCCTTGGTCCAGTGTACCTGAAGGAGCGTCTCCACCTCCATCATTCGGCTCGGACACTGAGGTCCAGTGCCAAGGGCCTTCTGGCGGTTCCCTTGCTGGGAGAAGTGAGGTTACAGAGAACCAGACAGAGGGCCTTCTCAGTAGTGGCACCTGCCCTGTGGAATGCCCTCCCTTCAGATGTGAAGGAAATAAGCAGCTATCTTATCTTTAAAAGACATCTGAAGGCAGCCCTGTTTAGGGAAATTTTTAATGTGTGACATCTTAGTGTATTTTTTGTCTTTGTGGAAGCCGCCCAGAGTGGCTGGGGAAACTGAGCCAGATGGGCGGGGTATAAATAATAAATTATTATTATTATTATTAAACCTTTAACAAGGGAGCTTTTCCTCTTTCCTAGTTTTCTCATGAACGATAAATTACTTACATTTTCTAAATACACCTCTCTAGCAAACACTTCGGAGGTTGGGTCTCTTCCATTGCCTTTCCTTACAAGAACTTTGTTCCCAATAACAAATAATATTAAATAAGACAAATACATATCCTGGGTTTGCATCATGGAAATCTGAGGTGAGAGGGCGGAGAAAAGAGCCGATCCCCATATAAATAAATGCTAGCCAAGAGGTCTCAGAATAATGAGAAGGAGGAGGCAAGGAAGAGGCAGGAGAGAGAGAAGGGGGAGGCAATGGCTAATTCATTTCCGCATACCAAGGTTTGAACGGGACATTTGAAGAAGAATGTGGTGAATTTGACAAGGCTCTGGGTGAAATTGATCAGGAGGAGGGAGGCAAAACATGCCTCTCAACACAGTTCCACTTGAGATTTTCTTTGGCAGGTAAAAAAAAATTCTTATTTTAACAGAAGCCGGTGAGGGAGGGATGTGGAGCACAGCAGGATGGGAAGGAGAAGTGTTAAAGTTTGCCTTTTGGTGGCTCGTTGCAGCCAGCAGAAGAAAAGGGGACAGGGAAACACATTACAGCATGGGTAGGCAAACTAAGGCCCAGGGGCTGGATCCGGCCCAATTGCCTTCTAAATCCGGCCCATGGACGGTCTGGGAATCAACGTGTTTTTACATGCATAGAATGTGTATTTTTATTTAAAATGCATCTCTGGGTTTTTTCTGGGGCATAGGAATTCGTTCTTTCCCCCTTTTTTTTCAAAATATAGTTCAACCCCCAACAAGGTCGGAGGGACAGTAGACCAGCCCCCTGCTGATAAAGTTTGCTGACCCCTGCATTACAGAGAAAGAAAAGGGGGGGCTCAATTTCAGATTAGATTTAAACCTCATTCCGTTCTCCAACACTCTATCCTCTATCATAAAGGAATCCAGAATGCTGAGTGGGGAACATAAGGCCCCTGGGAGACTTCTCTGAATCAGCAGGAATGAAAATGACTACTCACAGCATGAATGAAGCTTCCTAGAAATTTTGAGACAAAATCCAAGTCTTCTATCAGCTTCTGGAACTGTTCATCTTCAAGAGCAAACCGGTGCCCAAAAGCCACAGCACACATCACGTTGGAGACTGAATTAGCGATGGGCATGGAGGGGTCAAGTGGTTGTCCTGCAAAATAAACTTATACTAATGTGAGTTCAGCTGCTCCTGTTCAGACTGAGAGTGGGATTTCATGGTGGCCAAGAGAAACTGCTGGGATCTCCATTGGGAACCAAGAAAAACCTATCACATTCATTTCTAAAATGGACAGAGGTAGTACACAAATATATCTTCATACGCCAGCTCAGCACCATCACCCATCATCACATACCCTTTGAACGTGCAAAAACCTCCATGAGCTGATGGGCCTCCTCTGCTATTTGGTGCTCCATGCCTTTCTTCCCCAGTCCCAGCTTCCGCATAGTAACAATACTGAACTGTCTCTGTTGCCTCCAGATGTGACCATTTGAAAATATAATACCTATGAAAAATTAGTGAGAAATTCTTCCTTACAGACATTAATGTTACAATTAAGTTACCAGCCAAGAAGAAACTTTGTTTACTGAAGTTCATGCCCTTGAATGTGCAAGCTATTCAGTATCTCTGAGGCAAACAATTACAAGACGATGCAAAGTCTGCCTCAGTGTATTTTACGAGTACCTCAGCAGAAAGAGCGGAGAGTTCAAGCTTTTCATCCAGCGCTGAGAGCCAGGACAGTCAATGCATTGCAACTGCAACAGGAAACAAGCTTCTACCTGCAGTTCAGTCTAACCACAGTGTAGTACAAAGCACTTGTTAGAGTAGACTAATGGAAATTAATAGACCCACATTAGCCATGCCCATTGATTTCAGTGGGTCTTTTCTGATAAGAACTGGCACTGCATAGAACCCCTATTTCCTGTTCAGTACAACATTAATAGAAAACCTTTGTTCTCTTTTTCCAGACAGCCACTTAAATATTTTCTTCGGGGAAAGTACCAGCAAAAATTCTCATTACCTACCTTTTCCTTTTGTCATAACCATAAGGAAAGGAGTCTGTGGTCGGTCTTCAAATTCTTCAGAGTGGTCAATGAGCGCTTCTTTCACTGCTTGGAATCCAGACAGTATTATGAAGGGTTGATATCCTGCCCAAAGGGTGTAAATGTTTCCATATTGCTTTGCCATCTACCAATTGGGTCAAAAGAGAGAAGAGGAACGCTATGTTTAGATAGTTATTTCAACCTAATATTTGAGCTTCAGCCTTCCTCACCTCTTAAGCATCTCACTATATTTTCCTCTCTTGCCAGCATCTCCTTTTCTTTCGTTAGTTCCTTCCTTCATTCCAACCCATTTGTTTTACTCCCTCCTGCTTGTTTTTTCCCTGCGTGGGATCAGAGCAGCAGAGAGGCACTTCATAGTCTACAGACTTCTGGTGACAGGCAAGTAGATGAGCCAGCCCTTGCCAGAGGCTTCTTCATCATCACCATAACAACATTTTGTGCGGGGATGTGGAAACTGGAGTCCACCAGATGCTGTTGGACTGCAACTCCCATCATGCCTGACCATTGGCCATGCTGGTTGGGGGAGATGGGCATTGTAGTCTGGAGGGCATCAAGTTGGTATAAGTTTGGCTACAGCACTGGGTCAGGCTTATGACCCACGGTGGGTCACAACAGCAGAGGCGGAAGGCTACCCAAAGTTGTGGTAAGGAATTAAGAAGAGGATGGAATTAAGTGGTAAGGAATTAAGAAATACCTCTCTGAGTAATTTGGTGTATAAATGTATTAAACAAACAGACAAAATAAATATTGTCTTGTGTCTTCCCTGGCTACATACGAGTTACAAAAGTCCCATGGCTTTCCTGGGAATAGCTAATGATCTCCTGCTACACTGCCAAGTTGGTGTCCATTCATCTATTGGAAGAGAAGAAGTGCATAGCATTCTGGGCCATGTTGCATCACACATGGGAAGAGTGGGAGGACAAGCTCCAGAGTATATTGCAATAAACTATTTCATTGGCTCAGCTGCTTGTTTTGTGTGGTGTCTTTCAGATTTAAGCATCCTTCATCCTGCAGATACAAACAACACACATAATTATACTATAGAAACTAATATAAAATGTAAAAGGAAAGAATATGATTAATAATGAAAAGCACAAAAACATATAAAGTAGGAGAATTACAGCATGGGGAGCTAGGTGAGATCAGGAAAATACACATGCCAAAATGTTGTTGCATTTGCCATGAATGCAGAGTGATCTTTGTGCTCACTCTTTTTAGAAATGCATTTTCTTATGTGTTTGTGGTCAGTGCTGTGGGGTTTTTTTATATAATGTTCATATTAACCAGGAGTGATGGCTCTAGAAGATTTGAAAGAATGGAGGGAAATTTTTTCATGTTAATTCTCTGGTTGGTTATAAACATACACCGAGGAAGCACATAACATGTAACAGCATACACAGTGCCGTATGAAGAGGGGGGTGGAGGGGGTGGGTGGCCTGGGTGCCACCCTGGGGGGGTGCCAAAATGGGCCACTGCCTCCCCCCAGCTGTGGAGCGGCAAGGGGCACGCAAGCAGTCAGTATGGGCACTGCTTGCAGCATCCGTTTGAGCTGCCACTCACGCACGGTGTCCATACAAGCTGCCGTGCATGTGTAGTCTGATCAGGCTGCCGGGCAGTTCGCCCCACCCCACCCCTCGGCGTACCACCCCGGGTGACAAAGAGGGTTCCTCCACCACTGACTATGCAACAACTTACCTTTTCAATTGTGATATAGAAAAAATAGGGGTGGTTGGCTTTTGCTGCCCAATTTCCCAAGGGACTGAGTCCCCTAAGTCCATGATGGGTAAGAGATGAATGGATGGAGGCAGGGTGCCATGAAAGCAAAGCAGATCTTTCTTTCTTCCGTTGCAACAGAGTTCCCTACACTCCTTGTAAGGAGACAAGAGAGACCCAGAACCAAAAAGAAACATCTCTCTTAAGGATTTGCTCCATTTTGGCGTGGAGAAGGAGGACATCCCCTCTACAAACAGTCAGAAATTACATCACACACAAGGTGGGTTTACTGTGGTTGAGGCAAGCCATGATGTGATATTCCTGACTATTTAGCAAGTTTTACATAGTTCCAGACACGGTTTACACACCGGGGAAGAAAAGAGGCTCAAAGTAGTATCTGGAATCTATGAGTGAGATTTTAGAAATGTTTGCAGAATTGAAAAAAGACATTAAAGACAGTGGAAAAAATTAACAGGAATGGAAAGGAAAAATGACTGATCGGTCGCAGAGTTAACAAGACAAATCAAATAAATCAGCAGAAATAAGAAAAACTGTACAGGAATTAAAGAAAAAAACAAGCTCTGGATGATGCCACACACAAAAAACACAAAAGGAAATGAAAGAGGTGAGAGAAGATGGGGGGGACCAAAAGGGATGCTGCAGAACTGACCAAAATACAGGAAGAAACTTGGGACTCCTTGACAATGATGGAGATGAAGCAGAAGGAACTGAATTTGAGATTTAGATCAATACCAGAGGTGCCTGGGGAGGACATTAAGAGCAGATTGGTTTCTGAAATAGCAGAATGGTTAAATATGCAAGAAGAAGAAGTGAATGACCCTATATAGAGTGCATTTAGGATAAGAACAAGATCGTCAAAATCAAAGAAATTCCTCGGTGATTGTTTGGTGATATTCAATTCCAAAGAAATGAAAGATTTTTTTTTACTAGAAAAAAGATTATGCATTGACATAACCTTTATCATAATTTTCAAGGAAATCCCAGTGAGATTTAAAAAAAACAACCCACCCCTATAAATCTTTAATGGACATACTTCGGAAGAATGATATAAAATATAGATGGGAATTTCTAGAAGGTGTCTCCTTTTTCTACAAAGAGAAGAAATTTAAGTTCAAAAGTATTCAGGAAACAGATAAATTTTGGAGGAAATATGCAAAAGAACTGGGCAAAGAAGAAATACGAGCAACACCAGAAGAAGAAGAAGAAGAAGAAGAAGAAGAAGAAGAAGAAGAAGAAGAAGAAGAAGAAGAAGAAGAAGAAGAAGAAAGAACAGTCTTAATAAACAGTATGAAAATATGGTATTATTTAATTAGGACTGGAAATGAATCTGAAATTATTGACTTGGAATGTGAATGAACTAAATAACAAAGTAAAAAGAAACAAAATTGAACAAATCTTAATAAAGGGACATTTGGACATATATTTACAGAAAACACATGTCGCAAGAAAACAGGAGAATTTTGATTAATGAAAGATTGGGCAAAGAATTTATATCATCAGATAAAAGTAAAAAAGGGGTGTGGTTCTATATATTAAAAATTGACATGAGGCACAGCAGGTCTTCAAGGATGAGGAAGAAAGCATGATTGCAGGATAAGTGATATCACAAGGCGAAAAAATAATAATAATCGGAATTTACGAACCAAATGAAAAGAAATCAGATTTCTACAAATTATTGGAGGAAAAACTACCTGAATATATAGACCAAAGAATTATTCTCATGAGGGGACTTAAATAGAGTAGTTTCTCTGGACATTGATAGAACAATAAGAAAATAATAGACTAATAATATTTTTTTATTTATACCCCGCCCTTCCCAGTTCAAAAACTGGGCTCAGGGTGGTTAATAACAAATTTAAAACACTTAATTGTAAAAGCAGCATAAAATAAAGTATAAAAACATGAATAACAATAAAATTCAAAATTCAGAAATCAATTTAGGGGAAATAAGCATTAGGTAATCAGCAGGGCTAGCTGGCTGAATTGGTCCTACTTGGGCCAGCGAGGAGGCCAGGGGAGAATTAGCTGTGGGGTCTCAGAGCGGGTAATCTTCATAAAAGGGGAGGGGGAGAGAAGAGAAGGGATGGCGCCTCTGGCAATGGCGGATTTCCTCCGATCGGGAGGAATCTGCTCCGTGGAAAAACAGGGTCTGAACCGCCACGGCGAGGCGGAGACCCATCAAAAACCACAGGCGGAAGAAGCCTGTGGATGTGGGATTCGGCTGGCACCTTTGCGCCCCCCCCTACCCGCGGGGAAACCCGGTTTTCGGGGATCCGGAGCGACGTGGGATGAGTGGCGCGGTGCTTTGAATCGACTGCTTCTTTCACGGAGTGAAGCCGCATTGCTGTTGCCGGAGAGCGCTGACTTTTTCCTGTGGACAATTGGATTTTAAACAACTGCCCGTGAGTAGAACGGAAAATTGGATTAAGAATTTTTTTTATTTGGCACTGAAGCGAGAAGGTCTAAACAGGAAGTCCGCCTTCCGCTTTTTGTAGATAGATTGAAGCAAAGACACGGCAAGCTAGAGTTTAGAAAGTCGTCTTTAAAGGACCAAAATTTTATAATTTAAAATTACTGAACCCCTCTTGGAAGTAGGAGAAGAGGGGGGAACCCTTTTTAGACTGTTTAAACCTGCAGAAGAGAGAGTAAAGAAAGGCAATTTTCCACCGTCTTGAACCTGGGAGTGGGGTGTCAGGACAGACGTTCTGGGGAAGTTCATTGACTATGGACAAACGTTTTTGACAGATAGTTAAAAGAAGAGAAACATATTGATTCCATTGTTCCCCTTCGCATTTAAAAGGAACAAAATATTGACAAAATATCCGAAAAAGGAAAACTTTGTTGCTAGATCTGCTTTAAAAAAAAATTGATACAAAAAGAAATTGTTTCCCCTAGAGGGAGCTTGTGAAACTGTTTTTAAAACCGAACTGGGGAGCTTTGCAGCTGTAATAGATTAAGATCGTGGGACCAGACTTCGACCTTGAACAAGAATGTACTCGGAGGCTATGGTGCTTGCCTTTTGCAAGACAAGTGCTTTATTGGAACAGTTACATGAGAAGATGGATTTGATGACTATTGCGATCGGAAATTTTGGACAGACAGTGGGTACCTATATAGAACCCACTCAGGAATTAATCCAGGAATGTGCTTTGACAGATGAGATGAAGGAGGAGGCTGTTGCTGGACCCCAGGTGGCAGAGATGGAGGGAGCTGTGGCCCAGCAGGAACATGAGCTGTTGGATTTGATGAATGAACTTGAAAAAAGTCAGATTTGGAGAGATGGAGTTCTGTTTGGCTTGGAGATGGGGGGCTGGATGGACCCCCCTATGCAGGGATGTTTTGACTTTTCAAGTCTGGCGTTGGGCCGGGAGGAGTTTGGAGTTGTGGGGGTCCACTACACCAGTGTGGTGTAGTGGTTAAGAGCGGTAGTCACGTAATCTGGGAAACCGGGTTCGTGTCTCCGCTCCTCCACATGCAGCTGCTGGGTGACCTTGGGCCAGTCACACTTCTGTGAAGTCTCTCAGCCCCACTCACCTCACAGAGTGTTTGTTGTGGGGGAGGAAGGGAAAGGAGAATGTTAGCCGCTTTGAGACTCCTGAAGGGGAGTGAAAGGCGGGATATCAAATCCAAACTCTTCTTCTTCTTCTTCCTCAACTTTGGAGGGACCTTGAAACATGCTTTTAAATACCACATGGAGCTCAGTGTGGACTATGGAAAAGGGGCTGATCTGTCGAGAAGGGACAAAAATATTGTCAAGCTGGAGTCTCCATGAGTGAAAGGAGCAGAAGACAAAGTAAAGTACAGGTATAAATATGAAGAAGATCTGCGGAAGGGACATGGAAGAGACTTAAGGGCCTCGGACATAAGGTTACCAGGTTAATGAACTAGATGGATGGGATAGAAAGGACTGACAAAACCCGAGACCAGGAGGAAGAGACGTTGGATGAAGATAGGAAGAAAGTTTTAAAAATTCTACTTAGGAATGTTTTCTAAAATTAATGAGTATTAGAAAAATGTTGGAACGAAATTATTTGGCTTTAGCAGAAATGTTAAAAAGAACTATGTAAGAATATGCTATGGTTATGAGAAATTGGTATAAATAAGATTTAAGTTTTAAGTTTTAGGGTTTTTTATGGTAAGATAAAGTAATTTAATAGATAGATTAAGGTAATTTAATGACAGAATATTATGAAAAATGGAAAGGATTTGCTGTGACAATCAACAACTAGAACACAAAAAAGGGAGGTGTGAGGATGTCGATGAAATAAGGTAATGACAGTTAAGGATTTGGGAATATTGGATCTGTTTTTAAATCTTTGTGGTTTATTTTTGCTTTCTGATTTTGATGTGCTATGTGTTTTGTTTTTGCTTTTTGCTTTTGACTTTTATCAATTTGTATTGTTTAATTGCTATTTGTTTCTTTCTTGTTTTTTCCTTCTTTTTCTCTTTGTTGTTTTTTTTGTAATTTTAAAATTCTCAATAAACATCGTTTTTTAAAAAACTGAAATAGAATTTTACACGCTAGTAACAAGAAGAAATTCCAATTGGAAGGAAATGATATTATCGTCCACAAGATTATCCCAAATCAGTTGATAAAAAAGAGATAAGCTTATAGACCTCTGGCCGAGGCACTAAAAGCAAAGGCAGTGGACTATAGGTGGGAGTACCCTGAAGGCATCTCCTTTTTCTTTAAAGGGAAACATAGAAAGTGTTTGTCGGTATTAGATGCGGACAAGTTCTGGAGAAAGTACCGGAAAGACCTTGGAGGAAAAAGGCAATTGTTGGGAGAATCAGAGGAAATTGAACAAACAGTTGAGAGTTAGGAGGCAGATCTAAGAAGGGAATTTATTAAATGTATACTGAGACCTTGAATTTGTATTTTTTTTTAACCCGTTGATGTATCATAAGAAATAAAGTATGGATTATAAATTTATTACTTGGAACGTAAATGGTTTAAATGAAAAATCAAAAAGGAACAAGGTGGAACATATTCTGGTTAAGCAAAAATATGAGCTAATCTGTCTGCAAGAAACTCATGTAGCGGAAAAACATAAAAGAGTATTAATAAATAAGAGATTGGGGCTTGAGATTATTGCATCAAGTAAAGAAAAAAAGAGAGGGGTGGTAATGTATGTAAAACCTCAGTTGGAGCCAAAACTGCTTTACAATGATGAAAAAGGCCGAACAGTGATTATAGAGGTTAAGATCAATAATGAAAAAGTGATAGTTATAGGAATTTATGCACCAAATGAAAGAAAATCTGAATTCTATCAATTCCTGGAAGAAAAAGTCATAGAATATTTAGGGGGGGAATTATATTATTAGGAGATTTTAATGGAGTAGTCAATCCAAACATGGACAGAACAATAAAGAAGAAAGAAAAGAGGCAGAACAAACTCCCAACTACATTTTTCCAATTAATAGAACTCCTGAATTTGTTCGACGCTTGGAGGTTTAAGAATCCAACAGAGAAAGAATTTACACATTATTCAGTGCCACATAAATCGGGATGAATCGACGCGATCTGGACAACAAAGGATTTATTAAATAATATTACAAAAGCAGGAATCCATCCAAGGACAATTTCAGATCACAGTGTGGTCTGGGTTAACTTTAAAGGGAAAGAAGAAAAGGTTAAAAGGTGGCAACTTAATGAGAGTATGCTAAACGATGAAAAAATTGTACAGAAGGCCAAGCAAATCTTAGAAGAATATTTTAAGTTTAATTTAAATCAAGGAGTAGATCTAGAGATGGTTTGGGACGCGGGTAAAGCCGTCATAAGAGGTTTCTTTATACAACAAAATGCATTCCAAAGGAAAACAAAGGAGAAGAAGAAAATGGAGATCTGGGAGGAAATTAGAAAAAAGGGAAGGATCCTTTTCCAAAAACCAGTTGATGAGCTAATTAAGCAAAGTATAAAAATTTTACAGATGCAATTCTCCATGATAATAAATGAAGAGATAGAATGGAAGATAAAATGGTTGAGACATAGAAATTTTGAGTTTGCAAATAAACCTGGCAAACTTCTGGCCTGGAAATTAAAGAAGAAAAAGGAAGATAGAATTATCAATAAAATTAAAATTGAAGACAAATGGATTCAAGAAATGAAGGAAATTAGTAAAAAACTTTGCTAGTTTTTTCGGAAAACTATATAAAGAAGGTCCAGAGACTCTAGAAAAAATAATTGATTATTTCGGCAAAAATAAACTACTAATAATACCTAAGGAAAAAACTGAAATCTTGAACTCACCAATAACAGCTATGGAGGTGCAACAAGCTATACAGAGATCAAAATTAGGAAAGACACCGGGCCCAGATGGTCTTCCAGCTAATTACTATAAAAAGTTAGAACAAGCATTATTTCTTCCCATGAAAGACCTAATGAATAATATTCTGGCAAATGGAAAGCTTCCGAAAACCTGGAAGGACAGCTTTATTACTCTTATCCATAAACAGGGAACAGATGCCCCAAACATGGCCAATTACAGACCCATTGCACTGCTAAATAACGATTACAAGATATTCACAGACATTCTTGCAAATAGATTAAAAATGGTGCTGAACGAGATAATTCATAAAGATCAAACCGGATTTCTTCCCGGACGATTTATGCAATCCAATATTAGATGTGTGATTAATGTATTAGAATATTTGGATATTAAAATTGATAAACCAGCAGCTATTATGTTGGTGGACGCTGAAAAAGCTTTTGATAACGTGTCCTGGAAGTTTATGAAAAAATTAATGGAAGAAATCGGACTGGGAGAAAATATTTGTAAAGGAATAAATGCCATCTATTCGGAACAATATGCAAAATTGATAATCAACGGAAGAATTACTGAGGAGTGCAAAATAAACAAGGGAACAAGACGGGGCTGCCCACTGTCACCACTGATATTTATCTTGGTGATGGAAGTCTTGAACAATCAGATAAGAAAGGATGAGCTTGTTAAAGGCATCACTCTGGGAAACAAAACATACAAAATTAAAGCTTTTGCGGACGATTTACTTGTTATGACTGAAAACCCTAAAGAAAGTCTGAAAAGAGTGCTGGAATTGATTAAAGAATTTGGAGATGTGGCAGGCTTTAAACTGAATATAACAAAAACAAAAATGCTTGTTAAAAATGTAACCACAGAAGAAAAGGACGACTTAGAAAAAATATTGGGCCTGAAAATCTCTTCAAAAGCGAAATACTTGGGTATTTGGATCACCCCCAAGAACATAAACTTATTTCAGGATAATTACACCAAAACTTGGTTAGAGATTAGAAAAAACTTGGTAATCTGGAGTAAACAAGACTCTATCTCTCCAAATCTGGCTTTTTCCAGGTTCATTTGTCAGATCCAACAACTCATGTTCCTGCTGGGCCACAGTTCCCTCCATCTCTGCCTCCCGGGGTCCAGCCACAACCTCCTCCCTCATCTGATCTGTCAGAGCACACTCCTGAATTGATTCCTGAGTGGGTTCTATATAGATACCCACTACCTGTCCAAAATTTCTGATCGCAACAGTCATCAAATCCGTCTTCTCATGTAACTGTTCCAATAAAGCACTTGTCTTGCAGAAAGCACGCACCAGCGCCTCCGAGTACATTGTTGTGCAAGGTCAAAGTCTGATCCCACAATCTTAATCTATTGCAGCTGCAAAGCTCCCCAGTTCAGATTTAATAACAGTTTCACAAGCTCCCTCTAGGGGAAGAACTTCTATTTGTAGCCATCTCTCTTTCTTTTTTTAAAGCAGATCTAACAACAAAGTTTCCTTTTTCAGATATTTTGTCAATATTTTGTTCCTTTTAACTGCGAAGGAGAACAATGGAATCACTATGTTTCTCTTCTTTTAACTGTCTGTCAAAAACGTTTGTCTATAGTCAATGAACTCCGAAAACGTCTGTCCTGACACCCCGCTCCCAGGTTCAAGACGGTGGAAAATTGCTTTTCTTTACACACTCTTCTGCAGGTTTAAACAGTCGAGAAAAAATCCTCCTCTTCTTCTGCTTCCAAAGGGGGTTCAGTAATTTTAGATGATGAAAGTTGATCCTTTACAAATGGTTTTCTAAACTCTAGCTTGCCATGTCTTTGCTTTAATCTTTTAAAATTCTATTTCTGAAATCCATAGAGTTAAAAGAGACTAAACAATCAGCCAGCCAGTTGTTTGCTTTTGCTACATTAGATTTGACTCTGAATGCTTTTTCTATTTTTTGTGCTACTTCTGCTTCTTCTAGGTCTAACCAAGCTGCTAGCTCTTTTGAGATTTTTTTCTCAATTATTTCCTCTGTGTCCTCTGTTAGTCCTCTGAATCTTAGGGTATTCTTCCTTCTCTGCATTTGCAACATCGCAATAGAGTCCAAGGTTGAATCCTGCTGTGCTTTCAGATCTGCTGTTCCTTTCCTTATCTTATCGCATTCACTTTTCAACTCTCTATTTTCATTTTGTAATTTTTTCTGAGCTTCCTCTAGGTTCTGTGTTTTAACTTTAAGGTCTAGCACTATTTTCGTCAGTTCTGAATTTTTTTGTACTAAATTATTGACCTGAGTTGATAACTCAGCTGCTATTTTCACATTTTCATCTATTTTGACTCCCATTGAAATAAATTTTTCTTCTGTTGCTTTTGCCTTTAAAGACAATTAGACACCTATATGTAATGGAATTGAAAGAGATCTAGAAGTGTGGGGAAGGATGAAGCTATCATTTTGGGGAAGAATATCAGTGGTAAAGATGAATCTGCTACCCAAAATGATTATTTTTATTTCAAACAATCCCAGTAATGAGTGGGTTGAGTTATTTTAAAGAATGGCAAAAAGTTATAACACAATTTATTCGGCAAGGGGAAAACCAAGAATATATGAGGTGTGGAATAGATATAAAAGCTTATCAGAACGTAAAACTCTGTAGTGGCATTCACCATTGCAAGCGCTAACGGTTAAAAAGTTAAATATGGAAGAAAAATGGGCCACCTACAGAGGTTTAGTGATGGAGGAGGGAAATCAGCTAAAACTAAAAAAAATATTGAGGAAATAAAAGAATTATTGAGGGATTGGTTGCATTATCGTCAGATAAATGAAGTGTTTAAAGAGGATAAAAAGGAAAATGGTTTTGAAACAACAAGATCTAGATTTGAGATAGATTTATTGAATGATAAGAAAAAATACTGTCGAAAATGTATTATTATTGGAATGGCATACTAAAGGTGACGAGGTAAAATCGGTAATGATACATTGGACTAAAGATATTGGACATAATATACAGTTAGAAGATTGGGAGAAGTTATGGAATGAAGGTATTAACTTCACAGCATGCAGTACACAGAGTTATCTGAAGATCAGTAAGGTGAAATTGCTACCTATTCAGGTTGAGTAATATATGATTTCAGGTAATGATATAACAAGAATAGGAAAAGAAGTGAAATGCAAAGAAGCAAAATTTAAGTTTGTAAACCACAAGGAGGGAAGGAAGTTGTTAGGTTAAGTTGAGCCAAAAAGATTTAATAAGAGGATATGAGGTTACACAAGGTGTTTATATGTAAAACTAATAAAAATTATGTCAGGGAACTGACATCGGAGCCAGAGGCGGAGGGAAGGCTCTCAAGTGATGCTGGAGAGGGACCCAGCAGGGAGAGAGGCAGCTCAGCTGGGGAAGGAATAAACCCAAACCACTAGCGAGATTCTGGGAGGAGCAATTTGGAACCAGAGACGATGAAGAGGATTTTGTGGGGTTTCCTGCCTCCGAAGAGGAGGGAGGAGAGGCTTTGGAGGAGGAAGAATCAGACTGGGAGGCCCGCCCCGCGGGAAGGGATCAGAGCAGGTGGGAAGTGGATTTTGAATCCTCAGAGGATGGTGACAGCTCCTTCCGGGGGTTCCCCACATCATCAGCCGAAGAAAGGGACGAAGTTGGATCAAAAGGTCGGGCCGGGGGTGGAGGGGGTCCTGGGGGAGGGGAGGTGGATGTCAGGGAACTGACATCGGAGCCAGAGGCGGAAGGCTCTCAAGTGATGATGGAGAGGGACACAGCAGGGAGAGAGGAAGCTCAGGTGGGGAAGGAAATCACCGCAACACCAGGGATAAAGGGGGGCAGATGGGGGAATCGGCGAGAGGGCTCCAGGACTCTTCGCTGGACACCAGCGGGGAGAGCACGGGTCCTCCGCTACCCACACCCTCCCTGCGCAGAAGACTTCTGTGCAGGGAGAGTAGGAGGAGACTTGGCGTCAAACAACTTTTATGCTGGAAAAGGTTTAAGAAACGCCCACTGACGGATTCTGCTAGCGACTGAGGCAGCCACGAAGTGAAGGGCTGTCCAGACAGGAAAGGTTTAACAAGCCAACTTAGCCAGGAGTGGCGGTAACTTACGAACGAGCAACCCATATTCATTACAAATTATTATAAAAAAGAAATAAGTACCGTACCTTAATGAAAGTATGGGTATGAAGCTTAAGCCCAGTCCGCCATATGCCTCCAATGAGAGGAAGCTGGAGAGGTCCAGGAGGATAGTGCCTATTTGACCAGAGCTGTTTCAGGAAGTGCAGAATCAGAAGAACCACCAGCAGAACAATAAAAGATGCCGCTATTTCCATCCTTCTCTTGCTTTCTCTTTCTCTTTGATACTTTTTAGTATTCCTGGTTAGGTTCAACTCTCTTTCTCTAAGGAGTTCTTGCTTTCCTCAGAGAAAACAATATTTCCCTCTCTTTATATACCCTCTTATTAGAAAGGAATAAGTGTTCTGACACCATATCCAAGTAGCCTTGGAATGTGATCCCAAGTCATGTGCTACAGTCAAACACTATAATCATTCTTATATGTGTCACTCAGATGACAGGAAGTCTGATTAATATGAATTGCAATTAGAAATTTGGCTAGTGTGGTGCTAAAGCAGCTCAAAATGACATCATGCGCATGCACAGAAGCGGCGAAAAGCGACTCGTGCATGCGCAGATGTGCCGTCGCTAGTTATGCTGGAGGAGACTCTTGAGAGTCCCATGGACTGCAAGAAGATCAAAACTATCCATTCTTAAGGAAATCAGTCCTGAGTGCTCACTGGAAGGACAGATCCAGAAGCTTTGGCCACCTCATGAAAAGAGAAGTATGGAGTGGGCCTCCTGATTACATGGTATCTGCAGGAGACCCTCACCTGAAGGACAGTGATAAACTAGGGACTCGGACCGGTAAAGAAAAAGCAATTTTTATGCATTGTATGTGTAATATAACATTGTGCCACTGAGGGAAGGAGTGAACAGAATTTATTATGAACCCCAACTTTGTGTAGAAAACTAACAAGCCTGTTTGCAAAATGAACCCCAAGCCTGGAGCCTGTAAAAAGGAGAGACTTTCTCTCTGCAAAGCCTACAGTTCACGAAGGGGTGGAAAGTTTACTTTGACTGGACTGACTGGCTGAAGACTCAGCAGTTGGCAAGGTTTAGCAATAAGGAAGCAACATAGGGCGTTTGTAAGAATGCTAAATGAAAGGGATTAATGAGGATTTGTATGATTTTTTGTATGATTGCTTGCCAAACAGTATCTCAGCTTTGGAATGCTTTAATCAGGACAGTAATTGACATATCCAGCCTGTTTGTGTTGAATAGTTTCTTAATATGTAAAGGTTCATCATTGTTCCACTCGATGTGTATGTCTTTAAGGGGCCAGAGAAAGGGCCAGAGCAAAATAACGAGACCCAGCTTTACAGCTGTGAAACATAGCAGGTGCTGCTGAGTTGTACTGATTAAGCTGTGTCAGCAATTGGGTGTAGTATATAAGGAGCAGCACCTAGCTCTCCCATTATCCTGGGGGATGGGTTGGTGGTTGGGTCATGTTTGTTTGTTGATGTATTTAGTGTATAAGGAGTTTTTGTTTTTGTAATTAAAACCTTGTTTAAGTAGCTTTTTGAGTCCCTTTTTAATGCATGGTCTCCCCAGCAAGCTCACTGCAGCGCTACCATACTGCAAAAAGCCAACATCTTTGGTTATGGGCCCAGCTGCTGAGTGGATGACTGCATATTTTTGGACTCTGAGAAAGGTTTGAAAACTCCTTCTCCTGTTGGCGTAGTTCTGTGGGTCTGGAAGAGTTCCAGAATGGTTGACCGGGTTCCTGAAGCTGAGAAGGCTCTGGTCTTCCCACAGCTAACAGATGAGAACTATAGTTTATGGTCTTTTCCGGTGGAGGCGCTCTTGACCTCTAGAGAAGTATGGACCTATGTAACTGTTGACCCTCCTAACCCTGTAACTAATGCTTGGTCGAAAGGAGATGCAAAAGCCAGGGCGATAATTAATTTGGCAGTCAGCGACCAGCAAGTAGTCTATATAAGAAATAAGAAAATTGCCAAAGAAATGTGGGACAGTCTTGCAGCAGTGCATGTTAGAAAAGAGTCAGCGTCTGCATTGACGTTTTTCAAGCAGTTGTACCAGATGAAGTTGCAGCCTGGTGATGATTTGGCAGCACACTTGAGACGTCTGGAGGCAATACGCTGCGAATTAATTCGAAGGGACATGGAGATACCTGATATTCAGTATGTTTTTATCATTCTTTGTTCCCTTAACGAGGACTTTGATGGTATAGCTAGCCAGATATCTGCCGTTCCACCAGCACAATTAACTGTGGAAGGGGTAACGGCAAGATTAATGGGCGAGTTGGACAGAAGGGAGCCTTGTGCCATAAGCACTCCTATTTCCAGAAAGAATGAGGAACACCATATGCAAATTTGTGGTGATACAACTGCATTTAAAGCTGCAAAGCATTGCTGGTTCTGCAATAAGCAAGGACATTTTGCAAAGGACTGCAGAGCCAAAAGAAAGCAAAGTACTCCCAAGTCTGTTTCTGTTCGTCAGTCATGGTCGTCAGCCCAGCAGCCTACATTGTACCGTAAAGACAGAAACGAGCCGTGAGCTTTTCATGCTCAGACAACAGATCGTAAAAGACTTAAAGGTGCTAAGTGGAAGTCTTTTGTTGTGGACTCAGGAGCATCTCAGCATATTTGCAATGATCGAAGTTTGTTTATTTCTTTCGAAGAGGAAATTGGTAATGTACATTTAGCCAATTCACAAGTCTTACAGTCGCTTGTCAGGGGTACTGTTAAACTTGACTCTTTAAACATTACAATAGCGAACTGCATTTACTGCCCGTCAGTGGACAATTTATTATCAGTAAGGTGTTTTGCTCGTCAAGGCATAACTGTGCGTTTCTTAAATTCAATGTGTGAGTTTTTTGAGGGGGGAAAACGCCTATTGTATGCCCGGGACTCTGATGGTTTATATAGACTGTATTTTCGCACCTACTCACAATCGCCTATAAATTGCAGAGCAGCACAGTCAAGCCAGGAGTTGAGGAATGTAAGGCCACATTCTGGGTGTGTCCATGAGGTGCACAGAATTCTGGGACATCTGAATTTTGCTGATGTAATTAAGACAAAGAATACTGTTAATGGCCTCAACTTAAAACCATGCAAATTCTTTATGCAATGTCTATCCTGTTGCAAGAATAAGATTAAGGTTGCACGCAAGGGTAGGTGCTCAGATAGGAAAGTAACAGCCATTTGAGCGTGTACATTGTGATTTAGTTGGGCCACTCCCACCATCCTTAGGAGGTTCTAAGTACTGGCTTACCCTGATAGACCAGTATAGTAGATATTGTTGGACTTATGCAATAGCTGAAAAGTCACAAGCATTTGAGAAGTACAAAGCTTTTTACAACTGGGTAAAAACGCACTTTAACAAACCTATTAAGAACCTGTTTTCTGACCGGGAATTTGTTTCTGAGGATTTTGAGAATTTCCTGGAAGCGCAGGGGACTACTCATGAGTTATCTTGCCCCCGAAGTCCCTGGCAAAATGGGCTTGTTGAAGTTGTGCAGCGTGACCTGCAGGCAGGGGTTAAAACTTATCTGCACAATGCTAATCTGCCCAAAGTCTTTTGGGCTGAAGCACTCAATGCCTTTTGTTATGTTAGAAATCGCAGTTATCATTCTGGTTTAGATGTCACCCCCTATGAGAAGTTGTTTAAAAAATGCCCTAATCTGAAATACCTACGTATTTGGGGTTCAGATGTAATTATGCATTATCCTGCTAAGCAGAAATTGGGTGAGCGTAGTGTTCAGGGAAAATTAATGGGCTACCAGCAGGGGGCATACAGAATTTACATACCAGCAACTGGCAAATTTCATATTACCAGAAGCATGATACAAACTGTAAATTGGAATGGTGTTGCTGTTTTCCAAGATACTAATGGTATAAATGATACTGAGGAAGAAGCAGTAGCAGCAGGAGGAGGAAATGGTGCTTCTGAATTAATGGAAAAAGACAAAAAGCCTGTTGAATCTGATAATTTGTTTGATGATTTAAAGTCACAGCCACCCGAGGGGAGGTTAGATTCTCTTGAGTTTTCTGACCGTGAGCTTAGCCTACAGGCATCTCTTCAGTCTGACAATGGTGATTTACAACCTGAAACTAGTAGTTCGCTTAGTCCCATTAAGTCTGAGGAGTCTGATTCTCCTTCCGGACTAAGACGTTCAGATAGAAAGAGACAGAAGCCACAACGTTTTGCAGATGAACATTTTAATACTGTGTATGCCAATAAGGCGGGTTTTGAACCAAAAAGCTACAGTGACGTTCAGAATTTACCTAAGCACCAAGCTGTAAATTGGTATAAAGCTATGAACTCTGAAATAGCTTCTTTAAAAGAGCATAACACTTGGTCTCTTGTACCACAAACCCCAGATATGAGACTTATTGATTCAAAATGGGTTTATAGAGTTAAAATGAATGACAAAAATGAAGTTGTAAGGTACAAGGCAAGATTAATTGCTAGGGGTTTTCAACAAATTCCAGGTGAAGATTATGATTTGTGTTATTCACCAAGTGTAAAATATGAAACAGTTGAACTTTTGTTAAAAGATGCATCAATTTGTGGAAAAGCCCACTACGCAATGTTTCTCTGCTCTTAAGAGAGTGGTAATGTACCTTAAACATACTAGAAGAAGAAGAAGAAGAAGAAGAAGAAGAAGAAGAAGAAGAAGAAGAAGAGTTTGGATTTGATATCCCGCCTTTCACTCCCCTTCAGGAGTCTCAAAGCGGCTAACATTCTCCTTTCCCTTCCTCCCCCACAACAAACACTCTGTGAGGTGAGTGGGGCTGAGAGACTTCAAAGAAGTGTGACTAGCCCAAGGTCACCCAGCAGCTGCATGTGGAGGAGCGGAGACGCGAACCCGGTTACCCAGATTACGTGACTACCGCTCTTAACCACTACACCACACTGGCTCTCATTATAGGTTAATGGCTAAACATTATAGGTTGCAGTTTACAACAAGTATTGACAGAGGTTTTGAAATTTTCTGCGATGCATCTCAGTGGAACAAAATAATTGCAGGGGTGTGTCTGGTATGGTGTTTTGTTATAATGGTTGTCCATATGAATGGAAGTCCTAGACACAAACCATTATTTGTCTCTCCACCACAGAGAGTGAATTATGTCCATGCGTTCAGGCCACTCGTGATGTAGAATGGTATCTGCAAGTATTCGCAGACCTACAGATGCAAGTAACACTACCAGTAAAAGTTTACCTTGATTCCCAGAGTGGACTCGCTATTCTATGTTCAGAAACCAATACGCAGTGCACTAGAGTCTTAAGATTATGTTTAGAATCTGTAAAGAAACTAATTGCTGACGAAATGGTTGTATTTAAATACGTTCCAGGTGACAATCAAATTGCAGCCATTTTTACTAAAGCACTTCCAAAGGTTACACGTGAAAAACATGTACAAAGTATGCTTTATGTTTTTGTTCCACAATGATGAACCGCAGGGGAAATGCTGAATGGTTTCTTAATACGTAAATGTTCATCATTGTTCCACTCGATGTGGATGTCTTTAAGGGGCCAGAGAAAGGGCCAGAGCAAAATAACGAGACCCAGCTTTATAGCTGTGAAACATAGCAGGTGCTGCTGAGTTGTACTGATTAAGCTGTGTCAGCAAGTGGGTGTAGTATATAAGGAGCAGCACCTACCTCTCCCATTACCCTGGGGGATGGGTTGGTAGTTGGGTCATGTTTGTTTGTTGATGTATTTAGTGTATAAGGAGTTTTTGTCTTTGTAATTAAAACCTTGTTTAAGTAGCTTTTTGAGTCCCTTTTTAATGCATGGTCTCCCCAGCAAGCTCTCTGCAGCGCTACCATACTGCAAAAAAGCCAACAGTTTGTGTTGTTTAAAGTGCCGTATCAAGGAAGGAGAATCAAGGCAGATAGAAAATCCAGTGCATCCTATCTGTAACATGTCAAATGTCTCATACATCATCTCATTTTCTTGGCTAACTGAACGTCCTGCTTCATAAATCATGTCAGACTGCAATACAATATGTCCATATGTCATGCTGATTCACTTTCTGAAAAACCTATACAGTATAAGTTTGATCTGAATGGAGATCAGTAGTCCAGTCTGTTTAGGACTGGGTTCTAGCTGCAACTAAAATAAAGGCATTTCCTTGAACACTTGGTCTGTCTTCGTTTGACTGCTACATGCTGATGTGGAATCCCATTTTTCTCTACCTGTTTTCCCTGTTTAAATTTAGAACGCTTTAAACTGAAATGCTTCTTTGATGTGTCTAGATCCAGCCTGTATGAGATGATCTTTCATGTATCCAGATCCCAAGTTGTATACAGCCCCAGACTATGAACCTGTTATTTCAGGGGGAGTACAATCCCATCCGTAGCAGTTGACCAATTATGTAGTCTCAAGAACCATCCACCGATTGTGCCTCCATCTTACCAGGACTTAAAGTCACTTCATTGGCCCACATCCAGCCCATCCAGACACCAGTTCAGGGCTTCCATGGGTTCTCCCAATTCGGATGTCAAAGAGTAAAAGAGCTGATTTCCTTAAGAATGGATAGGTTTGATCTTCTTGCAGTCCATGGGACTCTCAAGAGTCTCCTCCAGCACCATAATTCAAAAGCATCAATTCTTCGGTGATCAGCCTTCTTTATGGTCCAGCTCTCACTTCCATACATCACTACTGGAAAAACCATGGCTTTAACTATACGAACCTTTGTTGGCAAGGTGATGTCTCTGCTTTTTAAGACGCTGTCTAGGTTTGCCATCGCCTTTCTCCCAAGGAGCAGGCGTCTTTTAATTTCGTGACTGCTGTCACCATCTGAAGTGATCATGGAGCCCAAGAAAGTAAAATCTCTCACTGCCTCCATTTCTTCCCCTTCTATTTGCCAGGAAGTGATGGGCCTAGTGGCCATGATCTTAGCTTTTTTGATGTTGAGCTTCAGACCATATTTTGCGCTCTCCTCTTTCACCCTCATTAAAAGATTCTTTAATTCCTCCTCACTTTCTGCCATCAAGGTTGTGTCATCTGCATATCTGAGGTTGTTTATATTTCTTCCGGCAATCTTAATCCCGGTTTGGGATTAATCCAGCCCAGCCTTTCGCAAGATGAATTCTGCATATAAATTAAATAAGCAGGGAGACAATATACAGCCTTGTCGTACTCCTTTTCCAATTTTGAACCAATCAGTTGTTCCATATCCAGTTCTAACTGTAGCTTCTTGTCCCACATAGAGATTTCTCAGGAGACATATGAGGTGACCAGGCACTCCCATTTCTTTAAGAACTTGCCATAGTTTGCTGTGGTTCACACAGTTAAAGGCTTTTGCATAGTCAATGAAGCAGAAGTAGGTGTCTTTCTGGAACTCTCTAGCTTTCTCCATAATCCAGCAAATGTTTGCAATTTGGTCTCTGGTTCCTCTGCCACTTCGAAATCCAGCTTGCACTTCTGGAAGTTCTCGGTCCACATACTGCTTAAGCCTGCCTTGTAGAATTTTAAGCATAACCTTACTAGCGTGTGAAATGAGTGCAATTGTGCGGTAGTTGGAGCATTCTTTGGCACTGCCCTTCTTTGGAATTGGGATGTAGACTGAACTTCTCCAATCCTCTGGCCACTGCTGAGTTTTCCAAATTTGCTGGCATATTGAGTGTAGCACCTTAACAGCATCATCTTTTAAAATTTTAAATAGTTCATTGTTTAATGTATGGATAAGATATAAAGATTTGTTAGAAAAGAAAACCCCAAGATGGTTGTCACCAATGGAAGCGAAGGAACAGAAAAAACTCAATATGGAGGCCAAATGGCCGAAATATTGGGAAATTCTGGAACAAGAGGGAGACAGACTAAAATTGCAGAGCTTTGAAAAATTGAAAAATAAAGTGCAAGATTGGCTCCATTATTATCAAATAATGGAGGCATATAATTTGGACAAAAAAGTTGGTTTCCAGGTGGAAAAATCAAAATTGGAAACAGAATTGTTAGATTCCAAAATTAAGAACTTGTCAAAAATGTATAACTTGCTGTTGAAATGGAACACTCAGGATGAAACAGTGAAATCAGCTATGATTAAATGGGCACAAGATGTTGGACATAATATAATGATGGCTGAATGGGAACAGTTATGGACCACAGGTATGAAATTTAGGTCATGTAATGCCCTAAGAGAAAACTTAATGAAAATGATTTATAGGTGGTACATGACACCAGTCAAGCTTGCAAAAATTTACCATTTGCCTGACAATAAATGTTGGAAATGTAATGAGACTGAAGGCACATTCTTTCACCTTTGGTGGACGTGCCCAAGGATTAAGACATTCTGGGAGATGATTTATAATGAAATGAAAAAGGTATTTAAATATAGCTTCCTGAAGAAACCAGAGGCCTTTCTCCTGGGCATGGTTGGCCAATCGGTGCCAAAGAAGGATAGAACTTTTTTTATGTACGCAACAACAGCAGCAAGAATACTCATCGCGAAGTATTGGAAGACACAAGATTTACCCACCCGGGAAGAATGGCAGAACTGGAGGAAATGACTGGCAGAATCCGAGACCAGGGAGAGGAGTTGGTGGAAGAAGACTGGAAAAAGTTTAAAGACTATCTACAGAAATATTGTAAAATTAATGAATGTTAGAAAAATGTTGAAATGAAGTTACATGGCTTTAGTAGAAATATTCTAAGGAATTAAGTACAAATAGCTTAATAGAGTATTAAAGGGAAAAAATAAGGTTAGAATGAGTTAAGATAATTATAGGATAAAAAACAGAGGAGGATGGAAAGGAATTGCTGAAATAATTAACAGAAGTGGAATACAAAAAGGGAGGTGTGAGGAGGTCGTGGAAATAAATGAAGGAAAGATGGGATAATGAAATTGGTTGATTTATTTTATTGTCTTAGTCTTGTTTTGTTAATTTGATGTGTTGTATTGTATTCTTTTTCTTTTTCTTTTTTCTTCTTTTTTTAGTGTTTTTGGAAAAATAATAAATATTATTTAAATAAATAAATAAATAAAATTTTAAATAGTTCAACTGGAATATCATCACTTCCACTGGCCTTGTTATTAGCAGTGCTTTCTAAGGCCCATTTGACAGGACCGCCTGTCTCCATATGCACGTATCTAAACTCTGAGATCATTCTCTGAAGCCCTTCTTAGCGTGCCTCCTCCACAAGAATTCCGGAAGGTGCCACCTTCCTGATTCCTTGTGGAGGAGGCAACACGAGAATGTGAAATGCTCTCCACAGGGAGATTTGATTAGTGCCTTTATTATATACCTCTTGGCACCAGACAAAAACGTACTTCTTCAGCCAGATAAATCTATGGGTTACATCAGAGTTGACTTTGTTGATTTACCATTTTAACCCATGCTCCTGTTTAAGCTTAAACATAATCATGGTTGTGGAAAATAGATAAAACAATTGTTGACATTAGACTGAGAAATAAGTACCTTAATGAAAGTATCTTCATGAACCTTCAACCCAGTCTGCTGCATGCCTCCAATGAGAGAAAGCTAAAGAGGTCCTGGAGGGTACTGCATATTTGACCATAGCTGTTTCAGGAAGTGCAGAATCAGAAGAGCTTTTATTCTGTGTGTGAAAGAGGCTTTGATGATGATGATGATATACAACTGTTCAAGAAGGAACAGGGCTATCTGCCATGCTAATTCATATCTACCTGAAGCCAGTGGACATAGTCATCTAGAGTATCTAGGAAGTGATGGCTTTAGTATGCTGACTGCACCCAGCTCTTTGACTTCTTATCATCTGATCCACAACCTTGACAGAGTTTTTGCAGAAAGGTTTGCAAGCCATCACAAGGCAACTTGTCATCAAAATGTTTAAAATGAAGCAAGTGAACAAATATAATAAGGATATTGTAAAATGAAATATATACAAATGATAAAACCAGCAGTACAAGTGATAAAAGCTTACCAGTGTTAGTGCTAGAGGTAGGTCACGTAGGTGGAGGTAACCTTAGTGTAATCTTAGGTGTACATGTAACCATAAGTGTAATCTTTTGTTATCTCCATAAGTCTAACCTGTACTCATAATTGCCTGACTGACGTATCTAGCTATGCCAATAAAACCCTCATTGATCTCTGGCATAGGGACTTGTGTCTATAACATATGTGTGTGATTTGTGCCTTTTCATTAAGTTCAAGTGAGGAAACAATATAATTCTGATTGTGACTATGATTGCTGATACGATATGATAATCTTTATTGTCATTGCCCCATACAGAACAATGAAATTGAAAAAAATCTACATCACACATTCAAAAACCAACAAGCCTGCTATCCCAGCTATCCCAGCCTGGTTAGCCCCCTAAAAACTCTGATCCCCCATAATTAAATACAATATACTCCCATAGAGACTACCTTACACTGCGTTTAAAACCAAAATCGCATTTGGATAGAAACTGTTTCTCAGGCAGCTAGTCCTAACTAGTCTTTAAAACTCTGTACCTTCTTCCAGAAGGCTGAAGCTGAAAGAGATCATTTTCGGGGTCCGCACTATCCTACTCTATCTCTGCAGCTTTCTTATGACACCTGGAAGCATAGATTTGATCCAAGGTGGGAAGAGTGCACCCAATTATTCTCTCCGCAGTCTTTACAACCTTGGACAGCATTGTTTTTTCCCTGACCGTGCAGCTCCCAAACCACAAACACAGACCATAAGTTAATAAACTCAACAGCACAATGGTAAAATGCCATCAACAGGTCCTTTGAGAAATTATTTTTCCAGAGGATTCTCAGAAAATATAACCTCAGAAAATGATTTGGGGAGGGGTGACTTTTCTTCCGCATTTGAAAAAGGTTCTGTTTGTTATTTTTACACCTGGAACTCCTTTATTATACCTGTATTATTTTTACAGCTGGAACTCTCTGGAACTCTGTCAGCTAGAGGTGCTCTTAATCAGACATATCAGTGTCCCTCTACCTCCATTTTACTCAAACTTCTTCCATTGAAGGAAGGGATAGTGGAAGTGAGGCGAATGGCTGTTTTGAACCTCTCTTTCTTCCATTCCTTAGCTGTGATATAGGATGTGGTCTTCAAATATTCCATAGTGCCTCCACACAACGTATTTCACTCCTGATTGGGATGCGGGTAGCACAGTGGTCTAAACCACCAAACCTCTTGGACTTGCAGATTGGAAGGTTCTAATCGGCAGCTCTAATCCACATGATGGGGTGAGCTCCCGTTGCTCTGTCCCAGCTTCTGCCAACCTAGCAGTTCGAAAGCACACTAGTGCAAGTAGATAAATAGGTACCACTGTGGTGGGAAGGTAAATGGTGTTTCCATGCGCTCTGGCTTCCATCACGGTGTTTCATTACGCCAGAAGCAGTTTAGTCATGATGGCCACATAACCCAGAAAGCTGACTGCAAACACCAGCTCCCTTGGCCTGAAGCAAGATGAGTGCCGCACCCCATAGTCACCTTTGGCTAGACTTAACCGTCCAGGGGTCCTTTACCTTCACCTATTTGTATGGTGGTGATGCTCCTGCTGTGAGCGACCATGTCCAATCCTGGGCACCACAATTTAAGAAGGATGTTGACAAGCTGGAACGTGTGCAGAGGAGGGCAAAGAAGATGATCAAAGGTGTGCAAACTAGGGTTTATGAGGAGCGCTTGAAGGAGCTGGGTATGTTTAGCCTGGAATAGAGTAGACTGAAAGGAGATGTGATAGCCATCTTCAAATATCTTAAGGGCTGTCACCTGGAGGAGGGAGCATGCTTGTTTTCTCCTGCTCTGGAGGGTGGGACTTGAACCAATGGCTTCCAGTTGCAAGAAAGGAGATTCTGACTAATAATAATAATAATAATAATAATAATAATAATAATAATTTATTATTTATACCCCGCCCATCTGGCTGGGTTTCCCGAGCCACTCTGGGCGGCTTCCAAAAGAATATTAAAATACTGTGATACATCAAACATTAAAAGCTTCCCTAAACAGGGCTGCCTTCAGATGTCTTCTAAAAGCCTGGTAGTTGTTGTTCTCTTTGACATCTGGTGGGAGGGCGTTCCACAGGGAGGGCGCCACTACCGAGAAGGCCCTCTGCCAGGTTCCCTGTAACTTGGCTTCTCACAGTGAGGGAACCGCCAGAAGGCCTTCGGTGCTGGACCTCAGTGTCCGGATAGAACGATGGAGGTGGAGACGCTCCTTCAGGTATACTGGACCGAGGCCGTTTAGGGCTTTAAAGGTCAGCACCAACACTTTGAATTGTGCTCGGAAACGTACTGGGAGCCAATGTAGGTCTTTCAAGACCGGTGTTATATGGTCACGGCGGCTGCTCCCAGTCACCAGTCTGGCTGCTGCATTCTGGATTAGTTGTAGTTTCCGGGTCACCTTCAAAGGTAGCCCCACGTAGAGCGCATTGCAGTAGTCCAAGCGGGAGATAACCAGAGCATGCACCACTCTGGTGAGGCAGTCCGCAGGCAGATAGGGTCTCAGCCTGCGTACCAGATGGAGCTGGTACACAGCTGCCCTGGACACAGATTTAACCTGTGCCTCCATGGACAGCGGTGAGTCCAAAATGACTCCCAGGCTGCGCACCTGGTCCTTCAGGGGCACAGTTACCCCATTCAGGACCAGGGAATCCTCCACACCTGCCCGCCTCCTGTCCCCCAGAAACAGTACTTCTGTCTTGTCAAGATTCAATCTCAAACTGTTTGCCGCCATCCATCCTCCAACCGCCTCCAGACACTCACACAGTGAGTGGAAATACTTTCTGACAGTAAGAGCTGTTCAGCAGTAGAACAGACTCCCGTGATTCTCCTCCCCCCCCCCCCATATTTTATTTTCAATTTTCCATAATTTAACAATTTAACATCCAAATTAATTACTTATTCATCCCTTCTAAACTTCCCCCCACCCCCTGGTTTCCAATTTCCCCCTTGTTACCTTACACATCTTTAGTTTTCCATTCAGTTACAAGTCAATTGATAACCCTAATTCACATTAATTCATAGATACTATATCAATCCTGCTAATGTTTTTACAGTGGACCTTAAGATATTCTATAAATTTAATCCAGACTTGTATAAACTTTTTTCCATCTTGGTCCTGGATCATCATAGTTATCCATTCCTCCTTCGTTGGTACTTTCTCTTCTTTCCATTTCTGGGCAAGTAGCATCCTGGCGGCTGTACAGTGGAAGCTCGGGTTGCAACCCGCAATGTTCGCAACCCGCAGCGGCACGTCTGTGAACATGTGGGTTGCGATTTGGTGCTTCTGCACACGTGCAAAGCACAATTTAGTGCTTCTGCCAAAACCCAGAAGTAACCCGTTCCGGTACTTCTGGGTTTCGGCAGTCCATAACCCAAAAAAAGCAACCTGAAGCATCTGTAGCCCAAGGTATGGCTGTGGTTGCATACATAAATAGTCTTTTAACATTTCTTGGTATGTCTTCACCTGTTATTCCTAATAAAAAGACCTCTGGTTTTTTAACAAAAGTTATCTTAAACATTTTCTTCAATTCATTGTAAATCATTTCCCAGAAACCTGTTACCTTTTTGCACGACCACCACATATCATAAAATGTACCCACTTTATATTTGCACTTCCAGCATACATTAGAGAAATTCTTATACATTTTTGCTAACTTTACTGGAGATAAATACCAACGATACATAATTTTCATATAATTTTATTTTAAAGCACTACAAGCCCCCTTCATGGATCACTGCCTTGCCGTGGCGAAGGGGCTTGAATAACTCAGAGAAGCTATGAGCTACGCCGTGCAGGGCCACCCAAGATGGACAGGTCATAGTGGAGAGTTTTGACCAAATATGATCCACCAGGAGCAGGAACTGGCAAGCCTCTCCAGTATCCCTGCTAAGAAAACTCCATGGACAAAGGCAATAGGCATATAAATGTTATGACGCTGGAAGATGAGCCCCTCAGGTCGGAAGGCGTCCAACATACTACTGAGGAAGAGCGGAGGACAAGTACAAGTAGATTCAGAGCTGATGAAGCGGCTGGGCCAAAGACGAAAGGACGCTCAGTTGTGGATATGCCTGGAAGCGAAAGGAAAGTCCAATGCTGTAAAGAAAAATATTGCATAGGAACCTGGAATGTAAGAACCATGAACCTTTATAAGTTGTTGTTAAGTCGTTTAGTCGTGTCCGACTCTTCGTGACCTCATGGACCAGAGCACGCCAGGCACTCCTGTCTTCCACTGCCTCCCGCAGTTTGGTCAGACTCATGTTTGTAGCTTCGACAACACTGTCCAACCATCTCGTCCTCTGCTGTCCCCTTCTCTTCGTGCCCTCCATCTTTCCCAACATCAGGGTCTTTTCCAGGGAGTCTTCTCTTCTCATGAGGTGGCCAAAGTATTGGAACCTCAGCTTCAGGATCTGTCCTTCCAGTGAGCACTCAGGGCTGATTTCCTTAAGAATGGATAGGTTTGATCTTCTTGCAGTCCATGGGACTCTCAAGAGTCTCCTCCAGCACCAGAATTCAAAAGCATCATTTCTTTGGCGATCAGCCTTCTTTATGGTCCAGCTCTCACTTCCATACATCACTACTGGGAAAACCATAGCTTTAACTATACGGACCTTTGTTGGCAAGGTGATGTCTCTGCTTTTTAAGATGCTGTCTAGGTTTGCCATCGCCTTTCTCCCAAGGAGCAGGCGTCTTTTAATTTCGTGACTGCTGTCACCATCTGCAGTGATCATGGAGCCCAAGAAAGTAAAATCTCTCACTGCCTCCATTTCTTCCCCTTCTATTTGCCAGGAAGTGATGGGCCTAGTGGCCATGATCTTAGCTTTTTTGATGTTGAGCTTCAGACCATATTTTGCGCTCTCCTCTTTCACCCTCATTAAAAGGTTCTTTAATTCCTCCTCACTTTCTGCCATCTAGGTTGTGTCATCTGCATATCTGAGGTTGTTTATATTTCTTCCGGCAATCTTAATCCCGGTTTGGGATTAATCCAGCCCAGCCTTTCGCAAGATGAATTCTGCATATAAGTTAAATAAGCAGGGAGACAATATACAGCCTTGTTGTACTCCTTTTCCAATTTTGAACCAATCAGTTGTTCCATATCCAGTTCTAACTGTAGCTTCTTGTCCCACATAGAGATTTCTCAGGAGACATATGAGGTGATCAGGCACTCCCATTTCTTTAAGAACTTGCCATAGTTTGCTGTGGTTCACACAGTCAAAGGCTTTTGCATAGTCAATGAAGCAGAAGTAGGTGTCTTTCTGGAACTCTCTAGCTTTCTCCATAATCCAGCACATTTTTGCAATTTGGTCTCTGGTTCCTCTGCCACTTCGAAATCCAGCTTGCACTTCTGGAAGTTCTCGGTCCACATACTGCTTAAGCCTGCCTTGTAGAATTTTAAGCATAACCTTACTAGCGTGTGAAATGAGTGCAATTGTGCGGTAGTTGGAGCATTCTTTGGCACTGCCCTTCTTTGGAATTGGGATGTAGACTGATCTTCTCCAATCCTCTGGCCACTGCTGAGTTTTCCAAATTTGCTGGCATATTGAGTGTAGCACCTTAACAGCATCATCTTTTAAAATTTTAAATAGTTCATTGTTTAATGTATGGATAAGATATAAAGATTTGTTAGAAAAGAAAACCCCAAGATGGTTGTCATCAATGGAAGCGAAGGCACAGAAAAAACTCAATATGGAGGCCAAATGGCCGAAATATTGGGAAATTCTGGAACAAGAGGGAGACAGACTAAAATTGCAGAGCTTTGAAAAATTGAAAAATAAAGTGCAAGATTGGCTCCATTATTATCAAATAATGGAGGCATATAATTTGGACAAAAAAGTTGGTTTCCAGGTGGAAAAATCAAAATTGGAAACAGAATTGTTAGATTCCAAAATTAAGAACTTGTCAAAAATGTATAACTTGCTGTTGAAATGGAACACTCAGGATGAAACAGTGAAATCAGCTATGATTAAATGGGCACAAGATGTTGGACATAATATTATGTTTGCTGACTGGGAACTGTTATGGACCACAGGTATGAAATTTAGGGCATGTAATGCCCTAAGAGAAAACTTAATGAAAATGATTTATAGGTGGTACATGACACCAGTCAAGCTTGCAAAAATTTACCATTTGCCTGACAATAAATGTTGGAAATGTAATGAGACTGAAGGCACATTCTTTCACCTTTGGTGGATGTGCCCAAGGATTAAGACATTCTGGGAGATGATTTATAATGAAATGAAAAAGGTATTTAAATATACCTTCCTGAAGAAACCAGAGGCCTTTCTCCTGGGCATGGTTGGCCAATCGGTGCCAAAGAAGGATAGAACTTTTTTTATGTACGCAACAACAGCAGCAAGAATACTCATCGCGAAGTATTGGAAGACACAAGATTTACCCACCCAGGAAGAATGGCAGATGAAGTTGATGGACTACATGGAACTGGAGGAAATGACTGGCAGAATCCGAGACCAGGGAGAGGAGTTGGTGGAAGAAGACTGGAAAAAGTTTAAAGACTATCTACAGAAATATTGTAAAATTAATGAATGTTAGAAAAATGTTGAAATGAAGTTACATGGCTTTAGTAGAAATATTATAAGGAATTAAGTACAGATAGGTTAATAGAGTATTAAAGGGAAAAAATAAGGTTAGAATGAGTTAAGATAATTATAGGATAAAAAACAGAGGAGGATGGAAAGGAATTGCTGAAATAATTAACAGAAGTGGAATACAAAAAGGGAGGTGTGAGGAGGTCGTGGAAATAAGTGAATGAAAGATGGGATAATGAAATTGGTTGATTTATTTTATTGTCTTAGTCTTGTTTTGTTAATTTGATGTGTTGTATTGTATTGTATTGTTTTTCTTTTTCTTTTTTTCTTCTTTTTTTAGTGATTTTGGAAAAATAATAAATATTATTTAAATAAATAAATAAATAAAATTTTAAATAGTTCAGCTGGAATATCATCACTTCCACTGGCCTTGTTATTTGCAGTGCTTTCTATGGCCCATTTGACTTCACTCTCCAGGATGTCTGGCTCAAGGTCAGCAACCACACTACCTGGGGTATACGAGGCATCCATTTCTTTCTGGTATAGTTCCTCTGTGTATTCTTGCCACCTCTTCTTGATGTCTTCTGCTTCTGTTAGGTCCTTTCCACTTTTGTCTTTTATTATGGTAATCTTTGTATGAAATGATCCTTTCATATCTCCAATTTTCTTGAACAGATCTCTGGTTTTTCCCATTCTGTTGTTTTCCTCTATTTCTTTGCATTGCTTGTTTAAGAAGGCCTTCTTGTCTCTCCTTGCTATTTTTTGGAAATCTGCATTCAATTTCCTGTATCTTTCACTATCTCCCTTGCATTTTGCTTGCCTTCTCTCCCCTTCTATTTGTAAGGCCTCGTTGGACAGCCACTTTGCTTTCTTGCATTTCCTTTTCATTGGGATGGTTTTAGTTGCTGCCTCCTGTATAATGTTACGAGCCTCCATCAATAGTTCTTCAGGCACTCTGTCCACCAAATCTATATTCTTAAACCTGTTCCTCACTTCCACTGTGTATTCATAAGGGATTTGACTTAGATTGTATCTTACTGGCCCAGTGGTTTTTCCTACTTTCTTCAATTTAAGCTTGAATTTTGCTTTAAGAAGCTGATGATCTGAGCCACAGTCAGCTCCAGGTCTTGTTTTTGCTGACCGTATAGAGCTTCTCCATCTTTGGCTGCAGAGAATATAATCAATCTGATTTCGATGCTGCCCATCTGGTGATGTCCATGTGTAGAGTCGTCTCTTGTGTTGTTGGAAAAGAGTGTTTGTGATGACCAGCTTGTTCTCTTGGCAGAACTCTATTAGCCCTTGCCCTGCTTTGTTTTGAACTCCAAGGCCAAACTTGCCAGTTGTTCCTTTTATCTCTTGACTCCCTACTTTAGCATTCCAATCCCCTATAATGAGAAGAACATCCTTTGCTGTCATTTCTATAGAGAAGCTCTATACAGTCAGCAAAAACAAGACCTGGAGCTGACTGGCTCAGATCATCAGCTTCTTATAGCAAGATTCCAGCTTAAACTGAAGAAAGTAGGAAAAACCACTGGGCCGGTAAGATACAATCTAAATCAAACCCCTTATGAATACACAGTGGAAGTCAGACTTCCGGTCGGATCGCAAGGTGGAAGCAAGCGGGTTTTCCCTCAGGAGAGGGAGGCCAACTCCTAGAAGATAAAAGGGGGTGCTAAAAGTGTGCCTTAGCCCCCCAAAACCCTGCTGAAAGGATATTCAGGGGGTAAGGATCCCAGCGTTGTGGACTAGCGATTCCCCCAGCCGCCAGGTATCTTCTTTGAAAAGGAGACGAGAGCGGCGGGGTAGAAGGGCTTGCAGTGGGACGCCATTGCCAGCTTCTAGGAGCGCAGCTCCGAGCCTGCCTACTGGAGCGATCGGCTTTCCAAATTAAAAGAAATCGTTTGGGGAGTACGAAAGGATTAAATTTTGATGATTTGGACTGAATTCGATGCAGACAAAGGGTAAAAAGGAGGTCAACCTTGTCTGAATTCCGAAGCGCACACAAGAAGTATTATCAGAGCAGATCATAACTGTGAGTAAAAAACAAGCGGAGACTGTTTGGCGATTGGAACTACCTTGTTGTTTTACCTTTTTATTGGCTTCTGATATTTTTTATAGGACTTACCGTATTTTTCGCTCTATAGGACGCACTTTTTCCCCTTCAAAAATGAAGGGGAAATGTGTGTGCGTCCTATGGGGCGAAGACGCCATAGCCCCGCGCACGCTCTCCCAGCTGGGGAGGTGATGCGCGGCTATGGCAGGAGCCTCTACAGCCCCGCGTCACCTCCCCAGCTGGGAGAGCGTGTGCGAGGCTAAAGCAGCCCCCCGTGACCCTCTCCCGGCTGGGGAGGTGATGGCAGGAGCCTCTACAGCCCTGCGTCACCTCCCCAGCTGGGAGAGCGCGCGCAAGGCTAAAGCAGCCCCCCGCGACCCTCTCCCGGCTGGGGAGGTGATGGCAGGAGCCTCTACAGCCCCGCGTCACCTCCCCAGCTGGGAGAGCGCGCGAGAGGCTAAAGCAGCCCCCCGCGACCCTCTCCCAGGTGGAGAGGTGACGCGGGGCTGTAGAGGCTCCTGCCATAGCCCCACGTCACCTCCCCAGCCGGGAGAGGGTCGCGGGGGACTGCTTTAGCCTCTCACGCGCTCTCCCAGCTGGGGAGGTGACGCGGGGCTGTAGAGGCTCCTGGCATAGCCCCACGTCACCTCCCCAGCCGGGAGAGGGTCGCGGGGGACTGCTTTAGCCTCTCACGCGCTCTCCCAGCTGGGGAGGTGACGCGGGGCTGTAGAGGCTCCTGCCATCACCTCCCCAGCCGGGAGAGGGTCGTGGGGGGCTGCTTTAGCCTCGCACACGCTTTCCTCTGCTCCCTGACCTGCTCTTTGGGGCTGGTGGTTGGCTTCCCCCACCAGCCCCAAAGAGCAGGTCGAAAGGAACCTGAAGCCTGGAGAGCGAGAGGGGTCAGTGCACACCCCTCTCGCTCTCCAGGCTTCCAAGGTAGCCGCCTGAACGCACCTTAAACCGCACCTTGTTTTAGAGCGGGAAAACAAGAGGGGGAAAGTTCTCCCCCTCTCTGTGCATCGCCTCCTGCCGCTTCACTGAAGGGGCGCTGGGCAGAGAGGGGGAGAATTTTTTTTCTTGTTCTCCCCCCTCCTAAAACAAAGTGCGTCCTATTGTCCGGTGCGTCCTATGGTGCGAAAAATACGGTACATAAGAAATAAATTGGTGGGATGAAGAAGATCGAGGGGGTAGGGGAATAATCCCTTTCTTTTTGAAGTGGCGATTGTCTAAGATGGCGAGAAAGGATCTGGAAAGTGGACTACTTTACTTTCAATTTTAAATGAACTGCGCAATGAGCTGAAAAGCCTCTATTTTTAGTTATTTTTACACCCTCACATTGGCAGTACTGTTTAATACGAAGAGAAGAAATATTATTTGCTTTAAGTGTTTGGTTGGAGTGTAGATTTGGATATAATGTGAATGGTCTGAGAACAAATGTAGAGGATTTATGCCCACCCACCCCCCATAATTTAATTTTGAATGAGAAGAAAGCAACGCCATTTTATTTTACTTTTGGACATTGGAAGGAGCTTGGAGTTGTGTCTCTTCACCCTGTTTTCTTCCTCCCCATGGAAATTGGATTGGTTTATTTTTCTTTCCTTTTCTTTTGGGGCTTCTCTTTTTCTGGTTTGTTTTTGGGAGATTTTAGAATTTATATTTTTCTGGGTCTCTGCCACCGTGACTTTAAGGATTTAAAGGATTCTAAAGATTATATTTTGGAAACTTCTGCATGGATTTCTAGTTTTTTAATGCAACCACTGTTTTGGATTTGGCCAGTCAATTGGCGAGAAGAACTGGAGATTTTTTTTTGGGGGGGGGGTGGTTTTTATTTTGATTTTCCTTGGCTAACGTTGGGTTGATAATTTTGAAACGCCTCCTAGAGGTCAACTATATAAATACAGTACTAATAATACAGAAATTGAAATTTAAGTAAACACTGCTCCCTAGTGGACAATTTTATTGGTGCAGTTCCAGAAAAACATCTACCGTATTTTTCGCTCTATTGGACGCACCGGACCACAGGACGCACCTAGTTTTTAGAGGGGGAAATCAAGGAAAAAAATATTATCCCTCCCCCCAGCCACAAAGAGCAACGGACAGGCTGTGCGCAGCCTGTCTGCTTCTCCCAGAGCTTCTTGGGGCTGCGGGGGAAGCCCGGGTTCCCCCACCAGCCCCAAAGAGCAAAGAAGCCAAGACAGCGCACGGGATCCATAGCCGCGCAACCTCTCCAGCCAGGAGCTAAACCTCTCCAGCGCGGCTAAAGAAGAAGACAAGGCAGTCTAGGGCAGGCACCCACTGCCCTGGCTTCCTCTTTAGCCTTGCACAGCATCTTTAGTCTTGTGCAACGGGATGGATTGCGCCCGCTGTCCACCGGGGCTGGACTAGATGACTCCTGGGGTTCCCTTCCAACCTTGCAATTCTATGACCTCGGAAGGTGTTTGGGGTCTCCACCACTGGAGGCTTTTAAGCAGCGGTTGGGGGACCATCTGCCTGGCGTTCTTTAGCTGTGATTCCTACATTGTGAGGGGGCTGGGCTAGATGACCCTCAGGTGGCCCTCCCAACTCTATACAGTCCTACAGTTCTGCAGCAGGAGATCCACAGCCACTTAGAATCATAGGATCATAGAATTGGAATAGACCACAAGGGCCATCGAGTCCAACCCCCTGCCAAGCAGGAAACACCATCAGAGCACTTCACACAATGCCCACTCCCAATTTTCATCTGAGAGACATGTGGCTTCAGTGTCTAGGTAGGTACCCCCCTACTTGCCACACTTCCCCCACCTCACTTAAGCTGAGGGAATTCCTGCCCAGAGAAGCTCCCAGGTGAGGCAAGGGTTAAGATCTACCTCTGGTAGATCTCTTGCGGCTGGAGAGGCACGCAAGGCTAAAGAGGAAGCCAGGGCAGTGAACGGGATGGATCGCGCTCGCTGCCCTGGCTTCCTCCCACCACCCCCCCACCCCCGGAGAGGCGCGCAAGTCTAAAGGGGAAGCCAGGCAGCGAGCGCGATCCATCCCGTTCGCTGCCTGGCTTCCTCCCACCCCACCCCCACCCCCGGAGAGGCGCGCAAGTCTAAAGGGGAAGCCAGGCAGCGAACGGGATGGATCGCGCTCGCTGCCCTGGCTTCCCCTTTAGACATGCGAAGCCTCCCACCCCCACCCCACCCCCGGAGAGGCGCGCAAGTCTAAAGGGGAAGCCAGGCAGCGAGCGCGATCCATCCCGTTCGCTGCCTGGCTTCCTCCCACCCACCCCCCACCCCCGGAGAGGCGCGCAAGTCTAAAGGGGAAGCCAGGCAGCGAACGGGATGGATCGCGCTCGCTGCCCTGGCTTCCCCTTTAGACATGCGAAGCCTCCCACCCCCCCCCACCCCCGGAGAGGCGCGCAAGTCTAAAGGGGAAGCCAGGCAGCGAGCGCGATCCATCCCGTTCGCTGCCTGGCTTCCTCCCACCCACCCCCCACCCCCGGAGAGGCGCGCAAGTCTAAAGGGGAAGCCAGGCAGCGAACGGGATGGATCGCGCTCGCTGCCCTGGCTTCCCCTTTAGACATGCGAAGCCTCCCACCCCCCCCCCACCCCCGGAGAGGCGCGCAAGTCTAAAGGGGAAGCCAGGCAGCGAGCGCGATCCATCCCGTTCGCTGCCTGGCTTCCTCCCCACCCCCACCCCCGGAGAGGCGCGCAAGTCTAAAGGGGAAGCCAGGCAGCGAACGGGATGGATCGCGCTCGCTGCCCTGGCTCCTCTTTAGCCTTGCGAAGCCTCCCACCCCCACCACCCCCGCTGGAGAGGCGCGCAAGTCTAAAGAGGAAGCCAGGGCAGCGAACGGGATGCATCGCGCTCGCTGCCCTGGCTTCCTCTTTAGCCTTGCGAAGCCTCCCCCTGGCTGGAGAGGTTGTGCAAGGCTTTTCTAGAGGAGGGAGAAGGGACTGACTGGCGGCGTCAGTCCCTTCTCCCTCTTGGGGAAAAGCCCGCAAGAGCCGCGCGAAGCTTGTGTGGGGCTCTTGAGGGCTTTTCCTGCCTGCCTCCTCCCTGCATTCGCTCTATAGGACGCACAGACTTTTCCCCTTAGTTTTTAAGACGGGAAAAGTGCGTCCTATGGTGCGAAAAATACGGTACTTCTGCTTCATTGACTATGCAAAAGCCTTTGACTGCGTGAAGCACAGCAAACTATGGCAAGTTCTTAAAGAAATGGGAGTGCCTGATCACCTCATCTGTCTCCTGAGAAATCTCTATATGGGACAAGAAGCTACAGTTAGAACTGGATATGGAACAACTGATTGGTTCAAAATTGGAAAAGGAGTACAACAAGGCTGTATATTGTCTCCCTGCTTATTTAACTTATATGCAGAATTCATCATGCAAAAGGCTGGGCTGGATGAATCCCAAGCCGGAATTAAGGTTGCCGGAAGAAATATCAACAACCTCAGATACGCAGATGACACAACCTTGATGGCAGAAAGTGAGGAGGAATTAAAGAACCTTTTAATGAGGGTGAAAGACGAGAGCGCAAAATACGGTCTGAAGCTCAACATCAAAAAAATGAAGATCATGGCCACTGGTCCCATCACTTCCTGGCAAATAGAAGGGGAAGAAATGGAGGCAGTGAGAGATTTTACTTTCTTGGGCTCCATGATCACTGCAGATGGTGACAGCAGTCACAAAATTAAAAGACGCCTGCTCCTTGGGAGAAAGGCGATGGCAAACCTAGACAACATCTTAAAAAGCAGAGACATCACCTTGCCAACAAAGGTCCGTATAGTTAAAGCTGTGCTTTTCCCAGTAGTGATGTATGGAAGTGAGAGCTGGACCATAAAGAAGGCTGATCGCCGAAGAATGGATGCTTTTGAATTATGGTGCTGGAGGAGACTCTTGAGAGTCCCATGGACTGCAAGAAGATCAAACCTATCCATTCTGAAGGAAATCAGCCCTGAGTGCTCACTGGAAGGACAGATCCTGAAGCTGAGGCTCCAATACTTTGGCCACCTCATGAGAAGAGAAGACTCCCTGGAAAAGACCCTGATGTTGGGACAGATGGAGGGCACAAGGAGAAGGGGACGACAGAGGACAAGATGGTTGGATAGTGTTCTCGAAGCTACCAGCATGAGTTTGACTAAACTGCAGGAGGCAGTGGAAGACAGAAGTGCCTGGCGTGCTCTGGTCCATGGGGTCACGAAGAGTCGGACACGACTAAACGACTAAACAACAACAAGAACAACAAGAACAATATATATATATATATATATTAAAATAATTTTTATTAACAGACCAATCAAATCATAGCACATAAATACCGAATTACAAAGCCTAATTTTAAATTTTTGTTGGGGGTACCCATATTTCAAGTTCCGAAAGGGATCCAATCCTCTTGTTGCTGCTGCTTTAAAAGTCCACAAATCTGTCCAAATAATGTTCACAATTGTGTCCAATCCTTTCTTGCTGTTTTCCACATCTCTTCTAGTTGTTTTCCTATATTTTTCCTTTCTCTTTCTCTTTGTGGCCTCTGATAGTCTCCATAAGCGGGTTCAAACAAATTTATATTCCTGTGTGGATTTTTCCGTTCGTCCAAGAGTCATATTTCAGACAGCAGCTGTATTCCATCGCTTCTATAAAGAAAAACATTCTTGCTGTCTACTCATTAGCTTTTCGCAGGTCTGCCCCTCTTTCTCAGTCCTCGAGGAGGTTCTACCAGGAATCCAATATGAAAACATAGCTTCCTCCTCCCGAACATGAATCTTTTGACAAGACCTGTCAAAATTACGACTCCCTTTTTATTGCTGCGCCATCAAAAGCCCTTGTTCTTTTTCTCAATCTCACAAGCCAAACTTTTGGTAGTAAATCATTTCTACACAGTTTTTAATCCTCCTGCTTAGGTCGGTTATGCCACGGTTCTTTTTGAGGAGGGGTTATTGATTAATCACATAGAAGAAAAGAAAAAAAAGGTCCCCCCCCATCCAGTCCCGCTCCGGCATACTGAACCTGGTGTGTTTTCTTCATGTTGTATTCCGTTAAATCCAACCCGTTGCTCTCGTTTCACAGAGGTCACTTCAGTCTTTGCTCCCGATCTTCACTTGAAGTATGTGCATTTGCTTCTTTTTCCAATTATATATTTCGAGCTGATGCAAACCAGTGCGCGATTAGAGACAGCGTCCGGGAGAGCCGACGTCACCCGAGGGCTTCGTGACTAGTGCCCTCACCCCATTCTTTCGAATCCTGGGGTCAATTATGGACACAGCAGGCAAGGCAGTCCCCCCCATTCCCTTGGGGGGGGGCAAGGGAGGCTGCATACTCCCATATCAGCCTCTTAATTACCTCATGTGGGTCGGAGAGATGTTATTGTTGGCCATCTTCCAATGCGCCCCCTGGTGGCCCCCACAACAACAATATATTGGGGAAATATATATATATTTCCCCCCCCCCAATGTATTTGAATTTCCCTGACCTGGTTTACTGGATTATCCCCAGGTCAGGGAAATTCAAATGCATTGGGGGGAAATGTACAAGATCACAGTTCTCTGCAGTGGATGTCAGCACAACCAACTTCAAGTTCACATTATACCTAGGACCCTCGTACCTACGGGACCACCTCTCCTGGTACGTCCCACAGAGGAACTTACGGTCTTCAAACAAAAACATCTTGAAGGTCCCAGGCCACAGAGAGGTTAGGCTGGCCTCAACCAAAGCCCAGGCTTTTTCAGCTGTAGCTCCGATCTGGTGGAACGCTCTGTCACAAGAGACTAGGGCCTGCGGGACTTGACATCTTTCCGCAGGGCCTGCAAGACAGAGCTCTTCCACCAGGCCTTTGTCCAGGGCACAGCCTGACTCCCTCCTTTGGCAATCCTCACAGAACCTCTAGCCCAATGGTTGCCATTAATTTGATTGGAATTAATTTTATAATGAAATGATTTTAGAATGTTTTATCGTTTTACTGTTGTTAGCCGCTCTGAGCCCGGCTTCGGCTGGGGAGGGCGGGATATAAATAAAATTTATTATTATTATTATTATTATTATTGCTCCAGAGTGGACAAGCCCAAAATCTTGAACAAGCAGTTCCAGGGTGACCTTTCACTCCTCGACAAAACAAAACAAGCTAGCCACTTCCCAACCTATCAATTATAAATGTTCTCCAGTGCAGTGCTGTGGTCCCTGCAGAAAGGAAGAAGCCCTTAGAGAAAGAGAAGTGAACCTCATCAGACATCCTAGGAAGAATTAAGGAGAAAGAGATAGCAAGGATGGAGATATGGGCATTTTTGATTGCTCTCCTGGTGGCTCTTCTGATTCTGGACTTCCTGAAACAGCTCTGGTCAAATAGGCACTATCCTCCTGGACCTCTCCAGCTTCCTCTCATTGGAAGCATGTGGAGGACTGGGGTAAAGTTTCGTGAAGATACTTTCAGCAAGGTATGTATTTTTTAGCAATAACTTAATGTAATGTTAAGAGTTGTTTTGCTTGTTTTCCCCAGCCATTATGATGGTTTATAATTTTCCTTTTTAAATTCATTTTTATTAGGTTTTCTACTTTAACAATCCAATCAAATCACATTAAATATTCCCAATTATACATATACATATCAAATAGTCTGAATATTCTGCCAAATTATATATTTTTAATAGGACTTCCCATGCTTCAAGTTCGGAGGGTTCTGATCATCTCATACTTCTACTGCTTTTCATAGTCATTTCCGATGGTTCCTCTAATTCTTTCTGTTGTTGACCTTCATTCTTTCACAGCCTCTGAATTGTTCTCACAAGTGAGTTAAAACAAACAATGATGTATTTCTGTGTGGATTTTATGTCTATGATTCCCCTCTGTAAATTCGTAGCATTTCCTCACATGCTGGGGTTTCTGCCAAATCAATCCAAAAGTCTTTTTGCTGCTGGCAGCTGCCATCTTCACTCAGTTCCAATAAAATCAGATCTAAGCATCTGCTTTTCCCAGACCAGTTGCATCAAACATTAGCCTTTCCAGGGGATATTTACCAAATCAAACCATAAACACAAATATAATGACATATTAAAGGCTCACCTCCCTCTATGGCTATTTGTAATCCTGCAGCCTGGTATGACTTCCAATCATGGCGGGTTTCCAAAATAAAAGTGCAACACAGCTCCCACATAGATTCTAGGAAACTGTCCAAAGTTTTTTAACATCTCTCCAGCGGCTAATGAGATTCTGCTTCTGTCTGATGTCCACACCTTGGAGAATCTTTTATCCTCTTCCAAGCAAATCAAAGATCAAAAGCCTTAATTATATAGTATTATTATTTCCAAACAGTTTATAATTTTAGAGCCATATTATATAAACAAATACAAAACTTTCCAATCTTGCTTGTTACAGTTAATGTAAACAGTTCTTCTGGGGTTGGTTTGTTTTTTGGGCCAAATAATATAATAAAGCAAAGTACATTAATAAGAGAGGCTCTCCCCCCCCCCTTTTCATTCCATTCCAACATACCAACTTAGATGTTAGTCCTTCTTTCACTCAGTATTTTTTGGCACTTCAGTGGCTGGGTATTAACCAGCAGAGTAATTCCTCCCTCCTCGCTCAAAGCATGTCCAAAACTTAAATCCAATTTTTCATCTTAAGAAATGGAACTTGATTCGCTCACAGAGACAGCGTCCAAGAGAGCCAGACTCTCTCAGGGGCTTTCCATCCAGTGCCCCCAGCCCCTCCTTCCTTCTGAATTTGGGGCTGGTTTGTTGGGCATCTGCGGATGAGACTGTGTCTTCCTGTACCCCCATGAAGATTTTGGGAGACTGGTTACTCCCATCTCAGCCTCTAATTACCCCATGAGAACCGGAGCAATGGAATTTTCAGCCATTTTCCATGGCGCCTCAAGCGGAAATCCGATGGTTTAGAAGTTTCCAATGTCTTGGACAGTGGAATGGACTCCCTAGGAAGGTGATGGACTCTCCTTCCTTTGGGGCTTTTAAGAAGAGGGTGGGTGGGTTGTCACCAGAACTGTGGAATTACCCAGCTGCATTGATCTGAGGTTTGGAACGAGGAAAGATTTTATTCGGTGTGGGCAGTGGATGGTGGAGAGGGGAGTGTCTGGTTTCTTGTTTACTTTGAGTTTCTTTATTAATGATTCAGCAACTCTCTCCAAACGCAAAATTTTAAAGATACAAAATGAGGTTGGATTGCAGTATGGAATAAAACGTGTGATTAAAAGAACAGTTAGCTGCGTGTGGTTTAAAAAGATGAGGGGAGAGCTCTAATGCTGGAATGGATTATTTTGGGAAATTAGAGTGTATACTTTCCCTGCCCTCCTTAAAAACAACAGAGAAGAGAGACAGCTTAAGTGGACTTTGGCCAAAATGCAGTTGTAAAGATGAAAGGAATTTGGGGTCATGGATAAGGGAGGCATGGAGACTTTGATGGTGATTAATTTAAATGAAAGTACTCCAAGATCCCCTGCAGTGGTAGCTGGATCCCTCTTTGTTGGGCTGTGGAAATTTTCTAGATGTTGAATGAGTAGTGAGAAAGAGTGGACTGTTGGAGTATGAGATTGTCCAGAAACACTGAGCAAGATGAGAGCACGATGGGAGGAAGCTAATAATTTTTTTTGAGAATTCTCCAGGATTATAGCCCCACCCCAGCTATGCTGACAGACAACAGCAGTAGGAGGAATTTCAAGAACTGGACAGCAGACAAAGGCCAAGGACTTTGTAATTGGATGTATTCAGACTGACGCAAGCAGAGAAAGGGAAAATAATTTAGAGCACCTCATTTGAATTACTATGGAAAGTCAGATAAGGTATTAACACAAATAGTAATCGCTGAAAATGCAGCTGTTATCTTAATGATTATACCAACCGAATGTAATTAGATGTTAATAAGAAATATGAACCACAGCAATAAAATAACTGGACAAAAACATTGGTCAAAAAACCACTTTGATTAAATTGTATACATTTGGAATTAACTGGAATTATTTTAATATTAATGGAATCTGTATAATTGGCAAAACTGTGGTAATATTGGGAAAATATTGGACACACACACAGAGTGGTACCTCGTGGTACACACAGATAGATAGATAGATAATACTTTATTCGGCTATAAGCCCACCAGGTAAAACCAATCACTAAATAAAATAGCATTTTTCATTCTAAAATATCAACTAAAATATTTCAACGCATAATCTCCTTCACATTACATACAGTCTCTAGGTGTACCATATTGTGGCCTTGAATATAAAGATGGTGAATAGAGTTTACTAGATTTTAATAGTCATGTAGCATTCCATGAAGTCTTTTATATGAAAGAACAGAATTCAGGAATCTTGCAACCTGTAATGTTCTATAAGAGTCAATGTCCTGGAGTAGATAGGCTAGATGTAATTCAGGTGGTTTGGCAACAGTTTCCAAAATGATTGAACTCAGAATCCTTGATCGGGGAACAATATATAAAGGACAATTAAACAAGATATGATGAAGGGATTCTATTGATTTGTTGTCACATGCGCATAAAACAGAGGTTTTACCGTTAGAAAATCTATTGTTCAGCACATTTGAGGGAAACACATTAAATCTGGCTCTAACAAAAGCGAATCTATGCGACGCAACCGATAAGGTAGACAGATATCGAGGTATCGGGGACATTGGGGAACATGTACCACCACCTGTAGTAAGATTTTGTTGCAAGTCAACCTCCTCCAATCTTTGTTTGATGACATGGTACACACACACCTCATGGTACACACACACAGGTAATCCGTTCCGGAAGCCTGTTTGAAAACCGAGGTGCAGCTTCCCATTGGTTGCAAGAGCTTCTTGCACTCAGCGGAAGCCATGTCACACATCCACCAGGTTCCGAAAAACATTCGAAAACAGAAACATTTACTTACAGGTCTTCAGCATTTGAGAACCGAAACGTACAACAACAGAGGTGTTCAGGAACCGAGGTACCACTGTATATATATTTCATGCTACCCCAAATCTCTGCCAAGCGGTAGCATAGCAAGATTCCAGGGAGTTCCGTGTGCTTACCCAGGGTTGAGTTTCCATTGGAAAACCGAGGCACAGCGGCGACTAGTGTCTTTAAGAAATATGGTTTATTTTACACATATTTACACCTAAAGCCTTCAGTGGGGGGAGTGCAGAACAATACACTGCAAGAGTATAGCTGTGCTTCTCTCGTAGCTTGGGTTGAAAGCAGCAGTAAGTCATGGCCCCTGGTCTCTGGTGCAGCCTCCACCAGCCAATTCTGCATGGAGTTCCACCCATTTCCTCCTCCTTGTTCCCTGAACACATTGCAAAATGAAATATCTTCTGTCTGCTCGCCCCCCCCCCCTTCTCCCATACCCTCCAACATTGATGAAAATAGAGACATCCCATTCCATGATGATTATTTTACTATTTATACCCCACACATCTTAGTGGGACACAGGGACACACACAGACAAACATTAAACATTTAAAAAACTTCCCTATGCAGGATTGCTTTCAGACCACTTGGGGGTTGGATAACACATTTTTTACACATTTCTTCCATATTACTATAAACTTCCTCCCATTTTTAGTACTTATTATAACATTCTCCCATCACAACGTTTCATTAAAACTTACAAACGTAATCTGATTATCACTTAATTTTTGCAAATATTCAATAAATTTTCCCCAATCTTCTGTAAATCTTTGATCTTGTCGATTTTGGATCCTTCCTGTCATTCTGTCCAGTTCTGCATAGTCCATCATTTTTGTTCTCCACTCTTCTATCGTAGGTAGCTCCTCCTGTTTCCATTTCTGGGCCATCAGTATTCTTGCTGCTGTCACTGCATATAGAAATAACTTCTTTTCTTTCTTATTTATCTCATTACCTGTAATGCCTAATAAAAATGCTTCTGGTTTCTTAACAAATGTATATTTCAACATTTTCTTCAATTCATTATAAACCATTTCCCAAAATCCTTTTAAAATACATTTTATTGGATTATGATCTGAAAGTACCTTAGGTTGAATTTCAATCTTTATAATTCTTGTAGTAAGCTCAATTCTTGACATTCATTGATTTGCCTCTGACTCATAAGTGAATTGTTTTTCTAATGGGTGTTTCAGTCTCCAAATGTCTATTAAATTGCAGTTCTCTACCATTGAAAAGAATGTCTTTGGTAATTTTCCTTCTTTAGATTTACCTGTTGCTCTTAATCTGTCCATCTCCATTGGCACAACTGCATTCATATCACCCATTATTATAATCTTTTGATCCAGATATTCAAATAGTTTTTCCTCTAAATCTTTTTAAAAATCCATTTTTTTTCCATTTGGTGCATATACTCCGACAATTACAGTGGTGCCACGCAAGACGAACGCCTCGCAAGACGGAAAACCCGCTAGACGAAAGGGTTTTCCGTTATGGAGGCGCTTCGCAAAACGAATTTCCCTATGGGCTTCCTTCGCAAGACGAAAGCCCATAGGCAAATCTCCGGGACAGCGGGGAAGCGCAGCGCGTCTTCCCCACTGTCCTCGGACCTCCTCCGAAGGCTGGCGGTGGGGCGGAGAGACCTCCTCCCGCCGCCAGCCTTCGGAAGGCTGGCGGCGGGAGGAGGTCTCTCCGCCCCACCGCCAGGCTTCGGAAGGATGCTCCGAAGGCTGGCAGCGGGAGGAGGTCTCTCCACCCCACCGCCAGGCTTCGGAAGGCTGCTCCGAAGGCTGGCGGCAAGAGGAGGTCTCTCCGCCCCACCGCCAGCCTTCGGAAGGCTCCTCCAAAGCCTGGCGGTGGGGCGGAGAGACCTTCTCCCCGCGCCAGCCTTCGGATGGCTGTCCTGAAGACTTGCGGTGGGAGGAGGGTTTTCCTTCCCACCGCCAACATTCAGAATGCTGTTCTGAATGTTGGCGGTGGGGAGGAAAAACCCTCCTCCCACCGCAAGCCCCGGGAACAGAGGAGAAGCACTGCGCCCCTTCCCCTCTGTTCCCGTACCTGTCCTGAAGGCTTGCGGTGGGGAGAAAATCCCTTCTCCGCACCGCCAGCCTGGCAAGCGGTTTCCATAGGAACGCATTAATTGATTTTCAATGCATTCCTATGGGAAACCGTGCTTCGCAAGACGAAAAACTCGCAAGAAGAAAAAACTTGCAGAACGAATTAATTTTGTCTTGCGAGGCACCACTGTATTATTTTTTCACCTTGCCACTTAACTTGTACTGCCACAATTCTACCCTCCTCATCTTTAAAGATTTGTTGTGCTTCTAATTTGTTTTTAATATATAATACCACTCCTCTCTTTTTGATTTTATCTGATGAAATAAATTCATTTCCTAGTTTTTTATTTATTAAAACTTTTCTATGTTTTCTCATCACATGTGTCTCTTGTAAACAGATAATGTCTAAGTTTTGTTTTTTCAAATATTGTTGAATTTTATTTCTCTTTTTTTCTCATTCATCTCATTCACATTCCAGGTCCATAATTTCAACGCCATATTAATTTCTGATTAATTTATAATAATAGTCTTTAAATCTTATTTCTCCTCTTCTTCCTCCCTTTCTTCTCCCTCCTCCTCAGATTCTTGTGGGCCTCCTCCTCCAGCTCCTGCCTCTGCTAGTACTGCCTCTTCATCTTCTCCTCCCAGTTCTTAATATCTTCTCAGGAATTTGTCCATTTCATCAAATCTTGTTAGCCTCTGTCTTTTTCCTTTGTAGGCAAATAATACTACTTCTGGGAATTCCCATCTGAATTCAATTTTCTTCTTCCTCAAAGCTTGCATCAGCTGTTGATATTGGTTCCGTTTTTTCAATAACCGAAGTGGAACGTCTTTAAAAATAATTATGTAATTTCCATCTATATTCATCTATATTGTCCACCAGGGGGCAATATATAATTGTAATCCAAATTCAGTTCTGCGGAGGTTGTATTTATATGGTAATCCACTAGATGGCGCTCAATAGTTATTAACAGTTCTTTAACCAAGGAAATAAAAATTGAAGGTAAACATCCAAATCAATTAATATTTTCACTTCTTCTCGCCACTTGGATGGCCAAATCCAATATTATGTTTATGATTCCAAACCACTCAGCCAACAAACACACCAGTTTCTGTTTTAAAATCCTTTAAATCCTTTAAATCAAAAAAAAACAGGAACCCAAGGAGAACAAACAAAGATTCTTCCAAACAAGAAATCGGAACAAAAACAGGGAACCACCAAAAAAAATAAAGTACAACCCGGCCAAGTTCCAGGAGGGAAGAATAGATAGGGAGGAAAAAGCACAAATCCAATCTGCCCATATATCCAAAAATCAGTTAAAATGGCGTTTCTTTTCTTCCTCTTAAACAAAGAGAGTGGTGGGGGGCAGGTTTTCACCCACCATTAAAGCTTTAGCGGCAAGTCCAATTAAATGTCCCAAATATATCAAAGTTCACTCTCACAGCGAAACACATAAAAAGTAGGTCTTATCTTCTTATTAGACGGTGCTACAAAAATAAGGATAGGAAAAAACAACTAAAAATAGGAGCTTCCCAGTTCATTGCACAGTTCTTTTAAAATCGAAAGTAAAATAGTCCGCTCTCAAGATCCTTTCTCGACATCTTAAACCTCCACAACACAAAAAGAAGGAAATTATTTCTTCTATCTCCTCAGTCTTCTTCCCCCCTGTTATGTACTGAGTTGAATAGGATCCAAACTGCAGCAGTCTGATTGGTCCTAGAACAATAGGATCCAAATTGCAGCAGTCTGATTGGTCCTAGAACAATAGGATTCAGAATGCAGCAGTCTGATTGGTCCAAGAACAATGCAGCAGTATGATTGGTTGGCAGGAACCACCCAATCATGCTCCAGATATAAGTGAATCCACAACCTGATTGGCTTACAGTAGAATTCCAGAATTAACCAATCATGTGCAGCCCATTGTGTAAATAATGTATATAGAGCAGATACTTTGAGGCGACTTGCATTCATTCCTCCTCACCACTATGAGCTGAATAAAGAGCATGAACTCACTTTGCGACTCTGAGTATATTTCACTGGCGACGAAGGTGGGATCCCGCTGAGCTGACTGCCACACACAGCACCGCAGCACCGCCACCTGCCGCACCGCTGCCTCGCACCGTGTATCCAGGCTTCAGCTCCGGGACACAAGGAACTCAGAATGGCAACCGACAGCAGCTTCTCGCCGTTCAACCCAGCATCTGGAGACTGGGAAGCGTACGCCTCCCGTTTCACCTTCCTTCTAGAAGCCAAAGGGGTCACCGATGAAGAAGACGCCAAGAAGAGGGCGATATTCTTCAGCATCTGCGGAGAGGAGACATTTGAAATCGCCCGGGCTCTCCTTGCACCTGAAGACGTCGCTACTGTTCCATACAAAACAATAATGGAACAGCTGAAGGGGCACTTTTCGCCGCAGCCCTCAGTGGTGGCTCGTCGAAATGCCTTCTACGCAAAGCGGCAAGCCCCTGGGGAAACCATAACTGGGTTTGTGACCTCTCTCCGCCAAGCTGCCCGGTTCTGCAACTTCTCAGAGCTGGAGAACATGCTTCGTGACCGCCTCGTCGGTGGCCTGAAGGATGAGAAGCTGCAACGACGCCTCTACGCCAAGAAGGACCTAACGTTCCAGGTCGCTCTGGAGGAGGCCCTGGCAACGGAAGCTGCCGAGAGGTCGACGCAAGAGGCACGGCCGAGCCTGCCACCCCAACCGAGGGTCCACCATGGAGACCTCACCGACGACTCAGGATCTGACAGGGAGGAGGTGCACTGAATACAGCAGCGCACTCAAGCAGCCCACATACCACAGCTGCCTCGACGAGAAGGAGGGAACTGCGCAAGCTGCGGGGAAAGTCACAAGAGGAGGACCTGCCGTTTCCGCAACGCAGAGTGCCGGCAGTGCAGAAAATTGGGACACATCGCCCGGGTGTGTCGAGCTCGGCCCACCCGACGCAAGGCATCAGATGACCAATCCAAGAGCCCCAGGTCCCGGGGCCCAACACACCAAGGCAACTCTACGGAGCTCACGGACTTCCAGGTATACCAGTTGCCCCACCCCAACGTAGAGAAAATTTATGTAGAGGTACAGATAGAGGGGGCCCCATGCCGCATGGAGCTTGACACGGGTTCAACTCTATCCATAATCTTGGCAAGGACCTTAAGGAAACTGTGTCCTACTGGGGGTCCCAAACTCAGGCCGGCCCCATTCACCCTCTGGGACTTCCAGAAACGTAAGGTCCCCACAATGGGGGTGGGGACCTTCAGGGTGCAATACCGAGGGCGGACGCGGCAACTGGACTTGCTCGTGGTCAAGGGCCCCTACATTAGCTTACTGGGATAGGCATGGTTTGGACCACTGGGGCTAGCCATCACCGGGGTGAACCACACTACCTTACAAGTGGACGTGGACGCCATCTGCAAGGAATTTCCAGGGGTTTTCGATGGGAAATTGGGACAGTATACGCCCCCCCCATTGCTCTACAGCTTGACCCCGCAGTACGACCGGTCAGGCTCAAGGCCCGCCGGGTCCCGTTCGCCCTGAAACCCCGTATAGACGAGGAATTGGACCGGCTCGTGGAGCAAGGAGTGCTGGAGCCGGTACCTAATGCCCCCTGGGAAACCCCAATCGTCACACCCATCAAGCCTAATGGTTCGGTCCGCATCTGCGCAGACTACAAATGTACCATAAACAAGGCCCTCACGGCCCATGCATACCCAGTGCCAGTGGTCAGCCATGTCCTTGCCACCCTGGCTGGGTCGAAATTTTTTGGCAAGCTGGACTTGGCCCAAGCATATCAACAGCTGCCAGTAGATGAGGCCACAGCAGAGACACAGACGATTGTGACGCACAGAGGAGCGTTCAGGGTAAAGCGGCTGCAATTCGGCGTCAGTGTGGCACCAGGCATATTCCAGAATCTAATGGACTCGCTCCTTAAAGGGATTCCTGGCGTCACCCCCATCTTCGATGATGTGTTGATTGCCGGGCCCACACCAGAGGAGTTTGAGGACCGCCTCCGCACCGTTCTGCACCGTTTCCAGACGGCGGGTCTCAAGGTGAAGCGGGAAAAATGTCTACTAGGAGTGCCTCAGGTGGACTTTCTGGGATTTATGGTGGACGCAGAAGGGGTCCACCCGACTGGGGACAAGGTACGGGCCATCTGTGATGCCCCAGCGCCCAAGAGCAAGACTGAACTTCAGGCCTTCTTGGGACTATTGAACTTTTACCATTCCTTCCTTCCCCACAAGGCGGCAGTAGCAGAGCCCCTGGACTCCTGGACAAGCGGGCCCCTTGGGTGTGGGGCCAGCGCCAAGAGGCTGCATTCCAGGCAGTCAAGGACTTGCTTGTCTCAAACTCGGTCTTGGCACACTTCGACGAGAGGCTGCCGGTGGTGCTAGCATGCGACGCCTCGCCCTATGGCATTGGCGCTGTCCTGGGACACCAACTCCCGGATGGAAGAGAGGTACCGGTGGCATACTTTTCCCAGACACTCAACGCAACCGAGCGGAACTACTCGCAAATAGACAAGGAGGGTCTGGCAATCGTGAAGGGAGTAAAAAAATTCCATGATTTCTTGTACGGGCGGCCCTTCACCGTGGTGACTGACCACAAGCCGTTGCTTGGCTTGTTTGCCCCCGAAAAGCAGACCCCCCAAGTGCTGTCTCCTCGCGTCCTCAGGTGGTCAATTTTCCTTGCCAGCTACCAGTATGCACTGATTCACCACCCGGGGAAGGCAATGGGCCATGCGAACGCCCTCAGCAGGCTACCACTACCGGAAACAGGCCCCGACCCAGCACTTGCACAAGAGGTTATGAGCCTGGAGCTGCTTCCCGACCGCCCCATTCAGGCACAAGAAGTTGCACACCATTCCAAGAAAGATAGGGTCATCTCCCGGGTCCTGGACTGGGTGTGGAGGGGATGGCCCAGCAGCAGCCCTGGGCCAGAATTCGCTGGCTACACAACCCGCAAACATGAACTGTCGGCCCACAAGGGGTGCCTGCTATGGGGAAGCAGGGTCGTTGTTCCCCAGCCCCTCCGCAAAAGGGTCCTCATAGCCCTACACGAGACACACCCAGGGGTAGTAAGAATGAAGGCCCTTGCCAGGAGTTATGTGTGGTGGCCAGGGATCGACGGAGAGATAGAGGCCTGGGTCAAACACTGCCAGGCCTGCCAAGAATCCCGCCCAGATCCCCCAAGGGCCCCAGTCCAGTCCTGGGAGTCCGCCCGAGCACCATGGTCACGCCTGCATGTGGACTTCGCTGGCCCCTTTCAGGGGAAAACATTCTTCATAGTGGTGGACTCCTACACCAAATGGCTGGAAGTCGCACTGGTACCGTCCACTTCCACGTCCGCAGCCATCCGGGTACTACGCAGGCTGTTTGCAACCCACAGGCTCCCTGACACTCTCGTCTCAGACAACGGGACTGCATTTACGTCAGGAGAATTCCAAACCTTCACAGCGCAGAACGCCATCCGCCATATCCATTCGGCGCCATTCCACCCTGCCACCAATGGCCAAGCAGAACCATGGTGCGGACCACCAAGGACACCCTTCGCCGCATGACGCAAGGGGATTGGGAGTACCGCCTTGCCACATTCCTCCTAGCACAGCACAGCACCCCCAGCTCAACGACTGGCCGGAGCCCCGCTGAACTACTAATGGGTCGGCGCCTTGCAATCAGATTGGACCGCCTTCACCCCGATAGAGCTCAGGATGAGGTAGTGGGGGGGAAGGCAGGAACCCCCGGACCTTCGAGGCCCAGGACCCAGTGTACGCAAAGAATTTTGGGACAGGCCCAGCATGGGTACCCGCCACAGTCACCAGGGTCACTGGCCCCGTGTCGTACGAGCTGCTAACGGATGGGGGGCAATGCTGGCGCCGCCACTGCGACCAGATACGGCGACGATTCCCAGGAGAAAACCAGGAGGAGGAAAGGTCAGAGGAGTCCCAAGGGAACAGAGGGGCAGTGAGGCCCATAGACCAGGAGGGGCCAGCAGGAGAGGCAGAATCAGTAAATACAGAGAGGACCCGCAAGGCCGAAAGGACACCGGAACCAGAACCACGACTGAGCGAGCCGGTTGCGCCAGACCAAACAGGCCCATCACAGCCAGCATCCTTGGAACACGAGCCAGAACCTGAACCCCGGACCAGGGAACACCCCAGGGCGCAACGCACACGTAGGCTGCCGGCATACCTCGAGGACTATGAATGCGACCTCCCGGGCAGGACTGGAACTTAGAGGGGAGGGGTGTTATGTACTGAGTTGAATAGGATCCGAACTGCAGCAGTCTGATTGGTCCTAGAACAATAGGATCCAAATTGCAGCAGTCTGATTGGTCCTAGAACAATAGGATTCAGAATGCAGCAGTCTGATTGGTCCAAGAACAATGCAGCAGTATGATTGGTTGGCAGGAACCACCCAATCATGCTCCAGATATAAGTGAATCCACAACCTGATTGGCTTACAGTAGAATTCCAGAATTAACCAATCATGTGCAGCCCATTGTGTAAATAATGTATATAAAGCAGATACTTTGAGGGGACTTGCATTCATTCCTCCTCACCACTATGAGCTGAATAAAGAGCATGAAATCACTTTGCGACTCTGAGTATATTTCACCCCCACTGTCTTGTTCTTCAAGTAAATCCATTTAAAATATCTAAGATTAAAAGCAAAAAAACGAGATAGTTCCACTTGCCAAACAGCCTCCCTTTGTTTTTTACTTACAGTTATGCTCCGCACTGATAATAGTCCCTGTGTGCGCTTCGAATTTCAGACAAAGTTGACCTCCTGTTTACCCTTTGTCTGTGTCGAATTAGGTCCAAAACAACAAGATTTAGTCATTTCCAAAATTCCCCAATCGATTCCTTTTAATTTGGAAAGCCGATTGCTCCAGTGGGCAGGCTCGGGGCTTTGCTCCTAGAAGCTGGCAATGGCGTCCCACTACTAGCCCTTCTACCCCGCCGCTCTCGTCTCCTCTTAAAAGAGGGTACCTGGTGGCCTGGGGGAACGCTTAGCCACAGCGCTGGGATCCCGACCCCCTGAATATCCTTTCAGCGGAGTTTTGGGGGGCTAAGGCGCCCTTTTAGCACCCCCTTTTTTCTTCTAGGAGCTGGCCTCCCTCTCCCGAGGGTAAGTCCGCTTGCTTCCACCTTGCGATCAGACTGGAAGTCCCCCTATGCAGGATTGCTTTCAGACCACTTGGGGGTTGGATAACTCCATACCCTCCAACATTTCTCCAATGAAAATAGGGACATCCTAAGGAAAACCAGACGCGGGTGGCTCTGTGGTCTAAAGTACCACTGAGCCTAGCGCTTGCCGATCAGAAGGTTGGCAGTTTAAATCCCCGCAACGGGGTGAGCTCCCGTTGCTCAGTCCCTGCTCCTGCCAACCTAGCAGTTCAAAAGCACATCAAAGTGCAAGTAGATAAATAGGTACTGCTGTGGCGGGAAGATAAATGGCGTTTCCGTGTGCTGCTCTGGTTCACCAGAAGCGGCTTAGTCAGGCTGGCCATATGACCCGGAAGCTGTAACTCTTCTTCTTCTTCTTCAGCTCCCTCGGCCAATAAAGCGAGATGACTGCTGCAACCCCAGAGTCGGCCACGACTGGACCTAATGGTCGGGGTCCCTTTACCTTTTAAGGAAAAGCAGGACATTCTGGGATCAAATCAGAAACCAAGATGACCCTGGAAAATTGGGACACTTGGAGGGTCTGTTCTCCAGACCCTTTTCTCAAAAAGGGCAGATTTACTCCATGTGTTGTCATATTTCCTGTAACCTCCTGCCCTGGAAATGGTTGCCATTGATGTGTTAATGACTTGCTTCCAGCACCTTTTCACATTCTTAGCAGCTTCTATTGCAGTTGAGGCCCTGGTCTGGCATCTTCTCTTCTACTAATTTCTACTCCTTTATTAATTTTGAACAATTACTAACTCTAGAAGTTATGAGAGCCCTTGCACCCACAAAGTCTGTTACCCCAGATTTGTAACAATATTATTATTGTGTGTGTTGCTTATAGCTACTGGACGAAGGAGGCATCTCTCTGAACCAATCAAAACAGGAAGCTGAGCTAATAAAACAGTTTATTACAATAAGCTCTGGAACAGGCTTCCTTAACCTAGGCCCTTTAGATGTTTTGAGACTACAATTCCCATCATCCCTGACCACTGGTCCTGCTAGCTAGGGATCATGGGAGTTGTAGGCCAAAAACATCTGGAGGGCCTAGGTTGAGGAAGCCTGCTCTGGAACTTGTGTTCCTTCTTCTCTAGTGTATGTTGCAACATGACCTAGAACACTGTGTAGCACTCCCCTTCTGACTGATTAATGGGCACCAAATTCTCTTGGCAGTGAAGCAGAAGCTCATAAACTTATTTTAGTAAAGCCAAGGGGAGCTACAGCTCACGTGTAGACAAGAGACAAACAGAACAGGGACTTTTCTATTGCCTCCTCCAGAAGAATTCACTCTTTGTCAATCCATACTTTATTTTATTGTTTATTGAATACATTTATAAGTCATTTTTTTCTAGAGGAAACTCTTAAAAAAAATACAAAATTACTACATCATCAGATATGAATGTATTAACTTTTAAAACATCTGAAATTGCTAATAATTTCTAACCCAAACATGCATTTGGGGGAGCATATCTTAATTTCTTACCCATATATTTGTATGGTGGCAATTTTCTTGCTGTGACCCACTGTGGGTCAGAAACCTGCATCAGTGCTCTAGCCCAGCCTATGCCTGTTCCTCTTCAGACGTTTTCCTTTTCCCACGTCAGCATTTTCAGAAGTTAAGGGTCAAATTTAAATGTGCATACATTAAGAAATGAAGTAGCGTATTCAAATGCAATGGCCAGGAGTGCAGTCTTGACTTTCTTTCGGTGCAATAAGTGGTCCCTGGGCTCAGTTCTGGTATCCCCAAAGGTACCATTTAGCTCCAAGTTATCAGACCAGATCCATTAGAGAGAGGCAGATTATAAAATCAAAGAACTGTAGAGTTGGACGGGATCCCAAGGGTCATCTATTTCAACCCTCTGCAGGAATCTCAACTAGATCATCCATGACAGATGACCATCCAACTTCTGCTTAAAAACCTCCAGGGAAGGAGAGTCCACAACCTCCCAAGGGAGACCGTTCCACTGTCAAAGGAGCTCATACTGCCCCCCTAAATCAATAAAAATCAATAAAAAATACATAGCTAACTGAGGTTCTGCCTCCCCTAACAAAAGGCCTGCCCCCCCTAACAAAAATCCTGGCTACACCCATGGAGGAAGGATGAAGCTCATGTTTGTCGGAAATCAAGCCTTTATCAGGAGAAACTGGCAACTCTCCCAAGCACCCAGCTTGGTCTCCTGTTGACCTCCCTGTCTGCTTTCCCGGCAAGATCCAGGCAGAGGTCGCGATAGGCGATCCTTCTCAGCGTGAGAAGAACACACCACTCTTTCCTGCCCCCCCCCAGGCAGGGGAAAGAGATAGACAGAAACGTATTTACATGCCTTTATTTCTGTCTTTTCAGCGTTACAGAAAACACGACTGCTCTCTTCAAACTCCAACAACCGAGAGACAAACTCCTCCTGTACTTCCTGTACAGCTCATATTACACTCTGAGCTAATTCCGGTGCCCTCTGCACTGTGAATTGACTGTCCCTCTGTTTCCCACGGAACAGTCCCAACATTCCCATTATGTTTTGCTTTCAAGCTAGCAGTAGCTCGCGGCTGCATTGCTTCAATATCGTAACAATGTTTTAGGTTCAAATTAGTATCTTCTTTCTTTGACTATAACAATCTTCTCCTCTCTTTTGACCCAAATGGTAGATGGCAAAGCAATATGGAAACATTTACACCCTTTGGGTAGGGCATCTGCCCTTTGTAGTGCTGTCTGGATTCCGAGCAGTGGAAGAAGCACTCGTTGACCACTCTGAATATTTTGAAGACCGACCACGTACTCCTTTCCTTATGACTGTAGGAAAAGGAAAGGGTAAGTAGTGAAATGTGAGAATTTCCACTGGTATTTTCCCCAGGGAAAACATTTAAAGGGCTGTCTGGAAAAACAGAACAACAGAGCTTCTCTATTAATGTTGCACTCAATAGGAAATGGGTTGTAGACAACACTAGTTCTATTCAAAGTAGACCCACTGAAATTAATTGGCATGACCAATGTAGGTTTATTAATTTCAGTGGGTCTACTCTAACATTGTTGAATACAACCCAGTGCCTCTAGCAAGTGCTCTCTGGAAGTAGCAATTGTAGTGCACTGTGGTAAGAGTCAGCTGCAGGCAGAAGTTTGTTGCCTGTTGCCATTTTAATGCATTTACTGGCCTGGATCTCAGTGCTGGATGAAGAACTTGAATTCCTCGTTCTTTCTACCCAAGACTTTGATGCCTACATCAGACTGGTGCATTGCCAAGGCACAGGTTACAAGGTGTAGCAGGTATATAAGAGGTAAAGACACCTGGCTAAGTGCTAGCTAAGATGTTGATCTAACATCCCACACAGCTTTTATTGCAGTAAGTGAGCAGAGTTCCTAGGTTGGGGAGCAAGCCAGCACTCCTTTGAGCATGTTGGACTTGCAAGGTTAGTTCATACATGGCATCTCTGTGCCCTTGGAGATGGAGCCAGTGTTGGTGCCAGTTTGGCACCCAATTCACTCTCAGTCCCTTTGCCAGGATGAGGGAACTGCCCAACTGGCTTTTGCTGTGTCCAGAATATGTTGCAGAATACACACCTTCAATAAAACACCAGTCTGGTGGCGCCAGTAGAAAAATAACTTATTGACATCACACACCAGTGAAATTATATCCTTAAAAACAGTGTGGAAAACTTAGCTGAAATGGGTTTTTGACTGAAGTTTACTGCTGGTGTTTAACATTCTATGAAAGCTCAAGTGATACCTTCAAGTTCAGTGTTCATTGCAGAAATTTGTTGCTTAGTGTCAGGGGACTGCCATCGAAAGCGGGGAGGGAGGCAGAAATGTACAGGGAGCCTCCGACTTTGCTGAGTAGTAACACCTCGCCTCCGGCGAAACGGAGGAGGAAAGGAGGGGGGAAGTGAGGCAAAGGCTCACAGAGGTTACTGCGAGCCCTGGCACCACTGTCAGGCAGGCTGATAGGGAAACAGACATGCAGCTTCCATCGCCTAGTTTTCGCAAGGGAGTCAAACGTAAGGAAAGGAGGAAGCTGGGGGTGTCGAGGTTCTTAAGCTGGGGAGGGGACAGGAAGAACCCACTCTTGGAATCTGCTAGTGACTGAGGCAGACATGAACTTTGGGCTTCTGCACTTTATATAAAGGTAAAGGGACCCCTGACCATTAGGTCCAGTCATGGCCGACTCTGGGGTTGCGGTGCTCATCTCGCTTTATTGGCTGAGGGAGCCAGCATACAGCTTCCGGGTCATGTGGCCAGCATGACTAAGCCACTTCTGGTGAACCAGAGCAGCGCACGGAAACGCCGTTTACCTTCCTGCCGGAGCGGTACCTATTTATCTACTTGCACTTTGACGTGCTTTTGAACTGCTAGGTTGGCAGGAGCAGGGACCAAGTAATGAGAGCTCACCCCGTCACGGGGATTCGAACCACCGACCTTCTGATCAGCAAGTCCTAGGCTCTGTTGTTTAACCCACAGCGCCACCCGTGTCACCAGCGCCACTGTATATAGTTTGCACCTAATAAAACCTGTAAAAAGGCAGGTCAGAGTCCTGGCTGTTTACTTGTGAGCAACCATATGCATCCCTGACACTTAGCTCTTCCTGCAGGTGGGCGGCTGTTGTGCCCTCTCTCACTCCCTGGGCAGTGAGGATGGAGTGCACATGGCCAGGCGGCTGTTGGGGGAATTCTCACTGGCCTCCTTGAGCAGCTGGCTCAAGTTCCCACCAGCTGCTGCACTTCAAATTGGCCAGTTAGTGGGCTCTTTTGGGGTGATGTGCCTTGCTGGCTGGAATGGCATTGGCTGTGGCCTCACTTCTAGCGAGGCAGAAAAGCTGGCAGCGCCATCCTGCCTCAGCACAGTCAGACAAGGAGCAAAACTCTCCCCTCCTCCCTTGTCATTAACCTTTCTTATTATTCAGGTCATTTTGGGGTTTTAAAATATTTTCTGCTTTTCAGGTTGCTGCTTTAACAACGTTCTATTCCCTTCATTCACTGTTTAACCTTATTTTGCTTCCCGTATATCTCCTGACCTTACTACGGTTGCAAATGGTTGCAAATGCCATATTAAGGGCTGGGAAGGAATTTCCCTGTAAACAAATTGGCTGGTGTAGAGGTTCTGCCTTCCCCATAGCAACAGTTAAGGTATTGGGTGGAATCCTGGTCTTCAAGTGTGGGGTGCATCACCCAATAGTGATCCTGCACCATTTTCAGCGTACCCTGTTAAAGTGGTCTTGGTGGATGTCTCTGTCCTGAAGCCAAGCATGGGGGAGATAAGTCATAGGGCTTCCAGCGGTGGCCTTAGGATGATCAACGTCTTGGAGAGGCATGGATCACAGATTACATCTGTAATCAAAAAAGTTATGGGCATTTTTAATCCAGATTGTTGTTTGTCTGAGTTATTAATCATATATTACATGTCGACATTGACCCAGAAGTGGGTGGCACTCTGGCTGGGCCCACAATTACCAGTGTATCAGATGCCAGTTTTCCCTACAAAAGTCAAATTTTGAAGTGCTTTCCAGAGATCTCGCTTTTCGCTGACACATTAGTGCAGGAACTTCTGAGACAATCAGATTTCTATTTGATTATCACATCCAACTCCTTTGATAGCCATGCTAGGAATAATAGGTGAATCAAATCAAATTTATCTCATTGGGAGATGCTGACATATTTGCTGGTAAATGTTTGCTTAGAAAAGGCTGGATGTTGGCTTCAGCAAAAGGAACCCGAAGCCTTTGGAGCGCAGCGCGAGTTCCTGCTGTGCTCCAAAGGCTTCAGGCGGCTATCCCTGAAGCGTGGAGAGAGAGAGGGGGGTCGGCACTCACCATCTTGCTCTCCATCTGTTCCATAGGATGCACACACATTTCCCCTTCATTTTTGGAGGGGGGGAAGTGCGTCCTACAGAGCGAAAAATACTGTACTTGCAAGTTCAGTCTTTGTTGCAGAAATTACCAGCATATTAGGTACTAGTTTTCCCCACAAGAGTCAAAATTGATAGAGACATCCAGAGATCTCACTTTTTGCTGGTACTGCAAAGTGGAGGAACTTCTGAAACAATCAGACTAGCACACAAATTGAGACAGCTAAAACTTGGGGGTGAACCAATGATGAACCTCTAAATGATGAAAGGCAACGGAAAGTGACATTCTGGTGGGAATTGTGTAAAGTAAGCAATGCTGGCCTATATTGTAGAGATACTCATGCATTAAATTGAGACGGAGTCAGAATCAACTAGTAATTCTTTGCATTACAGAGACTAAGCAGATCTTACATGCAAAGGCATGAACTTCAGTTCTGGGCTAGGAACTTAATTTTTAACACTAATTTCTGAGAGCAATAATTTGTCACTGGTTTTTCTTTTTTTTAAATAAATTTTATTTTCAATGCAAATTACAACAAAAATTACAAACATTGAATCCAAAATGAAACTATACAAACAAGAAAGAAAAACAGAACACAAAAGGAAAAAAGGGAAAAAAGAAAAAAGCACACATCTACAAATAAAACCATATCTTCATTCTAATCTAGTCATTACATACATATACACATATTGACTTCCTTCCTTTGTTCTAAGACCTCAAAAGTTTTACTTTTTCTAAATTGCTGTGTCTAATGTAGATTACTTCTATCTTTATACTTTTTACACATTTTTTCTTTTTCTTTAACCCTTCAAAGCATCATTCATTACATGCCAATATACTTACTCCAGAACAATGTTTTTTTATATACTCTTTAGCACATCCCCATTATTTTAATAATTTCTGGTCTGATTGTCCCCTTATAAATGCTGTGAGTCTTGTCAGATTTATATATTCACAAAATTTAATTTGCCATTCTTTCATTGATGGAATTTTTCTCCCTTTCCAATTTTTTGCTATAAGCATCCTGGCAGCTGTTGTTACATAAAGGAAGACTTTCCTTTGATTGTCAGGAATATCATTTGTGATTATACCTAAAAGGAATGCCTCCAGTTTTTTACTAAAAGATATTTTAGATTTCTTCATATGTTTCATTCCAAAATTGTTTAATAGGTCGGCATTCCCACCACATGTGAAACATTGTTCCTATTTCTTTCTTGCATCTCCAACAGGTATTTGATTTTAATTTGTAAATTTTAGCCAATTTTACCGGAGTTAAGTAGCATTAGTACACCATTTTCATCAAATTTTCTCTGATTGTGTAACATGCCGTAAATTTAATATCACATTTCCATAATTTCTCCCATTGGTCCAGCCGAATTGCGTAACCTATATCACATGCCCATTTAGTCATAACTTTTTTTACTTCATCCTTTAACTCCCATTCTAATAATAAATTATACATTTTTGATATACTCTTTTTCGAGTTTTTGTAATTTTGATTCTTCTTTTTCAAATCCTATTGCTTTATCCTGGTTAAATATTTGAGCAATTTGATGATATTGTAACCACGTGGTGCAGTATTGGGTCACCTCTTCGTATGGTCTTAATTTTAATTGGCCCTGTTCCTCCTTTAGGAGCTGCTGGTATGTCGCCAATCTTCCTATCGTATTTTTCTTTTTAACGGATATTACTTCTAACAGTGAAACCCACCATGGGGTTTTCGGTTCTAACAACATTCTATGTCTCACCCAGACCTTATATAACAAATTTCTAATTACATGACCTTAGAAAGTCTTTAAGCACCGCCACTTTGTTGTAAATTAGATAGGCATGCCAACCGTATCTGTTGTTCCATCCGTCCAAGTCTAAAATGTCATTATTATCTAATGTAATCCAGTCTCTGATCCAACTAAAGCCTGCCGCATCGTAGTATATTCTCAGGTCTGGGAGTCCAAAGCCACCCCGTTCTTTTATGTCAGTTAATAATTTATGTTTGATCCGTGGATTTTTGCCTTGCCTTATAAATTTTGTTAGATCCGTTTTCCATTTTTTAAAACAATCATCTTTACCTATTATGGGGATCATTTGAAAAAGAAACAGGAATTTTGGTAAGATATTCATTTTAATAGCCGAAATTCTACCCCAGAGTGTTAAGTTCAATCTTGTCCAAATTTCCATTTCTCTTTTTATTTCTTCCCATTTTTTTATATAATTATCTTTAAACAAATTTATATTTTTCATTGTTATTTGAATTCCTAAATATTTCACATTTTTACAAATTTGTAATCCAAATTTTTCTACCAGTTCCTTTTTCTCTTGGTCTCCCATGTTTTTTACCATTAGTTTCGTTTTTTCTTTATTCAAAGCAAAGCCTGAAACCTTTCCGAAGTTTTCCATTTTTTCTAGAGCCTTTGCTATGCTTTCCTTTGGGCTTTCCACCATTAACACTAAATCATCAGCAAATGCCCTTATTTTATATGTTTTCTCCCCTAAGGATATTCCATTTATTTCTTGGTCTAGTCTGATTTCTTGATTTAGTATTTCCAAAACCAAAATGAATAATAATGGTGAGAGCGGGCACCCTTGTCTGCTGCCCTTCTGTATTTTAAAATAATCAGTCATGTCATTATTATTATTATATTTGCTTCTTGTTGTTCATAGATTGCTTTTAAGCGTCTTGTAATTTGGTCTCCCATGTCCATCTGGTCTAATATTATTTTTAGCAATTTCCATGAAACTTTATCAAACGCCTTTTCTGCATCCACAAATACAAAGGCTACCTTCTTATTTGGTTTCATGTCTAAATACTCGATCATATCAATCACTGTTCTTATATTATCACTCATTTTCCTGCCCGGCAAAAACCCTGCCTGCTCTTTGTTTATACAATCCTGCAAAACTGTTTTTAATCTTGTTGCCAATATTTGTGCATAAATCTTGTAGTCATTATTAAGTAATGATATTGGTCTATAATTGGTTATGAACTCCTTATTTTGTCCTTGTTTTGGGATTACTACTATATGAGCCTGCTTCCAGGTATTGGGAATCTTCCCGTCTTCTAGTATTCTATTTAAAAGTATCTTCATAGGTGATAATGGTGATTCCATCCGGGCCTGGGGATTTTCCCAATTTCATCTTAATTATTGCTTGATGTAGCTCTGTCATGGTTATTGGAGAGTTTAGGTCTTGAAGCTTTTCTTTCTTAATTTTAGGTATGTCCTTTCCATATAAATACTCTTTTATTTCATCCTCTGTCTCAGTTCCTGCTTTATATAGCTCATTACAATATTTTATAAAGCACTTTTTAACTTCCTCGGGATTATCTAAAGTTCTCCCTTCTTCCACTATTGTCACTGGTTTTTCATAGGCATTATATTATCAAATGGTCACACCTGGAGGCAACAGAGACGGTTTGGTATTGTTACTATGCGGAAGCTAGGACTGGGGAGGAAAGGCATGGAGCACCAAATAGAAGAGGAAGCCCATCAGCTCGTGGAAGTCTTTGCACGTTCGAAGGGTATGTGATGATAGGTGACGTGCTGGGTTGGCATATGTCTGAAGAAACCTTTGTGTATAACCTCTGTACATTTTGTAAAGGAATGTGATATGTTTTGTTTGATTCCTAATGAGCCTTAAATGGAATGCTATCATTATATATCTTTAAGTGCCAAGAAAAAATGTTCCTCTTCAAACAGGTGTTTGGCTGATTAATATTCTACAGCCTTTTAAATGTGCTTATGGAATGTTTTGTTATTTTGTTTTAATTATTTACCTGGGTTTTTATCTTGTATTTTTACTCTGTGAAACACCCTAGAATCTTGTGATGAAGGGTGGTATATAAACCAACCAATCAATTAATTAATTGATGTTAATAAACAAATTGCTGGAGATCCCTGCAGTTTCTCTTGTCCACCATAAAATACCATTCTCCGTATGAACAGGAGTGGCTGAACTCACATTAGTATAACTTTATTTTGCAGGTCAACCACTTGACCCCTCCATGGCCATCACTAATTCAGCCTCCAACGTGATATGTGCTGTGGCTTTTGGGCACCTGTTTGCTCTTGAAGATAAAAGGTTCCAGAAGCTGATAGAAGCCATGAATTTTCTCCTAAAATATCTGTGTAGCTTTGCTCATTTTGTGAGTTGTCATTTTCATTCCTACTGAGCCTGACAGGTCTCCCAAGTGCCTTAAATCCCTCAATCAGTATTCTGGAATCCATTACGATAGAAGTTAGAGCGTTGGAAAACTGAGTTCAGGTTTAAATCTAATCTGAGATAAGGGCTATTTACGATCTCATAGCATAAATAATTTCTCAAGATTATTATAAAAATTGAAAGAAAGAACAAGGAGACTATGTCCAACCACAAGGGACTCTTTGGAGAAAAAAATGGATAAAAATGGAACAATAACCTTTCAGAACAAGTTGTCTAGAGCCCACCTTAAGTGAACAAAATAATCTTCTCAAGAAGAGAATTCTGCAATTTTATTGTCATTATGGAAAAATAAATGTGTCTATTCTTTGCTCACTGTATATCAAGGCTTATAGGACTTGACTGATGAGCATATGTCTTGGCAGCCATATTTTGGACCAATTTAAGATCCCGGGCTATCTTCAAGTTTTAAGAAAGACAAATATTATTGGGGGCAGGGACCTACTATGGCACATTGACTTGCCAAACATCCAAATGAGCACTGAGCATACACAGACCACAGACCAGGACATGTTGGTGATATAATTTGGAAATGCAAGGACAGCATGGCTGGCTGGCTAGATCTATAAACTCCACATGGCTACATTTTGCTGAGGGTGTGAAGGCTGTCTGCCTGGAATATGCAATGGCAGTATTTGAACCTTTGTGCCGTAAACATTCATACCTCTCTAAATTTCCGGCCACGTGACCTGGAAGCTGTACACTGGCTCCCTTGGCCAATAAAGCCGCAACCCCAGAGTTGGCCATGACTGGACCTAATGGTCAGGGGTCCCTTTACCTTTACCTAAATTTTGGGAACATCACTAGTAAGTTTCAGGAGAGCCATAAATGCCTGTGTTTAAATAGTGCTACCATAACTGTTGAAGAGTTCAACTCTAAACCCAACAGAGGTGCATTGATTTTCCCAAGGGGGAGGGGCAAATCAATCTCCCAATTTGTATTGCAAGCAGGGGAGCTGCAACTTAGCAGTGTCAGTCATTATGGCGCCTAGGGTGTGGCTCCTTTGCTGGATTTTTAAAAAATGAAACAGAGGTCTGCAACTCAAGCATTCCCTGCACTGCTAAGGAAAGCAGCCCCCTTCTGTATGACCTCAGCTAAACCCTTTTGACCTGAGGAGGATGGGTGGACCTGACAATTTCAGTTTCTCTTAGTTTCTCATTTTTCCTGTCTTAAAATTGGTTCTCCACATTTCTACATCAATTTCTGATATGTTTTTTTTAAAAAATTATCATGAAATTTCATCAGCATTTTGGTGCTAATTTCTCCTAATGCACACATTTGTATGCAATTTTGCAAAGTTGCAAATTGCAGGTTTGAATGTTATTAGAGCATCTTAAGCATCTGCAGTCCCACTATATGCTCTGACATACAGAGCAAGGACATGTTCTATGAAGAACTAGAGCAGGCTGTCAGGAGAGGGAGCTTGCTATTGCTGCAAAGGGTGAGGTTCACATTTGTGAACTACAAATTTGTGCCTTATGAGAAGATGTTTCCTGCAAGGATCAGATGATGTGTCAATGAACTACTCGCTAAAGCTATATCAAACATTCAACTCACTGCTGACAGTGAAAAATGTATGAAGGCATGAAGACAGCCTTTGGACCAACAGCCAGGAAAACTCCACCACTGAAAACCTTGTCTGGAGACACAGCAGCAAGCAGATGAAGTGATGGGCAGATCATTATCATGAATTGTGCTATGGGAAAACATGGTCTCAAACACATTGACAGTATCCAGTCTTTGCCTCTCTTTGAAGTGCTGAATGTCCCTCTCTCCCTTGACAAGCTGAATAACGCCTTCAACTCTCTGAGTTGTATCTGAAGAAGTGTGCATGCACACGAAAGCTCATACCAAGAACTAACTTAGTTGGTCTTTAAGGTGCTACTGTAAGGAATTTTTTTTATTTCAACTCTCAAGCATGTGGTACAACCCCAGGACAGGATGGAATCCCAACGGAAGTGCTGAAAGCTGGTCTCAATTCCTCCCTCATGATAATAATAATAATTTATTATTTATACCCCGCCCATCTGGCTGGGTTTCCCCAGCCACTCTGGGCGGCTCCCAATCAAATATTAAAAACACTTTACAGCATTAAACATTAAGAACTTCCCTAAACAGGGCAGCCTTCAGATGTCCTTTAAAAGTAGGATAGTTGCTTATTTCCTTTGACATCTGATGGGAGGGTGTTCCACAGGGCAGGCGCCACTACCGAGAAGGCCTTCTGCCTGGTTCCCTGTAACCTCACTTCTCGCAGTGAGGGAACTACCAGAAGGCCCTCAGTGCTGGATCTCAGTGTCCGGGCAGAATGATGGGGGTGGAGACGCTCCTTCAGGTATACAGGACTGAGGCTGTTTAGGGCTTTCAAGGTCAGCACCAACACTTTGAATTGTGGTTGGAAACGTACTGGGAGCCAATGCAGGTCTTTCAAGACCAGTGTTATATGGTCCTGGTAGCCACTCCCAGTCACTAGTCTAGCTGCAGCATTCTGGATTAATTGCAGTTTCGAGTCACCTTCAAAGGTAACCCCATGTAGAATGCATTGCAGTGGTCCATGCACCACTCTGGTGAGACAGTCCGTGGGCAGGTAGGGTCTCAGCCTGCGTACCAGATGGAGCTGGTAGACAACTGCCCTGGACACAGAATTGACCTGCACTTCCATGGACAGCTGTGAGTCCAAAATGACTCCCAGGCTGCACACCTGGTCCTTCAGGGGCACAGTTACCCCATTCAGGACCAGGGAGTCCTCCACACCAGCCAACCCCTGTCCCCCAAAAACAGTACTTCCGTCTTGTCAGGATTCAGCCTCAATCTGTTAGCCACCATGATGCACTTTCATGGGTTCATCTTGCAGTGTTGGAGGAAATAATCCATGCCACAAGACAGGTGTGACCTGTTTATCGTGGAGCTATCATGGAATCACCCTGTGGTTCTCAACAAATTACAGTGACTCGCTGACAGGGTCTATCCCCAATTGCAATGTGGCTTTAGAGCACAGAGGTCAACAGTCAACATGATTTTCTCTCTGTGCTCCCCTCTGCAGGAGAAATACTGAGAGCGGAGACGTCCCTTGAACACCGCTAATCCAAAGCATGAACCATGTGACCAAATTTTCTCTATCTTTCCTTTAGCTGTATGAAATGTTCCCATGGCTTATGAAACATGTACCAGGGCCTCACCAGAAGGCATTGTACTGCCTGAAGGCAATGCTTTCATTTGCAAAGGAGGAGATAGAGAAGCATAAGGAGAATCTATCTCTGCATGAGCCACAGGATTTCATTGATTTCTATCTACTTCAGATGGAGAAAGTAAGTATCTATTTTGCAACTGAATGCTGCTCATCCCAGGAGTCATTATATTCCCTGTTACATGTGAATACTAATCTGTTGCCAGGAAACCAACATTTTTTTCTGAATCTCAGCTGGAAACCACCTTGAGCTTTCCCCAAATTTCTTTCACAGTTTTTTAGTTGCTAAAGTGGGTGAACATCCATCTATTGAAGCATCGATTGAAATGGCTAGGAAAAGGCAGATATTTTCATAACCCCAAATATGAGTGGGAATGAGTGGGAGTTCATGTGTGTTGAGGGGTCTTCCCTATGGAGCATTGTTTCTGTACATAAATTATTTTGTATTGTTGTTCATCTCACATTCAGACATGGACTGAGAAAACAGAAAAGCACTGCTTGTTGGTTCAATGATTTCATTTTCACCCCACTTTTCTTCAGTGAAGGATTTGTTGGTACATAGTTCTAACTCATGCTATCCTTTGCAGGACTGTACACAATGCCACCAATCTACCCAGTGGACACAATCTGTGGCTTACACATCTGGCCAATTTTTTGTATGCCATCCCAGGCACCTCCAGTTAACAGCGATCAAATTATACCGCTCCTGGGGGCAGATCCAGGGGCAAAGGAAGGCTGTCTGGCACCCAGTGTGGGGCGTCAAGGGGAGGGGCAAACCACCCACAGGGGCAGGGCAAACCACCCAGCTGAGCATGTGCAGCGCCACTAGGTGTGGCACATGCACAGCGCCACTACATACAGCGGCGGCGCGTGTGCGCCATACGGACAGCAGAGGGATCCTCCGCACATGGTGGTGGTGCGATGGCGGCGGCTCATGCCACCACGCCCGGGGGTGGCAGGGTGAACCCACTGCGGGGTGCCTTCTTGTCATCCCCCTCAGAGATGGCACCCTAGGCGGACTGCCCCCCCCACTGCCCCCCCTTCCTCCACCACTGGGCAGATCCAGTAGCATGAAATAAGACTATTTGAATTGCTAACCCTTTCACACCCCTCATGTTCAGGACAGATTAAAACATTTAAAACTAGTTGAAAAGCAGGCAAATAAGCCACATATTAAAACCTCATCTCTACCGCAAATTCAGAGCTTAACCATGGTCACCAAAAGCCAACTCAAAAGCACCTTGGGGCACTTTAAATGTCTTAATCCGAGTCCCTGCCCCTCTTTCTCTGCTGAGCGGTAGCAGCAGCAGGCACCCACCCAGGATCTGTGTTTCTTTGGAGAATTGAAGACGTGGTGGAGACTGTTGTGGCTTTAAGAAATATAGTTCATTAACTTATTTACACCTTCAGTCTGCATGGAGGGAGTCCAGATCTTACAGCATGGTCCTTTCAAGAGGAGTTTGTACCCCACAGCAGCACAGCCAGCCTTCAGCCACCCTGCCCAAGATGGATTTCAGCTCTTCTTCCTCCTTCTTGCTACCCCAGCAACCTTCTGATTCCCTAGTTCACACCTCCAGGCAAGGGAAAGGAGTCCTCTTGTATTATCAGTTCAAACTTGGCTCTCAAGAGGGTGTGGGGATTCTTGGGAGATCTAAAAAAACTGTGAGGATATCAATATAACCCTCAGTGTTACCCACCCCAGGTGCTATTAAAATCTGTTTAGGCTTAGGAGTAGCCGCAGTTCAAGTCCCTACATTACCAAGGTCTCTATTCCCCGCAGGAAAACAGGAAAAGCAAATGTCCCACCCTACATGACTGTTGTGAGGGTGAAGAATATGAAACCTCAGTCTGGGCACAATCCAAGTGGATAGTGGCAGATGTCTTATTACACGCCACACATGGGGGGGAGGGAGTCAGAATTCAAACCCCTGACTCATCTATATTCATACACTAGAAGGTTAAAAATATAATTTGTTGTGGTTCTGGACTGTCAGGTGTTAACACTCCAGGAGCGTTCTTATCAACTGGGTGCACTGCCCACATGATCCGTGCTTTGTTCCTTTGATGTGTGCTCTGTGGGGGCTGAGCTCTCTCTGGAGAGCAGTCTGTCTGAGAATGTGAGCAAGGTCGTTTCATTTTTGTAAAGAGGCAGAGAGCTGTGAACATGCAGCTAGATTCTGCAGGTTTTCTTTTCTGTTTTGAGTGCTACTAAATAAAGAGTTTTGGATTAGAAGCACTGGTGTCGAGCTGCGTTATTGAGGACACAGCATCGGCACAGACAAGCCATTTGATGCTCTGTGTGAACTCTGCTATTATCCAGCAACTGAGGAGAGTGGCAGCGCGCGGAGTGGAAGTGTGTGGGCCCCATTGGAAGTTTGTCGGAGTGGCAATAAATCAAATTTATTGCAGGGCCGTTGCAGCAGACTCAGTGGGTCAAAGATATACGACTCAACAAAATTTAACATAATTTCATTATGGTGACAAAAGAATAAATAATTATATTTAGTGTTAAGTAGTGCACATTTTCAGGATACGGGTGGCGCTGTGGGTTAAACCACAGAGCCTAGGACTTGCCGATCAGAAGGTCGCGGTTCGAATCCCCGCGACGGGGGGAGCTCCCATTGCTCGGTCCCTGCTCCTGCCAACCTAGCAGTTCGAAAGCACGTCAAAGTGCAAGTAGATAAATAGGTACCGCTCTGGAGGGAAGGTAAACGGCATTTCCGTGCACTGCTCTGGTTCGCCAGAAGCGGCTTAGTCATGCTGGCCACATGACCCAGAAGCTGTACACCGGCTCCCTCGGCCAATAAAGCGAGATGAGCACCGCAACCCCAGAGTCGGTCACGACTGGACCTAATGGTCAGGGGTCCCTTTACCTTTACCTTTAGTGCACATTTTGAATGTGTGCTGCCAGAGAGATTCCATTGGATCCCTCTCCTCCTGCCAGTGCTGGATTATTACCCCCAACCCACAGATCCTCAAATGCAGCACCAGCAGCTACAACTGTGGTCACAGGAAGGTGTGCATAGATCTCTTGCCACAACCAACTATGAAGCACAGGGCCGGCCAGCCCATTAGGCGGGCTGAGGCAGCTGCCTTGGGTGGTGGAATGGCAAGAAGCGGGATCTTTCTTTCCAGCCCACTTTGTGGGCACTGTTGTGCAATTCAGGTAAGGGGGGCAGCAGTGGCAGCAGGGCAGTGGTGGTGGCATCTTCCCATTTTGCAGCAAGCAGTGTAATGGGATGCCCTGCCCTTCATCAAGCATATGTTGGTGGCATTGTAGTAACTGGGTAAAAGAAGATAAAGTAAGTGCTGAAGATTGTAATGCATGTGAATGACTTGTCACCTTCCTCATTTTCAACATCAGAGCAGGAATGACCCAGAGTCCACCTATGATGAAGAAAACATGGCTTGGTGTATTTTTGACTTCTTTGTAGCAGGGTCAGACACAACCGTCAGTTCTCTGAAATGGGCGCTTCTCCTCCTGGCAAGTCATCCAGATATCCAAGGTGAGAGAGGGAACAATGGGAGCCTGGGCTTCTCTTGATCTCTAGAGTGGATCGTAATTATTTAAAGGTTTCATTCACATCTAATGAGATGATAAAACAAAGAACATAAAACATCAGAAAGAGTTAAAAGTAAGTGAGCTTATGATGGAAGTTTGGGGAGACAAAGGGTTATTGAAATAAGCTGAATGCTTTTGACATACATGTATGGCATCACAGAGTTCTACAGCCCTTGTGAGCATTAACCCTTTACATCGCATGCTGGATGCTTTCATGACACATTATTATATGAGGCCCTGAGAAACTTGGGACCAGGTTGCCTGAAACAGCCCCTGTAAGGTCTGTAACTCCTTCATGGATCACTGCCTTGTCATGGCAAAGGGGCTTGAATAACTCAGAGAAGCTATGAGCTATGTCTTGCAGTGCCAAAGAATGCTCCAACTACCACACAATTGTGATCATTTTACACGCTAGCATGGTTATGCTTAAAATTCTGCAAGGCAGGCACAAAGAGTCGGACACAACTAAATGACTAAACAACAACAAGGTCTGTAAGTTCATTTGGCCACCTGAGGACATTCTGCTGGTAGCACAACACCCTTCAGAATGCAGTAGGGTAGTGACCCCAAAATAGGAATTTTCTAATGTTGCTCTTGTGTTGTGGAATGCCCTTCCCTCTGCCTTTCATGAAGCATTTTTGTTTTTGTTTTGGTGGATATTTTTTTTATATTGTACATAATGTACAGTGCCAGGAGATGCTTAAAACATCAAGCATACTTCCAAATTAGTAGAATAAATACATAAATACAAGCGGCCACCCCCTCACTGCAGAGTAATGTGTGCCGTGCACAAGGATGGCAACAGATAAGCATGTGGCATTGGGGGCACGTTTCCTTTCCCTTCCTCAGACCCCCCTCCTCACTCCTGCATTAAAAGATAAAGGGACCCCTGACAATTTAGTCCAGTCGTGAATGACTCTGGGGCTGCAGCGCTCATCTCGCTTTACAGACCGAGGGAGCCGGCGTTTGTCTGCTTCCATAGACAGTTTTCTGGGTCATGTGGCCAGCATGACTAAGCCACTTCTGGCGAAACAAGAGCAGTGCATGGAAACTCCATTTACCTTCCAGCCGGAGTGGTACCTATTTATCTACTAGCACTGCATGCTTTCGAACTGCTAGGTGGGCAGGAGCCAGGACCGAAGAACAGGAGCTCACTCCGTCGTGGGGCCTCGAACTGCCGACCTTCCAATTGGCATGCCCAAGCGGCACAGTGGTTTAAACCGCAGCGCCACCCGCTCCTGCATTATTGCCCCACTTTTGCACACATATATCACACCTTGCTCAGCATTCAGCCTAGAAGAGTTCTGGTGGGCTCATTGACTCCTGAAATTTGCTTTGGCCGTGATAAAGGAATCTTTCCAAATATAAATGGTAGCTTAACACACAGTTAATGTAAGCCACCTTTTCCTCTGCTTGGCTTAGTGGGTGATTTTCTTTTTGATAAATTCTTATTTATTCAGCCTGCAGAGGGCTGGCCAAGAGGTCCCCGGGGGGCGCCATCATTGCCCCTGCTGTGAAATAAGTACCTGAGCCTCATCCCTGCCTCTCCTTGCTCCATTACATGAGTGATGTTAGCCAAAGATCAAGCTGGAAAAGGAGGATTGGTGAAACAGAGTAGGAAATATTGAGGGCTGAGGGGTGGAGGATTTTTAAAAAAATATGTGTAAAACAGACAGCCTTGAATCACAGACCTTCAGCAAATCCAGCCAGCTCTGTTAACCAGAAACAGCTGAGATGAGGTTTGCTTTCAACCTTTTCACACCTGGGATCTAGAGCAGGGAAGAACCATGTACACTGACTTGAGCTCCTTGGAGTAAAAAATGGGCTATAAAGATAAGAAACTGAGGCTCGTTCCCAGACCCTTTTGGAAAATAAATGTCCATCTGAAATAAAATGCAGTATTCAAAATAAACCTTCTGTTTCCATCATTTTCTTCAGATAAAGTCCACAAGGAGATAGAAGATGCTTTAGGTTCTTCTCACACAATCTGCTATCAAGATAAGAAGAAACTGCCCTACACCAATGCTGTGATTCATGAAATACAGCGCTTTAAATATGCCTTATTTTTCGGGATCACCAGGAAATGTACAAAGGATGTGAAGCTGTGTGGTTTTCTCATTCCCAAGGTAAATAAGTGTGGCAAACTGCACTCCTGTATCTCAAGAGCAAAGAGAATCCTAGAGTAACATACTAATAATAATAATAATAATAATAATAATAATAATAATAATAATAATAATAATTTATTATTTATACCCCGCCCATCTGGCTGGGCCTCCCCAGCCACTCTGGGCGGCTTCCATAAAAACCAAAATTACAATAAAATATCACACGTTAAAAACTTCCCTGAACAGGGCTGCCTTAAGATGTCTCCTGAATGTCAGGTAGTTGTTTATCGCTTTGACATCTGCTGGAAGGGCATTCCACAGGGTGGGCGCCACTACCGAGAAGGCCCTCTGCCTGGTTCCCTGTAGCTTTGCTTCTCGCAATGAGGGAACCGCCAGAAGGCCCTCGGCGCTGGACCTCAGCATCCGGGCAGAATGATGGGGGTGGAGACGCTCCTTCAGGTATACTGGACCGAGGCATGAGAGATGCATAAAGCCATAGAGGAACTTCCTGTGTAGTCAAAAACTTGAAGGGCAGGAAAAGGATGCAAGAGCAGGATCTCCATCTGTAGACATGTTTCACCACTGGCTAGTGCTGTTCTATTGGGAATGTGAGGCAGGGGAGGAACACGCAGTGGCTAGAGGTCATCTTCTGGGTTCCTTTTAAAAGAGGGATAGGGATAAGGAGGTCACCCTGTGTTTCTGCCTGTACAAGTAGCTTATTGATGGGGGGGATTGGGAATGAATCTGGCCTTTGGTAAATGTGAATCCCCCCCCCCACACACACACACACACAAACCCTAGTCAGTTTGAATTCTTCAAAGATTAGTTGCAGAACAGTGAGGAACAATCCAGAAATGTATTGGTCTGAGTGCCAATCATTTGTTTCTTCTTTGCAGGGAACTTATATTATTCCTGATTTCCGCTCTGTTCTTGTTGATCCCACAAGATGGGAGACACCTGCAGTGTTCAACCCAAACCATTTCTTGAACAAGGATGGACAATATGTGGCTAGAGAAGAGTTTCTGGCGTTTGGTGCAGGTAAATCCAAAAGTCCAAGCTATGTTGTGATCTGTAAAAAGATAAAAGTAAAGGACCCCTGACAGTTAAGTCCAGTTGCGAACAACTCTGGGGTTGCGGCGCTCATCTCGCTTTACTGACCGAGGGAGCTGATCTTTGTCCGCAGACAGTTTTTCTGCGTCATGTGGCCAGCATGACTAAGCCGTTTCTGGCAAAACCAGAGCAGCACACGGAAACGCCATTTACCTTCCCGCTGGAGTGGTACCTATTTATCTACTTGCACTTTGACGTGCTTTCAAACTGCTAGGTTGGCAGGAGCTGGGACCAAGCAATGGGAGCTCACTCAGTTACGGGGATTTGAACTGCGACCCTCTGACCAGCAAGCCATCCACACCCCTGTAGGCGTCTGTAGGCATGTTTAATGGTCTGCTTCCAGAAAATGGCAACAGTAGCATGAGGGGCAGAGCAGTCTTCTACATACCAGTCATGAGTCTGATTCCACTAGGTTTCAGTAGTGGCTACTGGGTCATATTTGCCATCCTGTATTAATGGTTCAAATTTGTTTTCGTTTTCCATGTTCTGTGTGTTAGTATAGAGATAACCAAAACCATGAGCCCTTTCCTTCCACTTGGTTCCTTCTTGTAATTTCCTGCCCTTATTATGTCATATTATGTAGAGTGTTTTATAGCTACAAAGTAATGAACCCTGGAAAGTAAGCTATTATTCACTTGCTGCCTTTCCCTTGTCTCATCCTCAGGGTCTCGCATGTGTTTGGGTATGCTGCTGGCAAATACTGAAATTTTCATCTTCCTGACAAGCCTGCTGAGGGCATTTCGCTTCCAGCTGCCAGAAGGAGTGAAAGAACTCAATAAAGAGGCTTTACTGGGGGCTACAGCACATCCCCATCCTTATAAACTCTGTGCAGTTCCCCGCTGCAATGCATAATAAAATATGAAAGTACATGGGGCTGCACCTCTGCTTCCTCTGCTTACCAACCCCTTTGTCACTCCTGACACATAGAGTTTCCCCTTCCCATCTCATGCAACTACTGTGGTCTCTCTTCACCTTCCCAGCTCCATTTCTGAGGCTTCTTCTCTCTTCTTTTCTGCAGCTCTGCTTTGCACCCATTTTCACCATCACCCCATCTCCTCCTTTTCTTCAGTCCCTTTCATTCCCCTGCTGTCATCTCCCACCCTATCCCTGCCTCCTGATCCCTCATTTCTTTTCAGCTCCTTTGCATCCCCATTCCTACCCTCACCACTTTTCCCCCTTCCCCCTTTTTCCTCAACACCTATATAATGAACATCCTCCTTTCAGCACACACCCCATGCTGATATTTGTGATTGTATCTTTAAGATGAGTAGAATCCCAAGAGCAAGGCTTGTCCAGTTGGAGAAGGTTAAGTTCTGTTTATGGGTCCTGTGCATTTGTTGCCATCTGCTTTTTAATAAAATATCTCTTCCAAATCACTACACTGAATCTGGAACTTCATTTTGGGGGGGGAAACACATGGGATCAGGAGTGAAATACGTTGTGTGGAGGCACTGTGGGATATTTGATGACTTCGCATCCTTTATCACTCTCCCATGCGGCTGCTAAGAAATGGAAGAGGGAGAATTTTAGAGCAGCCATTCCTCCAACTTCCGCTATTCTTTCCTTCAACCACAGAAGTTAAGAGTAATATGGAGGTGGAGGGACACCAAGACCACTGTGGTTTGAAACAACAGCAGAGGTTTGAGTAAAGCAAGGATGGAGGGATCCTCAGCAATTGTTATTCATTTATTTTTAAAAACTGTTTTAACAAGGAGAAACAGCAGAGATGGGTAGTATCTAGAGGTGTACACTAAAACACCAACACAACATAGACTTTCTAACTCCCTTCTTGCTGTATTCAAAGCTTATTTTAAACTGCCACTCACCACCCCACACCCCAATGTGCAGAGACTGACCCATCTCTGGAACCTACCCAAGCTGGTTCGGTCCAGTAACTCAAAGAGCAAACTTCTTTATAAAAATATAATAAAGTTTTATTAAAAGAAGGCTACAGGGTTTTAAGAGTAGAGATTTCTGGTAGCAGCGCAAAGTAAAGTACGGCAACTTGGAAGCTTAAAAATAACAAAGCTATCTTATCTCACTTTGTTCTAGCTTTTAGGATTGTTACCAATTTTGGATGGTATAAAAGTTTTAACTTTGCTAATATGTGGTGGCTGGTTAATTTCGTACTTTTTGAAGAGTATTTTCTGAGAAAGTGGCTTATAAATGTATCAAATAAACATATAAATAGTATGGACTGACAAAGAGCAACTTTTTGCGAAAGAGGCTAAATGACTAAACAACAACATAAGCAACACACATAACACAATATTTAAAATACAGTGGTGCCCCGCAAGACGAATGCCTCACAAGACGGAAAACTCGCTAGACAAAAGAGTTTTCCGTTTTGGAGGTGCTTTGCAAAACGAATTTCCTATGGGCTTGCTTCGCAAGACGACAATGTCTTGCGAGTTCTTGCTGGTTTTTTTCCTTCCCCCCCCTTTTTCTAAGCCTCTAAGCCGCTTATCAGCTGATCCGATCAGCAGATAAGCCGTTAAAAGCCGCTAATAGCGCTAATCCGCTAATCCGTCAATGGTCTTGCTTCGCAAGACGAAAAAACCGCTAGACGAAGAGAATCACAGAACGGATTCTTTTCGTCTTGCGAGGCACCACTGTAAGATAAAAATAACAAGCTCTTATTAATACTGAAAAGCACAAACCCATGTTGACTAGAGCATTAGAATGGTTGGGGCATGATAGCACCAGAGCTTGTCTCCCTTCTGTTTCACTGACCTTGGTGCTTTCCTGATCTTCTTGCTCACAATGTGGACCTTGATCTGGTGTGGAAAACCTTGGCCCGCCACATGTTGCAGAACTACAACTCCCACCAGCCCCAGGAAGTACAGCCAGTGACCAGCACTGCTGGAAGTTGCAGTTCTGCATCACCTGGAAGGCCAGAGGCTTTGCCCACCTGCAATGCACTATGTTGCAAGGAGATTGTTTCTTCTATCATTTTTTTGTAGCAAAATATGCTGCATAGCAACTGCTAGATCCACCTGTGTGTGGCCAAAGGTACCATGCTTGGAATGAAGTAATCCCGATTAACTAATTCATTTAATTACATTTTCTTTTCTTTTTCTTTTTTTAAATGATATTTATTGAGAATTCAAAATTACAGGGGGGGGAGAAAAAAGAAAAAAAGAAAAAAGGAGTTAAACAGTACAAGTCAATAAAAAGAAAAAAGAGAACAAAACACACAATACATCAAAACCAAAAACAAAAGCAAACAAAAAATTAAAAACAAATCCAATATTCCCAAATCTTTATCTTTCGTTATCTTGTTTCATCGACCTCCTCACACCTCCCTTTTTGTATTCTAGTTATTAATTATCTCAGCAAATCCTTTCCATCTTTCACTATATTCTGTCATTAAATTGTCTTGATTTATTTTAACCTTATCTTACCATAAAAAGCCCTAAAACATAAAACTTATTTATACATAACTCCTTATAGCATTTCTACTAAAGCCAAATATTTTCATTCCAACATTTTTTCTAATACTCATTAATTTTACAATAATTCTCTAAATGAATTTTTAAACTTTCTTCCAATCTTCATCCACCGTCTCTTCTTCCTGGTCTCGGGTTCTGTCAGTCCTTTCTATCCATTCCATCTAGTCCATTAACCTGGTGATCTTCTATCCGAGGCTCTTAACTCTTTTCCATGTCCCTTCTGCAGGTCTTCTTCATATTTATACCTGCACTTTACTTTGTCTTCTGCTGGTCTTGTTCTCAATTTCCTTCCTTTATCACTGAGGAGTAGATCTCGGGGAAACTCCAACCTTACAATGTCTTTATCCCTTCTCGACAGGTCAGCCCATTCTCCATAGTCAGCACTAAAATCCAAAAGGTATTTGAAGGCCTGTTTCAAAGTCCCTCCAGAGTTAAAGGCCCCCACAACTCCAGACTCCCCCTGGCCCAAAACCAGATCCCAGAAGCCAGAACATCCATGCATAGGGGGGGTCTATCCAACTTCCCATCTCCAAACCAAACGAGACTCCATCTCTCCAAATCTGACTTTCTCCAGATTCAGTCATCAAAGACAACAGCTTATGTTCCTGCTTATGTTCCTGCAAGGCCACGACTCTTTCCACTTGTATTACTTGAGGTTCTACAACAACCTCCTCCTTTGTCTTCTGCACAACTTGCCCTGTCAAAGCAGATTTGTGGTTCAGTTCCTGAGTGGTTTCTATATAGGTATTCACTGTTTGTCCAAAATTATTAACTGCAACAGTCATCAAATCCATCTTCTCGTGTAGCTGTTCCAGTAAAGCGCTTGTCTTGCAAAAAGCAATCGCTAAGGCTTCTCCTGCACACATTCTTGTTCAAGGTCAATATCTGGTTCTCACGATCTTTAATCTCTGCAGCTGGAGAATTCCCCAGATCGACTCCAAAAACAGTTTCAAAAGCTCCCTCTAGAGGAAAACATTTTCTATTTGTATCCGTCCTTTTGAAAGCCTATCCAGCCACACAGTTACTTTCGTTTTTCAAATATTTTGTTCCTTTTAAGTGCAAAAGGAAACATTGGAATCAATATGTTTCTCTTTTTTAACTATCTGTCAAAGAACGTTTTATTCTCAGTCAGTGAACTTTCCCAAAACGTCTATCTTCCTGGCACCCCGTTCCCAGGTTCAAGACAGTGAAAATTTATCTTTCTTTACTCTCTCTCCTGCAGGCTTAAACAATTTAAGATTTCCCCCCTCTTCTCCTGCTTCCAAGGGGGGTTTAGTAGTTTTAGCCGATGGAGATTTAGTCCTTTACAAAAGATTGTCCAGACTTTAGCTTGCAATGTCTTTGCTTCAATCTATTTACAAAAGCGGAAGGCGGACTTCCTGTTTAGAACCTTCCCGCTTTGGTGCCAAATTAAGATGTTTCAAAGTCCAATTTTCCGTTCTACTCACGGGTAGTTGTTTAAAGTCCAATTGTCCACAGGAAAAAGTCAGCGCTCTCCGGCAACAGCAATGCGGCTTCACTCTGTGAAAAGAGCAGTCGATTCGAAGCACCGCGCCATTCACCCCATGTCACTCCGGATCCCCGAAACCGGGTTTCCCCACGAGTAGGGGAGGCGCAAAAGGTGCCAGCCGAATCCCACGTCCATAGGCTTCTCCCGCCTGTGGTTTTTGGTGGGTCTCCGCCTCGCCGTGGCGGTCCAGACCCTATTTTCCACAAAGCGGATTCCTCCCGATCAGAGGAAATCCGCCATTGCTGGAGGCGCTAACCCGGAAGTCCTACATTTTCATTTTAATTCCATAATTTATGAATGTAGGAGTTTCATCACACCCTAGTTTGTGTTTGATTGCAGCCGTTGCATTTACCATTTAAACCTACCTGAAAATGATGTTATTGTTTATACTTAAAGTTTCTTACTTTGGGGGGAAATAAATAAAAACCATTGTGCACATGAGTCTGAGTTATTACTGAGAAATAAATACCTTAGCAAGAATGTCTTCATGAATCTTCACCCCAATCCACCACATTAGACAAAGTTATAGTAAGAAGTAAGTACCATAATGAAAGTATCTTCACAAATCTTCAACCCAATCTGCCATGCACCTCCAATGAGAAGAAGCTGAGGAAGTCCAGGAGGTTAGTGCCTGCGTGACCAGAGCTGTTTCAGGAAGTCCAGAACCAGAAGAACCACCAGCAGAGCAATCAAAAATGCCAATATCTCCATACCCCTCCTGTCTTCTATTTCTCCTTGATTCTTTCTAGGATGCCTGGTTAGGTTCCATTTTCTTCCTTTGCTTTTCTCAGGGACGTCAGCACTTCTCTTTGCCGGAGCACACTAGAGAAAGTCCAGTGAACAGGATGACTCCTCCTGCTGGAATGGAGAGGCAGGGCCCTTCAAGTCTTTTGCCTCTTCTTCCAGAGGGAGAAGCTATCCTTCCCTCCAGTTCTGCCCTGCCTCTGGTCAGGTTGGCAGGTTCCTTTTTTGAGTGAGGAAAACTTTTTCCTTACTCTGTACCACTGTCATTGTGATTTCTCTTTTGCCTTCCTTTTTGGCTAGGGTTCCTATATTTCAAAAATCCAGACACACGAGTTCTTGAACTTTTGGGGGCAGGGCAAAGTTGTTGCGCTTCTGACATGGGTTGCCATATGTCCAGATTTTCCCAGACATACAGCAATTTCTGCCCACTGTTTCCGACGGCCAAATCCAGGCTATGTCCGGGAAATTCCATAGATATGGCAACCCTGTTTTTGCCTCTTCCATGTGCTTCTTGTCTGCTGAAGTTGACTGAGACTTGGGTGTGGGTGTGGGTGTGGGTGTGGGTGTGTATTCCTGTAGGGCTTTTTTTTTTCTCCTTCCTCCTCCTTTCATTTATGCAGGAGGGAATTAACAGACCTTGTCTGTGTGGGCACTTTGTGTCCTTGAGGCAGGAGAATTGGCGGAGCCTGCAGTACCCACATAGAATGATAGAATTGTAGACTCGGAAGTTACCATGAGGGTCACCCAGTCCAACTCCCTGCAATGCAGGAATCTTTTGCCCAACGTGGGGCTTGAACCCACAACCCTGAGATTAAAAGTCTCCAACTACACCAAGCTATACCAAGCTCATCCTCCATCATGTGGGAGCGTCACTCACTCTAAGGCAACAGTTCTCAATCTGTGGGTCCCCAGATGTTGTTGGACTACAACTCCCATCACCCCTGAGCTCTGGTCTTGCTAGCTAGGGATGATGGCAGTTGTAGTCCAACAACATCTGAGGGCCCACAGGTTGAGAACCGCTGCCTAAGGGAACACATCCATGTTTCTTCCCAGCATACTGTGGACTGATTTTTTGTTGTTTGTGTGTGTGTGTTTGCAATGGGGAAAGAGAACGTAGAACATCAAGGCTTTTCTGATGGGACCCACAATACACTTCTAGTGGGACCTAGAGCTGTATTTCCTTGGGCACGCCTCCTTCTAAGTCTGTCTGCTCCTTCTGATTCATTTGTCTGCACAAGCCAAATACTTTAGCAGGCAATCTTCAAAGCCATGGCTGGCCATAGCATGAAGTAGTTTGCTTCAGTGGAAGCTTGTCCGGAGTAGCGTCAGGCACCGTCCACCGGTGCCAAGTGCTGGCCGCCAACCATTACTCCCCAGCTACTTTTTACTCCAGGCGGTTGGGGAGAAGGGGCAAGGGGTGAGGCGGCGGTTTCCCTAACATGGCCAAAAAAATGGTCTTGCACTATGGACCCCCACCAGCACCACCTTGCGATGAGCTGCCACAACCTCCCCTGCCACCTTCTCTCCACCTCATTTTTGACCAGGCTGAACAAACTGAGTAAACAGCAGACTAGGGTGAGAGAGGCCCCTAGTTGGGGGGGTTGGGGGGGAGTTCAGTTTATGGAAGTCTAGGATGCCTTTATTGAAACACATTTGTAAGCTCCCTAAATAACTTTGGTTTGGTTTAAAAGGAGAATGAAAGTAAAAGAACTACCGGAGCTAGTGTGCTATAGTCCTGTCTGACTTCTCCCTCCCACTGCAGCAGCACGCTTCCCTATATTTATCATCTGCAGGGTTCACATTTCTCCTCTCTCCACCCCAAACACCATTCATAGCTGCGACTTGGTTCATTGACTAAAAGCTTCAAGAGGGGAGCGTGGCAGGCTGCTTTCTCCAGTAGGGCCTGGAGATGGAAGTGGTTCTTCCTCCTCACGTGTTGGCCTTCCCTCCTGCTGTTTCCTGATGGGACCACTCTCTTCCTCTGACAGGTGAGTGGCTGCACTCTGCCCATGGTCAGAGGCTCCTTTTCTGACCATCCTCAGCCTCTGCCCTGGTGCTCCCCTCCTGGATCTGGATACAGAATGAGGGCCAAAGGACAAGGAGGAGCTGATAAATGGATTGGAGGCAAAGCAAGTGAGAGCGACCGCCAGGAATTGAGTGGAAGAAAAAGAATATGGGAAATAAATCTGGCAACAAATCTGTCTGTCTGTCTGTCTCTCTCTCTCTCTTGTCCCCCGCCCCGCCTTCTGCTGCAAATGGCACAGCAAACAATTGCAAACAATTATTATTGTATGTACTTATATTGTATATGCTTATTATTATTGTATATACTCATTATACTTAATCCGAAAGGTGGTGCGTCCAAAACTGCTAGCACATGACCCTCAGGTCGTGACCCTTCTAACTGTACAATTCTACAATTCTATGATTCTATGATTCTTGTAAGGGCAATTGCTTAAAAATATTGGGGGAACAGTATTATTTTTAATGGGGAACAATATTATATTTTGTGCAGTGGTACCTCAGGTTAAGTACTTAATTCGTTCCGGAGGTCCGTTCTTAACCTGAAACTGTTCTTAACCTGAAGCACCACTTTAGCTAATGGGGCCTCCTGCTGCTGCCGCGCAGATAGAGCCCGATTTCTGTTCTTATCCTGAACCAAAGTTCTTAACCTGAAGCACTATTTCTGGGTTAACAGAGTCTGTAACCTGAAGCGTATGTAATCTGAAGCGTCTGCAGTGGTGTAGCGTGGGTTGTCAGCACCTGGGGCAAGGCAAGTAATTTGCGCCCCCTAACCCGTGGATTTGTGCCCCCTAACCCTAACCCCCAGATGTTGCGCCCGGTGTGGCCGGGCCCCCCTGCACCCCCCACGCTACGCCACTGAGTGTCTGTAACCCGAGGTACCACTGTATCATGGCATCTGCAAGTGTGGGACACCATTTCCATGACAATAAAGGAAAATAAAACACAGGGTTTTGTACATTATGGTTCCCCTCTCTCCTAAGCTGCTTCAAACTTCCAGGGACTGGTGAGCTGCACCCAAGAGTAAAAGTGTAACGGAGCTTGTGGATGTAATCTCAGAAACATTGATTATGATCTTTGAGGTCCCTGCAGACCCATCTTCAAAAAAGGGGGGGGAGAGAAGTCCTACCTAACGACCAACCAGTGAGCTTGATATCAATACCAGGAAAGATCCTAGAACAGATATGTTAAGTTGTGGGTGGACATATCAGACGACACAGCGATTCTTCAAACAGTTCTTGTTTATTCACAAGCCAGAACAGAACTGAACTAAAGGGTTCAGTCAGCCTGCTTATATAGAGCTCCAGAACAACCTTACTGTAACAACTTTCTAAAACTATCCAATCACTGAACGTCACTTTCGATCCTTCATTTGCACAACTATCTACAGTATCCCCCTGCTGGCCCAGGGTGAGAACTTCAGTACATAACAAGATAACTATACGGTCAGTCTGTGACAACTTAGAAAAGGATGCTGTGATTACTAAGAACAGGCATGGGTTTCTCAGAAATAAGTCATGCCAGACCAATCTGATTTCTTTCTTTTTCTTTCTTTCTTTTTTAATTTTTAATTTTTTTAATTTTCCATTCTTTATAATCACACTTTCATCCAGGGATGTCGAATAACTTACAAAAAAACATTCAGTCGAAAATCTAACAATTACATTCATCAAAATCCTCCTCCTATTAGTTATACATAACAGTATATACTTTTGTCCCTACTCATTTATCCTATTTTTCCTTCCTCCCTCCCTTCCCTTTAACCCCTCCCCCCAACACGTGTTCTCTCTTCAGATCTTTAACCATGTGCACAGATTATTCATTCTAATTTGGATACTTGGGTTGGCTTCCCCCCATGCTATCCAATTCCTATAACTTGTCCATTTATTCAAAATCTTTTGACATTTGTTTTCCCATGTATCTTCCGTCATTACCTGTTCAAATATGTCAGATTGTATATAGTCAAAAACATAGTCATTCCATTTTTCCATTGTCCATTTATCCTTTTCTTTCCATCCTAATGCAATAACAAGCATACCAGCTAAGATCATAATTTTATACCAATCTTGCTCTTTTCTTTCTATTTTACTATTCCCCAGTATTCCTGAGATAAACATTTCTCTATTGCCTTCTATCTTAACCTGAAATACTTCAGAAATAACCTTTATAATCTTTTGTCAATATTCCTTTACACAAATACACTCCCACCACATATGTGCATATACCCCTAACTCTTGACAACAATGCCAACACTTAGGACTCAATCCTTTAACTATACACGCCAGTTGTGCCGGGGTTCTATACCATTTCAATAGGAATTTCCTACTTAATTCTTTATATTTATCCATTTTTATTTTATCTATACTCTTCATCATCTCTTGGACCGTATTCAAATGAAACAGCCCTTCCCGCTCCCATTTATTCTGAAATACCCTTATCATCCTTTCCTTATTTCTTATCATTAATTTATATATCATGCCTGCTATCCCTTTCTATGTTATTTGTCTTTTGTTACGTATTTCATCAATTACTGATCCTGAACTCATCATATCCTCTATTTTTTCTGCTTCTATTCATTTATATAGCCCTTGCACTTTCAACCAATATTGTTTTCCTACTTTCTCCAAAATGCTATTTTTTGTCCTTAACTTCCCGTCTTCATCTAACAGATCTTTTAATTTATTAAATCCATGTTCTTCTAATTTCTTCCACCCACCAGGATCTGTTAATATCTGTTAATATTTAATGCTGTGTTGTTTTTAACACTTGATTGGAGGCTGCCCAGAGTGGCTGGGGATGCTCAGCCAGATGGGCGGGGTATAAATAATAAATTATTATTATATTATTATTATCATCATACATACATACATACATACATACCCATCTGGGTGGCTCCCAACACAATAAAAACACAATAAAACATCAAACATTAAAAAGTCCCTAAACAGGGCTGCCTTCAGATGTCTTCTAAAAGTCAGTTAGATAAATGACAGAGGGTAAGGATTTGCTGAACTAAATATCTGAACTGGAATACAAAAAGTGAAGTGTGAGGAGGTCAATAAACTAGTGAATGAAGTTTAAGATATGAAAATACTAATTTTTTTCCCTGTCTTGTTTTTTGGTGTTTCTTCTTCTTTTTTTTCTATTCTGTTAACTGTTTTCTATTGTGTACTTTTATGTGTTTTGTATTTCCTCATTTTTGTAGCTTCTTTTGGTTTTTTATTTTATGTTTAAATTTGGAAGCTTTTGATTGTTTATGAAACTTTAATAAATATTATTATAAAAATAATAATAAAAGTCAGTTTTTTGTTTATTTGACATCTGATGGGAGGGCGTTCCACAGGGCAGGCGCCACTATCGAGAAGGGCCCTTTGCCTGGTATACAACTACCCTAAATTTGATCCAGAAGACTCTTATGTTCTTATGTTAATTTCAGATAAAATGAGCAAGTCAGGGCAGAACATCATATTCAGTGGAAAGGAAGGAGAGAGAAATGTGCCAGTCCCTGTTTTATTATGTCCTGCAGTGGGGAATAGCACAGATTTTATAAGGATGAGGGTTCATTGCAACCCTTGGTACAGGGTCTTGATTAAGTTCTTTCACGCCTTCTGGCAGGCGGAAGTTGAATGTTCTCAGCAGGCTGGTCAGGAAGATGAAGATTTCGATCTTTGCCAGCTGCATTCCCAAACATATGCGAGACCCTGAAGAGGAGACATGGGAAAATCAGCAACTGAGTAATAACTTACTTTCCAGTCGGGGGGGGGGGGTTCAGCCGGAACTCACTGGATCTCAGTTCCAGCATCTCTCGGATAGGCATCACTGCCATTCTAAGAGAACGAGGGAGGTTCACAGTGAGTTCCAGCACCTCCTTTTCTAGAAAAATTGCACTGTCTCCAGATATCATTATTTTATAACTTTGAAATACTCCACATAATATTTTGTAAAACCAAGCCCAACTACTAGTCGTAGGTTCATAGAATCGTAGAGTTGGAAGGAGTTGGGTCAAGGAAATAATCAGGACTCCTGTCTCCTTTAGAGCTCAAAGGAGGGATAGGGCAGGGTGGTGGCAAAGTCTGAGATGCTTCAGGTTGGTGGTGGTGAAGACCCTGAAAGTGTATGTGCATCTGCAGAGTCACCATCACCGACCCAGAGCTTCCCCAAAGTTGCCACTTCCTTTCTAATTCCTGTTCTGGTGAGTCGCAGGGCCACTGCTCCTGCAAGAGTGCTGTCTACTTTCTCTTGCATGTGCTGATTATGATGTCATTTCCTGTGAGTAGCCCAATATGCATGTCTACACATCAAAACATAGCTTGGTCTTCTGCATTTACCTGCACCAAATGGCAGGTATTCTTCTCTGTTCACAAATTGTCCATCCTTGTCCAAGAAATGATTTGGGTTGAACTCTGCAGGTGTCTCCCATCGTGTGGGATCAAGGAGAACAGAGCGCAGGTCAGGAAAGATACCAGTCGTCTGTAAAGAAGAAACCATTGTCATTGAATACACTAAGATCAACACATTTCTGAAATGTCCCTCAATATGCCAAGGGAGGGAAGTCATTTACCAGTGGCCAGATTCATCCTCAGCTTTTCTCCCTATTAAAACCTACCTGTATAGCCAGGAGAAGAATGGCCTCCTTCTCCCCACCCCTCTTTTCAAAGGAAAGCCCAACATCCAGACTGAGACCTCTGGCCAATAACAACCATCCATTAGGGCGACCAAGGCTGATTCAGTTCTAAAACTTCTTCTGAACTCAGTATCACTGTTTGTGTATTTCCTCCTGGTCAAGTACCAACATTATTAGAGGAAACACAAAATTGCAGTATTTTAAGCATATAAATATTTGAATTTACCGTATTTTTCGCACCATAACACTCACTTTTTTCCTCCTAGAAAGTAAGGGGAAATGTCTGTGCGTGTTATGGAGCGAATGCCTACAGGTGGCGGGGGGGATCTGCTGCAGTCGTGAGCAGAGGATCCATGGTTCCCCTTCCTTCCCTCCTCCGTGGCTCGCTTTGAAACAGCAAAGCAGGAAAAGAGCCGCTGAGTGAGGAGGAGAGAGAGACAGAGAACCTGCTTCTTTAAAGGAGCAAAGCGGGAGAGGAGAGGAGCCGCTTACACTCGTGTAAGCGGTTCCTGTCCGGTTGGCTCCTTTAAAGCAAGCAGGCTCTCTGTCCCTCTCTCCTCCCCACTCGCTAAATAACAGCAAAGATTTTTCAAGCGGGCTCTCTGTCTCTCTCTCCTCCCCACTTGCTAAATAACAGCAACGTTTTTTCAAGCAGGCTTTCTGTCTCTCTCTCCTCCCCACTCCTCTTATAAGAGCCTTCTCATCTTATACCCCTCTTCTGCATTATTAACAGCATCCTTCTCCACCCACCCCACGCATGTTCCTTGTCCCTTGAGTGCTTTTCCTTCCCTCCCCACTTAAAACATGGTTACAAAGCACGGATCCACATGGATCCTCAGGATTTTTTCACTGGGTCACCCCAAATTCACCATCAGATCACATAGCATGTCCATGGCTACAGCTTGCACCCAAAAAAATCACGCACCCACTGTTGCCTGGGGCCGCAGTGGTGCAAAAACGTGGTTACAAAGCACGGATCCACATGGATCCTCAGGATTTTTGCATTGGGCTACCCCAAACTCACCGTAAGATCACATGTCTGTGGCCACAGCATGAACCACAAAAATCATACATCCACTGTTTCGTTTAGAATTTTTTTTCCTTGTTTTCCTCCTCTAAAAAGTATGTGCATGTTATGGTTGGGAGCGTGTTATAGAGCGAAAAAGAAAGGTTTGTTGGCAGCCCGTCTATAGTTGTTACACTCCATTGGGTCTAGAGTGGGATTTTTGAGAAGTGGAACACCACCGCCTCTTTACGTGCAACAGGCACCACTCCATCACACTACCACACCTCTGATCGATCCAGTCACCCCACCCAGCATTCTTAATCCAAGTTGTTCATAAACTAAGCTGTTCTTAAACCAAGGTGCCACTGTAATAGAATAATAATCATAGAATTGTAGAGTTGTAGAGTTGAAAGGGGCAACAAGGGTCAATGCAGGAATTTTTTGCCCAACATGGGGCTCAAACCCACAACCCTGAGATTATTAATTGGAATTGATTCCACAATACTGGGCTGGACAATTTGTAGGACACCTCAGCTGGCACAGTCTCAATAGCAGCATCTAAATTGCTGCAGAGCCAAACAACTTTATCCTTGAAATGTTTAGCTATCTAGTTACAGCTAGTCACCATGTGTTCAGGAGATCCACCTCGCCAGTCACAGGTTACTAACCTCTGGATGACACAGAATAACTCTGCTCAATGGTTCCCCGAGGATGTAATGGAGGCAGCAAAGTAGGATAAAACCTCTGCCCTTGCCACCACATTGTAGGCCCTATTACGAGCCAGAACATGTGCTTCAGCAGCTCATAAGTGAGGTTTACGCCACTTATGATCCAGCCCTATATGCTCTTGATCTACAAGAATGCAGCTGTTACCTTGGGAATAAGAGAACCATGTGTCTTCACATCCTTTGCCGTTTGCCTGGGAATTCCACTTATAAAGGCATATTTAAAGCGCTGCATTTCATGAATCACAGCATTGGTGTAGGGCAGTTTCTTCTTATCTTGGTAGCACATTGAATGAGAAGAACCTATAACATTTTTTATCTCCTTGTGAACTTTATCTGAAGAAAATGATGGAAATGTATTGTTTATTTTGACAAGAACATTTTTTTCCAGGATATTTATTTACCATGAAATTATTCTAAGAAGATATATGAATGAATCCCAGTTTATATCTCATTTATATTATTATATTATTTATTGCATTTATAGCCCATATTTTCCTCCAAGGACTTCAATGCAATATACATGGTTCTTCCACTCTTTTTAAACCTCATTAGTAACCTGGGACAATAGGTTAATCTGAAAAATACGGACTAGTCTAAGGCCACCTAGAGGGTTTCATAGCTGTATTAGAATTTGAACCTGGGTTTTCTCAATCCTAGTTTGACATTCTAACTGCTACTTCCACTGGTGGGTCAAGGTGGCTGCACTACCAGGATTTTTCCCGACCTAAAGTGGGTTGCAACACCAGCACTGCCACCATATAAATATCTGGTAAAAAATTAAGGAGTGCTCCTCCAAAAACATTTTTCAGCTAAAGGTGAGCTCCTAGGTCTGGAAAGTTGGGAAATTCCCTAATCTCAGCTGCTACTTATATTTGGAAAGATATCATGGCCAACCAAAATGTCACAAGGGATTGAGCAGGTCTACCAGAATTCTTCCAAGCTGGATGTTAAGCAAAGCGGAAGGGCAGGGAGTAAGAAAAAACATGACTTCATTAAGTCATAATCTGTGCATTGGTCAACATTTCATTTTGGTTGCAGAGTTTTAGAAGGGGAATGGCTTGGGGGTTGTCATGAAGGGAGCCTGGATTTCTGGATTCACCATGACATCACCGGCAAAAACATTCATCTCTTTCTCTCCCTTCCTTTGACCATCCCAGTCTTCAAATTGTCTTCCCTCTATTTGCAAAGCCACTCTTCTCTCCTTCAGAAAAACTTTGATGAATTCACTTTAGTCTAACAACAGGGGCACATTCTTGTCCCTTACCCTCTCCTATGAATTTAATTATAAATTGAGACCCTCCATCTCTTATTGTCCCAGTAATCATAGACTGGAAGTATTCTATGGGCATGGGGTGTTCAGGGCAAATTAGTTTTTTACTTCTACCACACTGTTAAGTTTGATCATAAGTTCCAGAATCTGTATAAGGAAACATTTGTGAAGAAGAATGATCTTCCATGAGATGTAAGTCAAAAACATTTAGCTTATTTCAATATGCTCTTGTCTTTTGGCTCCCATTGCACACGTCTCCCTCTCTCACCTTGGATATCTGGATGATTTGCCAGGAGGAGAAGTGCCCATTTCAGAGAAATGGCGGTTGTTTCTGTCCCTGCTACAAAGAAGTCAAAAATGCATTGGGCCAGGTTGTCTTCATTAAACGTAGACTCTGGATCATTCCTGTTCTGGTGCTGAAAATAAGAAAGGTGACATGTCATTTATATGCCTTATAGTCTGTTCTCCATCACTTACTTTAGCTTCTTTTGCCAACTTTTTGCCCTGTGAGCATTTGAATATATTTGAGTCTCTTTCATTGAGTAGATCAGTGCTTTCCAAACTGTGTGTCACAACATGTTAGTGTGTCAACTACAGCGTGTAGTTGTGTCGTGTGAATGCTCCCTGAGTTCCTCCTAGGGTTGGAAAGGGGTTCGTTTAACCTCCGGTTTGCTAGTAAAACTGAATTACTCTGTCGTAAAATGATGCATATCTAAAAAGTGTGTCATCAACATGAAAATTTGAGAGGTTCTGTTGTAGATTATTGTCACAAGGCTCTAAAAGTGTGCATTATTTCTCTTCAGAATGCAACTATGTACCATTTAGGAATGTGGGTCAGATATGATTCAGGTCACATTTAAAAGCAGAGTGGCTGGGGAAACCCAGCCAGATGGGTGGGGTATAAATAATAAAGTTATTAAAATTATTATTGCTTAATTTGTACTTTTTGAAATAACACCATGCCCAATGAATACAGAGAGATAAATCACAAACTAAACAACTCTGTCAAAAAAAAAAAAAATCCGGGACTTTCGGAGGCGGCGCGAAACAGCAATGGCGGTCCTCTTCGGTCTCTGAAGAGGGGCTCCGCGGAAAAGGGTCGTGCGCTGCGGCACAGCGATGACCCATCAAGAAAAACCACGGGCAGAGTGAGCCCGTGGCCGTGGGACTCGGCGGGCACCAGGAGCGACCCCAGAAACGGCGAAGGAACCTCGTAAGGGGCTCCGGAACGTGGAAGGGGGAGCGGTGCTGTGAGTTCATCGCTCTTTCTGCGGAAGCGAAGCCGCGCGGCTGCTGCTGATGAGCGCTGTCCTTTCTTCCTGGAACATCAGACTCTAAAATTCTACACTCGTGAGTAAGGAATATAAGGATTTATTTGGGACAAAAATTCTCAAATTCGGCTGAAAACGGGAGGTGAAAACAGGAAGTCCGCCTTCCGATTCTGCTTAAGATCAAAGCAAAGACTTTTGCAAGCGGGGAGCGCTTTGAAAAGGACTATAAAGGGAAGCTGTCATAACCGTGCAAGTTTGAATTTGTTCATTTGGAAGGGAAAAGGACTAAGCTGTTGGTGAGTGAACTGACCTGAATTGAAACCTTTCCTCTATTTAGTGGATTATAAAAGTTGAATAACCAAATCGTCGGGCTGCCAGGATATAAGAGCTGTCAAATTGCGGAAACTGTAACTAAATGTGAAAGTGCTACTGTTGAGTGCTGTTGGATACAAATAAGAGACTGCTACTTGCACCATTATTGAAACTTTGTTTTACTTGGGGAAAGCTCTGCAACTTAAAGGGACATTGAAGGTACCTCTTTAATTTTCTTTGTTTTGGGACTGCTGTTTAATGGCGGAAAAAGTTTTCCTTTTCCTCTGAACTACAGGGGAGCTCCCTCTAGTGGATTTAGGACTAACAATTCTCTGGGAACTGCATATTATTTGGACTATCTTCTGAGTGGTTGTTTATACTCTGGATTATTTTTCCCATGGGATTTACAATTTGACCTTGACGCATAGACAGCTGTGGAATGAGTGGCACAAGGAAAACTAGGGCAGCCAAAACGAAAGCAGAACAGCAACTGCTACAAACAACATTGACTGTACAGCCACGTAGATCATCTGTCCCTACTGTTTTAACATTGCAAGAAGGAGAAGTTGTTCAGCCAGCCCAAGTGCCAGCACCAAAAGATATGGCTTCAGGAGAGATTGATCCAGTTTCTAAACAAATTTTGGATCAGCTGGCAGCCTTAAATACAAAATTTGATCAAGTTACAACTACCATTAATAAACTGACTGAGCAAGTCTCCCAAAATACTCAAGTAATTGGGAATCTTCAAGCAACAACTACAGAAAATCGGAAACTGGCTGTAGAAGCAAATCAAAAAGCAGAAGAAGCCAATAAAAAGGCCGAGGAAGTAAGAAGGGAAGTAAGGCCATTGTGCAGGCAAATTAATGAACAGCAGGCCTATCTGTCTATGGTGGAATTGAAAAATCGGGAAAATAATCTCAGATTAAGAGCCATACCAGAACTTGAACAAGAAGATTTGATTGGTTTTTTGACATCGGAATTATCAAAGTTCTGGGGCATAGAAGAAGATAAGGACTTTAAAATTGTCACCGCTTTCAGACTGGGAAGACTGGTGAGGAAGGATAGAGCTAGAGATTGCCTGATCATTTTGAGATCTAGGCAAGAAAGAGACCAAATATTAGGCCTGTATTTCAAAAAAGCATTGGTGATTCAAGGTAAAAAAGCAGAAATCTACAGAGATATCCCGAAACAACTTTTGGACTTAAGAATTACATATAAGGACTTAGCAGGACTATTGAGAAACAACACAATCCCTTATAGGTGGGAGTTTCCCCAAGGATTATCTTTTACTTTCAGAGGAAAAAAAGTTAAAATTAGAACAGCAGAGGACCAACAAAAATTTCTGAACGACCACGGAGAGGACCTTCGGAAAGGAATAGCAGGAGCCGGGCCAATACCTTCGTTTGATTTAACACCTGTCCCACCTCCGGGTCTGGACGAAAAGGAAGTTACACCCCCTATAGGACTTTTAGATTGATCCAGGATGTCTCTGCAGCTTTTTAGTTGGAATATACATGGCGGAAATTCCCCGGAAAAAAGAAGAAGGATTTTTCATATATTGAAAAAAGAACAATTGGACATTATTTGCTTGCAGGAAACGCATGTGACCAGGCTCCATAGGAAAGTGTTAATCAACAAAAGACTAGGCCAAGAATTTATTTCATCAGACAAAGTCAAGAAAAGAGGCGTAGTGATTTATGCAAAGGAGAACCTGTCACCGAAATTTTTGTTTAAAGATGAGCAAGGAAGAATTTTGGCAATTGAGATACAAACACAAGGAGAAAAGTTTCTGATAGTAGGAATTTATGCACCAAATGAGGGGAAATCGGAATTTTATAAGAAGCTGCAGGAGATAATGCTGGACTATCTGGACTATACCAACATCATTATGATGGGAGATATGAATGGGGTGGTCTCGACCTACATGGATAAGTCACAAAACCAAAATTTAACTAAAGATGGCAGACTACCTAAAACTTTTTTTGAACTGACTGACAGTATGGACTTGATTGACATTTGGAGGACAAAGAACCCCCTAGGTAAAGAAGGAACTTTCTTTTCTGAGGCTCACTTGTCATGGACAAGAATCGACCAAATATGGACATCTAGAGGGCTGGCACCTAAGACTAAAAAAGTGGAAATCTGCCCAAAAACCTGCTCCGACCATAACGCCCTGAAAATGGAATTGAGACTTACTCCAACCGGTTCCTTCAGATGGAGGATGAATGACACTCTACTAAGAGATCAGGAGATCGTGAAGAAGGCCCAAAAAACCTTAAAAGACTATTTTGAAATAAACTTGAACACCTCGGTGGAAAAGAGAACAATCTGGGACGCAAGTAAAGCTGTAATGAGAGGGTTTCTGATACAACAAAATACGATTAAGAAAAAACTCTGGAATGGAAAAAAAGACAAGATATTAGAAAAGATAAGAGAGGGCGAGAAAAAACTGAGACTAAATCCAAAATCAAAAGAAGTTCTGAGAGAAATTAAATTCCATCAAGCACAATATGCGAAATTGATAAATCAAAAAGTGGAATGGAAAATTAAACAAATGAAACAAAGATCATTTGAATCGGCGAATAAATGTGGAAAACTGCTATCTTGGCAGTTGAAAAAGAGACAAAAATTGAACTTTGTTACCAATCTGGAGGTTGAAGGGAGAAATATACAGAAACCAGAAGAGATTAGAAAGTGTTTCCAGAAATATTTCAAAAAACTTTATACGCAAGGGCCTCAGGAAGTGACTGAGATAGACCAATTTTTAAAAGTAAATGGATTACCAAAACTATCTCAAGAAAAGAGAACAATCTTGAATTACCAAATAACACAACAGGAAATTGAGGGTGCCATTCAGAATATGCAACTTGGCAAATCTCCAGGCCCAGATGGACTTACCTCCAAGTACTATAAGACTTTAAAAGATTACTTGATACAGCCATTAATGGAGGTTTGCAACCAGATTATGGAGGGGAAGAAGGCACCGGAAACGTGGAAAGAAGCTTTCATCACATTGATTCCTAAATTGGAAACTGAAAAGACCCAACTAAAGAACTACCGTCCCATCTCACTCCTAAATGTGGATTACAAAATTTTTGCAGACATTTTGGCAAGCAGACTTAAAAGAGTGTTAAATGAAGTAATTCATAAGGACCAGGCAGGCTTTCTCCCAGGCAGACATTTGTTTGATAACACTAGGAACATTATTGACATTTTGGAACTGTTGCAGACTAATATCAATACAAAAGCAGTGTTAATTTTTATTGATGCGGAGAAGGCCTTCGACAACATCTCCTGGAAGTTTATGAAGAAAAATTTGGAGGGGATGGGAGTGGGACGGGGGTTTGAAAATGGTATAGAAGCAATTTATTCAGAGCAAAAAGCTAAATTGATTGTGAACAATGTGGTGACAGAAGAGTTTAAAATCGAAAAAGGAACACGACAGGGGTGCCCCCTATCCCCTCTTTTATTCATCTCAGTCCTGGAGGTGCTATTGAGTATGATTAGGGAGGACCGGTTGGTATAAGGAATACAGGTCGGAGTGAAACAATATAAATTGAAAGCTTTTGCAGATGATTTGGTTTTAACATTACAGGAGCCAGAATCTAGTACAAAAAGAGTTTTAGAATTGATTCATGAGTTTGGTCGGGTGGCGGGATTTAAGCTGAACAAGCAAAAAACTAAGGTTTTGGGGAAAAACTTGACACCTTTAGAAACAGATGAGTTTCAGAAGGAAACAGAATTAAATGTGGTTAAAAAAGTGAAATACCTGGGGGTTAATTTGTCCTCCAAAAATTTGAATTTGTTTAAAGATAATTATGAAAAATGTTGGTTAGAGGTCAAAAAGGATTTAGAAACTTGGTCAAGACTGAAACTTTCCTTGCTGGGTAGAATTGCTGCTGTAAAAATGAATGTATTGCCAAAGATGTTGTTTTTGTTTCAAACCCTACAGATTGTGGACAGGGTGGAATGTTTTGGAAAGTGGCAGAAAGATATTTCTAAGTTTGTCTGGCAGGGCAAAAAGCCCAGGATAAAATTTAAAATACTAACTGATGCAAAAGAAAGAGGGGGATTTGCCCTGCCGGACTTAAGGTTATATTATGAAGCTGCAGCTTTCTGCTGGATGAAAGATTGGTTTTTATTAGAAAACACCGATGTCCTAGATCTGGAAGGGTTTATATATTGGACAAACAGGCCAAACCTTACGCCAAAGAATAAACGGACATAAATCTGACATCAAGAATCACAAAACAGAGAAACCAGTAGGAGAACACTTCAATCTCCCAGGACATTCTATACAAGATCTCAAAGTAGCTGTTTTACTACAAAGGAATTTCAGAAATAGACTGGAAAGAGAAGCTGCTGAATTGCAACTCATTACCAAACTTAAAACAATGGAGAGACCCGGTCTGAACAGAGACATTGGATTCTTATCTCATTATACATGACTAAGCCATTTCTCACCTTCTCACCCCTTGCCTTTTCCTGTAAGACCTATTACAGTCGTTAAGAGTCGTCAACAGGCTCATCCCAGCTATCTGCCAATCTCCCATTCCCACCACCCTTCTGAGTAATACCCCTCCCCACCTTCTCACTATATAGAAGGATCTGGCAACTTCTGTTTCAGTGTATCTGAAGAAGTGTGCATGCACACGAAAGCTTATACCAAGAACTAACTTAGTTGGTCTTTAAGGTGCTACAGGAAGGATTTTTTTTATTTTGACTATGGCAGACCAACACGGCTACCTATCTGTAACTTAAACAACTCTGTATATGATTTGCAAAAATTCCTTAACAATAATGTACAACATTTCAAAACCTTCTAATACATGGAATCTTAAATAATATCTACAATGTCAAAATAATAATGACATACGCAACTCAGTATCTCAAAGCGTCCAAATATTCCTGAAATAAGTGAATCAGAATGACTCTGTGTGTATACTTGTTCTGGTGCAATCCCGATGGAACTGCAACAATGGGATACCCAGGATTTCAATCTCTGTTTCTTGAATCTTCTTCTGGTTAGCCCAAAAAGGAACTCTAGATCATACATAACACGCTTATAATCTTATAAGAATATTCTTATAAGCATGTTGTGTATTGTTAAGGAATTTTTGCAAACCACATACAGAGTTGTTTACTTTTCGAAGCAATACCAGTAGTGAAAATGCAGCCATCCTTCAAAATTCTCATTTCTCTGAATTTTGCAGCGCTGCTATCTAGCCAAGCAATGTATACAGAAACACAGAGAGCATTTGACTCTCAGCATACAGCATTTGTGGCTACTGGTAAGTAATTTCAGGATTGCATTACCATTTAACTATGGGGTGCATGGTGTGATATATTTTGATACAGTGTGCCCCACATGTACTCTGAACTCTGCATTGATTAATGAAGCCCTCCTGTTTTATAGTCCTGGTATTCAGTACTTACTTTCTCCATCTGGAGTAGATAGAAATCAATGAAATCCTGTGGCTCATGCAGAGACGAAGTCTCCTTATGCTTCTCTATCTCATCCTTTGCAAATGAAATCACCGTATCCAGGCTGGAAAATGCCTTCTTGTGGGGCCCTGGGAGATATCTCATAATCCATGGGAATATTTCATACAGCTAAAGTAAAGGATAGCAAAAACGTTGCCATTACCATGAAGAAGCTTGGTCACACTGTTCATGAATCAACTCCTGTGGGCTAGTGCTTAAATAACATGATCTGGGTTATTCCTCACAGAAAGTATATTAGCTTGACTCTCATGGAGAAGAAGGTGGGTGTCAACAGCATCTTCAGAATTCCACAATGACTGGATTATGATAATTAAGCTTGGCTGAAAAGTGGTATGAAAACTAGCGTTTGAAATATATTGCCAGCTTTCAGGCTTCATTCTAAAACTGCACTATTCCAGACCAGGAATGGGGATGGAGAATATGGATAGCAGAGAAATTCAATTTTGCTCAAGTTTCACTCCCCGCTAAGAACCAAATACATAGCTTATTGTTTAAATACATACATACATATACATACACACACACACACACACACACACACACACACATATGTATGTATGTATGTATGTATGTGCATACGTGTGTGTGTATATGTATGTATGTATAGATATAGGTATAGATATATAGATATAGATAGGAGTTCATTTTTCTACATATCAAATTAAACGTGTTACAAACTTTGAAACATTTAATGACTGCCCTTCTTCTCCTTCCGTGGTACATATTACATATCATAGTTTCCTGCATGTTTTACTATAACCATTCAAATCAATTTGATCCCCAGGAATGGGGGTGGAAGATACGGACCCTCCTTCGTTGGAGGTATTTAGGCAGAGGTTGGATGGCCATCTGTCATAGATGCTTTATCTGAGATTCCTGCATTGCAGGGGGTTGGACTAGACAACCCTTGGGGTCCCTTCCAACCTTAAAATTCTATGATTCTATGACCTTAAGAGCCAACAGCCAGGATACCTTTTTTTTCTAGTTCCCTTTTCACCCTTGGTGGGGTAAATCAATTTAAACTTTAACATGTTGACATTTGAATATCTTAACAGTCTAGAGCAGGTGAGGGAAACCTTGGCCATCTATATGTTACTGAACCACAATCCCATCAGAACCAGCCAGCATAGCCAAAGGCCAAAGATGACCAATTGTAGATGAGCAACATCTGGGGGGCCAGACGTTCCCCACACCTGGTCCACAGCCAGAATACCATAAGAACTGATTTCTCCCATGTGAAGGTATCTGAGCCCCTGAGTCCTATGTACAGTTGCCATTAGATACAGTGATCAGACAGTTGTTGTTTATTCGTTTAGTCATGTCTGACTCTTCGTGACCCCCGGACCAGAGCACGCCAGGCACTCCTGTCTTCTAGTGCCACCCACAGTTTTGTCAGTTTCATGTTGGTAGCTTCTATAACACTGTCCAACCATCTCATCCTCCGTCATCCCCTTGTGCCCTCAATCTTACCCAACATCAGAGTTTTTTCCAGAGAGTCTTCTCTTCTCATGAGGTGACCAAAGTATTGTAGCCTCAGTTTCAGGATCTGTCCTTCCAGTGAGTACTCAGGGTTGATTTCCTTTAGAATGGATAGGTTTGGTCTTTTTGCAGTCCATGGGACTCTCAAGAGTCTCCTCCAGCACCACAATTCAAAAGCATCAATTCTCTGGCAATCAGCCTTCTTTGTTGTCCAGCTCTCACTTCCATACATCACTACTGGGAAAACCACAGCTTTAACTATACGGATCTTTGTTGGCAAGGTGATGTCACTGCTTTTTGAGATGTTATCTAGGTTTATCATCACTTTTCTCCCAAGAAGCAGGCATCTTTTAATTTCATGACTGCTGTCGCCATCTGCCGTGATCATGGAGCCCCAAAAGGTAAAATCTGTCACTGCCTCCATTTCTTCACCTTCTGTTTGCCAGGAGGTGATGGGCCCAGTGGCCATGAACTTCATTTTTTTGATGTTGAGCTTTAGACCATATTTTGCACTCTCCTCTTTCACCCTCATTAAGAGGTTCTTTAATTCCTCCTCACTTTCTGCCATCAAAGTTGTTTCATCTGCATATCTGTGGTTGTTGATATTTCTTCCTGCAATCTTAATTCCGGTTTGGGATTCATCCAGCCCAGCCTTTCACATGATGAATTCTGCATATAAGTTAAATAAGCAGGAAGACAATATACAGCCTTGTCGTACTCCTTTCCTTATGGAACCAATCAGTTGTTCCATAACCAGTTTTAGCTGTAGCTTCTTGTCCCACATAGAGATTTCTCAGGAGACAGATGAGGTGATCAGGCACTCCCATTTCTTTAAGAACTTGCCATAGTTTGCTGTGGTCCACACAGTCAAAGGCTTTTGCGTAGTCAATTAGGCAGAAGTAGATGCCATTCTGGAACTCTCTGGCTTTCTCCATAATCCAGTGCATGTTTGCAATTTGGTCTCTTTGAAATTTTGGTCCCTTTGAAATCCAGCTTGTACTTCTTGGAGTTCTCGGTCCACAAACTGCTTTAGCCTGCCTTGTAGAATTTTGAGCATAACCTTGCTTGCTTGCCTTCTCTCCCCCACTATTTGTAAGGCCTCATTGGACAGCCACTTTGCTTTCTTGCATTTCCTTTTCATTGGGATTTTTTTCATTGCTGCCTCCTGTATAATGTTACGAGCCTCCATTCATAATTCTTCAGGCACACTGTCCACCAAATCTAAATACTTAAACCTGATTCTCACTTCCACTGTGTATTCATAAGGGATTTGATTTAGATTGTATCTTACTGGCCCCGTGGTTTTTCCTACTTTCTTCAGTTTAAGCTTGAATTTTGCTATAAGAAGCTGATGATCTGAGCCACAGTCAGCTCCAGGTCTTGTTTTGGCTGACTATATAGAGCTTCTCCATCTTTGGCTGCAGAGAATATAATCAATCTGATTTTGATGCTGCCCATCTGGTGATGTCCATGTGTAGAGTGTGAGGAGAACCTGAGCTTACAGGGTTAAACAGCTCAGAGTGTGCGTCCTGCCTACTGTGGGGCGGAGAGACTCTGCGTCACTTCCGAGAGTCTCAGTTCTTTGTTCTATTCTGCTTTCGCTTTTGTCCGGAACAGACACGCTTGCGCGATGTTCCATGACCGTGGATAATTTTGCTGTATTAAAGTGCTTTTAGTTTTAGTAACTCTGCGTGAGAGCCTGATTTATGCACACCGAAGCACAGAAGGCAGAAGGCTGCAGAAGGCTTATTTTCTGACCGCTGCTAGACTCTGCTGTTTTGCTCAGAGCTTTGGAATGCCTTTGGAATGCCTTTGGAATGCGTGCTGCAAAGCAGAGGCCTGCTGCAGCTGGACTGTTATCTGAGCAATAAATCATTTTGTTGTTGGAAAAGAGTGTTTGTGATGACCAGCTTGTTCTCTTGACAGAACTCTATTAGCCTTTGCCCTGCTTCGTTTTGAACTCCAAGGCCAAACTTGCCTGTTGTTCCTTTTAACTCTTGACTCCCTAGTTTAGCTTTCTAATCCCCTATAATGAGAAGAACATCCTTCTCAGACAGTAGACACATTGTACCAGACAGTAGACACATTCAATTTTCCATAATGGTACCAAAACTATGGAATGCCCATACTGTGAAGATATTTTGGCCTCATCCTCTTTCTGCATTTAGATGGGCTCTAGATGACCTGTATGTCATTGTTCCATTTTCATCTCATCTTTCCTCCAAAGAGTTCCAGGTGGTGTACATAGTTGCTTCACATCTTTTAATCTGCACAATAATCTTGAGAAATAGATTAAACTGCGAGCTAGTAAATGGCCTATGACTAGTTCTAAACCCTGGTCTCAGTTGTCTGAGGCCAACACTCTAACCTCTAGCATAATGGATTCCAGAATGCTGATAGGGGGACTTAAAGTCTCTGGGAGACCTGTCTGGATCAGTAGAAATGAAAATGACTACTCACAATATGAGCGGGGGTAAACAGAAATTTTAGTAAATAATTAATGGCTTCTATCAGTTTCTGAAACTGTTCATCTTCAACAGCAAATCGGTGCCCAAAAGCCACAGCGCATATCACATTGGAGACTGAATTAGTGATGTGAAAGGTGGGGTCAAGTGGTTGTCCTGCAAAATAAAATTATACTAATGTTAGTTCAGCCGCTCCTGTTAATACTGAGAACATATTTATGTTAGATTTAAGCAAAACTATCAACATTCCTTTCCAAAATGTACAGCAGTAGTACACAAAGATTTCTTCAGACTGGAATATATGCCAGCTCAGCACCATCACTTAGCATCACATACCCTTTGAACGTGCAAAAACCTCCACGAGCTGATGGGCCTCCTCTGCTATTTGGTGCTCCATGCCTTTCTTCCCCAGCCCCAGCTTCCGCATAGTAACCACACCAAAGCGTCTCTGTTGCCTCCAGGTGTGACCATTTGAAAATATAATACCTATGGAAAATCAGTGAGAAATTATTACTTACATAAACTGATGTTAAAAATTAAACCGCTAAACCAGAAGAATCTATGTTTAGCACTCAAGAGCTACTCTGTCTCTCTGAAGCAAAGGTGACATCTGTGTGTTACATGGACATCTCTACAATATAGGCCGGCACTGCATGCTTTGTACAACAACTCTGAGTTTCTTTTTTCAGCCAAGCTTTATATAAAATTTATGGAATGAAAATGAAATGAATACAGTGCCTGAGAGAACCTATTTGAGCACTCAGACACTCACAAGTGATTCACCCCAATGTCTTGGCTGTTTTAGTTTGTAAAACAACAGAAGACAAATCAGATGGTTCCAGAAGTTCCGGCAATTTACAGTACAGGTAAAGGTACCTGTCAGGGGTTCAGGAGCAGAGGCGAGGGCAAGGGAGGAAACAGAGAGCGAGGGGGAGGAGTCCGAAGGAAAGATGAGCGATGACGACAACCTGAGATCTCCGAGTCTTTCCAGTGAATCGGAAGATTCACAGAAGGGAGCGCCAGTGGCCAGAGCGAGGGGGGAGATTAAGGGGACACCCCAGGAAAAAGGGACAAAAGGGGGTTCAGAGAGCAGCAGTTGGAAATCGGGGCCAAAGTCCCCAACAGAGCGCAGTGGGGAGGAAGGGCGCCAGGTATCGGGATCCGGCGGCTCGCCGCAGGGGGGAGGGCATGAGTCAGGAGTGGCCACACCTCCATCGGGGAGCGAAGGAATGGTCAAGCGGAAAGTGGGAGGTTGGGCGCGCGCGCCAAGTTCAAATGCACAGGAAGGCGGCAGAGTAAGCAGCCCGGAAAGGGAGCCAGGTCCTAAAGCCCGCCGCAAGGAGACAGAAGGGTCCGGGGGGTCAGCGTCAGAAGAGTCCAGGAAGGAAGAAACCACGGGGGGCAGAGGGAACCAGAGAAGGAGGGCAAGGCGGAAAAGGTGGAGTAAGGCGAGGTTATTAAGTTGGTGTACAGGAGGCGGGGACTCAGATGGAGCTTCGCCGGTCTAGCTGATAAGACGTAGGGCTGCATGCGGCAGTTTGAAATGGGAAACTGTAACTCAATAAAGACTTTTATAAAGTGAACGCTGGCTAGCGTGATCCTCTGTGAGCTAGGATCTGGAAGCAGCCCTGACAGTACCCCTGACCATTAGGTCCAATCGTGGACGACTCTGGGGTTGTGCGCTCATCTTGCTTTACTGACTGAGGGAGCTGGCGTTTGTCTGCCAACAGCTTCTGGGTCATCTTTGGACAGTTCTACAAATTATGATGCTTTTGAATTGTGGCGCTGGAGGAGACTCTTGAGAGTCCCATGGACTGCAAGAAGATCAAACCTATCCATTCTTAAGGAAATCAGCCCTGAGTGCTCACTGGAAGGACAGTTCATGAAGCTGAGGCTCCAATACTTTGGCCACCTCATAAGAAGAGAAGACTCCCTGGAAAAGACCCTGATGTTGGGAAAGATGGAGGACACAAGGAGGAGGGGACGACAGAGGACGAGATCATTGGACAGTGTTCTTGAAGCTACCAACATGAGTCTGACCAAACTGCGGGAGGCAGTGGAAGACAGGAGTGTCTGGCGTGCTCTGGTTCATGGGGTCACAAAGAGTCAGACACAACTAAACTACTAAACAACAACAACAAATTATAATTTTGGGCTGGGGGGAGGGAATTGGTATTTAATACAGTGATACTTTCTGCAGAAAAACTTAAACTGCAGCTTATTTCTGTTGGGTCCACCACACTTGTGTTTTATTCAACATAGTTAGGTTTAAGGAACATGTCACTTGTTCGATACAGGAGTGCCAACTTGAACAGAATATTGTGGGGGCCCAGGTAAGACCTATCCCACATAATCCATCACATGACATGGTGCACACACACCATTTGAATGTCAATGCCCATCAACTTGGGGGGCAGCCCCCTCTAATATTTTATTTGTGAGACGGAAGCCCTCTCAGTCCCTAGGAGTTGGCTCCTATGGTTCAATCTATGTCTTACCAAAGGTCTGTATAGTTAAAGCCATGGTTTTCCCAGTAGTGATGTATGGAAGTGAGAGCTGGACCATCAAGAAGGTTGATCGCCGAAGAAATCGGCTCTGGATCCATTCCAGTCCGGCTTCCGCGCTGGTCATGGGACCGAGACGGCTCTGGTCGCCCTAACAGATGACCTTCGTAGACAGCTGGATCGAGGCGGGTCGGGGCTGCTGATTCTTCTAGATCTATCAGCAGCTTTCGACATGGTCGATCACGAACTTCTGGACCACCGCCTTGCCGACGTGGGGATCCAGGGCACAGTCCTTCAATGGCTGCGCTCGTTTCTCTCTGGTCGGGGACAGAGGGTGGCGCTTGGGGGGGAATTGTCATCGCGCCACTCCTTGGTGTGTGGAGTACCTCAGGGTGCGATACTCTCCCCGATGCTTTTCAACATCTTTATGCGCCCCCTCGCCCAGCTTGTTCGGAGTTTTGGGCTGGGTTGTCATCAGTATGCCGATGACACCCAACTCTATCTGTTGATGGATGGCCATCCTGACTCGGCCCCAGACACACTGACCAGATGTTTGGAAGCTGTGGCTGGATGGTTACGTGGGAGCCGGTTGAAGCTAAATCCTTCGAAGACAGAGGTCCTGTGGCTGGGACGGGGCGATATGGGATTGGGGGGGCAACTCCCATCTCTTGCGGGGGCGCAATTAGTGCCAGCACCGTCCGTTAAGAGTTTGGGTGTAATCTTCGACACCTCCCTTTCCATGGAGGCGCAGATTGCAGCTATAACAAAGGCGGCATTTTTCCATCTCCGCCAAGCTAAGCAGTTGGCTCCTTACCTCTCTCGCCCTGACCTAGCCACTGTGATCCACGCGACGGTCACCTCCAGACTGGATTATTGTAACTCGCTCTACGTGGGGCTGCCCTTGAGACTGACCCAGAAACTCCAGCGGGTGCAGAATGCTGCAGCGAGACTCCTTACGAGGTCTTCGCTGCGAGATCACATTCACCCGGTGCTATACCAGCTGCACTGGCTCCCGGTGGAGTACAGGATCAGGTTTAAGGTGCTGGTTTTAACCTTTAAAGCCCTATATGGCCTAGGACCCTCGTACCTACGGGACCGCCTCTCCTGGTATGCCCCACAGAGAAACCTACGGTCTTCAAATAAAAACATCTTGAAGGTCCCAGGCCTCAGAGAGGTTAGGCTGGCCTCAACTAGAGCCAGGGCTTTTTCGGCTGTGGCTCCGATCTGGTGGAACGCTCTGTCACAAGAGACCAGGGCCTTGCGGGACTTGACATCTTTCCGCAGGGCCTGCAAGACAGAGCTGTTCCACCAGGCCTTTGGCCAGGGCACAGCCTGACTCCCTCCCTCGGCAATCTTCGCAGAGCTCTGGCCCAATGGTTGCCAGTGGCTTGAATTAATTAATTTTTATAATGAATGATTTTAGAATGTTGTTTATGTTGTACTTTTGTACTGTTTTATTGTTGTTAGCCGCCCTGAGCCCGGCTTCGGCTGGGGAGGGCGGGATATAAATAAAATTTATTATTATTATTATTATAAATGATGCTTTTGAATTATGGTGCTGAAGGAGACTCTTGAGAGTCCCATAGACTGCAAGAAGATCAAATGCATCCATTCTTAAGGAAATTAGCCCTGAGTGCTCACTGGCAGGGAAGATCCTGAAGCTAAGGCTCTAATACTTTGGCCACCTCATGAGAAGAGAAGACTCCCTGTAAAAGACCCTGATGTTGGGAACAATGGAGGGCACAAGGAGAAGGGGACGACAAAGGACGAGATGGTTGGACAGTGTTCTTGAAGCTACAAACATGAGTCTGACCAAACTGCGGGAGGCAGTGGAAGACAGGAGTGCCTGGCGTGCTCTGGTCCAGGGGGTCATGAAGACTCGGACACGATTAAACGACTAAACAACAACAAATGTCTTACCTTGCACTTAGCTCTTTATAGCTTTTGCGTATGTATTTATTTATTTCATACACTGCTTTATAGTAAAAAGCTTCTAAGTGGTTCACAAAAAGATTAGGCAATCAAATCCAGAAAAAATTCCAACCCTACTTTAAAATATGCAAAAGCTAAAATACTAAAACAGATTAAATTTGCCTCAACTTTCTAAGCATCTAGGTAGGCATGTCTAAGCAAGGATGTTTTTTATACACCAAAAAGAATAAAGGGCCTACCTAATCTCAACAGGCAGGGAGTTCCAAACTGTGGGCCCTGATGCACTAAACTTCCAAGTTCTTACAAATACGGAACACTTATTATGTGGCACCTGTAGTAGTGCCAATTCTGCTGATTGATCATAGAATCATAGAATAATATAATCTTAGAGTTGGAAGGGACCCAAGGGTCATCTAGTTCAACCCCCTGCAATGCAGGAATCTCAGCTAAAGCATCCAAGATACTCTGCTTAAAAACCTCCAAGGAAGGAGAGTCCACAACCTCCAGAGGCAGACTGTTCCACAGTCAAACAGCTCTTACTGTCAGAAAGTTTTTCCATATGTTTAGTCAGAATCTTGTAACTTGAAGCCATTGGTTCAAGTTCTACATTCCAAAGCAGGAGAAAACGAGCTTGCTCCATCTTCCAAGTGACAGACCTTTAGATATCTCTTCTTAGTCTCTTCTTTTCCAGGCTAAACATACCCAGCTCCTTCAACCATTGCTCATAAGGCTTGGTATCTAGACCGTTGATCATCCTAGTTGCCCTCCTCTGCACACATTCCAGCTTCTCAACATCCTTCTTAAATAGTGGCGCCCAGAACTGGACACAGTATTCCAGGGGGGATCTGATCACAGCAGAAAAGAGAGGTACTATTATTTCCCTTGATCTAGATACTATACGTCTGTTGATACAGCCTGGAATAGCATCTCAACAAATCCTGAACCTTTGCCTACAAAGCACAGCACAAATGGAAGTTCCCATCAGTAATTTGCACATTCAGCAACAGCTAATTGAAATACTTGGTTCAGGGTCAATGCACCTATTGTTATGTCTAAGGCTCAAGGTCATAAGAGCCAGTGTGGTGTAATGGTTAAGAGCGGTAGTCTCGTAATCTGGGGAACCGGGTTCGCGTCTCCGCTCCTCCACATGCAGCTGTTGGGTGACCTTGGGCCAGTCACACTTCTTTGAAGTCTCTCAGCCCCACTCACCTCACAGAGTGTTTGTTGTGGGGGAGGAAGGGAAAGGAGAATGTTAGCCGCTTTGAGACTCCTTAAAGGGAGTGAAAGGCAGGATATCAAATCCAAAACTCCTCTTCTTCTTCTTCTTCTTCTTCTTCTTCATTGGTGCTGGTTTACAATGAAGTACAATTTGCTCTCTGTTTGGAGCAGGCAGTTGAATTTTCACTCCAATGTGAGACTTTTAGGCATTTGTCAGTTTGGGGTTCAGCAGATTGCAGGACAAGTTTGCATTCAGGCAGTGAGAAGAAAACAGCAAGGTGGTGGGAAGAACAAAGCAAAAGGATGCTTCTGTTACTGTCCTTCGACAGCTCCTTCCAACTGTTAAGTACAATGCTCTAGTCCATGGGGTCATGAAGAGTCAGACACGACTAAATGACTAAACAAAAACACCACCACTTGTTACTATTAGAGCTCACTTGAGCCTGCTAAGTTGTACTCAGAGTAGACCCATTGAAATTAACAGACCTAGGTTGTTGTTGTTTAGTCGTTTAGTCGTGTCCAACTCTTAGTGACCCCATGGGCCAGAGCACGCCAGGCACTTCTGTCTTCCACTGCCTCCTGCAGTTTGGTCAAACCTAAGACCTAAGTTAGCTGTGTCCATTAACTGTAATGGGTCTATTGTGAGTAGAGCTAAAATTGGATACAACCCATTTTCTGTTGATTGCAACATTAAGAGAGATCCTTTGTTCTCTTTTTCCAGATACCCTCTTTAAATGTTTTACCTGGGGAAATAGCAGTAGGACTTCACGTTCTTGACTACTTACCCCTTCCTTTTATTATATCATTAAGAAAAGCCGTCTCTAATCTCTCAGAGAATTCTTCAGAGCGGTCAATGAGTGCTTCTTTCACTGCTTCATATCCAGACAGTACTACCACAGCTAGTGGTCCGCCCCATAAGGTATAAATGTTTCCATATTGCTTTGCCATCTACCGTTTGGGTCATAAGGGAGGAGAGAGATATTAGGTTCAAAGTAAGCAGATGATTATTTCAACATGAACTTCAGCCTTCCTCACCTCTGCAGTTTCTGGCCAAGTGTGCATCTCCTCTCTGCAGATTTTTCCCCTCCCCCCAGCTTTCCTTTCCCCTTTCCCCTTTCCCCTTTCCTTTCCTTTTCTTGCAAGAGAGTTGCGATGTTTTAACATTGATATTGCAGCGCTTCAAGAAACTCAAAGAGCAGGTGAGGGACAACTGAAGGAAGAAAAAGGAGGCTACACATTCTTCTGGAAAGCTTTACCTCAACAAGAATGTCAAATACATGGAGGAGGCTTTGCTAACAAAAACAATATTGTGAAGCTCTTTTCAGAATTCCCTACCGGCATTAATGAGTGACTTTCAACCCTTTGAATAGAATTCACAAAGAGGGAGGGAGGGGATCAGGAAAGTGAAGAGGATAAACAAGAACAAGAGGGAGAAGAGGGAGATATTTAAATGTAAACAATAAAATAAAATTGTATTTAAATAAATAAATCCAAATGGCAATTAAAGTTATATCATGGAATGTTAATGGCATGAACAATAAAGCCAAAAGAAATAAAATTGAATATGAGTTATTAAAAAAAAACAGACATAACTTGCTTACAAGAAAGACACGTAACACGTAAATCAAAAATGATGGTAAAGAACATGAATGAGGAACAACTAGACCAACTACAAAGCAAAACAGAAATAAAAACAGTAAAGAAAATAAAATATTTGGGTGTTTGGCTCTCCCCGAAAAATACAAACCTATTCAAGGATAATTATAAAACAATATGGAAAGAAGTAAAAAAGAAATTGGAAATATGGGACAGACTGAAGCTATCCTTCTGTGGAAGGATAGCAGCTATTAAGATGAATGTCCTACCAAAAATGCTATTTCAAACCATTCCAATTATAACAGGACAAGGCCAATTCAATGAGTGGCAAAAACTGATCTCCAGGTTTGTATGGCAAGGGGAAAACCCTAGAATAAAATTCAAACTTTTAATGGACAAAAAAGAAAGAGGCTTTTCACTACCGGACCTCAAAATATATTACGAAGCTGCATCTATAATATGGTTAAAAGAGTGGCTTAGTTTGGAAAATACGGATATATTAGAACTGGAAGGTTTCGGAAACAGATATGGGTGGCACGCATACCTTTGATATGACAAGGTCAGAGTACATTGGGACTTTTTAAATCACATCATAAAAAGACCACTATTTGAAGTCTGGAAAAGATATAAAGAGTGGTTCGAAAGAAAGACGCCATGGTGGCTGTCACCCCAAGAGGCTTTTTCACTGAAAAGACTAAATATGAAAGGAAAATGGTTGACCTATAGAGACATGTTATTGGAAGAGAACAATGTAATTAAGATCAAACCATATGAGGAATTGAAAGATAAACTGCAAAATTGGATGGAGTACCATCAAATGGGTGATATCTTCTCAAAGGATAAGAAAACAAGAGGGTTTGAACAAACAAAATCAATATTAGAAACTGTAGTACTACAAAATAACAAAAAAAGCACTGTCTAAGGTCTATGAGTATTTATTAGAATGGCACACAAAAGATGAAGAAATCAAAAGTGTCATGATTAAGTGGGCAATAGATGTAGGCCACAACATTGAGTATGAAAAGTGGATAAAATTATGGAAGACCAGCCTAAAATTTATAGCATGTACGTTGTTAAAAGAAAATCTGTTAAAAATTATGTACAGATGGTACCTCACGCCAATTAAATTGTCAAAGATGTATAAAACAGGAAATAAAAATTGTTGGAAGTGTGGGGTGAAAGAAGGCAGTTTCTTCCACATGTGGTGGACTTGTGACATAGTGAAAACGTATTGGGAAAATATATATAACGAATTAAAGAAGATTTTTAGGTATACGTTTTTGAAAAAAACAGTGTCATTCCTGTCGGGAATGGTGGGAGAAGACATTGACAAGAATGACCAGAAACTGTTCTTATACAGAACAACGGCGGCGAGGTTACTGCTGGCTCAGGTATGGAAACAGCAAAAATTGCCTACAATAGAAGAATGGCAGTACAAGGTTATGGAGTATGCAGAAATAGCCGAATTAATAGTAAAAATTCAACCTCAGGGGGATGAAACATATCAAAAAGAATGGGGAAAAGACAATGCGAAAACTCAAAGAGGACATAAAAAAGCCAGAAGAAGGAAGGAAGGAAGTCAGCTCAGGAGAGCAAGAATAAATGTGAAATAGAATGTATGTGTATGTACAGTATGTAACTAAAAATTTAATAAAGATCATCTGAAAAAGAAAAAAAGAAAAATGGGTTTGCAACAGAAACTTTGAGGCTGGAAAAAGAATTAATACAAAGCAGAAGCAAAGTGTTATCTAAAATGTATAGACTTATTTGGGAAGTAAAAGATGAAGAAGTGAAAGAAGTTATGATTAAATGGGCAAAAGATTTTGGGCATACCATACAAATGGATGCCTGGGAACAATTATGGATCAGAGATTTAAAATTTATGGTGTGTTACACACTAAAAGAAAACTTTATGAAGATGCTACTATTATTACAGTGCCACCAAGACACATTTAACATTGCTCCATTGAGAGTTTCATAAAGAGTTAGGTATCTGATTACAAGACAATCACAAATTCCTCCTCTCACACATTCCGCAAAAACAAATTAGAGATGAGCTTGCAGTATCTCCCAATCTGGGACAGCTGTGGACAGCTAGTAACAAAATTAAAAACAACAAAGCTGGCTGTCACCAGCTGACACTGGCTGACACATCATTAGAAGCATTCCAGACCTCGCCTTTCCCCAGAACTAGGACAGCGGTTGCTGCACCAACAAGCACAAAACAACCCCTCTGCAGTGCCACAAATCCAACTCAATGGTGTGATGTTGGAAAATGTTGATCACTTCTCCTACCTGGGCAGTTATCTTTCCACAAGAGCCGACGTTGATGCCAAAATCCAGCATCGCCTGAGCTCTGAGAGTGCAGCTTTCTCCTGATTGAAGTGCAGAGTGTTTGAGGACTGGGGAAACCTAAATGCTTGTTTACAAAGCTATTGTACTACCAACCTTACTGTATGCTTGTGAAACATGGACCACTTACAAACGCCATCTCCAACTCCTTGAAAGTTCCCATTAACAGTGTCTCTGAAAATTTTTACGCATCACTTGGAAAGACAGGCAAACTAATGCCAGTGTACTGGTTGAAACAAAGATCACGTGTCGGAGCAATGATTCTTGAACATCAACTTCGTTGGACTGATCATGTGTAGAAGCCTGATTAGCATCTTCCAAAGCAACAACTGTATTCCAACTTAAAAATTGAAAGTGTAATGCTGACAGTCAACAAAAGAGGTTTAAAGACTCTCTCTCAAGGCAAATCTTTAAAAAGTAGTATAAACCCTGACAATTGGGAAACACTAGCCTGTGAGCGCTCCAATTGGAGAACAGCCTTTACCAAAGGTGTCATGGGCTTTGAAGACATTCGAACTCAGGACAGAAAGGAGAAATGAGCTAAGAGAAAGACACACTTGGCAAACCCTCACCATGATCAACTCCCGCCCAGAAACCTATGTCCCCACAGTGGAAGGACGTGTGGATCCAGAATTTGCCTCCACAGTCACTTACGGACTCACTGTTAAGATTGTGTTTCATGGAAGTCAATCTTACTGGCTACTAGTGATCACCAAAGAAGAAGAAAGAAGAAGAACTTGTTTGTTCTGTACCAGTATTGGTTGCTGCAGTATCTAACTGGAATATCTGTCTCTCTCAGGATGGGTTTAAACCAAGGCAATTAAAATAAATAAATGATCAGTGATTTAAACAGCTAAGAATAGGGCTAATAAAATCAAGTAGCTTATTGATTGGTATGCATACTAACAACCTGCTGTAGTAACAACATGTAAACATACGTTTTAATGAGATGAATGACTAACATTTTCTGCTGTACAGAATTTATATTATTGCATACCACCCCAAACTTAGAACAGTGCAAGAAAGTAGAAGTCAGCAAATGCTTCTTCTGTTTTGCTCTTTAAAATATAACAATCCTACTAGAGAATAGTATTAACTGCAGAGATGCCTTTAGAAGTAGGGTTTTTTTCAGTCAAAACTTGCCAGAACTCAGTCCTGGCACTGCTCAGGTGTGCACCCCTGCCATTATAAGAGAGCAAGGGAGGCATTCATGGTGAGTTCCAGCACAATTCCCCCCCCCCAAAAAAAATAGCACTGTTTAGAACAATTTGTAATTTTCTAGTCCTTGAGTTGTTCTTTGAAGTAGTTTCTAGTTCAAATGAACACTTTTGTTTTTGATTGTGGCCATTGCATTTACCATTTTAACCTATCTGAAATTGATGCTACTGTTTAAGCTTAAATATCAAAATGGTTGGGGAAAATAAATGAAACAATTGTTCACATTAGACAATGTTATAGTAAGAAATACGTACCATAATGAAAGTATCTTCACAAAGCTTCAACCCAACCCGCCATATACTTCCAATGAGAGGAAGCTGGAGAGGTCCAGGAGGATAGTGCCTAGTTGACCAGAGCTGTTTCAGGTAGTTCAGAATCAGAAGAGCCACCAGGAGAGCAATCAAAAGTGCCCGTATCTCCATCCTTCTCTTGCCGTCTCTTTCACCTTGTTTCTTCCTACGATGCCTGATTGGGTTCAACTCTCTCTAAAGGCTTTTTGCCTTCCTCAGAGACAACAGCACCTGTCTCTCTTTTTCCTGCTTATATATATTGTTGTAAAAGACAAACAGGTTTTCTGGCATCTTATGTGACTTTGCAACTGCCAAGGCACGCACTACAGTCATACACTGTAATCATTATTATATGAATCAATCATGTTAAATTAAACAAAGTTTACGAAAGCTTTTAGTGTTTAATAGACTATGAATGCGACGTAATGTTTCCCACGTATCACGTGCGTGGGCCTGATCCTGAATGTGGATCAATTCTGATACACAGAAAATTATTGCAGCTTTAGCTTGCGTGTCGCGATCATTCCAGAGCCTCCCAGGTGCTGCAGGAATGGCGTTCTGAATAACATCCTATATTCTCTGACTCACAAGCACGGCCTCCATTTTTAGGACCCAGCTCGCAAAATTGCCATCTGTGGGCAAGACAACAACCCAACTCCCTGTTTGGAATCCATCTTGGCTCCAATTAACAGCTCTTCAGCTCCTTCTAGGTAGCAAGCCGTAAAACTTTAAGCAGGCTTTGGGCAACTAAGACCTGCTCCTTGAGGTTTATCAGCCTCAGTAAATAAAACTGGTTACTCACAGTTCCAAGCGGCAAGCAGCCAAAAGCCTCCTTCCGTGTCTGGCAGGAATGCAGCTCTTCATAGCTGGGCCAAGACTCCCCTGAAGCAAGGACACGTTGTACTTCATCTCAAAGCAACAGCAGAGATCCAATTGTAGCACCCTGCTTGTGGTTAACGCTTAGCTGGAATGAAATATTCAACGCAGCAACAGACAAATTAAAATAATAATTTATTTGTCAGACAAATAAATGAGAGGCACAGTGGTATATGGTTACCAAGCTCTGGCCTGGCTCCTGCCATTATGGCCAGCCCTTATATTCCCTTAATCCAGCCCCCTTTGCTCCTCCTTGGGCTGCCTCTGTCCAATCAGCCTGGTTGGATTTCCTATTGGCTGATTGCTATATCCAATCCTAAAAGATACACCCACATCCTCCTGTCCTTATATGGAGGACAAACAGCTATATATTGTTACATCTATAAATGACAAATAAGTAGTAATATATCTTACATGTGTCTCAACAAGGAATCTTAATTACCAGCTCACCTCTTGCCCTTCCTGCCCTATTGCCTTCTAAAACAAATGGTTAATCTTAAATTTTTATCTTAAACATATGTCAAGGATCTTGAGTTTCACATCAACATTGAAAGATATCCTTCATTTGAAGGTTTCTAAACAAATGTTTGACAGCCATATATCAGGACAGCATTTAATGGCGTCTTCTTGTCTGGCAAGAGGCTGGGCTCAATGGCCCCTGTAGTCTATTCCAACTCTAGGACTCTATGATTCTATGAAATAAGAATCTTAACATCTAAATTTGTTACTTTCTAAATCCTTTGCATAGTTACATTTAAGCCAATATATTTAAGCTAATATATTTCATACATTATCATAGGTAACCTTTTAAAAGGAATAAAGCTTCTCAAAGTAGAAAGGAAGGAACTCAGTAAAAAAAACAGTTTTTAAAGAAACCTCTTCAGTTACATTCCCCCCCCTTCAGCCTCCTTTCCAGCCTCAAAATAAAATAGGAAGAAGCTTCTTTTTCCCCAGCCAAGCCAGTTGCCTTTTCTCTCAGTTTAAGAAAGAAACAGTTTTAAAAAGACTTCCCAGCTAGATGCTTCTCCATTTGGTCTTGGCCTTTTTAACCTTAGAAAGATGATCTGACTCATTTTACTGGGAGGCACATTGGCATCATTTTACTATTTACTCATTCCTAATCATGTTTATCTCTGCCTTTTTTATCTTCTATAACATGTAGGGTCAGTGTCCTTACTCTCAGTCTGTAATTTCAGCTTTTACGACTTTGAGATTTGTTTTCTGCTATCAATCAAAGGGGGGGCCCCTTGTCTTAGGAGAATGACCAAGGTTTTCTCTGCCTGGCATGGAACATTTGAAAATTAAGCCCTCTTTAATATACAAGTCCTGATCAAACATTAATAAAATGCAGGCTTATGCCTGATGCCTCATTCCCCCCTTTCAAGCTCAAGGACCTTCATACCAAGTGTCCTTGATAGCTTGACCTTCATCATATTCCTGAGGTAAAGCTCTGTATAGGGCCATGATATGAGGTAGAGTTTCATTCGAAACCATCTTGCTAATTGTACTTCTAAAACATGAAATGATACATGGCATCATACATAAAACCATTACCACTACTGTCAAGAAAAACAAGCAAGACAATAGTATCCCTTTGAGTCCTGTGACATTAGGTAACCAATTGGTGAGCCATCCCATATCCCATCCTTCCCATGTTTGTACTGGGACATGTGCTATATTCTCCATCTTTGTGGCCAACACACGGATTGCCTCACCATTATCTGAAATGTTAAAGCAACAGGCATTCCCTGTCAAGTTCAAGACTCCACATAGGCCTCCCTGCTTGGCAAGTACATAATCCATTCCCATTTTCAGCTGCAAAATGGCGGCTCTACTTTCATCCAATTGTTGTGCAATAAGTCTCAAACTCTTGGCCGTTGCATTGGTTACAAGTTCCACTACTGCTTGCAATCGAATTATTCTGTTTAGATTATAAATAGGATCCCGTGCCCCTTGTATGAGCTCACCAGGATTCCAGGAGGCAGGATCATAATAGGCTATAATGCGCTCTGGTGGCCAATCATCAGTACCGCTCCAACTTTGGGTACTTCCTCCTGCTATATGAGAAATATCAGCGTTTCTTCGTGTACGCTTGGGCAAATTAGTGGGCATAATCCACATTGGTGGCAATACCCATCCCAGGAAACAAGTCCCACTCCATTTGGAGGGGAGTTTCTTGTATGCCCATTCTCCACATATCCACCACAACCATCGTGTCTGAGGTCTTTGGTACGTGGAGTACAGAAGGCGAAATAGCAAAAGAGGTAGAGAGTTCACAGTGCAGTATGTTAGATTGCCTTTTTCTGTCACAGTTATGTTCCATACCACTTTCCATGCATGAATAAAAGGAGGTGCACAGGGCAAGGCATCCCGAGTTCGATAGGTAGTATCGTGTGCCCAGGTATTCTTAATATTATCCCAAGTATAGTGACAATGAGAAGAGCCTATCATGGTAGAATCAGCTGCATCTGATGATCTATGTACACAGAATTCCCCTTGTACAGGTATAACTCGTAATGGTTTAGTTGAGTTCCATCCGGGGAAATTCTGTACTTCTGTTTGGTGTGGTATTTCGCTTACCATACCAATGGCATCTAATGGTATCGGTAATAAGGGCATACCTCCCTCTGAATCATCTGGCCCGAGAGAGCAAACAAGGCAATTGGTCCTATTTGCAACATTGGCTACCATTTCAGCTAAACCTACCCACATATTGTGGTCATGGTGGAATCCATATTTAGTCAATTTGGCCAGATTCAAGGACCCTTCCCCTTCCCAAGGGATCAGGATTAATAATAGAATCATGTTGATGTCTAGCATATGCATTCCTTCCAAAAAAGATTACCTTATAGTGATAGCAAATAAATATTAGTCCCAATATAATTCCCCCAGTGACAGGAATGGGGAACCACCAAGACCAAAACATATATCCCAAAGATCCCCAATGTGTAATATCCCTGATAATTGTTCCACAAGGGGGCAGTCAATCAATTGTATAAGAGAATCTTCCCGCTCACAGTCTCTGGTTCAGACGCTCCTCAAGCTTCAGGCGTGCGCAGGTCAGCCAGCTTCCAGGTTTGTGGCTGCAGCAGGCCGGTCGTCTAATGTTGCCCGAGACCTAGCCCGTTCCCGGTAGGGCTAGATACAGGGGTTTTTGGAGAGAGTCAGTTTAAGAGGATTAGAGGGGTCACCTTTGCATGTCCAACTGCCTTCGGACTTCTTCAAACGGGAGTGATGAATCCAGGGGGGTCACCTCAGCTACCTTCACCGCTGTTGGAGTAGAGAGCAAGACGGTGTAAGGTCCACGCCACTTAGGTGCAAGTGGATCACGTTTCCACTCTTTCACCCATATGCTATGCCAGCCTGAAGCTGATGAATCGGCACGGCAATGCTGCACGGCGTGCGCTCGAGGGCCCACCTGTTAAGATAAAAACAAACAAACAAACAAACACGGGAGAGAGACAAAAACACGGGAGAGAGATTGCACTTGTCCCTGTGTCACATGGTCTCTTATTTGTTTGAGGTCAGTTGGACTATCCTGAACAAAGGAGGGCGGCCTCCCATACAGGAGCTCAAAAGGTGACAACTTAAGTCTTTTTGTGGGTGTGCACCGAACACGAAACAGTGTTATGGGTAACACGTCTACCCTCCTGAGACTTTAGACATATTAGTGGGCTTCTGGCATGCCCTGCAGATACCTTGCACAAGCGTCTGGCGGTAGGTGGTAAGCCTGGCCAGGTGAATTGCATTGTTTGGATCCCAATTAGGATCTTCCAAGGGAAAGTTGTCCTGGAGATGACGATCAATATTATAAATATTTCCCACTCTGGCCTGCTCACGCAAATATATCTGTGCCTTTTCAATTATGTCTCTCCTTTCCTCAGTGGTGAACAGAGTATTCAGGAGCTGGCGGCAATCTGTCCAAGTAGGACTATGAGTATTTATTATTGAAGTCACCAAGTCCATCATAGCCTGAGGTTTTTCTGCAAAAGATGGGGTGTGTGTTTTCCAATTCATCAGATCCGTAGTTGTGAATGGAATGTACTGGAGGGTCGACGTTCGAGGTGGCCGTGGTCCGAGTTGCCCGTTAACCAGCACAGGCTCCTCAAGTGCATCAAATACTCTTCTGAGAGGGGCTACTACGTGATCTTTCTCTTCGCTTTGCTCTAGGGGCCTCAAATCATAGGGGATGGTATTTGTCCCAAGGCGTTCTTTTAGCAGCTTTATACGCCTGGCTGTATTGCTTGCTGACCGATTAAGGTCTCCCTGTAACTTCTGTAATAATTCTCTAGGATTTGGATGTACAGGGGTTTGGGGTAGGCAATCAGTTGTTTCACTAAAAGAGACTGTAGATGGAGTTCTACTTGGACTCACAGGTGGAATAACCACTTCTGCTTGGGCTTCATTATAGAACTCCAATGCCTCCTGAAGATATTTATCATAATCTATCAAGGAATCAAGTTCTGTGACTCCAGCCCCATTATTCATTCCACTTTCTTGCCTTGGGGTTACAACTGGTGGAGTGTTTGGATTTATTTGGCAAGATTCCTTTCCTAGCTTTGGCTTTTACAGCCAATAATTTGCATCGTTGGACTTTGCATTCCCTTATCCATGGAGGATTTTTATTTAATGTGCTCAGCCAGGAATCTATATATGAAAATTGTTCTGGGCACCCTCCAATTTCTTTGGCGAAGTTAGACCAAAGTTTGCTTACTAAATTTATATCAAAGGTTCCTTGAGATGGCCATTCAATATTTTGATTCGGCCACTCTAATTCACATAACGTTCTCAGGCGCTCTGGCGTCAGTTTGACTCCATATGCCCCTGAGAAGGCTTTCTTAAAATTATTTAACATACATTCAAAAGGTGTATTTTCCCCTTTTGAACCCCCAACTCCCATTGTATGGCCCTGTGAAGTATCCACTCAGTCACTCACACACACGCTTCGTGGGTTTCCTTGCCTGGTGAAGTCGCCTTACCAGGAACCGAAGTACTGCCCACTCCACACTCAGGTCAGCTACAGATTGCTCTGTACTTTCTCACACATACAATGCTCTAGATACTTCACCACACACTACCTCCCATTCTTCCCTTTCCCCCACCAGATCACCATCTGATATACCCAGCCACCTAGCGTACTCAGTTCCCCTTTACTGAGACGCAGAAGTTTGATCAGGACTTCTCTTCCTCCCAATTAATTGGAGGGCCAAAACCCCTTAGTGCACTTACCCTTAGCTGGTTCCCTGTTTATTTCTCTGGTCCCCCCCGGTCCGTCGCCGTCAGTGGGCAGGGTATCAGACAGACGAGACTGCTGCGTTCCCCTGGAAAAAATTTTTCCAGTGCGCGCTGGGTAGGCACAGTTGTCCTCTCTCTTGTACCCCGTCCAGTGAGGCGAAGGCGCTGCGTTCCAGCAGACCACTTATCCGAGTCGCAGGCACCATAAAATGTAGCACCCTGCTTGTGGTTAACGCTTAGCTGGAATGAAATATTCAACGCAGCAACAGAGAAATTAAAATAATAATTTATTTGTCAGACAAATAAATAAGAGGCACAGTGGTATATGGTTACCAAGCTCTGGCCTGGCTCCTGCCATTATGGCCAGCCCTTATATTCCCTTAATCCAGCCCCCTTTGCTCCTCCTTGGGCTGCCTCTGTCCAATCAGCCTGGTTGGATTTCCTATTGGCTGATTGCTATATCCAATCCTAAAAGATACACCCACATCCTCCTGTCCTTATATGGAGGACAAACAGCTATATATTGTTACATCTATAAATGACAAATAAGTAGTAATATATCTTACATGTGTCTCAACAAGGAATCTTAATTACCAGCTCACCTCTTGCCCTTCCTGCCCTATTGCCTTCTAAAACAAATGGTTAATCTTAAATTTTTATCTTAAACATATGTCAAGGATCTTGAGTTTCACATCAACATTGAAAGATATCCTTCATTTGAAGGTTTCTAAACAAATGTTTGACAGCCATATATCAGGACAGCATTTAATGGCGTCTTCTTGTCTGGCAAGAGGCTGGGCTCAATGGCCCCTGTAGTCTATTCCAACTCTAGGACTCTATGATTCTATGAAATAAGAATCTTAACATCTAAATTTGTTACTTTCTAAATCCTTTGCATAGTTACATTTAAGCCAATATATTTAAGCTAATATATTTCATACATTATCATAGGTAACCTTTTAAAAGGAATAAAGCTTCTCAAAGTAGAAAGGAAGGAACTCAGTAAAAAAAACAGTTTTTAAAGAAACCTCTTCAGTTACATTCCCCCCCCTTCAGCCTCCTTTCCAGCCTCAAAATAAAATAGGAAGAAGCTTCTTTTTCCCCAGCCAAGCCAGTTGCCTTTTCTCTCAGTTTAAGAAAGAAACAGTTTTAAAAAGACTTCCCAGCTAGATGCTTCTCCATTTGGTCTTGGCCTTTTTAACCTTAGAAAGATGATCTGACTCATTTTACTGGGAGGCACATTGGCATCATTTTACTATTTACTCATTCCTAATCATGTTTATCTCTGCCTTTTTTATCTTCTATAACATGTAGGGTCAGTGTCCTTACTCTCAGTCTGTAATTTCAGCTTTTACGACTTTGAGATTTGTTTTCTGCTATCAATCAAAGGGGGGGCCCCTTGTCTTAGGAGAATGACCAAGGTTTTCTCTGCCTGGCATGGAACATTTGAAAATTAAGCCCTCTTTAATATACAAGTCCTGATCAAACATTAATAAAATGCAGGCTTATGCCTGATGCCTCACAATGGAATGCAACCATCCTCTGCTATCATTGTTGGAAAAATGCCCGGGAAGGCCACCACCTTCCCAGTGGCGTAGCGTGGGTTGTCAGCACCCGGGGCAAGGCAAGTAATTTGCGCCCCCTAACCCATGGATTTGCGCCCCCTAACCCGTGGATTTGTGCCCCCTAACCTCCAGATGTTGCGCCCGGTGCGGCCGGGCCCCCCTTCACCCCCCACGCTACGCCACTGCACCTTCCCAAGACACCAAGGCGTCTCTCCGGTGGTCACCCTCTGGCTATAAATCTTCCTCAGTCCAGAGAGACCAGTGATAAGCGACCCCTCCCTCCTGAGAGGAGCACACTCGTCTTCTGGCATCTCATTGCAGAAGAAAGAGACAATGGTAGTTCTAAAACTACTTTATTTCACAGTCTATATACAGAGAATCCACCAGCATGTCTGCTCTCTCTCAGCAGCAGTACAGAAACAACATCTCACACAGAAGTGAGAGTAACTTCTCTCGCAGTACCCAACAATACTGAGACTTCCTGTCATGCTCTCAGACACTCACATGATATAAACAACCATAGTGCTACTTGCTGAGCAGCTGGTGAGATAAAAATCCTAACACTGTGGTCCCAGAATTGGGCAGAATCACCCTGTGCCACCCTGGGAGCCACCCAGCCCAAATCCACCACCAAAGCAATTTGGAGGCAGGGTTAAGGGGTTTAAAAGCTGTATTTTAACACTGTAAGCATATGTTCTCCAATGTGATTCCTCTTGATCTTTGTCATGGCTAAAATGGCCGCTGTTTCTTTAATGCTTAAAAAAGCAGGGTCAGCACCGGGTTGTATATATAGAGTGAGAAATGTTAGTTGGGGTTGGTTGGTTGGTTAGTGAAAGCTGGTAGTGTTGATGTGTGTACAGTTGGTCAGTCGCATTTGCAGAAAGACTTTTAAGAATAAAAGCAGAAAGTACTCTGCAAAGATATTCTTCTCGTGAACTCTTTTATGCCGACAAGGGTCCGAGGACCAGGTCGAGGCGACAAAGGGATGTAAGAACCTTTGTTGCTGTTTTTTACAAACACTGACAATCTTGTGGAAGTTAGCTTTCAAGTATAACACACTTAGGATTGTAGCCTCATTTTCATTTTCCAGTTTAGGATTCAGTTATGATTTGTACATGGAAAGTATACTTCCTTCAAGAAATCACAAGGGACTTCTGGAACTAGCAGGTCTACGAAATACAAATGCATTTGTGTGTCTCTGGGGCATCCACTGAGGGGTCATTTTAGTTCATTTAGAAATGGAATTCCTTTTTTTAAAAGATATTTATTGAAAGTTTTTAAGATATAGCAAAAAATGAAAAATAAACATACAAAATAAAAAACAATTAAAAACACACATTAATTTTCAATAACATAACTTCCGTACAGTTATTTCCTCAGACCTCCTCAGACCTCCCCTCCTTGTATTCCAATTCAGTTTGTTAGTTCAGCAAATCCTTACCATTAAACTTTTACCCATTTGTGAATCTTTTTTTTTATGTCTCCTAAAGCATTACAGCTGGAAACCACTTAGTTTCTATCCAACATCCTTCTAACATTCATTAATTTTACAATATTTCTTTAAATAGTCTTTAAATTTCTTCCAGTCTTCTTTCACTGATTCTTCTCCCTGGTCTCGGATTCTGCCAGTCATTTCCGCCAATTCCATGTAGTCGATCACCTTCATCTGCCATTCTTCCAGAGTGGGTAGATCTTGTGTCTTCCAATACTTAGCGATGAGTATTCTTGCTGCTGTAGTAGCATACATAAAGTTCTGTCCTTCTTTGGCACCAATTGGCCGACAATGCCCAGGAGAAAGGCCTCTGGTTTCTTCAGGAAGGTATATTTAAATACCTTTTTCAGTTCATTATAAATCATTTCCCAGAAAGCCTTAATCTTTGGGCATGTCCACCAAAGGTGAAAGAATGTACCTTCCATTTGCAACATTTATTATCGGGCAAATGATAGATTTTTGCAAGCTTGACTGGGGTCATGTACCACCTGTATATCATTTTCATAATATTCTCTCTTAGGGCATTACATGCCGTAAACTTTGTACCTGTCGTCCATAACTGTTCCCAGTCAGCAAACATAATATTATGTCCAACATCCTGTGCCCATTTAATCATGACAGATTTCACCGTTTCATCCTGAGTATTCCATTTCAAAAGCAAGTTATACATTCTTGACAAATTCTTAGTTTTAGGTTCTAACAGTTCTGTTTCTAATTTTGACTTTTCCACCTGGAAGCCAATTTTCTTATCTAAATTATATGTCTCCATTATCTGATAATAATGAAGCCAATCTCTCACTTTGTTTTTTAATTTTTCAAAACTCTGCAATTTCAGTTGATCTCCTTCTTGTTCCAAAATTTCACAGTATGTCGGCCATTTGGCCTCCATATTGAGCCTTTTCAAAGCTTTCGCTTCCATTGGTGACAACCACCTTGGGGTTTTATTTTCCAACAAGTCTTTGTATCTTATCCAGACATTAAACAACGCTTTCCTGACAATATGATTCTTGAATGCTTTATGTGCTTTGACCTTATCATACCATAAATATGCATGCCATCCAAATACATTGTTAAAACCTTCTAAATCCAAAATGTCTGTGTTTTCAAGAAGTAGCCATTCTTTCAACCAGCAAAAGGCTGCTGATTCATAATAAAGTTTAAGGTCTGGCAGGGCAAATCCACCCCTTTCCTTTGCATCTGTTAATATCTTAAATTTTATTCTGGGCTTCTTGCTCTGCCAGACAAATCTAGAAATATCTCTCTGAATTGGAATTCTATGTATTTTTACAAAAATTCTTTGTAAGCCTTTTGCTCTTCAGGCATCCTGAGTTAGCTTTAGTACAACCTCCTTAGTTCAATGGGCATCAAGGGCTCCAGTTTGGGAAAGGATACTCTAAAATGTTTCCACAGTGCACTCAGCTCAAATGCAGAACCCACAAGTTGTATTCCATGAACACTTACCCAGAGCAGACCCAGCAGAATTAATATTATTGATTAATTGATATTATTAATTAATATTATTATTAATTAAAGGTAAAGGTACCCCTGCCCGTACGGGCCAGTCGTGACCGACTCTGGGGTTGCGTGCTCATCTCGCTTAAGAGGCCGGGAGCCAGCGCTGTCCGAAGACACTTCTGGGTCACGTGGCCAGCGTGACGAAGCTGCTCTGGAGAGCCAGCACCAGCGCAGCACACGGAAATGCCGTTTACCTTCCCACTATAAAGCGGTACCTATTTATCTACTTGCACTTAGGGGTGCTTTCGAACTGCTAGGTGGGCAGGAGCTGGGACCGAACGACGGGAGCTCACCCCGCCGCGGGGATTCGAACCGCCGACCATACGATTGGCAAGTCCTAGGCACTGAGGTTTTACCCACAGCACCACCCGCATCCCGTAATTTTAATTACTTAATTAATGACTGGACAGATGACCATGCAAAGAACATCAGCTGTGCAACACAGTTTAAACACCTGCTGAAAAGGCTTATGCAGACAATTAAGAACACATCTTTCCACAATAGTTGCCTGATTTCTAGTTTTAACATTTTTAAAACTTTTTTATTGTATGATTTTAAATATAATCTTTGTAAACTGCTCTGGTTTTTCATTTTGTTTTTAACTGTCGAATAGTATATAAATATTTTTTAGAAATAAATAAAAGAAATTGGTTTTGACGACAGCTTATTCAGACGATAAACAGTTTAAAAAGATGTACCTTCATGAAAGTATATTCTGAAAGCATGTATGGAGGTCCTGGGCTGCCCAGATGACAGCCTCACTGGTGTGGTCCAAAGGAAAGCAGAACCATACATTTGACACCAGCTTGGCTGCAGGAGTTGCCAGAGATAGGAGTACAAGGTGCCATCCAACCATCTTAGGGACTCCACTCTGGATTTGTGTAGGTTTTATTCCTTAGCCTTAGAGAAAGGCACCCTTGGCAAATCCACACCGTGATCAGCTCCTGCCTGGAAACCAATGTCCCCACTGTGGAAGGACATGTGGATCCAGAATTGGCCTCCATAGTCACTTACAGACTCATTGTTAAAACCATGTTTATGGAACACAATCTTACTCAGCGACGAGTGATCACCAAAGAAGAAAGAAGATGATTCCTTAGCCTTTTCTTCTGAAGATATCCCACAAGGCAGTGGAGGTTTGGCATCAGAGTTCTTTCTCCTAGGTGGGCTACCTTCCCTGGTTGACAAGTCCCATCTGCCTCTCACTTCCCTCTACAGCATCTGCAGAAACTGCCTTCAGGACCATTGGACCCTATCTTGGTTTTATTCGCTCAATCCGCCAGAGTTTGCCTTCGCATGCTGGGGAAGTCCCTAACTCACTGAGAACTTGAGACTCATCAGCTCCCTCACCTGTGAGGAGAACCTGAGCTTACAGGGTTAAACAGCTCAGAGTGTGCGTCCTGCCTACTGTGGGGCGGAGAGACTCTGCGTCACTTCTGAGAGTCTCAGTCCTTTGTTCTATTCTTCTTTCATTTTCATGTGGAGCAGACGTGTTTCACGATGCTCTGTACTGTGCTAGATAATGGATAGTTCTGCTGTAAATAAACTGCTTTTTAGTTTTTAGTACCTCTGTGTGTTTGTCCATGGAGTTTTCTTGGGAGGGATACTGGAGTGGCTTGCCGGTTCCTGCTCCAGGTGGATCACGTTTGGTCAAAACTCTCCACTATGACCTGTCCATCTTGGGTGACCCTGCACGGCATAGCTCATAGTTTCTCTGAGTTATTCAAGCCCCTTCGCCATGGCAAGGCAGTGATCCATGAAGGGGTGACAGCAGTCACGAAATTAAAAGACACCTGCTCCTTGGGAGAAAGGCGATGGCAATCCTAGACAGCATCTTAAAAAGCAGAGACATCACCTTACCAACAAAGGTCCGTATAGTTAAAGCCATGGTTTTCCCAGTAGTGATGTATGGAAGTGAGAGCTGGACCATAAAGAAGGCTGATCGCTGAAGAATTGATGCTTTTGAATTATGGTGCTGGAGGAGACTCTTGAGGGTCCCATGGACTGCAAGAAGATCAAACCTCTCCATTCTTAAGGAAATCAGCCCTGAGTGCTCACTGGAAGGTCAGATTGTGAAGCTGAGGCTCCAAGACTTTGGCCATCTCATGAGAAGAGAAGACTCCCTGGAAAAGACCCTGATGTTGGGAAAGATTGAGGGCACAAGAAGAAGGGGACGACAGAGGACAAGACGGTTGGACAGCGTTCTCGGAGCTACAAACATGAGTCTGACCAAACTGCGGGAGGCAGTGGAAGATAGGAGTGCCTGGCATGCTCTGGTCCAGGGGGTCACCAAGAGTCGGACACGACTAAACGACTAAACAACAACACCTCTGTGTGAGACTCTGTTTATGCACACTGAAGCACAGAAGCTCATAGAATCATAGAATAGAATCATAGAATCATAGAGTTGGAAGAGACCACAAGGGCCATCGAGTCCAACCCCCTGCCAAGCAGGAAACACCATCACAGCACTCCTGACATATGGTTGTCAAGCCTCTGCTTAAAGACCTCCAAAGAAGGAGACTCCACCACACTCCTTGGCCGCAAATTCCACTGTCAAACAGCTCTTTCTCTGAATGATGCTAGATTTCTGAATGATGCTGATTTCTCTGAATGATCCTAGACTCTGCTATTGCTCAGAGCTTTGGAATGCAGACTGCGATGCAGAGGCCTGGCGCAGCTTTGGAAGTGGGTCGGATGCCAGGCTTATCTGGGCAAGAAATCACTCAACAGTTGTGCCATCCAGTCAAAGCCGTTTCCAGAGGTGTGGCTGCTGACAGCTTCTAGGAGCTTCTAGGAGCTACAGGTGAGAGCATGTGTGTTCCCCACCAAAGGTATTACCCCTCCCCTCACACCTCATAAACCTTAAGGGTATAGATGCAATTATTTGGGACTATGGGGCTGTGAGACAGAGACTGAAATGGAGTGAAGGAAGATTATCAGGGCCTGACCAAGATGTCTTTAGGTGACCCCACATTTGAACTCTTCCCTGGTCTCCTTGCTGGCCCTAGTAGGACCAACTTGGCCAGTTAGCCCTGGTATTGTTCGATATTTACTGACTGGGTTTTTTTCTCCCCCCAAAATGACCCCTGAATTTATGTTGCATTTTATGCTGTTTTTAAGTTGCATTTTAATCAATGTTTTAAATTTGCTGTTAGCCACCCTGAGCCTGGTTTTTAAACCGGGAAGGGCAGGGTATAAATAAAAATTTGTTATTTTTATTATCTATATTCACCAGCCAGGGACTGCTCTTTAGCGCTCGGTCAGAGGAAATGTCAATTTAGGTTCTCTGCAGATTGCCGTTCACTCTGGTTGAGCTTTAAGGAGTGGATTTTGATAGGGAAAGCTACAAAGCACTGGCTGTGCCTGGAAGGAACAGAGGAAAGGTAAGGATGGATTGCGTGGCTATTCCCTCCCCCCCCACAGGTGGAATAAATAAAGACAACGGACACAGAAATTTAGGTTAATGGGCGTAAATGGCCACAACTTTATTGATTACAGGTAAGAAGGGTATTGGCTTTAGGCATTGGCCCCTAACCGACTATCCGGTCTAACCGGGAAGGGTTAAACACCAACAGGGGGAGCCACCCGAGATGCGTATCCCTAGGCGCTCCCCGAGGGGTTACCGCTCGGGGGCGCGCTTTAGGCCCTAGCCTCCGTAGGTTTCGGACGAGGCGTCGCCCCTCGGAGTCCTTTAACGAACTACCCTTCAAGCATTGGGGGAGGTGATGGCGTTCCTCCCCCCCAACCTCATTTGCATAACAATACCCCGGCCAATGCCTACCACCAAAACCGAGGGAGTTGTGACGAATTGCTACGAGGTAGGCGAAAAAACCAAGTGGCTCCGAAAACCAGCCAATTAGCCAAATGGAAAAACTCCTACCAGGCCCCTTGCGGCGACCAGCCGAAGCCCATAGCAAGGTCAGTGGCAAAACCTAAAGGGCGGGTGGGTGGGAAACCGCGTCAGCAGCTAGGAAGAAAAGGGGCGAGCAGAGGGCTGCCCCGACCTTATGTGGCCTCTGGAAGGCCCGCCCCTGCCGCCAGCCGATTGGCTGGTGCTGCAGGGGATGCAAATAAGGGAATCCCTTATGTGTGGGCGGGGTCGTGAGCCCGCAACCCCCCCTCCTCCTGAAGTTCGGAATGGGCATTGCGTGGCTATTCCCTCCCCCCCCACAGGTGGAATAAATAAAGACAACGGACACAGAAATTTAGGTTAATGGGCGTAAATGGCCACAACTTTATTGATTACAGGTAAGAAGGGTATTGGCTTTAGGCATTGGCCCCTAACCGACTATCCGGTCTAACCGGGAAGGGTTAAACACCAACAGGGGGAGCCACCCGAGATGCGTATCCCTAGGCGCTCCCCGAGGGGTTACCGCTCGGGGGCGCGCTTTAGGCCCTAGCCTCCGTAGGTTTCGGACGAGGCGTCGCCCCTCGGAGTCCTTTAACGAACTACCCTTCAAGCATTGGGGGAGGTGATGGCGTTCCTCCCCCCCAACCTCATTTGCATAACAATACCCCGGCCAATGCCTACCGCTACCCGAGCCGTAAGCCGGCTCGCCGCCAATACCCTCAAACCTGTAACCAATCCCTAACGCCTTGAAAAATATCTGCCAACCGAATATCATTGCCAGCATCAGATAGATGCACGCCATCCCAGCGATAAAGCATTTCCTTGTCAAACCGTATGCATGGGTGCTGGATGACCCGTCCGCCCAACGCGGCCACTCTACGTGCCACCGCGCGCTCCACAATCCTCCTTGCCTTATTCACGGCCACGGGTTTCTCCGCGTCCCGCCAACATCGCCTTTCCAGCAAAGATGACCAAATTATTGCAATGTTTTCATGGGATGCCCCTCAACAACTCCAAGTCATTGATAATGTTCCACATCAAGTCCACCCCTTTTCTATAAGGCAGGTCATTCTCGCCCAGCTGGATGACCAGGGCACTGGGTGGGCCCTCGGCAGCGATTTTCCTGGATACGGCTGGGAAAAACTCTTCCCAACGCATGCCCCTCCTAGTGATCCATGATACTTTGACCCTGCTGGGTAGTCGTAGCTCAGCATCCCAGCCCCTGTGTTCTGCGCGCCGTTTTGCCCAATATACGATGCTGTGGCCGATAACCCACAATCGAACCACATCAGTACCTGAAATGAGAGAATCGGAGAACCGGATCAAGAGGAATGCCAGGGGGGGGGAGTGAGGGGAATTTAGACGGGCTTCCGGATATAACCCCGGTATGCGTTAGATTTCCAACGCCCCATGTCCATAATTCTTTCAGCCGGTAAACCGTATGGTCACCGCCCCGATGAGAAAGGAGTGCGCAGCATACTCCTCTTGGATTGATGACAGTCTGATGACAGATTCAAGACATCCTGCCATAGAGATACCCCATTGTAGATCTCCAGACAAGTCGTCCACACCTCCAGATCTGCCTTGACCGACCTGGGGAGGCGGACCCTGTTGTGCGGGTGTCTAAGACCACTGACAGCCTGGCTAGGCGGGCACGTGCATTGGAGTGGACCTGGAAATCAGAGGCCAAATTAAGGATTTCCAGCCATAGGGAGACTCCGTTGTAGTGTTCCAGAAATCTGATCCCCATCTCAAAATCCGCCTTGACTGACTTGATAAGTCTTACTCTATGGTGCGGGTGCTTGAGGCCCGCTGACAACCTGGCTAAGCGGGAGCGAAATGGGCGGCCTGGTGAAACTACTCTACATGCGAAGTTGAAATGATCTAGCAAGGACTAGGCCCCTCTAAGAGCGACTTTATTATTATTATTATTATTATTATTATTATTATTATTATTATTTCGTGAAGGGTTTGACAAATAGTTTCGTTAAGGGCAACTATTTCCCCCACTGGCAGGCGGGCGGATTGAGCTGCTGCGTCAAGCTCTATACCCAGGCAAGTAAGATGCGTTGAGGGTCTGCCTTATCTGCTGTGAGGGGAACTCCCAGCTCCTGGGCCAAAGCTGAGAAGATCTCCAGAAGGGAGGCACATTCGCCAGTATTGGGTTTCCCAATGAGTAGAAAGTCACCGAGGTATCAGTTTGTACCTTGAGTGTAAACAAAACTCAAGCAGAGCCACACAAAAAGAAAACTTAGATAGTGCTGTGATAAGGTGCTGTTGAGACTACATCTTGCAAAACATCCTGTCTTTAGCTGATCTTATTCATGGTGCTTCAGAGAGACCAGAGGGCATCCCTAAGAGCATATTGGGAGGGAAAGTCCTTAACAGCAGGGCAAAATGTATTAACATAGAAACCATCATTCCTAGAACTGTGTCCTGAACCAGCGAGGTTCCTTGCTCCCCCGTGTATCTATGTTTTCAAAATGAACTGCTTCCCCTCTGCTTGACCATTACTCCTAACACAGGAAGGATATGGAGCAAAGTCTGGCCGAGCCGGCTGCAGAACAACCAATCGGCATAGCCTTGACAATGTAATATTTCCCTTGAAATTTGAATCCCAGCAAATGAGAGTCATTGGGATGAACTGGCAATAGACAGAAGGCTGACTATGTCACATTTTGCCAAGAGTGCCTCGTAACCAAAATTCCGGATAAGTCTTAGTGCCCGATCGAAGAATTCATTCGGAGAGGAGGGAGCTGGGGGGGGGGGGGCACCCGGATATGAACCAGGGACCTCTTGATGTGCAGTCAAATGCTCTACCACTGAGCTATACCCCCTTATTGTTGTTGTTATCATTCTATTATTATTTATCTGATATTTATTTATCTATTTATTGTTATTATTATTTATTATTGTTGTTATTTGTTAAAATCTAATCCAGTATTATTTGTTCAATCAACTACCACTGTAAGTAGAATTAATTACTGATACTATCAATTGTCTACCGTAACTGGCGATGATATGAAATAATTATTCATTATAGGGGATTGATCGGAAAAAACACTGCTCATAATCATCAATGAACGATCTAAATGCATTTAGGCAGTGTGAAATATTTTTGGGGTTATTATCCCATCCATGTGGCACCCCCGATGAGTTACGGCTATTGGCACCCATGCAGCCTGAGGTGTGAGTTGATTCCGTTGCAGAGCGCTTCCTCTTAGGCGCCAAGGATAGCATGCTAAAGCTACTGCCACAAACACGTGCCACCGCTTACAAGCGGTTGTACAGGGACGTGTTATTGACTCTGAAACAAATATACTAACTAATGATTGCTTTACTTACAATAAACAATGATTCTCAAGCATTCAGTTAAATGTTTAATTGTTTATCCCATTAGAATGTGCTTGCGTGTGCTATTTATTACTCTCTCTATATATATTAATATTTATTATTATTATTATTTGTTCTTTTTTTTTAAATTTTTCTTAAAATAAGATGCTTCCTACTTCATATTATAATATCTCATTCAATCCCCTGCAATGCAGAATATACCGGGCTCCCATACGGGGATCAAACCAGCAACCTTAGCATTATCGGCCCCATGCTCTAACCAGTTGAGCTATCCAGGCTCTCTAGAACTGTGTGGGACCCTGAGGGTCATTTAGTCCAACCCCATGCAAAGCAGGAATATATAATTGTTCCGTACAGGGATCAAACCTGCAACCTTGACGTTATTGTCACCACGCTCTAACCAACTGAGGGTTCTGAAATATATGTAAATTATTTATTATTAATGAATTTTATTTTATTTATTTATTTTTATGTTATTTGTTTATTTATATATTTATCTATGGATTTGTTTAATTAATTAATCAATTTAATCTTGGTATGTGACATCATTCCACTTATTCTCTGTTATTATTATTAATGTATATTTATCATTATTTATTTCTTTATTATAATAATTTTCAAAAAAAATTAAATAAATAAATTACATCCACTTATTTTATTTATTATTAGTAGTATTTTATTCTGTTATTTATCTATTCATTTGTATTTATTTATTTATTTGTTGTTGTTGTTCTATTATTTATTGTTATTGTTATTTATTACAATCTATTCCAGTATTATTTGTTCAAATAATTACCACTGTAAGTAGAATTAATTGATGATGCTATTAATTGATGATGCTATTAATTGTCTACCATAACTAATGATGATATGAAATAATTATTCTTCACTTGACTGGTTTGTATTTGCCTATAAATTTATTTATTTGCCACCAAGCAAAGGGCCAGGCAGATAGACACAGCTAAATAACACACAAGCATATAGGGATGGAACAATGGGCGGCCCCCACACTGCAATCAAATGGAAATGTCCCTTTAACTAACAGTTTGAAAAACATAAGGTTATGCTGGAGGCCACAGCAGAAGGAAAATGCTGCCAAAGACAATGTATCTTTGATTGGCCATCCGCCAGGTACCTGAGTCAACAATGTACCACGAACTGCCTGTCTTTAAGCGACAATGTATCCTGCCTGGTAGTTTATTATTATTAATTTTATTTATTTATTTCGTTAATTATTATTATTATTATTTTAAATTATTATTATTTTATTTATTTCTTTACTTATTTAACCAGTAAATATCTTGCTAATCATTGATACACTAATTCTCAATAAATTATTACAATGTAATTAAAGTTACTATAAAGCCGCTATCAATTTACACTAGCTATTGCTACTGGTTAATTAGCACCCTATTGTGTCCAATAAACTGGTCAAATTCGGACTTTATTCAAGCATCTCAAATCAGTTAACATAATATAAAATTAATGTAATCCCCATTTAGTAAAATCTCAAGCCTCTTAAATTAGTCTCTAATCAATTACTGAATATGTTGGTGCAAATCGAATGGCTTGATCAAATTACCTGATTGATATTTTAAATTAGATGTAAATAATATTTTGCAGATATTAATTAGCAAATTGAGACCACTGCTGACCACTAGATATCAGATAGTAAGGAACCTGCCTCCACCAGGGGGGCCTGCTTCAATTAATCTGCAATATATCTGGCAAACTGAATTTCAAGAACTGCTGATACTATCAGCAATTATATTGAAGTGACTCAGTTGCTGTGAGCAATGGGCGGAGACGACTGCAGGTAAAGCAGCCCCACCCGGAGACAAAGGGGACGCAAGGGGGTGGCAGTAAAGGTGTCACTAGAACAACAAAAGAGAACTGGTTCTGCAGCTAAAGCATAAGCTGCCTTCTGTAAGACCAGGAGGCTATTAATTGCCCAGCTATTCGGTGCTTAAGGGAAAACAAAGCAACCCTGGTCTGTGATCAAAGGACAATGCGAGGGGAAGGGGAGTGGGGGTGTGACTGCGTCTCCCAAGTAAAACAAATGCTGAAAGCAGCTAATATAACAATAAATGCCAGGCAAATAAAATCGAGTTCAACTAAGTAGTTCTTTGGATAGCACGTTCAACTAACAAAGACTTTGGAGTAAGCTGAACAGAATTACCCTGGGGATGCAGCTGCAGTATAGCTGCACACTCTTAAACCAAGCAGGGGGGGGGGGGATTGCAAGTCCGGTGCACAGGAAAAGTTTTAAAACTAAAGGGGATAAAGAAACACCCAGCGATAGCTTTTATTACTATGGGGCAACAGCGGGAGAGAAGCACCAGGCCGACCCAGAAGGGTTTAAGGTAAAGCAATAAGCAGCAAAATGGGACAATAGCAAAATTGGGGCAATGCAGTCTTCTGAAAGAAGTTTGTAAATGGAGCTGCCGCCCCCTGAAAGGGGAGGAAGGGCTCCAAGCCACACCACGGAGCCTGCTAGAGAAGGACACAAAGCCAGCTAGCGAAGGGGGAGGGAGGACAATATCAGCTCAGGAGGGACAAAATTCCAGAGTAGGGAGGGGGGGTAACGAAGGGGGAAGAGGGTGAGTTGAAATAATAATAAGCTGCTGGAAAAGCCCTCACAGGAATTCACAGCAATACTGCAAGCACACAGGCGCACAAACAGAGTATCTCCCCTTAGTTCGCCAGGGCGCTGAGGAACACACGCACACACAAATGCACACCCAGAGTGGCTATCCGCCGGTCGGAGGAGCGCTGAAAAGCCCAAATTAGCCGGCACGGAACCCACTGCCTTTAAGACAAGCTTTAAGAGGACGTAGAGGCAAAGAGGATAGTAGGTAGGCGGATGCAGCTGCAAGCGCACGTGTGCCAAGGCCAAAATAATACAAATAAAAGCAAAGTAACCAGGCAGTGAGGAAAACTGCACTGTGGCAAAACAAAGTCACTAACCCAGAAACATGCACCCAAAAGTAAAGGAGAACTTTAGGCAGTATAGTCGGGAGGCAGAGAACACTAGGAGTAAAGTCTTAAGGGTAACATAGAATTTCTGGAACTAAATATGCTCAGCAGACAGAAACAATGAGAAAAGCTTTGGAAATAAAATGAGAAAATAAGGAAGAATGAGGGGGAAGCAGTAGGAAAATGCAGGGTACATGCAAAGGGGGTTAGCTTGGACAACAGCAACAACAAGGCGGAACCTCCCTTTTAAAAGTCCTCTTCAAAGTACCGGCTCCACGTGGTCAGCAGCGTCAGCAGCTAGGAAGAAAAGGGGCGAGCAGAGGGCTGCCCCGACCTTATGTGGCCTCTGGAAGGCCCGCCCCTGCCGCCAGCCGATTGGCTGGTGCTGCAGGGGATGCAAATAAGGGAATCCCTTATGTGTGGGCGGGGTCGTGAGCCCGCAACCCCCCCTCCTCCTGAAGTTCGGAATGGGCATAAGCCCTGACTCTGAAACCTGGCAAGACTGAGGCTCTGTGAGCAGGTGCTTCCTGAAAGTAGGTGGTCCAGATAATTGCTCCATTGCCTTCTTTGCATGGTGTTGTACTACCCTTGAAATAGCAGGTTCATAGTCTAGAGGTGAAAAACTTTGCTTCAGGATGAGAACAGAAATTGTGCAGCGGCGGCGTAGTGGCAGCAGGAGGACCCAATAGCTAAAGTGGTGCTTCAGGTTAAGAACAGACTTCCAGAACGAATTAAGTTCTTAACCCAAGGTACCACTGTATAGTTACTCATCTCCTTGACATCTGAAGGCAAGGCATTCCACAGGGCGGGCACCACTACTGAGAAGGCCATCTGCCTGTTTCCCTGTAGCTTCACTTCCAACAGTGAGGGAACCACCAGAAGGCCCTCAGTGTCCAGGCTGAACAATGTGGGTGGATATGCTCCTTCAGTGGCTAAGAGTGCTTTTTACCAGCTGGTCCAGGACAGCCTGACCACTGTAATGGGGTGGGGGGAGCTGGCTAAAGAAGGGATGGGTGGTTTTGTTTTGTTGTTCTGTATCCTGTTTAAGACACACCCAATCAGGCTGCAATCCTACACACTTATCAGGAACAAAATTAAAATTTCCTTCTAGTAGCACCTTAGTGACCAACTAAGTTTGTTATTGGTGTGAGCTTTCCTGTGCATGCACACTCCTGGTGTATCTGAAGAAGTATGCATGCGCACAAAAGCTCATACCAATAACAAACTTAGTTGGTCTCTCTGGTGCTACTGGAAGGAAGTTTTTTATTTTGTTTCAACTACGGCAGACCAACACAGCTACCTACCTGTATCTAGACTTATCAGGAAGTAAACCTACTTATTGGGGCCTGTCCAACTCTGCAATACTATGATTATAAGTAGACTTGTGTAAGAACATTCAGTTACTGTGGGATAAAATCACTCCTGCCCACATAATCTTATGCAGTGGTGGCACATGTATGAGGGTGGTGAGGATGGCAATTACAAATAAGAAGTGCATCCTTAATGCAGCTGGTCTCAAGTGAGTTTACATGGGATTAAACCTTCACCCTGTTAGGAATTGTGTTTAGCACTGGGGCTCAGTTAAGTAACAGAGTTTCAACCCTAGATGGCAGAATCAACCTAGCCTGTAGAATTCCCTTTAAAACAGTTTACAGGTGGTGAAAGAGCATGTAGTAACTAACAGCACCATCCTAAGCATAATCCAAAATGGACAGATTTGCCCATATCTACTCATGTTAATAGTGGGGCATGGGCTCTGTGTGTGTGTGTGTGTGTGTGTGTGTGTGTGTGTGTGTGTGTGTGTGTGTAAGATGCAGCAGTCCCCCTCTTTGCTGGCCTTGACGTGGACTCCACTGAGGCAGAAGCCCAGCTTCCATCCATGTGGGTAGTAAGCAATCACTGACAGCCCTCCATCATACTTGTCATTATGTGATTGAAAAACAAAATGCAATGTAATGTTTCACTCTGAAGAAACAAAAGGAGACACCCATTCTGTTCAAACTTGTCAGCAGGCAGAAGTTGATAGCAACCCATTCTCTCATAGATCCAGCAATTAAACTGGAGATAATTTATTCCACCTGAACAAATCCCCTGTGAGACAATTTTACAGTCATACCTTGGTCCTCGAATGCCTTGGTACTCGGATATTTCGACTCCTGAATGCCGCAAACCTGGAAGTATGTGTTCTAGTTTGCGAACATTTTTCGGAAGCCGAACATCCAACGCGGCTTCCGCTTGAGTGCAGTAATCTCCTGCAGCCAATCGGAAGCAGCGCCTTGGTTTCAGGAGTCGAACAGACTACCGGAACAGATTAAGTTCAAGAACCAAGGTACCACTGTAATTACGTTCCTCAGTAAATGGGGGAGGGGGGACAGCAGAGGTTGATGCATGTAAGTCCAAGTGCTATAGCATACAACAAGATAAGAGTTCTATGCTGAGGAAAGTTCTGAATTGCAGCATTCAAGTTGTCGCTGTTATTTATTACAATCTTTTACCTGCCCTTCACCCTGAGTTCCAAGGTTGGGTTACAACAATTAAAACTCAATATTAAGGTTAAAATGCAATATTAAACAAGGTTGTTATTATTATTATTAGTATTATTATTATTATTATTATTATTATTATTATTATTATTATTATTCACCCCACCCATCTGGCTGGGTTTCCCCAGAAAAACAACTTTACATTATAAAAATAAGGTGGGTTCTAAAAATATACGCATCTCACGTATCAAAAACTAGGGTAAAGAGGTGGGAGGGAGTTCTACAACTTAGGGGCCGCTACAAATAATGCCTTTCCTGGGCTGCCACCACCCCAAGCTTCTGAGGGCGGTGGAACAACCCATTGTTGTGGTTAGTAAACCCAGTTTTGTACTTTGTATACACCAGGTGGCAGCTTGCCTTCTTCAATATTCATCGAGTAAATTATTTGCTCCTTCTTGCTACTCCTGTTATTTTCAAAAGGACTATTTCCAGAAGGAAATAGAAAATTGTGAAGAAGATTTTATGTGTAGGCTAGTACAGGACACCTGTGGTGACCTCATTACGGCCAGCTTGATCAGTTTTTTAGTTTCTTATCTGATCCATAGGTGCAGGTCATGCCATCTGTAACATCAACAGCTTTTCCATCAACAGGAAATGAACAAGTTTAAAACCACAGTGGCTATGAGTTTTACAGGGACATAAATGATTAGAACTGGTGATGTAGCTGTAATTGCACATCAGGCTGCTAGGTGGCCACGATAGAGATGAGTTCTGGAGATCTTCCAGAGAAGAACATCCGCTTACTCAGGGGGTGGTTAGCAGAGACAAAAGCAGAGTTAAGTTTCAGGAATGGTGTTGGCCTGATTTGGGCAAAAGGAAAACCCCTTTGGGTCTGTTTGCAGCTACAAGCAAGGGAAGGGGAAGTCCCTGGTGGGCAGTGATATAAGCTAAAGGAAAATAGTTGCATTTTGCAAGCAGTTTGGCAAGCAGGCGGGGAGGGGGGGCAAAGCTACCAATGGGTGCTACCAACTTGGGATCCAACATGACAGCCAATAGGAAAGCAGGAGATTGGCTGCTGCACCTATGAGGGAAGCAAGCGATCCTCTTAGAGTGTGTAATGCTGGGAACCTATCCACCGTTGGCTCAGGTTGTACATACATGAAAATAAGCCATCTATCATAAAGACACCACAGTTTCTATTGTGTCTCGTTGTCCCAAAAGGGAACACAGACTCTGATAAGTGTGCCTGTAACCCTCAGAATCTTGTAGCGCTCACAGAGATTGGGGTGGCAGGTAACAGCTCATTCTTTATCAAATAATACACTCACAGCTCAGAACACAGATCTGACCACATAGTTTATTCAGCTAACCCCTTGCCGTCTCTAAAACACACAGGAGAACTGCAAGAAATCGGTCCCAGATACTGGTGCACAAGCAATGAATGAGGAACAATGAATATTTGCTAGGCTGGTGGTAATTCTTTTATCAACCAGTGGCATCAGAGATTGGAGAAGCTCAACTGAGCAAGCCAAGAAAGAATGTGAGGATGGCGGGAAATGATTAAAGGAGGAGATTGCAGTAGTTGATCAGCCCCCCTAATTGTTTATGTGGCTGCAGCGGGGAACAGCGCAGAGTTTGTAGGGGCGAGGACGGACCGTCAGCCCTATTATAGGCTTCCTATGGACTCCTCTCACTCCTTTTGGCAGCTGGAACCTGAATGCTCTCAGCAGGCTGGTGAAAAAGATGAAGAGCTCAATCTTTGCCAGTTGCTCCCCTGGACACACCCGAGCACCTGCAGGAAAATAAAGAAAGAGGAACTGAATTATCTGCTATTCCACCTATACCCCAGAGTATTTACCCAGGGCACCAATTTGCTTTGACTCTGAGAAAAGAATCTGGGTGTCTGGACCAAGGCCTCATTCAGTCTATGAAAGCATCCTGTAGCAACTCCTCTTTCTACGATTCCTGAGTCCCTCATGCCTCCCTTTCAACTTTGGGGTGTGGGGATGTCACTGAGAAAGTGGGCTTTATTTCAGGGGCTGCCGAGACCTAGCTCAGCATGAGATCAGGACTGGTTACTTATTTTATTTCAGTAATGTGTTTATTTAAATCTCCCTTTTAAGTATTGTTATGGGTTTGCGGGAGGCCAGATCTCCCCTAATTCCTGAGTCTAGTAAAAGTTGCTTTAGTTGCTTCCTCAAACGAAATACCTCTAAGCGGCTTACAAAAGATAATCTAAAGTGTTCATTAAAAATACCATTACCGGTAAAAGCAAACACGGAAAACGAGGTTCATAATGAAAGCAATATAAAGAATCAAACCAGTAATTTAAAAAGAATTATACGTACTAAAATTACATGTTTAAACTGTATGCTAAAATCTCTATCATTAGCTAGTAGTGCTAATAGTAGTATTTAATAATTACCATTGTTTTTACGAATGATACTAGTTATTACTAATAATAATACCGTATTTTTCGCCCTATACTTCCACTAGATTCTGCTACATCTGCAGAAGTGGCATTTATGTTGTGTGGAAGATCACATAGAATGTGAAAATCATCTGGTAAGAAAACATCAAGAAAATGGAATAAAGTGTTGTCTGAATGCGACAGCTGGGGCTTCTTGCACATACCTGCACCAAATGGCAGAAATGCTTCTCTGTCCACAAACTGCCCGTCCTCGTCCAAAAAATGATTTGGGTTGAACTTTTTAGGTGTTGCCCATTCCTCAGGATCAAGAAGAACAGAGCGGAGATCTGGAGCAATCACAGCCCCCTGCAGGGAAGGAAGACTTGTCTCAGGAGTCATCTAAACACAACATTGCACTTTTGCCCTTCAGTTCCCCCATTTTCCACTCACATCGCTCAGTGAGGTCCACCTCTGAGGGCCTTCTAGCAATTCCCTCACTGCAAGAAGTGAGGTTACAGGGAACCAGGCAGAGGGCATTCTCAGTGGTGACACCTGTCCTGTGGCACACCCTCCCACCAGATGTCAATCAAATAAACAACTATCTGACTTTTAGAAGACATCTGAAGGCAACCCTGTTTAGGGAAGTTTTTAATGTTAGATGTTTTATTCTGTTTTTAATCTGTTGGGAGCCACCCAGAGTGGCTGGGGAAACCCAGCCAGATGGGCGGGGTATAAACATCATCATTATTATTATTATTATTATTATTATTATTATTATTATTATATCCACTAATCTTTACATACAAGCTTCATTCTCCTGGAACTGAAGAATTGCATTTTATTTCTTTAATAAATGATGAATTTTCAGATTTGCATTTCATGAATTTAAAAGTCTTGAGTGCTGATGGAAGGATGCAAATTGTGAAGAAGCTCCGCAGAAGCGATCCTGTGCGTTTCTGGGGCACTCCCACCAATGTGCCTGCGCAGATGCTATCTCCCCTGTCATCTCATTCCTCTTCTTCCCAGGAAGCAGGAGCAACTCTGCTGCTGGGAGGCAAGGTGTGCAGCTGCACCTCTGCTCACCAATCGCTCCTGCTGCGGATTACAACTCCCAACAGCCCCTGCCAACATAGATCAATGATGGGGGTCACAGATAATGTGAGTTGTGGTCCACATCTGGAGGACACAGCGCAAGATGTTCCTGCATGAACTCCCCTCTCTTTTTTGGAAATGGAAGAAGCTAAAGTTTCTTTCTTCAGAATTTGCACTACAAGGGAACCTGCCTCTCTTGTGATCTTGTGACCTTCCCCCTGAGCTATAGAAATGCAGCTGTTACAATCATCTATACCTTGGGAATGTGAAAACCGTGCAAGTTCACGTCCTTCACGGTTTGCCTTGGAACCCCAAATAATAAGATATATCTTGAACGCTGGATCTCGTGAATCACAGCATTGGTGTAGGGCAGCTTCTTCCGATCTTGATAGCGGATTGAGTGAGATGAACCGAAAACATCTTCCATCTCCTGGTAGACTTTCTCTGAGGAAAATGGTGGAGAATTAAGCTTTGTTTCGGATGAAACATCTCAAGTGAAACAAGTTGATCAATCATTAAGGGGTATTTGTTCCACCTAGTATTCCACCTAGACCTGCTGGGGGGGGGTGAATAATGATTTTCAGAGGGATAGCCTCTGGCAGCAAGATCTGCACGGATCTTCCAGAGATCTGGAGCATGGTGCCGTCAGTATGCTGGTGACACACAGCTCTGTATCTCCATTCCACCTGAATCAAGAGATGTTTTGAAGGTGTTTGCCTGGAAGTAGTGATGGGCTGGATGGGGGCCAACCTAAGAGGAATTCAGGTCCAAGATCAAGAGGTCAAAATGGCCTCTTGCTGCCATTGCACAGTTCTCTCTCACCTTGAATATCTGGATGTGTCGCCATGAGGAGCAGTGCCCATTGCAGAGAGGTAGCAGTTGTCTCTGTTCCAGCAATAAAGAGGTCAAAAATACACTGAGCCAGGTTGTCCTCATTGTAGGTAGAGTAGGGGTCATCCTTGTTCTGTTGTAAGCAATAGCAGAGGTTAGATTCAGTTCACAGTGACTCACAGGCCCCAGTTGGCTAAGCTAAGACCAGCGGATCTTACACCAGTATAAGCCTTGGAAAATGGGCCTTCCATATAATATACAAGTATTAATAAAAATTGCAGGCAGCGAAGTGCCTCTTTAAATGAGGTGGTGCCTTTCCTGAGATTATACCTGCTGTGACACAGATGTGCTAAATCAGAAAAGTATACTTTTTGCTTCAAAACTATTGTTTTTTGCATTTACAGTGGTGCCTCGCAAGAAGAAATTAATCCGTTCCGCGAGTCTCTTCGTCTTGCGAAGCACGGCTATTAGCGGCTTAGCAGCTTAGCGGCTTAGCGGCTATTAACTGCTTTAAGAAAAAGGAAACAAACTCGCAAGAACTCGCAAGACGTTTCGTCTTGCGAAGCAAGCCCATAGGGAAATTCGTCTTGCGGAACGACTCAAAAAATGCAAAACCCTTTCATCTTGCGAGGCATTCGTCTTGCGGGGCACCACTGTACGTACGTAAATTTTATTGATTAATCAACATAAGTGCATACAGTTAATCAACTAAGACTTACCTCCATCAGTTTCCAGATGACCTGCTCCTTGAGCATTCATCCTGATTTGTTTGTGAGGAGGTTAGATGCTGTTGCATCGAAGCAATTGTTACCCCGCACTTCCAAATGCAATTCCCTGTCACTTTCTGTATCTTGGGGGGGGGGGGGAGTAGATCATTGTTCAAAACCTCCAACAATCCTCTATAATCGTGCACCCTAAATTTGCTTGTTTGCGATTGAATCCCATCCAAAAAAAACAACAATGACAGTCTGGAAAGAAAACCCCATTCTTATTGTGAGAATCTAGTCCAACCCCCTGCAATGCAAGAATCTCACCAAGATCATTCATGGCAGGTGGCCTTCCAGTCTCTGCACATAGGTAAGCTCTGGAACTCCCTCTCATGGGAGAGAGCAATTGCTACTAACCTACATGGCTTTAAAAGAGCACTATGAACAGCGGGTGGCGCTGTGGGTTAAACCACAGAGCCTAGGACTTGCCAATCAGAAGGTCAGCGGTTCGAATCCCCGTGACGGGATGAGCTCCCGTTTTTCGGTCCCTGCTCCTGCCAACCTAGCAGCTCAAAAGCACTCAAAGGGCAAGTAGATAAATAGGTACCGCTCTGGCGGGAAGGTAAACGGCGTTTCTGTGCACTGCTCTGGTTCGCCAGAAGCAGCTTAGTCATGACCTGGAAGCTGTACGCCGGCTCCCTCGGCCAATAAAGCGAGATGAGCGCTGCAACTCCAGAGTCGGTCATGACTGGACCTAACAGTCAGGGGTCCCTTTACCTTTTTATGAATAGCTGCTAGCCAGGATGTCTATGCCGTGCCTCCATGGTCGGAGGCAGCAACGCTTCTGAATCCTAGTTGCTGGAAATCGCAGGAGGGGAGAGTTTCTCTTGTGGTCGGATCCTGCTTGCTAGTTTCCCACAGGAATCCTGTTGGCCACTGTGAAAGCAGGATGTTGGACTAGAGAAGCCATTGGCCTGATCCAGCAGCTCTTATTATGCTCCTATACCAGGCTTCCTCAACCTCGGCCCTCCAGGTGTTTTTGGCCTACAACTCCTATGATCCCTAGCTAGCAGGAATTGTAGGTCAGGGATGATGATGATGATGATGATGATTGTTATTGTTATTGTTATTGTTATTGTTATTGTTATTGTTATTGTTATTGTTATTAATACCTCGCCCTCCCCAGCCAGAGCCAGGCTCAGGGCGGATAACACCAGTAGAATTACAGTAAAATCATAATAGGGGGGAAAAACAATTTAAAATACAGGTTAAAATGCAATTTAAAATGCAGCCTCATTTTAAAAGGATCCCATAGATCAAAACCGTAAGGGGAGGGAAACATAAGGGTCAGACTGAGTCCAAACCAAAGGCCAGGAGGAACAGCTCTGTCTTGCAGGCCCTGCGGAAAGATGTCAAGTCCCACAGGGCCCTAGTCTCTTGTGACAGAGCGTTCCACCAAGTCAGGGCCAGTACTGAAAAGACCCTGGCCCTAGTTGAGACCAACCTAACCACCTTGCGACTTGGAACCTCCAAAATGTTCTCATTTGTGGACCTTAAGGTCCTCTGCAGCGCACACCAGGAGAGGCGGACCCATAGGTACGTGGGTCCTAGGCCGCTTAGGGCTTTAAAGATCAAAACCAGCTCCTTAAACCTGACCCTGTACTCCACCGGGAGTCAGTGCAGTTGGTAAAGAACCGGGTGAATGTGACCCTGCGGCAAGGACCCCGTAAGGAGCCTCCCCACGGCATTCTGCTCCCGCTGGAGTTTCAGGGTCAGCTTCAAGGGAAGCCCCGTGCAGAGCAAGTTACAATAATCAAGCCTGGAGTGACCGTCGCATGGATCACTGTGGCCAGATAAGGACGAGAAAGGTAAGGTAAGGTAAGGATGATGGGAATTGTAGTCTCAAAACATCTGGAGGGTTGAGGTTGAGGAAGCCTGTCCTAGACTGTCGAGGATATGAAAAGATCTACTTTCCCCAACCATTTCACTGCACGGCGGCTGACTAATAAGGGCAGGGGGGATTCCCAGCGGTCCCGCAGATGTTACTGTTCGATCGTAACAGAGAATGCAACGATTCCTTGAAGAAGAAGCATTCACCCACAAAGCAGTTCCTTACCCTCTCCATCTGAGATAGATAGAAATCGATGAAGTCTATTGGTTCATGCACGGTCTGGTCTTCCTTGTGCTTTGCTATCTCGTTCTTCGCAAATGAAAAGACCATCTCCATGGAGGACAATGCAGTCTTGTGAGGCCCTGGGAGAAATTTCATGACAGACGGGAGAATTTCGTAGAGCTACAAGGAAAGAAAAGGCACATCCTATCAGCAACACAACCCACAAGTCAACTCCAACCTCATGCTTTGGCTTGTTCTTTAGGGCTAGAAATTTCACCCTGAGCGTCTGAAGGGTGAGATAGAGGAGAAATTCAGTATTGTTCACAATTATAAGTGAACTTTCTGGCCTGAACTTTCTGGAACAATACAGGAACAGAGCCACACTTTGAAATCTGCACTCCTCTGATCTTTATAGTGCAGCTCTCCAGGCAAGCAATGTGTAAAAATGCATATGCTAGGGTAAAGGGCACATAAGACGTGTATATATTAGTTGAAACAGTGTAAAATTTGCTTTGCAAAGATGTATTGGAGCATAAAGAAGAACCTGCTGTATCTGGGATGGTCCATATGGTACAGCATGACATGCTTAATCTCAGGGTCATGGGATTCAAGCCCCTCATTGGGCAAAAGATTCCTGCATTTCAGGGGGTTGGACTAGATGACCCCCATGATCCCTTCCAGCTCTACAGTTCTATGATTCCATGATCAGGTCGCATCTAGTCCAGCATCCTGTTCTCACAGTGGCCAACTCATTTGAGCACAAGACCTCCTGTGGTTTCTAGCAACTGGTCTTCAGAAGTATTTGATGCCTCTGACCATGTCTGTGTGGTGAGGCTTCCTTATCAATATGTGCCACTTCCTTCCAAAATGTCCCTTCGTGGAATCTATTTTATTATGGCATTTGCAAGAGTGTACTGAACCTTTATTTGTTTCATTCTGACTGCAATAATGTGCTCCACACAGTTCTTGTCCTGTGCTCCCATTTTGTTTTTCTTGTTTGCAGGTTGCTGCTTTTGAAAACTCAATAAACATATTTTTTTAAAGAGAGAGAGAGTATACCATGGGTAGGCAAACTAAGGTCAGGGGGCCGGATCCAGCCCAATTGCCTTCTAAATCCGGCACACGGACGGTCCAGGAATCAGCGTGTTTTTACATGAGTAGAACGTGTGCTTTTATTTAAAATGCATCTCTGGGTTATTTGTGGGGCCTGCCTGGTGTTTTTACATGAGGAGAATGTGTCATTTTATTTAAAATGCATCTCTGGGTTATTTGTGGTGCATAGGAATTCATTCATTTTCCCCAAAAAATATAGTCCAGCCCGCCACAAGGTCTGACGGACAGTGGACTGGCCCCCTGCTGAAAAAGTTTGCTGATCCCTGGTGTATACTGACATATCCCTTGCAGCAGGGGTAACCCATGTGGTGTTGCCCAGATGATTTAGACTACAGCTCCCATCATTCCTGATCATTGGCCATGCTGCCGGGGGCCAATGGGAGTGGTAGTCCACAGCATCTGGCCACAGCATCTGGAGTTGACATTGCTGGCTATCCCAGTTTGAACTGATGTCTACTGTAGGCAACCACAGTTCACGGGCCTCCCATCTCATGCTCTCCTCCACCCGCCCACCACCAAGCCTCAGCTTCAACCTACTCACGCCATGAAAGAAGCTGGCTCCAAACTGTAAGCTAATCCGAATGGCTTCCATCAGCCTCAGGAATTCTTTATCTTCAACAGAAAATCGGTATCCAAAGGACACGGCACATATCACGTTGCAGACTGAATTGATGATGTGTAAGGATGGGTCAAATGGCTGCCCTGCAGATGAAATCTTAATGAGATCCAATGCTCATATATACCCGTATTTTTCACTCTATAACACGCACCCGACCATAACATGCACGTAGTTTTTAGAGGAGGAAAATCCGTAGGCATGCCACCCGTAGGCATTCCTTCCATAGCACGCACAGACATTTCCCCTTACTTTCTAGGAGGAAAAAAGTGAGTGTTATGGTGCAAAAAATACTGTGTGTATATATATATATATATATGCTTTCGTAGATTTTCACGGGTACAGGAATGCAGGTTTTGGTGTCTTCGGGTGTCTTCCCGTGTAAGAGTTGGGGTGTCTAGGCGACGTTTCGACGAGGTCTCACTCGTCATCTTCAGGCTGGTGCTTTCGGCTTCTTGTTACTAGAACAGAGCAGGATCTCAGTGTTTGAGTTCCTATAAATACTGTTGAGGGGGTGTGGTGTATAGCCTCCAACGTTCTGGGCAGAGAGGGAGTTCCCAGGTTAGTGTGCCTTTTCTTCTTTTGTTCCTTAATTACTTGAGGGATATCTTGAGTGATTTCTTGAGTGATATTCTGAGTACCACTTAGGAGGGTCATTAGGTGTGGATTAGTTGCTAAAGCTTTCGTGTCTTGACCTCTTGAGCTTGTGAAGAGTTTTTCTGAGAAGATGGCTGTACTGCACTTAGTTGTGCTCTGGCTTGGCTTCGTGTATAGGGGCGAGCTGTGGTTTTGTGCCCTGTGCCAGCCAGATCTGTGTAGGGATTGCAGGGGGGTGCAGCATCCGGAGGTGCCACTATGGTTTGGCTACTGGATGGTGTCTGTACTTTATCTGTGGAGAGGGTCTGGGTTTGGGTCTGGTGTGGCTCGCCCCTATAGCTCGCCCCTATACACGAAGCCAAGCCAGAGCACAACTAAGTGCAGTACAGCCATCTTCTCAGAAAAACTCTTCACAAGCTCAAGAGGTCAAGACACGAAAGCTTTAGCAACTAATCCACACCTAATGACCCTCCTAAGTGGTACTCAGAATATCACTCAAGAAATCACTCAAGATATCCCTCAAGTAATTAAGGAACAAAAGAAGAAAAGGCACACTAACCTGGGAACTCCCTCTCTGCCCAGAACGTTGGAGGCTATACACCACACCCCCTCAACAGTATTTATAGGAACTCAAACACTGAGATCCTGCTCTGTTCTAGTAACAAGAAGCCGAAAGCACCAGCCTGAAGATGACGAGTGAGACCTCGTCGAAACGTCGCCTAGACACCCCAACTCTTACACGGGAAGACACCCGAAGACACCAAAACCTGCATATATATATATATATATACACACACACACACACACATATATCTACATATACACACACACATACATACACACATACACAAACACACTTATTATTCTTTTGCTATGCAAAAGGAGAAATTGTGATTGGTTAATCAGTCTTTCTTGCTCCTTATCTCCATTGTTATTCCAATATATGTTCTTGTTTGTTTGTTTGTTTGTTTGTTTGTTTGTTTGTTTGTTTGTTTCCAAATTGGAATCAATTAGGCATCCATTTTACAGAAGAATGGGACAGAAGAATGAGGAGATAACTGGGCTTAGTGAGCTGGTAGGGTCTGTGGCACAGAGAAGTCCAGAATCAGAGGCAGAAGCTGAAGCAGGAGAGTGGAAAGAAAGAGGCCAAGAGACAGAGATGAGTCAGGCTGCTGAAGAGTCACTGGTGTCTGCCCCTTCCCCCTGCTCTCCCAGAACCAGAAGAGGCATGAAAAGGGTAGAGAAGAGATTGGCTGCATGTAGGCATAGTCTCCGATTGCTTGGGGGGAAACCCTGGAGAGGAGGGGACTTAGGCAGCAGTGGGAACGCAGGGACCTTCAGTCTCAGGAACTGCTCCATGCAGACAAGATCTGCCGGGGATGGGTGGCTGTGCTCATTAAACCTGACACTCCGTCAAGTCCATGCAGATCATGTTTTTGCTAATAAAGAGCTAACTCCAAATTGCACTGTGTGATTTACTGCCAGTTCACTCCACACACACACACACACACACACACACACACACACTCCAGTGCATTTCTTGCTTTCTCAGCAATTTGCTCTTCAGGATCAGGGAACTCTCCTTAATGGTGAGTGGTGGAGCATGTCCAGGTTGCAGCAGCAGGGAGAATCTGCAAAATCTGGGGATGAGAGCACCAAGCTCAAGTCCAAGCGCCTTTCTGCTCATACAAGTCACTCCTGGATCCAGCCGAAGGTTCATTGTATGCATCACTCTAATTAGTTGCTGTCAACTGCAAATTATTGCCGGAGCTTGAGAATATATTGTATAGTGACCCAAGCCCAACCCTGTTCATTAATTTCAACTTCCTTTCATTATAAACTAAATTAACACTCAATTAAACATTTTGAATTTACTGTGCTAATTGCAGCCTTCCCTGGCCATTGTCATTATAAACCATTAAGAAAGTTCCTTAGTTTAAAAAAGAGTTTAACACACTTTGCCTACTTAATAAAATCAGGGTGAGACAATTGCACAATTCACAGACAATGTAATGGTCTCAAACAATAGCAAGTCCTGTCACCTCGGCAATCCATCATCTCCCATGATTATTATTTTTTACACCAGCAGGATGCAAACTAGGCACTGACTCTTTGCACTGCGGCTGCTAAATATTTGTATTCCCAAGCAATCCCTACCCAATTTACAGGATGCCAGTGGACTCTTCTCTCTCAGCTTCCAAAACTGAACCACTCTTCTGCTGTGAGTCCCAGGAAGTTGCCCCAACCCGAAGATTGTCTCAGGCAGAGGTGGATAACAAACCAGCATGAGTTAGCCTCATTTTCTTCTATCACGTACCCTTTGCACGTGCAAAGATCTCCACAAGCTCAATGGCCTCCTCTTCTATTTGGTGCTCCATGCCTTTCTTCCCCAGCCCCAGCTTCCGCATAGTAATCACGCTGAACCGTCTCTGCTGCTTCCAGGTGTGACCGTTTGAAAGTACAATACCTAAAACCATCACAGACCAGTGAGAAATTATTGCTTACAAAATTCATATAAAAGCTATTACGTCAGCAGCCTAGAAAACACCAGTGCAGTCCATGCCTAGGCATTAAAGAACCTAAGAACAGAAGACTGGTGCAGAATCTATTTTTTCGTTGTGGAGTGTTATATCTCTGATATGGGACACCAGTGAACGTTTCAGAAAATGCATATGAGAAACAAGACCTTCATCATCACTCCCTCTATTACGAAACTCAAGCACTGAGTACCAACAGGATTGGAGCCAAAATGAGGCTAACAGCAGGGAGGTATCAGCATGCCCAGTGGGGTCCTAAGGTTTGCAGAATACCTGGGGCCATCAAGAATCAGAGAAAATTAGCGCATGCGAAAACTACTGTTAAAAGAATTCTTTACATTAGTTTTACTGGTTACAATGCTAGTACTTCTAGCTTCTTCTTTTTTTACACTGCAGTACCAGTTCCATTATGGAACTGCGGCTCTTTAATCAATATGTACAGACTGGGAGTGAGTCACTGCCCCAAAACTTTGCAGGTACAAACAACACTGAAAGAAGAGCTTCTTTGTGGCCACTCCAAAAGCATCAAGAGCGCAAACCATCATTGAATGCACAAAGAAAGGATGTTTAGAGGGGCCCAAGCTGCTCCCTTTCCCATCAGTGCATGTCCTGTTACTTCCTGCTGAAATCCTGTAACTTTCCATTCCGCAAATGTTCCCGGCGGAGGGTTGTCCAGCTTTGATTGGATAAAGCAGCAACACTGGGAAAGCAGAACAACTAATAAAGTGGTGTGGATTGTCCAGTATAAATTCACCACTACTCTTGCATCAATGACATGTTTCAGAAGAAGACGCCCATGGGGAAAAGGTACATCCCATATGGAAGGGTCCTTTGTTTCCTTCACTGGAGAAAAGGCTAAGAGAAAACCTCCTACTCAAACCAAGAACTTACCCCTATTTTTTGCTGCACTTTTAAGGAAAGGAGTTTCTGGGCGGTCAGCAAAATCATCCGAATGGTTGATTAGGCTTTCCTTGACTGCTTTGTAGCCGGACAGTATGACTGCAGGTATAGGCCCAATCCATACCGTGCAAATGTTCCCATATTGCTTTGCCAACTGCCATTCAGATAAAAAAAGAGAGAGAAGAGATTAGTTATATTCAGGATATTTTGGAAGCTTCAAGTACTGGCTCGTAGGGGCATTTTGATTTGAATCATCGCTCAGGAAACGCTGGAGCCGTAAGGTGTGTGAGAGAGATGAATGCTGCAGCCCAGGGAAGTCTTAGAACTTATAATGTAAGGCCACCCAGCTGGATGTTACTGGGAATGGACAGAACATGATCTACTATGCCGGCTGCAGGTTGTGTTTCTTTTGAATCTTTTGTGGTTTCAGTTTTGCAGTACAAGCCGTCTGGGCTGGGCAAGTGTCACTCGCAATTCAGGACTCTAGCCAGTCAGCCAGGACCACCATCAGGGTGCTTCATACCATTCCACCTCCTAACTGGTTTTCCACCTCCTCCCACCAGCAGGCTGTGTCCCAAAAAAACTTCTCAGCCCTCAGTGTGACATTTTGGGGTGTGTCCTCCACACAGCCTAATGCATTTTCTAAAGGGTTTTTTGTGCACTTCTGCAAACCCAAGGATTTCCTTGAGCCTCCAGAACCACTGCCCGGTTCATGGGTGGTGCCATTTTTGGATATATAAGAAGCCATACTTGGGGGGGGATGTGCTGCAGTGTTAGCTGAAGCTTTTGAAGAATTAATAATAATAATAATGATAATAATAATAATAATAATAATAATAATAATAATAATAATAATAATAATAATAATAATAGCTTCCAAAGACTCTCCTCCCTGGAAGAGAGGGGAGTGGTTGTGGGCGGGAGCCCGAGCACCGCCCCTAGCAGGGAGCATTAGCCCCCTGCCTCCTCCTCTTCTCACCTGGCTGGCGCCCACGCCCCCTCGGCAGGCATCCAACCAGGTGCCTTCAAGGGGGCGTGTTCAGCAGCCTTTTGCTGCGGCGCCAGCCTCTCCCCAGCCTCATTCTTCGCCATCGTCCCGTCGCGAGTCACCCACCCTCCACTCCCTTAGAGTTAGGGCTTAGGTCACTGGCCTTGCTATGGACCTTAGGTTGGTTGCCCTGGTTGTCTAGGGGGCCTGGTAGGAATTTTTCCATTTGGCATTAGGCTTTTTGGTTTTTTCGCCTACCTCGTAGCAATCGTCACAACTTTTTGTGGTATTGGTGGGTAGGTTAGGCATTGGAATAATGTGTTGTGGTGTGTCGAAGGGCTGGGTGTGGCCATCGCCTATGCCTTCAATTTTTGGATATTCCGTTAAAGGAATCTGGGGTCGTTACTCTGTCCGATGCCTGCTTGGCGGGAGGCCATGGCACGACCCTCGGTGACATCAGGGGAGAGCCTATAGTTGGATTAGCATCAACAGGCTCGACCTACTGGTGAATAAACCCCCTTGTTTTAGACATCCAATGCCTAAGCCAATACCTTTTCACTGCTGTAATCAATAAAGTTGTGGCCTTTTCTTGCCCATTAACCTTATATCACGTGTCCTTGTGTATTTATTTCACATCGCGGGGGTCGGGTCCTCGAACCACAACCGAATATTAAAAAAAATACAGCAACAGACATTAAAAACTTCCCTAAACAGGGCCGCCTTCAGTTGTCTTTTAAAAAGTAAAATAGTTGTTTATTGCCTTGACATCTGGTGGGAGGGCGTTCCACAGGGTGGGTGCCACTACCGAGAAGGCCCTCTGCCTGGTTCCCTGTAACCTCACTTCTTGCAGCGAGGGAACGGCCAAAAGGCCCTTAGCGCTGGACCTCAGTGTCCAGGCTGGACGATGGGGGTGGGGACGCTCCTTCAGGGATACAGGGCTGTTTAGGGCTTTAAAGGTCAGCACCAACACTTTGAAATGCACTTGGAAACGTACTGGTAGCCAATGAAGATCTTTCAGGACCGGTGTTATATGGTGTCGGCGGCCACTGCCAGTCACCAGTCTAGCTGCAGTCTCACGTAAAGCATATTGTGGTTGTCACTCCTTGAGGACAGAACACTATAGATCTCTGCCTTGAGACAGTAGCTTTCTAAGAAGGTGACATATCAAATTAAGATGATAAAAGGTATTTCTGCAGTTAGCACATGGCCTTAAATAACTTTTTTGTACATGCTCAGACAGGCTTCCCTTCAACCACAAGAATCTCACCTACTCCCAGAGAGTCAGGTCTCTCTCTCAAAGGCAAAAGGTTGGTGATCTGCTATTTGTTCCACTGAGGTCTCTTTATTTGTTTCTACATCCATCGATGGGTAGAATATCACAAACTTTTATATGAGATAATGAATATGGAAATTCACCCAGTTATTTCACAATCGGTTAATTTTTATAAAAAAAGAAAAATAATTTTCATTGGCAATGTGACCAAGCAGAAGAGAATTCTTGACTAATTGGCTGGAATTACTGGAAAAAAACCCTGAAAAACTAATTGGATTGAGAACTGCGTAACTAAATTTCTGATAGGATACACACTAACCTTTAATATGATCAGTAGTTTTGTTGGAGAGAATACCAAAAATATATTGTTTCAAGGATTTCTTCTGCACATAAATTCTTAAAAGGCCCATAGATCAAGCGTTCCCAGATATAATCCATGGCCACCACAAGCTGCATTAATATGCTCCACAGCATGTCTGTGGATTTGAATATTCATTTTGATTTCTTATTGTATTTGTATTCCTTCTTTTATTTCTTACACTGTGCATTTTATTGCATTACATTTTTACTCTTATGGAATTAAAATTGTAATACATTAAAATTCAATATGTAAGAAATGAAAGAAGCAACAACAACAAAAACAATTTAAACAATGCAGCACATTGCAATTGCCACAGCAGGCAGAAAAATCTGCCAAGACGCTCAAGCCCTAGATTTCACAGGTGAATCATTATCCACAGTTCTCAAATAAAAGAAATAATTTGCAATGCCTTTTCGCTCTTCCTGTTTTTCAGCTGAAGAAGTATTTTGAAAGAAGTACCTTCATTAACGTATCCAGGGAGAGCATGACCCCAAACCGCCACATGCCTCCGATGATGGGAAGTCGAAGGGGTCCAGGAGGGTAGCGCTTGCGGGACCAGGGCAGTTTCATCAAGCGCAGAATCTTACGTGGAACCAAAGTAATCAGAGATTCCGATGCTCGCCCCATGGTCCGGTCTTCCTTTATTCCAGGCAGAGCCGGGTGAGAGGAATCCCCTTTTTCTGAGGGCATTTTGCGTTCATCAGAGACATCGCCACCTCTCTCATTTTCCCGGCTAGCACCTATTTATGTACTCCACTTTTGAAAGACAAACTGGACTCATCTGACTCTCTAACTAACTAGCATTTATTATAATTATCTATTTATAGCACACCCTCATGACTGTAACTGTTATCAAGATGGCTAATTGTTTTATCCCCATTATATTATAGTCTGGGTTTCCACTGCAGTGAATCAAATGTTTCTGTCCTGTGACAGCCTTTGGGTCTTGGTTTTGTTTTCTAGTGATTCTTGCTAGCCTCCTTTCCTCTACTGTTCTGTTACGGATTCTGTTACGTCAATAGTTATTTTTATAGTATTTGTTCATTTTATGCGAATTTTGCTTTAGCGCCTCTTCTTGTAAACAGAAAACTGAGATATCAGGGTTGTATTTAACTAACTCTTAAGTGGGGTGAGCTGCTTGTCCCATATTAAACTAGGTCTTGCATTTTTTGTTATTATTATTGTTGTTGTTTCTGCAACATTTATTAGATTAACTTCAATATAAAGAACCAAAACAATTCCTGGGGTTTTTCTCCTCCTGTCTACCTCCCTGTCTCCAATAGTTCTATAGCTCAGGCAAGTTTATCCCAGCATAAACATGCTGTCACAAAGATGAGCAAATTATCCATTTCATTTTCTCATTTTTCCATTCTTCAGTTCAGTCCCCCAGATTTCTGCCTCTGTTCTTTCTTGAAAAAAATTAAATCCTCATGAAAATTCACCAGCACTTTCCTGCAAATTTCTCCCAATATACCACACCTTTGTAATTTTGCATGCAATTTTGCACACACTGTTTGTTAGTTAGTTGGTTAGTTAGTTAGTTAGTTACTTTGACTAACATATGCATGCTTATGCATGCATCACCCTAGCATATGCATCTTTCGGAAACATCCTCATCCCTTATCGCAACATATATATCGTTTGACATGTATCCAGCTTTGCCATTTGATTAACCAAGGAAAGGGACCCTATGAATTTCCTGTTTTGGAAGTGCCTCGGGTCACATGCAGCTTTTGCTAATTTTGGAATTGCTGGTATATATCCAAACACTGAGCTACGACTCAAGTATTTGCCTGAGTTTTCTTCCAACTCTGAGCCACCTACAGTTTAGCTGTAAGTAACAGACTAACGATATTATCTTTATAGCTAAACTGTCCTACCTGTTTCCATCCACTGTTGAGAAATACGAAACAGGGGTTCAGCAGCATGTCATGATCCTTTAAGTGCTGTGTTGTTATTTCATTTTGCAGGTTACCTTCCTATTTTTGCATGTATAATGGTTGGGAGTTACTCGTGCGTAATCCTGCTCCGTTTGAGCATTAGATTGCCTGGTTAAACCCTCCGGACTGCACAGCCCATCTCAGCGTGGCTGCCCTTAGTCACTCGTAGAATCTGTCTGTGGGCGTTTCTTAAAGCGTTGCCAACATAAGAGTTGTTTGACGCCCAATCGTCTCCGCCTCTCACTGCGCGGGGGTCTCCTGCGCAGGGTGGGCGTGGGCAGAGGGGTGCTTGGGCTCTCCTCACTCACTTCTAACTAAGAGCCCTGGAGCCCCTGCACCTCCCTGTCCCGTTGCTCTCCTGAATCCCTGGTGTTACACTCATTCTCTTCCCCTACTTCCCAGCTGAGTCTCCCCCTAGCGCTGGGGCCTTCTCCTGCAGAATCAGAGACCCTCTCCTTCTCCCGTGCCTCTGATGGCAGTTCACTGACAGCATGCTTCCTATTTCCTTCCTATTTCCAAAACTTTTTAATGTTTTCATTTCAATGTTTTTATTTTATTTTAATGTTTTCATTTTGCAGGCTACCTTCCTATTTCCAAAACTTTTTAATGGGGCCATAAGAGCCCTGCTGGCAGGACCACACCTAGGGGTTGGCCAGGTGGGCATTTGGGCACTCACTCCAACTTGCTTGTCTCATGCACAACTAAACATGGTAGGTACTTAGGAAGTTGAGGCCACCCTCCCCTTCATAGCTGGCTGATTGATGCTCCAGGATAGCCAATAGTGGAGCAGCAGAGAGAGAAAGAGCAGGGTCCCACCACTGAGTTTGAGTAATGAGTGTGTCGTGTCGTGTCGTGTCGTGTCGTGTCGTGTCGTGTCATGTCGTGTCGTGTTAAAGGAGCCCTCCCCTCCCGCTGGAAACCACGGAGGAGGGAGTCATTCGCTCCGTAACACGCACAGACATTTTCCCTTACTTTCTAGGAGGAAAAAAATGCATGTTATGGAGCGAAAACTACGGTAAATACATGAAGCAGAGATTTTTTGAATCGGCTGATAAAGTAGGGAAACTTCTCGCTTGGCAATTAAGAAAAAGACAAAAGCAGAAAGTGATAAGTAAAATTAAAGTTGGAGAACATCAAATAGAAGATCAGAGAGAAATAAAGAAGGCCTTCCAGGAATCTTATAAAGACTTATATAAGAAAGAGAATAAGGAAGTAAGTAAAATAGAAAAATATATAGAAGATTTATAAAGGGAAACAAATAACAGTGGAAGAAAGAGAACAATTAAATAAACCAATAACAACAGAAGAGTTACAAAATGCGATAAAAAAGATGAAAATAGGATGGCCTTTCTACTAAATACTACAAAATTCTTGAAGAACAATTAACTCTGGTACTCTATAAGGTCATGAATAAGTTATACCAATCATATTTTTACCAATCATATTTTCAGGGGCGCCCTATATGATGTATGGGACAAGAACAAAAACCTGTTAGAAAGAACCACACCCTGGTGGCTATCTCCAACAGATATGTTAATAACAAAAAAATTAAATATGGAGGGAAAGAGAATAACTTATGAAGATATATTAGTGAAAACAGAGTATGGGTGGAGAATTAAACCATATGAGGAAATAAAAGATGGGCTTACAGGATGGTTACAATATCATCAGGTTAATGCTTTATTAAAAGAAGGTAAAACACTAAGGACATTAAGGATGAGATGGTCAAAGAAGTTATGATAAAGTGGGCGGTTGATTTTGGCTACAACATCGATTATGACAAATGGGTCAAATTATGAAATGAAGGGATGAAATTTACAGCATGCTCCAGCTTAAGAGAAAATTTAGGAAAAATGATGCACCGGTGGTATATTACCCTGGTCAAATTGGCCAAAATGTATAAATTGAACAATAGAGCGTGTTGGAAATGCAAATTAAAAGACGGGGATCTCTACCACATGTGGTGTGAGTGCGAAAAGATGAAAAAGTTTTGGGACTTACCGTATTTTTTGCTCTATAAGACTCACTTTTCCCCTCCTAAAAAATAAGGGGGAATGTGTGTGCGTCTTATGGAACGAATGCAGGCTGTGGAGCTATCCCAGAAGCCAGAACAACAAGAGGGATTGCTGCTTTCGCTGCACAGCGATCCCTCTTGTTGTTCTGGCTTCTGAGATTCAGATTATTTTTCTTTTCTTGTTTTCCTCCTCCAAAAACCAGCTGCGTCTTAATGTCTGGTGCGTCTTATAGAGCGAAAAATACGGTAATATATAATGAATTGAAAAAACTTTTTAAGTATACATTTCCAAAAAAACCTGAAATCTTTTTATTAGGGATAATAGGGAAGGAAGTAAAAAAAAAAGAAGATCATAAATTACTTCAATATGCTACTGCAGCAGCTAGAGTACTTGTGGCCCAAAAATGGAAATTACAGGAGACTCCAACGTTAATAGAATGGCAAACCAATTTTTTTTAATATACAGAATTAGCTAAAATGACATACAGAATTCGAGACCAAAAAGGGACAAAGTTCAAAGAAGAATGGGGTAAATTTGTGGTATATATAAGATATAACTGTAGAAGCTTAAAAACTACGGCAGGGTTAACATAAATCCTGTGATGTGTATGCAAGGTAAATAAGAAACTACAAGAGAAGATATATATTAAGAAAACCAAAGCAGGGAAGGAAGGAAGTCGGGGCGTGAATATACGCAATGTAAATAAGATGACACAAAATGTTGATTGTAAAGATTGTTTTATTTGTTGTTTGTGGAAAACTTAATAAAAAGCATTTTTTAAAAAAGGAAATGCGGGCTTATGTGGAGGTGTTGTTGTTGTTTAGTTGTCTCCGACTCTTCGTGACCCCATGGACCAGAGCACGCCAGGCACTTCTGTCTTCCACTGCCTCCCGCAGTTTGGTCAGACTCATGTTTGTAGCTTCGAAGACACTATCCAACCATCTCGTCCTCTGTCGTCCCCTTCTCCTTGTGCCCTCCATCTTTCCCAACATCAGGGTCTTCTCTTCTCATGAGGTGGCCAAAGTCTTGGAGCCTCAGCTTCACAATCTGTCCTTCCAGTGAGCACTCAGGGCTGATTTCCTTAAGAATGGATAGGTTTGATCTTCTTGCAGTCCATGGGACTCTCAAGAGTCTCCTCCAGCACCATAATTCAAAAGCATCAATTCTTTGGCGATCAGCCTTCTTTATGGTCCAGCTCTCACTTCCATACATCACTACTGGGAAGACCATAGCTTTTACTATACGGACCTTTGTTGGCAAGGTGATGTCTCTGCTTTATAAGGTGCTGTCACGGTTTGCCATCGCCTTTCTCCCAAGGAGCAGGCGTCTCTTAATTTCGTGACTGCTGTCACCACCTGCAGTGATCATGGAGCCCAAGAAAGTAAAATCTCTCACTGCCTCCATTTCTTCCCCTTCTATTTGCCAGGAGGTGATGGGACCAGTGGCCATGATCTTCGTTTTTTTGATGTTGAGCTTCAGACCATATTTTGCGCTCTCCTCTTTCACCCTCAATAAAAGGTTCTTTAATTCCTCCTCACTTTCTGCCATCAAGGTTGTGTCATCTGCATATCTGAGGTTGTTGATATTTCTTCCAGCAATCTTAATTCCGTCTTGGGATTCATCCAGCCCAGCCTTTCGCATGATGAATTCTGCATATAAGTTAAATAAACAGGGAGACATTATACAGCCTTGTCGTACTCCTTTCCCAATTTTGAACCAATCAGTTGTTCCATATCCAGTTCTAACTGTAGCTTCTTGACCCACATAGAGATTTTCTCAGGAGACAGATGAGGTGATCAGGCACTCCCATTCCTTTAAGAACTTGCCATAGTTTGCTGTGGTCGACACAGTCAAAGGCTTTTGCATAGTCAATGAAGCAGAAGTAGATGTCTTTCTGGAACTCTCTAGCTTTCTCCATAATCCAGCGCATGTTTGCAATTTGGTCTCTGGTTCCTCTGCCTCTTCTAAATCCAGCTTGCACTTCTGGGAGTTCTCAGTCCACATACTGCTTGAGCCTTCCTTGTAGAATTTTAAGCATAACCTTGCTAGCGCGTGAAATGAGTGCAATTGTGCAGTAGTTGGAGCATTCTTCTCCAATCCTCTGGCCACTGCTGAGTTTTCCAAACTTGCTGGCATATTGAGTGTAGCACCTTAACAGCATCATCTTTTAAAATTTTAAATAGTTCAGCTGGAATACCATCACTTCCCCTGGCCTTGTTATTTGCAGTGCTTTCTTTTTTTAAAAAAAATATTTTTTATTAATAGGCCAATCATATCACATTATTTCAAATCACATTAATTCCAAATTATACAGCCGAATTTTTCAATTTTGTTGGGGGTACCCATACATCAAGTTCCGGACGAGAATCCAAACATCACTTCTATTACTGCATTAATTAAACAGTTCTATCCAGTTCTATCCAGATACCGTATTTTTCGCTCCATAGGACGCACTTTTTCCCCTCCAAAAATGAAGGGGAAATGTGTGTGCGTCCTATGGAGCGAATGCAGGATCCTCGGCTTCGCCGCAAGGCGCCTGACCTGGAAGCCGGAGGAGTAACAGAAGGGACTCCTTCTGTTCCTTCTCCAGCTTCGCTGAAGGGCGCCACGCCTTCTCCCTCTCTGCACAGCACCTCTCCTGTGAAGGAGAGGCGCTGCGCAGAGAGAGAGAGAAGGCGCAGCGCCCCTTGAGCAACGAGCCTATCAAGCGAAGCCCGAGGAGGAACAGAAGGGTCTCCTTCTGTTCCTCCTCCCGCTTCGCAGTGACGCGCCTTTCCAGCGAAGCCGGAGGAGGAACAGAAGGGTCTCCTTCTGTTCCTTCTCCAGCTTCGCTGAAGGGCGCTGTGCCTTCTCCCTCTCTGCGCAGCGCCTCTCCTGTGAAGGAGAGGCGCTGAGCAGAGAGAGAGAGAGAGAGAGAGAGAGAGAGAGAGAGAGAGAGAGAGAGAAGGCGCAGCGCCCCTTCAGCGACGCGCCTGTCCTGGCTTCTGCTTTAGCCCTGCGCAGCCTCTTCGGGCAGGGGGAACCTTCATCCCGCTGCCCTGAAGAGGCTTGGCGCGGTTATCCCAGAAGCCAGAACAGCCACAAGGTATCCCAGAAGCCAGATCCCTCTTGCTGTTCTGGCTTCTGGGGTTCAGAATAAGTTTTTCTTGTTTTCTGCCTCCCAAAACTAGGTGCGCCCTATGGTCCGGTGCGCCCTATGGAGCGAAAAATACGGTAGTCTCTTTTTTACTTTCTTCATTCTTGTTGTTGTCATATATTCCTTTCTTTGCGATCTCTGATAATCTTCACAGGCAGATTAAGAACAAACATCGTCTGTGTGGGTTTTACGCACTCCATAAGTCATATGTCATAGGGACAGCCGCCATTCCACTCCTACTTCAAAAATTTATCTTCGGTCTGCCCTTTAGTTGTCCCGGGCTTGTAAAATATCTCCTAGAGGGCTCTGCCAGGTTAAAGATCAAATTCCAAATACCGTTCACTTTCAAACAGTCCTGGTTCTCCTCCCCCCGTCTTTCTTAAACAAGCCTGTCTTGCGAGACGCCATTTTAAAACTGCGTCATAAATTTTTTCCATTCTCCGATCTTTACCATTCCTCTCTTCATTCATCATTAATTCATCCCACACAGTTTTTAGATTCCTGCTTGTGTAGTAAAATACGGCAGTTCTTTTTTCTTTGGGTGGAGGGTTATTTATGCTCATATAATATAAAGAAAGAAAAGTTTTTCCTCCACCCCACCTTCTTAGCTCCAAACATGCCCATCTCTTAATGGCGCTCCGTCTCTTGATTTATTTCTCTTCGCCCGCCGCTCCGATCCCAGAAATCCATTAATCAGCAGTCTTATCTCCCAACCTTTGCTTGACGTATGTGCTTTAACATCTCCAATTATATATTTCCAGTTATATTTTCATGTTAAAGCAAGCCAGCACGCGCAAATTGGAGACGGCGTCCGGGAAGAGCCGAACACACCGAGGGCTTAGCCAAGTGACCAGCGCACCCCCTTCTCTCGAATCTGGGGGTGCATTGTGGCCACCGCTGGCAAGGCAGTCCCCCCCCATATCCTTGGGGGTGGGAGACTGCATGCTTCCCTTAGCAGCCTCTTAATTACCTTGTATGGGTCGGAGAGGTGTTATTGTTGGCCATCTTCCAGTGCGCCACCTGGTGGCCCCCCATTTGCAGTGCTTTCTAAGGCCCATTTGACTTCACTCTCCAGGATGTCTGGCTCAAGGTCAGCAACCTCACTACCTGGGGTGTACAAGACATCCATATCTTTCTGGTATAATTCCTCTGTGTATTCTTGCCACCTCTTCTTGATGTCTTCTGCTTCTGTTAGGCCCTTACCACTTTTGTCCTTTATTATGGTAATCTTTGAACGAAATTTTCCTTTCATATCTCCAATTTTCTTGAACAGATCTATGGTTCTTCCCATTCTGTTGTTTTCCTCTATTTCTTTGCATTGCTTGTTTAAGAAGGCCTTCTTGTCTCTCCTTGCTGTTTTTTGGAAATCTGCATTCAATTTCCTGTATCTTTCTCTATCTCCCTCGCATTTTGCTTGCCTTCTCTCCCCCGCTATTTGTAAGGCCTCATTGGACAGCCACTTTGCTTTCTTGCATTGGAGGTGTACAGTATTTCAAAATGCACCAACACTCTCTAACAAAGCAAGGTCAAATCCAAAGCTCATATGTAGAAAAATACACTTTTAAATCAATATGCAAAGATGTGTCATGCAACATCCACATTTTTCCATTTAAGAATAAATTGCTTGGCAGCATATAGGTTCCCATTACATCTAGGTACTCTCTGTAAACAATTGTTGCAAGCCTAGTCATTTGCAAATTAAGCCAGCAGTCCTTTTGAAGCTAGCAATTAGCATACAACTAGGTCCCTGGGTAGTGACAGAGCAGATTCTGAGGCCCCTTGAGTCAGTTTTAGGTTCCTCCTGGAAGACGTCATGTTCTTAGAGTCATCATTAACATCATAAAACAACTTGGGTGTTCTGCTGAATAACAATTAGGTACAATTAGCATTGAATCCAGAGACACTGGCATAACATATAGGAATGACATACTTCCTTTTCAAACATTGCAATCAATGTGCAAGATCTTCTGCAGGGGGTGCTCTACTTTTCCAGGCCCATTGCACAAGGGCTGCGTAAGAAAATCATTTGAGCTGTACAGCCAACACAGATGAGCAGGCGAAAGGACAATGCCTTAATTGCATGCTGACATTTTAACATATGCACAGTATTGCTAAATATCGGGGAGATTCCAGCTGTCTCTCCAATTATTCATCCAAACATAAAAAGAGAATGTTTTAGTAAAAGAGACTTAAGGCACAATTTCATAGTCCTTTGTACAACAAGAGGTAGCTCCTTAGATGAAGGCTCCCTCGCTGCGTAGACAGTTTGCTCTAACTTCTAGGTTAGATTAACACAAAGCAAACTGAAAAGTGTATTTCATAAGCATAACCAACTTTGGCATAACTTGTGTTCTAAACAAAATTAAAGAAAATCTGCCTTTTTCCCTTATTGGGTATCAAAGAGCCCATATAGAGTCCTTACGTAGGTTCCCTATTGGTAGGAGAAAATAACAGAGGCCAACCAGAGAATATTGAGAAGCAAAGCAGCTAGTAAGCCTGATCTTTATTGATCTGTTGCAACAGGGTGCTCCCCTCACACGCAGGAAAGGAGGAGGAACCCAGAACCAAGGTGTGCCCCTCCTTATATAGACATTTTAAATTGCCCGCCCTGGAGTCCAAGACCAGCCCCAGAAGCATCATACATACATCACAGAAGGGGTGTAGCTCAAGACCACCGCCCAGACACATCATACCTACATCACAAAAAGGGCAGCAGAAATCTGAGTGCGTTGTTTATCTCCTGTCGTTGTTTATCTCCTGTCTGGCGGGTTGCCTGTTAATGCTCACTTGATTGGATACCCTGGGGAACCTGGCCAGTCTTTGGAACAAAAACTATCATAGTCTTTGCTAGCTATGCTCTCCCCATCCCCTGTATGTTTTTCACCTACTCCCACTTTAGATTTTTGAGTCCAAAAAGACTTCACCCCAAATGGTTGATGCAAATGTTGCACTGAACAACTAAGGCTGCTGGGGAAAGTCTTTCTGGTCTCAGAAATCTCACCAAACTTCCTGTCCAATACAAATTGCAACAAAGCCAGCACCTCCTCTCCTTCACACACACACACACACACACACACCTTCTGGCTATAAACCAACACCAGCACCCCAATGGGTTGGGCCAGCTGCCCTACTGAGAAATGAGTGGGTAAGGAAACTGCCCTGTATCTACACTATTCTACCCATCCACACACTCTTCCCTAACCTACGGCCAAATTGTGTACTGTGTACTGTGTCACAAACGGCTCACGGGACATGGCAGTAGAGATGGCAGACAGAAATGTTCATTGTGTGTCTCACACAAGAACAGAAGAGCAACAGAAACGTAACCCAGATACAACTAAGTCCAGTGCCACCTTGTGGCTAAACTATATAATTATATTATCCACACACTATAGACCTTCTTTTAGCAACTGCACCAGGAGACAAAACTGCCCATAAGGCTAATTCATAAATTAAAATAAGCCGCCGTCTCTCAAATCTAGGTCCATTATTCCAACTGGCCTCTTACTCCTCCCCGGCCCGGGGCTGACTGTAGCTCTTGCAGACTCCAAACCTCCACCTCGCAGCCAGGCCAAGGTTTGTTTTGCAGGACAAAAAGTCTCAGGTCTTGTGGTCAGCTCAGGTTTTGTGCACTGGCTAGAGGTTTTATTGACAGATAAGCAGTATACAAATAAAATAGGGCTAGGAAAAGGCCACCATAGCTCTGTTTCTCAGCAGCCTGCAAACACAGAGGCTGCAAACGCCCCCTAGAGGAATGAAATTAAACATTGTTTTTGATGTATTTAGCACACCTTTCTGAGACAGCCTGCACCATTGATATTTCACATTATGTATGCATGTGTTTTTTTAATCTATAAAATAATTTATGCATTGCCATTTATATACTGTGATATCAGAGTAAAGCAGAAAAAAGCAGACCATTAAAAACAGTACAAACCGCTAAAATGACTAGCCAGTCAAGCAAGCCTCATACAGCTGCAGTGGCATAGTGTGGGTTGCCAGTGCCTGGGGGCATGTGGAGGCAGGGGGTGGCCAACAATCGCCCAGTCTCAAATTTACCATTCATATAGATATTAAAAAAAACATGGGGGAGAGGACGGAACCCTGAGGCACCCCACAAGTGAGAGCCCAGGGGTCTGAACACTCAATCCCCAGCACCACTTTCTGGACAGGGCCCAGGAGAAAGGAGTGGAACCACTGTATGACAGTGCCCCCAGCTCCCAGCCCCCCTGGACGGTCCAGAAGGATGTTATGGTCGATGGTGTCAAAGGCCACTGAGAGATCCAGCAGAACTAGGAAACAGCTCTCACTGTAGCACCCTGCTTGTGGTTAACGCTTAGCTGGAATGAAATATTCAACGCAGCAATAGAGAAATTAAAATAATAATTTATTTGTCAGACAAATAAATGAGAGACACAGTGGTATATGGATACCAAAGCTCTGCCCACTCCAGCCCTGTTGGCCAGCACTTATATTCCCTCAGCCCAGCCCCCTTGCTCCTCCTTTGGCTGCCTCTGTCCAATCAGCCTGGTTGAAATTCCTATTGACTGTTTGCTAGAACCAATCATGAAAGATACACCCATTTCCTATTACCTTTTATGGGAGACAAAGAGCTATATTTCCTTCTATCCATAAATGGCAGACAAGTAGCCATATATCTTACATTTGCCTCGACCAGGCACCTTAATTACCAGATAACCTTTGGCCCCTGCTGCCCTATTACCCTATTCACTCCAAAACAGATGGCTAGTGGTTCTAATTTTATTTTAAACAGAGATCTTGGGTTCACCTTCTCACACGCCATCAATGAAATAAGAATCTAACATAACATTACTTTCTAAATCCTTTGCATGATTACATTTAAGCCAATATATTTCATATATAACATAGATAGATTTTTAGAAGGAAAGGTCTTTTCAAAGTAAAAAGGACTCAGTAAAGCATCTTCGAAAGCAGCCTCTTTAGTTTACAACTCCTTTTCCTAGCCAGCTGCTGTTTCTATTAGCTTTTGCCCTTTAACCTTAGGAAGATGTGGCTCAAGTTTAATGGGAGGCACAGGGTATTTCTGTTAAACAATAAATCTCACTATTTACCAAGTCTTAATTGTGTCTTTGCAGCTTGATTGTATTCTGTAATTTGTATGGTCAGTGTGACCTTTTGCTCCTAGCCTGTAATTTCCTTTTACAACCCTGAGGCACTCGTCTCCTGCTAATGCTAATACAAATCAGAGGGGCCCTGTTTAGGAAGATAAACATCTGCCAAAGCACCCAGCTGGTTTCTGCCTGGCATGAGAGATACAAACATTTACAAATATATATTTTTAAGCTCATTTTAAAACGCAGATCTTCATCAGATGCCTCATTACCTTTCTCCCTAGCCCGCTGGAGATCATCAACCAGCGCGACCAAGGCAGTTTCAGTCCCATGGTGAGGCCTGCATCCCGATTGGAAGGGATCTAAATGGTCCGCTTCCTCCAGGCGTGCTTGGAGTTGTTCAGCAACCACCCGCTCAATCACCTTGCCCAAGAATGGTAGATTTGAGACTGGGCGATAGTTGGCCAAAATGGCTGGGTCTAAAGATTTTTTTTTAAGAAGCGGTTTAATGACCACCTCTTTCAGCGGGTCTGGGAAGGCTCCCTCACAGAGGGAAGCATTCACCACCCCACGGAGCCCATCGCCCACCCCTTCCCACCTTGCTTTTATCAGCCAGGATGAACAAGGATCAAGAAGACAGGTGGTTGGTTTCACTCATCCAAGCAGCCTGTCCATATCCTTGGAGGTAACAGATTGAAATTGATCCCATATAACATGACTAGACAGGACTCTAGCACTCTCCCGCCCTGGCCCTGCTCCCACGGTGGAGTCTACCTCCTTCCGAATCTGAGCGACTTTATCTGCAAAAAAAACTTTGCAAAAGCATTGCAGGAGATCTTGGGGTCCTTACCGGGCCCCGATGACGAAGGTCGTTCCAATAGATTATGAACCACCTGAAAGAGTCTCCTGCTGCTGTTTTCTGTAGCTGCAATTGAAGCGGCGAATCACCCTGTGCCACCCTGGGAGCCACCCAGCCCAAATCCACCATGAAAGCAATTTGGAGGCAGGGTTAAGGGGTTTAAAAGCTGTATTTTAACACTGTAAGCATATGTTCTCCAATGTGATTCCTCTTGATCTTTGTCATGGCTAAAATGGCCGCTGTTTCTTTAATGCTTAAAAAAGCAGGGTCAGCATGAGTCAGCACCGGGTTGTATATATAGAGTGAGAAATGTTAGTTGGGGTTGGTTGCTTGGTTGGTTGGTTAGTGAAAGCTGGTAGTGTTGATGTGTGTACAGTTGGTCAGTCGCTTTTGCAGAAAGACTTTTAAGAATAAAAGCAGAAAGTACTCTGCAAGGATACTCTTCTCGTGGACTCTTTTATGCCGACAAGGGTCCGAGGACCAGGTTGACGCGACAAAGGGATGTAAGAACCTTTGTTGCTGTTTTTTACAAACACTGACAATCTTGTGGAAGTTAGCTTTCAAGTATAACACACTTAGGATTGTAGCCTCATTTTCATTTTCCAGTTTAGGATTCAGTTATGATTTGTACACAGAAAGTACACTTCCTTCAAGAAATCACAAGGGACTTCTGGAACTAGCAGGTCTACGAAATACGAATGCATTTGTGTGTCTCTGGGGCATCCACTGAGGGCTCATTTTAGTTCATTTAGAAATGGAATTCTATGTATTTTTACAAAAATTCTTTGTAAGCCTTTTGCTCTTCAGGCATCCTGAGTTAGCTTTAGTACAGCCTCCTTAGTTCAATGGGCACCAAGGGCTCCAGGTTGGGAAAGGATACTCTAAAATGTTTCCACAGTGCACTCAGCTCAAATGCAGAACCCACAAGTTGTATTCCATGAATGCTTACCCAGAGCAGACCCAGCAGAATTAATATTATTAATTAATTAATTAATTAATTAATGACTGGACAGATGACCATGCAAAGAACATCAGCTGTGCAACACAGTTTAAACACCTGCTGAAAAGGCTTATGCAGACAATTAAGAACACATCTTTCCACAATAGTTGCCTGATTTCTAGCTATAACATTCTAAAAACTTTTTTATTATATGATTTTATATATAATCTTTGTAAACTGCTCTGGTTTTTCATTTTGTTTTTAACCGATGAATGGTATATAAATATTTTTTATAATTAAATAAAACAAATTGGTTTTGATGACAGCTTATTGAGACGATAAACAGTTTTAAAAGATGTACCTTCATGAAAGTATATTTTGAAAGCATGACCCCCCCAACTGCCATATGCCTCCAACGATAGGAAGCCAGAAAGGCCCAGCAGGGTAAAATTCATGTGAAAAGAGCCATTTCTGAAAGTGCAGAATCAGAGTAATCAAAGATCCCATTTCCCACAACATTCCTCCGGCCTTCTCTTTCTCTCTCTTAGAATATTTCTTGAATGTTCTCTCCCTAATGCTGTTTTGCTTTCTTCAAAGAAGCTGCCACCTGCCACCTGCTGGTTTTCCTGCCACTTATGAAGGCCATATCTTTAGAGATGCCTTCTGACACTTTATTCAAGTAGCCCAGAAATGCGGTCCTCCAGGCATGGATTACTATACAGCAGTCAACATGGTTGATCCTGATATGTGTCCCTCAAATAATTGAGAGTAATTTGAAATCAAAGTTCACCATAGGCAAACTCTGAGGTTACCTCCCCAGGGCGCAAGCCTGGGCATTGTGTATGGAGGTCCTGGGCTGCCCAGATGAAAATCTCACTGGTGTGGTCCAAAGGAAAGCAGAACCATACATTTGGCACCAGCTTGGCTGCAGGAGTTGCCAGAGATAGGAGTACAAGGTGCCATCCAACCATCTTAGGGACTCCACTCTGGATTTGTGTAAGTTTTATTCCTTAGCCTTAGAGGAAGGCAACCTTGGCAAATCCGCACCGTGATCAACTCCTGCCCGGAACCCAATGTCTCCACTGTGGAAGGACATGTGGATCCAGAATTGGCCTCCACAGTCACTTACAGACTCATTGTTAAAACCATGTTTATGGAAGACAATCTTACTCAGCGATGAGTGATCACCAAAGAAGAAAGAAGAAGATTTCTTAGCCTTTTCTTCTGAAGATGTCCCGCAAGGCAGTGGAGGTTTAGCGTCAGAGTTCTTTCTCCTAGGTGGGCTACCTTCCCTGGTTGACAAGCCCCATCTGCCTCTCACTTCCCTCTACAGCATCTACAGAAACTGCCTTCAGGGCCATTGGACCCACTCTTGGTCTCATTCGCTCAATCTGCCACAGTTTGCCTTCGCATGCTGGGGAAGTCCCTAACTCACTGAGAATTTGAGACTCATCAGCTCCCTCACCTGGTTGTGCCATGCAGTCAAAGCCGTTTCCAGAGGTGTGGCTGCTGACAGCTTCTAGGAGCTTCTAGGAGCTACAGGTGAGAGCATGTGTGTTCCCCACCAAAGGTACTACCCCTCCCCTCACACCTCATACACCTTAAGGGTATAGATGCAATTATTTGGGACTATGGGGCTGTGAGACAGAGACTAAAATGGAGTGAAGGAAGATTATCAGGGCCTAACCAAGTTGTCTTTAGGTGACCCCACATTTAAACTCTTCCCTGGTCTCCTTGCTGGCCCTAGTAGGACCAACTTGGCCAGTTAGCCCTGGTATCATTTGATATTTACTGACTGGGGGTTTTTTTTCTCCCCAGAATGACCCCTGAATTTTTGAATTTTATTGACATTGATGATGCATTTATGTTGTGTTTTATGCTGTTTTTAAGTCACATTTTAATCAATGTTTTATATTTGCTGTTAGCCGCCCTGAGCCCGGTTTTTAAACCGGGAAGGGCAGGGTATAAATAAAAATTTATTATTATTATTATTATTATCTAAATTCACCAGCCAGGGACCTCTCTTTAGCACACTCAGTCAGAGCAAATGTCAATTTAGGTTCTCTGCAGATTGCCGTTCACTCTGGTTGAGCTTTAAGGAGTGGATTATGATAGGGAAAGCTACAGAGCACTGGCTGTGCCTAGAAGGAACAGAGGAAAGGTAAGTGTGGATAAGCCCTGACTCTGAAACCTGGCAAGACTGAGGCTCTGTGAGCAGGTGCTTCCTGAAAGTAGGTGGTCCAGATAATTGCTCCATTGCCTTCTTTGCATGGTGAAATAGCACGTTCATAATCTACAGGTGCTCCTCGATCCATCTTCATTGCTAAATGCACAGGTTACATCTATTATTGTTGTTGTTGTTTTTGTTGTTGTTATACCCTGCCCATATGACTGGGTTGCCCCATCCACTCTGGGCAGCTACCAACATATATAAAAGCACAATAAAACATTACAGATTAAAAAACTGCCCTATACAGGACTGCCTTCAGATGTCTTCTAAAGGTTACACAATGGTATCTCGGGTTACATACGCTTCAGGTTACAGATTCCGCTAACCCAGAAATCTAACATCGGGTTAAGGACTTTGCTTCAGGATGAGAACAGAAATCGTGCAGCAGTGGCAGCAGGAGGACCCATTAGCTAAATTGGTGCTTCAGGTTAAGAACAGACCTCCAGAACGAATTAAGTTCTTAACCCGAGGTACCACTTTAGCTAATGGGTCCTCCTGCTGCCACTGCGCCGCTGCTGCACGATTTCTGTTCTCATCCTAAAGCAAATCATCTCCTTGACATCTGAAGGCAGGTCATTCCACAGGGCGGACGCCACTACTGAGAAGACCCTCTGCCTGTTTCCTGTAGCTTTACTTCCAACAGTGAGGGAACCACCAGAAGGCCCTTGGAGTTGGACCTCAGTGTCCAGGCTGAACAATGTGGGTGGATATGCTCCTTCAGTGGCTAAGAGTGCTTTTTACCAGCTGGTCCAGGACAGCCTGACCACTGTAATGGGGTGGGGGGAGCTGGCTGAAGAAGGGATGGGTGGTTTTGTTTTGTTGTTCTGTATCCTGTTTAAGACACACCCAATCAGGCTGCAATCCTACACACTTATCAGGAACAAAATTAAAATTTCCTTCTAGTAGCACCTTAGTGACCAACTAAGTTTGTTATTGGTATGAGCTTTCCTGTGCATGCACACTCCTGGTGTATCTGAAGAAGTATGCATGCGCACAAAAGCTCATACCAATAACAAACTTAGTTGGTCTCTCTGGTACTACTGGAAGGAGGTTTTTTATTTTGTTTCGGCTACGGCAGACCAACACGGCTACCTACCTGTATCTAGACTTATCAGGAAGTAAACCTACTTATTGGGGCCCGTCCAACTCTACAATACTATGATTATAAGTAGACTTGTGTAAGAACATGCAGTTACTGTGGGATAAAATCACTCCTGCACACATAACCTTATGCAATGGTGGCACACGTATGAGGGTGGTGCAGTAGCGTAGCGTGGGTTGTCCGCACCCGGGGCAAGGCAAGTAATTTGCGCCCCCTAACCCATGGATTTTAGTAGGGGCAGAGAGCTGCGAGTGCGAGCGCGCCCCCCCCCCCCCCGATGTTGCGCCCGGTGCAGCCGGCCCCCCCTGCACCCCCACGCTACGCCACTGGGGTGGTGAGGATAGCAATTACAAATTAGAAGCACATCCTTAATGTGGCTGGTCTCCAAATGAGTTTACATGGGATTAAACCTTCACCCTGTTAGGAATTGTGTTTAGCACTGGGGCTCAGTTAAGTAACAGAGTTTCAACCCTAGATGGCAGAATCAACCTAGCCTGTAGAATTCCCTTTAAAACCGTTTACATGTGGTGAAAGAGCATATAGTAACTAACAGCACCATCCTAAGCATAATCCAAAAAGGACAGATTTGCCCATTTCTACTGATGTTGATAGTGGGGCATGCTCTCTCTCTCTCTCTCTGTGTGTGTGTGTGTGTGTGTGTGTGTGTGTAAGATGCAGCACTCCCCCTCTTTGCTGGCCTTGACGTGGACTCCACTGAGGCAGAAGCCCAGCTTCCATCCATGTGGGTAGTAAGCAATCACTGACAGCCCTCCATCATACTTGTCATTATGTGATTGAAAAACAAAATGCAATGTAATGTTTCACCCTGAAGAAACAAAAGGAGACACCCATTCTGTTCAAACTTGTCAGCAGGCAGAAGTTGATAGCAACCCATTCTCTCATAGATCCAGCAATTAAACTGGAGATAATTTATTCCACCTGAACAAATCCCCTGGGGGACAGTTTTAGTCGTACCTTGGTTCTCAAACGCCTTGGTACTCGTATATTTCGACTCCCGAACGCCACAAACCCAGAAGTAAGTGTTCTGGTTCGCAAATGTTTTTCAGAAGCCGAACGTCCGATGTGGCTTCCGCTTGAGTGCAGGAATCTCCTGCAGCCAATCGGAAGCCACGCCTTGGTTTCGGGAATCGAACGAACTACTGGAACAGATTAAATTCAAGAACCAAGGTACCACTGTAATTAAGTTCTTCAGTAAATGGGGGAGGGGGGACAGCAGAGGCTGATGCATGTAAGTCCAAGTGCTATAGCATACAACAAGATAAGAGTTCTGTGCTGAGGAAAGTTCTGAATTGCAGCATTCAAGTTGTTGCTGTTATTTATTACAATCTTTTACCTGCCCTTCACCCTGAGTTCCAAAGTTGGGTTACAACAATTAAAACTCAATATTAATGTTAAGATGCAATATTACACAATGATGATAATGATGATGATGATTTATACCCCACCCACCTGGCTGGGTTTCCCCAGAAAAACAACTTTACATTATAAAAATAAGGTGGGTTCTAAAAATATACGCATCTCACGTATCAAAAACTAGGGTAAAGAGGTGGGAGGGAGTTCTACAACTTAGGGGCCGCTACAAATAATGCCTTTCCTGGGCTGCCACCACCCCAAGCTTCTGAGGGCGGTGGAAGAACCCATTTTTGTGGTTAGTAAACCCAGTTTTGTACTTTGTATACACCAGGGGGCAGCTTGCCTTCTTCAATATTCATCGAGTAAATTATTTGCTCCTTCTTGCTACTCCTGCTATTTTCAAAAGGACTATTTCCAGAAGGAAATAGAAAATTGTGAAGAAGATTTTATGTGTAGGCTAGTACAGGACACCTGTGGTGACCTCATTACGGCCAGCTTGATCAGTTATTTAGTTTCTTATCTGATCCATAGGAGCAGGTCAGGTCATCCGTAACATCAACAGCTTTTCCATCAACAGGAAATGAACAAGTTTAAAACCACAGTAGCTATGCGTTCATTTCCTGTTTATAGTGTGCCTGCAACCCTTAGAAACTTGTAGCGCTCACAGAGACTGGGGTGGCATATAACAGCTCATCCTTTATCAAATAATACACTCACAGCTCAGAACATAGATCTGACCAAATAGTTTATTCAGCTAATCCCTTGCCGTCTCTGAAACACACAGGAGAACTGCAAGAAATCGGTCCCGGATGTGCACAAGCAATGAACAAGGAACAATGAATATTTGCCAGGCTGGTGGTAACTCATTAATAATAATAATAATAATAATAATAATAATAATAATAATAATATATTATTAATACCCCGCCCATCTGGCTGAGTTTCCCCAGCCACTCTGAGCGGCTCCCAATCAAGTATTAAAAACAATACAGCATTAAATATTAAAAACTTCCCTGAACAGGGCTGCCTTCAGATGTCTTTTAAAGATAGGATAGCTACTTATTTCCTTCACATCTGAAGGGAGGGTGTTCCACAGGGTGGGCGCCACTACCGAGAAGGCCCTCTGTCTGGTTCCCTGTAACCTTACTTCTCGCAATGAGGGAACCGCCAGAAGGCCCTCGGCACTGGATCTCAGTGTCCGGGCTGAACGATGGGGGTGGAGACGCTCCTTCAGGTATACAGGACCGAGGCCATTTAGGGCTTTAAAGGTCAGCACCAACACTTTGAATTGTGCTTGGAAATGTACTGGGAGCCAATGCAGATCTCTCAGAACCGGTGTTATGTGGTCCCGGCGGCCACTCCTAGTCACCAGTCTAGCTGCCACATTCTGGATTAATTGCAGTTTCCGGGTCACCTTCAAAGGTAGCCCCACGTAGAGAGCATTGCAGTAGTCCAAGCGGAAGATAACTAGAGCATGCACCACTCTGGTGAGACAGTCTGCGGGCAGGTAGGGTCTCAGCCTGCGTACCAGGTGGAGCTGGTAGACAGCTGCCCTGGACACAGAATTAACCTGAACCTCCATGGACAGCTGTGAGTCCAAAATGACTCCCAGGCTGCGCACCTGGTCCTTCAGGGGCACAGTTACCCCATTCAGGACCAGGGAATCCCCCACACCCGCCCACCCCCTATCCCCCAAAAACAGTACTTCTGTCTTGTCAGGATTCAACCTCAATCTGTTAGCCCCCATGCATCCTCCAATCGCCTCCAGGCACTTACCCAGGACCTTCACCACCTTCACTGCTTCTGATTTAAAGGAGAGGTAGAGCTGGGTGTCATCTGCATACTGATGAACACCCATTGATCCCATGTAACAGGACTAGACAGAACTCTAGCACTCTCCCACCCCGGCCCTGCTCCCACGGTGGAGTCTACCTCCTTCTGAATCTGAGCGACTTTATCTGCAAAAAACTTTGCAAAAGCATTGCAGGAGATCTTGGGGTCCCTACCAGGCCCCAGTGGTATAGGTGCTTCTGATAGATTGCGAATCACCTGAAAAAATCTCCTGTTGCTGTTTTCTGCAGATGCAATGGAGGCGGCAAAGAAGGCCCTCTTCACCGTCGCCATTGCCACTTGGTAGGCTCGACATTGAACTCTAGCCCATGTCCGGTCTGATTCAGAGTGAGTTTTCCGCCACCGGCGCTCTAGCCGTCTCAACGATTGTTTCATCGCCCTCAGCTCCGGGAAAAACCACGGGGCTGTCCGGGCTCCGTGCAATCAGAGAGGGCGCTTCGGAGCCAGTCAGTCAATAGCCCTAGTTAACTCCGCATTCCAACGGGCCACCATGGAATCAGCTGAGAGGCCATCAACTTGGGATAAAACATCCCCTACCACTCTCTGGAAACCAATTGGATCCATCCGAATCGGTCCCACCTCCCTGCAGAGGGGAAGGGTCGTGGAGAAGTCCAGTTGCACCAAGAAGTGATCTGACCATGGCACTTCTTTTGTTTCGCTTTTAGTTAGTGTCAGATCACCAACATCCGTAGAGGTAAACACCAAGTCTAAGGCATGTCCGCGGCTATGAGTTGGGCCAAACTTATTCAGGGACAGCCCCATGGAGGCCATGCTTTCCATGAAGTCCCGAGCGGCTCCTTGTAAGGTTGTGTCAGCATGGATGTTAAAATCCACCAGGACAACCAAGCTAGGTGTCTCCAGGAGCATATCCGCCACGACCTGAAGCAGCTCGGGCAGGGAATCCTTGGTGCAGCAGGGAGGTCGGTACACCAGTAGGAATCCTGTACTGCCCCTATTGCCCAACTTCCAGAACATGCACTCAGAAAACTGGGTCTTCCTAATAGGACGCCTGCTGCAGACTAATGACTTCCTAAAAATCACTGCAACCCCCCTCCCTGCTCACATGACCTGGGTTGCTGTGCATAAGAGAAACCTGGTGAGCAAGCAGCGGCAGGGACAGGCCCATCTGCTTCATCCAACCAGGTCTCTGTCACACATGCCAGGTCAAATCCTCCATCCACAATCAGGTCATGGATGGCAGTGGTTTTATTCATCATTGACCTGGCATTGCACAGCAACAATTTCAGGTCATGTGGGTTTCCCTTGCTGATTACTGTATCCTTCCGGTCAGGACCAGACCTGGAGGCAGGGATAGTCCTCAAACAACGACTAACCCTGCCTCCTCGGTAATGACATGGTCTGGTCTTAGCATAGCATAACTCCTCCTCCTGCCTGTAATCACTGAGATCGGGTGTCCCAATACACACACCCCCCCGGTGGAACCTGCCCCAGCCATTCTATTGGCTGAGGCCTACACCCAGGCAGCCCTGACCCTTCCCCTTAAAAAGCAAAATACAAACTATATAATAACTTAACAGAATAATAAAAATAGAAGCAAAGCAAGAAACAATAGTGCTAAAATTAAACTACTCCCCACCCTGACTAAATACTTATCCAACCCCAAGCAGAAAAAAAATTATAAAATTATAAAATATTATGAAAAATTATAAAAAACAACAACCACCATTTAAGGTGCAGCAAATGAAAAGCACTTAAAGCATTTAAAACCATTTTGTCACTTGCTGTAGGGAGCTGCTCAGGCCTCTAAACTGTGGGGGTGAGTGCAGGCTCCACCCCCTAGGCCAGATGGAGTTGGCAGGAAAGGGAGTGGCCCACCCAGCACTCACCAGAGCAGCAGCAGCATCACAGTGGCATCACAGATTGGAGAATCTCAATTGAGCAAGCCAAGAAAGAATGTGAGGATGGCGGGAAATGATTAAAGGAGGAGATTGCAGTAGTTGATCAGCCCCCCTAATTGTTTATGTGGCTGCAGCGGGGAACAGCGCAGAGTTTGTAGGGGCGAGGACGGACCGTCAGCCCTATTATAGGCTTCTTATGGACTCCTCTCACTCCTTTTGGCAGCTGGAACCTGAATGCTCTCAGCAGGCTTGTGAAAAAGATGAAGAGCTCAATCTTTGCCATTTGCTCCCCTGGACACACCCGAGCACCTGCAGGAAAATGAAAAAAGAGGAAAGCAGGAACTGAATTATCTACTATTCCACCTATACCCCAGAGTGTTTACCCAAGGCACCAATTTGCTTTGACTCTGAGAAAAGAATCTGGGTGTCTGGGCCAAGGCCTCATTCAGTCTATGAAAGCATCCTGCAGCAACTCCTCTTTCTACGATTCCCGAGTCCCCCATTTCAACTTTGGGGTGTGGGGATGTCACTGAGAAAGTGGGCTTTATTTCAGGGGATGCCAAGACCTGGCTCGGCATAAGATCAGGACTGGTTACTTATTTTATTTCCGTAATGTGTTTATTTAAATCTCCCTTTCAAGTATTGTTATGGGTTTGCGATAGGCCAGATCTCCCCAAATTCCTGAGTCTAGTAAAAGTTGCTTTAGTTGCTTCCTCAAACGAAATACCTCTAAGCGGCTTACAAAAGACAATCTAAAGTGTTCATTAAAAATACCAGTAAAAGCAAACACTATAATATAAAGAATCAAACCAGTAATTTAAAAAGAATTATACATACTAAAATTACATGTTAAAACTGTATGCTAAAATCTCTATCATTAGCTAGTAGTGCTAATAGTAGTATTTAATACTTACCATTGTTTTTATGAATGATACTAGTTATTACTAATAATAATACTTATTATAACTATTTTTATTGGGTTGTATCCAATGCTAGTCTTTAGGGCGCATGTGCGCTTCTGTTCTGCCATGATGCACCAATGAAAATGGTGGGAGGGAACTGTATGCTGGACTAGCATAATTTTGTGGCTCTATTTTCCATGCTAACAGAGCTGAGAACAGGTTGCTTTCTGGAAACAAATTGAAACGAGCGCTAAACTTCCACTAGATTCCACTACATCTCCAGAAGTGGCATTTGTGTTGTGTGGAAGATCACACAAAATGTGAAAATCATCTGGTAAGAAAACATCAAGAAAATGGAATAAAGTGTTGTCTGAATGCAACAGTTGGGGCACTTGCACATACCTGCACCAAATGGCAGAAATGCTTCTCTGTCCACAAACTGCCCGTCCTCGTCCAAAAAATGGTTTGGGTTGAATTTTTTAGGTGTTGCCCATTCCTTAGGATCAAGAAGAACAGAGCGGAGATCTGCAGCAATCACAGCCCCCTGCAGGGAAAGAAGACTTGTCTCAGGATGCATCTAAACAGAACATTGCACTTTTGCCCTTCAATTCCCCCATTTTCCACCTGCATCGCTCAGTGAGGTCCACCTCCGAGGGCCTTCTGGCAGTTCCCTCACTGCAAGAAGTGAGGTTACAGGGAACCAGGCAGAGGGCCTTCTCAGTGGTGACACCTGTCCTGTGGCACACCCTCCCACCAGATGTCAATCAAATAAACAACTATCTGACTTTTAGAAGACATCTGAAGGCGACCCTGTTTAGGGAAGTTTTTAATGTTAGATGTTTTATTCTGTTTTTAATCTGTTGGGAGCCACCCAGAGTGGCTGGGGAAACCCATCTAGATGGGTGAGGTATAAACATTATTATTATTATTATTATTATTATTATTATTATTATTATTATTATTATTATTTCCACTAATCTTTACATACAAGCTTCATTCTCCTGGAACTGAAGAATTGCATTTTCTTTCTTTAATACAGTGGTGCCCCGCAAGACGAATGCCTCGCAAGACGGAAAACCCGCTAGACGAAAGGGTTTTCCGTCGCGGAGGCGCTTCGCAAGACGAAGTTCCCTGTGGGCTTGCTTCGCAAGACGAAAACGTCTTGCGAGTCTTGCCATTTTTTTTCGCTTCCCCCCCTTTTCAAAGGGGCTAAGCTGTTAATAGCCTTTTAACAGCTTAGCCGCTAAGCCCGCTAAGCCGCTAATAGCGCTAAATCGCTAATAGCGCTAATCCGCTTAGCCGCCAATGGGGTTGCTTCGCAAGACGAAAAAACCGCTAGAAGAAAAGAATCGTGGAACGGATTCTTTTCGTCTTGCGAGGCACCACTGTAAATGATGAATTTTCAGATTTGCATTTCATGAATTTAAAAGTCTTGAGTGCTGATGGAAGGATGCAAATTGTGAAGAAGCTCCGCAGAAGCGATCCTGTGCATTTCTGGGGCACTCCCTCCAATGTGCCTGCGCAGATGCTATCTCCCCTGTCATCTCATGCCTCTTCCTCCCAGGAAGCAGGAGGAACTCTGCTGCTGAGAGGCAAGGTGTGCAGCTGCACCTCTGCTCACCAATCGCTCCTGCTGCGGATTACAACTCCCAACAGCCCCTGCCAACATAGATCAATGATGGGGGTCACAGATAATGTGAGTTGTGGTCCACATCTGGAGGACACAGCGCAAGATGTCCCTGCATGAACTCCCCTCTCTTTTTTGGAAATGGAAGGAGCTATAGTTACTTTCTACAGAATTTGCACTACAAGGGAACCTGCCTTCCCCCTGGGCTATAGAAATGCAACTGTTACAATCGTCTGTACCTTTGGAATGTGAAAACCATGCAAGTTCACATCCTTCACGGTTTGCCTTGGAAGCCCAATTAAAAAGATATATCTTGAACGCTGGATCTCGTGAATCACAGCATTGGTGTAGGGCAGCTTCTTCCGATCTTGATAGCGGATTGAGTGAGATGAACCGAAAACATCTTCCATCTCCTGGTAGACTTTCTCTGAGGAAAATGGTGGAGAATTAAGCTTTGTTTTGGATGAAGCATCTCAAATTAAACAAGTTGAGCAATCATTAAGGGGTATTTGTTCCACAGGAAAGTATTCCACCTAGACCTGCTGGGGCGGAAAACCTAAATAATGATTTTCAGAAGGGTAGCCTCTTGCAGCAAGATCTACCGGGATCTTCCACAGATCTGGAGCATGGTGCTGTCAGTATGCTAGTGACACACAGCTCTGTATCTCCATTCCATCTGAATCAAGAGAGGCTTTGAAGGTGTTTGCCCAGAAGTAGTAATGGGCTGGATGGGGGCCAATCTGAAAGGAATTCAGGTCCAAGATCAAGAGGTCAAAATGGCCTCTTGCTGCCATTGCACAGTTCCCTCTCACCTTGAATATCTGGGTGTGTCACCATGAGGAGCAGTGCCCATTGCAGAGTGGTAGCAGTTGTCTCTGTTCCAGCAATAAAGAGGTCAAAAATACACTGAGCCAGGTTGTCCTCATTGTAGGTAGAGTAGGGGTCATCCTTGTTCTGTTGTAAGCAATAGCGGAGGTTAGATTCAGTTCACTCACAGGCCCCAGTCTGCTAAACTAAGACCAGTGGATCTTACACCAGTATAAGCCCTGGAAAATGGGCCTTCCATATAATATACAAGTATTAATAAAAATTGCAGGCAGCGAAGTGCCTCTTTAAATGAGGTGGTGCCTTTCCTGAGATTATACCTGCTGCGACACAGATGTGCTAAATCAGAAAAGTATACTTTTTGCTTCAAAACTATTGTTTTTTTACATTTATGTACGTAAATTTTATTGATTAATCAACATAAGTGCATACAGTTAATCGACTAAGACTTACCTCCATCAGGAACTGAGGAAGTTCCAGCTGTCTAGTGAGCAGAGGTCAAACAGTGACTGCCACAAGGAAGACCAAGGATGAGTAGAGGAATTACCACCTGAGTAATCTGATTCCTGCCACTATCGGAACACCATGCTATTTCTCTTCTTGATACTAGGCCTTAATGTGAGGGTGTTTCCAGGTGACCTGCTCCTTGAGCATTCATCCTGATTTGTTTGTGAGGAGGTTAGATGCTGTTGCATCGAAGCAATTGTTACCCCGCACTTCCAAGTGCAATTCCCTGTCACTTTCTGTATCTTGGGGGGGGGGGAGTAGATCATTGTTCAAAACCTCCAACAATCCTCTGTAATCGTGCACCCTAAATTTGCTTGTTTGCGATTGAATCCCATCCAAAAAACCAACAATGACAGTCTGGAAGGAAAACCCCATTCTTATTGTGAGAATCTAGTCCAACCCCCTGCAATGCAAGAATCTCACCAAGATCATTCATGGCAGGTGGCCTTCCAGTCTCTGCACATAGGTAAGCTATGGAACTCCCTCTCATGGGAGAGAGCAATTGCCATCAACCTAGATGGCTTTAGTAGCGTTTTACCTTTTTGCAATCCTACTGGGAAATGATATATAATGAATTGAAGAAAATGTTGAAAATAACTTTTTTTAAAAAAACAAAAAAACCAGAAGCCTTTTTGTTAGGTATTTTAGGTCAAGACATACCAAAGGAAATGAGGACTTTATTTATGTGTGCAACTACAGCAGCAAGAATGTTGATTGCACAAAATTGGAAGACTGGAAAAATACCAACTAAAGAACAATGGCAAGAGAAGTTGATGAACTATGCAGAGCTGGCAAAAATGACAGATAGACTAAGAGAAAAAGACTTTGAAAAAGATTGGGAACCACTCATATTATATGTGCAGAAACAAAGAAGGTCAATAGACTTGATGGCAGGATTTAAATAAACATTCACATTATTAGCATTAGAAAATGTTTTGAAAAATAGTGAAAGATGATGGTGTATTTACTGTTATTTTTACGTCTTTAGGCTTGAAGTTATGTTATTAATAACTTTTTCTGTTAAGAGATATCAAAATGGGTGAAAATAGAAACAAACCAGAAGCGGACGTTGGGGGAAGCCTTGGAGGGGAGGGAGGGAGGAATATATTGTAAATGTTAAGAATTTGAGGTGTATGTAATGAATAAAAAATAAAAATGAATAAAACAACAACAACAACAAAAACCTAGATGGCTTTTAAAGAGCGCTATGAACAGCTACTAACCAACGCTTCTGAATCACAGTTGCTGGAAACCGCAGGAGGGGAGAGTTTCTCTTGTGGTCAGATCCTGCTTGCTAGTTTCCACAGGCATCCTGTTGGCCACTGTGAAAGCAGGATGTTGGACTAGACGGGCCACTGGCCTGATCCAGCAGCTCTTATTATGTTCCTATACCAGACTTCCTCAACCTCGGCCCTCCAGGTGTTTTGGGCCTGCAACTCCCATGATAATAAAATAATAATAATAATAAATTATTTATATCCCGCCCTCCCCAGCCGAAGCCGGGCTCAGAGCGGCTATCAACAGTAAAAGTAACACAGTTTACATAAAATGACTAATGAGGGCAGGGGGGATTCCCAGCGGTCCCGCAGATGTTATTGTTCGATCGTAACAGAGAATGCAACGATTCCTTGAAGAAGAAGCATTCGCCCACAAAGCAGTTCCTTACCCTCTCTATATGAGATAGATAGAAATCAATGAAGTCCATGGGCTCATGCACAGTCTGGTCTTCCTTGTGCCTCGCTATCTCGTTCTTCGCAAATGAAACGACCATCTCAATGGAGGACAATGCGGTTTTGTGAGGCCCCGGGAGAAATTTCATGACAAATGGGAGAATTTCGTAGAGCTACAAGGAAAGAAAAGGCACATCCTATCAGCAACACAACCCACAAGTCAACTCCAACTTCATGCTTATATCTGAAGGAGCGTCTCCACCCCCATCGTTCTGCCCGGACACTGAGGTCCAGCGCCAAGGGCCTTCTGGCGGTTCCCTCATTGCGAGAAGCAAAGCTACAGGGAACCAGGCAGAGGGCCTTCTCGGTAGTGGTGCCTTCCCTGTGGAACACCCTCCCACCAGATGTCAAAGAGAACAACAACTACCAGACTTTTAGAAGACATCTGAAGGCAGCCCTGTTTAGGGAAGCTTTTAATGTTTGATGTACTACAGTATTTTAATATTTTTTGAAAGCCACCCAGAGTGGCTGGGGACACCCAGCCAGATGGGCGGGGTATAAATAAATTATTATTATTATTATTATTATTATTATTATTATTATTATTATTATGCTTTGGCTTGTTCTTGAGGGCTAGAAATTTCACCCTGAGTGTCTGAAAGGTGAGATGGAGGAGAAATTCAGTATTGTTCACATTTATAAGGTTACAGGGGTAACCCATGTGGTGTTGCCCAGATGATTTGGACTGCAGCTCCCATCATTCCTGATCATTGGCCATGCTGCCTGGGGCCGATGGGAATGGTAGTCCACAGCATCTGGAGTTGACATTGCTGGCTATCCCAGTTTGAACTGATGTCTACTGTAGGCAGCCACAGCTCACGGGCCTCCCATCTCATGCTCTCCTCCACCCGCCCACCACCAAGCCTAAGCTTCAACCTACTCACGCCATGAAAGAAGCTGCCTCCAAACTGTAAGCTAATCCGAATGGCTTCTATCAGCCTCAGGAATTCTTTATCTTCAACAGAAAATCGGTATCCAAAGGACATGGCGCATATCACGTTGCAGACTGAATTGATGATGTGTAAGGATGGGTCAAATGGCTGCCCTGCAGATGAAATCCTAATGAGATCCAATGCTCATATGTATATATATACACACACATACATACATACACACATACACAAACACACTTATTATTCTTTTGCTATGCAAAAGGAGAAATCGTGATTAGTTAACAGCTTTTCAAAATCAGTCTTTCTTGCTTCTTTCTTGTGGCAAATCCACACCGTGATCAGCTCCTGCCCGGAAATCAATATTCCCATTGTGGAAGGACATGTGGATCCAGAATTAGCCTCCACTGTCACTTACGGACTCATTGTTAAAACCGTGTTTATGGAAGACAATCTTACTCAGCGATGAGTGATCGCCAAAGAAGAAAGAAACCATTAAGAAAGTTCCTTAGTTTAAAAAACAGTTTAACACACTTTGCCTACTTACTAAAATCAGGATGAGACAATTGCACAATTCACAGACAATGTAATGGTCTCAAACAACAGCAAGTCCTGTCACCTCTGCAATCCATCATCTCCCATGATTTTTTTTTTTACACCAGCAGGATGCAAACTAGGCACTAACTCTTTGCACTGCGGCTGCTAAATATTTGTATTCCCAAGCAATCCCTACCCAGTTTACAGGATGCCAGTGGACTCTTTTCTCTCAGCTTCCAAAACTGAACCACTCTTCTGCTGTGAGTCCCAGGAAGTTGCCCCAACCTGCAGATTGTCTCAGGCAGAGGTGGATAACAAACCAACCTGAGTTAGCCTCATTTTCTTCTATCACATACCCTTTGCACGTGCAAAGATCTCCACAAGCTCAATGGCCGCCTCTTCTATTTGGTGCTCCATGCCTTTCTTCCCCAGCCCCAGCTTCCGCATAGTAACCACGCTGAACCGTCTCTGCTGCTTCCAGGTGTGACCGTTTGAAAGTACAATACCTAAAACCATCACAGACCAGTGAGAAATTATTGCTTACAAAATTCATATAAAAGCTATTACATCAGCAGCCTAGAAAACACCAGTGCAGTCCATGCCTAGGCATTAAAGAACCTAAGAACAGAAGACTGGTGCAGAATCAATTTTTTCGTTGTGGAGTGTTATATCTCTGATATGGGACACCAGTGAATGTTTCAGAAAATGCATATAAGAAACAAGACCTTCATCATCACTCCCTCTATTACGAAACTCAAGCACTGAGTACCAACAGGATTGGAGCCAAAATGAGGCTAACAGCAGGGAGGTATCAGCATGCCCAGTGGGGTCCTAAGCTTGGCAGAATACCTGGGGCCATCAAGAATCAGAGAAAATTAGCGCATGCGAAAACTACTGTTAAAAGAATTCTTTACATTAATTTTACTGGTTACAATGCTAGTACTTCTAGCTTCTTTTTTACACTGCAGTACCAGTTCCATTATGGAACTGCTGCTCTTTAATTGATATGTACAGACTGGGAGTGAGTCACTGCCCCAACACTTTGCAGGTACAAACAACATTGAAAGAAGAGAAGAAGAGTTTGGATTTGACATCCCGCTTTATCAGTACCCCAAGGAGTCTCAAAGCGGCTAACATTCTCCTTTCCCTTCCTCCCCCACAACAAACACTCTGTGAGGTGAGTGGGGCTGAGAGACTTCAAAGAAGTGTGACTGGCCCAAGGTCACCCAGCAGCTGCATGTGGAGGAGCGGGGAAGCGAACCCAGTTCACCAGATTACGAGTCCACTATTCTTAACCGCTACACCAGCGCAAACCATCATGAATTCATAGGCCCAAGCTGCTCCCTTTCCCATCAGTGCATGTCCTGTTACTTCCTAATGAAATCCTGTAACTTTCCATTCCGCAAATGTTCCGGGTGGAGGGTTGTCCAGCTTTCGTTGGATAATGCAGTAACACTGGGAAAGCAGAACAACTAATAAAGTGGTGTGGATTGTCCAGTATAAATCCACCACTACTCTTGCATCAATGACATGTTGCAGAAGAAGACGCCCATGGGGAAAAGGTACATCCCATATGGAAGGGTCCTTTGTTTCCTTCACTGGATAAAAGGCTAATAAAACCTCCTACTCAAACCAACAACTTACCCCTATTTTTCCCTGCACTTTTCACGAACGGAGTTTCTGGACGGTCAGCAAAATCATCCGAATGGTTGATTAGGCCTTCCTTGACTGGTTTGTAGCCGGACAGTATGACTGCAGGTATAGGCCCCATCCATACCATGCAAATGTTCCCATATTGCTTTGCCAACTGCCATTCAGATAAAAAAAGAGAGAGAAGAGATTAGTTATATTCAGGATATTTTGGAAGCGTCAAGTACTGGCTCGTAGGGGCATTTTGATTTGAATCATCCCTCAGGAAACATTGGAGCCGTAAGGTGTGTGAGAGAGATGAATGCTGCAGCCCAGGGAAGTCTTAGAACTTATAATGTAAGGCCACCCAGCTGGATGTTACTGGGAATGGACAGAATGATCTACTATGCCGGCTGTAGGTTGTGTTTCTTTTGAATCTTTTGTGGTTTCAGTTTGGCAGTGTAAGCCGTCTGGGCTGGGCAAGTGTCACTCGCAATTCAGGGCTCTAGTCAGTCAGCCAGGACCACTATCAGGGTGCTTCATAACATTCCACCTCCTAACTGGTTTTCCACCTCCTCCCGCCAGCAGGCTGTGACCCCAAAAAACTTCACAGCCCTCAATGTGACATTTTGGAGTGTGTCCTCCACACAGCCTAATGCATTTTCTAAAGGGTTTTTTGTGCACTTCTGCAAACCCAAGGATTTTCTTGACCCGCAGAACCACTGTCCGGTTCATGGGTGGTGCCATTTTTTGATATCTAAGAAGCCATATTTTGGGGGGGGGGTGCTGCAGGGTTAGCTGAAGCTTTTGAAGCTTTATTTATTTATTTATTTATTTATTTATACCCCGCCCATCTGGCTGAGTTTCCCCAGTCACTCTGGGCAGCTTCCAACCGAATATTAAAAACAATACAGCATCAGACATTAAAAACTTCCCTAAACAGGGCCGCCTTCAGTTGTCTTTTAAAAAGTAAAATAGTTGTTTATTGCCTTGACATCTGGTGGGAGGGTGTTCCACAGGGTGGGTGCCACTACCGAGAAGGCCCTCTGCCTGGTTCCCTGTAACCTCACTTCTCACAGTGAGGGAACCACCAGAAGGCCCTCGGCGCTGGACCTCAGTGTCCAGGCTGGATGATGGGGGTGGAGACGCTCCTTCAGGGATACAGGGCTGTTTAGGGCTTTAAAGGTCAGCACCAACACTTTGAAATGCGCTCGGAAACGTACTGGGTGCCAATGAAGATCTTTCAGGACCGGTGTTATATGGTGTCGGCGGCCACTGCCAGTCACCAGTCTAACAGCTGTCTCACGTAAAGCACATTGTGGCTGTCACTCCTTGAGGACAGAACACTATAGATCTCTGCCTTGAGACAGTAGCTTTCTAAGAAGGTGACATATCAAATTAAGATGATAAAAGGTATTTCTGCAGTTAGCACATGGCCTTAAATAACTTTTTTGTACCTGCTCAGACAGGCTTCCCTTCAACCACAAGAATCTCACCTACTCCCAAAGAGTCAGATCTCTCTCTCAAAGGCAAAAGGTTGGTGATCTGATATTTGTTCCACTGAGGTCTCTTTATTTGTTTCCACATCCATCGATGGGTAGAATATCACAAACTTTTATATGAGATAATGAATATGGCCATTCACCCAGTTATTTCACAATTGGTTAATTTTTATTTAAAAAAGAAAGATAATTTTCGTTGGCAATGTGACCAAGCAGAAGAGAATTCTTGACTAATTGGCTGGAATTACTGGGGAAAACCCTGAAAAACTAATTGGATTGAGAACTGCGTAACTAAATTTCTGATTAACCTTTAATATGATCAGTAGTTTTGTTGGAGAGAATACCAAAAATATATTGTTTCAAGGATTTCTTCTGCACATAAATTCTTAAAAGACCCATAGATCAAGCGTTCTCAGATATGGTCCATGGCCACCAAGAGTCCACAAGCTGAATTAATATGCTCCACAGCATGTCTGTGGATTTGAATATTCATTTTGATTTCTTATTGTATTTGTATTCCTTCTTTTATTTCTTACACTGTGCATTTTATTGCATTACATTTTTTCTCTTATGGAATTAAAATTGTAATACATTAAAATTCAATATGTAAGAAATGAAAGAAGCAACAGCAACAAAAACAATTTAAACAATGCAGCACATTGCAATTGCCACAGCAGGCAGAAAAATCTGCCAAGACGCTCAAGCCCTAGATTTCACAGGTGAATCATTATCCACAGTTCTCAAATAATTTGCAATGCCTTTTCGCTCTTCCTGTTTTTCAGCTGAAGAAGTATTTTGAAAGAAGTACCTTCATGAAAGTATCCAGAGAGAGCATGACCCCAAACCGCCACATGCCTCCGATGATGGGAAGTCGAAGGGGTCCAGGAGGGTAGCGCTTGCGGGACCAGGGCAGTTTCATCAAGCGCAGAATCTTACGCAGAACCAAAGTAATCAGAGATTCCGATGCTCGCACCATGGTCCAGTCTTCCTTTATTCCAGGCAGAGCCGGGTGAGAGGAATCCCCTTTTTCTGAGGGCATTTTGCATTCATCAGAGACATCGCCACCTCTCTCATTTTCCTGGCCGGCACCTATTTATGTACTCCACTTTTGAAAGACAAACTGGACTCATCTGACTCTCTAACTAACTAGCATTTATTATAATTATCTATTTATAGCACACCTTCATGACTGTATCTCTTATCAAGATGGCTAATTGTTTTATCCCCATTATATTATAGTCTGGGTTTCCATTCCAGTGAATCAAAATGTTTCTGTCCTGTGACAGCCTTTGGGTCTTGGTTTTGTTTTCTAGTGATTCTCGCTAGCCTCCTTTCCTCTACTGTTCTGTTACGGATTCTGTTACAGCAATAGTTATTTTTATAGTATTTGTTCATTTTATACGAATTTTGTTTTCGCTTCTCTTCTTGTAAACAGAAAACTGGGATATCAGGGTTGTATTTAACTAACTCTTAAGTGGGTTGAGCTGCTTGTCCCATATTAAACTAGGTCTTGCATTTTTTGTTATTATTATTATTGTTTCTGTGACAATTATTATTATTGTTTCTCCTGTCCACTTCCCTGTCTCCAATAGCTCTATGGCTCAGGCAAGTTTATCCCAGCATAAACATGCTGTCACAAAGATGAGCAAATTATCCATTTCATTTTCTCATTTTTCCATTCTTCAGTTCAGTCCCCCAAATTTCTGCCTCTGTTCTTTCTTGAAAAAATTAAATTCTCATAATAATATAATACTAATAATTTATTATTTATACCCCGTCCATTCACCAGCACTTTCCTGCAAATTTCTCCCAATATACCACACCTTTGTAATTTTGCATGCAATTTTGCACACGCTGTTAGTTAGTTAGTTAGTTAGTTACTTTGACTAACATATGCATGCTTATGCCTGCATCACCCTAGCATATGCATCTTTCGGAAACATCCTCATCCCTTATCGCAACATATATATCGTTTGACATGTATCCAGCTTTGCCATTTGATTAACCAAGGAAAGGGACCCTATGAATTTCCTGTTTTGGATCACATGCAGCTTTTGCTGATTTTGGAATTGCTGGTATATATCCAAACACTGAGCTACGACTCAAGTATTTGCCTGAGTTTTCTTCCAACTCTGAGCCACCTACAGTTTAGCTGCAAGTAACAGACTAACGATATTATCTTTATAGCTAAACTGTCCTACCTGTTTCCATCCACTGTTGAGAAATACGAAACAGGGGTTCAGCAGCATGTCGTGATCCTTTAAGCGCTGTGTTGTTATTTCATTTTGCCTGCTAACTTCCTAATTCCAAAACTTTTTAATGGGGCCATAAGAGCCCTGCTGGCAGGACCATACCTAGGGGTTGGCCAGGTGGGCATTTGGGCGCTCACTCCAGCTTGCTTGTCTCATGCACAACTAAACATGGTAGGTACTTAGGAAGTTGAGGCCACCCTCCCCTTCATAGCTGGCTGATTGATGCTCCAGGATAGCCAATAGTGGAGCAGCAGCCTAATGAGTGTGTTTTGTTTTGTTTTGTTTTGTTTTGTTTTGTTTTGTTTGTAAGATGAAACACGTGGCCAGGCATTTGGGGAAGGGAGCTTTCTTTGTTTTGGTCCACTGCCTTCTATTTTTTTACTTACTTAATTAATTAATTAATTAATATACAGTGGTACCTCGTGTTACATACGCTTCAGGTTACAGACTCCGCTAACCCAGAAATAGTGCTTCAGGTTAAGAACGTTGCTTCAGGATGAGAACAGAAATTGTGTTCCGGCGGTGCAGTGGCAGCAGGAGGCCCCATTAGCTAAAGTGGTGCTTCAGGTTAAGAACTGTTTCAGCTTAAGAACAGACCTCTGGAACGAATTAAGTACTTAACCCGAGGTACCACTGTACCACGCTATACCCGGAGGTCTAAGAGCGGTTCATAGAACAAAATCAACGTATAAAACCACAAAACCAATAAACCTGCCCCCCAAAAATAAAACCACATTTTAAAAGGACATAGGATGTCAATCAAATCAACCAAAGGCCTGGTTAAAAAGGAATGTTTTTGCTTGGCGCCTAAAGGTGTATAATGAATAATAATAATAATAATAATAATAATAATAATAATAATAATAATAAATCTTATTTATATCCCGCCCTCCCCAGCCGAAGCCGGGCTCAGGGCGGCTAACAACAATAAAACAGTACAAAAGTACAGCACAAACAACACTCTAAAATCATTCATTATAAAATTAATTCAAATCAAGCCACTGGCAACCATTGGGCCAGAGCTCCGTGAAGATTGCCAAGGGAGGGAGTCAGGCTGCGCCCTGACCAAAGGCCTGGTGGAACAGCTCTGTCTTGCAGGCCCTGAGGAAAGATGTCAAGTCCCGCACCAGGGGAACTTCTATTATTAGCATTTTGTCCCAGAAGCAGCAGCTCTGGTGCCTGTGAATACGAGGTGTCCTCTATTAATCCTGCCAATTAATAGTTTTTGGAAAGATGCTCTTCCCCGCCCCCCTCCCCTTGTCACACACAGAACTAAATGCATATTTTATGATGACACATGCCACCTACAATTGTTAGAATTGGTTGTGTTTTTTAAAAAAATAAAATTATTTCCCCCCCCCAGCACTTCTTATATCCCTCTATTGCAGACCATCCTTGTTACCCCTTATATTACAAATGCAGGGGGAGGAAGCAGAGACTGGCAGAATTGCCAGGACTTTGTGACTTTCTTCTAGGCAAAGGCTGAAACTGCAAATGGTGACCTGCTCAGGGAAGCCATTCTAGTCTGTTTAAAGAGGCAGGACTGGACTGGCCCAAGAATCCGGGGATTATATCTCTAGGAGAAGACTAGGAGGTCTCCAAACAAACTTGGATTCTTTGGGGGACTCCGTGACTGTTAAAGTGGTATAAGAGTGCTTTAAATGATGCTTTAATTAAGATTCCTGCGTTGCAGGGGGTTGGACTAGATGACCCCCAGGGTCCCTTCCAACTCTACAATTGTGTGATTCTATGAATGCTATAGATAACAAATGGCTTTTTTTAAAAAGCCTCAAATCTGTGACAAGAAAAGATGTAACCCTAGTTGTTGGATGAACTTGTCTATGATGCATGTGTGTGTGTGTGTGTGTGTGTGTGTGTGTGTGTGTGTGTGTGTGTGTGAATAAATTATCATTAACAGCTATATGGAAAGGGATGTTGGAGGCAAAGCTCTGCTAATTTGTTGCTATCTCCAGCTCTTTCTTTCTTTGGCCCGGTTTCTACATTTACCATCATTCTGATAGGCAGAAATTCAGCAGGTGGGGAGGATGTGAGTCATTGCAATTAATGTGCATTGCTAGCTTAGTTCCATAAATTTCATTGGGTCTACTCAATCTGTATGACCAGCATTGGAATTGCTTTGGATTGCTTTGAAGTCATTTCATTCTGCACCAGTGAAAGTAATTTTTAGCCCTCCCCCCCCCATTTCACCACCACGCCTGGACTTCTCCCATATTTTGCCCGACCAAAGGTGGCAACCCTACTTGCATCAGATTGCCGGACAGGTTTTTTTAGCCTACTAAGAGGCTTCAAATGTCAAATGGAAGTGTGGGCTTATGTGGAAGTGTATTTCAAAATGCACCAACACTCTCTAACAAAGCAAGGTCAAATGCTAAGCTTATATGTAGAAAAATACACTTTTAAATCTGTATGCAAAGATGTGTCATGCAACAGCCACATTTTTCCATTTAAGAATAAATTGCTTGGCAGTGTATAGGTTCCTATTACATCCAGGTAGTCTCTGTAAACAATTGTTGCAAGCCTAGTCATTTGCAAATTAAGCCAGCAGTCCTTTCTGAAGGTAGCAATTAGCATATAACTAGGTCCCTGGGTAGTGACCGGAGCAGATTCTGAGGCCCCTTGAGTCAGTTTTAGATTCCTCCTGGAAGACGTCATGTTCTTAGAGTCATCATTAACATCATAAAACAACTTGGGTGTTCTGCTGAATAACAATTAGGTACAATTAGCATTGAATCCAGAGACACTGGCATAACATATAGGAATGACATACTTCCTTTTCAAACATCGTAATCAATGTGCAAGATCTTCTGCAGGAGGTGCTCCACTTTTCCAGGCCCATTGCGCAAGGACTGCGTAAGAAAATCATTTGAGCTGTACGTCTTGCTGATGCATTCTGTACCAGCTGCAGTTTCTGCCCCAAGGCCAAGGGCAGCCCCACAGAAAGCACATTGCAGTAATCTAGTCTCAAGTTTACAAAAAGGACTACAAAGTGGCCACGTTATCCCAATCCAATTAGTGAAGGTTCAAACATATTGTTTCACGGTGCCTTCCTTTCCAAGCCACCCCCAAACACTGCGGCCACCACCTCCTCCCCCTCAGGGCTGGAAGGGGGGTCACTTTAGGTGTGCCTTGGGCGCTTGAGCGAACCAGCTGCTTCTGAATGAGGCTCGGGTGTCTTCATGAGAGTGCACTGAGGGTCAGGGAGACAAAGACCCCTGCTCCTGAAGAAACAGAAAGGATGCCCCACGTAGGATGGAATAATAATAATATTAATAATTTTATTATTTCTATCCTGCCCATCTGGCTGGGTTGCAATGGGACAGGTGTGCCTCTTCAGAGTTTGTGGTCCAGGGGGATGGGTGCTTGAGCTCTAGGCTCCTGCTTTAAGACACTGGGTGCTTGTGATGCCATTGAATGCAATGAGGTGTGGTGGTTGCCTGAAGATTTGTTCTGCAGGAGGAGGAGGAGGCGCTTTCCCCGCGTTCTTGCTTAAAGGCTGGGTTCGGAGGCTGGAACAGCGTCTACGGCCATACTACCCTGAACATGCCCAATCTCATCTGATCTCGGAAGCTAAGCAGGGTCAGGCCTGGTTAGTACTTGGATGGGAGACCGCCTGGGAATACCGGGTGCCGTAGGCTTTTGCCTCCTTTTGCCGCTCAGCGGCCCCGCTTTCAACTCTGCCCCTCCACTTGCCGCCCATCTCATGCCAGGCGCTGCTGCCCGCTCTTTCCATCTTTCCTTTCCTTTGCTTTCCTTCTGACCTGCCCCTTTCAAACCTGCTTGCACGTGGAAAGCACCCAGGGCCCAGAATCAGCTACTACGCCGACAATTGCTAGGCCAAAGGCCGACCGCCGACAAATGTGCTTTCACCGCTGGAGAGCGCCAGCTGCTGGACAGCAAGTGCTCCACAGGAGAGCTGCAAGTGGAATGCATCTGCAGGCTGTTCAGCTGAATTGCATTCAAAGACAGCCACGAATGGACAGGAACTACGCAAGGCGAAAGCTGCGTGGGGAAAGCATCCAGGGCCTCGGGGGAGGCGCTTTCCCCGCGCTCTTGCTTAAAGGCTGGGTTCGGAGGCTGGAACAGCGTCTACGGCCATACTACCCTGAACACGCCCGATCTCGTCTGATCTCGGAAGCTAAGCAGGGTCAGGCCTGGTTAGTACTTGGATGGGAGACCGCCTGGGAATACCGGGTGCCGTAGGCTTTTGCCTCCTTTTGCCGCTCAGCGGCCCCGCTTTCAACTCTGCCCCTCCACTTGCCGCCCATCTCATGCCAGGCGCTGCTGCCCGCTCTTTCCATCTTTCCTTTCCTTTGCTTTCCTTCTGACCTGCCCCTTTCAAACCTGCTTGCACGTGGAAAGCACCCAGGGCCCAGAATCAGCTACTACGCCGACAATTGCTAGGGCAAAGGCCGACCGCCGACAAATGTGCTTTCACCGCTGGAGAGCGCCAGCTGCTGGACAGCAAGTGCTCCACAGGAGAGCTGCAAGTGGAATGCATCTGCAGGCTGTTCAGCTGAATTGCATTCAAAGACAGCCACGAATGGACAGGAACTACGCAAGGCGAAAGCTGCGTGGGGAAAGCATCCAGGGCCTCGAGGGCTTTGCCGCTTTGAACTCTGCTACTCCACTTGCCGCCCATTTCATGCCAGGCGTTGCTGTCTGCTCTTTCAATTTTTCTTCTAATTTGCTTTTTAAAGGTTAGAAAGGGAAGGAGGATTCCACATGCGGCTTTCACGTTGCATAGTTCCTGCCCATTTGTGGCTGTCTCTGAATACAATTTAACTGACCGTCCTGCGGACGCTTTCCACTTGCAGCTCTCCTGTGCTGCACTTCACCTCCAGCAGTTGCTGCCTCTGGATAGATTTCAGCTGAGCTGTGACTTTAAATGCTTGCAAGCCGCCCTGAGCAGAGCAGGGGGCGGGGGCAGGGCCTTGCAAAGGAAAAGCAGGTTCGAAAGGCGCAGGTCAGAAGGAAAGCAAATTAAAAGGAAGATCGGAAGAGCTGCTGGCGTGAAATGGGCGGCAAGCTGAGCGGCAAAAGGAGGCAAAAGCCTACAGCACCCGGTATTCCCAGGCGGTCTCCCATCCAGGTACTAACCAGGCCTGACCCTGCTTAGCTTCCGAGATCAGGCGTGTTCAGGGTAGTATGGCCGTAGACACTGTTCCAGCCTCCAAACCCAGCCTTTAAGCAAGAGTGCTGGGAGAGTCCCTCCTCCTCCTCTTGCAGAACAAATCTTTAGGCAACAGCCACAACTCACAGTATTCAACGGCAGTTAGCCCTTCGCTCTTTCATCACAAGCACACACTTGCACCTGCCTGCCCCTCGCAACATTCTCCCCAATGCAACCAACCTGCACCAGACTCACTGGCTCACCAGTGGCCACACCCCACACCACTCAACCTATCTCACATGCTTCTCCCACCACCACTCCAACATCAGCCCCGGTCTAATTTATAATGTAAAAATCTGAGGACAAATTGGAATGGATGGGTGAATGAAAAGACAGGGAGCATGTACCAGTGAAGCTACAGAATTCATATTCAGTCCTTTAAAATACTCAGAAGTCATTGAAAAAGATGCTCAAATATACCTTTCCCAAAAAGCCAGAAGCTTTTTTGCTGGGCTTGATGGGAGAGGAAACAGCAAAGGCAGATCAAAGACTATTTATGTACGCCACAACTGCGGCAAGAACTTTATTAGCCCAAAAGTGGAAGTTACAGGAATTACCGACGATGGAGGAGTGGCAGACAAAGATGATGGACTATGCGGAGCTGGCAAAACTGACCTGCTGAATCTGAAACCACAACGAACTAAAATTCCAAAGAGACTGGAGTAAATTCATTGACTATATAAATAATAACTGTAGAAGTTTGAAGACACTAGCAGGACTGAAATAAATCCTACGACGTGGACTTTATAAAATAAGATTAAACTGTGAGATATAGATTTGAAAAGGGAAAGCTTGTTGGCAGGATGGAGGGAAGTCATAAGCTCAGTAGAGCGGTAGGGAATGAGATTGGTAGGTGTATATTGGAAATTATTGTTTATTCTTTAAAGTGAAAGTTTAATAAAAATTATATTTAAAAAAATACTCAAGTCATGACTGAAAAATGCTTTTGTAAAAATACACTTTATTTTACAGGGCCACATGCTAAATTTTACACGTGTGCAATTTTTCACATTTGATGAGAAGCGTGTGCATTTTGTCCCTGGGTATCATGAGCCAGTCCTGCCAACCTAGCAGTTTGAAAGCACGTCAAAGTGCAAATAGATAAATAGGTACCGCTCCGGTGGGAAGGTAAACGGCATTTCTGTGCGCTGCTCTGGTTCGCCAGAAGTGGCTTAGTCATGCTGGCCACATGACCCGGAAGCTGTACACCGGCTCCCTCGGCCAATAAAGCGAGATGAGCGCCGCAACCCCAGAGTCGGTCACGACTGGACCTAATGGTCAGGGGTCCCTTTACCTTTTATCATGAACCAGAGTACATAAAATGTAATGCGACCATCTGCACTCAGGTGCAAATTGATTTCATTTTTCTCAGTGCTTTTACTCCTCAACAGGCTAATCTGAATGTGGGTGTTAGAACGATGGCATCTGTTCAGATCACTCATTGCCACTGTTCTCAGGTCCTTTCATCCAGTTCTGTCATTTATTTCTACCTGAATTCTCTCCCGAAACAATGCATGTATTACAGAATCACAGAATTATAGAGTTGGAAGGGACCATGAGGGTCATCTAGTCCAACTCCCTGCAATGAAGGAATCTTTTTGCCCAACATGGGGCTCAAACCTACGGCCCTGAGGTGAAGAATCTCTTGCTCTACAAACTGAGCAGATCAACCAGGCTATGGAGATGTAAAGTATAAAGCTTTGAAGTAGGAGCTGAAAAATCCCCAGTGAGCAATAAGCCACTCTAAACTCTCCAGCCTTGGTCTTCTGTGGGCTGTAGCCTAATGAGGAACAGCACAGAGCTTAAATGGACGGGGATGCAACACAGCAGCTATTACAGGTTCAGTGTTCACTTCCTTCACTCCCTCTGGCAGCCGGAAGGTAAATGCTCTCACGAGGCTGGTAAACAAAACAAAGAGTTCCACCTGTGCTATGTGCTTCCCCAAGCATGCACGGCTTCCTGCAGAAGTAATAAACAGGAGAAAATAAGTATCACATACCTGCATCACTCATTCTCTCAAGCGCCACATAATACTCCATAATTAAGGGTGCATGGTATACATTTGGATATGGTGCACAACCAAAGCATCTGAAGAACCTATGCAGAAGGGAAGGGAGATGGTCACATGTCCACACAATGAGATGGAAGTCAGGACCACAATACCTCAAGGACCGCCTTCCCCATATGAACCAACCCAGGACCTGCGACCATCATCTGAGACTCTTCTGAAAGAGGTCCAGAGGATGGCAATACAAGAATAAGCCTATTCTGTAGTGGCTCCCCACTAGTGGAATGCTCTCCCCAGGGAGGCTTGCCTGATGCCTTCCTTACATATCTTTAGGTGCCGCACAAAAATATTTCTCTATAACCAGGCCATTGGCTGATTAAACATTCTATGGCCTTTTAAACCGGGATGGGTGGGTGGGTATGGTTTTGTTTGCAATTATGTTGTGCATTTTTTGTTCTTATAATGTAAACCTTACCAACAAAGGTCCGTATAGCTAAAGCCATGGTTTTCCCAGTACTGATGTATGGAAGTGAGAGCTGGACCATCAAGAAAGCTGATCGCCGAAGAATTGATGCTTTTGAATTATGGTGCTGGAGGAGACTCTTGAGAGTCCCATGGACTGCAAGAAGATCAATCGTATCCATTCTTAAGGAGATCAGCCCTGAGTGCTCACTGGAAGGACACAGCCTGAAGCTGAGGCTCCAAGACTTTGGCCACCTCATGAGAAGAGAAGACTCCCTGGGAAAGACCCTGATATTGGGAAAGATGGAGGGCAGAAGGAGAAGGGGATGACAGAGGACGAGATGGTTGGACGGTGTTCTCGAAGCTACAAACATGAGTCTGACCAAACTGCGGGAGGCAGTGGAAGACAGGAGTGCCTGGCGTGCTCTGGTCCATGGGGTCACGAAGAGTCGGACACAACTAAATGACTAAACAACAACAAATGTAAACCTCTCTGTGATCCTCAGATGAAGGGTGGTAAATAATGAGAAGAAGAAGAAAAAGAAGAAGAAGAAGAAGAAGAAGAAGAAGAAGAAGAAGAAGAAGAAGAAGAAGAAGAAGAAGAAGAAGAAGAGGAGGTGTGCATATGGTTGACACTCAAGCTGCAATCCTGCACCTCTTTTTTGTGAGTAAGCCTAATTGATGTGGAAAGGGATAGCCTAATTTCTGTTGCCTACACTCTGGTATCCTCTAGGTTAGATTACTGAAACGCATTATACCTGGTGCTGCCTTTGGAGATAGTTCGGAAACTCTGATACAGCTGATACAGAATTCAGAGGCCAGGTAGCTCACCGCGGCAAGACAATTTGAAGATATAGCACTAATCCTGGCCTGACTGCGCTGGCTACCAATTCATTTCTGGACCGAAGTCAAATTGCTGGTTTTGACCTAGAAAGCTGTACCACTAATACAGTGGTACCTCGGGTTACATACGCTTCAGGTTACAGACTCCACTAACCCAGAAATAGTACCTCGGCTTAAGAACTTTGCTTCAGAATGAGAACAGAAATCGTGCGGCGGTGGCACAGCAACAGCGGGAAGCCCCATTAGCTAAAGTGGTGCTTCAGGTTAAGAACAGTTTCAGGTTAAGAACAGACTTCCAGAATGAATTAAGTTCTTAACCTGAGGTACCACTGTACCTCAAAAACTTCCTCTCCCCATATGAACTGACCTGAACCCTGGGATAGTCATCTGAAGCTCTATTCCATGTTTCCCCCTCCATGGGAGGTCCACAAGAATGGGCCTTTTCGGTGGTGACTCCCCACCTGTGGGATTCGCTCCTCAGGGAGGCTCACCTGACACCACCATTACATATCTTCAGATGCCAGGCAAAAAGATGTATTTTCTGCTAGGTCTCTAGCTTTTATTTCCCACCACGTTGGGGAAGCCTGTACTTAGAAGAGTGTTGCCAAGACTCCTCTGTCGAAATTGCTTGGCACGTAGTGTTGCCTGAACAAAGTTAAAAGGCTTGCATTTGATTGCGTCTTGGTTCCTTACTGGTCCTCTGCTAGCAGGCCCAAAAATTTAAAGGGTTACTTTCAAAAGCCTGTTATGGCTTCTCTGCATTTTCTCAGCTCCTCGTTCAAGATTTTGTCCTCAAAACAATCACTGCTGTTCAATATCACAGGTCAAGTTTGCAGTTGTGCTTTCTAAAAGTCTGTGCATTTACCTGTTCCAAATGGGAGGAATTCATCTCTCACTATGAATTTCCCATCCTTATCTAGGAAGTGGTTAGGGTTGAACTGGCGAGGAGTCTCCCAAAGCTTGGGATCAAGATTAATAGAGCACAGATCAGGAATCACCAGAGTATTCTGCAAATAAGAGAAAAGAGGGTTTAGCTATACTTCTTAATATCTTGGTCAGACAGGTATAGGTGGAGAACTCCTACATCAGGCTTCCTCAATCTTGGCCCTCCAACTCCCATGATCCCTAGCTAGCAGGACCAGTAGTCAGGGATGATGGGAATTGTAGTCTCAAAACATCTGGAGGGCTGAGGTTGAGGAAGCCTGTCCTACACCCAGGCCAGCAAATAGCCTATTAGGGCAAATGCTAGGACCTCTGGAGCAGTGTCATAGCATGGGTTGCCAGTGCCCGGGACCACGCAAAGGCAGTGGGTGGGAGGGCTCATTCAACTGCCTAACGGCATCCGTATCACCCAGGAGATCACAGCCACAGAAATAAGAAAAGAAGAGGCGCTCTGTTGTCTGGAGAGGTCACTTCCTGGTTCGCTATTTTCAATAGAGTCCAGCAATGAAAGCGCATGGTTGCATTGAAGCAGCACTAAGTGTTGACATTTTGCACCCCTAACAATTCTGAGCTGAGCCCAGGACAACAGTCCCTGTGGCCTGCTCCCACACTATGACACTGTTCCGGAAGACCCACCATAACCAACGACACAAGGCTTCCAGGTCCCCTTTAATTTATTTTGGCCAGGCACAGAAAGGAGCGCTGAGCTCAAGCAACTGGATTTGCCATTGCAGGGTTGTTTTAACTTCCTCACAGTGCAGTCAGTGTTGTGGGAAATGACAGCCACCTGCCTCACAGCCGGATTCACCAGTGTGGCTTCCATTAAAATTTTAAATTTAATTAAAATGATTTCCCCTCCACAATGAAATGTACATGTTCTAACACACACATATATATAGAAGTTCTGCGATAATGTGGTTAGAGGGATTGAAAGAATTAAATAATAATATAATAAAATATTAAATAAGAACATTATTATTAATTGCCCTGTGGAACATCCTCCCATCAGATGTCAAGGAGATAAACAAGCATTTGACATTTAGAAGGCATCTGAAGACAGCCCTGTTTAGGGAAGTTTTTAATGTGCTATGTTTTATGGTGTTCTTAATTTTTTCTTGGGAGCTGCCCGGAGAGGCTGGGGCTACTCAATCAGATGGGCATAATAATAATAAAATTATTATTATTAATTACCAGGTATTCACTTCCAATGGACGCCTCTATTTGGCTGTGTTAAAGATCAGGATAGATAAATGGCCACAAATTTATTGACAGCTACCTGTATAACAATTTGTTGCAACAAGGACCCTGAGGGTGGATGATCAAAACCTTTGAAATAGCAAATACGATAAAACTGACAGGTTTCTTCAGAGTAAGAGAAGGAAGCCAACTTCATAATTGTTCCACAGAACAAAGAAATATATTCTTAATGTTGCAATAAAAGCCAAATCAATATTTATACTCCTAGGAATGCTGTAAGTCAAGCAAATTATTATTATTATTATTATTATTATTATTATTATTATTATTATTATTATTATTATTCCCCAGCCACTCTGGGCGGCTCTCAACAGAGGACTAAAAACAGAATAAAACTTCAAACATTAAAAACTTCCCTAAACAGGGCTGTCTTCAGATGTCTTGTAAAAGTCAGATTGACACCTGATGGGAGGGTGTTCCACAGGGTGGGTGCCACTACCAAGAAGGCCCTCTGCCTGGTTCCCTCACAGGGAGGGAACCGCCAGAAATCCCTCGGAGGTGGACCTCAGTGTCCGGGCTGAACGATGGGGGTGGAGACACTCCTTCAGGTATACTGGGCCGAGGCCATTTAGGGCTTTAAAGGTCAGCACCAACACTTTGAATTGTGCTCCGAAACATTCTGGGAGCCAAGGTAGGTCTTTAAGGATATATATATTCAACATTTTCCGTCTGCTCACAAAAGGGCTCTTGCACTAGTGAATGGGTGAGTTTCAATGCCACTCAACAGAGGAATCCAACGCAACAATTGCACTAGCTAAAACTTGTTGCCAAACAATCGTTCAACCTGGGAAAGAGGAGGGGGGTGGTAGAAGTCGCTCTGTACCTTTTCAATGAAGTTGCCAAGCACATTCATATCATCTACACAAACTCTGGGTGCCCCAAATAGTATGACGTTGCTGAAGCGCTGCGTCTCCTTAATCACAGCACTGGTATAGGGCAATCGCTTCCGATCCTCATAGCAGACCAATTTGGAGGGACTGAGAGCACTTCCTAGCTCCTTCTGGACTTGCTCTGAGGGCGGGGGGAAAGGTGTTTCAATTCATAGGTGGGCAGAGGGAAGGTTGTATTTGGGAAGCACTCTTCTCTCAAGGGTCACCAGAGTGCCAGCCACTAAACAGCTGTGAAAGAGAACCCCTTGGCCCCTCCATGGCCCCTTGGCCCTTTATTGCACATTGACGATGATTTGTTCTCACATTGCTATTGGGTCGGTCACACATGATCATGCTTTCTATTATGTCTGTGCCTGCAAATGTTTTGGGGTGGTCATGCTGCTTCATTTCCAATCAGTGCATATCCTCTAACTTCTTCCTGAAATCCCATCACTTTCTATGTGAAAGACATGATTTTCTGTCCTGCTTTTTCCCTTATTGGGGAAGCATCAGAGAACAAACTGAAGCAGAATCAATCAACCATGCTCTCAAATAATATATAGGGCCTCCCTCAATTACAACCCCAGAATTTTGTTTTAACATCTGGGCCTGCTTAATGTCATTTGGCAACCCAGCACAATATTGTCCACACCAACAGGGAACAGCTCTCCAGGGTTTCAGGGATAGCTCAGCTGGTACAGCATAAGACTCTTAATCTCAGGGTTGTGGGTTCAAGCCCCACACTGGGCACAAGATTCCTGCATTGCAGGGAGTTGGACTAGACCCTTGCGGTCCCTTCCAACTCTGCAATTCTGGTTCTAGACATTCCCAGCCCTAGCTAGAGATGCCAAGGACTGAACCTAGGACCTTTTGCATGCAAAGCAGAGGCTCTGCCACTGAGCTACAGCCTTCGCCCCTCCCAAGCTGTTCTGTACATAGAACAGAATAAGCATCCTTCACTAGCGCCATACAGCCCCTCTCACCTTGAATATTGGGATGGGCCACCATAAAAAGCAAAGCCCAGGAGAGAGTGGCAACTAGAGTGTCTGTGCCTCCAGCAAACAGGTCAAAGATAACCTGTACCAGGTTGTCTTCATCAAACGTAGTTGTGGAGTCAGTTTTCTCCTGTGGATTAGAAGCATGACATTTCAACCCAAGGTACTCAAAAGCTTGGCTGTCTCAGTTGCAACCACTGTGTTGCCTTTGCCCTGTGTGCAGTTCTTGAGACTAATTTTTACCTCCTTTGTTGGCTCCATGGAAGCTTTGCCTCACTTCCTAGCTTGCAAGAACACTTGGGGTTTTGTGATTTGGTGGCAGCAGCCAGGATGGTGAGGCTGCAACATGAAGCCCCCCTCCTGCCACTTAGGTGCACCAGTGGGAACACTAGATTCACTCTGTCGCTGGGCCTGTGTACCCACAACCTCACCTGTGTCCTGCCCCATCCAGGTAAACGGCAGCAATTTCGGTGTCAGATCCGCAGCCCTGCCCCACTGCGCCAGCCATTCCTGTGATCTGGGAGCCGGTTAAGGCAAGGATGGGAAACAAGGCCTAGGGACACCTTACCTTGTAGACAACTTAGTGGGGACCACATGCCAGTGGTGGGTGGGGCTGGAATAAAAATGAGTGTGGCCTGGCAAATGAATGGGTATGTTGATAATGGGACTGTGCAGCTGCAGACAGCAAACAAAAGAATTGCATGACTGTATGCGCCACCTGCGTCAAAAATACCTCTGCACCCAGAAAAGCAGCATATCAAGGGAGAAGCCAGACTAAGAATTTTCTCCCTGACAGGCTAGCTTTCTGCAGGTAGAGGATGTTGTTGTTGATGATGTTGTTGTTGTTGTTGTTGTTGTTGTTGTTGTTGTTGTTGTTGTTGTAAATCAACATAGTAAGCCATAATTGTAAACAAAACAAGTAACAGCCAGCGGAGAGAGTTCATATCCAGAACATCCAATCTTCAGAAACAATGCACAATTTAAATAATCCATTTATCACTAATACTGAACCGTCAGGGAGTGCTGCATCACTCCCAGTTGACTTCTATCCAAAATGGTACCATATTATTCAATATACTAAACAATGTGGACTGGAATGGATGCTGGTGCTGACACACAGGACCAATCCTTGCTTTTCTGTAAACTGCTTAGAGATTTGTATTGTGTTAATTTGGTTTGGCCTATTTAAATGCTGCTTTACCACACCGCAATTGATATTTATCCGTGGAAGAGGCTTGTCGGAACAAAAAAGCCTACAATTATTTCCAGGAGGTGCGGATAACGGCTGCCTGTCAGATCTTGATAGGAATGCAGTTCCACAGAACTAGGGCAACCATGCTAAAAGCTCCGAGTTGCTATGGAGAGAGCCTCGGATCTCTTCGCAACCTTTAGGAAATACTCTCCCATAGACTGCAGTGACCTACTGGCTATATACAAGATAAGGCAGCCTCTCAAGTAACCTAATCCTGAACTGTATAGGGCTCTAATAGTTCAGTACTACATACCTGCCAACTTTTCTCCAATGAAAATAGGAACACTCTATTCATCATCATCATCATCATCATCATCATCCCCTGCCCATCTGACTGGATTATGCCAGCCAATCTGGGCAGCTTCCAACATATATAAATAAAATATTAAACACTAAAAATGTTCCCTATACAGGGCTGTCTTCAGATGTCTTCTAAAGGTTGTATAGTTACTTATCTCCTTAGCCGGGGGCGTTGCATAACTGCATACCTTCCAACATTTCTCTGATGAAACTAGGGACAGTTGGGAGTTGAGGCTTGGGTTGGAGAAGGAAGAGGGTGGAATACGCAGTGGGTTGGTTGAGTTGTATTGTGAGAGAGTGAGAGGAATTGTTAGGGAGTTAGACAGATAGTTGGGAATAATTCAGTTTGAAGTTGTAGTAACTAAGATTTAAGAAACTGACAAGAGAAAAATTAACCGAAACCATACGCTTATTCCTGCACTTAAAAATAAACTTGATTAGTTGTTTATGTTAACTACTGTCTGGACTCCGTGTGTCCCCGTGAGAAGCGGGGTGGTGGCAGCAAAGAAAGCAACCGCAGTTGTGGCACAGGATCAATAGACCGTGAAACGTCCGGGGGCCCTGTGTGATCGCCACAGAGACACAATTTCTTGTTGCAAAGCCACAGCTTCCCAGCCACTTGTGGGCGGCTTTTGTCTCAGTGGTTCATGAGCTGTACCAAATTCAGGCACTCCAGCAGAAACTTACCTTGTCTATCTGAGCCAAATAGAGGTGAGTGTAGTCCTTTTGCTCCTGGGAAACCCCACCTTTCTGGCAATTTTCTACCTCCTTCCTGATAAAAGAACGCATGAATTCACAAGAGGAGAAAACCTTTTTGTGAGGCCCGGGAATGTGCCGCATCAGTGAAGGGAAAGCGTTGTATAGCTGCAGGAAATGCAAAACAAAATGTGTGAGTGTTGCTTTGGCAATGTAATCACTGATCCCCCTGTTTGGGCTCTTGTAATTAAGGAAGAGACCTGGATTCAGGGAAGTCAAGGGACAGGCTTGGGAGCAGACAGAAAGCTCGGGAATGGCGGTTCAGGAGCAAGGCAAAAAGTTCAGAACTGGAAGATATTGCATATATCAGTATTTCCAGGGCTTTTTTTTCCAGCCATAACTCACCAGAACTCAGTTCTAGCACCTCTCAGGTTGGTTCCATTGCCATTCTAAGAGAACAAGGGAGGCATTCATGGTGAATTCTGGCACCTCTTTTTCTAGAAAAACAGTACTGAATATTGTGCCGTTTGAAGCGACTCGATATAAAAATTGACTCCTTTGGGAATGAAGCATTGTTCAGACTCATTAGATTGTTCAAAACTTTACTTGAAGCAGCACACGGAAATGCCATTTATCTTCCCGATGGAGCAGTACCTATTTATCTACTTGCACTTTGAAGTGGGCAGGAGCTGGGACCGAACAACAAGAGCTCACCCCGTCATGGGGATTTGAACCGCCGACCTTCTAATTGGCAAGCCCTAGGCTCTGTGGTTAAGACCACAGTGCCACCCGCGTCCCTACAGTGCCAATAAACGATACATCCAAATCATTCCATACAATATCTTGTGCAAGTCCAGCACAGGCTCAGCATCTTAGAAATAAAATGAACTTATAACCAGAGCTGACAAACATAGCTCTCTCTAACACACAGGCTCCATTAGCCTGCATTCCAGCTCCCTAGGCTATGCAACTCCTGAAGAGGCATCTTACTTTTACAGAGCCTGAGAACAAAGACTCAGCCACCACCCTTCCAAGAAGGCGAATTTGCAATTCAGTACCTCTCATGTGATCTAAAGTTAAAACACTATGTCAGAGCTACCAGAAAACAATAACAATAGTTAATTAGCAACCTATCTAGGCAGCTCAGAGAGCTCTTCTTGCTTAGGAGACTCCAGAGGGATTTTCCATTTCAGTGTCAATTAAACAACTGTACTTAACAGAAGGAAGCAATGGAGGCTATACAAGGAAGGAACACCTCTGTGGAGAGGGAATCTCACAGCTCAGGGGCTGCCACAGAGAATGCCCACCACCCCAAATGACTGATATAACTAGAGCTGGTAAAGAGGTCACTTGGGAGAACATAAGGGCATCAGAAGAGTCAGGTCAATGGCCCATCTAGTCCAGCAACCTGTTCTCAGTGTGTTCAACAGGATGCCTACAGGAAGCCTCAAAACTGGGACTGAGTAGCCACCTTATTTTTGTGGTTGTAACCTGTTTTAAGCTGTTTTTAAAGCTTTGGCCACCTCATGAGAAGAGAAGACTCCCTGGAAAAGACCCTGATGTTGGGAAAGACGGAGGGCACAAGGAGAAGGGGACAACAGAGGATGAGATGGTGGGACAGTGTTCTCGAAGCTACCAGCATGAGTTTGACCAAACTGCAGGAGGCAGTGGAAGACAGGAGTGCCTGGCGTGCTCTGGTCCAGGGGGTCACGAAGAGTCGGACATGACTAAATGACTAAACAACAACAACATTTCGTTTTAATGTTGTGACCTGCCCTGGGACCTTAGGATAAAGGGTGGGTAATTATCATTATCATCATCATACAGCAGCTCTTAGGGAAGAGCCATAGCTTAATGGCAGAATGCACCATTTGAATGCAGAATGCGGCAGGTCCCTTCTCCATCACTTCCACTGAAAAAGGACCACAGTGAGGAGGGATGAGGAAAACCTGGCCTGGCTCTGACTCAACACTGGACATGTTTGTGTGCAGATACAGCATTGCCCTCCTCAGAGCTGGGAGAGCGAGAAGGAACAGGGGATAATTCATTACTCACTATCTCTCCAGCGGTGCCCCTAAATTTTGTAACAGTGCTGATGTGTTCAGTCAGCTCATGTAAGGCCTTCTCTTCCACAGGAACAGGATGTCCAAATGCCAGAGAACAAATCACTTTGGAGACTGAATGCATGATGGGCAGCGAAGGGTCCAGAGGCCGTCCTGCAGACAAACAGCCAAGACAATCTCATCAGCATTCATTCCACTGGCCCAGGGCTTTGGAGCAGGGGTCGGCAAGGCTTACCGGGCATGGGCCAGATCACTGCCGCAGAGATCCTCCATGGGCCGGGCCGGCACAGCACAACACTGGTAATCATGTCTGCTCATGTCCACAGTGCCGGAAATCACCTCTGCGCATGCCCAGATGCCAGAAATCGCGCTTACGCAGAAGTGGTTTTTGGCATCTGTGCATGCTCAGAAGCGATTTCTGGTGCCGCAGACATGCGCAGATGCAGTTTCTGGTGTCTGGGCATGCGCAGAAGCGATTTCCAGAACTGCAGAAGAGAGACCCCGCGCCACACTGCGCCAGTTTAGCGCAATGCGCAAGGACTCACCGAGTGGGCGGCTCATGGACTGGTTAAATGGCCTCTGTGGGCCACTTCCGGCCCATGGGCCTTAGGTTGCCAACCCTTGCATTAGAGACGTTGGGAGAGAACCACAGATCTACCCCACTCTGAATGTTTCAGAGTATTGTGGCCTCAGAACCAGACATTTCAGGTGCCTCCAGTCGAGTCTGTCACTATTTTGCAAAAAGGATACAAGGGTTTACTGGAGATTCGGGTTTATGCGGTTAAAGTGAATTAAAATACTCTGTTGACCTATTTCAATAAACCCCACTTTTTATATTAAAAAAAGAAGAAAACAACTTTTTTACAATTAGAAAAATGCACTGAAAAGTGGGGGGTGGAAGTGTATAAACACCCCGCAGGCAAATCTGGATGAATGATCATTGTCACATAACTGCCCGGCAAAAAAATCAGAATGAACACTCATTAACAATTGGCCATATTTTTCTGATTGTAAGTTGTTTTTAATTGTTTATAATAGTTTTTTTAATGTTGCAACCCACCTTGGGATCTTAGGATGAGAATGGCAGGCCATAAATAAATACATAATTGGATGGAGAAGGAGGGGGGGAGGAGGAGGAGGAGGAGGAGGAGGAGGAGGAGGAGGAGGAGGAAGAAGAAGAAGAAGAAGAAGAAGAAGAAGAAGAAGAAGAAGAAGAAGAAGAAGAAGAAGAAGAACAACAACAACAACAACAACAACAACAACAACAACAACTGTATAGTTTGAAGGGAATGCAGGGATATTTTGCCCAACATGAGGCTCAGACCCACCACCCTGAGATTAAGAATCTCATGCTCTACCTTTTCTTTTTTTAAAAATATTAATCTTTATTGGTTTAAAATCAACACATACACACAAAGAACATTTAGGAAAAAAGCAAAGAAGAAAACAAAAATAAAAAAGACAAAGAAATAGCAAAATTATACAAAATTTCCTTTTTAAAGGTTAGAAAGGAAAGGAGGATTCCACATGCGGCTTTCACATTGCATAGTTCCTGTCCATTTGTGGCTGTCTCTGAATACAATTTAACTGACCGTCCTGCGGACGCTTTCCACTTGCAGCTCTCCTATGCTGCACTTCACCTCCAGCAGTTGCTGCCTCTGGATAGATTTCAGCTGAGCTGTGACTTTAAATGCTTGCAAGCCGCCCTGAGCAGAGCAGGGGGCGGGGGCAGGGCCTTGCAAAGGAAAAGCAGGTTCGAAAGGTGCAGGTCAGAAGGAAAGCAAATTAAAAGGAAGATCGGAAGAGCTGCTGGCGTGAAATGGGCGGCGGCAAAAGGAGGCAAAAGCCTACAGCACCCGGTATTCCCAGGCGGTCTCCCATCCAGGTACTAACCAGGCCTGACCCTGCTTAGCTTCCGAGATCAGACGAGATCGGGCGTGTTCAGGGTAGTATGGCCGTAGACGCTGTACCAGCCACCGAACCCAGCCTTTAAGCAAGAGTGCTGGGAGAGTCCCTCCTCCTCCTGCAGAACAAATCTTTAGGCAACAGCCACAACTCACAGCATTCAATGGCAGTTAGCCCTTCGCTCTTTCATCACAAGCACACACTTGCATTGAAAAAGTATACATCTTTTACAAACAAACAAGCAAAGATTTGTAACACTGCTTCACCAATACACAAAAATATTTCAACTTCCAACCTCCTTGATATGGGTCCTTGTTTCCTCAATTCCTTGCCTCTGATATTCCAACAAATTTGATCTGTACTAAATCTTGTTTGTATTCTTTTTACCTTATTTCCATTTGAGAGTTATTCGAAGCATTCTAAAGCTTGTATATGGAGACATGGTTCTTTTAGATATTGTCTATACATCTCCCCTTCATGGATCCTCTTCATGGATCACTGCCTTGCCGTGGCGAAGGGGCTTGAATAACTCAGATAAGCTATGATCACCATTTCTGTAGAGCAAAATTCCTGCAGCTGTTGCAGCAGGTAGGCTAGCTAGCCAGCAGCTGCATATCAGCAAGTACAAGCGCCTAATTTTTTAGTCATTGCTTACGTACCTTTTTCCTGTGCAAAGGCCTCCACGAGTTGAGCAGCTTCCTCTTCTATTTGATGCTCCAGACACATCTTCATTTGCCCCATCTTCTGCAGGGTAGATCGTGCAAAATGCCTCTGCTGCTTCCAGGTTTTGCCATTGGAGAACATAATACCTGCAACAATTTTTTTTTTATTAAAAAAAACCCAGTGTTGGGTCATTCTTGGTTAGGTGGTTCACAGCTAGAGGTGAATGAATCAATACAGTCATACCTCAGAAGTCGAACAGAATCCATTTCGGAAGTCCATTCGACTTCCAAAACATTTGACTTTCAAAGCGCGGCTTCTGATTGACTGCTGTGATGTCGGTGGTGGGGAGAGCGATCCCCTGCACGCTGCGGCGGTGGCTCCAGCCGCTGCGCACGGGGGGCGAGTCCCCTGCGGTGTGCCTTTTTGACACCCCCCTCAGGGATGGCACCCGGGGCACACCGCCCCCACCTCCCCCCCTTCCTACGCCCCTGCCTCCAACAGACACAGCAGCCCAGGTGCCCTGCAAGCCCAGGGCCACTCGTGGGGGCAGCACAGAGGCTGGTGGACAGCCAATGCATCCCCCTCAGCTACCCTCAGCTGGAGGGCACCTGGGAAGGACACACTCACCACTCAGTGGTGCACCACTGGTAAGAGTTTCTAAATTATTTGATGGCTTGCTAAAGTCACATAGTCTAGGCTTGGAGCAACCACCCTAGACATCCTTCCTGGTAGGGTTCACATGGTGGAAAGAGAAAACAAAGAGATTGGTAACCCTTCCTCCTACCTAGCTCAGCCTGGCAGGACAGCTTGCTCTGTGGTCTTAACCCTTTAATGCATTAATTAGAGTTAAGCATATTGGTTACATGAAACTTTCCATGCTGGCTGAGGAAAAGAAAGGAAAAGACCCCTCCCCACATTACAAATAAAAATGGCTGAGTGCAACAACTTACCCTTTTCATTGCCCAGAATTTTAAAAACAGGGAACATTGGTTGTCCAGACAATGCTTCTGGGTTGTCCGTTAGACTATTATCAACAGCCTCAAACCCAGACAATACAATCACAGGAGTATGTCCTATCCATAATGTGAAAATGTTTCCATAACTGTTTGCAAGCTGTAAGTGGAGTCAAAGCAAACAAAACAAATGTTATGCTCAGGGCCAAGCTAGTTGATATGCAGATTGTATAACAGCATACAATGTATTTATTATTATTATTTATTAAATTTATTACTACTACTATATTGCAGTTGGATCAGGACCACAATGTATGGGGAGGGAGGTCTTTGGTTCTGGGGAAAATACCCACTTCCCCTCCACTCCCATTGAAAAGCTGCAATGGCTCCTGGGGCTGGTGTAGTGGAGACACTTGTGGAATTGTTAGGCGAAATTTTGATGCCTGAAGCATGTGTTTCTGACCTGAATGTTTGTTCTGCTGATGCTCTTTGGGGCCACGGAGAAGAATTTGATTTGATTCCGTTATTAGGACAAGAACACCTAGTGTTTCTGTTGACAAAAGTCTGTCCCATTAGCTAAAGGTAAAGGGACCCCTGACCATTAGGTCCAGTCTGGGGTTGCGGCGCTCATCTCGCATTATTGGCCAAGGGAGCCGGCGTACAGCTTCCGGGTCATGTGGCCAGCATGACTAAGCCGCTTCTGGCGAACCAGAGCAGCGCACGGAAATGCCGTTTTGTTGCACACAATCTCATCAATCAGGTTGCAATTGTGCAACGTGAATTTGCAGGTATGTAGCTGAACCCCATCCAAAAATAGCAAGAATCTGGAAGTACCCGTAGGTTCCTCACCCGCACCTCCACTTTTTGTATAATTGTTTAGATAATTTACACCCCGCCCTCTGTCGGCAGATCTCAGAGCAGGCTATAACAACAACAAAACACCACAATCAGACTGAGGGATAGCTCAGTCAGTAGAGAATGAGACGCTTAATCTCAGAGTCGCGGTTTCAAACCCCATGTTGGGCAAAAGTTCCCTGCATTGCAGGGGGTTGGACTAGATGTCCCTCATGTTCCCTTCAAACTCTTGTTGTTGTTGTTGTTGTTTAGTTGTTTAGTCGTGTCCAACTAATCGTGACCCCATGGACCAGAGAACTCCAGGCACTCCTGTCTTCCACTGCCTCCCGCAGTTTGGTCAGACTCATGCTGGTAGCTTCAAGAACACCATCCAACCATCTCGTCCTCTGTCGTCCCCTTCTCCTTGTGCCCTCCATCTTTCCCAACATCAGGGTCCTTTCCAGGGAGTCTTCTCTTCTCATGAGGTGGCCAAAGTATTGGAGCCTCAGCTTCACGATCTGTCCTTCCAGTGAGCACTCAGGGCTGATTTCCTTAAGAATGGATAGGTTTGATCTTCTTGCAGTTCATGGGACTCTCAAGAGTCTCCTCCAGCACCATAATTCAAAAGCATCAATTCTTCGGCGATTAGCCTTCTTTATGGTCCAGCTCTCACTTCCATACATCACTACTGGGAAAACCATGGCTTTAACTATACGGACCTTTGTTGGCAAGGTGATGGCTCTACTTTTTAATATGCTGTCAAGGTTTGTCATTGCTTTTCTCCCAAGAAGCAGGCGTCTTTTAATTTTGTGGCTGCTGTCACCTTCAAACTCTACAGTTCACTGATTCTGTGATTCTATGATTATTTAATTATCTCCTTTTGATTCTAAGATTGATACTTCCAATGCATGCTTAACATCCGCCGCCTGCTACTGTTTGGCATGCCTTCTTCTCAGCTCTGCCTCTTCTTTTTCTCTTTCAGCTGGTTGTTTGTTTGTTTGTTTGCTTGCTTGCTTGCTTGCTTGCTTGCTTGTTTGTTTAGGACAGAAGTGGGAATAAGGTAGACTGGGATCAAGTGGTAGATCTTTGAGGGATATGCACTAAAACAGCAAGCCTTTCCGATCCCCTGCTGCTTCAAAGTAAGAAGAGCAAAATGACTTTTCCCACCCGATGGCACAGTCCTAAGGAAAAATCTGATGGGGATGAGCAGTTAGGATCCAGTAGATCTCCAGCTGAGGTAAGAGGTTTCTGGCTCAGCAGCGCTATGCCAGCTTAAATCCCCCATCCTGGTTGAGCTGCAGATACGTCAGCCTAAGTCCTTCATCCAGGTTTAGCTGGGGCTCAGTTGGCTGAGCTGAACCCAGCAGGTCTTAAGCTGGTGTCAATCGTGGAAAGGGGGCGTTCTGGGGGAGTGCCAAGTGTGGAAACAGAACAGGTGGGGCAGGGAAACTTAGGCTGGATCCAACATATTATTATTATTATTATTATTATTATTATTATTATTATTATTATTATTAGGTGGGCCCTGTAAACATACACATCAAGTGTCAGAATCCAGGGGAAGGAGTGCATTTTCAGCATTCTCTGAAAGCTGCATGATGAAGGTGCCAGGTACACCTCTTTGGAGGGGTGGAGTTCACAGCTTTGGGGCTGCCACAGAGAATGCCCTCTCCCCAGCCACCAACCACCAAGCCTCTGAGGGCCTCCTCTGCCGATCTCAGCAGCTGAGAGGGTCTGTAGGGGAGGTGGTGGCAGAGAGAAGTCCAGAGTCAGAGATGAGTCCAGCTGGTGAAGAGGCACAAATGTCTCCCCTTCCTGCTGCTCCCCTCCCCCTCTGGTCTCCCAGAACCAGAAGAGGCATGAAAAGGGTGGGAAATAGGTTGGCGGCACGCAGACAGACACGGTCTCCGATTGCTTGGGGAAAGCCCTGGAGAGGAAGAGACTTAGGCAGCTGTGGGGAGGCAGGGACTTTCAGTCTTGGCAGCTGACATTTAAGGAGTAAGAACTCCAGGAAGGAGCTGCTGTGGTTGTTAGGCCTGACACTCAACCAACTCTGTGGAGATCGTGTTTTTGCTCATGAAGAGTTAACTCCAGCTTTGAACTGTGTGATTATGGACCAGCACGCTCCTGCGACAACCCTATAGGATTTACACCCACATTGTAAGTCCAATTAAACACAAACCAATTTCAGTGTTGGATTAGGGCATCACCATATAGGCAGTCCACTGGGGCAAGTGGGGCACTGGTCGGCCAACTTCAGTTTGCCCTCAAGCGCCACCACCTGCTCATCTTATGTAGAACCTGTCCACTGCTTGTTGGCTCCTTACTCCGTGGTTCTACTCACTACAGTTGCCTTTGTGGGCAAAACAACAGGACCAGAGCAAACTGGCTCGACCTATCTATTTATTTATTATTACCTTTCTATTCCACCTTTCTTCTCAAGGCAGTGTACCTGGTTCTCCCTTTCTCTATTTTATTAGTTCCCAATGGGCACCAGCAGCCACTGCATACAGGGCATTTTCCTGCCCTGTTCACCCACATACCTAGTGGGGGCAAGAAAAAGCCCAGCTAGATGATGTCCCATGTTGACACTGCATTACATGTTACTGGAAAGAGTTGAGACAAGGACAGGAAGGAGCAGTAATGCAGTGTTTGCTGCAGTGTCCTGATTCCACCCTCGGACACACTCCCACAGCTCCCTGAAGCTCCGTGAAGGAGCCATCATCTCACTGAGGACCACCACAAAGCGAGTGGCACATTAATCAACACATGATAAAACTCGCTGTGTTGTCCTGGTCTTTCAGGACGAATTCCCCACCCACCTCTCCAGCTATGCTGTTGTTGGTTCGGCTGCTATTATCGTTTAGAAAAATACCTTCATCAAAGTATCCTGACGAATCTTCCAGCCAACTCTCCACAGGCCTCCAATGAGAGGGAATGGAAGAGGTCCAGGGGGGAGCCGTCGGTGTTTCCAGAAGAGCTTTACAAACTGCACAGTCAGACAACAGATGACCACAGCAACCAGAACTTCACTTGGCCCCATGTTTACCTGACCGTTCTCTCTGAGTTAGATGAATGACTTTGTTCTGGGCTGACTTCCTGGTTTCTCTTACAAGACTCTTTTATACCCTTCCATCACATCATACGGAGAGATGCTGCCCAGAGATACGCTATAATTAAGCAGGGAAGAATTATGCGGTCATTTCAGGCACATTTATAGCCTAGGAATGTGGCTGTCCTCCTTTGGCACGTGAGGTGTGAACATTCAAGATGCTCAGATAAAGCAAGGAAGGTCTTAATTGCCATCAGACCCTGCACACCCACACAGTTTAAAAGGCCACTGAACATTTAATTGGCCAAAAATCTGGGACAAGAGGAAAGTTTTCGCCTGATGCCTAAAGATATGTAATGAAGGTGCCAGGAGAGCCTCCCTGGGGAGAACATTCTGCAAATGGGGCCACCACAGAAAAGGCCCGCTCCCCTGTTGCCACCCTCTGGACCATACCCTCCAGCATGTTGAGGCTGAAAACCATACATTCTTGTGTTCCCACACAATTAATGTGACCTGTGTGAGTTAACAGAGCCCCAAAACAAACTTTTTTTTTTACTCTGGCTCTTGGGCATTTTGACCCAAAACTTGTGTTTTTGGGGGGCGCAGCTCCTAAAAATGGGATGCCTCAATTTAATCAGGGCAGTTGAAGGGTATGTTGGACCTCTTGTTGGGTAGGCACATGAAGAAGGGCCTCAAATTGTGATTGCAAGGTCTGGGTTTGTTCATATGGGGGGAGGCAGTCCTTGAAGTATTGTGCTCCTGAGTCCTGACCTAAGCTGGATTGGAGGCAGTGGGAGAGAACCAAAGCCATGGCTTTGGATATTCTCACAGAGATCTGGTTGGTCTATCTCTGTTCAAGACAAAACACCTTCCCCTCCCACTTCTTTCTCTGGTGCACTTTGATGACATCACCTCCAGCCAGCAGAGCGGGGCAACTACATATGGCTTTTGCCTTCCACAAGAGCCTATCCATGGAGAAACATCTCCTTAGCAAAAGAATGGTGGCTGACTTTTGCCAGACCTTTCATCATCACCATCATCATCATCAGTTTATTATTTATACCCCGCCCATTTGGCTGGGTTTCCCCAGCCATTCTGGGCGGCTCCCAACAGAGGACTAAAAATAGAATAAAACTTCAAACATTAAAAACTTCTCTAAACACGGCTGCCTTCAGATGTCTTCTAAAAGTCAGATAGTTGTTTATTTCCTTGACATCTGATGGGAGGGTGTTCCACAGGGTGGGCACCACTACCGATAAGGCGCTCTGCCTGGTTCTCTGTAACCTCACTTCTCACAGTGAGGGAACTGCCAGAAGGCCCTCGGCGCTGGACTTCAGTGTCTGGGCTGAACGATGAGGGTGGAGACACTCCTTGAGGTTCACTGGGCCGAGGCCATTTAGGGCTTTATAGGTCAGCACCAACACTTTGGACAGTCCCTGTCCATTCTGCTTGTTCCATCACTCTTCTGCTGACCCAAACTCAATCTTAGCATCAAGAATTGCATGGCTGTAGGGGATCCCTCAGAAGACATCCTGACTACCCCTCCAAAAAAAAGTACATTCTTTAGATTTGATATATTTAACAGTGTGTAGCAGTCTTCTCTCCCAGGTATAAGTGGGGAAGTTGACCTTTTTGTGACTTACTGATGCAAGCTGAGCACACATTGGACTAATCTGCATAACTTGGTCATCCACCAGTTTTTGCATTTCCTTAATGTTCTGTGGCTCAGAAAATGCATCCAAGTACATTGAGATATGCACATTTTGAGTGAAAATGTTGAAATATTCCAGAAGCCACATTAGGCTAGCCAAAATGTCACAAAATAGTGTGTAAGCTTATGTGTTCTCCAGAACTCCTCATCAGGCCAGATGGTATGAATTTTTATGTGGATGAAAAATAATAATAATTGAAGATCAATGGAAAATCTTTATTGGTGAGCACATGAAAGAAAAATGGCATGGATCAGAAACATATTTAGCCTTTCAGCCTGATGTTTATTTACGTGGGAGTAAGTCCAACTTAACTCAAGTGCACTTGTTTCTTGTCTGAGTAGACCATGTTTAAGTTTGCACCGGCATTTAGCCATTCCAACCCTAAACCTTTGCATTCTTTGGCCACATACTGTATTTTTCACTCTATAGGACGCACTTTTTCCCCTCCAAAAATTAAGGGTTAGGCTCCTTGGCTTCAGCGATAGCAACGCAAAGCCTCCGAAGCGCAGAGGGAGTGCTCCCTCCACGCTCCAGAGGCTTTGCATTGCTTTCGCTGAAGCCTGGAAAGCGTGAGGCGTCAGTGCGCACCGACCCCTCTCGCTCTCCAGGCTTCAGGGATAGCCCCCTGAAGCCTTTGGAGCGCAGCGTGAGTTCCCGCTGCGTTCTGGAGGCTTCAGGTTCCTTTCGCTGAAGCCAGGAGAGTCTTGCTGGAGAGGTTGCGCGCAGCTAAAAAGGAAGCCAAGGCAGTGAGCGGGATCCATCCCGCTCGCTGTCTTGGCTTGTGCCATAGCCGCATGCAACCCCTCTGGCAGGGAGAGATAAGGGGGGGGGGGAATAAGATTTTTTTTCTTGATTTCCCCCTCTAAAAACTAGGTGCTCCCTATGGTCCAGTGCGCCCTATGGAGCAAAAAATATGGTAATTGGAATGCAGGTGTCAATTTGGTTCTTAAACAACCCTTGAGAAGATTAGTACCTGCAGGCTTTTATTCATTATCATAAATCTGTAGAGTTGAAAGGGGCCATGAGGGTCATCTAGTCCAACTCTCTGCAATGTAGGAATCTTTTGCGCAATGTGGGGCTCGCCGCAATAAAAGCAACAACCCTGGAGCCTCACCTTTTCCTTTCTCTGAAAGTTCAGGAAAGAGCTCAGCCCCAGAATATCTCTGGGAAGTTATTGGCTCTGTTTATGCAGCTGTGTTTGATGGCAGACAGTGGAGTTCTGATTGATAGCATTTGATGACTTATTTGATGGTTTTATTAGCTATATTTCCAGGCCACCTTTTCACAAAAATGTTCACCAGGGGATTAAAAAAACAACCACAAACCTAAAATTAAGCAATAAATTTAAACCCACATGAAAGCAACAGTAAAACATACACACACACCTTTAATTATTAAATGCATAGCAACAATGGAATTTGCTTCACATCCTGTGATTTATTTACAGTATTTTAAATTTTTAAGTATGGTTTCCGATACTTGTTTGCTCCTATAGAAGTTATTCTGACACAGCATCAGGGCTAGCCAGTGAACATATTGGGGTGGGAAAGACTTGCAAACTCCTTCCCTCACCAACTCTGGAGTGAAGGCATAGCGTACAAGGAAGGGATGTCTGGGAATGGCATCTCCTTGGAGGAAATGAAGCAAGATCACGTCTCTTTCTGCACAGTTCCAAAAAAAAGGGGGGGGGATTTCCTTCCTCCTCCATCTTCATTATTCAGTTAAATTAGTTCCTTCAACACCTCCAGTTACCATTGGAGAGAGTCATAGAGGCAGTGGCGTAGCGTGGGTTGTCAGCACCCGGGGCAAGGCAAGTAATTTGTGGCCCCTAACCCGTGGATTTGCGCCCCTTAACCCATGGATTTGCACCCCCTAACCCTAACCCCCAGATGTTGCGCCCGGTGCGGCCGGCCCCCCCTGCACCCCCCACGCTACGCCACTGCATAGAGGGCTGGGGCAGGAGAAAACACAACTCTCTTGATTAATCTCCCATCCTAGGAGGTTGTCCACAGTGAGGTAAGCAGCAGCTGAGTTTTGCTGCAGGCCTTTGAGGTCCTTACAACCCCTTGCTGGGAAAATCCTGCTACTATTAGTGCTTAACAAAGAAGCAGGGCTGCTTAGGAACAGCAAGAGGGTTCTCTCTGCCTCCCAGCCAAGTGAGGGTCAAGGCCTCTGGGCTGGTCCAACCCATTATTATGTAGTTCATTTAATACAGTCTGTCCTGAATTTCCTGCCGATCAATGCTATTCCAACCCTACTGTTATGAGAAATGGAGAAAAAGTTCTTTCTATCCATTTTCTCCACACAATGCAGATGTCTGTCACAGTGGCAAGAAACTGGTGTCCCTATAAATGTTACCAGACCATTGCTCCCATCATTCCTGACATTGGCAATGATGGCTGCAGTTCAAAGGATTGTGTAGGCAAAGCACTTGACATGAGAACATAGGTCTACAAGCCGCACCTCTGAAGAATGTAGGCAGTTGAAGAACGGAGGTGCACAAAGACTCAATAAACATTTGGTAGAGACTTTAATCTGCTCAAGACTGCAGGCAAGATATACATGATTAAGGAATCAAAAGCACAGACTCCGTATTTTTCTCTCCAGCGACTATGGAGGGATGCAGGTTCCTGATCCTTGCTCTATCATATACCCTTTTAGCAGAGCAACCCTTTCCCTGTTCACTCAGAAGTAAGCATCATTACTTGCCGTAGTCCGTAGTAAAGGTAAAAAGGTAAAGGACCCCTGAATGGTTAAGTCCATTCGAATTTGACTATGGGGTCCGGCACGTGTCTCTGCTTTCAGGCGAAGGGAGCCAGCGTTTGTCCGCAGACAGCTTTCCGGGTCATGTGGCCAGCATGACTAAACTGCTTCTGGTGCATAGAACATCATAACAAGTGCCATAACACACAAAAACGCTGCTTATCTTCCTGCCATAGCAGTACCTATTTATCTACTTGTACTGGTATGCTTTTGAAATGCTAGGTCGGCAGGAGCTGGGACAGAGCAATGGGAGCTCACTCTGTCGCACAGATTCGAACTGCCGACCTTACAATCAGCAAGCCCAAGAGGCTCAGTGGTTTAGACCACAGCGCCACCTGCGTCCCAGGATTGCAGCCTTAGTTGCCTTTTTTCATGAGGAAAAAGCCCCAAACTCTTTAGCCTTCCTTTGTAGGGAAGGTGTTCCAATCCTGTGGTTGTTTTGGTTGCTCATTTCTGCTCTCCTTCCATGTGTCCTTTCTGAGGTGAAGTGACCAGAACACAGTGTTCCAAAAGCTGTATCATTGATTTTTACAACAGCATTGTGATCCTAGCTTATGTTCAATCCACATCCCAAAAATGCCAGCTTAAAATTACTATTATCCCTGCTGCTAACATTTTCATTGAGCAAAACATTTTCATTGAGTGATCCACCATAATCCAAAGATCTATTTCTGGGATAGTTGCAGTCAGTTCAAACGAAGTCAGTGAAATAGAGATATATGATATATATTTTTGTGTCAGTATGCATTAGCTTACACTTATATTGGCTTGGATCTGGTCTAAGTTAGTCACACTTCCGCTGTAACAGTTACCACCCCATAAAACGACCTAACTTGTTATCTCATGACTACTTTGTTTACTCATGAGACATTTTCTTGACAGACTTGTTTTGAAGCACAAATTGGAACACCCTATCAGCTTGTTTGCACACACTCTCACTGAACCTCCAAAAAGTTGATGAGACAAGTCTTCCCTTTGCATAATAGATGGTAATATTTCTTCATTAAGTCTTATTCCTCAATATATTTAATAACTCTAACTTGCCAATTTCCAGGAAGCCAGCCCCAAAGAGAAAGTGACAAGACCCATTTATTGTCACCTGCACCTCCTAACTAAAAATGTCCCAGTGTGTTATTAAAAGCTCATCTTTTAAAAGCTGATTCTTCTTCCAAATGGACTTGGGGAGGGGGACTGTCCATTTAGGCTAACTACCACCCAGTCCAAAATGGGTACCTACCAGCAACAATGGACCACGATGGTTGGGCATTGGTGTTTGTGGCTTGGGGTAAAAACCTGCGCAGTTGGCCTGTTAATGAGAAAATGTTGCTCACTGTCGTTCAGAGTGATCAAAGGGATGGATCAACTCTCCTACAAAGAAATGTTGCAGCTTTTGGGACTTTTTAGTTCAGAGAAAAGATGAGAAAGAGGTGTCACAATATAAGTTTATACAATTCTGCACAGCATGGAGAGAACTGGGAACCGCGGGAGGAAGAGAATAATGTACTTGGCTCCTGTTCACGTTCTTCCCACAAGCATCTGGTTAGCCCCTGTGAGAACAAGATGCTGGCCATTGGCCTGATCCAGGAGGCTGTTCCTATGTTCTTAAATACAAATTACCGCTGGGAAGAGCGCAGAGAGAAGAAACTGTCAGTTTTCATTTCTTAGTACAGAATGTATTGATCTGATGTGTAGAGATCTTTCCTATCCTGATTAGTTCAAGAGGTTTCTCTTCTGTGTGAAAGGAGGTTTGTTTCTATGTGAGAGACACAGGAAGGAGGTTTTTGTTTGGGTTGTTTTCCTTCTGGGAAGCTGTGTACAGCTGGTTTAAACTGGTTCTGTTATCTTTCTATAAGGTCGTGCTGACTATAATAGTAAGGGCAGGAGGAGTCTGGCTCTCACTCACTTTCTCTTTTCTGTCTCTTTGTTCTAGTCTAATGTTCTGTATGCTTGGTGTTAAAGTTTAGACTTATCAAAAGTTTGTAAGTTTTATTGTTTTTGCTGCAACTGGGTTTTTTTATGGACTGTGCCAATCCTGAATGTTTTGGATTTGTGAACATTTATGCTCATTTGCCTTCAGTAGAAAGTAAAAGCTCTGCTGGATGAAGTACAATTGCCTCTGGTCTATTTTTTATCACTCTACTACATGTTTAAGTTTTTTCCTCCTCCAGTGCTGGCGCAACAGAAACGCCATGGTGCATCTGCAGCAGCACAACCGGACGCCTCCATCTGCCCCAGCTGCAACAAAACATGTCTCTCCCATATCGGTCTCTGCAGCCACAGTAGGTGCTGTAACTCTCCAACTGTTTGACTTCACCCCTCCATTGTCTCCCGAGACAGATGGATGCCAACAAAAGCAAAACGTAGGAAAATGCAGAACCACATACAGTGGTACCTTGGGTTACATACGCTTCGGGTTACATACATTTCAGGTTACAGACTCCGCTAACCCAGAAATAGTGCTTCAGGTTAAGAACTTTGCTTCAGGATGAGAACCGAAATCGTGCTCCAGCGGCGCGGCAGCAGCAGGAGGCCCCATTAGCTAAAGTGGTGCTTCAGGTTAAGAACAGTTTCAGGTTAAGTACAGACCTCCGGAACGAATTAAGTACTTAACCCAAGGTACCTTTAGAAGAGCAAAATATCCACCGAAATTGAATATTATTTGCAAATTTGTCATTTCCCCAAATTCTTTGCAAAATGTGCTTTCTAATATTTGTTGTATATTCATCTTACCTGTTAGCTTGTGGTACTTATTGTTTCATAATAAAATTAATAATAAAGTAAAAAGAAATTACCATATTCTAAAGAGACTCAAAAGACTAGCACAGGTTGGAAGCAAGCTAGATACCTTTGCACTGAGCTCATTTTAGCATGGTGATTACTTGAGAAGTTTCCGTTTGCTTCAGATTACAATTGCATCACACAAAGGCTGCTATGTTTGGCATTCCAGGAACTTCTGTATTCAATATAGCTTCATCATACCTTGAAGCAATTTAATCTGTCAGGTGCTGCGTCGTGAATGATCTCTAGGAAACATTAGTCAAGCAACATGAGGCAAATGCCATACCTCCGCTTATAGAAAGAAGAATATATTCTCATATTTATACCGCACACACTATCAGATGAGTTTGTTTAATGAGTGGGATATATCACTATTTATCTTTATAGTGTTGTACGCTGAAAGAATTTTTTAAAAAGAAATAATGGGAGGAAATATTTTAAAATTAAAAAGAAGATAAAATGTGGGTGGGAAATTCCTTCTGACCTTCTAGAAAATGTTGAGATTATTGTTATCATTATATTTATTTATGCAGTGGTACCTGGGTTACATACGCTTCAGGTTACAGACTCTGCTAACCCAGAAATATTACCTCAGGTTAAGAACTTTGCTTCAGGATGAGAACAGAAATTGTGTTTCGGCGGCGCGGCAGCAGCAGGAGGCCCCATTAGCTAAAGTGGTGCTTCAGGTTAAGAACAGACCTCCAGAACGAATTAAGTTCTTAACCCGAGGTACCACTGTATCCCATTTCCTGCCCACCCCTATACGGATTCAATGAAGCTTGCTGATAAACTAGAAACAGCTAAAACACAGGGGGAAATCAATCATTAAAAAACAGTTGGACATTAACAGAAGTGTGTGTATGTGCTTTATTAAAACATTACAATAAAAACATCACCACATCAGCCCATTCCTTAAAAAACAGTCAGTTCCCAGATCCTGTAAGAACAAATAAGTCTTCATCTGCCAGCTGAAAAAGCCAGTGTGATTTCTCTAGGAACTCAGAAGCTTCCCAAAGCCTATAAATTCCTATGCAAAATGGGGACCTGAGCTGCCTACCTGTTTCTCAAGGACTGGAGGTAAATGACGATTGTTCTCAGGCAATACAGGTGTGAGGCAGCCAGATTCCAGAAGTTGCCATGGACTAGCCCAGAGAGAGGGCAAATGAAGATTGACAGTGTTCATGGGAGGATTCCATAGGGCAAAAGCCGGAGCTCTGATTGGCATGCAGAAGGAAGCCCTGATTCCTGGCATGGGGGGGAATGGGGTTGGCATTTACAGCCCAGCTCTCCATCAAGGGACTCAGTGCCCCCCAAGTCTGTCAGAGAAACATGAGTGGAGGCAGGAACCAGTAGAAATTTAAAAAGGAAGATCTTTAATTTTCTGTTGCAACAGAGTCCCCTCCGCCCTTGCAAGGATGTGAGGACCTGAACAAAGGAGAGTAATAACTTTTAAAGGCTTCAGAAATTGCCCAGCCCCTTATCTAAAGGCCACCCAAAAGCATCGTACAAGCATCACAGAAAAAGGCGGCCAACTACAGAAATTTGAGAGTGTAGCTTGTCTCCTGTCTGTCAAGATGGGTGATAATATTTGCTGATTGTCTTTCCTTGCTAGTCTGGTCCATTCCTTTGAAATAGACAGAAGATGCTCTTTCAAACGGTCTGCTTTGGCTTAAACAAATACTTGCCAGACCAGTTTTGCAGAGGTTTATCTATTAACAGGATTTGAAGAATTTGTGAGTGAAACAACTATTGGGAAAAGTTTTCCAAAATGAGCCTAGATGGCTTGGGGATTGTTCTGTGTACTGAAATGAAGTATTTTTTCTCAGGGATAGCACACACATGGAGAACCAGTGGCCTTCCATATGTTGTTGGACTCCCAATTCCCATCTTCCCTGACCATTAGGCAAGCTGGCTGGGGCTGATGAGAATTGGAGCCCAACAACATCAGGCAGACCACAAGTTCCCCACCTCTGCTGCAGGTCTTGGAATAATGTTGGCTTCAACAGGTGTTTTTTTAAGTGGCAAGAGTTGTGAGACTCAGTAGCAGAGAATCTGCTCTGCATGCAGAAGGCCTCAGGTACAATCTTGAGGTGACTCTAACCCTGTCCCCAAATTAGTGGGACAACACACACTCAACTTATTGCCTCTGGATGTGATTAGGTGAAAACTCAGTGGGTTCAGAAGACAAATAACACATCATCCAGGTTCTGTACCAAAATCTGGACATGTTACTCCCCACAGGACCTCCCGAATCAAGATATCTGGCAACAGAGCAGGTGAGTCCAGACCAGAGCCTGCAGTGGCTGACTGACTGATGCCATGCCAGGTCCATGTGGGTAGTGCCAAGCCAGCTAGGACTATAAACACACCTCACACAATGCTGCTCCTGTTCATGCTCTCCCCTGTACGCCCATCATGGGAGGCAAAGGACTTCTGGGCTTGAGCTTTATCTGCCAGGAATTAACCCGGAGAGTCCTGCTGCCGTGGCGGATCAAACAGGCGTACCTCCCTTCGCTGAACTCAGTGGCGACAACTCGCAGATCCTGGCTGGGCAGCAATTCGAAGCCTGGCAGCGAGTGAGAGAGAGGCTCTCCATCTTTATACCAGCTGGAAGCAGGAAAAGGCAGGAGTCAGAAGGAGGAGACTAGCTCAGCCCCACAATTCACATCCTCACCAAAACCACATCTGTTATGTACTGAGTTGAATAGGATCCAAAATGCAGCAGTCTGATTGGTCCTAGAACAATAGGATCCAGAATGCAGCAGTCTGATTGGTCCGCAGGAGCCACCCAATCCAGCTCCAGGTGGAAGTGAATCCGCAACCTGATTGGCCTACAGGAGAATCCCAGAATTAGCCAATCATGTGGGGCCCATTGTGTAAATAATGTATATAAAGCAGACGTTTTGGGGGAACTTCCATTCCTCGCTGAATAAAGAGCATGAAATCCACACTCGACTCTGAGTATATTTCAACATCCATCTGCTCCTCTGCATTTCACATGCTAGTATGGCAAACTTCCCTACTTCAGGCTAGGGAAATGTGGGATTACCCTCCCATATGTATTCTGTCACCTAACAGCGCCTTGTTTCATTAGGGACTTATCCACATGTGATAATGTTGAGGTTTGGTGCTCACTGCAGTAACTGGTAATTGCGAGTTAAATATTGTCTCCAGTTCTTGCGGGTTGGAGCGAACACTCCACCCTTTAGCTTGTGGCTACTCTCGTTTTCCTACATTGCTGTGTGTTCATCTATGAGCAGGCTAACAGCGTCCTGCTCTGGACCTGCAAAGTGAGTAACCTTGCCTTATATTAACCAATAACTTATTAAACAATAAGACCTTAACACTTGCCATAAGTGACAGCAAGCAAAGACCAGTTAGCTTAGTTCATGCATAGGCAAACTAAGGCCCGGGGGCCAAATCCGGCCCAATCGCCTTCTAAATTCAGCTCGCGGACGGTCTTGGGAATCAGCGTCTTTTTACATGAGTAGAATGTGTGCTTTTATTTCAAATGCATCTCTAGGTTATTTGTGGGGCATAGGAATTCGTTCATTTTTCTTCTCCAAAATATAGTCCAGCCCCCCACAAGGTCTGTTGAAAAAGTTTGCTGACCCCTGGCTTAGTTGTTTAGAGTGTGGTGCTGATAACGCCAAGGTTGCAGGTTCGATCTTTGTATGGATTCATGTTCCAGCACTGCAGGGGGTTCGACAAGATGATCTTTGGGGTTCCTTACAACTCTTTGATTCTATGAATCCCAGCATAAAGTTTGGCAGGGGTGTGAGAGTACCATCAATTTAAATCAGGGGTGGGCAACCAGTGACCCAAGAACCACACGTGGCCGTTGACAAAATTCCATGTGGTCCTTGGCCTAATTCCATGCAAGTGGGGGGAGGGGGTGGCAGAGATGGGGAAGGGGGTGCCCTGGTCACTTCCTGTCTGGCCTCCTGCACTTTGGGGTTCAGTCCTGCTGCCCTGGGAACAAAGTGTTATAGGAAAAAACTGTTGTTTTTTCCTATTGGTGTTTCTTGGTAAACTGTTATTGGTAAACTGTTTCTTGGTAAACTGTTATTGGTAAACTGTTGGTGTTTCCTGCTTGGCAGGGGGTTGGACTCGATGGCCCTTGTGGTCTCTTCCAACTCTATGATTCTATGATTCTATGATTCTATGTTCTTTTTCCCTTATGGGGTATCCAAGAGCCCATATAGAGTCCTTAAGTGGGTTCCCTTTTGGTGGGAGAAAATAACAGAGGCCAACCAGAGAATGTTGAGAAGCAAAGCGGATAGTAAGCCTGAACTTTATTAAACTGTTGCAACAGGGTCCCCACTCAACACACACAGGAGGGAGGAGAGAACCCTGAACACTGGCATGCAAGCCCTTATATAGACTTTTGAAATTGCTCACCCTGTAGCTCAAGACCACCACCCTCTAAAACATCATACATACATCACAGAAGGAGGCAGTCTACTCTACAGCAGAAATCCTGTCTGCCAGGATACCTGATAATGGTCACTGATTGCTTTACCTGGGCAGCCTGGCCATTCTTTTGTGCTGGTTAATACTTTTAGTTCCTGAATCCAGGTCACAGGCTCACCCTATTCATACACAAATATGCCCTTAAGACGGGATTTGTAAGCAAAAAGACAAAGGGAAGGCTTTCCCCATTTCCTCCCTCCTTGCAGAGAAATATATTGAGGACAATTTGGGAGATACCAATGACAAACTTAGTTGGTCTCTAAGGTGCTACTGGAAGGAATTTTTAAATTTTGTTTTGACTACGCCAGACCAACATGGCTACCTAACTGTAATCAAAATGGTTTGGGAGAGTCAAAATGACTTCAGAATTGCTCTCCTGTACTATTTCAGACACTGTGGTTTATATACTTATGTATGTGCTTGCCTTGTACATTTATGAACGTTTATTTTATATTTGGGACCTTAGAATTCTTATAACAAAAGGTTCCCATGCTTGCTTTAAATGTTTTGGAACATATTTTGGACTGTGCTCTCAGCATGCAGTGAAGGGAGATGTCTCTCCTATATCTTGCCTACAACCCCACTGCCTACCACCCCAACCTCATGCCCACCATATTGTCCCACTGGCCACAGAGAGAAGTTGGGTTAGGGAGGTGGGCTGGTGGCTGGATTGCTGCAGCCTTTTGGGCAGGGTGGGAGAGAAATCACAGGGTTTCTTACTGTGGCGTTTGCCCCTAGGATGAATCAAGGAAAGAGTTAAAAATGGGTGTTATGTGATTGGCCAGTGAGAATGTGAGGGGGGAGTAAAAGATAGAGTGGGAGGTTTTGAAAAGACAGTTGAGGTTTGGGAGTTGGCAGTTGAGGTTTAGGAGTTGGGAGTTGGGAGTTGAGGCTTGGGTTGGAGAAGGAAGAGGGTGGAATACGGAGTGGGTTGGTTGAGTTGTATTGTGAGGGAGTGAGAGGATTTGTTAGGGAGTTAGATAGATAGTTGGGAATAATTCAGTTTGAAGTTGTAGGAACTAAGATTTAAGAAACTGACAAGAGAAAAATAAACCGAAACCATACGCGAATAAGCAATTAAAAATAAACTTGATTATTTGTTTATGTTAACAACTGTCTGGACTCCGTGTGTCCCCGTGAGAAGCGGGGTGGTGGCAGCGAAGAAAGCAACCGCAGTGGTGGCACAGGGTCAATAGACCGTGAAACGTCCGGGGGCCCTGTGTGATCGCCACACTTACTTCTCCAGAGCTCTAAAAGAAACATGCACCGTGCTCAGGTCAGGAGGCAAATATTATTTACCGCACTGGCCAGTGTTGCAGAGTCTGTCTGAGAATACACACAGGCGTTCTCACCTGGCTTGCAAGTGCAACCTGGAAGAGTTCAGTCCACAGCGGAAGGTGATGACTTTGCCCTTGGAAATGTATCTGGTGTGAACGTGCGACGGCCGAACAGGCAGGGAGGAGGCTGTGGTGGCCGCAGGGTGCTCTGTAAGAGAGAGACAGACATGACTGTTGCTATTTTGGGGTGGGATTCAAATTCAGGTTACGTAATTGAAGCTGATTTGGAGCTCTTGCATAACAAACCCTCACTCCCCCTTCAAAAAAATCAGAGAGGCCACTGCAGAGCAAGAGCAGCAAGGAGCTCCCGGTCTCACCAAAGCAGGCATTACAGATCCTGGGGCAGTGCTTCTTCATGAAGGCTCGCCGTTGGTCTGTGCAGAAGCCTCTTTTGGCCCACAGCTGGCACTGCCTCTTCTCATCCACACAGCCTGCAAATTGAGGAGGGGGGGATCACACATAAAGCAGCTGTGTCTATACCTTGGTTGAAATAGATCTGGCTTCAGGGAGCAGAGGAGGTTTCAAGTTGAATTAAAATGTATGAAGCTGAATATATATATGTATATATACGTGTGTGTGTGTGTGTGTGTGTAATTAAAATATATGAAGAAATTCATTTCTGTCAATTCTGGCTTAAATAGTGATACAGTTTTCCATCTCACTACAAATGTTGATTAACTCGCAGTTCTTAATTTTGCACACATTTAAACTTTGATGAAATCCTTACATTTCATTTTCACTTGCCTTCACTGTTTGAGTTGTTTTTCTCTAACCTGTGTGTATATAACACCTGCCAGCTTAAGATAAGAAAATGAGCCCTGCTTGATCAGACCAAAGGCCCATCAAGTCCTCCTGCATCCTCTTCTCACAGAGGCCAACCAGATGTCTCAATGCAAAAAACCAGAGCGCAACAACTCCTGACTCGAGATATCCAGCAATGGGTACTCAGAGACTCTGACAGTGGAGAGAGAATGTAGCCATCCTGGATTGGATGAAGTGGACTATGGTCTATAAAACCATAAAAAAACCTGTTTGGCTGTAAGGTGCCACAATATTTTTTGCTACAGCAGACTAGCATGACTGCTCCTCTGTGGTCATCCAAACTCACAAGTGCCGTCTCTTAGCTCTGGCCCAACAGGAGTTGTAGACATACTATTCAAAGCCTTCTTGCAACCTAGTCCAAAACAGGCCATCAACCTGCCCAGACCAGCTGTAGAGGCATTACCCCTTCCTGCCTAAACTGGAGCTGAAAGTCAGGCTCAGATTAAGGGCTGAGAGGGATGAAACAAGTTTGCATTTGGGCAGAAATCAAAACTGGAGTTTGGAGGTAGGCTGGGAAAGTTTGCTAAAAGGATTCTGATAACAGAAACAGCTGCATAAGACTGTGAGCTGGATTGCTGACTCTTTCTGCCTCTGGCCTACAGCTGCCTGCTTGCACAATTTAACAAATCCACTACAGAGCTAATCTAGGAAGGTTATATTATTACCACCAATAACAGCTGTTGTGAATTGTCCCTGTGCTTATCCTACATATTGTATAGGATACATATTGTGAAACCAGGGGCAGCCCATCCTGTTTCAGCACCCGAGAAAAGGTGAGGCATGAGCAAAGGAGTAACAATCTCCACACAGGACAGTTGCCCCGTAGCAGTGCAGGTGCTCCCAAGCTGAACAGGGAAGTCTACTGGTACCAGATGTTGGAGCTTACTGGTTTGGAACCGCCTGCCAGGTGTGCTCCTCACCGTACAGCCGCTGTATGGCCCAGACGTCATCCTGGCCAATGCGCCACGTCCTACTGTAGGTGGCGTTGGGGTGCATGAGGGCGCGGGCGTCCCGGGAGTGCCAGAGCCCCAGGGCATGGCCAATCTCGTGAGCTGCTACTTGCACCAGGTCATTCAGCCAGACGCCTGCCAAAGAGAGAAGGCAAGAGAAAAAGAAGAGGACCAGAATTCCTCTGGCACCTTTGCCTGGCATCTCCGCAGGCCAGCTCCAAAGAAAAGCCCATGCAGAAAGTTATAGGAACCTCTGGAACAACATCCCACCAGCCTCACTCTCTTCTGAGAGGGATGGAGAACCTTTAGGCTTCCAAATGTGTTTATTGGAAGGCATTAATATACCACTTAATATTTCAAAATAGTGGTGGTGTTAGGCTCCAGCCCTCAACCCTCTCCTCAACAGATCTGCATAGGGGCAGCAGGTGGGCTGCGTATCTGAGTGTCTGTGCAAGAGCCAGTGGCCACATTCACTGCTGGATGCAGCCCCTGGAGAGTTGACATGGGGTGAATGTGGCCCCCACTTTGTACAGCAAGGTGCATTCAAGCCACACTAAAGTCAATGGTTTCTACACACAGAGACTCCTTCTGTTCAGATAAGTCAGAGGCAATATCACAGTTCAGACAGGCAAAGACATTTGAGGCAGTTGCAGAGTTGTGGTCTGCAGAGAGGGGGCGTGGCCTCCTCTCCAAAGGCCAGCTAGAGAGGCTCCTGGGGCCACATGTGGCTCCCCACCCCATAGCAAAAACCATCCACTCTCTTGTCCTCACCAAAATATGTAGACGCTACTTTGTGCACGGTACCTTGCTTCCAGCTGAAGCGGGAGCGTCCCAGAATCCAAAATTCATGATTGTCGAAGTGGATCTCGCCGCGGGGAGGGAGGAAGGCATGGGCCAGCTCCCCATTGAGCCCATCGAAGCAAGGGTGCAGCGGGGAGAACCAGCAGTCGGTGTGGTTGAACGTGTAGAAACCTGCTTGGCGGCAGCCAAGAAGACAGAGGGCTTGGTTATTGCCAGCATTTGCTCCCATAATGCAGTGCACAAAGTTTCCGTCATTTATCCCAACAATCCAGCAAGGTAAGATAAGGAGAGAGAAAGAGAGAGAGAGAGAGAGAACCTGGCAGAGGATTTGCCAACCTGGTGTTCTGGACAGCAGCTCCCAGCAGTCCTAGACCAATCTAATGTTGTTGTTGTTTAGTCGTTTAGTCGTGTCCGACTCTTCATGACCCCCTGGACCAGAGCACGCCAGGCACTCCTGTCTTCCACTGCCTCCCACAGTTTGGTCAGACTCATGCTGGTAGCTTCAAGAACACTGTCCAACCATCTCGCCTCTGTCGTCCCCTTCTCCTTGTGCCCTCCATCTTTCCCAACCTCAGGGTCTTTTCCAGGGAGTCTTCTCTTCTCATGAGGTGGCCAAAGTATTGGAGCCAGCTTCATGATCTGTCCTTCCAGTGAGCACTCAGGGCTGATTTCCTTCAGAATGGAGAGGTTGGATCTTCTTGCAGTCCATGGGACTCTCAAGAGTCTCCTCCAGCACCATAATTCAAAAGCATCTATTCTTCGGTGATCAGCCTTCTTTATGGTCCAGCTCTCACTTCCATACATCACTACTGAGAAAACCAGAGCTCTGCTTTTTAAGATGCTGTCTAGGTTTGCCATCGCTTTTCTCCCAAGAAGCAGGCGTCTTTTGATTTCATGACTGCTGTCACCATCTGCAGTGATCAGGCCAATCTAATACCATCCAGTAAACTGCAGAGGTGAGGACTCGAACCCATAGATTCAAGTTACAAGAAAGGAGATTCCAACTAAACATGAAGTAAGCCAGAAAACAGCTTATCTCCTGAGTTTACGCCAATAAAACTCAGAAACGAGAGGAGTTAGGAGTCCAACGTTGCTTACTGCAAAGCAATAGGTTACAATGGGATAGCTCCGCTAAGGTTGCAGTCCTTCCCAGTGGTTCGGGCAGTGGTATTTATAAAGTTTCAAAGAAAGCATTTCAATTTCCACCAATCATATACATCATTACCTCATTTAAGTTGTTGGACTAACCATACGCATAAGCATTGGCTGTTTCTGCTGACTAAGCTCTGATTCCCACCGTGTTCTGCTATGACCCTGCATGAATACATTGTGTTAGTGTGCATGTTGGGAACTTATGTTCTAGCTTTATGCTGTATCTTTGTGATTTACATATTAGCTGTATTTCTGCCCCAATTGGGGGGGGCAACTTGCAGAATCAGCAGTTTCTTAAAGTGACAGGCTACCATAACTTCTCTATCAGAAGCATACTCAAGGATTTACAGGGATATACATTATTGCATTGATTGTGGCCCTTTGGGCCACTGCCACAAACATAGAATTTGTAGAGTTGGAAGGGACCACAAGAGCATTGCAGGAGGTTGGACTACATGATTCTCCCACTGCCAAATCTCTGCTCATCAGCAGGGAGCCCTTGGTGGAAGAGACCAAATTTGCTCAGTCAGTCAGATTTTGCTTGGACTTGAGTTAGTTGTGAGTCTGCGATTGGTATCGTGGAATCCAACAGGTGGTGTTCAACTAACTTTTACTCAGAGTAGACCCACTGAAATTAACAACCCTGGCTATTTCCAATGAGTCTATTCGGAGTAAAATGTAGTTGATTACCACCCAAGATGTGTGAACATCTGAAGAGGACTTGGCCGACTTCTGTAACTTTTTCCTTTTCCTTCATGCTGAAATCCTATCCATTTGATATAAGCTTTAACAGGTATTGTGTCATGTCTTCCGACATCTGCATTGTAAACTGCATTGCAATGCATTTGGTGTGGGAAGTCTTCTCTCTGGTCCAGCAGAAGTTCGTTTAACTGTCACTTGGGGCCTTAACTGACAGCTGGTGTCAGAATTCTCATTATGAATAACAAGGTTTGAAGGGACTCATATTTCAATTGGTGGGTTCAGGTTTGGAATTTTCAGTTAGACAGTGTGATTGGCTGGAGCTGGACTAAGAGGGGCCAGAAGAATGGTATATATAGCCAGGAGCTGGGGAGTGGTATATATAGTTAGCTGGAGTCAGTCAGAAGAAAACAGCAGAGAATCAAAGGAAGTAGAGGAAGACCTGAGAGGCAGGTGGAGTGCCTTAGTGGCAGAAGACTTAGAATCATAGAATTGTACAGTGAGACGGGTTCTCCAAGGTCCATCTAGTCCAACCCCTTTCAACGCAGGAATCTTTTGCCTAACGTGGAGCTCAAACTCAGGACCCTGAGATTAAGAGTCTCGTGTTCTGCCAGATGAGCTATGGAGCTGCGTCACGAGACAGAGGCTGAAGAGATGGTGGGGGAACCCGTCTGCAGCACTTGAGGGGAGGCGTGAGAAGCAGCGTGGGATGTCAGCCTCTGGGGACTGGTAGGAAGAGGACCAGAGGGAAGACTTCCAGGGCAGGGCAGCGAGGCAAACCTGAGCTTCAGTACAGGTCAGTAAACACTTGGGAAAGGAGCTTTCCAGCGGAGGGCTCCGTTATCCCGCAGGTGAGGTTTAACCAGGGGGTGGAGATAATAAAGCGGTAATTTGGCTAAAGGGTTTTTAATAGGGGGGATGAACTGCTTCCTTCAAGCTGTCCTGGGACAATAAGTAATTGCCATTTCAAGTGACAGTTACAAGTTTTTACGATTACGATATCTTTATTGTCATTGTCCCTTGCGGAACAATGAAATTGAAAAACTACATAAAACTACCACAAAACTACATAAAACTACATAAAAACTACATAAAACATTCAAAAACCCCTAAAAACTCTAAAACCCCATTTTAAAATACACTATACTACAGAGACCCCTTATGCTGCGTTTAGAACCAGAATTGCATTAGCGTAGAAACTGTTTCTCAGGCGGCTAGTCCTGGCCTTTATAACCCTACACCTTCTTGGGATGACTCATCCAAAGAGCCAGTGCTATTTTAAAGGGACCAGATAAGCTTGGGCACAGAATAATCTTGTAATAAATAAATGCAAGTATTTCATTTATTCAATTTATTTATTCAAATACCTTTGTTAAATATTGTATCTGTACCTGACTGGTTTAATATTACTCCTGTACCTCACAGCTGCCAGGTTACTGGGGGAATAAGTTAGACTGAACGGTGGTAGCAGAACCAGTTTAAGAGAACCATGGAGGTAGGTGTTAGGTTTTGTTTTTGTGGGGTAAGAGAATGCCATGCTTCCCTGTTCTGCAGACCAGGAGCCAAGCAAATATGAGACATTCAGAAATCTCCTTTTATTGAAGATTTCTGGACTGAATGTTTGCCCACACAAAAACAATTCCATTCCACCTGGCAAGCTAGCATGTCAGGCAGAAAAGCCATCTTCTTGAGATTATTTATTTTCTCTGTGTGGAACTTTTTCTGGAGGAGTGTTCAGTCCTGTGATCCCCCCCCCCCACCAGCAAACTGAAGTGGTACAGGCCAGAATCAGGTTTCCCTGCCTCACTGAGAACTAAGCCATAATTTAGGGGGTCTCTGGGAGAAATTGTAGAACTATAGAATCGGAATGCAGGAAGAGAGAGAAGAAAGCAGCAGAAAGAACAAAAATGGTGCTTTCATTTTAAAGGTCTTATATCCGTTAACACCAGAGCCTTTTCTCCTTTGCATTTTGAGGCTCTGAAGAAGGGTCTAACAACACGTGGGGTGTATGTGTGTTGTGAATAAATTTCTCCAGCCTCCCTACTAGTGATTGGCAAAAGTGCAAGAAGCCGAGTCTAAATGAATACAGGTCTTTATCTTAGAGTAGGGGGTGTTCCAACATGGTGCCTGCAGAGGCCATTCCTGATGCCCTCAGCGGTTCCTCTCCCCTGCTGAAATTAGGATTATTTTATTTATTATGTTTATTTATTAAATTTACACATCGCCCTTCATCAACCACCCCCTTAGGGCAGCTCACAGAATTGAAAGAAGCATTGTATTGTAGTCAAGAGAATAGGTTCTCAGCCCCTGTCCTATGACCCGGGTGCCTTGATGCAACAGAAAATATCTGAGAAAAGGTGTGAATCCCACAATCATAGATGGGACAAAGATGTAGCATCACCAGACTCTCAACTAGGGGTAGCCAATGTTATGTATCAGACTCCCATCGGCTTCAGCCAGCATGACCAGTGGCCATGGGAATGGTTGCCTACAACATCTGGAAGGCAACATGTTGGCAACCTTGTCGCTTACCAAATCTCCCATCAGAAACACAAGACACAAGTCATTCTCCTACAGCCCCTCTGTTTAAGTAACAATCACCCATTTAGACCAACATTTTCTCTTGTTCTCCCCCACACTCCTGCATCCAGGCGAAATAAATCCCACTCCTGCTGCCTCTCTCCATGTGTCTTCCATTCCCTCTGCTGCCTTTTTCATCTCTGCTGAGCTCCTTTGAACTTTCCCCAACTAGCCCAGATGTAATAAATCTGCCAGGGGAAGTCTCTCTTCCGCTCTTTGGGTTACGCGAGAAGCAGTTTGGAAGAGATGTTAAAACAGTAGCAAAAGGGAGGGGGAGGAGGTAGAGAAGCACCAGGGGTGGACTTTGGTCTTTCAAATTTCAGCAGTGCCCTGTGCAAGGTCAACATTTGGTTGTGTGTCCCGTCCCATCCCCGTCCCCCCACCTCTAGCCTTCCATTCTGCACACGCCTTGTGTCATAGTTGCAAGGCCCTGTGGCACTTCCCTCAGCTCTACGCCCAGGGCAGGGGAACCAGTTGTGCTGAGCTAAATCCACGTCTGGGAGCACAAGGCAGACCAACCCACGGCATCTGGGCACCATCACAGGCACTTTCTAATATTTCCAGGGCAGTCCCAACCTTGAGCGTTTTCACATGTGGAATAAAAATCAAAATGGCACCACTACAGTCACATATGTGATATGCAGAAATACCGTATTTTTTGCTCTATAAGACTCACTTTTTCCATCCTAAAAAGTAAGGGGAAATGTGTGTGCGTCTTATGGAGCGAATGCAGGCTGCACAGCTATCCCAGAAGCCAGAAGAGCAAGAGGGATTGCTGCTTTCCTTCACAGCGATCCATCTTGTTGTTCTGACTTCTGAGATTCAGAATATTTCTTTTCTTGTTTTCCTCCTCCAAAAACTAGGTGCGTCTTGTGGTCTGGTGCGTCTTATAGAGCGAAAAATACGGTAGGTCTTGGAGACAAGAAGATCGCAATCCCTTCTAAGATATACCTGCCCTATCAAAGGCAGTAAGGCTCTGAATGCTAGTTGCTGTTGCCCATGGGTCCTGCCTGGGGGCTTCACATAGGCATCAGCCCGGATAGCTCACTTGGTTAGAGCATGGTGCTGATAATGCCAAGGTTGCAGGTTCGATCCCTGTAGGGGACAGCTGCATATTCCTGCATTGCAGGGGGTTGGACTTAGATGATCCTCAGGGTCCCCCCTCCAACTCTACAGTTCTGTGAGTACTGTGTCCAGTTCTGGGCACCACAATTCAAGAAGGACACTGACAAACTGGAACGTGTCCAGAGGAGGGCAACCAAAATGGTCAAAGGCCTGGAAATGATGCCTTATGAGGAACGGCTAAAGGAGCTGGGCATGTTTAGCCTGGAGAAGAGGAGGTTAAGGGGTGATACGATAGCCATGTTCAAATATATAAAAGGATGTCACATAGAGGAGGGAGAAAGGTTGTTTTCTGCTGCTCCAGAGAAGCTGACACGGAGCAATGGATCCAAACTACAAGAAAGAAGATTCCACCTAAACATTAGGAAGACCTTCCTGACAGTAAGAGCTGTTTGACAGTGGAATTTGCTGCCAAGGAGTGTGGTGGAGTCTCCTGCTTTGGAGGTCTTTAAGCAGAGGCTTGACAACCATATGTCAGGAGTGCTCTGATGGTGTTTCCTGCTTGGCAGGGGGTTGGACTCGATGGCCCTTGTGGTCTCTTCCAACTCTAGATTCTATTCTATTCTATTCTATTCTATTCTATTCTATTCTATTCTATTCTATTCTATTCTATTCTATTCTATTCTATTCTATTCTGCCACTGCAAGAGCAGGGATGCTGAACTCGATGGGCCTTTGTCTTGATGCAGCAGCTGGGAGCGCCTGAGGTTCTTACCTGCTCCTCAAAACCGTTTCTGGAAGCAACAGCTTCACTTTCCACCTGGAATATGAAAAGCGACTAGGAAACTGCTCTCTGCAGTGACAGAGGAGCTGGTGGGGAAATGACCAACAGTAAGGGAATGGGGTGATGGGCAGAATTAGGGCAGTGGCCCCTCCAGACTGGTGTGCAATGGCAGGTGCCTTGGGCAACACATTCCTGACACAGTAATATTGCATTAGGGATGGGTTCATTATACAACTCCTACCTAAAGTGATGTCTGCCAGCTGGGTAGGGGCCAAGCGCCGGAAGCTGAGGGGAGAAACATCGCTCCACATGCGAAAGGCGCTCGCTATGGCTCGCTCGGTGTCCACCTTGTTGAGGGTGCTTGGGAACTGTACAATCCTGCAGCCAGAAAGTGGTAGAGAGAGCAAGCCGGGGGAAAGCATAACCAGGAACATTATGAGCAGCGGAAGACTGGGGTGATTTCAAACTCTTGTGCTGGCAGGTTCTTCCACCAGGGGGTGCTGTAGGGAGGATACAATCCTCAAATGGTCAGTCTAGCCAGTATTTTTTGGGTGATGCTACTCATGTCTCTTTCTCTCACTTTCGTGATGGCAACCTCAGCACTTTCATTGAAATATGAATACTGTCACGTTACCACCACCCCACACGCAAAAAAACACCAGGTCTAGCCATGCATACCAGTGGCAAAATCCACAGGGAGGGTGCCACCACCAAGAAGGCCTTCTGTCTGGTTCCCTGTAACCTCACTTTTCGCAGTGAGGGAACCACCAGAAAGCCCTTGGAGGTGGACCTCAGTGTCTGGGTTGAACAACTGGAGTGGAGATACTCCTTCAAGTATACTGGGCTGAGGCCATTTAGGGCTTTAAAGGTCAGCACCAATACTTTTGAATTATGCTCAAAAACACACTAGGAGCCATTGAAATCCTTTAGGACCGGTGTTATATGGTCCCAGCAGCCACTCCTAGTCAACAGTCTAGTTGCCGCGTTCTGGATTAGTTGTAGCTTCCGAGTCACCTTCAAAGCTAGCCCCATGTAGAGTGCATTGCAGTAGTCCAAGCGGGACATAACCAGAGCATGCACCACTCTGGCAAGACAGTCTGCGGGCAAGTAGGGTCTTCCCTGCGTACCAGATGGAGCTGGTAGACAGCCGCCCTGGACAAAGAATTAACCTGCGCCTCCATGGACAGCTGTGAGTCCAAAATGACTCCCAGGCTGCACACCTGGTCCTTCAGGAACACAGTTACCCCATTCAGGACCAGGGAGTCCCCCACACCTGCCCACCCCCTGTCCCTCCCCCAAAACAATACAGTGGTGCCTCGCAAGACGAAATTAATTCGTTCCGCAAGTTTTTTCTTCTTGCGAGTTTTTCGTCTTGCGAAGCACGGTTTCCCATAGGAATGCATTGAAAATCAATCAATGCGTTCCTATGGAGACCGTCTGGGGACAGAGGGGAAGCAAGGGGCGGAGGGGAGAAGATCGCTTCTCCCCGTTGCCGCCCCTTGGTTCTGTCCCCGGAGATTGCGGGGCTGGCAACGGAGAGAAGCGATCTTTTCCCCGCCGCCCCTTGCTTCAAAGGAGGTCCGGGGACAGCGGGGAAGACGCGCTGCGCTTCCCCGCTATCCCCGGAGCTTGCGGGGCAAGCTTCGTTTTGCGAAGCAAGCCCATAGGGAAATTCGTCTTGCGAAGCTATTCGAAAAGGAAAAAACCTTTCGTCTTGCGAGTTTTTCGTCTCGCGAGGCGTTCGTCTTGCGGGGCACCACTGTACTTCTGTCTTGCCAGGATTCAACCTCAATCTGTTAGCCGCCATCCATCTTCCAACCACCTCCAGACACTCACACAGGACTTTCACTGCCCTCACTGGTTCTGATTTAAAAGAGAGGTAGAGCTGGGTATCATCCGCATACTGATGAACACCCAGCCCAAACCCCCTGATGATCTCTCCCAGCAGCTTCATAGATGTTAAAAAGCATGGAGGAGAGGACAGAACCCTGAGGCACCCCACAAGTGAGAGCCCAGGGGTCTGAACACTCATCCCCCAACACCACTTTCTGGACATAGCCCAGGAGGAAGGAGCAGAACCACTGTATGACAGTGCCCCCAGCTCCCAACTCCTCTGGACGGTCCAGAAGTATGTCATGGTCGATGGTATCAAAGGCCGCTGAGAGATCCAGCAGAACTAGGAAAGCTTTCACCTTGGTCCCTGGCCCACCAGAGATCATCAACCAGTGCAACCAAAACCAGTGCAACCAAGGCAGTTTCAGTCACATGATGAGGCCTGAATCCCGACTGGAAGAGATCCAAGTGGTCTGCATCCTCCAAGTGTGTCTGAATTTGTTCAGCAACCATCCACTCAATCACCTTGCCCAAGAATGGAAGATTTAAGACTGGGCAATAGTTGGCCATATTGGCTGGGTGCAGCTTCTTTAAGCAGGTCTGGGAAGACTCCCTCACAGAGGGAGGCATTTGCCACCACACGGAGCCCATCGCCCAGCCCTTCCTGGCTCACTTTCTTTTTCGTACTCTGGCACACAAAAATCCACTTTTAAAAAATTGAATTTTTGCAGTTAGGAAAGTGATGGAGAAATGGAATAAAAGAGGTGAAATAGTTTGATGATAAGATGTATAGCTGCTGCAAAAGCAAATCACAACAAGATTGTCTGGAGGACCTTACACGAGGTAACATGCACACCCACCGGGAGGTAGTCCAGTTGTCAAGCAGAGATGGAAAGCATCAAATCTAGTAGTACAGAGCAACACGACAGCTCCAAAAAAAAAAATTCTTATAACAATAAGTTACCCTTGACACTGTATTTAGTAAGCCTGCAATAACCAGGCTATTGGTTCCCCACCCCAAATAAACATGCTTACTTGTAGGTCAGATTCACGTGGTCCCATTTGTAGCCTAGAGGGTTGATTGCATAGCGCCTCCTTCTGGTCAAGCCTTTGTTGGGTTGCCAAGTAGCAGAAGCCACAACAGATTGGGCTGCTTCGTCCCCCTGCAAAAAAGCAAGGGCAGGGGAGGCCATTCAGCAAATATTTTGAACCATTCCAGCTGAAAGCCCCATTCTAGTCTTAAACTTGGAGGATCCCATGTTCTCTCCCCCCCCCACTCTCTCTCTCACACACACATGCCACTCCCCTTAACCTCAAGCTATGCAAATGCTAGTCTTTCTGGCTGGCTGCCCTGTGGAGAAATTCCTCACTCACCTTTTGGGAGCCTCCAGCGAATTGAGGCTGTCAAGGAAAAGGGGTTTGTGAGAAGCTACCAGGGAGAGGGGCAGGGAGGTTTGCGTGGAAGAAGGAATTCGAAGCTGCAGCCCTGTGCACACTCACCTGGGAGTAAGCCTCACGGAACTCAGTGAGACTTCCTTCTGAGTCGCAGGCATGCCTAGGATTGCCCTGCAAAGGTCTTACCTTTGACCAGTCCCCTTTGCAACCCCTCCTCCCTCCACCATGAACTTGAACGGAACTGGTATTGTTTAATTTGCATCCCCTTTCCAGGGACAAATGTTTCCTCTCTGTAGAAAGCTGCTCCCATCTAACAGGGAAGAGAAACCCCCCCCTCTAAATTCCTCCCCCCCTCAATTCCTGTCAACCGCATTCCATCAGCTTCCCTTGCCAGGCACAGCCCCCCCAACTCACCTCTGCCTCCACATCTTGCAGAAACCAAGGAGCTGCGGGCAGCAGAACGAATACAACTGCTGCTCCAGCAGCTACCGCTGCTGCCCAGCCCCACTTTGACATTTTGGGGCACACAGGGGGCCTCGGAGCTGAAGGAAGTCCAGGACTCTGCATGGAGGCCACTCCTGCCAACGTCCTGGGCCTCTAGGATTCGCCCATCGCTGCCGCCTACCCCATGAAGATGTGCAGCTTTGCAAAAAGGAGCCCCGCTGCTGCCGCAAGACGGCCAGCCCCCAGCCTCGCCAGATTGGATCCATCTGTCCAAAATACACAGGAACAAAAGCAGGCGCCTGCTGGAACTTCCAGATGCAGACTCCCATCTCTTCCCTACGATCCAGAGAACCGCCGACATCCCAGTTCCTCGGCACCGCAACCACAAGGCGCAACGAATGTATGAAATTACACAGGCAGCTGCCACCCAGCCCAGGAGTGTTTGCTCGGACTGGTGATGGCTCTCTGTGGCTGCGGGTGGGGAATCTTTGCCAGCCCTCCCTTGAGATGTTTGGGGTTGACCCTGGGGCCTTCTGCATGCCAAGCAGATGCTCAACCACTAGGCTGGGGCCACCCCGCAGTTTGCCACAGCCGGTGTGGTGACAGCCACCGATGTATTTTTTCTTTCCTTGATAGATTCAGGCAAATTCAGAGAGGATGAGCCAACCCGCAAAAGCCATTTGGAACCTCTGCAGCAGACAAGATGCTTTTGAATACCAGTTGTCAGGAACAAAAGAATAGAAAGCTGTTGGCTGTATTAGCTGAGCTTGCGAGATTCTTCATGTGGCAGGTTGCAGAACTTGACGAACCTTCTGCCGGCCCAAGCATGGAACTCTTTACTGCCTCCCTACAGCCTTAAAGCTGCCAGCCTTTCTCATCTGTTGCTGCAATATTTTTGCTGCTGAAACACAGGAAGAGGGATGAAGAGGAGAAGGCTGTACAGCAAGGTCAGAAAGGGGGAAAGGGTTTATTATATTTTGACTATTTTGTTGGAAGCTGCCCAGAGTAGCTGGGGAAACCCAGCCATATGGGCAGGGCATAAATAATAAATTACTACTACTACTACTATGGCAGCTTTGGAAGGGTGAAGGTGCAAGAGGGCTGTAACATGAGCACCGCGGAAAAAAGTGTTTGCAAAAAAGCAGAACATTCAATATGCAAAACTGATGTAGATGTAACTCAGCTCACAGCCTTAATTCTGTTTCGCTTCTGAATTAAGTGTTTTGGTCACCATCCTTCATGCAAAGAGTACATCTTACCCCAGGCATGAGAGGCATCTTGTCCTGCAGCCCTGGTGATGCCCTCCTTAATCTTACCTGCTGCTGTTTCTGTCTGGAGGGAAAGGGAGAGTCTGGCATGGCCTATCCACGCATCCGTGTTGCCAGGCCTTCACCACTGGCAGTGCTCCAACTGCCAAAAGACTCTCCCTTTCCAGACGTAGGTCTGGGGCTAAACCAAATGGAGTTACTGTTGGAAGACCCAGCAGTAGAGATTCAAGCATGCCAAAGAAAACATTAGAAGGGGAGGGAGAAGCAACTGTTAGCAGTTAGCAAGTATTGACGCTGCTGCAATCAGGACAGAAGGGGGCGCTGTCCTCCAGCAAACCTCAGTGGCGTGGAAGGAAAGGATTGTAGAGCTTAGTGGTAAGCTTGCAGAAGATCTCAATTGCATTGCAAGGCACCTCCAGGCAGGACTGGCAAGATTCCCAACTGAAAACCCAGAAAGTCAGTGTTGACGACACTGACAGATGGATGAATTCCCTGGTACAATACAGGATAGCGTCCCATGTTCACATTTTTGGCCTGTGCAAGCACTTGCCACATGGTAGGGCCTCAGGGCCTGTGTGTGGGCTGCAGTTGCAAGCAGAGTACCCAGCCAGCAGCTTTTGGAGAGTGCAGCATATTCTTGGTGCATCCCCTCTTGCTCAGCAAAGGCCTGCCGCTTCCTACTCCGAATTTGCACACTGCTTCTTACTGTCCCAGAATAGCTGCCCAGGCCAGAATCAACACTACAGACAAGCGAAGACTTGTGCTGCTTTGGCCTGCATGCAAAACTCTGGTTGAAATCTGCATTGAGATGGGGAGGGCATTATTTGCTATTTTTTCAAGCTCCTCTCGTTTCCTGCACTGTTTTAACCCCACCTCCTCTTCTTCCAAGTTCCTCTGTGACTGAGAACTCATCACGGTGGAGTTAGGACCAGAGCTAAAATATATATATATATTTTTATAAAATTTTTATTGGTTTTACAAAATTTTAGAAAACAAACAAACACTTAAAAAGACAAACATACACGTATAATTTCATAACATATTTTCATAAACCTCTTTTCTGGGACTTCCCCATACCCCCCCTTTCTGCATCCCAATGTCCATAATTTTATAGCAACTCCCAAATGTTACTTTCCAACCTCTGTCATCTTAGTCATCTCTGTATTCTGACCTTATATCACTGTATCCCTTTGTTCCTGAAAACCACAACACTCTAACATTCATTAAGTTTATAATAGTCCTTAAGATAACTTTTAAATTTTCTCCATTCTTCTTCCGCCGTCTCTTTTCCTTGGTCTCGGATTCTGCCTGTCATCTCGGCCAGTGTCATATAGTCCATCACTTTCATCTGCCATTCTTCCAGAGTAGGTAGATCTTGTGTCTTCCAATACTTTGCGATGAGTATTCTTGCTGCTGTTGTAGCATACATAAAGAAAGTTCTATCCCTCTTTGACACCAGTTGGCCGACAATACCCAAGAGAAAGGCCTCTGGTTTTTTAGGAAAAGTACATTTAAGTACCTTTTTCATTTCATTATAAATCATTTCCCAGAAAGCCTTAATCTTCGGGCATGTCCACCAAAGGTGATAGAAGGTACCTTCAGTCTCTTTACATTTCCAACACTTGTTATCGGGCAAATGATAAATTTTTGCCAGCTTGACTGGGGTCATGTACCACCTATAGACCATTTTCATAATGTTTTCCTTTAAGGCATTACATGCCGTAAATTTAATACCGGTGTTCCATAACCATTCCCAGTCAGCAGACATAATGTTATGACCAATATCCTGTGCCCACTTAATCATAGCCGATTTAACTGTTTCCTCCTGTGTATTCCATTTCAGCAGCAAGTTATACATTCTTGATAAATTCTTAGTATTGGGTTCTAACAGTTCAGTCTCTAGTTTTGATTTTTCCACCTGGAAGCCAGGACCAGAGCTAAAATATAGGAGCCATGGAGGAGCTGTGATAAATTGACATGTTTTGTTTTGCTTTTTAAGGAAGGAAGGAAGGAAAGAGTTCCATCTCCATCTGGTGCACCAGCCCTGCCAAATTTAAAGTTCCAAGTTTGCAAAAGTGTCTAAAAGTTGTTCTCTCACTCACGAGTAGCAGGAGATCTTGCTAGTAATACTTATATGCTGAGCCATGGCAGGAACTTCCCAAAAAGGACCTTCCCAAAAGTTCAACAACTTTTGTGTCTGGATTTTCACTTCTTGAAATAATGGGAACCCTACATTAACTTTCTGGTGCTGAATATTAAAAACAGGTTTTTGACTGATGAAATTAGCCTGTTACTAGTTTGGCACTTAAGAAAGTTACTAAGGGTTCACTGCAAGCAGGGGACCGAGTCTGAAGTGGTTAGTTGTACTTGTTCAACTTCTTTCTGATGCTAACAGCTAATCAACATGGAAGTGTAAATAAAGCTACTTGAGCCTGAAGTGAGATTGCCAGAGTTTGTTGGTGAGGAAGTCATTGGATTCCATTTTTATTTAATTTATATATCCTGCCTTTCCTGGAAGGAACTCAAGCCAGAATACATCAATATACTCCCCTACCCTTTTATACTTACGGTCACTAGATTGGTTACTCTTAATCTAACTTAGCCTATGTCAGCCTGTGAGCTTCATGGAAGTGTGGGGAGTTGAATTTGGGTCTCCTGGCATAAGGCTCTATAATAACCACTGTGAGCCTGATCTCTTGTCCTTCCATTGCTATCTGGCAGGAAATTTGGAAAAATAACCAACTCCATCTGCCCCAAGGTGTCTAGCACCTTCCCACTTCCCCACCAAAGGTATCAACTGTGACATAGGCTCTGAATGACACCTGTCTCTTTTTGACCACTCAAACCAGTGTGCGGGGGAAAAAAGCCCTTTAAATTTGAGTTGTTGCCTTATTCCCTACTTCTCACATCAGGCATCAGGGTCTGTTGATTCCCTCCCTACTACTGGGGTTCATCGTCTGTCCTCAACCATCAGAACATGCCCACCTACATTATAATGCTTGTGAAGCCAGGTAGCTTTCAGCCACAACACTCCTTTAAAAAAACAACCTGCCTTATCCCTTTGCCGCCTTCCCTTCCTTCTATTATTCATAAAACTTCTTGTACTTTGGCTACTGGGGTCTGCAGTGTGTGTTTGCCAAAATCTGGGAATCTAGTGATCTCCCATATGTCTAAGCCACTTGGGTTCATATAGGAGCGTAAGATTGCAGGTGTAAAAAAACAGTAAATGCTGTGATCTTTGGGAAAGACAGGGTGCAATAGGCTGGTTCTGTGCATAGCGAGAGGGATTTGGCTGGGAAACGCAGGGTGCATTGTCTCAGGATTTTAGTATTTCCTAGGGCTCCCCTGTATTCCTTCCTATCTGGGTGAGCTAGGAGTTGAGAGGGAAGTAGAGGCAGCTATTACTAGGTGGTAAAGACACAACTGGTCTACTCTCTGAGGCAGCTGTGCAATGAAAGATAAGGAGGCTCTAGTCTACTGAGCTTTCCACTTCCACTGCAATCCGCAAGCTGTCTGGACATTCATCCGGCACCTCTGACAACTAGCCAAAGGCAGCTATAGATTGTAGCCTGCTAGGCATTTGACAGGGTAAGCCAGGCTGCAAAATCAAGTGGCTTATGACGGCCCCCCATAAACAGGCTGATGCATTCAGTGAGATGAATCACATTGTTTCTGTCCACTCTACCTGGCCCTGACCTGATACCCTGGATAATTATTCCCCTGTAATCTGCCAATCACCTATAATATGTCATATACCTTTCAGGCTAGATTTGTCATGAGAGACCAAGAGAAGCATGTGCAACCACCCACTGCTCAAAGTGCTGGCAGGCTTCACAGAGAATAAATCCCCCTGGTGGTGAAGTTCCTTCACAGCAGCAAGATAACATTTTCAATTGGAGCCTTCTATGACGCTGCAGAATCCAGAATCCATTCACGACAGCAACATAAGGAACACCTCCACGCCACAGCCTAATGTGTAGAGTGATAGCATCCACTTTCTGGCTTGCCTGGAAAAGCAGGGGAGGTGGATTGGCTCAGTGAACTGCCACTAAAGCCAAAAATACTAATAGGAAGGTTGAGCTGGTAAAGCACTAAAGCAGCTACATCAGAGCCCAAAGGGCACCAGGTTGGAGATGGCTGCCCTATAGCAAAGTTATATGAAGAGTACCCTTTTCCAAGTGCAAAGTGAGCTTTGACTAAAAATCCTCTTCAAGGTTTCGTTTTCTGTAGGGTCCAGGACTGCGATGTGGCACAGTAGAATTCACTCTGGCCATCTCCCTGCTAGCTGCCTGGTTTTTATAGGCAGTTTCTACTGTCTCAACAGTTACTGACCGATTTCCATAGTGAAGCAAAAACTAACATTTGAGCATAAGTTAATGCTTCCAAGGCTGATCCTCTCCAAAAAACCTCAACATGCGCTGGATAGGACTCCCGTCAGTGTGATAATAACTGAAACACTTTACTCAAAAGACCTCTTCTCCACCTCGACCAATCACTTGTTATGACACGGCCCTGAAGGGAGGGGTGGGCTGCAGTGTGGCGTTCATGCTGTTCTTATGAGCTACGATAAATCCCAACAGGTCTGGCTGGTTCCCTAACGGAACTGAGAGTGCATGGCAGAACACTTCCCAGAAACCTGCACCAGGCAAGAACTCCACAGCAGTCATGTGGGGATTGTTTAGCAGAGAAACCTCAGTACTTTAACACAATGACCTTTGTAGATGTGAGTTGTGTATCAGTAACAGAAATGTGCTTTTGTGGCAGTTCTGTGGCGGCCCCGAGTGCCAATGCTGTCAAGACTTTGCTCTCCCTCAATTGTAGGCAATGACTGCAAGGCTGAAAAATACAGCTTGATTGCTGACACTATAGGACAGAGCTTTCCAAACTATGTGTCACGACACATTAGTGTGTCAGCTGCAGTGTGTAGGTGCGTCGCGCTAACGCTCTCCATGCTCCTCCAGGGGCTGGAAAGCAATTAGTTTAACCTCTTGCTTGCTAGTAAAACTGAATTACTGTGTCATGAAATGATACATGTCTAAAAAGTGTGTCACCAACATGAGAAGTTTGGAAAGCTCTGCAGAAGGCCAACAACTGGCAAATGCACAGGGATGCAGCTTTGGTCCCTTCCCAGTTTTTAGAGCACAGGGTAGCCACTGTCTGGTGATGGATCCAACCCACGACTCCCCTAATAAGAGCACCACTTACAAACAAGCTGGTTCTACATACTTTTATTGGGTTTAGAACTGGACAAATCACAAGTGTACAAAATGGTAGACCACACTATCAGAAGCAGAGGACTGTGGGTTGCAGCAGCATTTCTATTGACCCAAAAGCATTTTGGGAAATGAAAGCATAAACTGATTGAGCAAAAAGAAAAAAGGGCGGGGGCAAGGGAGAGAGAAGAGAATGGAGGCAAGGAATTACATAACTGGCCAGTTCCAAATTAAGAGGACAAAACCTGTAGATTTTGAAAGACAAGCTGACCTGTCCTCATGTGCTGCTGGGTTTACTTTTTGGAGGAGGGTGTAGTTCTGATTGGGGGTGGGGAAGGGGAAGGTGCAGGGCCCCAAGGCTTTGAAATGTTGTGCTATGCCCACCCACCCCAGCCCAACAAGGAGCAGATGCCAACCCTCTGCCTTTTTGGTCACAAACCTTCCCAGAGCAGGGCTCCATATCAAGGACTCTACACAACAAAGAGGGAGGGGAAGTGTGAGCCCCACTCTGGCTGCACAGCAACAATCACAACAGCAATAGCAAGCACAGGAGCCAGAATCAACTCAAGGTTTGCCCAGCCTATGGTTTTCAGGCCTATTCTACAAGTACATATGCACAAGAACTTCCAAAAATACTAGGATATGATGCAAGTAGTGACACCAACAGAAGAGGAGGGTTTTATCACATGGTGGTGGATGTTCCCTAGAATGACCACAAGGGGGTGGTGGTTAGACTGGCCCTTTTATACCCTGGGACAGAAGCAAGAGGTAAGCTGTGGCGGGGGGGCTCTCTAGCCGCCCAACGCCAGCTGCAAACTCCAACCGTGACTGAAGCCAGAGCAGGCACCAGTGTTCTTTTTCCAGAGAAGCTGCAGGAGTCTAGCTTCCAGCCTCTGTACGGACGAGGGGCCAGAGAGATGCTCTTCAATTGTACTTTGAGACCAAGGGAGGCTGGGGAAGAGGGAGCCAGCTGGCTGCTGAGGGCTAGCATCTTGTCTCGTAGATTCCACTCCTGCCAATGTACCTCACCCATTTGATCACATCGTGGTCACTGTAGTTCAGCTTTGGCTCAAAGACTTTCAGGTAGCGCACCTTTAGCCCGGATGGTGCAAATGGGACCTGTGCAAAAGGAGAGCAAGGGTGGAGAGCAGAAATAAGTCTACAGCCTGGATGCCGTGAGTAAAAGCTGCTCACCCCAACATACAGCACTGAAGAAACTGCTCATAGCAGGAGTCGTTTTTAGTTCTCTACCACCTCAGCAGTTCTGAAGATCTCCTTAAGTCAAAAGTGAAACTGCTGGCTACCTTTTAATAATTCCAGTAAGAAATCTGCAGCTGTTACCCAGAAGCACACAACTGGGAGACAGATTTAAATACGCAGGTGGCTTGCAGGATCCTGTTCGTTCCCCAGCAGGGACATACATAAGTAGCTAATGATTAGCTGAACCACCACCTTGAACTGTGATAGGAATGTGCAAATTTTGCTTTCAGTACAACTTGAGATCTTCCTCAACCCCCCACTTCTGTCCCATGTTCCAGAGTTACCCTGTAGTGTCCTTGTGGAATGCCAGTTAAGCAAACTACCTTGCCAATTACCGTGGCTTTTGGAAGCTAATGACTCTCTCATTCCAGCTTTTCAACTCTTAGGAAGACAGAAAGCATGGCAGTTCGGTTTGCAGGGGATTTCTTAAACTTGCATCATAATGGGAATCAGGATGAAAAGTCCTATAGTGACCTTTGGGGGCATACACATAAAACCTATGATTTCTGTTAATGACTTCTGTTAAACAGGGGCATACAAGAAATTAATGCCTGTGCTCACTGCACCTTTGTTTTTGCAGTAATGCTGCCCCTTCCTGGAGCTGGAATAATTCATAGGTGGCTTCAGCAGCCATCCAGGAAAAGACTCTGCCCTCGTACCTCAAAGTTCATGGAGATCGGTGGCCGAGCCCATTTCTTCTTGTCGTTGGTGGGAAGCAGTTCTATCTCTGCGCTGATCTGAGACTCCTTCATTCCAGCCATACGCTTAATTCTAAGAAACAAGAAAAGGGAATAAAGAGGAAGCTGTTCTCTAAATCAGGTACGCCTGGAGGGGAGTATGAGAACCGCCAGTACCAATACCCTTATTAGGCTACAGTTGCCCAGAGCAAGAAGTGTGACAGAACTGACTTACTTCCAGACAATGGCATTCTCACTGGCCTTGTATTTTGCTTTCCCTTTCATGCAGATGACCTGAACGCCACTTGTATTAAGAGGTGTTGGGATTCGCACCTGGAAGACAGAAGTAGTTTGAATTCCATTTCAACAGAAATGTCATTTCTGTAGTCATTTCAACAGAACTTTTCCCGTTTGTCAACAAACAGTCCAGGACACATAAGGAGCAGCTGGCTTTGCCATCGATAGTGAAATGTAGCCATGCTCAGGTACTAGCAGTGTGGTTCTGTTGCAGTGCAAACATACCAAAACCTGCATCATATCCAAGGACAGTTACAGCACTCTGATCTTCAGAAAAAGCAAAGGCTTTGCAAAGGCCTGGCAGCATCTATACTCAGGCACCAAGAGGGAAAAGCAGGGACAACAGCCCCTGCCCCCATCTTTCATAGGCTAACAAGTTGGAGGTGAAGTGACTCCTTCCACAGAAGCCCCCTCCCAACACCACTACAACATACTGCTGCATCTTGTGCAAACCTGATGCCCTTGTTGCACTTACCTCTATCTTCTGAGCCAAGAGGGAAGGCTTAAAGTTGGATTTGATCACCACCTTCACCTCCAGCTTGGTGCGGCCCACCTCCCGCACCAGGGGGATCACACGGAAGGGCAGGATAATGTCCTTAGTGGTTCGATACCTGAGAGTCAAGATTTAATATCCTTTAGTGGATGGAGGGGAAGGCATCCCAGTGTCTCACCACTGGGTGGTGACAAGAAGAGAAACAGATATGCTTTCGCTTACAGAAACAGAGGGTGGCCATGCCACAGTTTGCAAATCCTCTCCTTGAGAGGACCCTTGATCTGAAAGGACAGCCTGATGCTAAACCACTTGTTAGTTTTTGAAAGGAAAGAGGACATAATGGACAGAGCAGGTGTTAAGTACAGTTAAAAACTGCTCTCAGTCTACTTTGCAGAACAATTAAATGAAAATGCAATTTAAAAACCTGAAAAGGCAGCCACATCTATTTCCAGCAGGCAAAAAGGTGCTGAGAACAGTGGAGCTTATGTACATTTATTGGGGAGAGGGAAACAGAGTTTTCGTTCAAAGCCCAACTGCACCGGCTGCCAATTAGTTTCTGGGCCCAATTCAAAGTGCTGGTTTTGATCTATAAAGCCTTAGCCCGCTCAGGACCGCAATAACTCAAAGACTACCTCTCCACATATGAACCAACCCAGACCCTGCAATTGTCATCTGAGCCCCTTCTTCATGTGCCTCCTCCACAACAAGTCCAGAGGGCGGCAACACAAGAACGAGCCTTTTCATGCAGGGATTTATTGACCTTTGGGACCTGGACTTGGGTCAGGAGGAGACTGGAGTTGTGGGGACTGCCAGACTTGGAGGAACTTTGAAATACGACTGGAAATATCTTTTGAATTTCAGTTTTAACTATGGAGATTTGGCTGACTTGTCGAGAAGGAATAAAAACATTGCTAGATGGGAATTTCCCCGAGATCTACTTCTCGGCATCAAAGGAAGGAAAATAAGAACAAGATCAGGAGAAGACAAAGTAAAGGGCATGTATAAATATGAAGAAGACTTGCAGAAGGGACTTCAAAAAGAGTAAAGAGCCTCGGACAGAAGATCACCAGGTTGATGGACTATATGGAATTGACGGAAATGACTGACAGAATCCGAGACCAGGGTGAAGAGACGGTGGAAGAATATTGGAAAAAGTTTAAAATCTATATATGGAAATAATGTAAAATTAATGAGTGTTAGAAAAATGTTGGGAGGGAATTATATGGCTTTAGTAGAAATGTTTTAAGGAATTAAGCATAAATAAGTATTATAGTATTAATGGAAAATAAGGTTAAAATACGTTAAGATAATCACATAACAGAAAATAGAGAAAGATGGAAAGGATTTGCTGAAATAATTAATAGAAATGAAATACAAAAAGGGAGGTGAGAGGAGGTCGATGAAACAAGGGAATGAAAGAGAGGATATTGAGATGGTATGATGTGTGTTTTTTGAATTGTTTTTGTTTTGTTTAATGTGTTAATGTTAATGTTGTGTTGTGTATTGTTTATATATTGTACTGTATTGTTTTTTTGTTTTTGTTTTTTGCTTTTCTTTTTCTTTTATTTTCTCCTTTTTGTAAGGTTTAAAAGTAATAAATATTATTTTTTTTTAAAAAAAGAATGGCCTTTTCTGCAGTGGCTCCCCATTTGTGGAATGCTCTCCCCAGGGAGGTTTACCTGGCGCCTTCATTGTATATCTTTAGGCACCATTTGGCCTCCAATGTCTCAAGCAGAAAAGTGTCAATCATCACCACCTCACGATCAATGCAATAGTTATAAGCTCCACCCTTTGTGCCAGTTCTGTATTCAAAAATGCAAGTGACCAAGTGAAGAATACTTAGCTGTGACTTGCAGGGAGCCCCCCCCCAATGATTCCCCTATGGCAGCCAAGGCAGAGGCAAACCTGTGCAGCAGCCTATTCCCACCAGCCATACCTCATGAGTTCAAACTCGCCGTCTGGGGGTATGAAGCTGATGCTCCGCTCCGAGTCAAACTTGCTGAGCCTCACACACTGGTGGAAGGTGCAGTCATCAATAGCAATCGACTGCTTCCCACTACGGCACAAGAACAGAAGGAGAGCCACAATCAGAACCACTAGCTTGCATGCATCTGAGGCTTCAGCAGTACTCAGGCTATCAGCTGCAATGAGACTACTCTACAGAGCACTTTGCCATCACAGAAGGAATTATGAAGTAAACGAGGCAGAGAGGAGAGCAACTGGAGCCAACGGATTCCCTCACAGGCAGTAGGGCTGTTTGGCTATCCATCAAGACTCAAGTAATAGGCTTTTCCCCAGCAGCCCACCAGTGATCGCTATACAAGGCTCACTCCTGCTCTGCCCATAACACTTCATCTGGCAGATTGGAGTCCAGTCTGCCCTGCCCAAGCCCTTTGGGTGGAAGAAGCAACATAACCCTACAAGAGGGATTTTGTTCAGACCATTAAGCAACACAAGGCAGAAGGAGCTCTTTGCCCTCCAATCTTTGCATTTCCATGTACCAGAAAGGACTTGGGGGCCAGAAAATTTCCTCTCTAGCAGGCTTAAAAGATCAGCAAAGTCACTGGAGTTTAGTGGTGACTTACAGCATCCAGTGAGGTCTCACTTTTTTGCACCTTTTGCTGAAAGAGGCAGGGGAGGCTCCCCGCAGCCACTTGTAGAAGAAAAACTCCAGGAACAATCCAACACCACCAAGATCTCATTGCAACTCTTGGCTAGTGCAAGTGTTGAATGGGAGCAAGCGAATGACACTCGAGACACAGACGTCATTCAAGGAGGGTGTGCCAGAGTACAGAAGGGTTGCTTCTGGGCCACAGGGTACAGAAGGGGGTGCCCAAGACATGGAATGGGCATGGGAAACAGCTTGCTTCATATTTATATGGTTCAGGCTTTGTTTCAAGAGGGAGTTGGCTGAACGGCCTGGCCAGTATCTTTTGCCGAAAGGGTTTGGTAAAGGCTTCACTTAGCAACTTGTCTCTTGCATTCTACTGGGAATATCTCTTTGAAATTCAGGCTCTCTCTCACACACATATGATGCAGTGTTGAAGAAAAGTAATTTTCCCACAGCCCAATGAATTTACTTCTCTGCCCACTGTTATCACAATAAAACCATATTTAGATTCATCTTCCTATTCAAACTTCTCTCATGGGTTTCCCCACCTGCTTTCGTACCTGGGAGGAGGAAGGAGTTCCTGCGCCATCTGGCTACTCTGCTAAATGCAAGAAGCCAACCACAGCCTTCGCCAGGAGTAGTAACCCCTACTATAAAGCCTTATGAAACTCGCCCAGCTTGCGCAGGACTGTCCCCAGACCAGCCTGATGGGACAGCAACACTTTGTAGTGGGCTTTGTTCCCTAGAACAGGCAAGTGGCAGCTCAGCCTTCAATCACAGGCATGACCTGTGTGGAAGTGTCTAAAGATGGTGGCACATGCACAAGTCACACAAAGCAAAAAGATGGGGAAGGGGTGAGGAGTGCGTGCACACAGCAGTAAGCAGGTTATCTACCTTCCTGTTTCACTGGAGTCAGCAGAACACAAAAAGGAAAAAAAAAGAATTCATTAACAAAAGTGGTTATCAGGGAGTAAGGAGGGCCTCAGAGCCAGTCAGCCTGCACCACCCCAGGTGGTCCATTTGAAAACTGACAAGACCACAGACAGCTATGCTTTAGTTGAAGCTGACACGTGGAGGGAGAAGCAGACCAATGCTGGTTGTGGCATTATTCCACCCCACCACTCCCATTCATTCCACAGACTAGCTAGCCCAGCGGGAAGGGACGCAATTTCATGGCTCTTAATTTACAGGCTCATAACATATAATACACACTAGATTAGGATAGTTTGCTAATTGGCCAAGCCAACAATAGGGGAATGTTGAGTGGAATGAAAAATCAGCTTTGCTTGGTACCTCGTTAAATCAAGATTCGCTATTTATACCTTCTGCTGTTCTCACTCCCATTCAAAACATCATCAATTTGGAAGTAGCAGCAGCAAGACTAGAGAACAATCGACTAGCTTACTGGAAATGGGTTATAAACAAAAGTGGTTCTGGTCTCACCCTCAAGAAAGCTAGAGTGGCTTCCCAAATGAGAAGGGAGCAAGACAGGGCAGAAAGACACACAAAGTTCAGCTGTGCCAACTGGGGCCCACAGTCAGCCCCCACCCCTACCTCTTCCCTGTTTCATCCGCAGTCCCTTTGCCTTGTTTCTCAATTACAATCTTGTCATTCATGCCAAACTTGCATTCTGGCATTCCGCTCAGGTAGCTCTTCATCACCACCCTGCCAGAGACATGGGCGCTCAATACCTGACCTGGAGAGAAACGCAGAAAGAACAACTGCTAAAGCAGGAGAGAAGAAAGTGTCGTCACCCTCAACCTCCTTCCTTTATTTCACTAGAATAGGAGCCCCTTTGCTGCACTTACCTTGTGGTGACATCAGCAAGTTCACACTCTCCAGCACATCCAAAAAGAGTTCATTGCGACGATATTTGATCCCTTCACGCCTCCAGCCAATTTGACCAGTTACCTGGCTAGTAATCTGAGATTGCTCTTCCTTAGTCTGAAGGACAAAGAACATACATGCTTTTAGGAGCCCAATATGTCACGGGCAAACTCTACCAACAACAGAAGATTGCCCTGCATGACAATAAACTTGCTACAAATAGACATACCTGCAACCACTACCCATTTATTCTATGAACACCCAACCGGGCCAGTGGGCAGATCAGTGTGGAGAACATCAGTCACGTCAACTAGGAAAGGAGGTAAGTTCTTAGGTGCATCTGTTCTAAGGGTCAAGATTTCAAAGTTACACCCCCATTGGGTTTGGAAATGTTACAATTGAAAGTGCACTCTGCCCTCGTATGTGCTGTGGAAGCAGGCACTTGCAAGCCAGGAGTACGACAAGGAAACACAATTTGAATACTACAAGGAGGCTGAAGATGTAGTTATGCCAGAGCAAGGGTCACTGCCCACTCGGCCCAATCAACTGGTTTTTCATCCCAAAAAGACTCTACAATCATTCATGCAGTGCAAGGCCACTGGTCAGTCCCCGTTTCAGAACCGTCTCATAACTGGTGCCCCTTTGGAAGGACCTGGGAGGAATTGCAAATTTTCCTACCTGATGCTATAGGCAGGTCCACCAGTCACACGCAGAGTGAGAAAAACAGATGCATAGCAGCAAGCGCAGCACATACAGGGTTAGGAGCCAAGCAGGTCAGTGGGAGGGAAGGAGGAAGAGAGAAGAGTGTTATGCTCAGGACAATCTTAGGTTCTACAAAGCTGCTCATCTATTCGGTTAATAAGCCTGGCCGAGGGAGGAGTCTTCTAGTAGACCTGCCTTCTCAACTTGGTTTGAGCAGAGCTGGTAGGAGCTGCAGACTGAAACATGTGGAGGGCACCAGGTTGAGAAAGGCTGAACTAGACTAGGCTGAGAATGCCAGCAATGGGGAAGAAATAATCTAACAGGCAGGACTGCAGGGCGAGACTCAAGGCCAGATTGCCTGGATGCCTCTGCAACTCAGGTGATCTGGAGACAGAAAATGCTGTACTAAGCTAAGTATCTGCCCCTTGAGAGAAGCATCAGAAATAGAGGATGATTTCCTCTTAAATTTACAACCTATATATATATATATAGAGAGAGAGAGAGAGAGACCATTTGTCCATTCACATGTGACTTGACACATGGCAATGGATCAATTCAGACCACAGGCTAGCTGCTTCTTCTTCTTCTTCATAATAATAATAATAATAATAATAATAATAATAATAATAATAATAATTTTATTATTTATACCCCACCTATCTGATTGCGTATCCCCAGCCACTCTGGGCAGCTTCCATCAGAGTATTAAAAACAGAATAAAACTTCAAACATTCCCTAAGCAGGGCTGCCTTCAGATGTCTTCTAAAAAGTAACATAGTTGCTTATTGCCTTGACATCTGATGGGAGGGTGTTCCACAGGGCGGGTGCCACTACCGAGAAGGCCCTCTGCTTGGTTTCCTCTAACTTCACTTCTCACAGTGAGAGAACTGCCAGAAAGCCCTCGGTGCTGCACCTCAGTGTCCGGGCTAAACGATGGGGGTGGACATGGCAAGTACCTACATCCTGACCCAACTCCATGCCTATATCAATACCAGAACACACTCCACCTCTCAAAACTCGCTGGCATGTTGGCCACCCATGTCTTTGATAACATCTGGTATCCAGGAGGTGGGTAACATGCCAGTGGTGGGCAAACAAGGTGGAACAGCAAATGTCAAATTTACCTTTGAACAGCAGGCTAGTTTCTAGAGAGACTCATACACCTCTCTTTATTCTCTAGGAAGGCTAGCAAGAGGCATTACGAGAGAGTTCAAGGACACATTCTAGCCAAGTAAAAAAAATTGAAGGCAGGTGCAAAGTAAGGCAGGTGAGGGGTGTGCCTGAGAAGGGGGTTTGTGGGGGGCAGAGTCCCTAGAAACAGACTGAGGCCAGCAGGGTTTGGCCCCCAGGCCTGAGTTTCCCCATCGCTGGCTTAATACTACATCCAAAACTGGCCACTGATTATCCCAAAGATACCTGCCGAGCAGCAATATGAATCTGGTCTCCACTGCTCTTTCCCAGCACCAGACTGTTCATCCATATCAGCTGCCCACAGTGACAACTCTTCACTAGTCCCCCTGTTCTAGGGCAGCCTTTTATCTACACATCAACCACATTCCTGTTACCTCATGACAGCATGCCAAATTACTGTCCAGGACTCATTGCATGGAGGCTGTACAGGTACCACTAGTATTAGTGCAGGTCAAATCTTTTGGCCAATTTACAAGCCCTGTTTATCTATACTTAATCTGTCCCAGATTACCTACAGCATAAAACATGCCACTTTTCATGACTCCTTCCATATGCCACCTTGAACTAATTTCTGAAGCATCATTTGAATTACAGTGCTATAGTTCTGCTCCAGTCTTGTGCTTCAGACCATTTCCAACATCCTTCTCTTGCCCTCCACTCCAAAAATAGAATCATAGAATTGTAAAGTTGGAAGATACTCCCAAGGGTCATCTAGTCCAACCCCCTGCAATGCAGGAAACTCAACTAAAGCATCCATGACAGATGGCCATCCAACCTCTGCTGAAAAACCAAGGAAGGAGAGAGAGTCCACCATCTCCCAAGGGAGTCCCTTCTACTGTCAAACAGCTCTCCCTTATGTTTAGTTGGAAACTCCTTTCTTGTAACTTGAAGCCATATCTCATTCTTATCTTTCCACCTATACTAAGAGACCAAGGGCAGAAGATCTGTCGCTTTCTCACATAGGTTTATTACAACAGTGTTAGTCTTTAGTCAGCATCTCAGCTTACAGTGGTGCCCCGCAAGACGAATGCCTCGCAAGACAAAAAACTTGCTAGACGAAAGGGTTTTGCGTTTTTTGAGTCGCTTCGCAAGACGAATTTCCCTATGGGCTTGCTTCGCAAGACGAAACGTCTTGCGAGTTTGTTTCCTTTTTCTTAAAGCCGCTAAGCCGTTAATAGCCGCTAAGCCGCTAATAGCCGTGCTTCGCAAGACGAAAAAACCGCAAGACGAAGAGACTCGCGGAACGGATTAATTTCGTCTTGCGAGGCACCACTGTATTTTGATACAATTGCTAACGCCAGAGAGTCATTACAATGCAGAAGCCAACACCTGAAATATTTGACTGAAAGGTTTCTGAGTAAACACACAGGCGTCCAACTTTGATCTTCTATACAAGCACCTACCCGGACCATGTTAGAGAACTGGAGGCAGGCAGGTTGTTCTAGAACTGGCAAAGCTGAATAGGGTCCTTTAATTACGCTGTTCTTTTAAAACAGTCCAAGGATATAAGCCAAGACAGTAAGAGCACTTCAGGGATTCATACACCTTGTTTCCCGATGAGAAAAGAGGGACTCCAGAAAACCATCCATCTCCCAATAGGAGGAGCTCCGTGTTTTATTTATTTATTTGTTGAATTTATATACCGCCCTATACCCGGAGGTCTCAGGGTATTCACAAAACAAGAACATATAAAACCACAATATATATAATCAAAATAAAAACAGCAACCAAATAACCCCCCCCCCCAAAAAAAAGAACCACATTTTAAAAGGGCATAGTATGTTTTAAAAACAGCCATTTTCTGTCACAGTCATTAAGAGTCTGTGGTCACTCTAACTAATCATGTACAGAAAAGTGCACACCCCATATCCCAACTCTTCCTACCCTCTTTCCCATTTTTTACCTGGCTCTTGATTCCTTGCTGAGTTATGAAGGTTTTCAGGGCCCCCGTCTCGGAATTCTGAGGGTAACCAAAATCCAGGATTTCTACAGAAGGGGGTAAAGAGTTATCAGAGAAAAGGCAACCACCAGAAAGTTTGGTGCATCAACTGCAGCCTTTGCTCACGCTGACAAGCAACCACCCAATTCCCCACACCAACTACAATCATGTTCGACATTGATCCCACGGAGCTGCCCTATAGTCTGCAGCAGTAAAGGTAAGACAGACAGTCCACTTAACAGGATGGAATCCAGACATCCAAGGGAACCTGCAGGATTATCCAACAGCAGCAGAATAATCTATCTTTGCAGCGTTTTCTTTAGGTTTTGATTTTCGCATGAGCATACCATAAAAATCAAAACCTAAAAAAATAACAGCAGAGTAGCAGGTGTCGCAGGGCAGGCCGACCAGCCAGGCTTGGGAAAAAGAAAACTGCCATTAGCTGCCCCCACCCAACCCCACCCTCTGAGCTGCCTCTCAGGATCCAGATCTGCAACACAAATAGGAAGTGACACTGCGCTTGAGGACCTGCTTCCTGCTAGACTCCAGCAAGCTGAAGATCTATAAAGCCTTCCCACTCTCTCTACCAGACAGGCTTGAATGAAGCTTTAGGAACCAGGCTCATAAATTCCAACACACTGGTGCCATTCCTGGAATTCCACTATCTTTGTCACATTGATACAGCAGTAATTAAACCATGACCACAGAATTTGGGAACTAAGGAAGCTTAATTACATTCTTTGGATCACAGAAAGCCCAGCATTAAGAACTAAAGTGGAAATTGCCTCCTTGTAAATGAAAGTACTGAACCTTTTGAGTAGTAGATAGCCTGTGGGAATAGAGTTGAACTGAAACATCTCTCAGTAGCAGCTGTTAAGAAGGTTTCTTTAAACCAAGGCTTACCAGACTGTTAAATGAGGGTCTATATTTTTTCCTGAATTAAAATTGCAAGCACACTTCACTTTTCACCTGAAAAGGTTTGCTTTTCGAACACATGGTTCACTTTTTAAAGCATGTAATATGAAGAATTATCTGCCCTCGCAAACCTAATCACATCTTTCTGTATGTGAAATGTTCCACGATGTGTCTAATCTGAGGGCAGGTAGTTCTGCAGAGTCCCTGCATCAGAATGGTCAAATAATGCAGCAGGAACAGAATTAGGGGTGCCAACTGGAAGATTGCAGTTAGAGCAGCAAATTCAGATGCAGCCAATTGTCTCCTTGGTGCAAGTTAGGGACTAGTCAAGTCATGAGACTTTCATTAAAGCAGAATTTCTATAAGTACACTAGTGACAATTATGGAGTTAGTGTAAGCTAAGGCTGTTCAGCAGAGTTCTACCTCCCAAACAAGTGGTATTTGTACTACACACACCCTGCATTAAATAAAGTCTTCAGTCTGCAACTTAATTCTACAAACTCTACAAACAAAGCACATTACGAGTTGAAATCTTGTTTCCAAATCTAGGATGACTGTGTCATCTCATTCACTTGATGGAAGAAGACAAGGTAACCTCCCCATCTTAAACTCTATGCAGAATTAAATACAAAGCAGAAGCAAACTACTGTACAGAGAAAATGAAGTGCTTGCGGTGGGCTACACCCAACTTTTCCCAGCTGCACCAGCTCGTTATAACTTTAGCATTTAGCATTAAATGGAAAGTTATTGCAAGGCTAACAATAATAACAATAATAATTTTATTATTTATACCCCGCCCATCTGGCTAAGCACTTGGGAGACCTGAATGTTTACATCAACAACATGCCCAATACCTGCTAGCCCATACTGGCAACCCCAAATTTACAGTGAAAGTTCTGGGCATCTACTGCTAAACAAGCCCCCCCAGCATTGAGTCAGAACGGCTCATCCTCACCATCCAGTAGCTCATAGATGAGCACGAAGTTGTTCTTTATGTTCTCTTCACTGATCTTTCCAAAATAGGCAGTCATCACATCACACATCTTGTAGAGGAACTCAAAGACCATGGCAGCATTGACATTTTGCTTGGTGACAGCAGCCAGCCAGATGTTGGAACGCTTGACATGGAAGAAACTGGTGCGGGCAATGTTGGTAACAGGTGAGCGCACTTGCTGCCGTGCATGGATGACATTGACCCGGAAGGCATCCACTGCATTCCGCCTGGAGAATTGGAATGTGGCAGGAAGACAAGAGTGAGAGACCAAAAGCACCAGGCAGACAGGATACATACTATCCCACCAAGTTGTTTACCTATATCTCTGCTGAAGAAACCAAAGTGTTGTTGACAGACACAGGCATGCTGACCTATTCCTCCAACTTCAGAAGGCATGCTTCTTAAGGATTTAATCTGGTTTACATGTATAGTCTATACCAAGTTTATTATTAAATAGATGTAAAATTTAGCTCTTAATCAGAGCTTTTCAACTAATGACACTTGAACAGTCAGGCATATGGTGAAGTATCACAAGTTGAAAAGCACTGCTCTATGGGCACTAAAAACACTATGGACAGAACAACAGTATGTTATGCACATGAAGCAACTGCTTGCCGGTGTAAGTTCAGCAGTGGAACAAGCTGCCCAGGAGGGCAAGGAATCTCCACCCTGGGGAGATTGTCAATCAGGAGGCTCTGCAAGCATCTATGGGAATGTTAACAACAGGGAACTTCCCAGGGAACTTACTGGGTCCCTTTCTGCTATGGTAAGAAACTTCAAAGCAGTACCTTTTATTTACCATTTAATGCTTTCAGGTACCAAAGCACATCATTCCTCATCATCCATGCATCTGCCAATGCATACTGAATATTTGGTTGCAGTAGTGAGTAAGAGTCTGTTGCAATATACACGCTCCACCAAACTCAAATCAAGTCTGTGTGGCATCATGGCTAGAGTGCCAACTAAGACCAGGGAGATCCAGGCCCAAATTCCTGCTCAGCAACCAAGCTTACCGGGAGACCTGGGGACAGTCACTCCTGCTTGGCTTAGCCTACCTCACAGGACTGCAAGGATAAAATGGGAGGAGACACCTTCTAAGCTATGTTGAGCACACTGGAGAAAGGGCAGGGTGTAATAAATAAAGCAAGGCAAGGATAGAGCACTATAAAATGTACAAGTTTATCTTCTCCAAAGCCTCCCAGATCTGCCTTTTGACAGGGAAGAATACTGAAGGAAAAACCAAGAGAGGTGAAGCCAGAAAGACAGAACACCTGATTTGTTGAAACTTTGGTGCTCAGCTGCCTGCTCTACTCAGAGCTCCAAACTGCCTTTAGTGCTGCAGACAGATGTTATATGTGTCTGTTTCACTCTTAAGAGAGTGCACTTTCCAAGCTTCTTTGGCATCAACGTTACTACGTGATGAATCTGCCCAAGTAATACTAGCTCTAAGAATAATGGGAGGAGACTCAGGTGTACATAGCTTCTCAATACACCAGTTTCCTTGAGGTCAGACAATGTGTTATACAAGCGACTTAAGAGTCTGTAGGTTTCAACCTCTTAAACTGGGAGGGTGATGAGTTGCTTTGAAATGGGCCGGACTATTTGCATTAATCTTAACATGCTTTTGCTGTATTACTACAGTGACTTTGGCCATACTATTAAATTTGGTATATCAAATCAGTTTCCCCATACTGCAGTGCCCATTACATCCTGCCATACATCTCTTACCTATTGCTACAGCAGCCAATGAGATGGGATGAACAGAAATGGCGCCAGCGAAGAAAAAGGAGGAGTGACAGCAACAAGAGAAAGGTTAGAACACACACATACACACAAAGCACAATGAATCTGAACAAAAAGAAAGAAAAGAAAGAAGAGACGACAGACAGCAACCCCCTCCCACTCCAAAGTTTCAAAGTGGTACTTAAATTCCCTAGGCGGCGGCAGCTGAAGCTCTTACAGGGGCAGCAAAACATACAGGTTTAACACTGTTCATGGAGAACTCAAGGTCAAGAGAAAGCTACAGATCATGGCACTTGATGCCACTGATAAAATAGGGGACAAGGAAGCCAAAGCTTGAATTAGCCTTTGGCCACACTTTTAATAGCCTGCTTTGCTTTGGCTTTAACAATTTCTAGTCCTCAGCTGCAGAAAATTGAATGCCAACATTCATGCCCTAAAGATATTGAAGAGTAAATGTGACAACTCAGAATGTTTTAGAGTTTGCATTATTAGCTAGCTTTCAAGTCCATCTTACAACTTTGGAGGGCAATTCAGCTGCTTTAGGAGATGGGAAGCATCAGACTGCCAGTTCTCGAAAGTCCTTTGAGGCACAAAACCACCAACTGAAATAAATTACTCTGTTTCTATGAGTGCAGCCTCATCCTATTTATAACAATAACTCTTGGAACAAATACTTCGAGTATTGAAAGTCCCTGCCAAACACTTTTCTTTGCCCTTAGCCCCAGTTGACAATTTCTACATCAACTGAAGATTCAGAGGGATGGTTGCACTTTTCAAGCCATTCTGACTCTGCTATGCAAATGCAATATGAAGAAACACAAATTTTAAAAGAATTCAAGTAGCAAGTTGTAAAGTCTCACTTCCTTTGATGTTTAAGGCAGCAACTTTACATATGCAAGTTCAAGTTAGAATATGCTCAGATTCTGTTATTACCATTTAAACGAAGACAGTGTGCTGTTGTGGGCAGAGCAGCCTATATCTAGCCTACACATCCTTGGCCACATCCTTCTCCATCTAAAAGTGGTGGCTGCAATCTGATATTTCTATTTCCTTTCCTAAAGAATACTTCGTTGAATTAGTCAATGCACTGAAATATATCCTAATCTGAACAAGTGTGCTCTAACTGAGATAAACTGGTAGAAATACAAATACCTAAATGCTAGTTATGTTTTGGAACAGATTCTTGAAAGCTACAGAAGGGGCAAGTTCTCAAAATTCAGTATCTGGCAGCAATGCTAATGAGGAAATACAATGACTGATCGGTACCCAACCTTCACAGCTGCCTAATATGATTGTCTGTACTGCAATATTTTTTATTTTTTGCCAAGCCAACATGCAGCTAGAAGATCACTGCTGCACACTAGACAGACATGCTCCATGCATACTACAAACCAGACCAGAGAAGTCTTGCATGAGCAGTATAGTAATTCAGGACATTGCTTTATCAAACTGTTATATAGGCATACTAGGTCAACATTCCAAAGCTACATGGCTCTGGTAATTTGCTCTCAATGCATGAAAACACATTTCATGGATAACAGAAGTTATGATTTGCCCAAAAAAGCTTTCCTTCTGTAGAAACTAGGAAAGGCATGGCTAGCAGCAATAGATCCTTGCATGTTCTCTGCAAGACACCAGCACAGATCTATTCTGCTCCCCACACCTGCTTGTAATACTAAAATCTGCAAATAGAAACTTAGTAGTAGCATCACTTTTGTTTAGAACTGCAGCCAATTCTGCATCAGTGGCTTCTGGAGTGTCAAGAATGAAAATTATATCTCAGCAAAGAGATGGAGTTATCTAACAAATCTGTTGCCAAGTGAATTACATGAGGTTTATAACATTGTTACATTATTTTGCTGCCCTGGACAGAGTTATTAATAGTTTGGCATCTATTGGGAAATAACAGCATTATCTGGACAAGCGTTATTGCAAACATGCACATTCCTTCCCATCTCACTATCATTTGGCCCAATTGGGGCTTAGTCAGCAACCCTGCTTCCTTGCAGTTTCCGCTTTGACAAGCAGGCTGCTTAAGAGTAAGATACAACCATCTATTTTCTACTTCTAGCACTTCCATAATGCACTAGATGCACCCAAGAATAGCAGGTAGGGCTTATCTCCCATACTACATATCCTGGATTAGCTGTATTAGTTTTCTATCGATACACAATCGTGCAACGGGATCTGTGCAAATTACACCCCACTTCTCTGTACATGCATAAGGGTTTTTTTTTAAAGTGTTAACTGTGATCTGTACAATACAAAGCTCTCAGACAAAATCCAGAACTCTTAATTTGACTCCCTAATTTTTACACTGTTTAAACCATGCGAAGTTCATGGAATTTACTTTCACATATTAGGCAGACACATGCTGTTCAATGAAAGCCAGAAGCTCCACTTGAGACTGGCCACAAGTGTTACAGGTTTTTAAAGCTCTGCCCCAATCCTTTGCAGCCAAGTGCGTTTAAAAATAGTTAAAGGGAAACATGTTTCAAAATAGTTAACTAGTTTCATATCACAGCCCTCTTATGAGAAGAGGATTGAGAGTCCTGTGATAGAAGATGGCTGTAATAAGCTGTGCAGAAGTTCCAAGCTCATGCAGGCATGCTACTATTAGCCCTCTTTGTCTTTAAAAATTTGAGCTGTGACCAATCCACAGTCTACATTAGTCACCCTGATCATGTCTAGGCACCAGATAAAGGTGTCATTTGAAGCTTTATTCTGTGTGTCCATAGTGTACAGGTTTCAAACCCCTTCCCCTCCCCAAAACCAATAGTTTAATGTAACATTCAGGAGGCAGAAGAGGCACTTTGACAAGACAAAAAAAATTTTTTTAAAAAATGCACCAACTTTCTGGCAAATAGGTAATAGTGAATGCTGGGCTCATCATAATAAATTTGATCCAGCTTTATCTGTCCACAAGAAGTAGGTGACCTCTTATCCCACATATACCAACAACTTTCTGCTTTAACAACTTTTGTAAGGACTCCTGGCAGGGATAAAATAGCCGCAGGTAATTGGTAAGTTGCTATTTACAAACCAGAATAGTGAGGCTTACATTATCTATACAAAAAGAGATGAGAACCAGTTTAGCATGAGCTCCTGGGGTAGAGCCATGCTTAAGTGTCAGGTGTCATGTTCCAAGCGTTAAAGCACAAATTTCCAAGGCTAGGAACAAAGTTAAGACACATTCATGCATAATGCATTACACTGAGCTGATATGAGGAGTGATATTTTGGAGATATTTTGAACATGCAGCTGCCCAGTAGATCCAGAATAAGACACTGCAGGCAAAATCAAAAACTCATTTGACAGTGTGGCCTTGGCTGTAAGTTATAGTTGCACTCTTTTCATTAAAAATACAGTAACTCCCTGAGAAGTTATGTAGCTGTAGAATTTGACTTTTACTTTCCCTCATCTGGTGTGCAGAATGTTTTCTATTACGTCTCATCTGCCAGCTACTGGAGTGTGGCTATACTTCACAAATCTATAACTAGTAAAGAGGTATTTACCTTTCTTCTTTCTTTTGTATGTTTTAATGTATGGTTATGATTTTTTCTTGATTTTAAGAACCGGATTTTACCTTTCCTTAAGAGGAAAAACTCATCTTTAAGACTATAATTATGCACTTAAAGGCTACAGCTTCTGCCAGAACAGTGCTTAACAGTAACAGGTTATGAGACCAACAGTCACCAAAGGGATCCAAGGTCCTGCTGCCTAAAGCATAACAGAAAAGATCAGACACCAATCACCATAGCAGGCCCAAGTCTGAAGCAGAGATATGGGAAACTATGCTAAACTTGTACTTCAGGGGCAGGGAACTCAGGCCCGTAGGCCAAAACTGACCCACCATGCTTCCCAATTTGGCCCATGAGACCATTCAGAGGAAGCCATGCTCAGCTGCACTACACTGAGTATCATACATGCCATCAGATGTGCAGCAAGTAAGGGTGGGTCTTCAAGCGAACAATCAGGAGCTTAACATGGGCTTCAGATTCCTCCTTTGCTGGAACAAGGGCTGTAACAGGGAAGGCAAAGCAGCCCTGACAAGCAGAACAGAGAGTAGGCCACTACTGTACAGCAATTGTAAGTTTCTGAGCCCTTGATGGGTGAAAAGTGTGGAGCTGCTCTCAGCCAGTTGTGCCCACCCAGGTATGTGGCACAACATCAAGGCAGGCTTGAGGGCTAGGATGGGGTTGTTGTTTTTTATGATTATTTTATTATGCTGTGTACTATTATGTACTGTATTATGTTTTTAATATTATACTGTGTAAGGTATGTTCTTAATGTTGTACATACCCTGGGATCTTTGGATAAAGGGTAGTCTATAGACCAAATAAATAAATAAAACTTGAAGCGCAGAATTCTAGTAAATGCTTGCAAGGTTGACTCATTGGATCAAGTTCTAGGATTCTACAAAGCATGCATCGGTTTCTTAAGCTGAAGGAAGATAGGAGACAAAAGAGATACTAAAATCTAGTCCTGATCCAAAAGCCAGCTATACTTCTAGGGAGCTAGAATTAAACCATGCTCTAAACCCAACAGAGAAGCACTCAGGAATCTGAACCAAGACACCAAGGTGCTGCATTCAAGACAGGTCTGTGATGGTCACAGGAGTACAATGATTAAAGTGACACTGAACAGCATCTGAGCAGTTTCATAGGCTTTAAGTACTTTCCTATAGAAATTAAAGCCTATGAAACTGTTCAGACGATGATCAATGTCACATTGATGGCTGTAGCCCTGTAACCATCAGAGACCATCCTAAAGAAGTTCTCCTCATACTAGAATCAATACGGCATTTAAGGAGAGCTATTCCCAACTACGCTACCATGATGGACATTTGACTGGGAATGATTCTAGCCATGATATACCCAGAGACGTAGCAGAATAGACACAGACTGGATGCAACACATAGCACACAATCTCTACATGCATACACAGTTAAAGCAGCAGCTCAGAAGCTACAAGAACTTGGATGCGGGTGCAGAATGAAAGCAGGGTGAAAATGTTGTTGAAGTACTTACCCAATGTCATCCCTGTAGACTCGAGAGATTAAAACCTCTCCCTTATGATTATAAATGAATAGGCCTCCAATCATGTTGAAATCTTAATCTTTCTTTTCCATGGTGCTTAAATCATATCTACAGATACAAGAGAGGAGATTATGAGACTTACAGTACAGAGCATAGGCTTAAGACAATTTAATAGCTTTGATAAGTCGGCTAATTCACCAACTCCCATTTCACCAGATCAAGATTATTCTTGGACACTGGCCTGTTCCCATCAAGGAAGCGTATGCCTTGCACTTCTATTCCAAACAATCAGTATTTATGCATCCTAACAGAACATGCTGTCATCTTAATGCTTACATCATTTACCAACAATCCCTACTACAGACAGTTCCATAATATGCAGTGCTCATGTCGGGGGCTCAGGAGCAGAGGTACAGGGGAGAGAGGAAATGGAAAGCGAAGGGGAAGAATCCGAGGGCAGCGTAGGGGAATACGACAGTGACCCGAGAGATTCCATGAGCTTCTCCAGCGAATCAGAAGATTCCCAGAAGGAGGCGCCCATGGTCAGGGCAAGGGGGGTCCCGGGGGGGACACACCAGAAACAAGGGGCCAGCGGGGACTCCCAAAGCAGCAGCTGGAAATCAGGACCAGCTTCCCCACCAGAGCGTAGTGGGGGGGGAAGAGTCCCATGGGACAGGGCCAGCGTCTCCTCCAGCAGGGAGAGAAGATGAGTCAGGGCTGACCACGCCTCCATCGGAGAGTGAGGGAACGGAAGGGAGGTCGGGTCCAGCTAGCCCCCCCCCCCGAAGGGGGAAGCAGTGACAGGAGCAGTGTAGCGGTCAGGAGGAAGGTTGCCGGCTGGGCGCGCGCGCCAAGTTCAAATGTACAGGCGCGCGGGACAGCAGAAAACCCAGATTGGGAACCAGGTCCTAAAGCCCGCCGGAGGCAAGGAGAAGAGTCAGGGGATTCAGCGTCAGAAGAGTCTAGGAAGGGTGAGACCCCAGCTGACAGGCGGAGCCAGAGGCGGAAAGAGCAGCGGAAAAGGTGGAGCAAGGCTAGAGTCTTAAATTGGTGTATGGGGGGAGGAGATTCAGACGGAGCTTCGGCAGTCTAGAGTTTCAGACGTAGAGCTGCACGCTGCAGCTGTCGATGTGTAAATGAACTTCAATAAAGACTTTTGTATATAACGACGAAGTGGCGTTGGTCCTTGGTGAGCTGGGACCTTGGGCAGCTCTGACAGCTCAAATTTATAAATCCAATTTCCAGAACAAGGTTCTGAGTCCTTTCAGGTTTTGGTAGAATACCAACTGACATCAGTGGACTTCTAGTCCCAAAACTACTCTTTGCCTAATAAGCAAACACTGGCTTGGAAGCTTGTCCAATTCCCCTAATTAGTCACATGAAACTGCAATATTTAAATGAGGTAGTCCAATAAGATATTTTGTTATGATCTCTGGTCAAGGCAAACTTCATATTGTGTTCCTTAGAGTCTAAGCTAGACTTATTTGCAAGGTGCAGCTAAAGAGTTAAGTAGCTGCTCGTCTGTACCTGCATAGGTCTAACTTCAGTATCAGCCTTGCAAAAGCAGCTCTTGAAAGCACACTTGCAAACAGTGCAAGTTACTTCACCACTCAATAGGCTCCCAGTTACATGAATCTGCATACGATTCGTTCAGAATACTCATAGCACTATCTATGACACTTACTCCTGAGCTACTTCCTTTCTGTTATATAGTTGAATGCACACAAGTTTTCTGGCCCAGTTGTTCCCAGAACTGTGGTGGTACATCCTTGAATTCTTATCTAAAAGCATCTATCCTACCCCACTTTCCTTAAGATGTCTAGAGCTCCTGGTTTCTCTGGCTGGAGGTAGGCATCTGTCAGAGTTCCTCAAAGAGCTGAGGTGCATCCTGGCAAATAAGAATAAGGCTTGTGGAGAGGCAGTTATTGCTACTAACAATATTCTCTTGTTTCTATCTCCTTGATGCTTTGCTCCTGGAAGGATGCCTACCTTCCTGTTTTAAAAAGCTGAGTCAAGTGTACACATTTGTATCTGCTTAGGTGAACAATCATAAAGCTCACTGCCACACTAAGTGAAAATTGTAACATATTTTTGCTCTTATGCAGCTTCTGAAAATGGTTATGGCTGGCTGGCATGCCTTCTTAGCCCTTAGCAGGGCACTTTCATAGCTAACATTACATCATCCAACCTATAAAGCGTGCCACTTATCAACATAAAGAGTTGGTGAAACATGAGAATTGTGGACCCTATGAAATCAATACTTCTTATTCCTACTTGAGAACTCTCATCAGCTCTAAGTTTCCATGGAGAGCCTGGGGAAGCCCAGAACTTTAAATCTTCAATTAGAAATCACCCAGCAGGTGGCTCTAGAAATCTCTCCTGCAGTGTTGGGACAGGCTGTATGCAACTCCAAAAACAGAACAGTCTTGTAAGACACAGAACTGGCAACATTAGATTGTAGTACATAACACAGCAGGATGACTCATTGCGGAAGGTTGCCATGATTTGTTCCACATAAAGACAAAGTCATGTTCCAAGTAACTGTCCATAGCTGTTCTTTGGAATTAGAAGAGGAAGCTTTGTTCTCAGTTCTGCCTTGAACCAACAGCTCATGATATGTAGCAAGAAAGTTTATATTTTAAACAATGTAAAGTAGGCTTGGGTACAGAATCCACCATTTGTACCAAATTATGGAATAGCACAGAAGTTTGTCTGTTTGTTTTCTGGTTTTTTTTAAGGGTTTAATGTGAATGAGCAGCCAAATTCTTACTCTGCTCCTCCCCAGTGCCTACTGCTGCCATGCAGCTGGGAAACAAGACACAATCTGGTTTATCATGACATCCAAGGTAGAGGCACACAGTTTGCTGCTTTCCAAATAAACCACAAACAGTAAGCCAATAATTTATTATTTGTTTCATAAAATTTGTTTCATAAAATTTATATACCATCTGATCGTTATAAAGAAAAAAGCCTCAACGTGACTTGGCTAGTATTTATGGTTTGTCTGGAGAGACACAAACTATGAGCTCAGATTCAGATGTCACAATCAGTCACATTCTGTGTAGTTTCCCAGCAGTGCAGCTGAGAGTTTTTTGGGATGGGTGGGAGGGTTGAGTGAGAACTTTTCAGATGCATCGATACACTGGCCAGGCCTAATAGCCATCTTCAAATATCTTACATGAAATATCTTCTCACATGAAAGAGAAAACTTGTTTCTTAATCAATAACCTTAGGCTCTAAATTTGCATTTCCCCCCTCAATGTCATGCTCCAAGAGTACTAGGTGGAATAAGACACTACTGTACAGTGGTACCTCGGATTAAGAACTTAATTCGTTCTGGAGGTCCGTTCTTAACCTGAGGTACCACTTTAGCTAATGAGGCCTCCCGCTGCCGCCATCGCATGATTTCTGTTCTCATCCTGAAGCAAAGTTCTTAACCCAAGGTACTATTTCTGGGTTAGCGGAGTTTGTAACCTAAAGCGTCTGTAACCCAAGGTACCACTGGTCCTAGCTTCTTATACAATAATCCACAAGTATCAGCTTGGGCTACTAGCCAAGTCTCTACCTTTTTGGCTACTGATTCTGCAAACACAACAGGGTCTTGCTTCATTGGTTCAAAGATAAGGAAATTACAGCCATTTTCTTTTTTTATCCAAACTGCACAAGCGAACACCTGTTAGAGGCTGCTGCGAGTCGGAGGGAAAAGATAGTCTGCCCTGGCAAGCAGAATTGTGGGCATCCAAGTTGATATCAAATTGGGATTACCACTTTCACAAACTGCTCTGAGAGAAGCAAGCGGCTTTATCGTTGCTTGAAGGGTGTAGCACAAATTCGTCTTGTACACAAATCAGCACATCCATTTTAACAACGGCTCTTATCTTAGCTTCCTAACAGTACTGTGCAAGGGAGATTATAGACAGCAGACTTGCACATAGCCATTTTGAGCTGATGGCAATTACAGATCACAGCCAGCCATGCATATTTTGTTCCGTTCTCCAAATAATGCAGATAGCATCAGTACAGACTAGTATCTCTCTCAAATAACTTCATGCTCCTTAGAGCACAATTCTTCAACCTTGCTTCCCCATCATCCTGAGCCAACATAGCCAATGGTCAGGGACGACAGGAGCTACAGCGCAACAACATGAGGGAAGAACACTGTCTTAGAGCACTGCTGCTTTTCTCAACCCTATTGGGAAGACTTCCTCTCAACACAGTGGAACGCTTTCTATTCCATCTATCAAATATTATTTACACCCCAACAAATTAGAGAAATTTATGTTGCTGACTAACTTTGTCACAAGGAGTTCCACAGCTCAGCTCAAGCTAAGTAGTCAGAGCTCAAATGAGCAGAATATGAACAGGCTCATCAGAAAGAGAAAATATGATAGAGATTTACAAAAGTATGCATAGAGTGGAGTGAAAGGTTTCCCCCCCCCACCTCTCATAATACTAAAGCCAATCATCATTCAATGAAAATGAGTGGTAGAACACCAAGGACAGTCAAAAGGAGCTTCTTCATACAGTGAGAAGTAAAGCTATGGAATTTGTAAGAAGAAATGGCCACCAACTTAAAAGGGAGTTAGCCTTATCCTAATCTCAAAGAAACACTTTGTTGGAAGTAGGGTTGGGTGATAGCTGGTTTTCAACAATGTGATATATCACAATGTTTCAACATCGTGATGAATCATGATGTCTGAAATAAGGATGGAGTTATGTAGAGGTATTGGCTGGCTTCAGGGTTTTTGGCCGGTCAAAAATTATGAAACCAGTATCATGATATGGACTTCAAACCGGTTTGGAACAATGTATCAATATAACACCCAGCCCCAGTTGGAAAATCCTAGATTTAAAGTGGTACCTCTGGTTGCGAACAGGATCCATTCCGGAGGCCCGTCCGCAACATGAAGTACCGTATCTGTGCATGTGCATGGCGCAATTTGGTGCTTGTGCGCATGCGTCGAAACCCAGAAGTAACCCTTTCCGGTATTTCCGGGTCGCCACAGGACACAACCTGAAAAAACGTATCATGAATCAAACGTAATATGAGGTATGACAGTATATGGCTCTCTGATCTCTGAGAGCCATCTGCTACACAGATTAATAAGCTCAAGTCACCATCACTTATGATGAATGCTGTTCCCCTTACCCAGTTAACTATAGTAGCATTTCTCAAACCTCTTAACAGAGAAGTCACACAGTATTTGAGATATGAAAGCTGGGAGTTAAATGGCACCTTAAACCTAGGTTATGGGCACAACAATGGAATGTCTTGGCCTGCTATTTATATAACAACACAAAGCTGAAAATGAATGAACTGCAGCTAAAATCTTATGTTCATTTTTCCATGGTCTAGTCCTTCCCCTGCCCACCCTCCTAATATTATTAAGAGGGTCTCTTCTCCTTTCCTTCCACTCTGCAGTTTCAATCTGAAATTTGGGGTGCAGTACTGTGCCCAGAGCTCAGAAACAGCCTGCACTAATGAAATTCCCTGACACAAATTGTGCCTAGAACAATGGGAGTTTCGAACACTGAAGGCACACTTTTCAGTACTGAAAATGAGAAGCCACTGGACAAAAAGAAATGTGTGTTTCTGTGAGCCAAGGCATTTACTCAACTATGGAGGAGTCCACCATTGGCATTTCTGACTGACACTGTTCCAAGTCTGCCTCCTGTTTGGAAGCCTAGAGCAGTGACTATGCAAAAGAAGAAGAAGCTTGTCCTCAAAAAGAAAGGCCAAAAGCAAGTGGCAGTGCAAGCAAGTTCTGCCATTAGCCCTCTACCTTTCCCTTAAAGGCACCCCTCTTAGCCCAGCTGCTGACAATTTACATTAGGTTCCCTATTAACTAGCAAAAACCTGAGGGGAAGGTGAAAGCCATTCCAGGAAAGAGGATGCTCTTTGAAGAGTTTGGACCTTGTCCTCCAGCAAGGATAGCTGATCTTTACTAGTGATCTCAATATAATTTTAGAACATTCAAACAGAAATGGGCAATTACACAAACACCCCAAGTCCCTCCCAGAAGGCCTCCTTGTAAACTTTTAGCAAGACTGTGAGGTGGTACTGCTACCATCAATCATTTCTAGCCTACAGTGGTGCCCCACAAGACGAATACCTCGCAAGACGAAAAACCCGCTAGACGAAAGGTTTTTCCGTTTTTCGATGCGCTTCGCAAGACGAATTTCCCTATGGGATTGCTTCGCAATACGAAAAAGTCTTGCGAGTCTTGCGATTTTTTTCGCTTCCCCCCCCCCTTTTTCTAAGCCGCTAAGCCTTTAATAGCCGCTAAACCGCTGATAGCGCTAATCCGCTAATAGGGTTGCTTCGCAAGACGAAAAAACCGCTAGACGAAGAGACTCGCGGAACGGATTAATTTCGTCTTGCGAGGCACCACTGTATCTATGCAATTGATATACAGCAGAAACCTTTGGATTTGTCCATGAGCATTAAAGCCAAAAATAAATTGAACAACTATATGACTTTTAGAAGACATCTGAAGGGATGTTTTAAATGTTTGAAGCTTTCTTGTGTTTTTAATATTTTGTTGGGTGTCGCCCAGAGTGGCTGGGGCAATCCAGGTTTAAAAAGGTACCATATTTTTCGCTCTATAGGATGAACTTTTCCCCCTCCAAAAATTAAGGGGAAATGTGTGTGCGTCCTATGGAGCGAATGCAGGCTCCTTGGCTTCAGCAATAGCAACACAAAGCCTCCGAAGCGCAGAGGGAGCGCTCCCTCCGCGCTCCAGAGGCTTCGTGTTGCTTTCACTGAAGCCTGGAGAGCGAGAGGGGTCGGTGCACACCGACCCCTCTCGCTCTCCAGGCTTCAGGGATAGCCGCCTGAAGCCTCCGGAACACAGCGGGAGGTCCCGCTGCGCTCCGAAGGCTTCAGGGATAGCTGCCAAGACACAAGTCAAGACAGCCAGCGGGATGGATCCCGCTCGCTGTCTTGGCTTCTTTGCTCTTTGGGGCTGGGGGGGGGGGGAGACCCGGGCTACCCCCAGCAGCCCCGAGAAGCTCTGGGAGAAGCAGACAGGCCCCCTCTAAAAACTAGGTGTGCCTTATGGAGTGAAAAATATGGTAAATGTCCCCTAGATTGTCAAGTCCAGTCAAAGGCGACTATGGGGTGTGGCGCTCATCTCATTTCAGGACGAGGGAACCAGTGTTTGTCCACAGACAGCTTTCCAGGTCATGTGGCCAGAATGATTAAACCGTTTCTGGTGCAACCTGACACTGTGGTGGAAGCCAGAGTGCAAGGAAACACCACTTACCTCCCCTGCCGCAGTGGTACCTATTTATCTATTTGCACTGGCATGCTTTCGAATTGCTAGGTTGACAGAAACTGGGACAGAGCAACGGGAGCTCACCCCGTCGCACGGATTCAAACCGCTGACCTTCCAATCGGCAAGCCCAAGAGGCCCAATGGTTTAGACCACAGAGTCACCCACGTCTCTTCATCCAGGTTTACCAGACCACTGAAACAATAAAGCAGCCTTAAAATTTAATGAGTTCTGGTGACCTTTGGCCAAGTCACAATCACCCTCAAGCAGCAAGATATCAACACTACTATTATAGTCAGGATTACAGCTATACTATTATAGCGGCAGTAGCAATAGTACCACCCATGCAGTTATCATGGTCCTGTGGAATATGAAGCACTATGAAACCTGTATAATTCATTCTTCCACCTACTTTTAAAAGAGATACTAGCACTTTAAGGCAAGAAGAGTCACAGCAGAATGCTATGCTGGCTACTAGTCCTGCCTTCCTTTCTGGAGGAAAGAAAAATAAGGTAGCCATCTGCACACTGGAAATTGGCTTAAGAGAAAAGGATTTATTGTGTATTTCAGCCAGCTATTTTTTTCAGTCACAATACTTATGTGCAACCATGGTTGGTATGACTGGTATTCCAGGCACATAGTTAATTAGCATGTCTAGAAAACTACAAAAAATCACATCTTCTCAGCAATGTGATATTTCTACTGCTTTCCAAAATAAATGTGCACAGACTGCATACATCACTTGGTCCACCCAGTGGACACTCCACCCAGAAACACTCCACAACCGAAAGAAACATACATGTTACCAACAAATGTTGGGAGGAAGGTGGGGGAGCTGAATTTTATACTAACTCAAGTAAGTCGGCAATAACCTCCTGCACCCTCTACCCCAACCCCCGCTTCACACTTGCAGAGACATTACTGGTACAGTGGTACCTCGGTTTACGAACTTAATCTGTTCTCGAAGTCCATTCTTAAACCAAAACCTTTCTTAAACTGAGGCGCGCTTTCCCTAATGAGGCCTTCCGCCACCGGCGCCCTTCCACCGTTTGGATTCTGTTCTTAGACCAACGTAAAGTTCTATTTCTGGTTTTGCAGAGCTTGTAAACCGAATTGCTCTTAAACCGGACTGTTCTTTTTTTTCATAATTTTTTATTCATATAAATAAACCGGACTGATCTTAAGCCGAGGTACCACTGTATTTCCTTTGGACATAAATTACTTAAAACTTTTGGATAGAGAACTAACAGCAATTCCAACTTCCTTCCCAAGGAAATGCCTCTTTTCACTGCCTTGGTCAACAACATGCAGCCAGCTCTGGATGAAGTCCGTTTATTCCTGGCATCTAGCCAATTAAACTGAATACACTTCCAAATAAAAACCTTCCCTTATTCTTGCACTTGCCACATGCCTCATTCAAATGATAAAGTTACATCTTCAAAGCTTCTTATAGCGGGGTGTGCAAGACACCACACTGCAGGAATTTTGGGCAAGGTTGTGGGGGCAGGGAACAAAAGAGAAGAGCTACCAAGAAGCCAAAAGTCTCCTGCCCCATAAAGAATACCAGTAGTACCATCTTTGCTTAATCATGCTGACAGCACCCCCCCCCCCCTCAAATATTGAGTCACACTAACTTGGCCCTGATCCCACAAATGCTAGTCAAATTTGAAGCCCAACACTCCTGGGCTATTACATCAACAGGACCCCAAGTTTGGGGGGGGGAACATTTGTAGCTTTCCAATTCTGCATTAAGCTGCATAGAGCCTCAAACATTGGGACAGCCAGCACTGCCCTCAAAATACAATTTCTGACTTAATGCGCTCAAAAGGTAAAGGACAAAAGGCAAAGGGACTTCCTCATTGGGGAACCACGCAAGGCCTTTCTACCTCATGCTGAGGACTCGCTGCATGCCAGTTGAGTAATTTCAGAAGCATTATAAATAAGGGATGAAGAGAGTGATGAGGACAGACCTGCTGCCTTTCCCCTGACCCAAGTTCAAAAACAACGGGCCTCACACACCCTGCAGGATTGATTGATTTAAATTTAATCATTTCTTGCATCTATAGCACACCTTTTTCTCCAAGGACCTCAAGGCATCACACATGGATCTTCTCATTTAATCCCCAAGACAGCCCTGTAAAGTAGATTAGGCTGAGAAGCAGTAAATAGCCCAGGTTCACCCAACGAGTGGGTATTTGAACTCTGGTTTCCCAGGCCCAACACTAACCACTACACCACACTGTCTCTCTGTACAGAATCTCTCCCTTCTCACCCCGCCTCTGGGCCAAAGCGAACTGGTAGACAGCCTGCCTCGCGAAGCAGGAAGCTCCAGATCAGGACCCCTGGCCGCATCTCTAGGGAAGGCCAGCAAAAACCCCGGAGAGCCGCTGCCAGCCAGTGCCGCCAACACTGAGCTGGGTGGCCTCGGCATGAGGCAGCTTCCTGCGCTCCGCGAGTGCCAAGCCTAATGGGAGGCTCCTCACGAGCAACGGGCTCGTCCCGATCCCACCCAGAACAGCCACGAGCACCCGGAGGAGACACATCCTTACCGAGGACGTGCGGTGGTGTTTTTGCTCTGAAAAGCCGAAGCGGCCATGGGAAGCTTCACGCCAGAACATGGAAAAGGCAGCCCGTTATTCGCACGCCCCGTTTGCTGAAGGGCGATTCTCTCCCTCAGAAACCCGCTTCCGGCGCCTCAGCCCGCTTCACGGCTGTCGCCACAGCAGGCCACATTAATTAATTAAGAGTAAATAATAATAATAAAAATTGTACCCCGCCCATCTGACTGGGTTGACCCAGCCACTCTGGGAGGCCCCCAACATATAGAAAAACGTAATTAAACACTATAAAGCTTTCCGGGAAAGGGCGCCCGACCACATCCCTCGAAGGCTGGAAGAGGCTTAGGAACAGCGGCCCTCAAGGGCGAAGAAGCAGCCCCTCAGGAGGAGGACGAGCCCAGCCCGCGTCGGCGAGGCCCCCTTTCAGAAGAGGAGAAGGCGCCACAATGACAACCACCCTAACGACGAAAGAGCCGGCAAATGGGCCGCAAGAAGAAGAAGGCCGCGACCACCGCCTGGCCGGACTCACCTAGTGGCGCCGTCGCTGAGGCGGCTGCCGTTGCCGGTCCTTCCAGCTGCGCCCCCTCCGGCACCGACTGGCAAGATGGCGGCCGCTCCCCCTCCCCTATCACTGCAGAGCCGCCGCCACTGCGCACGCGCGGGTCGCGCCCGGGCCCCAGGACGCATGCGCCGCCGCCCTCCTTAGGGTGAGTTCGGGATGGTGGTTAAGGACGAGCGGGTGCCGGGGAGGAGGGGCGGGGCCGCTTGCTGCTGCTGCTGCTAAGCCCAGAATGCAACGCTCAAGATCGCGGATTCCATTCGAGGCGGAGGTGGCGTGCAGGGCACGATGGGAAGTGTAGTTTATATCTCTCCGTTCGATTACAGACCCTGTTTACGGGATGATTAGGCTGCCGCCGTTGCATACTGGGCGGGGGGGCGGGGTACTTGGTTTTCTATTATTTTTATTTAGTGGGAAAAGTGGACGAGTCTCCTGCACTTTTAATAGGGATGAGTTGGGGGGTTGCCTTTTTTTCTTTTTGCAGAGGGATTTTCAGCAGGTGGAGGTTGCAGTGGGGCAGGGAGGGACATCTCCCCCCGCCCCACCCAACTGTGACATTTCGTAAAATTTCTTCTTCTTTGGCGATCGCTTGTAGCTGAGTAAGATTGCCTTCCATAAACACAGTTTTAATAAAGAGTCCATAAGTGACTGTGGAGGCCTATTCTGGATCCACACGTCCTTCCACAGTGGGGAAATTGGTTTCCGGGTAGGAGCTGATCACGGTGTGGTCCTTCCTCTTGGCACGTTTCTCCCTTGCGTCCTGATTTCGAGTGTTTTCAAAGCCCATGACACCTTTGGTAAAGGCTGTTCTCCAATTGGAGTGCTCACAGGCCAGTGTTTCCCAGTTGTCAGTGTTTATACTACATTTTTTTTTAGATTTGCCTTGAGACAGTCTTTCAACCTCTTTTGTTGACCACCAGCATTACACTTTCCATTTTTAAGTTCGGAATAGAGTAGTTGCTTTGGAAGACGATCATCAGGCATGCACACAATTTATTCACCACTTGACTGCCAATAAAAACCAACCCTCAAAGCCATTTACAAAACAGTAAAAGAAAAATTTGCAACCCTACTTTGAACCATACAAAACATTTAACAGGGGAGAGGCTGGCTGAGCCTTTTCATGGATGCTCCTTCCAGTAATTTTTGTAACTTTTAAAAATGTATTATATATTTCTAAAAACAAAACTGCTCATTTGAAAGGACCTGTGCATCAAGCTGGCAGAAGCAAAACTCGCATTTTATTTCCTGTATTGATGGTGTTATGATTTGTGTTCTTCAGAACACAAGGAATGACAAATTGGTTTTGCCCTATTAGGGATGCAGCAGTAATTGGCCGCAGGTGGGAGAAGGAAAGTGTTAATTGTGTGATTCAGTAGTAAAGTAATACACATGGATGCTTAAAGGGAAGGGGGAGGGGAAGTCCCAGGCTCTAGTCTTAGATTACCTATCTGCACTACTAGTAGCTTATATGACAAGCTATACTTGCTGAAATTCCCTCTTCTTTACACCTGTTATAAAGGTAAAGGGACCCATGACCATTAGGTCCAGTCGTGACCGACTCTGGGGTTGCCGCGCTCATCTTGCTTTATTGGCCGAGGGAGCCGGCGTACAGCTTCCAGTCATGTGGCCAGCATGACTAAGCCGCTTCTAGTGAACCAGAGCAGCGCATGGAAACGCCCTTTACCTTCCCACCAGAGCGGTACCTATTTATCTACTTGCACTTTGAGGTGCTTTCGAACTGCTAGGTTGGCAGGAGCAGGGACCAAGCAACGGGAGCTCACCCCGTCGCGGGGATTCGAACCGCCGCCCTTCTGATCAGCATGTCCTAGGCTCTGGTTTAACCCACAGCGCCCCCCACGGCCCGTTACACCTGTTAGAGATGTATAAATTCCATCTTCTATATGCCCATTAAATAACCTGTTCTCTTTAGACCAGTGTTTCCCAACCTTTTTTGGGCAAAGGCACACTTGTTTCATGAAAAAAATCTCGAGGCACACCACCATGCCAGATGGGGAAAGGTCACTTTTTACTTATTCACTTTTTGAATAATAAGAATTATACGTCATGGGGGGGGCAGGATTTTAGAGATGTTTAGGTGGGGCATGGCCCAAAAAAAGGTTGGGAACCACTGTTCTAGAGCAAGTAAGAAAGCTACCCCAGAGGGGGAAGGGTGGATTGAAAAAGTGGAATGAGGACAAGAGCCTATTCTTGCCAGGCTGCTGCTACACCCACTGGTCTTCCAATTGATCCAAATTGGGTCGCAGTGCCAAGTGCAACCGTGCAAACTATATGGCCAAAGATTTAAGAAGCTGGTCCCCCAAGTGCAATGTGTTTGGGTTCAATGTGGAAAAAGTTGACAGCGGCGGGTCTGCCCTTGGAGGGCAGGAGCTCTCCAAGGTTTCCAAGGCAGGGATCGACGCCGGGAACTGATGTGCCTGGGATCCTTTTCGTGCAAAAACACACCTACACTCTGCCCGCTGAGTCACGACGCGGAAGCCTCTGTGGTTGTTTGATGTTCAGCATTTGGCGGTCATTCTGGGGGGTTGGGGGGTGTCTGGAAGAGGGGCAGCCCCCCGCCAAGCCCCTCGAGGCCCCGTCTCGGCTGCCCCTCGCCTCCTTCCCACGGCTCCCGGGGCTCCTTCCAGAGAATAGGAAGGCCCGTGACCTGGGGCGTGTGTATCCCCCCCCCAGTCTCGGGCGCCTTCCTCACCCGTTCAGCGGGGGTCCCAGGGGCTCGCAGGCGTCGGTTTCCCCCTCCGGGACGAGGCGCAGGACTCCCGCCAGGTCCGCCCGGCACTCCCAGGAGCAGGCGGCCGACAGGCGGCCGGCGGGCGCAAAGGGGCCTCCAGCGGCGGGAGCTTTTGCGAGGCCAGCTACCGCCGCCAGGCTGCTGCCGCTCACCATGGCAAGCAGGAAGCCCCCCGGGCTCTGGGCGCCAAGAGGATGCTACGCGGCGGGATCATACGCGGGCAGCGGAGAAGAAGGGCGGCGGGAGAGGGGCGGTTCTCGAGGGGGGAACTCAGCTTCCCAAGATCGCGGGGCTCACTGGACGGTTCTTCCCCGCAGGAACTTCCGCCCTTCCGCAGCTTCAACCGTAGACGTATTAGCATATGATAGGATGAAAGCTGGCCATAGAGAAAAGGCGAAGTTTGGCTGTCCGCAGCCTGGATTCCCGGGTTTCTTTCGACGTTACAGCCCCGTGACGTCAGCGCCACGCAGGCAGCCAGACGGCGAGAGCCCCGCGCTGGGCGGCCTCTCCTCGCCGCAGCCGCCCCGCCTCTTGCCGGCCGACTCGCCCGCCTCCCTCCCACGGCACACCAGGCAACGTCTGGCGGCACACTGGTGTGCCACGGAACACCGGTTGGGAAACACTGCTTTAGACCTGGCCACTGTAATTCATTAAGATGTATACCCCACAGACAGCTAACAAACATAATCTAGAGGGCATTTATGACATGTATATTTTATATCCATGCCATACTGTCATGTCTGACTGTAAATAGCACCAAGCAACTCAAGTACAGTGGTGCCCCGCAAGATGAATGCCTCGCAAGACGAAAAACTCGCTAGACCAGTGTTTCCCAAACGTTTTTGGGCAACGGCACACCTGTTTACTGAAAAAAATCTCGCAGCACACCACCATTAAAGCCCCGCCCCGTGACGTCAGCGCGCAGCGTCACGCCGGGAGGGACGCACAAAAGTGAAAGTTTTTCCCCTCCCCCTTGCCGGGGAACCTCCAAGCTTTGGGCAGGCAGGCAGGCAGAGCTGGGAAGGGGGTTTCCAGGGGACACGGCAGCTCCTCGAAAGGTTTCTCTCAGCTGCGCTCAATCCTCCTCGGAGAGGATTTCCCCTCCGGTCCCATGCCTTCGTTTGGGGCATCGCTCCGGCTGCTCCCTCTCCCGCCGCGCAGGAGCGATGCCTCTCTCTGGCTCTCCCTCCGCGCAGGCTGAGGGAGGGAGGGAGGTGCGCGTGTGACCCGTCTCTGCTGGGAGACCAAACCCAGCGAGGCAGAGTCGCACGGAGGCGCCCAGGCAGCGCTGCCGGCTGCGAGGAGGAGCACCAGGCAGCAGCAGGAGGCGCGGCCTCTCCTCGCCGCCGCCGCCCCGCCTCTCGCCGCCCGACTCGCCCGCCTCCCTCCAGGCATCTCGCGCCACACCAGCCGATGTCTCACGGCACACTCGTGTGCCGCGGAACACCGGTTGGGAAACACTGCGCTAGACGAAAGGGTTTTGCGGTTTTTTAGCTGCTTCGCAAGACGAATTTCCCTATGGGCTTGCTTCGCAAGACGAAAACGTCTTGCGTTTTTTGCAAGTTTGTTTCCTTTTTCTTAACACCGTTAATACAGTTGCGACTTGACTTCAAGGAGCAACTCATAGAACGCGGCGTGGTAGCCTTTCTTGAAGTTTTTGGCTATTTTTGAAGCTTTTCCAAAACTTTTCCGACACCGTGCTTCGCAAGACGAAAAATTCGCTAGACGAAAAAACTTGCGGAACGAATTAATTTCGTCTTGCGAGGCACCACTGTAAACTTAAACAAAGGGAATTAGAGGCAGCCAAAGAACACTGATCATTTTTGGGTTTCCCCCCACAAAACAAAGGCTTGTCCTGTCTGTTTTATTTTTTAAAATAGACACCTACACTTCAAAAAGACTTGTACATAAAAAAAAAAAAAGCTGACAGAGGGGTAGCAGTATTATGAAGTTTCTGCCCCCAATATAGTGTTTAAGGAGCCACAAGACTTATTTTTGCCAACAGAGCAACGGCATAGCAGCTGAACAGACTGGCTCAAGAAGAAAAATCTCTCTTCAAGAAAAACGATCCACTGCCTGCATTCTGAAGTGGTCCGTATAGTTCCAGAAGCATGTACTACATGTTTTTCTCAACATTTGTTTGTGTGTAGTTGATGGGTGGTATTATTCCGAGTACACTAGCTGAATTGAATGAACATGGCTAAGTCCATTAATTTCAGTGGATCTGCTCTGAGTAAAACTTACCGTATTTTTTGCTCTATAAGACTCACTTTTTCCCTCCTAAAAAGTAAGGGGAAATGTGTGTGCGTCTTATGGAGCGAATGCAGGCTGCGCAGCTATAACAGAAGCCAGAACAGCAAGAGGGATTGCTGCTTTCACTGCGCAGCGATCCCTCTTGCTGTTCTGGCTTCTGAGATTCAGAATATTTTTTTTCTTGTTTTCCTCCTCCAAAAACTAGGTGCGTCTTGTGGTCTGGTGCGTCTTATAGAGCGAAAAATACGGTAGTTGAATACGACACCCCCACACCTATATATACACCCTTTCTTGTAACTTGAATCTATTGGTACGGGTCCTACCACCCAGAGGAGAAAACAAGCTCGCTCCATCTTTCATGTGGCAGCCCCTTAGATATCTGAAGATGGACGTGCCGAGTGTGCTTGAGTTCCCACAGAAAAACCCAACACTGGCTAGATCTTCTTTCAGTCTCCTCTTTCCCAGGCTAAATATCCCCAGCTCCTTCAACCATTCCTCATAAGGCTTGGTTTTCAGACCGTTGATCGTCTTGTTTACCTTTGTCTGCCCACGTTCCAGCTTGTCAACAGCTTTCTTAAATGGTAGCACCCTGAACTGGACACAGTATTCCAGGTGTGGTCTGAGCAAGGCAGAATAGGTTGCTGCTTTTATTCCCATTGACTTGAAGTGCACCAGTGCCTTGTTATCTTGATGTCCCGTTTGCACAGATAATTGCCTGAAAATTCTCAATTTCCCAAGCTCGCTGTACTGTCAAAATACATTGTGAGGTTATAAATGCAACTCATCTGCTGCTTGCTGGTAGAGCCTGCTGCATCTTTCCCTTCCTTCCAGTTCACTCTTCTGCTGAGGGATGGAAAATTGTAGACATCACTGACAACCACTGGGATGGGGAGCTGACACAGGTGTTGGTGAACAGCAGAAAGTGGCTTGTGTGCTGCTGCCGTTTTGTGCAGGGTGTTGCTCCACCTCCTCCTTCACATCTACCTGCCTTTTCAGAAGAGCCACTCCCCATTTTACCATTGCTTGTTTTCTCCACAACCTTTTCCTTCTATTTTACACATCCCTTTCTTCCATTCTTTTATTGTCCACTTGGTATTTTATTCTCTATTCCATTCCCCCTTTGTTTTTAACATCTCAGCTTTCTGGTCCTCTTTCCCCTGCTTCCTATCTGTCCCATTGCTCCTTTTTGTACAATGGTCTTCCCTGGAAACCAGGCTTACATTTGAGCCACAGCTTCCCAAGACACTGCTCCAAAACCTCATTCAGTGCTTGGGCTCTACTCCAGAAGCAGGAGGGAGCCAAAAGGGGCATTTCCATAAGCATTAAAGCATGTGGGTGTGTAGACATTATAGCGAAATGAAAGCTGAAAACGTGAATGGGGCCAGAGCTGAGATCCAGTGCCCCAGACGCTGAGATCCAGTGCCAAGGGTCTTCTGGTGGTTCCCTCATTGCAAGAGGGGAGGTTAGAGGGAACCCAGCAGAGGGGCTTTTCGGCAGTATGCCCACCCTGTGGAATCCCTCCCAGCAGATGCCAAACTGATAAAACAGCTATGTGTTTTTCAAAAGACACCTGAAGGCAGCTCTGTTGAGGGATGTTTTTAGTGTGTGTTGTAGTATTGTGTTTTTTTACTATTTTTTGTCAAGAGCCGCCCAAAGTGGCTGGGACAACCCAGTCACATGGGCAGCACATACATAATAATAATTAATAATAAAAAAATACAGTCGTACCTTGGAAGTCAAACAGAATCCATTCTGGAAGTCCGTTTGACTTCCAAAAGGTTCGGAAACCAAAGTGTGGCTTCTGATTGGCTGCAGGAAGTTCCCACAGCCAATTGGAAGCCGCAGAAGTCCCGTCAGACATTCGGGTTCTGAAGAACGTTCACAAACCGGAACACTCACTTTCGAATTTGCTGCATTCAGGAGCCAAAACGTCCGAGTACCAAGGTGTTCAGGATCCAAGGTACGACTGTATATGATTATGATGGTGTCATGTGTACAAGGGGCAGGTAAAATCTTTTGGACACTGACAAAAATGAGCCACACACAGGCAAGGTGGAGTCCAATAAAACTATTTTATAAATAAAAACAAGTAGGGTGGTTTCAATTTATATAAAACCGAAGGGTGCGTGAGGGAAGGGGCAATATGTGTGACAAGAGAAAATAGCACCAAAGTGGGGGGAAAGGAGTTGAAAAGAGAGCATGATGGCGACGTAGTACCAGGTGAGGAAGGGACTAGAGGAGGAGGAGGAAGAGGGAAGACAGAATGGCAATATAGCACCAGGAGGAGGAGAGAGGGAGGACTGGCAACTTGACACTTGAGATCACGGGCAATGCCCTGAAAGAGAGACTAATGGTAGGCAGAAAGGGGGCAAATGGTTCAAAAGACCAAATGAGCAGAGCAGTGGCAAAGGTGTAGAAGAACTGGCATCACGGTGGTGGGTGTAGGGGACTAGCAAAAAAGGGGGAGCTGATGCTGGACTGGAGAGGAAAGCAGGAGTGAAGGAACACTTCAATCTTAAAAACAACAAGCCCCACAAGACATTCCAAAAACGGTTGATATTTGGTGCAGAAGACAACTGTTGCATGGCAGGAAGGCCAAAGGTGGTTATGGGCCGCAAGGGGACTAGAATGTACCGTCTAATAGAGGATGCTTCTCCCAACCAGGTCCTTGGCAAGAGCACAAAAGCAGTTTAGCTAAAGGTGGGCTGTGATAAATCGTACAAATTTTTGCATCGGTGTGGGATGGTCAAAGGCTCTGGAATTCTCCACTGAACAAATCTCTGCCATAGCAAGCAGAGTTAAGTATTGCTTCACGTGTGATGAGTTTCCTACAGGAACTTCTGTACGGGAAACTGCGTGAAAATTGTGTAAAGTCACGCATGACTGTCTGTGTGCTTTGCAGTTTAGTATAACTCCTCTATTGCAAGCCTTCCCTGCCTGCAGATGTAAGAAATTCTGAGCATGGGTGGCTGAGAAGGATGGGCTAGGATTCACTGAGAAATGCAGGGAGTGGAGAGGACAAGTATAGAAAAGGCAAGGGGGTTAAACAGAATCCACAAGGAAGGACACAGCACTACACTGGGTGAAGATGTCTCTGGACTTCCTAAATCCCTTCTTCAACCATTTGCATTTTCTATGATTTAGCAAACACGGCCACTGTGCTCCCTCTGCAAGTGTGAGGGCTAGGAATGTTTTGGAAACTGACATTCTGCCATGTGCGATTCTGGCGTGTCTATGTTGCAGCACAGCAGCAAGCAATGCGGGTAAGCCAGACGTCCTGCTTATATCCCAGACACCCAAGAAATACACAGTGTGCCCACAGAGCAGTCTGGGCTTGGTTGTGGGACTCTTTCCCCCTGCCTTCAAGCCCAAACCTTGCTGCACTTGTGTCCGAGAAGAAAAGGGAAGAAACCAGAAAGGCCTAACAGCTGCTAAGGAAAGGACGGCAAGGGAGACAAGAGTGAGCCCTTATTTTCTACACATGTCCTGCTCACTTGCTTTTCACTGGTGTGCTGGTGCTCGTTCAGAGGGTGGGGACAGCAGAAGCAAGCACTCAGCTTGGAGAGTACATTTTTAAAGCCCCCTCTTCGATACACAACAGTGAAAAGTTAGGCCTCATTTCCAAGCATGGCTCAGCATCAGTTTGGGATGGGTAGTGGCATAACAGCTGGCATAAAATGCGCTGGTCTAAGTTAAGGGTGAGGCTTCAGCTAACCTTGGGCACATTCAGAATAAAGGTGGTCATAGTTCATTGGTAAACTTTCTATTTGTCCCCCAGCTATCAAAGGGAAGTGTCCATGATTACAGATCACCACAGAAGTCTTTAAAAAGTAGCAGAGGAAAAAGCTATGGACAGACAGCCACTCCCCACTGATCCTTAGCCTGGGTGATGGAGCTGCAGCAAAACAATTTGGCTCTTGGGCAAATTAAGCACAGCTCTAGAAGCAGCTATGGTTGAGAATAGTTATGGTTAAAAATACAGTTAAAATATTTATTGGACTTCTGCATCCAAGAGGGAGGAGGCTCAGCAATCTGATATTTGCTGGAGTACATAAAATACTTTTTTGGGAGGGAGACCCTAAAAACAACCCAATACAAATTTCAGTGTATTCTCAATGGCCAAGGAAAGATGAATGAATGTTTGGGGGAGGAGGGAAACGGACTGTAGCGTCATGGCAGAGGACAATGCTGAGTGACAGGAACAGTGAACAGGAGCACCGCATAGGTTTACTGTTTATTTTGCTGCTGGGAATCATAGTGCAGGGGTCCACTTGGGGCAACTCATCTGGCCCCTGGGACATAAGCCTAGTGCAGCAACTCTTCTGATTTTGCAGATCCACCCATGTTCACAACCATGACGACCCCAAAAGTTGCTTTATTAAAATCCTCATAGAATTGTAGAGTTGGAAGCTCATCCAGTCCAAGCCCCTGCAATGCAGGAATCGCAACTAGATCATACATGACAGGTGGCCTTCCAACCTCTGCTTAAAAACCTGTATCCCACAGAACTTATTTCATACTATTTGTGCTAATGAAATTATCTTTTTGATGATATTTGTCTACCTCCCCACCCCCATCTCTTCCTCCCCCCCATCACTTTTTCAGTTTTGGGATTGTTAAAAAGAAAAGGAAGGATGAAAGAGAGGTAGGAGACAAAGAAGAGGGGGAGGTGGGCAGAGGAAATACCAAGGGATACTACTGCCAGGGTTATGTAGTGTGGATGCAAGGCATTTAAACGAAACAGTGGAGCAGGCTGAGGAGAGAGAGCATCTAAAAACAGCTCGGCTTAAGAGACAACGGACTGATGGGCACATGAGAGACCTGGGTGTGAAAAGGTGGCAGTAAAAAAGGCTCTACTAAACAGGCCACCAGACGTCAAAGAGATACAGCAAGAAGATGGCTCACCATGAGTGCTTGGGTAGAGAAAGAAAGCATATTAGAAAGGGGGGCGCCTGTACCTGTAGTACCTTCAGGAACGTGAACTATGGATACTGGGGGTTGGCACTCTCGCTATTGGCGCTAATCAAGACATGGGAGGCGAAGAATCAAGCAAGGGTGTGAGCCTCTTTGGCGGCTTCCGGCTCTTATCACCATCTGAGAAGCTCTCAAGGGGAACTCTCACCTGCCTGGCAAGGTGGGAGCTCTCCTCTCAACCTCATGCCAATGGCCACCAAGCTGCTACATCTTATCAGATGGAAGACTGAAGGCACAGCTGGATCTGAGCCTGCTCCCTTCCCGGGGTTATGGATAAGGTGGGGCACCTTCCACCAGGATGGAAAGAAGCCATCTTCAGCCCCCACATGGCCAAGTGCCTGCCTGCAGGGCTCTGCATCTTCCTCGGTTGTGGGGGAGCCAAACCACCACAGCACGCTGCGGCTCTCCCCAGCACGGGCGGCCAGCTCAGAGGAAGTCAAACACCCCGTAATTCTTGGCTGCTCGACAGAGAGGGACACAAAAAGGGGCGAGAAGAAAGAGGGCATGTGTTTAGGGCAGGAGAAGTGAGCCAGCGGGGAAAACACAGGCGAGCAGCAGAGTCCCCAGGCAGATGCAGATTAATGGGTTAGAGAAGGGGTTATGGGGGGAGGGGTTGGCACAAGCAAGGGGGGGGGACGCGCCTCTGCAATCAAGTCCAGGGGTGGTTCAGGCGAGGCTGCCGGGCCCTCTTGCAGGCAGGGATTAGAATCAAAAACATTTAGTTCAGTTTATTTTCGGGGGTTTTTTTCCCTTTTCATAATTGCCAAGACCAAAAAAAGAAAAGAAAAGGAATCCCCCGCAGGCCGGGCTGTTCCTAGGAGACAAAACCAACGGGGGCGGCAGGCAGGCGGAGGGAGGGGCGGCGTTTCACATTACATCCACAAAGAACTCACTGGGGTTGCCCATGGCCATTCGGAATGACTGTCTACTGGCCGTCAGTTCAGGGGGCACAGAGGCCAGGTCTCGGCCAGGGGGAGCCCCCGGGGGTCCCAGGGCAGAAGGCGGCGGAGGCATCAGCAGCATGGGAGGGCTGTAGAGAGGCGGCAGGCCGGGAGGCCCATAGGACTGCTGGCTGTGGTGGCTGCGGATGCTGTGAGCCATTGAGTGGTGGCTGCGCTGGCTGGTCGGCACCGAGCGCTCGCTGGCCGCTCGCTCCCTCCGCATGCTGCTGCGGCTGGTGTGGTCCGACTCGCTGCCGCTGCCGCCCGACTTGGACTCCCCGGCCTTGGGCTCTCGCTCCTTCCTCCTCTCGCTGCCGCTGCGGTTGGAGCCGCTGCTCCGGCTTCCTGCACAAGAAATTGGGGGGGGGGGGGACAAGAGAATATTTGGGTCAGGCCCATCAGAATAGGTAGGAATAACCTCACATGAGCCTTCAACTGTAACTTTGCTGGATTGGGCCCAAAGTCCATGGAAGTGCAGCACAAAAGTGGGAAGCCAGGCAAATTGGGGGGGGGGGGGAGAGCAGGAAGCAAAGCGGTGTTATACTAATGTTGTTGTTGTTGTTGTTGTTGTTGTTGTTGTTGTTGTTGTTGTTGTTGTTGTTGTTGTTGTTGTTGTTGTTGTATGATCTCCAGTAGAAGGAAAGTGGCAATCGTATAACAAAAGGCTATGGGCATCCTCCAGTAAATGAAAACACAGTAGGACATCAAACATTACAAAACTTCCCTATAAACAGCTGCCTTCAGAAATAAAGAAAGCCCACCAGGCAGCATTAAAACATGGCCAGGGCAAGAGCCAAACAGATCTCCCAGGATATAATAATAATAATAATAATAATAATAATAATAATAATAATAATAATAATAATAGTAATAATACTCCACCGATCTGTCTGGGTTTCTCCAGCCACTCTGGGCAGCTCCCAACATAATAATAATAATAATAATAATAATAATAATAATAATAATAATAATAATAATAATAATTGTCAGGGAACTACCATCGGAGCTAGAGGCGGAGGGAAGGCTCCAGAGAGATGCCAGAGAGGGTCCCAGTAGGGAGAGAGGCAGCCCATCTGCTGGGGAAGGAAATCAGCGTAACACCAGTGGAGAAGGGGGGCAGATGGGGGAATCGGAGAGGAGGCTCCAAGACTCCTCGCCGGAGACCAGCGGAGAGAGTACGGGTCCTCCGCTGCCCACACCCTCCCTGTGCAGAAGGCTTCCGCGCAGGGAGACTAGGCGTCAAAGAACTTTTGTGCTGGAAGAAGTTCAAGAAACGCCCACTGACGGATTCTGCCAGCGACTGAGACAGCCACGAAGCTAGAGGCTGTCCAGTCAGAAAGGGTTCAACCAGGTAACCTAGCCAGGAGTGGCGGCAACTTACGCACGAGCAACCCCTAAACCCATTACAATAATAATAAAGCGATAAAACATCAAACATTTAAAACTTCTCTAAACAGGGCTTCCTTCAGATGTCTTCTAAAAGTCAGATAGTTGTTTATTTCCTTGACATCTGATGGGAGGGCGTTCCAAACTGCAGGCACCACTACCGAGAAGGCCCTTTGGGTATCATTTGGGTGCTGCTACAGAGAAGGCTCTTAATATTTTCAGCAGATCTCTCTGCCCTAAATGAAATCCCCCCCCAAGGTCTAAGCCAGTGGTTCCTAACCTTTTTTGGGCCATGCCCCACCCCGCCGTGACATATATTCTTATTATTCAAAAAGTGAACTCCTATTCATGTGGAGGAAGCCTAAAAGGCCATTCACTGTTAATAACTCATTCCCAAATTGCCCCCCTTAAAAATCAACCCCACCCCCCGTGGGGCATGTGCCCCATGTTGGGAACCACAGGGTCTCTAAGCAGATCTCACAACCTTGTGATCAGCCACTAAACCTCCTGACTTTGACAAAGAGATGCCAAAAGAGGTCCACAACTGAGCAAATTCAGGCTCGGGGACACTCACAAGAACTTGACCCTAACAAACACCCGCAATCCAAAGGAACGAATCCCCCCTCCCCAACCCACTTGGCCCCTTTATCTCTGGGCAGAAGCGAGGTTGCTCCTCAAGAGGAAGCCCAGCTGTTCAGACTTAACAAGCCAAGTGCTTGCATGTGATACGATCTTTATGGCATGGGAGGAATTCCGCCCATGTCCCACACGGCTCACATTTACCTTCGCTGTGCTGGCTGCCCGCGCTCCCGCCTCCATAGCTGTAGCCTGGGTCAGGAAATCCAGGGTGGGGGTTGTATGGATGGGGTGGCGGGTACTGGTAGGGGAAGGCCATGGGCCATGGGGCAGCTCCTGGGTGAGGCAAAGGAGCCAAGGTGTCCTGATCGGAGGTGCCGCTGGACCCATCGTGGTCATGCAAAGACAGGCTGGCCATGTCTGTGAAATAGGGACAGAGAAAGGGCAAAGGTTACTCCAGGAGCAAGGGCATAAGTGAGCTTATCCTCATTTCTTACCTATGAAATTCAGGTTGTAGTGCAAAGAGGGAAAGAGCGGCATGGAAGGATGCTTATCTCCTGGTGGGGAGTTTTTGATTGAAAGCTAAAGATCCCCACAGAAGAGGTGACTAGTCTGACTCCAAAATACAGGGCAAAAGGGAAAGGACAATGTCAGGTTCAGCAATAAAGGAGACTCCGACTGAACTTTAGGAAGAACTTTCTGATGATAAGAGCTGTTTTGACAGTGGAGCAGACTCCCTCGGGAGGTGGTGGACTCTCCTTCACTGCAGATTTTAAAGCAGAGTTTGGGTGACTATCTGTTGTAGATTCTTCAGCTGTGATTCCTGCGTTGTAGCGGGCTGGACTAGAGGAGCTTGGGTTCCCTTCCAACTCTACAATTCTATGATTCTGTAAAGCCACATGGACTTGCTTTGAGGGCTCTCCTACTTCTGCTCTCCCAGGAAACAGATGGCCACGTTGAGAGCCTGCCAGAACCACCCACTACCTGTTCTTGCTCCCCCACCCCCTGCACAGTGCAAAGAAGGAGTCTTACTGCCGCAGAGGTCGCCAAAGATGTAGTAGCACTGCTCCGAGAACGTGATCTTGTTGACAGTGTGTCGGATGTAACCGGCCTTCAGGAGGTTGCTGGCATACTTGCGGGATTCTCGCCTGTCTGTGAAGCCTTCTACATGGTGGTAGAGCCAATCTACCACATCGGATCCTGCCAAGAGACAGCAGCAAAGAGGGACTCAGCAAGGATGGAAGCAGACAGCACCTGTTCTGCTCTGAGGAGAGGAAGGTGCTTGGAGGGAAGCTGGCTCCAGCCTTCTTTTGCTGCCTTAGTCCAGCTTACTGGGCTATAAAGAAGATGATGTTCAGAAGTCATGATGGAGTCACAATGTACCTGACGTGCTCAATAACATCTTGCCAACCTCTGTGCTCAATCTGGTGCAACACAGTGGCTTAGAATGAAGGTTGTGAACCAGAAGTTTCTGACCCCTGAACTAACCCCTGAACTCAATTCTCACCCGTGAACTCAATTCAGGCAAGCTATTATGCTCTAAGCCTCAAGGACACCCCAGCCCCACTTCTGAAACAGGCATAGTAAGACCCATCTTACAGGACACATAAAACACTTAAGTGCACTGTGTAAATGCTAAGTATCCTCTTTGTTCTGCTGATCTTGAGGGCTAGAGAGTGAAAGCTGAGACTCTAAGGATTCCAATTCTGCAGCAGATGCCATGTATAATCCTATTTTTAGAGACACTTCTCTTGCAAACAGGTTAGTATGTTTTCCCTGTGATACGCATCTAACCTGTCCTCCTTATGAAGCTCCCATCGCTTATCTCAAATAGGGGCTTGAGACCGTTATCTGCTTGGGAGAGGCAAACAGCAAGTGGTTCTCCCGTGGCCCTTCACCCATTTGCCCTATGGAGGGCCTGCATCTTACCAATGAAGGCATTGGGGATGGTGATCTTCAGCCACATGCGGTCGCGCACCTCCAAGCCCGACTCTGGCGAAGCCATGGCTTTGACAATCGTGGCCATGTCGCTGTGGATGGACAGGTGAAAGTCATCGAGACCTGCGGGTCGGACGGAGGGAAGGGAGGCAGAGATGAGAGGGGATGGAAAGGCAGAGGAGCACATGAAGGTGCCACACACAGGAGGGTAGGGCAAGGGAACAATACATCACAGGCACACCCTAAGCTTCTGCAATCCTTCTTGGGTCAGGATTCCCCCTAAGAACCACTGAAGGTGCAAAAAAAGAGAGCAGCAGGCCTCATAATGGGCTGCTCTTTGCCTTTTTCCCAGAAACAGTCAACTGCAGTCTAACCACAACGCCCTGAGCACACCCAGCCCAAGCAGGACAAATGGCCAGTGGTTTAATCCCTTACTGACAAAGCACAAATTTACAGTTGCCCCAGAGGTGCACGAAACTCACACACACACACACTTCTGGTGACTAGGCAGCCAGCGCACCTCCCCGGGCTTATGCTCCGAGCTGGACTGCTGGCGCAATGGGTGGCCGCCCCAAACTTAAGTACCCTCATCTGACAGCCTGTGAGTCCTTCGACACGGAAGTTGTAGCTGTGCCTGCCTCTTCAAGCTGCTCCTAGTCCTGGGGGACAGTGGGGAGGGTATTCAGACACCACATCTCCCTCCTCTCCTAGCACATCCTGTCCTTCCTCCCCCATCTCTGGCTGCTGCCTCGCAGAAGGCACAAAACCCCATAAATCATGACCCTCTTCCCCCAGGTCAGCTTCTGGCCCGCTACACCTTCCATCTGCTCTGCAGAGCCCTGCCAGTCCCTGGCACGCAACCTCCATTACTACCCAGACTGTTTTATCCTTCAACAACAGCTTTTTTTAGAAAGCTCAGAGCAGCTTAAACACCTGATCAGGTACACATCTGCTTAGTTTCAGTAACTAAGCTGCAGCACCAGGCCTTGCCAGTCTTTTCAACAGGCCAACTTCATAGCCTCTGGCCAAAACCCACTCAGAGGCCAGCGCTATGAGGCAGCTGTCCCAAACGCACCTCTTTGCTGCACAATTCCTAACACATCCACCTTTCCTCTCTTGAGCTCCCTTTTAGAAGAGAGGGTAAGTTCTCCTGTGCTCAGCATCACATCTTCCAACTTCCTCACCATTTGCCTAACAGGAAGCCAGCACTGCATCCACCTGAATAATCCATGTTCCCTGAAGTTGTTCTGGGACTGTTCAGGGTTTTCAGCCAGCGACTGCTTAACTTCAATCCATTTACAAGGGACTCTGCAGTGTTTAAGCCCCAAACATAGCCATTTATCTCAAGCAATTCAGTCAACGCTGCTTCACTGAGAAGGATATTGCTCCACCAGAAAAATCACTGCACACTGCTACTTGTTTATGTGATGTCTTTTGTTATTTTTATTTTCAATGTGTAAGTCGCTTTGAGGCATGGATGTAAAAATGCTACCAATGCATACAATAAATAAAAATAGATGGCCCTGTAAAGTTGTCAGGGTTCTCCTCCCTCCTTTTTGCAACCCTCTTGATTCTCCCACCGACCACACAAACAAACAGGAAACGCTCATTATCCTAGAAGAAGCAACTAAGTGGAGAAATCTGTGGCCTTCTGTTTCGCCTAGCCTCACACAGGTCCCTCATTCTGCTCATCCTCCAATCTTTGGTTTAAAATATTTAGCTTCTAAAAGCATCCCTGTTGCTTTAGCAAAAGATGGAGCAAACGCCTCTTTCCATGCAGCTCAAGATCTATTGAGGGAAACCATCCTCTTTCCAAGCCTCAAATCTGGGTTTTGCCCCTGTGCATGTATTGCTCCTATCAGGTTACGGCGTGCAGGTGACCAGAAGCCGAGCAGGGGTGGGGGACACACAGGCACGAGGACTTACGTTCGGTTTCTGGGATGGAGCTGGTGATGGAGGAGCTGGTGGAAGTGATTGTGCTCATGGATGGGCTCATACCGTACGCTGGGTAGGTGCCGGTCATCGCTGCGGTGTGGGAAACCCAGGCTGCTGGGTCAATGGGCCTGATGGGCTCACCTAAAGGGAACACACAGGGCACGTGAGGAGGCCCCCTCCTCAAGAGTCATCCCCTCTCGCCAAACCTGCCACCTCTGAGCAAGCCCTGTCCTCCCCCAGCATCAGCCGGGACTCACCCGGATCGGAGCATGGAGAGTCTGGCCCAGCCCAGATCCGCTGGGGAGCAACTGGGGGAGAAAGAAGAGAGGGAGGATCAACACGAGGGGTGCGGGGGGGAGCTCCCCCTAGGCGGAGGCGGGTAGGGGGGCACGGGGAGGGTATGCGGGGCATGGGCTGCATGCAGGTAATTGGCCTGCTAACTTGGTAGCTCGTCTTGGGTGTGATGTGGAATAGGGGACTGATTAGGCAGAGATGGAAAGGGGCAGGAGAGAGGCAGAGAAAGAGAGAGCAGCACAGAGGACCAGAAAAAAAGGGTCCGAAACCTCCGTCACACCCTTAGGGCCAATTTATACATTCAACAGAAAGAAGCAGTCAGGTGTTTCCAAGATAGCCAGATGGGTTGTGTATAAGTAATACATCATCATCATCATCATCATCATTACAGTGGTGCCTCGCAAGACGAAAAGAATCTGTTCTGTGATTCTCTTTGTCTAGCAGTTTTTTTTCGTCTTGCGAAGCAAGCCCATTGAAGGATTAGCGGATTAGCACTATTAGAGGCTTTTAGCGGCTTATCTGCTGATCGGATCAGCTGATAAGCGGCTTAGCGGCTTAGAAAAAGGGGGGGAGGGGGGAAAAACCAGCAGGAACTCGCAAGACATTGTCGTCTTGCGAAGCAAGCCCATAGGAGATTCGTTTTGCGAAGCACCTCCAAAACGGAAAACTCTTTCGTCTAGCGAGTTTTCCGTCTTGCGAGGCATTCGTCTTGCGGGGCACCACTGTATTATTATTATTATTATTATTATTATTATTATTATTATTATTATTATTGATGCAGGTAAGGGATCACGCCTACAAAATATTTATTTGTTGTTACATTTTTATGCCACCTTTCTCCAAGGTACTCAAGGTGGCAAACATGCTTCTCCCCCCCCCCCTGTTTTGCCCTCCCAACAACCATGTGCTGTAAGTTAGGCTGAGAGCCAGTGCGACTGGCACCCCAGTTCTCCCAGGGTGCTTCATGGCTGAGTGGGGATTTGAACCCTGGCCCTCCAAATCCCAGTCCAGCACTCTAACCGCTATACCACACTGGGTCTCATGTATATATAAAATCTCCCTCTATGTTGTAAAACTAGCAGGGTGAAGAGCTTTGGCCTAGCTTTCTCTCCCATACGCTATTTGGGTACAAGGAGCCCCTACTCTATCCCAGTAAAGGAGCATTCAAACATGCAACTCCCTTGGCCACTTGCATCCTGCAACAAGGCAATATGGAAGGGGAGAGACACGATATTAACTGTTGGTTCTATAGAATACCAGTCCTCATGCACACTACTAAGCAAACTAAGAAATGAAGCAAAAACTACTTACTCCTGGGTAGCGAGAAGCAGCCCCTGGGGCTGGGATCCCAGCACTTGGCAACAGTCAGAGTGATGGGCCTGGAAGAGAAACACAATGGCTGTCACTGCTACCAGATCTGGTCAGCTCAGTTCGCAGAAAAGCCACCCACATACACACGTCTAGACATGCAGAAGAAACAAGAATAAATCTTCCCCTATAAACAGAGTGGGTGAGTTTTACATCCCTAAAGCTCAGTACTGGGGTATTATGATGGAAAAAGACAGGGAAACATGTGAGAAGTTCTCGCTTGCTTTGAACACTGGCCCCCTGACACTTTGTGTTCCCCTTCCTGCTGTATCAAAGTAAATAACATAATATAAAAGGGGAAAACAAAATGTCAGGGGCCAGAGAGGCTGTCCTTTTGCCTAAACAGAATTCCACTGCCACCAAACCCAAATGCAGCAACTAGAAAAGATGAAGGCTGGTGCCACTATCTTTGTCTTTTGCTCGCACACAATGAAACTGTAAACCTTGGGCTATCTTTCCTTGAAAATTTTTATTTTTACTGATCTGCGGGACTTAACTGTCCTCTAGGCCCACTTGGAACAGTCTGCAGTCCAAGATGGCCATGGATCTTCTGCAGGGCACCAGGGGGCACTGCTAGAAACTGAGCACCAGCCCTGCATTACCAGACGCCACCAAGCCCACACTCCCAAGAACAGTGGTAGGTTTGGAGAGTGAGGTGCCTTGGAGCTGCAGGGGGAGAAAAGGCGACCTACCCCGGCTTGTGCACAATCTCCCTCAGCACTCGCACAGCGTCGTCGTTGCTCATGTTTTCAAAATTGATGTCATTCACCTGCAGAGAAAGATGGAAATGTAAGAGCCCCACAAAAGTGTATGGATCTTAAATGAACCTGTGGAGATGCCCAACAGCAGTACTGGGATAGATCAGGGATCCCCAAACTAAGGCCTGCGGGCTGGATAAGGCCCAAGGGACTCATTTATCCAGCCCACAGCGACCCCCACTGCTGCCGCCCGCTCTTACCGGCACTGCGCTGCGCGGCTGCCCACTTCCGAAGCACTGGAAATAGTTTGTGCACATGTGCAAGCGTTATTTGCGCATATGCAAGTTATTTCCAGTGCACACCCAGGTCAGAGGAGGCCCGTGCACATGTGCACAAGCTATTTACAATGCTCCTCTGACCCGGACGTGCGCCGGAAATAGCGTGTGTGCACACACGTATGGGCACGCGCTCCCCCGCCCTCCAGCCCACTGCACGATTGGCGCTGGAGACACCAGCCCGAGGTGCAGTAAGTCTGCTGACCCCTGGGATAGATGGATCAATCTGGTCGCCATCAGGTAGAAGTATTTCCCAGCCCCACCACCTTTTCTAGGTAGAGATGTGCTGGAGAGGGCAGTGGCTGCTCCACATCTGATAGTCTTCTAAGAAACTGATTGCCTTGACCCTTTCCAGTCTGGGTTCAGTCCTGTGCTTCAGGCTGAAACAGCCTTGGCTCCCCTGACTGAGGGGAGGAGCGCGACAGCAGGAGTGTGACTGTTGCTTCTCCTGATCTCTTGGTGGCTTTAGATGCCATTGACCAAGGCATCTTCCTGGACCAGCTCCGTGGGTTAGGAAGCCTACAGTGATCTGGCAGTTCCACAACTACCTGCAGGGCCAGTTTCAGAAGGGAGCTATTGCTCAACCTTGTGGCACACTTTGTGCTGCGGGGATTTGCAAGGTTCCATTGTATCCCTCATGCTATTTAGCATCACGGAGCAAAGTGGCACCCAGCCATGTTTCTCCTTCCCATCTGAATAGATGAAGCTGTACACGTCTTGGAACAATGCCTAAACACAGTGGTGGACTGGAGGAGGGTCACAAAACTGAAACCAAACTAGACAGAGGAGCTGTGCATGGGCTATTATCAGATCTGAGAAGTAGATTGCTGGCCTGTTCCAAGTGGGGTTGCCCTTTCCTTGGACAATGAGATGGCTAGCATGGAGCACCTTCTGTCAGCTATGGCTGGTTCATCAGGTAAAGCAGTTCCTGGACAGGGAGTGTCTGATTACAGTGACCAATGAAGTGGTGACTTCCCAGCTGGACTATTATAATGTGCTGGGGGGGGGGGTGCTACCCTTGATGAAGATCCAGAAGCTGCAGCGAGTGCAGAATGTGACAGCTAGGCTTCTAAGTGGCTTAACCCATTGGGGGCATGGAACGCCTACCCTGAAAGATTTCCATTTGCTCAGAATATGCTGTTTGGGCAAAATTCAAGGGGCTAGGGGTGATTTATGAAGCCCTACAGAACATGGGGCCTAAATACTTGAAAAATCTGCTCATATATATGAAACTGCCTCTGCATTAAGATCAGCAGGGCAGACTTTCCCGGCAGTGCTGCGGGCATTTGAGATCTGCTATGCAGTTATCTCAGTAGTGGTCCCCTGGTGCCAATTCCTCTGAGATAGAAAACTCTCTATCTGAAACAGAAATCACCTAGCAGTTTCTGCCACCACCTGAAGATATTTTTCACCCAAGCATTTGTGGGGTATGGTTGCGTTGATGTATTATCGGCTCTAGTGTTTGTACTGCAGAATACTAATTGCTTTGTTGTTCTCTGCCCTGGGGTTCCTTGTCAGTGAAGGGCTGACTAAAGATGTTTTAAACAAATGCTATGGATACGCAAAGTGTGTGCTCTGCCCCCCACCTATGGCCGCTTTCCTAGATCTGACAGTTCTTGCCTAGTAACAGGCAGGTTTTAAGCTTTCAAAGCCTTAGGTACACAGCCCAGAGGGTTTATAATGGCCCCAGGGTTCCCTTGAGATAAGAACCACATCATTTACACAAACAAGACATTCCAAATAAGCCATCCTGATTTTATCTCTGTCCTGCGCTTCTCTAGGAGATGTGAACTCAAACTTCCACAGATAGCAAGTACACTCTCTGGTATAGAATCACAGAATTGTAGAGTTGGAAGGGACCAGGAGGATCATCTAAGCCCAACCCCCTTTTGCCCAACGTGTGACTTGAACCCACAACCCTGGGATTAAGAGTCTCATGCTCTTCCAACTGAGCCATAACTGAAATCTCTGTCGTGATCACAGGATAACAGATTCTGTAGAAAGAGGCCTGGTTCTCACGTCATGCTCAGCCAAACCCTAGGCTCAGTGTTCAACTATGTGGGCTCCTGGACAGAAACCTGTGGCTGCTTTGCTCCTCCCCAGTCCTTTGCGCGTCGCATCGCATTGAGCTTTGCGTATTGTGAGTATAGCATGAAACTAAGGCCTCTTGGACATTTTTAAAAAATTAAAAAGCACCTGCAGCAGCATGTCTCCGGGCTCAATTCTTCCATCGGCTGCCACAGCCCCTCCCTTCATGATGGAGCCAATATAGATGCCGCCGTCACCACGCTCGTTGCTCTGCCCGACGATGGAGATGCCCAGGAAGTTGTACTTCTCTGTACAAACATAGAATCATAGAGTTGGAAGGGACCCGAAGGGGAGATATCTGTGCAGTTAGAACAGCTCACAACCAATGGCCAGCATTTCATTAATCTAGTCAGGCCATTAACTAGCTACAAGGAATGCCTGTTAGGTATTTTTAGACAGAACAACAAACCCCTGTGTTGCAAACTACTGCCTGTGTAGTTTTGTGTGTGCAAATAAGACATTCTTATTGTATAATATACATAATTTGGTACAACAAGACCAAAACCAAAAACACTATTTTGTTTTTGTTGTACCAAATTATGTATATTATGCAATAAGAATTGCAGGGCTATCTAGTATACTGGTCATCTTGTTGCTTGTGTTGTTTGTAGTGTTGAGGTATTTTTAGACAACAGAAAATAGAGACAGGCTGAAAATGTTGGGGGGGGGGGGGAATTGGATGACCAAATCTAAATCATCTTGTTTTATTGGTAAGCAAAAAAGGAAACTGCTTTTTTTAAAAAGAAAAAGAAAAAGGGGGGAAAGGAGGGGAACACACAGAGATAGGCATTACCTGTGTGGTAGCACATACTAGAGACTGTGGACAAATGGAAAATGATATAAACATGTAGCACTTAGTAAAAAATAAATAAATGGCACAGGCCATTTAACATTACACTATGAAATAACATTTTGTCTATGGTAGAAGAAATCCAGCACAGTGGTACCTCGGAAGTCAAATGAGATCCGTTCCAGAAGTCTATTAGACTTCCAAAATGTTCAGAAACCAAGGTGCAGCTTCCAATTGGTTACAGGAAGCTCCTGCGGCCAATTGGAAGCCGTGTCAGATGTTCGGGTTCCAAAGAACGTTCGCAAACTGGAACACTCACTTCCGGGTTTGCAGCATTCAGGAGCCAGAACGTTCGGTGTTTGGGATCCAAAGTAGGACTGTAGTTTGCTCTTCAGCAATCAGGCCTGAGATGCAAAATATCCGTTTGCCCACTTCCTTCCCGCCATCCTAGTCTGGGTTATGTGGGCCAAATGGCTTCAAGCAACTACCTGTACTCACCCATGTTGAGGGTAACTGTGATAATGTTCAACGACATGGTAGAATCTGTGATGCTGCTGAAGGATGAGGACTACAACAGAAAGGAAGAGGATGAGACCCAAAACGTAACCTACATGCCACTTACAAGACCTGTGGAGAGGCTGGGGTAACAATGCCCTCAGAGGTTCTCTCCCTTTTCCCCTTAATTTTTAAATTGTGCCCAACCACTCGTGAGGTCACTTGCAGCACTTCCGCTACTCCCAGACACCCTCCCAGGCATCTCACCCGTTCAATGCGTGGTACTTTCTGCTTCCGCCTGCGTCGCTTGTGCCTTCTCATCAGCCGGGAGGCGCTACTCTGCTCTGTTGAGCTGCTGAACCTACAGTATGGAGGCAAAGGCAAGGCTCACAAGCTGGCCACCAGGAAAACCACAGAAAAAGGGAGCAAGGAGGCAAAAAAACCCCCACCCCTCTGGGTAACTAGGAACATAATTAGAAGATGTCAGGGAGGCACCTTGGCCAATCCCTTGCACAAGAGAGGACCTCCTCTTCCATCCACTTCTTGTCCCCAAGCACACACAAAAACAAAGCAGCAAATGAACAGATCCATCACAAAAATGTGTTCCAAGAGATTAGAACAGGCTAGGCCACATGCTGCAGAGGCGCTCTGTGCCAGGCTTTGCCAACATGTTGCCCTTCAGATTTGGACCACAATTCCCATCAGCCTCTGCAAGCACAGCCGTGGCTGATGGAAGTTGTCGTTCAAAACATCTGGGGGCCACCAGTTCGGCAAAGACTGATTTACACTGTGGGAGAAATATGACTCCATGGGGAACCTGGCGAACCATTAAAAAGTTTCATTTATTGCTTCTTGCATAAAGCAGGGAGGGGGAGCCTGTGTTGTTGGACTACAACTCCCATCTTCCCTGACCACTGACTGGAGCAGACGGGCGTTGGGTGTCCCAACAACATCTGGATCATAGGTATCCCATTCCTGGTGTTAAGGGAACTGGGGAGGAACTGGAATACACACTGTCCTCCTTTGAACATGTTTGGTGGGCAACTTTCTAACAAAAGCCGGTGGTGAGCAAAACATACCTACAGAGCATTTCGGGGGCGGGGGAGATGTTCACATCACTCAACAGTCTGTTTCTAGTTGCAGCTGTACCTAACTGTGGCAGAACAATGTTCAGGACAGAGGGACAACTTCCTAAACCAGCTTGGCAATGTGAGCAATTGGAAGATGAAAGATATCCTGCACTCAGTCTACCAAACTCCAGACAAATACTGATGCGATGGTTCTTTAGAAGAAAAACGATGCACAGGTAAATACTGCAGTGTGTGCAAATAAGACAAGCACAGTTGAACAAAGTGTCTCCTACGCGTACATTCAAGAGAGTCAGGGTCAGGTCCCTGGCAAGTCCACACACTTTTGCAAACCCTGGCTGACTGCCACAATGTGAAGAAAGGCCAAATCTCTGGAACTCAAATCAGTTCTTTGCTTCTGCAACTGTTCCAGGGAGACTAGAATCTGGAGGAAGAAATGACTGGGGCGAGTCAAGGGAGACGCCTTAGATTGGAAAGAGGAACTGAGGAGTTTTTATTTGGGATCCTTCACCAGACTCCAGTCATAGCAGGTCACTTTCTCCCAAGCCATGAATATCCCTTCACCTGCTTGTAGAATCATCTTCATCTGAGTCGAAGAAGCTGGTGGTTTCGAGTTCACTGCTCATGAGGGTGGAGGAGCTTTCATAACCCCCTAGTTCCCGCCGCCGTTCTGCCTTGGCTGTCCCGTTCACCCTGGGGGCTGGAGTAAAAGGAGGAGAGGGTCAACGGCCAAGGGGAACCATTCAGAAGAGAAGGCCTTCAAAGAGCCAAACAAATATATATCCCACCTGGGAAAAGATCACCACTTGCCTTTCTAGCAATGGGGAAGCGTAAATATAAGGGGGCCTACAAATAATGGTGCCTTCATAACACACTGTGCAAACTAGGCAATCCTACAGAACAACAACCCTGAAGGAGGTTGGCAGGGTTGAGTGGGAGAGGGTTATATCAACATAGCAGCCCTCGTTGGCAAACTCTTTCCATTAGCAGAAAACAAAAAATCTGAACCCAGCTTTCACGAGCAGTATGGGAAGGGGAAGGCCTTCCTGAGTCCCAAGCAATCTTTGAGCAGGGTCCCTCTCCCCACAACTTGTCAGATCATTTTTTAATCTCTGTTTTAAAAGGGAAAGTTAGTCTGCCCATTTGGTCAGATGGGCAGCTGGGTCCGTGGAGGAGCCAGGCCCTGAGTGGGTACAGGGCTGCTGGGGCCCTGAATTGCACAGGAATTTCAAAAATTGTTGGCTTGGGATGGCGGCAGGGAAGGTGGACCTCCCAAGGCCCGAGGATGGGGATGAACCTGACCCATGCACACAGCAGCAGAGTCAAGAGCACAGCCTGCAGAGCAGACTTTGAGAGAGGTGGGGTGGGGACTACTACTATAGCCAGTTGAACTCTAGGAAATAAACTTCACCATGTTCAGGTCCATCTTTCCTGCGCGGCCTTTCCCTCTGTATTGATACCACTGAGTCAGTCTCCGTTTCATTATCCAGGTTCTCTCGACTTCCTCCAGTATTGGGACTGCAGAGTAAAAAACAAACACACACACACACATAGTAAAAAACTGTGCAGAAGCACCTCCTCCAAATTTGCTCACAGAAGTGAGGCTTAAAAGAAAAGGCTGAGGGCAGAACTTAAAACATGCAAAAGGTGTGCTGTGCAATCCTTTCTGGACTGTACCATGTCAGACGGCAGGATGGGGGCCTGAATATTTGGCATTCCCTGTATTTTCTTTTTTTAAAAAACCAAATGCACACTCTTCTTTCTATATGTAAAAAAATCCTAGCATATCAGAGCTTCTTCTTCCTGCTAGTTATCAGGCTTCTTCTTCCTGCTAGTTTCACATGTGCCAGGAAAACATCTAAACACATGGCTCCTTGAAGTAGTACACTCCAGAAAAGGCTGCACTAGATACTTTTTCTGGTCAGGGGCAGAAGCCAGCAGCTATCTGGAGTGCCAACGCTCCCAGTGTCCTCAGGCTGCACCTACAGACCTTTACATGATGCTGCCAAGAATCCCACTTGCTCCCCTATTCCTCTAGGGTAGGTCTGAGGTTTGTTCAACATGAAGGTAGCCATGTACAGCAACAGCAATGTATGAAGGCACCTTACCCCAAGGCCAAGCATCAATTCATCTGGCCTGCTACTGTTTACTCTGAACAGGAGCAACTTTCCAAGGTCTTTCCAAGGTCAGGGTATTTCCCAGCAATCTGTGATCCTTTTCAACAGGAGCTACTGGGGATTAACACTCAGCTATGGACACGCCTACATATGGCAGGGGTGGGTGCCAGAGAACAGTGTCCATAAGCCACTGTGTCAAGTTTAAGTGTTAAAAGAGGAAAGAAGCCCAGTAAGTTCAACAGTGGTCTCAGTTTCCTTTGTGGGTCCCGTGCTGAGAGCACTCCAAGCACAAGGCTACCATGCTCAGGAATTGGGTCTCTCTAGTGTTAACTTTTATCCCTGCCACTTGAAACAGGCAGAGACTAAGCTTCCCTTTCGCCAGAAGAGAATGGAACCTTGAACGTGCTTCCTGCGGAGAAACTGCTCAACTTTCGCCCTGCTCAAGGTAAGGCTGCTCCTTATACACATACACAGACACACAACTTACTGAAAAGAAGGAGGCCTGGAGTCTCCTATCCCTCCAGTACGCTCAATGGAGGGTGGCAGCTCCGGCTGATTGTCGGCGCAGACAGACCCGGCGTCCGAATGAGACCCCTCAGCAGACACCAGCTGAAAGGAAAAAACAAGCTGAAGGTAAGCCAGCCTAGGCAGATAAAAATATTCTTCCATTTTGAAGCGTAGGTTCAAAATATTGCAATATAACGAAGCAGCCTGTTGATGTAGTTATGTACATCTGTTTAGTGACACTATAAGAAATAAGGATGTCACTCTGAGGTTGTGCAGCTGGGATGGGAGCCAAGATCTAGCTTCTAACTGCAGGGATAAAGGACAAACCACAGCACTTACAGAGGCACCTGCAAAAAGCGGCTTCAGAGGAAGACTAAAAATCAGCTTTGCAGGCTAAAAATAGTAACAAACAGGCTAAAAATAGTTTGCAGGCTAAAAATAGTAACAAACAAAGCTACAAAAGATGGGGAGGGGACACCCTAAGGTAAAAAAAGTAAAGCACCCCAGATAATTAAGTCCAGTCAAAGGCAACTATGAGGTTGCAGCACTCATCTTGCTTTCAGGCCAAGGGAGCCGGCATTTATCCACAGACAGCTTTCCGAGTCATGCAGCCAGCATAACTAAACCGCTTCTGGCACAACAGGACACCATGATAAAAGCCAGAGCACGCAGAAATGCCATTTACCTTGCCACCAGAGTGGTACCTATTTACCTACTTGCACTGGTGTGCTTTCGAATTGCTAGGTTGGCAGGAGCTGGGACAGAGCAACGGGAGCCCACCCCGTCGCGGGGATTTGAACCACCGACCTTTCGATTGGCAAGCCCAAGAGGCTCAGTGGTTTAGACCACAGCACCACCCACATCCCTAACAGTTTACTGACATTAAAACAGAGATGCAAGGATAGCCCACTGAATATTTGATGTTCTTTAATTGTTGCTGGTGCTGCTGCAACCATTTCCCCTGCATCAAGTACTTCCTAAAAGTACTAAACCATCACTTACTAGTTACTTCCTTCTGCTAAAATGAATGCATATGTTTAAAGAAACCTATGTAGAGAAGAAGGATGCGGGTGGCGCTGTGGTCTAAACCAGAGAGCCTAGGGCTTGCCGATCAGAAGGTCAGCAGTTCAAATCTCCGCGATGGAGTGAGCTCCGGTTGTTCGGTCCCAGCTCCTGCCTACCTAGCAGTTCAAAAGCACGTCAAAGTAAGTAGATAAATAGGTACCACTCCGGCGGAAAGGTAAACGGCATTTCTGTGCACTGCTTTGGTTCGCCAGAAGCGGCTTAATCATGCTGGCCACATGACCCGGAAGCTGTCTGCGGACAAACGCTGGCTCCCTCGGCCTATAGAGCGAGAGGAACGCCGCAACCCCAGAGTTGTCCGTGACTGGACCTAACAGTCAGGGGTACCTTTACCTTTATGTAGAGAAGAGCCTTGAGAGCCAACTTGGCAGCTACAGGAAGTAGGTGGATTCTTTCTCCCAGGAGCGGCAGGCTGGGAATCCGTCTACCAACATGCCTGAAGACAGGATTCCTTGGATGAACAATCCTGCCTAATCCCTGGCCTCTTGAGCTGTCTGGACGGACTCTGGCTGAACTCCCCCACCCCATCTTCCTAAAATTAGAGTCACACTCCTGAAATAGCTCCTCAGTGTCTGGACCCAGCAACACACACACACACCCTCACCCCACCCCTAAGTCATGGGGATATGAGAGCAGGAGGCGACAGGCACAATGCACAAAGGAAGAGGCCACTCTTCACTCAAAGGGCCCAGCTGTCCTGCTAGGAAACAGATGGCATACAAAGCCAAAAGGCTGTGCCTAGAAATCTCAAAATTCTGTGCCCGGAATAAACCCTGCCAGTTAGGAAATCTGATTATTCTAATTGGATAATATTCAGGGGTTGAGAATGTGGGATCATTGCAAAAGGAAGGAAAGGATAGTGGGGGGAGGTGGGCCAGGACCTTGCCAAGAGAAAGGTGAATAAATGCAGAGATCTCACACCTGGCTATTCAAAAGTTCTACAACACTCTGTCTAGCACAGATTGTTAACACAGTAATAGGTTTAGAGTATTTCCCGATTTGCAGGTAAACGGGCTAGAAGCTTCGTTTATTCTTCAAAATGAAGTTTTCAGGATTGTGTGCTAGAAGCCATATTTGTGGAATAATAATGACTATTCTAGGACTGGGTGCTACTAAGCATTGGTAATCTATATAGTTCAGCAGGATATTCTACAGCAAATAGCTGTTTCTGAGGTCATCTATTTCTAAAAGGGGGCAGGTTTTGCCCCTCACCTCTCCGCTGCCCCAACCTTCCCAGCTGCTGCTCTGTCAATGTCTCCCATGGCGATTGACGGCAGCCACTGACATCCATCAGAGGGCAGGGGTGAAAGGGGCTGTAGTGTCAGCTGCAACTAACTTTTGGTCCGATCATATCTATGAGACTTGTTTCTCCCCAACCTCAGTTTCTGTTTCTGACTGCCCCTCAACTTTTATCCAAACAGAAACGCAGCTGATGCTGTGGAAATATGGTGTCTCTCCACCCCCTCCCAAATCCCAGGTAAGTGATAACTGATACCAGTGTCAGATAAGCAAGACAGGTTGTCTTCCCCATCAAACGTCTTCCTACTGCAGCCTCATTCATTTTTCGTTACAGGTCAATGAGGACTACTGGGTTCTATGAGAAAGAGAAGATGGGTCAAAATCTGCAATGGAGGGTGGTGGAGTAGGGATGGGGGGGTAGCGAGGCAGCAGGGAGGACAGATGTCTGCTCATAGTGTGTACAGTGGTGCCTCGCAAGACGAAATTAATTCGTTCCGCAAGTTTTTTCTTCTTGCGAGTTTTTCGTCTTGGGATGCACGGTTTCCCATAGGAATGCATTGAAAATCAATTAATGCGTTCCTAGGGAAACCGACTTCAGACCAGGTCCGGGGACAGTCTGTCCCCCGACCTCTTCTGAAGGCTGGGGGGGGGACAAGGGCTTTTCTTCCCACCCCCAGCATTTTAAAAAACCCCGGGACAGCGGAGGGCTTCTCCGCTGTCCGGGGCGATCTTAAAATGCTGGCGGGCGGCATTTTAAAATCGCCCCGGGACAGCGGAGGACTTCTCCGCTGTCCGGGGTGATTTAAAAGCCCCTGCGTAGGCAGGCAGGGGGGACAAAGACTTTTGCCCCCCGCCACCCTTCAGAAGAGGTCCTGGACCTCTTCTGAAGGCTGGCGGGGGCGAAAGTCTTTGCTCCCCCCCGCCTGCCTTCAAAAGCTGTCCGGCCAAGGCTTCGCGGACCTCTCCGCAAGCAGCGGCAGCGCTGCCGCTGCTGGCGGAGAGTTGCCGGCATGCCGAAGCCTGCGCGCGCTGACATCAGCGCGCCCAGGCTTCGCGGACCTCTCCGTCAGCAGCGGCAGCGCTGCCGCTGCTGGCGGAGAGTTGCCGGCATGCCGAAGCCTGCGCGCGCTGACATCAGCGCGCCCAGGCTTCGCGGATCTCTCCTGCCTTCAAAAGCCGTCCGGGATAGCGGGAAGCGCTTCCCTGCTATCCCGGACTGCTTTTAAAATGCTGGCGCTGGGGAGCAAAGCCTTTCGGCCCCCGCCAGCCTTCCTGGACCTCTTCTGAAGGCCGGAGGGGGGGGGGAAGGCTTTGCTCCCCACCGCTAGCATTTAAAAGAGGTCCCCGGAGATTTCCCTATGGGCTTTCGTCTTGCGAAGCAAGCCCATAGGGAAATTCGTTTTGCGAAGCGCCTCCAAAACGGAAAACCCTTTCGTCTAGCGGGTTTTCCGTCTTGCGAGGCGTTCATCTTGCGGGGTACCACTGTATATATCTCCTCCTCTTCCATCCTCTGGATTCCTCCTGCGTGTGGGTGGGTGGCCCCCTTCCAGAAGTGGGTGACACAGTGCAACAGAAGGTGGAAGCAGTGGCTATGCATGATGTATGAACACATACATTATCACTGTCCCTGCATTACAGGAATAGGACTGAGCCCCAAAGAAGGCCTTGCTGAAGTTCAACCATTTACAAGAGCCTTTCCCAACTGGAGCCTTCCAGATGTTTTGGACTACAATTCCCATCACCACCAGCCAGCGCAGCAATTTTTGGAGCATCTGGCAATATTAATATGGCATCAGCAGTTCTGTGACTGACTGCCCTGAGAGAGAAGCTAAGAAGGACTTTTTCCACAGTAAAGCGACCGTGCAAACTGTTGCACCCTAGAACAGGCCAGCACAATGTGTTACCCATAAAACCAACACATTGCACCAGTCATGAGTTGCGGGCTTTCAGTGGTGAACCACCCCTTGGTTTTTCCAGCCTCGGGCAGGCACCCAAAACATGAGGTCTACTCAACCTGGTAGAGCACAACATGTGCAGGATTTCCTTAAAATCATAGGGACAAGAGCAGTCTTGATATTATTCATGTCATAAAAGGGGCAACTGATGGTAAAGCATTCAGAATCCAAATCTAGCATAAGTGTCAACCTAAATCCGGGCCTCTAAGCTCACAGAGCTAACACTCCACTGGGACCTGTGGTATTAGAAGGCGACATCTGGCTTGTGCAGCCAGTACTGGGCTAAGACATTTGCTTCCTGAAGCAAAACACACTATGGCAGCCCAGCCCAGCCCAGCCCATTCTATGGCTGCTATAAAAGCAAGCTCACAGAAGTTATCTGGATGTGTCTGAAAATAAATACAAAAAGAGGCTGCTAAAGACACTGCTTCATTACACAGCAGCTGTTTTACAGCATATCCAACAGTCAGAAATCAGTTTTACACATTCACTCCTATCGAACCTACCAAGCAGCCTGTGACTTTAGAGGTTTTAATTTAGATTGTCTTGATTTGTTTAGCAGATTGCTAGTTTAGCATTAGACCTAACTAGGGTATATGTTTACATTCCACTGGCAAACACTGAAAGAGACTTTAAAGGAGCTGGGAGCTTAGCAGTGGTACGAGATCTTTCCCATTATGAAAACGTGTACTGACCTAGTTTCAGCATTTTAATCTACGTTAGTGTTGGTTAATGAACCAGGAAAATTAACCAGGATCCTTTCTTCTAATGGTTTATAAAATGAGGAATACTTGTCTGAACCAAGGTTTCCCAAACTTGGATCTGCAGTTGTTTTGGGACTACAGTTCCCATCATTCCGGAACACTAGTCCTGCTAGCTAGGGATGATGGGAGTTATAGTCCAACAACAGCTGCAAACCCAAGTTTGGGAAACACTGGTGAACCATGCTGCACTTACATATTACTAAGGTCTTGATTAATTTTAATTCAAATTGATTAAAGCATGTCCCCAAACACAATAACTTGCCCAACTTTTCTATCAGTGGCATAAAACTGAATTGTTTTGATGACTACATACCAAAGATCCATCTACTTCCAGCAACAATCAGTTAGTTCATGAGGATGCACTGGAGCTTATCCAATATCCAGCCATGGAAGGAAAAGAAGAGGTTGTCACTTGCCAATGAGTCTCTCCCTGCTTCCTTCCTCTTTCATGACAAGGCTGCCATCCCATGCGCCCTTGCTTCAGTGTATGTTCCACTGAACGGAAGGGGACTTACCTTTGAGTAGATATGCTTAAGAAAGTTTTACACTGCTAGGTTCTTACCCACTGGGTTAAGAGTCCAAAGGAATCCAAAAATGGGTTTTATGGATTGCGCCCTGCTTGATGAAGTGCTCCAGAGCCTAGAATGTGAACCCCAACCCTCCTTACTCTGAGGTGGTCCACCTGGTTTCAGCTGAACATGTGCAAAATTAAGGCATTCACTGGAAGGAACTACCTTGCAAAAACCTTTTAAGGGATAAAGGGGGGGGATAAAAAGCCCTGGCTCCTCTCACATCAAAGTATAAGCAGGGCAAGTGAAGACAGAACAGGGAATTGCTTCAGCTTAGGACTACCGGGAGACTTGCACATGCACACAGCCGCTAACTCTCACATTCTTTCACCTTCCAAGTTTTAAGGCTTCTGCTGCCTTCCTCTCCAATGGTTGAGCTGAACTCCTAGCCCAGTGTGGTATAAAGTGCTCAAACCGGCATGCGAGCCTGCCAGCTGACCGGCAAGTGGACAAGCTGTGTTTGCCTTTCTTTTTCCTAGGCAAGGCTGCTGCTGCTGCTCCTTTGCGGCCAGTTGGGCAAGGTGGAATGGAGCATGCTCAGTTTTAAATGGAAAAGGAGAAGGTGCTGAGTGAGTAGAAGCCAGAGAACCAAAGATGAGGAGGCAACACAGGCGCAGTAAACCTGAGAATTAGGCATTGCAGTTACAGGCCCTGTGAGGAGGGGCACTTCAGCTAACTGGATTCCAATATGTCACTTGAAGCGGCTGCTTAACCTGCCCACATGGGTACATGGCTGCCTGGAAAAAGAAACCCAGTCAAGAATCCAGCTTACCCAAGACACCACGCGGCCGTTGAAACAGGGAAGCTTTGCATTGTCGTCTGAGATTTCTTCCTTCACAACGCTGCAAAAAGAAGAGAGAGACAGATGTCAAAGTACAGGCCAGCACATGAGGTCAAAAAATAACAGAGCTGGCAGCCTGATTCTAGGGCAAAAAAACCCAGAAGAACTTGGATTGCCACGAAAATAAAACCTGAGGATGTTTCTTAAGAGGCGGAGATTGGGCATGATACATCAATGCATCTCAATTCCACATCCTAAGCCCTACCTACCCAACCAAGACAGCTCAAATCCAACCAGAAACATCTGTACTTCCTAATCTGCTTATTTCTCAGGTCATATTTGTGGATCTGTCAACTTGCAGCTAAGCCCTCTCCAATTTCTGCTTCTTATTTATGATTTCTATAAAAGGAAGTGTGTGTGTTTAACAGTTCATTTATCCCTTAGAGAGCCCTGTGAAGCGAAGCAAGATTGAGATGTAGAGACGTGTCTAGGCTGCCCAGAAAACTACATGACTAAGCAAGAATCTGCATAGGAATCCTTCTTAAAAGAAAGATAGGGGGGAGAACAAGGCTGTTTTGCACAATGACAGGTGAAAACATTGTTCACTTTAAAATAATAAATCAAAGTAAGCCACATTATCCAGTCAGGTCTCAATATTTCAATTGATGTTTTATTCTGAGGAAGAGAACTGATCCCCTTTCTATTGCTGGCTCCTAGACTACACACAACAACTTACCACAAGGGTATTTTAAGGTATGAAAGGCAGACTATAACGTAACATACCCGGAAGACAGAAGTCAAAGGGGACATGGTGGGATGGTCCCAATCCTGTACAAAGGAAAACTGGGTTCTGTAACCTGCATAAACTATGGGGAGCCTATATTATATTGCATTGCCAAGACTAATGTTTCCTTTTTTAAAAAAATAGCAGAGATTCCTTAGAATGCAAGCCTACTTGGAGCAAATGATATGAAAGAAAATCTATAGTTGCTGGCTAAATGAAGTGAACCTATAGATTAGGGGTCAGTAAAGTTTTTCAGCAGGGGGCCGGTCCACTGTCTCTCAGACCTTGTGGGGGGCCAGACTATATTTTGACGGGGGGGGGGGATGATGCAAGAGCACTACGAGCCCCTGTGGCTGCTTACCTGTGTCTTACAAGCAGCAGGGGTGGTGGCAGCAGTGGAGGGACGATGAGCAGCGTGCAAAAGGGCTGCGGAGAGGGGCTGCTCAAAATGGCGGCCACTCGAGCGCTGCTGCTGCTGCTGGCACCAACAAAACCCAGCCCCCTTCCTCCTCTAGGCAGGGCAGGGAGAAGCCAGGAGGAGGGAGGGAGGAGGCGCAGCCGCCATATGAGGGATCTGCGTGCAGGCGATCCACGTGGCGATTCCCGGACCATCTGCAGGCCGGATCCAGAAGGCAACTGGGCCTGATCCGGCCCACAGGCCTTAGTTTGCCGAGCCATGCTACAGATGCAACATTTGTGAACAAGAAGGGACTGTTGTCTTCTGTTCCGCAAGTGTATCAATGCCTCCAGATCGGAGTGGCAGGGATTCTGGGGCACTCAAGCTCTCAGAGGCCCCTTTGAGGACAGACGGGAACAGGTGTGAGCAACATCTGGCCTTGAATTTGGAAGCAGCAAAAGGTCTTTGGACTGGCCAGGCATAACTTAAAGACAAGGAGCCTGACCGTCTGCTGTTGCCTGGCCAACAGAGCGGAGCTGTCTGATTGCTGCCCCCCTTGCCCTCCTTTAGTCCTCCAGCAACTGGCCTCAGGCATCCTTGGCTGGTGAAGACGATTTAGAGGCACATGGGCTTAACCTTCCCCGGGCACACAGCAAAACAAGAGCTATTTGACAAAAGGCCTTTAAAAGCTTAAGATTGAAATCTTTAGCTGACTCTTATTTAAATCGCTTTATTTCCATCCCAGCAAAGAACCTGTAGCAACATGTTTGAGCATCCTGGGGCATAAGACAAGACACAAATATGGCCTTTTCTCCTCAATATACACAGTGTCTAAGCTCCATAAATGAAAGCAATTGTGTGTGTAGGCTGAACGGAGGCTGAGATATCCCCACCACAAAACCCTCCTCACTTATGGAAGGCCATATGTTCCTGCCAAAATGAGACAGACTTTGAAGTCGCTTCACCAGATGGAACCATGCAAGAAAGTACAATCGTTTGGGTCAACGCCTTGGCGGGGTGGAGGCTGCAGAGAAGGCAGCCCACAGGGTTCAGCTCAGACGCTGTGTTACTGTTAGGAGAGGCCCCATCTTTTTAAAAGGGGGAGTCAATCACTTTCATATTTTGGAAATCCTATGTTCTTCAGGCAAGACACCTCTGAATGTGCCATGATCAACCAAGCCCACTTCTGCTGAGAAAAATGTATTCACTCCAACAAAATCCTCAGAAGCTCAGCTTTCTGAATGTTGGGTTTCTAGTCCTCATGGTTGCCTAAAAGGCTGAGAAACTTGAATGAGGCACAATGTGGCTTCTACTAGTTGGGCTGGTGACTAGTCCCACCCTTCTTAAATCCACTGGCTATTCTGGTCACACAAGAATCCTTGGCTTTCTGGCCTGAACTTGAGTTCTGTAAAAAAACGGACTCAAGTAACTTCATGCACAAGATGAAGATTACAATCTGTACAGCACAAATATTATTTGAAAAATGGCCACCTATATGGCCTCAATAATCTTCATCTTTCCCAGTGCTCCAAGGATCCATACATCAAAATGGGTTTGGAAAATGTGCAAGCTGAGCTTTAAAGGCCCGTCAGTCTACAGCACCGGAGGGAAGGAGGGTTGGAAATTACATGGGGACACAGAGAAAGTCTGGACAGGCTATTACTGTCATATAACTATAGTGTTTAAAGCAAGAAGATGAGGCCAAGGAGTAAACCCTACACAAATCCAAAGTGGAGCCCCTAAGATGGTTGAATGGAGCCTAGTACACTGTCTCCTTCTGGCAACACCTGCAGCCAAGCTGGTGCCAAACGTATTGCTTTCCTTTCCTTTGGACCAAATCAGCAATGCCGTGTGTGTTTGTGTTGTCGTTCTGGCAGCCTAGGGCCTCCATACACTCTGCCCAGGCTTGCATCGCAGGGAGGTCACTTCGGTGCTCCCAGTGCAGTCGTTTGGCTTCACCCCCAGAAGCACACTCCATTGTCTCTCGAGGTAAACAGGTGCCAACAACAACTAGTTCCTACTGAGCCAAATTTAAGGTTCTTGTATTAATTTACAAGGCCCTTAATGACTTAGGTTCAAGGATACCTTAGGGACTGATCAATGCCTTATATCCCTGCCCAATCACAGAGCTCTTGAGAGGAATTACACAACTCAGATCCACCAGGAGTGTTCAATATTGTGGGCTCAATTAAGTGTCACTCAGTCCCAGCTGAGATCAGACAGAACCCCCAACCTCCTGGAACCCTCCCTGGGATCAGGCACTTGGTGAAGACATGTTTGTTTCAGCGGGCATGTTAAGTATGTTTTCTCATTTTATGATTAGCTTTGGAGGTGCACTCCTCTTGCATGCTTCCTGTGTCCACGTAGAAACTGGGGTAATAAGATGAAGTCGGATACTCCTGGTGCTTCTTCCAGTTGTGGAACTCCTCTGCAGGCAGGATTTTTCTGCCCATTTCAAAACATGGACAGAAAATTGCAGGAGGCAAATAGGGTTTTCCATCCTAATTAACTCTGCCCCACCCAGACGACGCCTTCTGTCCCTACTTTATACATCAAAGGAACCTGCTCCTTGAAGCCCTGAAGGCTCAGGTGCACTCATTTAATCTGAATGGAGTCTTTTAAAGTGACACCATTTCCCACATCTTCTGCACCAACCAACCAGCTACCTGTGTCTTACTGAGATGCAGGCAGAAGAGGTTCAAAGAGATCCAGAAGGCTCTGTGCCGAGAAACTGAACTGCAAGCCAGTGGGCCAACCCCTTACTCACAAAACCAGGAGTGCAATCTGCAGAGCACCAAGGGACCACCTTGACACAGGATCATAACTCTAGGTGAAAGAGGCTTATGGATGCTCAGGTTTTTTAAATTTATCACCTGCCTGCAGGTCCTTTTGTGGAAAGGGTCATAGCTCAGTGGTCAGCACCTGCTATGCTTGCAGAACATCTCAGGTGCAATCACCAGTATCCCCAGGTAGGCTGGGAAGACCCCCTGCCTGACACCCAGGAGGGCTGCTGCCAGTCAGTAAAGTCAATACTGAACGAGACAGACTAACAGTCTGACTCAGCATACATTTTGGTGGCAGGCACTGTGTCAACAGAGTCAGAACAGAACCTACTGAAGAAGCTGGCAACCCAAGGATTGTCATTTTCATTTGCAGGGGGATCTAGTCCTCATGGATGGGGGGAAATGGAATAAAAACATGTGGGTTATATCTGTCAAACTGCAATGCATGAACTGCTTAATTTTTAGTTCCATTATGTTGCTTCTACATTAACTGCAATTCAGGGAAGCATTCCGGAAGCTCGGGTTTTTTTCGTTTCTTTCTCCCACACACTTGGATCACATGCACCCAGACTCAGATCACCCTCACTGTGTTCAATGGGATCTACGTGAACGTTAAATATACATATGGCCTGCGACTTACATTTTTCAAGAGAGATGTATCAGTGCTGGAAGCCCTTCCCATCTGTCATGAGTCCCCTTGAAGAGTGGTCAGACCCCAAGGAAAAATGGGAGTTAGACCTGGAGGAGAGTCCCAGGGGGACGGGGTAACAGATTCCAACCCCCCAAAAGATGTCTGATCCCAGGGAGGGTTCCAGGAGGTTGGGGGGTGGAGACCCCCCCAAAGTAGGTTCAGGAAAATTCTGAGAAGTGCTTCCCATCACCTGCCTTCCAGATATGCCTCTCTCAGCTTCTCCAGTCAAGGAACCATCCTGTTACACAGGAGCCCTCCCCCTTTAACGGTGGGAGCTGAGAGTAAATCTGATGCCAAGGCTGGCATCCACTCCACTTCTGACACTGGGACACAGAGGCTGCAGTGCGCACAAATCTTGCCTAGGCAGCATACTAGAAGGGATTCCAGGCGCTTGTTGAGCCAAATGCTGTGCCCATCCCACCCTGAATGTTGTTAGCTATTAGAAATTATTACTGATTATATTTCAAGAGCAGTGCCCATATTAAGACAGGCAACGTAACACACACCAGGATTATCAAACCTGTGTTTGTCATAAGTGGTTTCTCACTAGGAACGCCATCCCAATGAGCACTGGCAAAATTTCACAGGAACGGCAAACTGCACAAGATGAATTTGCTACTTTGACTGAATCTAGCAATGTGTCCTCTGTTCATATAACACAATCTACACCACTGTCAACACAAGCCACTTGATGCTGTGCTGCCAGCTACAAAAGTCTGTTATTTTGTTTGCTGTATCCTAGCTTGGCAGTAAATCCACAGAAATGGCTAACCTCCAAATATTCTTACTTGTCTGCACACACACCTAACTATATTTAATTACTTGTAGCCTGTAAGAAAAAACAAATAATGGGGAGGAGAACGACCTTTTGTAAAGCTTGACTGCCTAGAAGTGTGTTTTACTCACACTGAAAGCTGAAATTGCTCTGAGGATAATAAGAGGTTACAATGACCATTAGGGAACACATTAGTGACATGTTTTCTACCTCTGCATGTAGTAATTAAGATAGTTAAAATGTTGTGACTAGACATGATTATATTGTGGCTGCAATAAGCCTTTCACCACCCTCTGTATCTTACCCCACAAATATGGCTGCAAAGTGAACTCTTGTTCAAATCCAGCCCCAGAAAATGCCCTGAAGGTGCTTGCTGTCGTTCCATCACAGATGCTAAGCAGGTCTGAGGCTGGCCTATAACAGAGTGGGAGACCGGGAGTTCACTACCTTTACACTGAGATCCATAAAGGGGAAAAGGGCGATGCAGGAATGCAATAAATCTGTGGGTAGGTGTTGGTGCTTTAACTAAGCCCTGCACACACTCAGTTTCTTTCCATGTAAATGCTGACAGCTTCTAGAACAGCTCTGACTGGCTGGCTAAAGATGAGGGGAGCCAATGGGTCTCAAACCCTCAGTGAATTAGGGACTTTCCCTGCATGCAAAGACAGGCTCTGATGGATTGAACAGATGAGACCAGTAGTGGGTCCGACGGTCAAGAAGGCAGTTTCTACACGTGGTCTAGAGGGATATGGGGGCAGATGGAGCTTGTGTACCTAGGAGAAGGAAAACTCTGATCCTAAACCTCTGCTACCTTGCAGGATTTCTTCGGGAGAAGAAAAGTCTAAAGAGTAAACCCCTACACAAATCCAGAGTCCCTAAGATGGTGGGACGGCGCCTTGTACGCCTCCTTCCGACAACGCCTGCAGCCAAGCTGGTGCCAAAGGTATTGCTCTACTTTCCGTTTGGATCACACCAGCGAGGCCAAGAGGGGGGTTTTGCCTTGTCTCCACCCCCATCGTTCTGCCCAGACGCTGAGGTCCAGCGCCGAGGGCCTTCTGGCAGTTCCCTCATTGCGAGAAGCAAAGCTACAGGGAACCAAGCAGAGGGCCTTCTCGGTAGTGGCGCCCGCCCTGTGGAACGCCCTCCCATCAGATGTCAAAACGATAAATAACTACCTGACATTTAGAAGACATCTTAAGGCAGCCCTGTTCTGGGAAGTTTTTAATCTGTGATATTTTACTGTATTTTTGGTTTCTATGGAAGCCGCCCAGAGTGGCTGGGGAAACCTAGCCAGATGGGCGGGGTACAAATAATAAATTATTATTATTATTATTATTATTATTATTATTATTATTATTATTATTATTATTATTATTATTATTATTCCAGGCAGCCCAGAATTTACATACACACTGTCCAGGCCTGCACCCTGGGGAAGTCATTTCAGTGCTGCTAACACAGATTTGACTTCACCACTGGAGACGTACTCCATTGTCTCTTGAGACAGACGTATGCCAACAAAGTTCAATTAATTCACAGGAGACGGTGTAGTAAAAGGGATTTCAGACTGTCCCATGCAAGTTTGTCTGGCCAGAATGCGGGGCAGGAGGGGGGGAGGGTAGTAGCCTTGTGCTCCTCAGACACCGAGGGCTTAGCAGGTATCAAGGCAGAACCAACCCTCAAGCAGGCAGCTAAATAGAGCACCTCTGCACCCCTCTCTTTGCTTTGCACCCCTCTAGCCCCAGCCTTAGAAAAAGGGTTGACAAGTTGGGCCTGGCTCTGGTTTAATAGCAGGCAAATGCTCTTGCCAAAAAGGAACTGAGGCTGTGGAATGTGCTTTGTGAGCAAAACTGCTCATTCCTGGAAAAGCCTCAACTCAGCAGGAGGGCAGGAAGGGCCGAGGAGGAGAGAGAAAAGAGAAAAGAACAGAGTTGAGCTTCTTCAACCCCATACCTAGAAGCATTATCACAAAAAGCTGCCTAACCACTAGCCCCATAATGCCAACAACACTGCAATTTCAGAAGAAGGAAAAATAGAAACAACTGGTTTAGAAATAACATTCAACTGGTTATCAGCAAATGGGGTGGTTTTTAAGTTTTATTCAAAGTAGACTCACCAAAACATAGCTAAGTTAGGTCCATTATTTTCAGTAAGTCTACTTTGAGTAAAACTTTGAATACCACCAACTTGCTTATTTCCATTGCTTCTCCAGAGCGCAAAACTCAGACTTTCTTCATGCAAAACGGCACAGACAATAATTCCTTTAATGTGGCAGCCCCAGCGTTCTGGAATTCCCTACCCACTAGCACTAGGCAGATGACATCCTAACACTGTGACGCCTGCTGAAACTTTTCTGATTCAGTGGGCATATCCAGACACATGATTTAGTCATATCTCTTTTAACATTTGTTTAATGCTTTGCTATGTTTACTGTATTTAAATGTTCCAAACATGATTTTATTTTTAATGGTAATGTTCTATCACAGATTTAGGAGGAATGGTAGGCTATGACTTTAACAAATAAAACAAAACAAATGGTAGAGCACGAGACTCTTAATCTCAGGGTCATGGGTTGGAGCCCCAAATTGGGCGTAAGGTTTATGCATTACAGGGGGTTGGACTAGATAGGTGACCATTGTGGTCCCTTCCAACTCTACAATTCAATGATTCTAGCAGGTATCAACTTGCCAGAAAGATGTTGGCTGGTCTTGGTTATCCGCTGCGACCAGCTTCAAAGCCTCATTCCTGGATCTTGCCAAGTGTTTTTGTGAAGGGACATCAAGAGTTTTCAGCCCCAGCCTGAGAATTCCACTCCAGATCTCCCTTGACCATTCAGCTGCAGCTTTGTTTCCTCTTTGTCTCACAGTCATTTACCATATTTTTCGCTCTATAAGACGCACCAGACCATAAGACGCACCTAGTTTTTGGAGGAGGAAAACAAGGGGAAAAAATTGAATCTCAGAAGCCAGAACAACAAGAGGGATCGCTGCACAGCAAAAGCAGCGATCCCTCTTGCTGTTCTGGCTTCTGGGATAGCTGCGCAGCCTGCATTCGCTCCATAAGACACACACACATTTCCCCTTACTTTTTAGGAGGGGAAAAGTGAGTCTTATAGAGCAAAAAATACGGTATTTCACTGGTCAATGAGTAACAGCTGTGGCAGACTGCACCGCCCTTGCCTCCATCAACAACAAATTGCAATGACATCCACACCAGTTGCATCTTTCAGTGGATGCTCTCCCCCAAAAAGCTGCTACAGCTGTGTGCCACATCATGTGGATCCTTGAACTATTCCCCACTCCCCTTTAGCTCCAATCACAGGGCCAGGCAACAGAACATCAAAAGTTTGTGCAGCGGCCATCTAGGTTACAGGATGCCAACAGAATGATAAAACAGAAAAACAGGTCCATATATATATTTAACTCACAGAGACATGTGTCCCAACCCTTCAAGGGAGACCTCCCTTTGCAGCCTATGAGGATATGCAGCCAAATGTACACTGTAGTACACATCTGGCTTGATGGGTGTCCCTGATCCATTCAAAGAGATGCATGTCCCTACCTAGGCCAACCACCATATGCAATATAAAGCACAATTCAAGCTAATGCGGGGCTGTTATGCTGAAATGTATATATTACTTCAATGAATTTAAACAGTTCTGTTATTATGCTAACCTATGCAAATGTAATTGCATTTATAACTGAAGATTTTTAATACAAGGCAGCTGGTTAAAAGTATTCTAGCCATTTGCCAGCCAATGGTACTTGACAGACCGCTGTGGTGTTGCTGCTCACAGACACATGGTTATCAAACCTGAAGGTGAAAGGTTCCATCAACTGAAAGTGACATCTTCTGTATCAAACCTCATCTCTCAAGTTGTTAGGCTCCTACTAAATCTCAATTCTTTCAGGCCAGGGCAAGCAATCAATGACACAGGCATGCCCCTCTACAAAACTGCTAGTATCCACTTCTAAATGGATCTTCTAAGCCAACTATCAAGCAACAAAAAGAAGCAACAGGTAGGAGAAGCCAATGAGGCCAAGAAGCTCATTGGACAGATGGATGGTCGTCTGTCAAGTAAGATCTAGTTGAGATTCCTGCATTGCAGGGGGCTGCACTAGATGACCCTCAGGGTCTCTTCCAACTCTATGATTCTATGAGTCCATGAAATCCTCCTCTGAAGAACAAGGTATGTTTCAGCAAAGAAACAAAGGCAAGCTAAAATAGGACAGAGAAGTTTCCCAGCACAGGCAATATGGCCTTCTGGCAGCTATCCTCTCTCTGCAACGGGATTTTTCTTGCGTGGCACCTTGGCCTATCAAGCTCATCCCAAAGCCTGCAAGGACCACATAAGCCCTCTCCCTGCTACAACTAGAAAAGTGACAACAGCTACGGGCTAAAAACTGCTCTGAAATTCCCCAATAAAAGATATTAAATTTTCTCCTTTTCTTGGGGGCTACCTCTCTACTTGAACTGGGGCTTCATTGAAGCCTGAAGTGCAACTGGAGAAAGGTGCTGCTCTGTTGACCGGACCAGGACAGAAGGATCCTAGCATTTATAGACATTCCGGTCCAATCTGAATGCTTTATCCTGCCTGCTAATAGCAGAGGGTCATGTTGCATACGGCCATTCCCTTCTGCTCCTGAATAGGGCTCTGAGGACTGAGTATACACACACAGCCTTATTATCTCCCTCCATACTACATCTCATCCAACTTCACAGTCAGAGGCTCCCAGCTCTTGTTCTGACACACACACACACACACACACACACCCTCAAGAAATAGGGTGTTGCCCTTCTTCCTCTCCAAAATATTGAACCAGCTAGAAGCTGAAATCAACCCTGAATCATAAAAATACAAGCTGACAAAAGCATAGTATACACAGCATTCGCTTGGACTCTTCCTTCCCTCTAAAGATTTTTTTGGACGAGAAGTTGGCCACATTTCAGCTTTCAGAAGGGTAGATGTTTCTTACAAAGTCAATAAGCAGCAGCTAGTTTGGAGGCTCCCAACCCCACAGGACAGCATAGTGCCAGATCAAGAATGTGAAATGAATTTGCAGGCGTCTCAAAATAGTAACTGCAGCTCGAGAGTAAAAACTGACAAGTTATGAGTGAAAACTCTTTTGCCAAATGTGCGTGCCCTGGTGTGCTACATGCTTGGGGCTTTGCCACTCCAAATATAGGCCCCACACATGACATTCAAATTTCATTGCTGAGTGCAGTGTGAATGAAGTTTGCCTATGAAGTGGGTAGGACCCACCGGGGCTACACAGAATATTTAATTTTTAGACCCACTTAATTTTGATGCCAAGCCCTATCTACACTGCTCAAAGGGGACCTACAGCAGCAAAGGCTAGGATAAAATGTCAGAAGTAAATTCTGAGAAGCTAGTTATCATCGCACACCCCTCCCCTGCCCAGCTACTTAGCTCCCTGGGCTGGGGCGTGTGGCTTAAGACAACTGGCAATTAGTCTTAAGGCCTCAAGCCAAGCTCTTGCAATTGCCAAAGTGACTTGCTGCTCACTAGCAGCCAGTGGGGTTTTTCCATATGTTGCTACAGCTCCATCACACATCTGGACTCAATTTAAGGGGGAAAGCTGTGGCTTAATGCAAGGCCAACATGTTGCTTCTCTGCCAAGGCTTGCACAGATCATTGTCAAAAGGGCAATGCACTCATCCTCTCCTGTAGGCACAATAGCCTGAATACATGAAGTAATGGAAGTTAATATCTAGGCTCTTATGTATATGGACTTGTAGAACCATGATATAAGGAAAAACTAAAATTTCACACACATCAAGAGAAACTTGCCTTCTGCTTGTTAATTTATTACAATGCCTCCCTTTTGTTCAGCAGTTGGTACTGAGCCTACGTGCATTTGGGGCACTGCAGGCGTGCTGCCATCACGTGGACAGTGTGGCAGTGGAGCTGCCAGGGGGCACAACAACAGGAGCAGCAAGTGAAGGGACCCCCCCCCAATTCACTCTTAATTGCAGGAGTGAGTAATGACTGCAGGGGTTTAAAGAGAACATATGACATGCCAACTACAGGGTTTTGAAGGAAGTAGACGAGTAAGTTCAGGAAAACAAATCTGAAAAGAAGATTTGGCCAGAAATTGACACGGTAGAGAGTAAAGTGCTCCGTCCTACAGATACCTAAAAATGAAGGCAAGTCCAGGCTCCATTGAAAGCTTTAAAGGTAAAGGTAAAGGGGCCCCTGACCCTTAGGTCCAGTTGCGGACGACTCTGGGGTTGTGGCGCTCATCTCGCTTTATTGGCCGAGGGAGCCGGCCGGTCATGTGGCCAGCATGACTAAGCCACTTCTGGTGAACCAGAGCAGCGCATGGAAACGCCGTTTACCTTCCCGCCTGGAGCGGTACCTATTTATCTACTTGCACTTTGATGTGCTTTCGAACTGCTAGTTTGGCAGGAGCAGGGACTGAGCAACAGGAGCTCACCCCGTCACAGGGATTCGAACCGCCAACCTTCTGATTGGCAAGTCCTAGGCTCTGTGGTTTAACCCACAGTGCTACCTGCGTCCGCATTGAAAGCTTTAGGGGTGGGCAAATAGCACTACCTGGAGTAGCATCATCCCAAGCATCAGAAGTGAGTGGAAGTTGGCAGAAACTGGTAAATGTGGGAATGCTTTAGCATGCAGACAGTGCTCTGTGCATATGGGGTCACTCTGCATGCTTACCCTAAAAGACAATCTGCAAACGGAGCCAGAGGCCAAGTAGCCAGACCATGCTTCTCACAACTAGATTATCTAGTACACAGGACTTGCAAGCAGCTAGCAAGATCTGAGGGTCATGGAAAGTCACACCTGGAAGACTGTGGGAGCTACGGATTGGAATCTAAGGGGTGTTACCTAGCCTAGCCAGGCTTTTCCCTTGGTTGTGGGAGAAGATGGTGCTATCAGAGGTAAGTAACAGGCAAGATGAGTCAGTTGACACACAATGACACTCAATTCAACATGCTTTTTCTGCCCCCACCCCAGTCCAACTGATGATCTCACCCAGCACAAAGGAAGCACCGTGTGCTGCATCATTTTGCGCATTGTCAGCAATTTCCTTAATTACGAGGGAATTAGGCCGTGAACAGCAATGGGGCAGCTCAGAAGCTGCCTTGAATCACAGAGTCCATTGTGCGGAAGACACAGCAGACATATTGTTGGCTGAGGAGAGAACAGTTTGATGCTGCACAGCTGCAGGACTTTAGTCTTTGGTCAGCAATCGCCCAGGCACCGGAAATATTCTGAGAAAAAGCAGGAGTACTGTAATAGGTTTCAGGAAAAGGAAACCTTTGGTAAGATATGTTGAGGAAGAGAGGTGGCAGAGGAAAGACTTGCCAGAAAGGAGTACATCCATGTACAAGTTTGATTAGAAAACTCAAAAGGATGGATTCACAACCCAAACCATGGTTTGAACATCCCATAGTTCAGAGATGCTCACATGCTTTCTTTTTCCATCAGCTCAGCACTCGAGGCAATTGCCCTAACTACTGTTCGTCAACTCGGACATCACACCAACCCACAGTTTACAGGAAGACTTTAAACCATGATTCCTAGTTTCGGTTTGTTGGCCAATCACAAGGCTTATCAGCAGTTAAACTCAATTGTCTCAACAGAGCCTTATTATGAGAAAATTCCAAGCCTTGTGTATTATACTTCAATAAAGCTCTTTGACTAAGGTTACCAGATTTTTTTCAATGAATCCGGGAACAATATAAATAAATAAATATTTTTTTAATTTAAAAAAAGAGGAAAAGGTTACTAAAAAATAAAGAAGTAGTATCTTCTCTTCTGTGGTCTCCTCTGTTGCATGGCCTTCCTCTGTGTCCTGGCCTTTCTTGGAGCACTAGCCATGCTTCCCCCCTCCCTCCCTCCCCCTCCTTGCACTGCGACCCCCTATATGCTTACTTGGGAGTAAGCGTTAGCAGAAACCCCCTCCTCCTGTTGCTGCCGTGCCCGCCTGTCTGGGCATCTCCTGCTCAGGAATCATCTGGCGGCCACCCAGCGGGTCGGGGGCAGAGCCGGCGACGAGCAAGCAGGAGGAGGCGCGCTTGGGCCAGATCAGCTCGTCTCCTGCTCACATCTCATCCGCGATGGCCAAAGACAAGCTGGCCAACAAGCTCAGCCGCCGCTTGCAAGTCAAGGAGCACAATGGCGAAGCCAAACAGCAGCCGCAGCTGCCCAAGCACCACCCGGTGGCCGAGCCAAAGCCCGAGCTGCTGGTCTTGGACAGTGGCGCCGACAGTGAGCTGAGCACCAAGTCACAGTGGCGCACCTAGATCAACAACCCCAAGCAGCTCTTGCCTGCCGGTGGCGCCCAGCACCGCATCTTCAACCCCTACACCGAGTCCCCATATGATGTGTCTTGTGCGCAACACATCATAAGGGGACTTCCAGCAAGGCAAAATGGGGGCGCCATGGCAGCTGGCAGCTCCTGAAGCCAGCCAGAGCCAACTGCGCTACCAAGCTGGCTCCGGGCTGCTGAGACTGCCGCTGCTGCTGCCATGATTCCCAGGGACATTAGATGAAATCCGGGGACATTCTGGGGATGGAATTTGTCCAGGGACAAATTTGCAAATCTGGGGACTGTCCCGGGAAACGGGGAGGTCTGGTGACCCTATCTTTGACACAATAATGTTGAAAGAGAAGCCCTCTCAGCAGTGAACAACAGAGACCCTCAAAGAGGTGCCGGATGTGTCCTTCTGGGAAGCTGAAATTTACTCTCCATTTGCAGCAGGTGTTCGCATTCTAAATGGCAGCCGGATCTGAACAAAGTCCTAAGAAATAAATCTTAAAAGATGCATCAGCAGATCAAACAAATTGCTGCTATGGCTTCGTTGTTAGCCTAAGACAGGCGAGTTCAGGCTAAACCAGAAAACCACGCAAGTCCTCTTCTCCAAGTAGCCAGAGGGGGAGGATGACTCACTGTTTTAACAAGACCTGGCCTGGCACGGGGTCTTCTGGCAATTCTTCATAGGTTAAGATGCTGCCAACTGTGCAGATTTGGTCTAGATGGTTCCCTCAAAAACCACCAAAATGTACAGAATCTGAGGCCATTCTTTTCAGAAATGGAAAATGCCCTGCATCAGTAAAACACAGTAAAGCACTGTGCTCCTCAAGTTAAATGTGAATGTCCGTTATTCAGGGAACAGCCATTACATTGCATCACAGAGACCTCTGAGCGACTTTGCAGCTCACTAGTTTTTTAACCTGGTGTTAAGTGTTGCACTGAAAGCAGCATTAAAAAAAAACATTAAAACAACCTTCCACTACTCTCTTCCATAAGAGCTTTAGAAGTGTTGCACAGTCCATGCATTTAAATAATAATAAAAGCAGCAACAGCAACGAGCTATCTACCAGTTTACAGAAACCTATCTAAACAAGAGGTGTGTTATAAGCCTATGGTGCTGAAATAGGTATGAAAAGAAAGAGAACGAGCTTTTGATAGTGGAACTCTAAGAAGTGTACTACAAAATGGTCCAGGGAAACTTGGGGACTGTATTGATTTATTTGCAATGGCTGCAAAAATTTCCCAAATAAAACTATAGGCTTCCTTTCCCCCAGGTAAAGTAGATGAATTCTTTCAGGTATTACTTGCCATCAAGTCCCACGGGGTGGGGATGGGGATCAGTAGTTATTTACACAGTGCCAAAGTTCACCCCATTTCATAAGCAAAACAGCAGGTCCTTGCTCCAAAGAAGCTACACACTAATTTTGTTGGGGGCAGGGGTTGAGACCACAGAAGGGAGAGGCAAGGGTAACAATGGACAAATGTGCACATAAGGTAAAGGTAAAGGTACCCCTGACCATTAGGTCCAGTCGTGACTTACTCTGGGGTTGCGGTGCTCATCTCGCTTTATTGGCCGAAGGAGCCGGTATACAGTTTCTGGGTCATGTGGCCAGAATGACTAAGCCGCTTCTGGTGAACCAGAGCAGTGCACGGAAACGCCATTTACCTTCCCGCCAGAGCAGTACCTATTTATCTACTTGCACTTTGACGTGCTTTCGAACTGCTAGGTTGGCAGGAGCAGGGACCGAGCAATGGGAGCTCACCCCGTCGCAGGGATTCGAACCGCCGAACTTCTGATCGGCAAGTCCTAGGCTCTGTGGTTTAACCCACAGCACCACATACTCAGGGTTAAATTCAGTTGGGAGGACAAAATGGTTTTAGGGAGAAAGTGGAGTTGTGGGAATATTTTGAAAGGACAGAGAAAAAACATGGTATCACATCATTCTGCACCAAAAGAACAGCAAAATGCGCCTCAGTGGACAATAGGCGAACCAAGGTAATTCAAGGGCAGAACATTCCCAGCTCTTTTAAGGAGCCAGACGACAATATCTGGGTGGAGCCAGCAAGTCAGTGCCTGGAGCTCAGAAGCAAGGCAGCCCTGCCACTCAACCAGATGAGCAACAATGGAAATTAATAAAGCAAACAAGCCACACAGCATATCCAAAGCTTGCAAATAGTGTCCTCACATTCTCTCTTGGCCCTCCACAAAACCCACTTCAAGTGACAGAGGCAGCCATCATCAGCCAGCGGCATGACACAGCCAAGGGGCTCCTGCAAACTGTCAACAATAGCAAGAAATGTCAACTTGGGATACAAATGGCTAGCAGTTCACAAGGCAGGGGAAGGTGGAACATCATTTGAGGACTGCAATTTATTAGGAGATCCATCCTCTATTTGGAAAATGTCTCTGCTAGGAGGACAGGGGTTCCTGGCACTGATTTCAAACAGGACATACAATAAAAATAAATCAATTTGCTGCTCTGCCCACGTCAACACATTTCCCCCATGCACATGTGTGCGAGAGGAGGCTGCCAAATACCAGCAGCGTCTGGCTGACACACTGGGAATTCCAGCAGCGCTTTCTTTGTTCTCTCCTCTGCAAAGTCCCGCAAAGCTCAGCCTTGAACCCATCCTGTGAAAGATGGGTGATAATTAAGCAGCCCTGGCTTAGCCATCAGACCAGCAATTACTTGGGATACTAATTTTCACTCACCAGCTGAGACCAGGGAATCTCTCGGAACTTAAAATTGGAAACACCAGCTGCAAAAAGAGGCGCAAGAATCAGGAGGGGAAAACAGCTATCTCGTCGCTGTGTCACACTAACAGAAAGACAGCTTGCTTCTCTGTTAGGGGAAGGGTTGTTTACTTTGCAAGTAAATCCCTAGCCAGGCATTCTCAAATAGGAGTAAAGGGGGGGGCAGTTAGGGCCATACCTGTTTTAGACCTGAGATGGTGAGCTTGCAACACAGGGTTCCTGTTGTCCTTTGCTGAAACTGGAGCCAGGTGTGCAGCAGTTAGAAGGTGCCGCTTTGTTGAACAGGTACGGGCAAGAAGACCAGGCTCCTGGCATTTATACCAGGCCTAGCGACCCAGAGGCTTCAGACTGCCTGCCAGCTGCCAGGCTGATGTTTACTTTATAAAATAGCAGTGGCACAATGTTGTTCTTTCATTTTTCCCATCCTTCCACCACATATTGTTCCCTCTGCTCCCACATTTTATTCTCATTTTATGGTAGAGACAGTGATGGTCCCAAATGAGTTCAGCGAGCCTCAAGTCTCAATGGAGACAAACCCAAGCCTTCCTGGTTGAAATTTCATACTCTGGATGTTACAACTCACTCTACTCCTATCCTTAATTCACAAGGTTCCTCTTCAAACTCCAGAGTCCTCATCTTTTTTGATCTGGGCATCATGATGGGAGTAGAGCACAGACAGAGAGCAGGGGTGACTGAGGGGGCCCCCAATGGAGTACTACTGCTGGGCGGTAAGGGAGATGGACCCTGAACAACCAAGTCTGGGGTGAAGTGGGTATCAACTATGGCCCCTCATACAAGTCGATGGAAAGAATCCTACACCATTTACTTTCATGGAGAAGACAAATGGTCTCCATCCCAATGCCTTACCTGGCATCCCAAGGCAATGTGTTCATAAGTGAGGGCCACATTCAGCACACACATCTACCTGGAGAACTGGAATTCCAAGATGATCTCTCCAGGTTAGATTAATGTGCAACAGCACATCAAGTAAGTCAACAGGAAGACTTTGGGCTGAGTGGATGTTTCCCCTCTGAAGATGATAGTGATGTTATTTATTGTATTTCTATACAACCCTTCATCCGAGGATCACAGGGTGATTTACAGTATAAAACCACAAACATACATAATATAATAACAAGCAACTCCTGTTTTTCTGTTACTGTGATTTTCTTTAGCATTGTGGTTTTAATGTATGGTTTCAATGAATTGAACATTCTTTTAAAATGTGACTGCTTATGTAACCCTCTCTGGGACCATAAAGTGAGGGGCAGGTTATATTTATAAACACTTTGAGGTGTTTTCTTGCAATCAAGCGGTATACTGCATAAATTTTAATAAATAAATTCAAGAAATAAATGAAGTGGCATACATTGGAGTGGTGAAATTCTAACTTCTAACTATGTAATTCCCATCAAAAATATTTTCCAGCAACAAGTCAGGCTGCCATAGCTAGAAGGCAGGATAAGAAAGGAATCCAAATCTGCCTGTGAGTTGACCTACCCAAGATGATATCTGAATGGCTACCTCTATTATCCTGATAGGTATCTCTCACATTCGTAGTCTCCTCACCACTGCACACAAAAGTATCTGTCCACTCTCCACCCATCACTTGCCACAGACTCCAAAATTTATACAGAAAAATGGCCAAAAGCAATCAAACTTCATAATTCTGGTGTGGGTGTGAAGTGTCTAACTGTAGATGCAACCAACTGTCAGCAGAGCAAGATATTGCAAGCTTGGTATTCAGGAATCTGATGGCTTGGGGGAAGCTGTCCAACACCTAGGAAGAAAAAACCCTTTTGCTTTCACAGGATAGGGCAATGCTAGAACCCTTGCTTTGCAGCAGCTGAGTACAGGCCTACAGCTGTCCCGACCTTGCACCGCCCGCCAGCTGTCAGGATAATGAACACGTTCCCCTGCCTGGAGACCTTCAACAGCTTAAGGGAGTGTCACTATCTCTCTATTAACACATACCTTCTGCCCCAATCGTCAAATTGATAGGTTTTGAGCAGGTCTTCACACCCTTGTGATGCAAAATTATATATTTTAACCCTACAGGACCTCAACATACCTTCCCATTGACACCGTGCACGGCCATCTCTCAAGGGCAAATTAAGCTCAACCCTGCACTAACTGAAATTGTAAAGCCTCTCTCACACCTAGAGGAAAAGCTTTCGGAGAAATTGGAGGAACCGTTTTGGCACAGCACTACTACTAACCTACTGCTGAACTTCAGGCACAACCTTGTCACCACTAGCCAATCACCCTAGAGCTGTGATACGTTAACATGATTCCTGAACTTCTATATAGGGCAGGGGTCTGCAACCTTTAAGACAAAAAGAGCCACTTGGACCCGTTTCCAAAGAAAAAACAACTGGGAGCCACAAAACTTGTCATTATAAAAATAACTTTTTTGTCACTTTTTTTTATTATTTCTTTGTTTGACCCCTCAGAATTACTCCTCCTCATAGAAATAAACGTTAAATTAACAAGTTACCTTTTTTTGTGTGTGTGTTCTTCACTCCCCTTCAAAACAGTGACCAGCGTACGTGCCCCCTTTCAATGCAGTGGCCAGCGTACATGCCCCTTACAATGTAGCGGGCGGGCGGGAAGGTGACGTCAGGACGGTGCGTGACTAACGCATGCACCGCCCCCATGCGACGTCACAGCCAGTACAGCACCCGCCACAGTGGGGAGTGTCGGGGCGCACAATGCGCCTCCTCCCCTCGCTAGTATCCGCCCCGGAGCCGCGGCAAAGGTGTAAAAGAGCCACATGCGGCTCCGGAGCCGCGGGTTGCAGACCCCTGATATAGGGGATACTCAGTCGGTAGAGCATGAGACTCTTAATCTCAGGACGGTGGGTTCGAGCCCCATGTTGGGCAAGAGATTCCTGCACTGCAGGGGGTTGGACCAGATGACCCTCGTGGTCCCTTCCAACTCTACAGTTCTATGACTCTATGAAAGCTGCCACAATTTCCTAGTAATGAAGAGGGGGTGTCATACTAGCCCCAAAAGTCTGTGGTAAAGCGCTGTATGCTTGGCACAGGCAACCAGAGTGCCAAACGCAGAAATGTTATGTAGGAAAGACCAGAAGGATCAGCTTCTGTTGGTAATCATGCTCTTCATCAATGGCCACAACAGAAACATCTGTTTGATGGAAAGAGTGAGAATGCAAACTTGACCAAAGAGATTGAGATCAAATCAGCAACACACTGAGAGACTGTCACAGTATGAATCCGCAGACCAGTAAAATATGTATTGGAGTATATTATTTCTGGAGGCTTGCCTAGTACTGTTGTATTTTCTGCACCAGGGGAAGGCTCACTGCCCAGGCGTTTAGTATGTTTTACCTTTACTGATAGTTTTATCTGGCTTTTATGAGAAGTGTCAGGGTGCCTATCCCAAACACTGCGACAGAGGCTGTTATGTGCAGTTAGGAAGAAAGCAGTTAGGAAGACACCTGCTGGACTTCTGACTCCTAGCAACAGTGCTGTGCAAAACAGGACAGAACCACAAGAACAAGCAGAGTAACAACTGTACAAAGCACTAATCGGCATTAATAAAAAAACAAACTGGAGAAGCAAGTCATCATAACAAGATGCCAACATGCCAACATGCCATTCATGTCCCTGTGTGAGTGAGTGAGGAATGTAATGGGAAGGGCTTTTAAAAAACCATATAAAAGGTGACTGCCATTCACTTTAACCCAAGCACACAGCAGTTACAAGACACCGCACAACCTGAAGCAAAAGGCAAATTGTCTGGAACAGTGAGAAGGCAGTTAAACACAGTACTTCAGCTCACAACGAAATGCATGTTGCTGAACAAACAGGACCTTAGAACAAACAGCAGGTGGAAAACACTTCACAGAAGATCGGCAGCCAATCCATCACTCAGGGATCCAATACAAAATGGTTCACTCTTGCCCACAGTCTGGCATGCTTCCAACTGTAGGTGTTCTTAGGGTTCAGTAGTTTGTTTTTTTATTCTCTCCATCAAGGGGCTTCCTTGCCATCTCTGCATTCATCCATCACATCAGTGTCACACCCTCCCTCATGGAACTCGGGATTCTATATGTTAGAGGTGGCTGGCCTGTGGCCCTCCAGGTGTTGTTGGACTACAATTCCCATCTTCCCTGACTTCCAGCCATGCTGGCTGGGGCAGATGGGAGTTTGAGTCCAACAACATCCAGAGCACCACAGGCAAACCACCCCTGCTCTAGCCTCTCCCCACCATCACATTCCACTTCTTGTGACAGGAGCAAATAATACTTGCAAAGACTAGGAATCTTCATTTGTAAAACAGGAATATTGTTGACTCGCAGGATGAATGCAACTATAAAAGAGGGAAGGGAAAACAGCTGCCCACCCCTGAGCCTTTGGGGAAATTCAATGCATTTACAGAGTTGCAGCTTCCCCCCTCCCAAACTGCCCACTGTCTTTATGCTAATCTCAAGTAGACACATCAGTAAGCTCTTCTCCAAATTAGCAGTTCTTCATTCCTCTTGTTTGAGAAGCTTAGGGCTGAGCACAACAACATTCCAGGCCTGGTGTTCCTATTGTCTTGCAGAGAATGAGATTCTCTTCTGAATAGAAGTGGGGCCCTGGCCCAGGCAGACTGGGCCACATTACATAACTGCCCATTATTACACACACACAGTGGCTTTTATTAAGTTGACATCTTGTAAAATTTGCATTGCTTTGCAAGCAACCCAGTTCTCAAGAGGATGAGGGTGTAGGATGAATTTCCTCCACAGCTGTTTTAGCTGCTTTGGGGCCCAAGTGAGCCAAGGTTTACTGCCCATTCCTGAGCATTCCGCATTTGTTCTTTCAGCCCTTGCTGGGATCTAAAAGACATCCCATTTGTGACCTGCGAGATTAAACCCTGCCCTTCTCTCTCTGTGGAACCATTTATGAAACCAAGGCAACTGCTCCTAACACAAACCACTCTCCAAAATTCACTCCTGTCTACCATTTATATAGGACCTTTTCCATTTGAACCTTAGAACCTTTGCTTAAATAACATTAGTGATACCTGAACAGCAAAACATATGGAAAATCGCAAAAAAAACCCCTTGATTTGCTTACTGATGTAACTCAATATTCCCACCGTTAAAAGAAAAACATCTGTAGCAAGAACAGCAAAGAGTCTTGTGGCACCTTAAAGGCTAACAAATGTATTACAGCATGAGCCTTTGTGGACTCAAGCCCACTTTGTTAGGTGTAACAAGAACTTGTGAAAGAGAGTTGGCCTTGGAACTGGGGGAGCTGGGCTCCAAAGACAGATCTGTCACAGATTCCTGGCAAGCCCTTAAGCAAGTCATCTCCTCTCCACTTCAGCTCCTCAATCTGCAAATCTGGGAATAATACAGGCTTACCTCACAGCAGTTTTCAAAAGTAAAAAGTAAAAAAGGCATGAAGTACTTCACAAATTACAGTACATGTTTTTAATGAAGCTATTGAGATGTCGGCTCTGTTCCCACATGCTGACTAACTATGTCTACTAACAGAAGTGTATCTGAAGTGTATCTGAAGAAGTGTGCATGCACACGAAAGCTCATACCAAGAACTAACTTAGTTGGTCTTTAAGGTGCTACTGGAAGGAATTTTTTTATTTTGACTATGTCTACTAAGTTAACCCCACTGTTTTCTAGAGCCTTCACAGTTTAGTGACACAATTCTTTGTCATGCCTATTCCAGCCGTTGTTGATACAATGATAACGGCTTCTATAATGGTTTCCTATGGAAGTCTTTCAAGTAAAGTAACAAAATTAATGGAAATGATATCCAACATTCAACTGTTTTATTTATTAAATGATGTATTTGTTATATTTCTCCAGTACTGTTTAAATTTTAGAACATGCTCACGCGAAGTGGAAATCTTCATTATGTAAAAATGTACACTGGCAAAGGATTTGGTAGCTGTGTCATCCACTTTCGGCTGCAATCCTAGGCCATTTAACTAGGAAGCCCCACTGAACTCATAGGACTTAAGTCTAAGTACGCTTATATAGGAATGCACTTCTCAAGTTATTTTGAGGAATCTTTTGCTCCATTACTATATAGATATTCACATGGCCCTTAAATGCAAAATGATGATCTCTGCCAACAGTTTCTAGACCATCTATGTATTCCAATGTGGAAACCAGAGACTGAGGTCATGCACTTCTTATTACAAGGGAAAGACCAGGAGCTCACCAAGACAGTAGCTAAGTTCCTCTATCTGATTTTTTTGTCACCGAAGTATGCTACAGGATCCTGCCCTTGCTGGAAACCCACAGAGATGAGGCGGATTGCTCGCCTCTTCTGCCCTTTGGCGGGTGACTGTGCCGTTGGGGTGGCAACGAGATCGCACTGGCCTATCTATTCTGAATGTATTCTGAATGTTCTTATGTGATGCCAATAAAGGTTATTTGACTTGACTATATAGATATAAATGTCCTTTTTTATCTCCTAGTCCTGTTTTCATTTACTCTTAAACATCCTATCTCCTTTTTGCATATTGAAGAAAACTGGCCCTGTCCACACATCCTGTTAGCCAAGGGTGGAAACTTGTAGCCTGCCAGGCATTGTTGAACTTGAACTCCCATCAGTCCCAGCCAGTATGACCTATGGTCAGGGATGATGGGAGCCGTAATCCAACAACCTCTGAAGGTCCAGAGGTGTCCCACCCCTGCATTAACCCATAGCTTAAAGCAAGCTATGATTTAATGTGATTGAGCAGTGTGTCTGTGAACACTGCCCAGGATTTTCCCACAAAGCACTTCCCCAACTCCTGCTTTTGCCGTGCTGCAGATTACAAAAGCCAGAGTTTCCGCTGTGTTTTCTCCAACTCAGGCCCATGGTTGGCTTCTTTGGCACTAAGCCAAGAGTAAACCCTGGTTCCTGATTGCGGTTTGTTTTGAGGAGCCCAGGTTCAGATAACATGACAAGCGAGACTCCAGCTTTCTTGTCTCTGGCATGGCAACAGCAGGAACAGGAAAGGAGCACCCTAGGAACTTTTGAGCAGCATGGGCGCATTTAACCATAGTATGTTTAAACTTTAGTGTAACACGCAAACCAGGCCACTGAGTAATATTTTGCTAGAAGCCCTTTTTAGCTCTTTTACTCACAATGTATCCTTGCAAAGGTAGTACTTAAATGCAGATCTAAGGCCTGGCTTAACATGCTATCCACACTGTTTATCTAAAATAAAAAAAGCAGACATTTTGCAAACGTGCAATACACAAACTGAGCTGATGTACACCTTTACATACTCTTGCCGAAAACCAGTGTTCTTAACTCCCATTGTCCTAGGCGCGTTTTGCAACAGAGAATTTCATTAATGCGAGCAGTTCCTGAGCTCTGGGTGCAGTACGGCGCCTAAGATTTCAAATTAAAACTGCCACTGCTGGAAAGAAAGACAGACCTTTTTCTGCCTCCCCACTTCCAGCCCCTCTTAAGACTGGAGAAGGAGCCCTCATAAGAATATTAGGGAGGGAAGGCAGGGGAAGTATGGGTTGTTGTTTTTTCAGTCTTCAGACGAAAACTAGATTCAGGTAGGTAGCTGTGTTGGTCTGACGCAGTAGAAATCTATAAAAATAAATAAATAAATTGTCCAGTAGCACCTTACAGAGCGACTAAGTTTGTTCTTGGTATGAGCTTTCATGTGCATGCACATGAAAGCTCATACCAAGATGAAAACTAGACCATGTGAAAAATGAACATAAGATTGTAGCTGCAGTTCATTCATTTGCAGCTTTGGATTCTTGTTATAAAAACCGCCTAGACACTCTGTTGTGGCACCCATAACCTAGGTTTAATGCGCCATTTAGTTCCTAGCTTCCACATCTTAGTTTCTAACATTGCCGATAACCATTGCTTGTGTGAGATGACCTTCCCAGCCGATGTCTCCTCCCTACCACCTTCAACCCTCTGGGGGAAAAGTCAAGTGGGGTTGCAGGCAGAATCTATTTCGCCAGTGATGTCCATTTGACTGGTGGACAGGCACTGTGGTGTTCACCCTATTTATTTAAAGAGTTTCTTCTGCATAAATAATTTGAATCTTTGTCACCAAATAAAGTATTTTATCATTGTGTCACATTTTTTATCCCACCAATCCTCTGAGAACTTAGGGGGGGTGCGCGCGGTATTCTTATTTTATCCTCACAAAAACCCTATAAAGCAGCTTAAACTGAGCTATTGATACTGGCCAAGCAAAGCTTCATACGCAAGTCTCCATGGTCACGTTCTGATCCACTAGTCACTATTGTACCATATTGCTGGATATGAATAGCCTGACTTTTCCCATATGTTTCATTTACCACTATACAGTTTCAGCCCATATGGCAAGATTGCAACAGACCTGCACCAATTATTTTCCAGTGTAAGATTTCAAAGATCCTAATGTGCTGGTTTATAAACATTATATCCACAGCATTTCCTCCACCAAGGAAAGGGCAGGCCCTCTCTGCCTGGGAGGCAACAGCTGTTTAGCAACACACAGCAGACTCAGCTAAAATATTAGGGCTTAGGGACCAAGATACAATATACTGAAATCAAGAATGACAAACACAGAGCCAGCAAATATGTGAGCCAAAAAAACTCAACATCCCTGGAACTTTTCATATGCCAGGAAAACCAGCAAATCATGGCCTGTGCTTTATATGGGGGGAAATGCCTCCTATTGATTTACTCCCTACATTTTCCACAAGCTTTGTGCAGACTTCTGAGCCAAACATGCATTGTTAGGTCAAAACCAGCCTTTGCAGTCATCTGCAAATTCAGGAGGACGGGGGTGGGGAGAGCTATGGGACTGTATATATCAGAATGCAGTTGGGGAAAGTCACAGAATCAAATGTGCCACACATTAAATGCTTCCTACACATGGAAAGAGAGATTCTACCATAGCTTTCTTGCTTAAATGTTTTGTGTATGGGGGAGCATGCACACAAATACCGATTTCTACTGTGAATTGCTACAGTACCAAAAAGGCTGGTCCATGGACTTGTGCTGCACTTGTAGATCAGCTTTTATAACAAGAGCTCTGAGCAGGATACAACCCCAGGGTAGGTGGCCACAAGCAGAATGTCTTTGTAGGACTACAAAGCTCTAACAAAACTTGCTGTCCAGTTCTCACAAGGAAACACCAAAGGAACACTTCAATCTTGTGAATGCTACTGGAACCCTAGGAGCAGCAGGAAACCAGCAAAGATTCACAGAGATAGGATGTTAAAGACAGCAAGGTGTGAAGTGTGTGTGTATGTATTTGCAAGAGACAGAAAGATCCTATGAAGAAGGAAAGAGAGTGTCAAAGGAGCAGCAGCCGTACATAGCCAATTCCTTAAAGAGGAATTTCTTTGTGTCTTAGGACATACAATCAGAGTCTGGAAAATTACACGGCCTTCAGAGGATTGTGGGAGAGGCTCACAAACCAGAACAGAACACAATCAGAGCAGAGGGCAGGGTTTTACAAGGAATAGGTTTTGGGAAGCTAAGCCAGCCCAAAAGAAAACAACCTCTCCTGCATTTTACTCAGAGACACCACCTTGTCCTGCAAAAGGAAGCATCAAAACAGGGAGGGGGCACAGTGACAGGAGACCATGGTTAATTTCCCTTGGGATGTCAGTGTCCCCAACACACCAAAGATTTGGATGTTGGGGAGCGCTGCAGGGTGAAAGAGCAGGACTCTACAGTAGCTGCTTCTTCTGGGCAGTTTTAGATAGTAACTGCATACAAAAAGGCCTTTCAGGGGTCTGCACTGCACAAGCTAAGAAGTGCACTGCAGAGGATGCTGGGGAAAGAAAGGGTAACTATTGAACCCATCCTCTTGACCCGGCAAGGGATTCTTGGGGCACATCTCTTACAACCGCACTTAAGTCACCAGCGGCCCTATTCTCTCCTCGCTTGGGCTGCATGCCGGCAGTAAGGCTGGTGCTGGAAGACTCCTCCGTTCCCACAAACAACAGATCTCCTTCCTCAAGGAAGAATGAAATTTATCAGGAGTGGGAACTTATGAAGTGCTTTGCTCTAATGCATTCGAGGGAAGAGAGCCTGCAAGGGAGGTCTGGGGAATCAGGCAATGCTGGAACCCAGCTCCCAGCCTCCCTGGCTATGTTAGCTGGGTGTGATGGGGGGGGGGGTTCCAACAACATCTGGAGGGCCACAAGTCCTCCATCCCCAATGCAAAGAACCACCAACGTGGCAGGGGGAGAATTGTGTGTGAGAGGCAGCCAGAAAGAGACACAGACCTCGATTCTGGCACTGGTTGCCCATTGGAAGATCTTCCTAGCAGAGAAGAGCATTTAAGGTTCACTCCACATTTAACCTCTTTGGGGTGAACGGGGCTTTGCTCAGGTGGGTTTATGTCTCCCAAGCCCCTTCTTTCCCCTTCCCTCGGCTCTCCTGCAAAGGCTTGAGAATCTATCAGCTTGAGAAGGAAATGGGACAACCTCTGGAGGTGGTGGGCTCCCGCTTCTTTGGAGGTTTTTAAGCAAAACACGGGTGGCCATCTGCCATGGATGCTTGTGTTGAGATCCCTGCATGGGGGGGTGTTGGAGTACATGACCCTGGGGGGATGGGGTCCCCTCCTATGAAATGAGAAGCTCCTGCCTGCCTGTTGGGGGTCCCACTAGAGATGAGCCAGGGCAGGGGGCTGCGCTCGCCCCGCACTACTCGCGAGGAGGAGAGGGAAAGGAGGTCAGCAGGACGAGCCAAGGGGGTCATTCATTGCGGCAGAATCCCGAGGGCTTCGGCCGCCGCTGCCGCCGCCGCTGCTGCTGCAGACGTGTCCGTGGCAAGGCGTTGATTTTGAAAGGGGGGGGGGAGAAGATAAAGGAAGGAAGGAAGGAAGGAGGGAGGGAGGGAGAGGAGGAGAGCGGGGCCTCCGTCTCACCCGAAATCATCGTCCATAGACTTGAAGTAGAACTTGTAGTTGGGCCGGTTGAGCAGCGCCTTGAAGTCGCCCAGCGTCACCCGCTCGGCCGGGATGGGCAGCTTCACCAGGTACGGCGTCTCCTGGTCGTCCAGGTGGTAGATGATCTTGGTCTCCGCCGCCGCCATGGCCGCTGCCGCCGCCGCTCCTCCTCGCCGGGACCTCTGGAGCAAAGCCAGGCGCGGCCTAGTAGTAGCCCAAGCCGAGCGTCCCGCCGGCCGCGGCGGCCTCTCCAGAAGCCGGAGGGGGGGGGGGGCTTGGGCGGGCCACGCAGGCCTCGCGCTCTCCGGGCCGGGTCCCCTCGGCCGCCGCCTCACCGCGCAAACTCCCGCCTCCGCCTCAGCGCCTCCTGGGGCGGCGGCGGCTCCTCCCCTCCGCGGCCGCCGGGCCTCGCCAGCGCCGCCTCTCCAGCCCCGCCTCCCGCGGACGCCGGCCTCGGCCCCGTCCCCACCACTGCAGCCAGCGCCGCTCGCCTCGTCCTCGGGGCTGCCCTTCAGGGAATATCAGCAGAATGGAGCCTCCATGGCCGGGGCAGCCGCGCCTCAGGGAGAAGCTTCTTCGCAGGGGGAGGGTCGCCAAGGGGAAGGCCGGGTAGTGGGGGGGGGGGGGTTTCTTCATTTATTAATTTTGCCCCGAGGGAGGTGGTACCCAGACCGCTTTAAGGACTCCTAAGCGCGCCACATAGAAGTAGAAAACAGGTACTAAAATATTGCCATGATAGAAATTCATGACATCATGGGGGGGGGGGCAGCCAAAGATGTTGAGCTTTTTTGGGGAAATCTTGGGTGTATATATGTGTATGTACAAACACACACCACCAAAAAGCAGGTCATTTTGGGGGGCGGGGAACAGAACCTCAGTTGAGTACTTCCAATGCTTTTTAGTATTTTTTATGCGCATGGCATTATGCACAGCTTGCGGAGAAGTTGGAAGACAGAAGCTTCTCTTCCATAAAACTGGAAGTCATGGACATCCAGCGAGGCTGAATATTGGAAGATTCAGGACAGCTAAGCAGAGTTAAACTATGGAACTCCCTCCCACAGGAGACAGGGACGGCCACCAGCTTGGATGGCTTTAAGAGAGCAGCTGTTCCTCTTTATTGAATTTCTGCCCCACCTTTCATCCGAAGATCACGGGGCGGTTTGGAATACAAAAATACATGCCATAATAACAAATGGAAACAAGTCCGCCCCGCACAGTATTTTTTTGATCTAGCAGGAAAAGGGAAGATATAAATTCAGTTTTGTGTAATAAACTGATCATTCATTCCTCTGGTATGTGCAAAGTGCATATGGATTAAGGACAGAAACAAAATATCACAATTCATGGAGGAGAGGGCTATCCTGCTCAGTTGGTTCTAGAGTGTGGTGCTGATAACGCCAAGGTTGCAGGTTCAATCCCCGTACTGGACAGCTGCATATTGCTGCATTGCAGGGGGTTGGAATAGATGACCCTTGGGGTCCCTTCCAACTCTCTGATTCTATACTTCCGCGGATGGAGGCAGCAATGCTTCTTGCTGGAAACTACAGTAAGAGAGAAGGGCCTTGTGCTCACGTCTTGCTGAAGGGTTTCCCATAGGCATCTGGTCGGCCACTGTAAGATCAGGATGCTGGACTAAATGGGCCATGGCCTGATCTCTTTTTGTTCGTAAGATGTTTCAGGGCTAAACTTGCAGCGTGAGGGGAAGTAATCAGCACCAGAAAACATTCCATAGGAAGCCCAGGCCAAGCCCCGTTAAAACAAAAACAAGCACATATGCACAAACGTATTACTATCTCTCTTTGGCTCAGAAGCAGAAATGTTCACTTAGGCTTGTTTTGTTGTTTTCAAAGACAGGTGCTCAGTATGCATTGTTGGGACTAGCCAGCAGGCCCTGCTTCTTTGGAGCTAGTGGTTTCCCATCTCTCTTGCAGGTACCATATGCACATGAGTGGAGGCAGAGCGTCTGTTGACTTTAAAATAAATTGTGGTTGCTCAAGTCGCTACAGACAAAAAAGCTGCTGCTACTTTAAGTAAGCATTAGATCACTGATAAGCTTTAAATTAATTGGTGATGCAGTGAATGAAGGGTGCTTAATGTTTTTCTGTTATAGCCATGTTGGTTCTGGAGCTTAAATACAGTCCGAGAACTGATAAAAAGGCAGTTTTAAAGCAACCACATTCCAGTCATTATTCTGCTGCCGCAGAAGCTACAAGGAATGCTAAGGCACCTTAGAAACTAGCCATTTATTGTGGAGATAGCTCTTGTGGGGGGCAGAGCATGACATGTCAAGCTGCTGGGTCAGAATTTATATGGAGATTTGGTCCTATTGGAGTTGGGCTGAATAGAGACTGGGAGTAGCTAGTTCTGAACGGACGCCAGTGGTCGCTTCTCTCTTAGGTGTCCATGCACACTGTTGAGTCTTTGCCACTTCTTTTCCAGATGGTAGGCTGCAACTATCCTGATTTGATTTTTCACCCTGACCTTGTTTATATTTACGCAATAACGCCAGCCCAAAACATTTTGGCACCTGAAACAAACTGCAAAATGGTGCCTCCCACACCAGAGAAGAAGGGGTGAGTGAAAATCTACATCAAGAACAAGGAAGATCAGGATCTGCTGCCCCTGTGGATCCTGCCGCCTGAAGCGATCCTCACTTTGCCTTATGGGTAGGGTGGGCCGGCCCTGTAGCAGATGTTGCTTCCTAATAACATTTCCCCTCTCCTTTTGTGAGGTGGGAAGCTAAATCTTATGTCAGCTATTAGGTAGGTGATTATTCTGAAATAGGTAGCACAATGTTCAATAAGGCTAGTGGTTGTGCAAGGTTGCCGCCTTAACCTTTCAAGTGGCAAAGGCCTCTTACCTAGGTGCCCCTCTGGAATGCCTGAGACCAATTCTCTCACATGAAGACTTGTCAGACTGCTTCTGCTTCTCCTTTCGTTTGCAGAAGGGCTTACACTTGTACCTGATCCTGTCAACAGCTAGGGGCTTGCTGATTGCCTAGTGATCGGATCTTAATGTGAACTGATTTCTATCTATACAGGAACGCCAAAATCCATTGTTGAACAACCAAAATATGCAAATGCTTGAGCCTCCCAGAACACTTAATCAGGAAAGATGGTACGCAAATAAGGCTGGTTTTTAGACTTCATTCCAAGGTGGAAGTTGCAGACTGAATAAGTTTGTGCTAGGTGTTACACATATAAGGTTACAAAGCAAGGATAAAGAAGCAATAGCTGCACCCTCTTTTTGAAAATGGGGCAATCTAAATGCTGACTGTATGGCTACAACAAACAGTTTTGCACTTCCCTCCAGTTCCTACCTTTTAGAACCTCTTACCTGATGAATTCTGGATAACTTGAAAGCTTGCAACAGTTTGTGACATTTTGGTTGGTCCCAGTAAGAGGTATCATCTAACTACGGATTTTGGAATTTTATTTTAATGGATCAAATTGCCACCTTCACTTTTTAATATATTTATTTTAATGGATCAAATTGCCACCAGGCAGTTTAAACAGATCACCTGGCAAAACAGATGCAGTGTACAACACTATGTACTGCTTGGTTTACTGTGGAAAAGCAGCATATAAAAAACCCCAAATGTTTTATTTTTATTGTTGATTTCCCCTTCTCAAGTAATGTGTGTTAAAGACATTACTTTTTTCTAAGCTGTCTTGCATTTATTTATACAGAATTTATAGAGATTTAAAATAAAAAAACACAAAATAAATTAAAATGATACAGCAAGAAAAGGCAAGTTCTGGAGCCTTTTTAATTATGCAAATTAGGTACAGTTGCATAATTTCTTTTGAGTTATTCATTCTGCTACTATTAGTCATGGAAAGGGCCAAAAAGATATGCAAGTCTTAAGCCCCACCTCTTCCTTGAACAAATCTTACTTAGCAATCCCTGTGGCTAAGGTTTCTTCAGCCTTTGCATGAGCTTTCAAGCATATCTTCACACCTGTGAAGGCTAAACATTATTTCAAAGCAAAGATTTTCAGGAATGCAGAATTCAGTGCCCAATGCCACTCTCACAATTCCTTCTCCGAACTTGTGTGGAATTGGTTTGCACATAGCCTCAAGCACAGGGGTGGTTGTGTTTTGCACTGTGGTTTGTTATTCCCATTGCTACACTCAGGCTAGTTTCCCACCCTCTCAAGTGGAACCATGCCAATCCAAACAGGCAGGATTCTACCCCCTAGTCCAAATTCCATTGTTGACCAAAGAGATTTATCAGCAACTAGCCCAACACTGTCTTTCTGTTTGTACCTTGGCAACTGCATGAGCAGCATCAGAGAAGCAGGCACATCCTCTCCATTTCATATAAAGGGTTATGCTGATGGACATTTAAAGATTGTGATATATTCTACGGAGTGATTCGCATCCAACATTATTCATTTTTATACCAGCAAAATGCTTGATAGGCCCCAGCACATAATTATTTCAGGGAATCGTGTAACTGCTCAACACAAACCACATGCATATAGGCTAGGCCTAGGTTGGGGGGAAGCCGTTTCTTTTCCTCTTATCAAGTAGGAATATATAAAGGGTTGTTCAGCTACAATTGAGAGTCTACCTTGAAATCAGGTTTTCAGGCTTGGCTACTCTTCAAAAGAAAGGTTCTTAAAAGTAGCATCACTGGACATCATCTAGAACACAAGTTTCCCAAACTTTGGGTCTCCAGCTGTTTTTAGACTACAATTCCCATCACCCCTGACCACTGGTCCTGCTAGCTAGGGATGATGGGAGTTGTAGTCCCAAAACAGCTGGAGACCCAAGTTTGGAAAACCTTGGTCTGGACGGTGCAAATGTTTTTCAGATGGTTGCTTCTGATATATCATTTGTAACAGCTTCATTTTCATACTCTCAAGCCTGCTGCCTAAAACACACTTTGGGAGTAAATCCTCGTGAGCCTAGTAGGATCCCCCCCCCCAAACAAATATGCATAGGATGGCACTGCTGGATTCTTTTGTTCAACAAATCTAGAGAATGCTTCAATTCCAGTATGAGTGAATGTTAGCAATCAATGCACACAATAAAAATTGGTACTTTCAGAGCACAGGATTTGAGCAAACCATAGATTCGTTACGTGGCACAAAGTATTCTCTGCCTCTAGTCAACCCCCCCCCCCATCAGATATGGAATTACAAGGCAAACCCATTTTAAAGCCACCTTTGAACTGTTAAAAGAGAAAACCTCAGGCATCCAGCGAGATTTTTAAATGTCTGCATTTTATACAGCTTGTAAACACTTGGAGAGCTCACAGTAGGCTAGAGCATGTGGAGTGTTATATCTGCATTCGTAAACAGTTATAGTGTGCAGGGCGGGGGAGTTAAGGAAAACTTCATATACAGAATTTATCACTGCAGGAAGAGCAAAATTTTTACAAAGTCTCAAATAGGGACTCTTTTCAATTTAATGCTCCATAAAACCAGACACATTTCCAAGAGCCAAGAGAGGAGATTAAAAAAACAACAAATTCTTCCCTGACTTCAAAATTGCCAGACATTACCCTCCATTTCTCAAGGGACCAGGTTAATATTAAAAAGGAGAGGTAAATTTTACCCATAGCAAAAGTAAGTAAGATGTGTGCATCGCATGACACCAGGATTGAAAGAAACACATTCTGCTACGATTTACTATCTCAGGAAATAAGTAGTGAAATCACTGGATTACAGTTCATCAGGGAAGTGCAATCCTATCACTTGTGAACTGGGACAAAGGTGTTTTTTAAATCACATGTGAATTGGATTACCAATGCGGGAGTGCCCATTTTCAACTGTGTGTGTGTGTGTGTGTGTGTGTGTGTGTGTGTGTGACTGGTTACCGTAAATACATTATCACCAACTTCCCAATCCTGCCAAACTTGCCGTGGTTCAGGTCAGAAGCTCACCCAAGAGTCGTTTTCCATTGCTGATTGTGTTATAGCCACCCCATCAGTCACGTTACCCAAAATAAGACAGCTACTAGTATTTCTCTGATTTCTCAGAATGGCATGTATCTCTTAATTGAAAAGGTTACCAGTCCCATTAATCCACTTAAAATCCCTACTAAGTCACTCAGTGGAATCCAGTCACGACAAGGATTTTGGAACTCCTGTTCAGCACACAAAACAAGGAATGGACCTTAAGCTCCCCATTCAACATGCCTTTAATTGCTACATTTGCCACTACCTCTGTGGTTGTTCCTTCCCCTCCATGCAGGTATGGAGAGGCAGAACGGCTTCCGCTCACCTAGTCTGGCTTCCTAACAGATTTGCAAACCATGCATTAGTGGCGGGCCTAAGGATCCAGACATCATTTGTGCGGTTTGTAAACATAACAAGACAATGAACCACACGGGCAGAACTCATTCCAGGTACACAGATTGCTGCAGGAGCTATGGCAACCACACCAATTGAGCAACATGTAAATGGGATTTAAGAGCCTTGGGCCAGAGGCCTACCCAAGACTTTTGCTCGAATACCAACATATTACAGAACAGAAAGCCCATTCTTTGCGGAAGGGATGTTTAATTACTCCCCAAATTAAATATTGGCAGACACAGAAAAAGCACATCTTCTTTCCCGACATTTACAAGAGGATGTGGCGACAAGAAGAGCCCAACACCACCGCCAATGTTCAAGACCTTCCATCCCAGCAGGCAATGTTCCCCCTGAGGCTTCTGGCAGTCCACATGTGCCAGCATGGCACAGCAGCACCAATGGTTACAGCCACCTCCAGACTGGCAAAGCTCGGGTTCCCTTCCTCTAGATAGACTGCAGCCCTTTCCCGGAAGGAACAAGATCAACAAGTCAGACTGACTGATACACGCAGGCAACTGCCTGCTGTGCCTCATGTTCCCTTTTAGCAGAAGGATGGATGCTGACCTGCAACTCAAGAGAAAGCGGCTGCTTGAGGACTCTGTGAATTATGAGAATGGTGCCAGGGCAGGGAGAACGTGCTACCACACACTCCTAGGCCAAACCCAGAACCACAGGCCTTCTGATGTCAGCATTTAAGAGGAAACGTAAGTGTTTCTTATATAAAACAGGGCTAGCCAATGCAGTCCTCTCCAGATGCTGCTTTGACTACAACTCCCATCATCCTTGATCACTGGTCACGGTGGCTGGGGCTGATGGGAGTTCTAGTCCCACAACATCTAGAAGGAACCATCTTGGTTAGGCCCTATATAAAGCATGGCTGGAAAATCTCTAGAATTATGTGGAGCATGTGTGATTGACCTAACTTGCATCTATGCCGTGTGAGTGTCCCCAAGGGCCAAAACAGAACTCCCAAAGGGTTCTGAAGCAACCTGTCAAATGCTGCAGAGGACAGACTCCAGCAGCGTCTTGGTAAGATACCAAGAACATCTGTTCTGCTGCAGCTGGGTGTGGATCTGTTGTTCCAGATCCAAAGGGTTAAGATTGGTCAGTAAGCAGGCTTGACGCAGACAAAAGGCTCCCACCATCAGGGGCGTAAAAACAACACTTGCTTGCTACAGATTTTTCATTTATGAATGAACTCCTGGTGAGGTAGGTGAACATTTCCCCGTTTTGTATGAACAAAAGTTGAAACAGAAAAGGCTCTGTGATTCTGGCAAAGGCTGCATTGCCTAGTGGACCTCCAAGCTAAAATGGAAGCTAAGCCACCTCTCTTCTGAATCTCTCCGGATCCAGGAACAGCTCCACCTCCATCTGCAGCAGAGGCTTCGGGTATCGGCCCCGACTTTGGGCTGCTGAACTCTCTTCCTGCCTCATGTTGCTTTACCAGCTGTTCCCTTCAATGAAACTGGGGGGACACCCACTGCACGTGCAGCACTACAGGAAAGGCAGGGGCTCCTGGGGCACCTGGTCTTACGGGACTGTCTTCTATGCAAATCTGAAGTGGCTCAAAGCCCCCAAGGGTTAAGGTTGACATGGAAATCGGTCTGGATCTGCCTCTGTCACCACCTCCAGCAGCAGCAAAGCCCCCGTCCCAGTGGACAGCTTCCTTATACAGCACCACAGATGTTTGTGTGCATACACATACATGTTTGTGTGTTTGTATACACACATACAAGCACGCACCCACACACATACATGTCTCAGAAAAATCTTTTAACATTACACATGTCTCTGGCTTTTCCTTCTGACTGCTCTCTCACTGTCCTGCGTGCGGTGCCTTTTCAGGGGAAGATGCTAAGTACATAAACAGCAATGGGATTGTCAGTCAGCTTTGATTTTCAGGTCCCCCACGTACACGCCATGCACCGGGTCTCGCTCTTGCTCGCTCCGCCAGGCAAAGTCTGGCACTGCAGCCCTCTCCCTCTTGGAAGCAGGGAGAGGGGGCATCTCTTTCTGAGAGAGGCTGCCAGGTCAGTTCTGCTCCCCTTCGGACGACTCCTCTTCGGCCTCCTCTAGCCACTGGATAAACTTCTGAAGCTGAGGAAGCAAAGAAGAAGCTGTAAGAGGACGTGACGAAATCGGCAAAGGCAACTCCCCAGTGGAACACCAACAGCTTCAGACATTTTCATGACCAACAACTGAACTCACTTGTACAGGCTGATCCACACGTACACAGAAGTTTGCTCGCTTCATCCTTGGTTTACCACACACTGCGTGGGGCTTACAGGTACAGAATGAGGTGGCAGAATGGCCTGTACCATTTCAGGCTCCAGCAGGGGTGTGTTGGCACATTATTGAATGTTACCCCGCTTAATTAGGCTGGAGCTCAGCAGCAGAGCACCTGTAATGTACGCAGAATGTCCTTGGTTCATTCCCCCATCCCCAGGTAGGGTTGGCAGTTCCCTCTGCCTGAAACCCTGGAGAGAGACTGCCAAAAGGTGCCATGTGTGCACTTGCTGGTCTCAACAAAAAGTGTCAACACAACTGCCAATAAAGGCTTCCTCTCACCCTGGAGACTCACCCGCTGGTTTTTACGAAGCTGCCTGCCTTTATCCGATGTGTCCCGTTGAGAAAACCAGGAGAGAATCATCTCTTCTGCCAAGATTTCCAGCTGGTAGAAAGTCATCAACACCTGCAACAAGAGCCCTGGGCACTTAAGATGAAGTGGGCAGTTTATTCTCGATCAGGTGCTTACTCGGGGGCCAAAAGGGCAAAGCAAACCAATGTCAGAAGCTTCCTTGGTTGGTAGGAGAGGCCCTTGGATGCAAGATGAGGAGGCTGAGGACAAGGAACTGTGCAGAGCAGGCAAGGCCCACACAGCCCTCTTTCAGTTCCTGAGGCTTCGTAGAAATGCCAGCACTTTTAAATAAAAAACCTTCGTCTCCTGAGGCTTGCATGGAAAACAGCTGGTGACAAAAGTCAAACCTGTACAATGCAGCCCCACCACACTGCCAAACCCAAGTTATGTCTACCTTCATTATATATCTTTAGGCACCAGGCAAAAATGTTCCTTCATCACAAGATCTCAGGGTGGCTCACAGAACAAAATACAAGATAGTTAAAACAAAGACACCAAAACTATTAACACCCGTACTTCCGGGTTAGTGCCATCGGCAATGGCGGAGTTCCTCAACCGAGAGGAACCTGCTTCACGAAAATCGGGTCTTGCCGCCGTGGCGAAGGCGGAGACCCTTCAAAAATCCCAGGCGGAGGAAACCTGGGAACGTGGGATTCGGCTGACACCAAGAGCGCCTCCCCTACTCGTGGGGAAACCCTTTTTCGGGGTCCCGAAGCAAAGTGGGGTGAGTGGCCAGTGTTTTGAATCAACCGCTACTTTTACGGAGTGAAGCCGCACAGCCGTTGCCGGAGAGCGCTGACTTTTTCCTGTGGACAATTGGATCCTAAACAATTACCCATGAGTAGAACGGAAAATTGGACTACAAAATATTTTAATTTGGCACCGAAGCGGGAAGGTTCTAAACAGAAAGTCCGCCTTCCGCTTTTGTAAATAGATTGAAGCAAAATTTTGCAAGCTAAAATCTGGAAAGTCGTTTCCTTCAGTTAAAACTACCAAAACCCCTCTTGGAAGCAGGAGAAGAGGAGGGGGAATTCTAGATTGTTTAAGCCTGCAGGAGAGAGAGTAAAGAAAGATAAATTTCCACCGTCTCAAACCTGGGAACAGGGTGTCAGAGACAGACGTTTTGGGGAAGTTCATTGACTGTGAATGAAATGTCTTTTGACAGATAGTTAAAAAAGAGAAACATATTGATTCCAATGTTGCCTTTTGCATTTAAAAGAAACAAAATATTTGAAAAACGAAAGTAACTTTCTTTTGTTGGACCTGCTTTTAAAAGATGGATACAAATAGAAATTGTCTCCTCTAGAGGGAGCTTGTTAAACTGTTGCTGGAGTCGTTCTGGGGAATTCCACAGCTGTGGAAATTAAGGATTGTGAGACCAGACTTTGACCTTGGACAAGAATGTGCCTAGAAGAAGTTTTGGTGCTTGCTTTTTGCAAGACAAGCGCTTTGTTGGAGCAGCTGCATGAGAAGATGGATTTGATGACTGTTGCAGTCAGTAATTTTGGACAAACAGTGAATACGCATATAGAAACCATTCAGGAACCAACCCAGGAATCTGCTTTGACAGGGCAAATGCAGAAACTAATGGAGGAGGCTGTTGTTGAACCTCAACTAACACAAATGGAGAGACCCGAGGCCCTGCAGGAGCATAAGCGGCAGTCTTTGAAGATTGAACCTGGAGAGGGTCAGATTTGGAGAGATGGAGTACTGTTTGGTTTGGAGATGGGAGTTTGGTTTGGGAAGTTGGATGGATCCCCCTATGCAGAGCCGTTTCGGCTTTTAGGATTTGGTTTTGGGCCAGGGGGGGTCTGGAGTTGTGGGGGCTCTTAACTTTGGAGGGACTTTGAAACATGCCTTCAAATACTGTTTGGATTACAGTGCTGACTGTGGAGACTGGGCTGACCTGTCGAGGGGGGATGGAGATATTGTTGGGTTGGAGTCTCCCCGAGACCTACTCCTCAATGAGAAAGGAAAGAAATTAAGAAAAAGATCAACAAAAGACAAAGTAAAGTGCAGGTATAAACAAGAAGATCTGCAGAAGAGACATGGAAAAGACTTAAGAGCCTCGGACAGAAGATCACCAGGTTGATGGACTAGATGGAATGGATAGAAAGGACTGACATAACCCGAGACCAGGAAGAAGAGACGATGGATGAAGATTGGAAGAAAGTTTTTAAAAATTTATTTTGAGAAATAGTGTAAAATTAATGAGTGTTAGGAAAAATGTTGGAATGAAACTATTTGGCTTTAGTAGAAACGATATGGAGTTATGTATAAATAAGTATTAAGTTTTAAGTTTAAGTTTTAAGGCTTTTTATGGTAAGATAAGGTTAAAATAAATTAAGGTAATTTAATGACAGAATACAGTGAAAGGTGGAAAGGATTTGCTGAGTTAATTAATAGGTTAGATCGTTAAGATAAATTATAGAATAAAAATTGAGAAAGATGGAAAGAATTTGCTGAAACAATTAATTGAATTAGAATACAAAAAGGGAGGTGTGAGGTCGATGAAACAAGTAAATGAAAGATAAAGATATGGAATATGGATGTGTGTTTTAATGTTATTGTTCTTTTTGCTGTATTGTTGTATTGTTTTTTATGTTTTCTTTTCTCTATGTATTGTAATGTATGTCCTGTTAAATGTTTTTTGTTGTTTTCTTTTTCCCCTCCTCTTTTTTCTGTAATTTTTAAACTTGTAATAAATATCATTAAAAAAAACAAACTATTAACACCCGCCCCCCACCGCCTTCCCAAAAACACATTTAAAACGCTGTGGAATATTAATCAGCTGTAGGCCTGGTTGAAGAGGAACGTTTGGCAAAGAGGCACACACGCCCTCCAAGGTCCCTGGCAGTCTCAGCAGTGCAGGTGATGCAAGAGACTTGTATGCCTCCACCAGCTCAGGGGAGAAGAAAGACTTCTGCAATTCAGGAGCCGGAGCAAAATCTCAAAGGTCTCCATTTTCACTTAACACCCCTCCTTCAAACTCAACATTGCTACAGAGGAAAAGTCTGAAAAGGTGGCATCTTAGCCAAAAACAGAAGACTTTGTGTGGACCCCTGTGGTTTGAGTAGCTTAGGCTTCTGAGCCTTCGCAAAACTTGCTTTCTAAACTGGGATCTGATCCGAGGGTTAGCATCTTCTCGCTACATAGCAGGCTTTTGGAGTTTGTGCGTCTTGAACATTTGCCTTTAACAAGGGGCACACAGCAGTGTGTTCTGCGCCAACTGTGTTGGCTGCACAAACAAGTCCCTTTCAACGATCGGAAAGCAGCTTCTTAATCAACTCCTGCTGACAGGCACATGACCCCTTCCCTTCCTGATAAGGGACAACTCTAAGTGCTGGTGCAGAAAACAAGGCATAATTCAAGCAGACACATTGGAAAGAACAAGCTCTTTCTCCCTCTCTCACACACACCCTTCCCATTCGCATAAAAACTCACTTTGGCCATGGACATGCATAGGTTTTCGTGCTCCAGGAAGAACTCCTCGATGGCGTGCAAGGCATCCAAGTGATCTGACGCCCGCTTTATGTAGTTCTTGAAGACTGGAGCCCAGTTCTTCAGCAACTGTTAGAGGGGTAAAGTGGGCAGAAGAAAGACAAAGAGGTGTTTTTTACTACAATTCCCATCATCCCTAGCTAGCAAGACAAGTTTTGAGAAACACTGCAGTACGTTATACAAATATAGGCAACAGAAAGAGTTGGCAACATAACGACAGGATGCCTTATTAGCACCTGTAGCAACATCTGCATGTGATACTAATTAAAACTTGTGCAATTGGAGATGGTGCATTGTCCCTGCTTGGCAGTTCAGGATGGATGAGGGCCTTACAACGCAGCTCCATCACATACACTGCAGCATGGTGGGAATTTATTACAAATTACAAATAAACAAAAATCGCTTGTACTTGAGGCTTAGCCCTTCTGTTGATTTTGCTCCACAACAACCAGTCACAGGTTGCAGATTTGGGCGAAGCCGAAATAAATTAAACTCCTTTCACATTATCCATTATAACTATGTGCATTGTCTGTGCACCATCAAAGGCCACCCAGAAGTTCTTGGACTACAACTCCCATCAGCCCCAGCCAGAATGGCCAATGGTCAAAGAATATGGGAGCTGGGGAGCCAAAAACTTGCTCTAAATGCAGTCAGCATTCCCACTAATATAGTGGTACCTCGGGTTAAGAACTTAATTCGTTCTGGAGGTCCGCTCTTAACCTGAAACTGTTCTTAATCTGAGGTACCACTTTAGCTAATGGGGCCTCCCACTGCTGCCGTACTGCCGCCGCGTGATTTCTGTTCTCATCCTGAAGCAAATTTCTTAACCCGAGGTACTATTTCTGGGTTAGCAGAGTCTGTAACCTAAAGCGTCTATAACCTGAAGCATCTGTAACCCGAGATACCACTGTAGCTCACATTCTCACAAGGACCAGAGCTGCTTGCTTATTAACAGAGAGCTTGTAAAAAAACAGGAAATTTCCATTTGTTCTGAAAATTAGGTTGATTTTTTTTAAGTATCTTGATAATGTAGCGGATTATTATTTATTCCATAAATTAAAATAAAGATGCAAGGGGCAGGGGCTGTATATAGTGTGTGTGTGTGTGTGTGTGTGTGTGTGTGTAGTAAATTTTGCGGGCAGCTTGCATGGCATGGAAACTCAGAATTAATTTGCAAGCTTTGTTTACAGTCAAGAGGACGTGAGTGACATCCCGGCAGAGCCCTCCGCATAGCAGGAATGAACGGCAAGTTTTGCATGTACCATGAAAAAGGCATTAAAAAAAAAAGAATTTATTTACTCATGTTTCACCTTTTGTAAACACCCAAGGCAACACACAAGGAGTAAAACAAAACCAGTTAAATATGGAAAACATTTAGCTGAAAGAAAAAACCCCCTGCAATATTCATTATGAAAAGCACTGGATTGGATCCAGCAGGGTCTGTCTGCTGACGGAAGGCTCTCTAATCCAGCAGAGGCTTCTGTCCGTGGGACAGGGAAGAAGGTAGTTTCTGCCCAGTTTCCCCTCCCTCTTGCAGCCACCCACACACCTTCCCCAGATTAGCTCCAGAGGACTGGAGAAAAGGAAGGGTGGTGCAGGAGGAGAGGAGAGCCTTCAATGGAAGGGACAAGATTCCAACCCAAAGCAATGTATCAGCCTAGAACACTGGTCTTCACCTGGTGGGCTGTGACCTGATCCAAGGTGACTCTCAACAGGAGCACTGCCACCATGCAAACATATGGTGAAAGGTTAAGAAATGAGTCCCTGTTGCATTAAAAGTGGGTTCTGGATCTGGAAAGGGTAGAGGTGCCTGGTTCAGAGAAATCAACACGGGGTGGGGGAGAATGGAGAAGGGATTCCAATCAAAAGAACTCTTCCAGTTCTTTTGCCTGGCTGCAATATGCCCTTCAGTTGTGTTAATGCCTGGATGGAGAGAGATGCCTCTATAGAAAAAACCAGTTTTTGCATGGATGACCTATAGCCCACTACACAAACAGCCACATCCATTGCCCTACCTGCAACGTGCAGGTGGCCCCAGGAAGGTTGACCATGAGCAATATGGCCCTCAGGATGAAAAACAAACAAACAAGCCCACTAAGAACACGGAACCATAGAATTGTAGAGTTGGAAGGGACCCCCGGGGTCATCTAGTCCAACCCCCTGCAATGCAGGAATCTCAGCTAGAACTTCCATGACAGGTGGCCTTGGTGGATCAGGCCAATGGCCCATCTAGTCCAATATCCTGTTCTCACACACAGGCCAACCAGATGCCTGTGGGAAACCTGAAAGCAGGATGTGAGAACAGCAGCCCTCTCCCCTCCTGTGGTTTCCAGCAACTGGTACTCAGCAGCATTGCTGCTTTCAAAAATGTGGAGGCAGAGCGCACCCATTATGGCTAGTAGCACCGAAAGCCCCCTCCTCCATGAATTTGTCCAATCCTCTTTTTAAAAGGTTTCCCACTTCTGGTGTAGACACAACAGCAGGAGTGGAAGAAAGGAGCAATTAAGTTGGGCTCCAGTGGAGCCCCCCGTGTATCCTCTGGGGGAGGCTAGTTGTCGAATGCACCCCTCGCTTAAGAAGCCTTCCTGAAGCTCCGTTTGCGCTCGCCCGAGACAAGTCAGGGCACTGCAAGGATTATCAGCACAGACTGCCAGGAACAGGAGAAAGGATGAAAGACAGGAAGCCCTTTGCATTCCTGGCCAATCCTCTCCTGCACCATTTAATTAGCACTCTGGAAGCAGCAAGACAGCCCCACTAAGTATAGCACTTCGGCCAGAGCCTGTTAACAGCTTCTTACTATTTTATACTTACAGGAAAGAGGAGTTACGAAAGAAAACTATTAAAGCATTCAAGAGGCAGCGGCACCATGGCAGAGGAAAGGGGAGGGGGAAGCAAGAACAAAAAGATGCAGCTACGTTAGGGATTTTGACTTGTTGGGTTTTCTTACACTTGCTTTGTTGGCTTTTAATATATGCTGCGTGAATTGATCCTATTTACACTTTCGTATGCTGCCCTTTTGGTGAAGGGTGCATAAGAAGTACTTTTTTTAAAAGAAAAGAAAGAAAAGATAGATACAGTGGTGCCCCGCAAGACGAACGCCTCGGAAGACGAAAAACTCGCTAGACGAAGGAGTTTTTCGTTTTCTTAGCCGCTTCGCAAGACGCATTTCCCTATGGGCTTGCTTCGCAAAACGAAGCTTGCCCCGCAAGCTCCGGGGATAGCGGGGAAGCGCAGCGCGTCTTCCCCGCTGTCCCCGGACCTCTTTTGAAGCAAGGGGCGGCGGGGAGAAGATCGCTTCTCCCCGTTGCCAGCCCCGCAATCTCCGGGGACAGAGGGGAAGGCGCGCGCGCCTTCCCCTCTCTCCCCGGACCCCTTTTGAACCAAGGGGCGGCAACGGGGAGAAGCGATTTAAACTTGCTTTAAAACAGGTCCGGGGACAGAGGGGAAGGCGCGTGGCGCTTCCCCTCTGTCCCCGGACGGTCTCCATAGGAGCACATTGATTGATTTTCAATGCATTCCTATGGGAAACCGTGCTTCGCAAGACGAAAAACTCGCAAGAAGAAAAAACTTGCGGAACGAATTAATTTCGTCTTGCGAGGCACCACTGTAATAAGCTTTCCAGACCACAGATGAGCAGGAAATTGCAAACACAGCGAGCACTTTCTCTGTAGATAATGCTTTTACAGTTCACAAAATCCAACACAGGAAACAATGGCCCAGGGAGCATCTAGCAGTATCTCATCGGAGGCATCGGAGAGACCTGTGTCTCTGGAACAGCAAATACTGCCCTTTCTCCAAACAGAGGGGAGTTCCTGAAGAAGTAAAGACAGACACTGCATCCAGTGAGAGAGCAGGGAAACTCACAGGGACTACCAGCATGCAGTAATGTTGAGGGTCCTTTTCCGCATTTAGCTGCTGCAGTGGGAACTCCAGAACCACTTTACTGAGCACCTCCATCACCTCTTTCAGGCCAATATTATAGGCATATCTGAATGGGGAAGAGAGAGATAGCAAGGTATTATGGGACATGGATGGGGAACTCATCAATCTCCCCTATCTGATCTGCTACCCACTATCAATATGCACAGCTTAAAGAAAATGCACAATGCTTTCAACAACACTCTGTAATTGCTAGTGTAGAATTGCACGGTGGGTTGGCTCAAATGAGCAAGGAAGAATATCCAAAATAAATTAAGTAATTTGAAAGAGTTTCCTGCTGTGATCCTTTGTCAGACATTTTTTAAGCAATGGCGGAAGTCTGACCATGTGGTTTTCATTTACAACTAAGTAGGGTGGTTTTTTTGTTCTTTGTTTGTTTACACTTTTTCATTCCAACCAGACCTGGCACCTCTGCATATTTTACATGATTCCTTTTTTTACTTACAAAGATAACATCTTTGAAATATTGCCATATAGGCTTTTTCTTACAGCCAGCACTCATGGTAGTTTTTGAAGTTAAAGCTGCACACTGGAAAAATTTGTATTTTCTTCTCCTCCCCTCTTCTCAGGGCTGCTCCTTTCTGCCTTTGCCTATCCCTGCCTTCCCCTCACAAAAACAAATTAGCAGGCCAAAATGAAATTCCCATGACTGGAGGGTGGAAGCAAGGTCAAAGAGCTACTGGAGAGACTTGAACAACTTACTTTCATCAGGAGAAAATGAAATGCCTCGTGTTTGGTAGGCAGACTATCAGCACTTCTCCCATAACTCACTTATCTTTGGTAGAGGCACTTATCTAGTTTAGAGATTCACTTTACGGCTATCATGCTTATATTAAGATTCTGTGTTAACATAGCTGTCATTTGAAAAAAACATTCTATTCACTACTTTGTTTTTAGCAATCTTGATCTGCTCTGTACTACTGCATGCTCAGCCACAGTCCCGTGTCCAGACCCAGCCCTAAAAATTTAAGAGTGCCAGCAAAGCCTACGACCAGTACTTTACTGCCACAAAAAGAATCTTATATAAATAGCATGCTGAGAAAAGTAACATGCCAATTTGACAAGAAGTTTACAGATTATGTTCTCAGTTGATTTATTACTACTACTACGCCTACTATTAGCAGTAAAGAAACTCATACTGTAACTCACACTACAAGTGTTAATAATCATAGAATCCAGTCCAACCCCTGCAATGAAATAATCTTTCACCCATTGTGGGGCTTGAACCCATGACCCTAAGATTAAAAGTCTCTTGCTCTACCCACTGAGCTATCGCAGAGGCACCTGGGAGTTGGGCCCTGCAGCTCAGAAGTAGAGCCTATGCGCTTGTTCACAGAAGAGCCCAGAGGAGAACATGATGATGTGTCAGATTCTTTGCTTCAGTGGTTCTCAAACAGCGGGCAGCTCTTGAACATCGATGTTAGAGGAGCCTGGACCAGGTCAATGATCCACCTGCTCCAGCATCCATCTCGGCATCCTTCCTGCAGTTCCCAGCAGTTGGTGCTCAAAGGCATCCTGCCTCTGACCGTGGAGGCAGAGCATAGCCTTATCCTCCATGGGTGTAAAGTTACAGAGTGGGAAAGGATCCTGTAGCAGACAAACCTAGAGCAGGGAAACTAGCCCCAGGCAGCGTGGTCAATGGTCAGGGATGACCGGAAAGAGAGTCCAACAACATATGGAGCACCAAAACCAGGCCTAGAGAAGTTTCCTAACTTAGAGGTTTAGCACTGCAACCACCCAAAATGTCTCTGCTTTTTTTTTTTTTTCATGGTAAATGTTTATTGATTTTCCAAAAGTAAAGAAGAGAATTAGATAAGAGTAAAGAAAAGAAATAACAGCACAAAGCAAATATACCGTATATACAATAAAAGATTTTCACCTGTCAAATTAACATAGTCGTCTCTTTCTGAACTTCCTTCAGCCCGCCCGTAAATCTTCCGCAGTTAGGTTCTAAGATACACATTGCCTAGTATGTATTGTCATTAGACATTCTTCTACCTCTATTTATCTTGGACAATACCTCTTCCTGTTTCACAGTGCTTCTCTGAATCCCTTTAGCGTTATTTGACCTTCACTAAGATGTTCCAAGTAATCTATATATTTTCCCCAGTCCTTGACAAACTTTTGGTCTCTTAGATGTCTGATCTTTCCCGTTAATCTATCTAAATCCGCGTAGTCCAATAACTTCGATCTCCACTCCTCTATTGTTGGCATTTCCTTTTTTTTCCACTTCTGAGCAAGGACTATCCTTGCTGCTGTTACTGCGTAGTACACAAATTTGTGATCTCTCTTTTTAATTTCATTCCCTAATATTCCTAACAGGAAAATTTCGGGCTTTTTATTGAACGTATACTTTAGAACCTTCTTTAATTCTATATACACTTCCTCCCAAAATTCTCTCACTCTCCTGCACTCCCACCACATGTGGTAAAAAACACCCTCCTTCACTTCACACTTCCAACATTTGCTGTCTACTTTATACATTTTTGACAATTTCACAGGTGTTATGTACCACCTGTAAAACATCTTCATGACATTCTCTTTCACTGTCATACACGCGGTGAAGTCCAGACCCTCTTTCCATAGATTCTCCCAATCCTCAAATTGTATAGCATGGCCCACATCATTTGCCCATCGAATCATTACTGTCTTAACTTCTTCGTCTGCCAAGTTCCAGTCCAACAGCATCTTATACATTTTAGATATTGTTTTCACCTCGCTATTTATGATTTCCGTCTGAAATTTTGATTCTTTATCCGCATACCCTCTATCTTTGGCCTCTTTTCTAAACATCTCGTTAACTTGGATATGATGTAACCAGTCATATACGTGCCCCTTAACCTGCTCATACGGTTTTAATTTCCATTTCCCATTCTCTTTCATTAGCAGTTGTTCATATGTTGCCCAATCCCCACTCATATTGACTTTCTTGATGCTCATCACTTCAAGGGGTGAAAGCCAGTGTGGGATCTTAGGTTCTAGCATGTTCTTATATCTTTCCCATACTTCAATAAGTGGGCCTCTAAAAATATGATCTTCAAACCCTTTATGTGTTTTCCTCTTACCGCACCACAGATAAGCATGCCATCCGTACCTATTGTTAAAGCCCTCTAAATCAAGTAACTCCTTATTCTTTAGCCTGGCCCAGTCTTTTATCCAACAGAGACATACTGCCTCATAATAGAGTCCTAGGTCCGGTAAGGCAAAGCCTCCCCTTTCCCTTCTATCTGTCAACAGTTTATATTTTATACGGGGTTTTTTACCCTGCCATATAAATCTTGATAATACTCTCTGCCATTCTTTAAACATCTTACTCCCCTTAATTATGGGAATGGTCTGAAATGTCTCTGCTATCGTGGAAGAGGTGGAGAGACAGGGAACATACAGACACGCCTGGTCAGAGCATCCTCTTCCTCCTCCTGCTCACTTCCATGACTGGCTTTAGAAATAAGCCTGAGATGCAAGAGGAACAGAACAGGGAATTGACCTGAATTCTGCTTTATCTCCTGCTGTTCAAAAATCAAATTGACACAAAATAGAGCTTTGTACATGTAACTGTGGGCCTCACACGTGCAATTGTGGCTCTGCATAATTGTCTTGTCTCTGAACTGAGGGACTGAGAAGACCACCCTCAAACAACAACCTCCTGCAAGTTCAAAACGTATTTTTTTTGGTTGGGTGACATTGTCATACTTGAGAGAGTTGATCTCCAGAACCAGGTTGTCACAGGATATGTTTTCCTCTTCGCCCCTCTGCAGGGTACCCAGCACCTCATTCTGGAAAACTGCAGCCAAGGAAACAGCAGATTGTTAGATCAGAAGCAACAAACACCAGCACTCCCTGCGAAAGAGCCAATAGCAGGAGGCATCAGTTCCCAAATCTGCAAAGTCCAGTGGCCAAGCTTGGATTCTCTTTATTGCACAAGTGGTTTTCTACACAGTACACAACAGGGAAGAGGATGCACGCAGAGCTAACTCCTTACCTTGAAAGCCAAATGGCTCTTACCTTTGATATCATCCAACAGAGGAGAAGCTGTCCGGCTGTCTGCTCCTTCAGACCCCAGACTCATGTCACTTTCTGACTCGCTTTCTTCTTCTGCATTTAAAATGGGACCTATTGAAGATGGAAAGAAAAAGTGACCGGCTGCGGAAGGTACCCCCAAAATCAATTTGGCCAAGCACCCCTTCGTCATTTCTATGCCCCAGCCCAGAGGATGATATTCCACCTGCTGGGTGTTTATGCAAAGCTATGAAGCCACCCAAGAATGGCTTTTTAAGGGGCAGGGTTCGCCTAACCAGCCCCTTGAACACAAACCCTGAGCAAGGAACCCTGAAATTGGTTCAGGGGGCATCCGGAGAACCTCAGGAACAGCGCATGTAGGGAGGAGGGGGGGATCGTTCCATCTGGCAAGCTGAAATGCTTGTGGAGATGGAAGAACGCAGTGCTGAACCCCACCCTTGCTCAGTCTACCAAGAACTATGTACTGCAAGATGCTCTCAGCTGATCTTTGGACACCATAGCAAGTATTAGGAAAGGAAACTGTCACCCGGCAGTGCAGGATCCTGCCTATGGAAGGCATCGGCATGGCCTCCCAAGTAGGAAGAAGAAGAAGAAGAAGAGGAGGAAGAGTTTGGATTTGATATCCCACCTTTCACTCCCCTTCAGGAGTCTCAAAGCGGCTAACATTCTCCTTTCCCTTCCTCCCCCACAACAAACACTCTGTGAGGTGAGTGGGGCTGAGAGACTTCAAAGAAGTGTGACTGGCCCAAGGTCACCCAGCAGCTGGATGTGGAGGAGCGGAGACACGAACCCGGTTTCCCAGATTACGAGACTACTGCTCTTAACCAGTACACCAAACTGGCTCTCATGTTCCTAGGAGGCCTTTTCGGTGGCTGCCCCTAGCCTTTGGAACTCCCTCCCTAGAGAAGCTAGATTGGCTTCCTCCTTGTTGTTCTTCCACCAGCAGGTGAATAAATAAAATAGTAAGAATAAGAATCCTGTATCTGGCTGCTGGCTGTGCCATATGGAGGAAGCCTGAACACGGAACAAGTCAATCATTTGCAAGGCTAAGGGAAGTTGCTGCCTCTTCTGCCTTCTTGCCCAGCTCCTGATCATTCCAAGGGCTTCTGTATGGGACAAGCAGCTGGTGGGCAGGGCCCACAATCAAGAGCCCTCTCTTCTGTGGCTGTGACATTCCACCAACAGGCGCCTGTTCAAACCCACTTTGCCCCAGTGCCATTTGTTCTTACCCCAAAGACTCTGCCTTTGCTCCACTTGGTCTACGTCATTCTCATCATCTGCTTTCCAGAGATAGCCTCTCCCCTCTGAACCAACGTCCGCTATATTGTAGCCTAGAGTAGGGGGAAAGGAAGCAACGTTGGCTTGATTTCAACCACTTCTCAAGAATCAGGCTGGGTTAAGAAAAGGAGGCGGCCAGCATGACCACACACCCCCAATAGATGTGGCCCAAACAGTGCGTGATGACCTGTAGATCAAGGCTGGCAGCCTGTGTTCAATATTGAAAATGGTACTGTACATGTTTAGCATGGTATTTCCCCGTTTCTTCCCTGGACAGTCATCTTTCTTTTCAAATCGTTCTCTAAAACACAGCATCAGATTATTTCCATGTTATCAAAAACGAACCAACCAACAACGCAGAGTTAACAGTGGGCTCTCCCTTTTAAGAAGGTTGAAGCTATTGCTTCTTTATATAGCTCACAGTTAAACCTATGGAACTTAGCCCACAGGAGGCAGTGATGGTTATCAACTTGGGTGGATTTGAAAGATTAGGCGCATTCATGAAGGATAAGGCTATCTGTGGCTACTAGCTATGATGGCTACACTCTGCCTCCATGGCCAGAGGCAGTAATGCTTCTGAATACCAGTTGCTGGAAGCCACAGGAGGGGAGACAGCTCTTGTGTTTGGGTCCTGCTTGGTCCAGCAGTTTCTTCTTACGTTCTCCAGCAGTTAAGCCCTAATTGCAATTTTCAAGATGCAGAAATTAAGGCTGGCAAAACCATGGCTGAGCTTGGATTTGAACCTAAGATCAGCTTAATATGCTGAACGCTGCACCACCTAACAGGAGGAGCTGACGTCTCTGTCCTGTCCTCCATCTCCTCCCTACTGCTCCCCTAGGGACAGGTCCCTCAGCCACTTGCTTAACCACCAGGACTTGCACATTATCTAATTTTCCAAATTGAACAAGCACAAGGCTCTGTAAAAGCCACCATGAATACAAGACATGGGGGGGGGGGGAGGTAGGGGACCCCACACTTTGTTTGCCAGCAATTCCAGACAGAATTGCTCACACACCTTTTAGCTTCACGTTGCTCTCTTCTTTGTTCACACCCGAATCATCACTGAACTGGTCGTCATCCTCCTCCTCTTCATCCGTGGGATGCAGAGAGATGACGGTGCCTTCTTTGAGGACCATGTCAGGTCCCACCACCACCTGGAAATGAAGCAATGTTTCCATCTATGCCAGGAATAACTGGTGCTTTGACTCCTCCGGGAGGAAAAAAGCACCTGCAAACCCCAGTCCCAGAATTACAGAGCGTTCATGTAGGCAGATGGTCCAAGGAACAAATCCAAGCGCCTGCGGAAAGGTCAGTGGTCAAAGCCGCCAGCAATTCTCATCTTGGCCATCACACTCCTGCTTTAAAGCAAAGCTAACAGCTGCTCAAAATGCCTTGCGATCTTTACGTCGCAAGGACTCCCACAAAGCAGGTCATCATTATCCCCATTTCACAGATTGGCAACAGAGGCTGGGTCAGTGACTAGCCTAGGGCATTCATCAAGCTGCCCAGAGTGACTGGGGCAACCTAGTCAGATGGGCGGAGTACAAATAATAAATTTTGTTGTTGTTGTTGTTGTTGTTGTTGTTGTTATTTTTAAAAAGTCTTCAGCCAGATTGTTAATTCTGAAAGGGGTGTCTTGGGGACAAAGGGCCAGAAATCTGTCCACTAACATATCACATAAGAAACCTAGTCCAAGGGCAGAGCAGCAGCTCCTCGAACTCACCTGGGAAGTGAGAACGCAGCGAGGATTCAAGGTTACCCCCTTCTTCACTTCGGCCTCGTCGCACACTATAGACTGTTGGATTCGTACATGGTCCCCTACACGGACGCCGTTCCACAGGAACGCCCTGTCCAAAATGACCTCATCCCCTGCCAATCACAGACAAAAGGAAGTGAAACAGAACTGTCATCTTACACTACACAGTTACCCATCATGCAGCAGAAACACTCGATGCTGCTAGCTAACCCTACAGACACTCCATGCAAGAACCTGGGATTGCCAATATATACCCTGACTCATCCTAGCCCTCCCTTTACCTGCTTCTCCCTTGTCACAGCTCCCTCAATTTCCTACCTTTCCTGCTCACCCACCCTTCTCTTGCAGATGGTAAGATGTGCCACCTTCCATGTTCTGAGCAGAACCTAGCATGCTGTGACAGCTCTGAGCCTGTCCCCAGTGTTGGGATGCTGGCGCTCAAAGACAAGAGGTAGCAGCAGGTCTTTTATGTAGGGCAAACGCAAGGAGAAAAAGAAGAAAGACTCAAGCATAACCCAATGGGTCAACCCCATGAAGTCTGAGCCTGAACCAGCCCAGGCCCTGCAATGCACTCCAACCCAGCTGTGACAGCTTGCAATCCAGAACAGATTGTCAAAGCGTATGCTACACTGTCTGAGTAGCAGAACCAATTCTGAGACAGAGATGGATAATTCTGCCCCTTCCGATGTAACTTCACCTCCCCCATTTGTCTCTTGGTGGCTATTTATCATTTCTTCTATCAGAACTCCTGCTCCTTCAACCACAAAACGCTGCGGACTTCTCCACCAACCCATGCACCCTCACTTAGGGAAGAACTTGCCTATTTTGCAGTTGGGGCCAATAACGCTGTTGGTTATGGAGCATTTCCTGCCAACGGATGTTCCCTGCCCGATGAGGACGTTCTCTTCTAAGACGCTGCCATGACCCAGGCTCACCCCCGCCCCCCGGTAGATGTTGTGCCGCGAATGCGTGCAACTCTGTGTCTTGTCGTCGGTGAAGTTCATCTCCGGAGTCAACGGGTAAACCCAGCGCTGCAGGACGTCAAAGGACACGGACTCGTACATCAACAAGTTGGACACAGGGGCGCCATACTCTTCGGATGTCACGTGCATATGGATCTGGTTGCCCAGGACCTGGAGAAGGGAGAATCAGAGAATTGTAGAGTTGGAAGGGGCACCCAAAGGTCATCTAATCCAACCCGCTGCAATGCAGGAATCTCAACTAAAGCGTCCAGGAGAGAGGCACTGTTCAGAGATGCTATTCAAAAAGCCAAAACAGCAAGGACAGGCCATGGTCACCAATTCCCAAGCAAAGCAGCTGATAGTTTGACTCCTTTCCGTGAGGAAGCTGGAATTTGACTCGGATTTTGGATTCTCGAAGACTTCAGCTGCTTGTTGGATTTCTACCCTTCCAGGGGTTTCATTGCACACAGCTATGGCACACCTGCAAAGCTACTTTCACAGGTCACTCAGTAATTAGACCACATACCAAGCTGAGCATAAGACAACACGTACGTTAAAAAGAGATAAAGAAAAGGTCAGAGATTGACCTGTGAGCCCTGGAAGACCTGCTCCCTGCCTTGCAGGCCTTTTCCACTTAGTCCGGGAGGGCCCTAACTGATCCAGCTACAAAGCTAAGGCTGCCAAACAGACTCCTGAGCTGGGCTGTTGTTGGGGAGTTTTTGTTGGAGGATGTGGTTACTGTTGGCTTTTTTGTATCTTTATTTTAGATTTTGTTGTGATTCATATGGAAACATTTCAGTTTGGTTTTGTATTTTTAAATGCTTTATGTATTGTTTAGAACTACTTTTGCTATGTGCATATATATTTTTCTCATGTTGTAAAGCCACCTTCAGTGTGGTGGCATATGAAAAGGTGGCATATAAATAAAATTATGTATGTATGTATGTATTTATGTCTGAATAGGCTTGTGCAAAGAAAAACATTTTAGGTGGCTGCCAAAAAGAATACAGTGAAGGTGTGTTCCTGATGTCAAAATGCAGTGGATGTGCCTCAGCAACCAGCCTGGGACAACCATCTGCCACATTCAGCCAAAACATTGCTCAAATATGACACTAAAGATTGAGGCCCCCAGCTCCCTGTACTTCCTCCACCCACAAACCCCTTCATCAGTCCTTGACGTTAGCACTGTGCAGCCTCTGGCTCTTCGTCCTCTCAGAGCAGCCTCCCATCACACCAACTTACTTCTTCGTTCACTAGAAGCCCGCGCACCAAGTCATCCCGAGTTTGATAATCAAAGTTATCCGTGAATAACTCTGCCACCTGCGAGAAGAGAAGAAGCGCGACATAAGGGTAAACAAGCCAGAACAGGAAGTCACAGTTCCAAATAATCCTCTTAAGAAAGCTTTGCATCAAGATGAAGAAAATGCAGTGAATTTCTAACACCCCCTCCCATTAAGTGTAACACAAAAGAGATTTAATGCATCCAAGTAGCCATTGATAGCCTTAACCTCCATAGCCTTATGGTTACAACCCTTGGGGGATTTCCAGTTTAGAGAAAAGGCAAGTAAGAGGGGGCATGGCAAAAGTCATATAAAATCATGCATTGTGTGGAAAGAGCAGAGAGAAATATTTTTCACACTCTCCAATAATACTCAGGGCCATGCGATGACGGATGGAAGATTCAGTTTGTTTCACTGCAAAGCAGTCGTTCCTCTAGGCTGAAGAAATCCTTCTGCATAAACTATTTCCCTAAACAGCAAGCACCAGCCAGCCCTCAGCGTCCAGCTAACACATTTTGCCTTAACGTTGCTAAACACAAAACAACACTTGAGATGGAGGCCTCCCCACCGGCAACACTGAGTCTGCTTCTGACACCCACCTGTGGAGAGCAGATGCTGATGTGGCAGTCCAACAAATCATGTCGTATTTGTACTTCTTCAACGTTGCCCTGGAACAGGCTCTAAAAAGGTAAGGACACAGCAAAGGCCTAGTGAGCCTCGCACAACAAATTTGATACCAACATCTCTCCGTGCTAACCTAGAGAATCGACAGCAAGCATCTGGCAGGAGGAGTGTCTTGAATGGACCACGTGTGTATGGTGTCACATGAGCCAAGCCCAACAACCAGCTCAGACTAAACCACCTGCAGCAGAAACATTTAGTGCCTGCAGAAACAGTACACAGAATTGAAATCAGGAGCAAACTCCAATACGTTTTCAGCATTTAATATTTTAATCAATGGATGTTTGAATGTTAATGGCATAACCGTTACCTGCTTTTCTTCTAAGTTTCCTGGTAAAGAATGCTAACATTTCTTTTAAAATCAGTGGTTTTCTGCTTGTGAATGGCCTGTGTGTTTTTCACAACACCACACAGGGAATCTAGAGAGCTCTGCAACACTCCCCTGCGACCCCACTGGTAGGGTGAAATGAAATGCAGAACAATAAGCTTCCCAGTGTTTTCAGACAGTATCACAAGTTAGGTGGAGGTGCTCACAAAGGAAAACACATCCTCTATATGAACATATGAAACTGCTTCACACCAAGAGAGCCCAGTTTTCTCTGCTCCAAGAGCCAGCAGCTCTGAAGGTTTCAGGCAGAGGTGTCTTTTCAAATTTTATCAGAACCCAAGACCCTTTGACTTGAAACACCACTGACTCAGGCTAGGACGAGTCCCACCAAAGCTGGGGACGAACCTATTTCCCCCAGTTGTATGAGCTTGCCTAGGATTTGAACTGAAAGTGAGGATCATGCACCTAGTTTAAGACTTTCCACACTTTTAAGGCAACGTGTGGGGTTCCTTCACAGAAGGAAGTGTAGAACTGAAACTAGGGTGCAGCAAGTTGCCCTTTGCTACAGGGGGAGATGCTCAACTTCCTCACTCATGTCCCCACAATGAGCTCAGGAAGAAGAAGAAGAGTTTGGATTTGATATCCCGCTTTATCACTACTCTGTGAGGTGAGTGGGGCTGAGAGACTTCAAAGAAGTGTGACTGGCCCAAGGTCACCCAGCAGCTGCATGTGGAGGAGCGGGGACGCGAACCTGGTTCCCCAGATTACGAATCTACCGCTCTTAACCACTGCAGCACACTGGCTCTCAAGAGGCTGCACTATTGAATGTCACTTGCATATCTGCCCACACTTGTGCATAAAACATGGAGCTGCCCCAAGGTGTTAGAGGGAGTGCCAGAAACGAGTGGAACGAAAATGGCATCAATTCACAAGCATCCACAGCATTCAATTAATAATAATAATATTAATAATAATCATCATCATCATCATCTAAACTTCCCCTTCTCTTATCCCACTCTTCTGTCCTCTCCATCCCCCCTTCTTTCTCCCATTATCTGAACGCAACAGCACTCTACCCAACCGTGATTCCCAACCGTCTGAACTGGTAATCCAAGACACACTGCCTCAGACCATTGAGGCAGAGCCTCATTGTTCCTTTGAGAGGGAGAACCCAAAGGCTCTGTGGGTTGCAGCCAGGCGCAAGGTTCCCTACTCCTGTTTCAGGCATGCATACAACATTTTCTTATTCAACCATCAACCAACCCTGCAAGATAAGACGGGAGGTGCACTGAACTGTCTGTGCTCAAAAGCAAGCCCAAGCCCGGGTCTTGGAAGGGAACCAGTGATGGATTATCAGGAGAACATCATAACTGGATGAGGAATTCAATGTCATATTATTAGGTTTGTTCCATCACTGCAAGCATTCCTCTCCTCCCCCATATGAATCCCTAACACCTCAAAGCTAGTTGGGAAGGGAGACCCCTGTTGCACCAACAGGACTCGCTGCGCTGGCTCCCACTCGCGCAACTGTTTACTCCAATCTGATCCTCAGGTTCCTGACAGTTGCTCCCCTATTAACACACCGTAGGGAACCGGAAGCGTTTCAGCCCTTGAGTTCTCTGGTAGTGCAGCACTTGCTTTGTTGCGCTGTCCATGGCAAGGATGACGTCATCCTCTTGGCACCTGGAACGGTGACCTGGTGTGGATTCCTTGAAAATCATTGTCATCACAGACACGTTCTTCTGCAGCTTCCGCCGTAGCCTGTAAAGAGGTGGTCAGGGTGTGGTGAAGGAAGAGAGATTTTAATTTAAGTGACACACACCAGGAGAAAACAGTCAGAGACTCAAGAAAGGCTGCTTCATCTTCCTCCCAGATACCCACCTGTGCTCCTGCAAAGCTGTGGAAATGTTAATATTGGACACCACATCTCCAGAGACAAGGATGAAGTCAGAGCGAACGAGTGACTTGGCATCAACATCCCTCAGCACATCACCAAGTGAGCGGTAGAGGTCTGAAGTCACAAACCGTACAGTATTTGGAGAGGCTGGACGGCACCACTTAGATTTCCTGGCAAAGAAGGCAGATAGAATGGAATTAGAGGGGACATATGCACACTGTGTACAGCAGATGACGACTCCATGATGTTTTTTTCTGGCATTAGAGGAAACAAAAACCATATTACAAATCAAACGGCTTGAAATGTCTTGAGGGAGCAACAAGGAAATAACCCTAACACCCCCTCCCCCATTGGTTTTAATGAAAATAAGCGTTTCTTTCTTGCCACTTTTGTTTTTGTTTTCTGTAAAGATGCCTTGAGCAGTATGTGGCAAGAGAAGGCATCTAATAAATTTAATTAATAATAAAAATGCGGAGGATCGGGCTAAAAGATTTCTCCATGAATGGGGGAGATTTCAAAAAAACCCACAGAATACTAAAATGCTACTAGTCATTCTAAGAATTCAGAATAAGGAGTGATATAAATCCAAAGACATACATACTTAAAAACCCCCAAAACCAGCATTATGAACCGAAATCACCAAATGAGTCTACCTGAGCAGAGCATAAAGCTACAAGACTGCTTAGCCCATATTTATTATTCTTTATTTGCACTGCTATAAATTTGGAGATCAGGAACTATTCCAGATTATCTTGGAAAACAGAGATATTAACTTGTGTATGAAGTATAAAAGAAACCGTCTACAGGAAACCTCTCATATGTGGGTTTCACCTAACAAAAGAAAGCTGGAAAGAATGAGTTGATTTTAAGGTATCTTTGATATCTTAACTATTCTGTCACCCTACTGTTTATATAAAGAGTGTGTACTACAGACTTTGAGGAAAGCAGGGGCTGGTTTAAAATCCCGTTTTCTCTCTTGCTAACATTCCCTCTCCCCCCAACATCTCTCTCTGCCTCAGTTCCACCACTTAGCACACTCATACATGGCGCCCAATTCCTAGCAAAGCACAGCATCATCTTGTAGCATATCTGCCCTTGGATGCCACAAACCTATATGCCACTTGAAGCATGAGGTTATGGGGGCTGACCACCTCCGGCCTACAAAAGCCATCAGCAGGAATAGCTGACCTGAGATAAAGCTAAGGAGGACCAAAAGCAACAAAAATGTGTCTGCTCTTACAGTAAATGTTCCTTGATCTCTGCTGACTTCCAGCAGCAGAAGACGAAGGTTTCCTCCACTCCAGTTGCAGTTAGGAATTCCAGGGTGTAGTCTATCATGGCTACATTTGCCAATGGAATCAGAGCCTACAGGATAAAGAAAAGTCAGCGTCTCCACAAAAAAAGTTATAATACATTATATTCTATAATTCTGCTAGCAGGAACACACCCTAACGTCTTTTTCAATGTGTGATTGTATTCAATGAAACAGTTTGTGTGGTGTTGTTTTTAAATAGCAGCCATGCGGGGAATAGGATCAAGACCACAGCAAGGAGGGTTAAGCCCTGCCCTCCCCAGCACACCTGACAAAAATCAGCCCCCAAGCTGCTACTGGTGCTAAAAGTGTCTTCTCCCCAATGGCAAACTTCAAGGGGTGATATTCATCTGGACAGGGATGTCCAGTACAGGGACACTCCCTGCATGGTCCCAATCCACAGCCACTAGGTTTTTGAAAAAACCAACCAGACATATTGAATGCAATCATGCATTTAGCATAATGTGTAATTTGACCTTGAAATTAACAACCCCATACCCTGGGTTTATAGAATTCATGCCCCTGAAACTTGTTAGAATAAGTTTTTGATCCTCTTTAACAGCACTGCCGAGTTTGAAAGTTTTATGTTCTTCGGGGACTTAGTCCTGCACGCCATTCCATCTTCCTTCTAGCGTTAGCCAATTAAAATTTTAAATCTCACCTCAAGTGGCCTTCTGAAGATATTAAAACGACAAGCTAAGTTAACAACGAGTTGCAGCTTTTATCAATAGGCCATCTTAATATTTCCATGCCTTAGTCCAGCAATACAACAGAGCCAGCATGACATCCAAATGAGCACATCTTCCATCTCATGTAAAAGGAAGGTGACACGCATCACAGCATAGCAACAGCTATATTGAACCAGGCACTGGGGTACAGCTTCACCCATGGCCTCCAATTTTCCATTCTTTTTCGGTCTTGGCTCCACTAATTTAACCCTCCTTAGTTGGTTGGTCTATCAAAGAAATTAAGGCAGCAATCCTATGCACATTTTCCTAGAAGTAAGCCCCAATTAACACAATGGGACAATCAACACAAGTACGCGTGCCTAGGATTGCTCTGTAAGGCTGCAAATCTAGGCACATTTACTAGGCACATTCCCACGTAACTTGGTGGGAATTGGACCCAAGCAGAAATGCAAAGGATTGCATCACAAAGTATGCTCTCCTGCTTTAAAGTTCCACAAGCTTTTATCACTGCACGCAGGCTCCATTTAACCTGACTCTTCAACAAAACATACTAACGGCCAATAACACACAGCCTGGTATGAATTCCTGCTGTGTCATGCTCTCCTATCTCCTATTGCTGATGCAGCAGCCAGCAAATCACATCCTTTTATCTCCCGTTCTGTCCTCAACCAGTCTCCCAAAATAAATGGCAAGATGATGATTGTATTTATATGCTGCCCATCTAACTTGGGTTGCTCCAGCCACTCTTGGTAGCTCCCAATAGAATATTAAAAACACAATAAAACATCAAAGGTTAAAAACATTGCATGTCCAGTTGCCAAAGTCATCATTTATTTATATACTGCCATTTATCTACTACAGTATCAGGGTGGTATACAAAGATAAAATGGGAAAGAGCCGTGCAAAACAATGATTAAAACAACTGGCCACTCAAAAAACAAAAAACCTTCAAGTTGCTACATAGGCCTGTTGGCATGGGAAAGTCTTCAAAAGTGAGGGTGCCTGCTGAATTTCTGCTGGAAAAGTGTTCCAAGGCATGGGACCACTGACACTAAATGTCTGACTTCTGTTTGAGGCCAGTAAGGCCTCTGTAGCAGTGGGTACAATGAACAGCGTTCCTCCAGATTATCCCAGTGAACAAGTTGGGATATAAGGACTTGGGCGATCCTTATGGTACCCTGGACCCAAGTTGTTCATCGGACAACACTAAAGCTACACATCCTCCCAGGCTGCGACAACCTCGAATTTTAGGTAGTAAAAGTACTCTTCTTACAAGACTGGCTGGCTAATTCAATGCAGGGAAGGAATGCAGTTTTGTGTGGTGGTTTTGCCTCTTTAGCCTCCAGCAAAGCCACAACTCCCTCAAAGCGACACATTACGACAGCAGCTTCCACGTCAGCAAGGTAAAAAGCAAAGCAGCCTCCAAAATACTTGCTGGAGTTCCTTTTTCACTAACCACGGTCCAGGTATGTGTTTTATTTTTCCTCACCGTAAAACCTGTTTGAATCATTTCTGTGTATAAACCAATTAACAAGTCAACCTTCGAAAAAACAAAAAACCCACAAGTCAGCCTTCTCACACATTCCCTGCCTCATGGCTTCATTCCACAGAGTCTAGACAGGCGAACCAACAGAACTTTTGCTAGAAACCTCTGCCTGTAATTTCGTTTCAGCCCAAATTCAGTCTTTCATTCACAGGAAGTACAGGAAACGAGATAGCACAGCCATACTTCGGCTCTTATAATCCCTGATCCCTCCTATTTCCCTTTCCCCCTGGCTGTTACCTTGTGGTGGGAGGGTTCTTGACATATGGCCACATCCTCAAATTTCAGGGAATAAAAGTGCTCTCTTATCACACTGATCAGCCATCTTTCCTTTCTTACACAATGGCACACATTGTTTCCAGGCACACATGACAACAGTAGCTCCAACAGCCGGAACGTTAAACTGGTGCAGATTGTTTCCTAATTAACCACAGCATGGATTTGTAGTTTATTTTTCTTCACTGTAAACTAGTGACTGATGGGAAGTTCCCACATTAAAGTTTTAAGACCTAAGGGGACCTGCATGTCTGAGGTGTACACATGCCTATACATTAGGTGTCTGGCTTGTGCATTTTGCCGAAAGCCAGCTAACTCAATGAACCATACAGCTTCCAGGAAAACTTCAAAGTGCTAATTGTTAAAACCCTTAATCGTCTGGACTCAGTAACTTTTAGAAATGCATCTGCCCACACACTCTCCCTTTAAATCAAAGATTGCTGGGCGGGGGGAAATCCTTCTCCTGCTTCTCAAGTTAAGACAGGTGACTATATTTAACTGGGCCTTCTCAGTCATGGCACCCTTCTGTTCGTTCCTGCTCATAGCCTACAAGTTCATCTATGAGAGTTTCTTAAGAGCAATGCTATTGTCTCCATCAGCCCTTGCAAAAAAAAATAGTTCAGTTCCCTTCCCCCCCATCGTGCCACAAAAACTTGGCAGCAACTTGAGTCTAATCAATTCACTCCAGCTTGCTGCATATGGTATTCTTCACTTAAAGTTTCTTGTTGGAAATGAGTCCCAAGTTCTCTTTGTGTGTTCTTTAACATGCACTCTGCTGAAACTGTTTTAGCAAACTGTTGCATGTGTTCATTCCAAAACAAGCATGCAATCAAGTAAATGCTCACATAACTCCTCAGATGACTGCAGGTGCCTCAAAACTGGATAATATTTTTATCAGCCACCAGGAGCCATCACTGTGGACTCCTCTTGCAAGAAAATATGATGAATTCTCCAGCCTACCAAGGAATCTGCTCAAGAGCTGACTGATTCTCTTTTCTTGAACTATGACAGGGCTCAGCTGCTATTTTCACAATAATAGGTGTCTCTTTTTAATAGGTTTTGCCAGCTGTAAACTGAAAAACTATCCAGCAAAGCCTGCTTAACAACCAGCAATGACACAGATTACAAGGGCTTCCTAAATACTGGATTCCCCCCCTTTTAAAGGCAAGATCAAAGGATGACACATCTTCCACAACAACTGGTAATTTCAGTGGAAGGCATGCTGTTGTTCATGGATCATATGAATTATCCCAGAGAAGCTACCTAGAAAGGCTTAAGTCTTAGTACTAACCCTTCTATTGCACTGAATATAAGGGATCATGACTTTCCTTACTTTAAAAGATGCAAGCTAATGTTCTGACAGGTGGAAAGATGACTTAATCTGGCTCACTTTCAGAAAAAAGAACATCTTTCCAGCCCTCAGAAATTATCCCTAAAACTTCCCAATAGAGATTTTTCATTGGCATTTGTGTGTACACAAAATGCTTGCAGTGTTGGGTGCATGGCTCAGAGGCTGGAGGTGAACATCTTAAATATGTCCCTACAATGAGATTCTTGGAACTATCAGTTAAGAAAGGAGTGTGCTATGAATGGAGTCTAAAGATACAATGGAAGTAATCTCTCCAAGAATGGAAGACACAAAGGGTGGAATTCAACATAGCACTAAAGAAAATGTTGTCACTGCTAGGATTTCTCCTTACACAATAAAACATTCTCCCCCTCTTCTCCCCATACACCCCCTAAATCTTTTATGAAGTTCCCCAACCTTCTGCAGCACATTTGGGGACAATGGGGTGTGTGCATGGGGGGCAGGGGGCAAGGAGAAAACAAAAGGTCCATTGCACAAGGGGCTCATTCGGCTTGTGCGATTGTTTAGTTGAAGGTCAGCCATTCTTTTTTATAAGAAAAGAAATAATTTCTGCTGCTTTAACAGCAAACTGTCATGCAACAGGAGAGATGAAGCTTTTTCCAAAGATGAGCAAAGATCAGTGTTGGGAGGAAGGGGGATGAATTTCAACCACTGAATGACAGCACAATCCAAACTGTGACCAACCACAGGGAAGCTCTATTGAATCCAATGGGGCTTACTCATAGGGTACACATAGGAAGCTGCCTTATACCAAGTCAGACTATCGGTCCATCTAGCTCAGTATTGTCTGCAGTGACTGGTGGTGGATCTCTAGGGTTTCAGAAAGGGAACATCTCCAAACCCTACCTGGAGATGCCACCGGGGATCAGACCTGGAACCTTCTGCTTGCAAGGCAGACACTTTAACTCTCTGGGCTGTGGCTCCTCCACAAAATGAGCCAGACAACTGGGGTCCACCCAGCTCAATACTGCATACACTGGCCAGCAGCAGCTCTCCAGGATTTCAGTCAGGAGTCTCTCTCAACTCAGCTGGAGATGACACTGAAGACTGAATCAGGCCAACGCAGACACGAGCTGCAGTCCTTCCACAAACTTCAGAGGATGCTGCCTTAGGCCGAGCCAGACCTCAAGGCACTGCAATCATCTGCAAGGGATTCCCACACAGCAGGGTTGATGTTGCCGTCCTTCATGTAACGTTTGCAGACACCTTTGTAACACATGGCTGAGTCAGCTTCAGGGACCAAGGCTGCTGGCAGACCAATTCTGCGTTACGAAGATGTCTAGATTTGTGACATGAAGGCTGGCAACATCAACCCGGCTGTGTGGGAATCCCTTGCAAATGGTCACAGTGCCTGGAGACAGGGTATGCATCCACAGCAGTGACCAGTGGAGAAACGAGAGGAGGAGCGCAGAGAGAATAAATGCCACGGTACACCTGCAGCAGTACAACCGGAGGACGCCTTCATCCACCCCAGCTGCAACAAAACATGTCTCTCCTGCTTCGGTCTCTATAGCCGCCGCGGCCGCTGCAACCTTCCTGAGACAGATGCCAGCAGTGCTTTCCCAACCTCCCTGGCTGATGGCTAGAAGTGCCGGCAGCTGTAGCCCAGAGATCTCCTTCCTTGGAGGTTTTAATGTGGAGGTCGGAGATCTGCCAGGGATCCTTTAGCCAGGATCCGTGCCTTGCAAGGGGTTGGAGTAGATGACCCTCGGGGTCCCTTCCAACTCTACGGCTCTAAAACACCTGGGCACCCAAGGCTGGTCCACTCAGCTCAGAATTATCAGCGCTGACCAGCTAGCGGGTCTCTCCCAGACCTGCCCGGAGATGCTTCTGAGGATCGAACCTGGGACACGCCCCCCCCCACCGACCCTCAGGCAAGGCAGAAGCTCCGGGCGCTTCGCTTCGGCCCGGCGCCTCCGTGAGGGAGGCAAGGCCACGCCGCCACCCCTGGCCGCCTCACCCGGGGCCGGTCCTTGGAGACGGGGCAGAAGCGGCGGTTGAAGCTGTCGGCGACCAGCACGGCCTGGAGAGGCGGCGGCGGCTCTTCTTGAGGTTCAGCTCCCCGGGAGCCCCCGGACCCGGCTCCACGCTTCCCTGAGGAGGAACCGCCGACGCGGGCAGCCATCACGCCTCGCTCTCACTCGCTGTCGCTCGCGGCCTCCGTCGGCCCGCCTCTTCCGCTTCCGGAAAGAGCGGGGAAAGGGGTAGGTGGACGGTGCATCAGAATGGACAAAAGACGGAGAGCAAAGACCAGCGCGAGGGGGGGGGAGGCGAGGAGTGAGGGACCCGCGCGGCGCATGCGCACGCTCGACTTCGTGTGGCCGGCGCGTGGCTCCGGCGCCTTTTTTTCTTTAGCGGCTTGTTTTATGCACAGAAGTTGGGAAGCGATCCTGCACCCAAATAAAATGGTTGCTGAGTTCAGAGTCAAATAATAAAAGTTATAATTTTTATTCACAATTTTTATTATTATTACAGTATTATTATTATTATTCCCCACCCGTCTTTCTACCACGCTGGGATACTTCCAACACATATAAAAACATAATAAAGCATCAATCCTTAAAAACGTCCCGATACAGGGCTGGCTTAAGGTGCCTTCCGAAAGTTAAGCAGTTCTTTATCTCCTTGACATCTGATGGGAAGGCATTCCCCAGGGAACCCCCCCCCCCACAATTTTTATTTTTATTCTTTTAAATAAGGATAAATGCATAAAATTTTGCCTGCTTGCCTCTCCCCAGACTTGGAGCAGGTCCTGCGTGAGTGCTTTGGTTTGCGATAACTTATATGCAGAATTCATCATGCGAAAGGCTGGGCTGGGTGAATCCCAAGCCGGAATTAAGCTTGCCGGAAGAAATAACAACCTCAGATATGCAGATGACACAACCTTGACGGCAGAAAGTGAGGAGGAATTAAAGAACCTTTTAATGAGGGTGAAAGAGGAGAGCGCAAAATATGGTCTGAAGCTCAACATCAAAAAAACGAAGATCATGGCCACTGGGCCCATCACCTCCTGGCAAATAGAAGGGAAGAAATGGAGGCAGTGAGAGATTTTAGCTTCTTGGGCTCCATGATCACTGCAGATGGTGACAGCAGTCACAAAATTAAAAGACGCCTGCTTGGGATTAAAGCAATGACAAACCTAGACAGCATCTTAAAAAGCAGAGACATCACCTTGCCGACAAAGGTCCGTATAATTCAAGCTATGGTTTTGCCAGTAGTGATGGATGGAAGTGAGAGCTGAACCATCAAGAAGGCTGATCGCCGAAGAATTGATGCTTTTGAATTATGGTGCTGGAGGAGACTCTTGAGTCCCATAGACTGCAAGAAGATTAAACCTATCCATCCTTAAGGAAATCAGCTCACTGGGTGCTCACTGGAAGGACAGATCCTGAAGCTGAGGCTCCAATACAGTGGTAGCTCGCAAGACGAATGCCTCGCAAGACGAAAAACACACAAGACGAAAGAGTTTTCTGTTTTTTGAGTCGTTCCGCAAGACGAATTTCCCTATGGGCTTGCTTCGCAAGACGAAACGTCTTGCGAGTTCTTGCGAGTTTGTTTCCTTTTTCTTAAAGCCGCTAAGCCGTTAATAGCCGCTAATAGCCGCTAATAGCCGTGCTTCGCAAGACGAAAAAACCGCAAGACGAAGAGACTCGCGGAACGGATTAATTTCGTCTTGCGAGGCACCACTGTACTTTGGCCACCTCATGAGAAGAGAAGACTCCCTGGAAAAGACCCTGATGTTGGGAATGATTGAAGGAACAAGGAGACGGGAACGACAGAGAACGAGATGGTTGGACAGTGTTCTTGAAGCTACCAGCATGAGTTTTACCAAACTACGGGAGGCTGTGGAAGACAGGAGTGCCTGGCATGCTCTGGTCCATGGAGTCATGAAGAGTCGGACACAACTAAATGACTAAACAACAACAACAATGCCTCTCTCAGGGTGTAGGACAGTCCTGAGCCCACTACTCTCAGGGAGGGAACCGCCAGAAGACCCTCGGAGCTGGACCTCAGTGTCTGGGCTGAACTGTGCGGGTGGAGACGCTCCTTAAGTTATACTGGACCAAGGCCATACCAGTACCCCTGGATCTGTAGTAATCTAGGAAAAGACAGCATATTTGTAACCTGATGCGAAATATAAACAAGATCTTGACCCATTTATCTTTTTTTCCAAGGCGGGGGGAAGCTAATGAGTGTATTATTTAGATAATAGGCTTGGCAAGGATTTTTAGACTAAAGGTTTACAGCATCACTGAAGGCAAGGCTGGGTTTGAAGAGGAGAAACTGTGCTGGTTGGCAGGAATAAAACAGCTAGATTAGACTTCTGCTGAGAAACAGATGCTGCATCAGACCAGCTGCCCTGGGGAAATAAAGCAGCCCAAAATGGTGGGAGAGGATTAGCTGGCATGTCAGCGCAAGAGAGCGTCTGCCTCGGATAAAGGACGCTGCGTCAGCAAAGGAGCTCCTCTTTGTACAAACGGTGCTGCCGGCAATACTAGCCTTGACACCATGACGCTGAGCAGTAGAAGAGTTCAGGTAGGCCACTTGCAGATTGTTTGATACCAGAAAACTACTTGAGGAGATTAGATTGGTTAGCTGCCTATTCTGGATGGGGTTACACTCCCTCTGAAAGAACAGGTTAATAGTTTGGGGATCCATCTTTGTCATTGAAGGTGACACAGGCAGCCTCAGTGGCTAGGAATTTTATCGCCAAATGCTTTGAAGGTGACTCAGAACCTACAACTAGTCCAGAATGCAGCAGCTAGACTGGTGACTGGGAGCTGCCAAAGGGAGCATATAACACCGGTCCTAAAGGATCTTCACTGGCTCCCAATACGTTTCTGAGCACAATTCGAAGTTTTGGTACTGACCTATAAAGACCTAAATGGCCTCGGCCCAGTAGACCTGAAGGAGCATCTCCACCCCCATCTGAGGTCCAGCTCCAAGGGCCTTCTGGCAGTTCCCTCACTGCGAGAAGTGAGGTTACAGGGAACCAGGCAGAGGGCCTTTTCGGTAGTGGCGCCCGCCCTGTGGAATGCCCTCCCATCAGATATCAAGGAGATAAATAACTATACAGCTTTTAGAAGACATCTGAAGGCTGCCCTGTGTAGGGAAGTTTTTAATGCTTGATGTTTTATTGTACTTTTATATTTGTTGGAAGCCATCCAGAGTGGCTGGGGCAAACCAGTCAAATTGTTGTTGTTGTGCCAGCGATGTCTTGGACAGGGATAGTTTGGCCACCATGATTCATGCTCTGGTAACCCCAAGGCTTGATTACTGCAATGCACACCATGTGGGGCTACCCTTGGGGGCCTGGTGTGGATGCTCCAGGTGGTGCAAAATGCTGCAGCTAGATGTTGGTAGAGGCAAACTACCACCGGCACATAACTCCTGTGCTTAAAAACCTTGCACTGTTTGATCATAAGTTACTGGGCCAAGTTCAAGGTCATTGTATTAATGTGCAAGGCCCTTAATGACTTGGGTCCAGGATACTTTAAGGCCTGCTTGATTCCTTCTAACCCTTCTGAAGGTCAGTGATAGAACATCTACGGTAATTTGCATGCACAAATCCCCAGGTTTAATCCCTGGCAGCATCTCCAGTGGCAAATATAGTCAGTAATCTGAAATACAACCTTTACCTTTTAATTAGAAATAATAATAATAATCTTGCAAGGAAGTATTACCATTTCAACTGCTGGGGTAAAGTAGGAACCCCATCGAAGAAAAGGAAAGATGTATCCAGCATCTGCTTCCTTGTTTCCCTCATTCTCTGTGCTAATCAGTCATAATAGAAAGTGAAACTTAAAGACCAAATACATCAAAAGTGACAAGGGAGACACCAAGAGCATTGGAAACCTTACTCGTTTTGTATCTGAAGGTTCAAGGGAGGGGGGTGGCCAGGTTGGAAGAGGATTCACAAATGAATCATAGAATCATAGAGTTGGAAGAGACCACAAGGGCCATCGAGTCCAACCCCCTGCCAAGCAGGAAACACCATCAGAGCACTCCTGACATATGGTTGTCAAGCCTCTGCTTAAAGACCTCCAAAGTAGGAGACTCCACCACACTCCTTGGCAGCAAATTCCACTGTCAAACAGCTCTTACTGTCAGGAAGTTCTTCCTAATGTTTAGGTGGAATCTTCTTTCTTGTAGTTTGGATCCATTGCTCCGTGTCCGCTTCTCTGGAGCAGCAGAAAACAACCTTTCTCCCTCCTCTATGTGACATCCTTTTATATATTTGAACATGGCTATCATATCACCCCTTAACCTCCTCTTCTCCAGGCTAAACATGCCCAGCTCCCTTAGCCGTTCCTCATAAGGCATCGTTTCCAGGCCTTTGAGGGAAATGAAGGGAAGCTACTCTCCTTATTTGTTTCATAAAATTTACACACCACTTGATTGTAAAAAACAAAAACAAAAACCCAGCAACTTCAAAGCGTTTTACGAAAGGTAAAACAGCCAAATCAAGAAAAATTCACAACCCTACTTGAAAGCATACAAAAGTTCAGATGCTGAAGCAGATAAAAATTACCTTGACTTTCTCAGCATCTGGGTAGGCTTGTTTAAACAAGAATGTTTTTAGCAGGCGTTCTTTGCGGACATCACACCCCAAAGTACTATCGTTTGGGGGGTGGGAGGACAGATAGCATTTGCCAACAGCACAGTGAAGACAAGAGCTGTGAATCTATTCCTGGTGTTTCCTGTCAGATGGAGATGGGGGAAATGTCACTTCGGATGTTGTGGGAATACTTCACCATCCCTCCAACAACTGGGGAGCAAATGTTAGAACTGGCTGAAGCCAATCAGCAGGTCTTGGTGACAAAGCAAGGAAGTGGTTCCTAAGTTTATAGTCTTATGCCTTACCTTCATAAGAAATAGTAAAATGTTCAGTTTGGAATCAGAAGTCCAGCAATCTTAAATGAAGCAAAATCACACAGTCATGACATTCTCTCTCTCTTGGTTAATGGGACTGACCGTTTCTGAGGGAATGCTGATTCGGGCAGAAAGGAGTTGTAGGCAAAAAAAAAAAAAGTGATTTCTAGGCACCAGGTTATGGAAGGCTGATTTAGGGATCTGGAAGCAGGAGGACAGCTCACTGGCCCAGCTTCAACCTTTAATAGCAGTCTCTTAACACAGAGAGATAACCAGAGGTTGCCTTCTGTTTGTCTCAGGAGACAGTGGAGGAATGTGCCTTTGCGGGTGAGAGCAAACTGCTGGCCTGTTTCAGCATTTGCTGTGGCTGTAGAGACCCATACGGGAGAGACATGTTTTGTTGCAGCTGGGACAGACGAAGGTGCCCAGTTGTGCTGCTGCAGATGCACCATGGCATTTCTTCTGTAATAAATGAAAATCTGCCCTTATTCCCTTTTGGGGGACACAAGAGCCCTTATAGAGTCCTTTGCAGGTTCTCCATCGGTCGGAGAAAATAACAGAGGCCAACCAGAGAATACTGAGAAGCAAAGCAGCTAGTAAGCCTGATCTTTATTGAAATGTTGCAACAGGGTGCTCCTTTCACACACAGGAGAAGGAGGAGGACATCAAACAAAGGTGTGCCCGCCCTTATATAGACATTTTAAATTGCCCGCTCTGCAGTTCAAGACCACCCCCAGAAACATCATACCTACATCACAGAAGGGGCGGTCTACAACAGAAATCTGAGTGCATTGTTTATCTCCTGTCATTGTTTATCTCCTGTCTGGCAGGTTACCTGTTAATGCTTACTTGATTGAATACCATGGGGAGCCTGGCCAGTCTTTTGTAGTGACAGATACTTAGTTCCTGAGCCAGGTCACAGGCTCTCCCTATTCATACACAGACATACCCTTAAGACAGGTTTTGTGAATGAAAAGACAGTGGGGAGGCTTTTCCATTTTCCTTTGACCTTGCAGAGAAAACATTTGGTCAGTTTGGGAGCCAAAATGGCTCCAGGGCTGCCCTCCTGTGCTGCCTCAGACATGTGGCCCATACATTTATGTACGTGTTTGCCTGGCACATCCATGAACATTTATTATATATATAAGACCTTAATTGTTTTTATTTCGCTTCTCTCTGTGCTCCTCCCAGCTGTCATTCCTCCCCTGGTCACTGCTACAGATATAGATTCTGTCTGGCCTTTGACACTCTTTCCAGGCAACACCTCCTCCCCAGGGCTGCCCTATGTTGCACCCTCTTTCTTGCCTGGATAGAGAGCTGTGTCTCTGTGTCTGGAAACCAGCCTTTTGTAGGAAGGTTGAATTTGTATTCATTGCTTTGCCCACTTTTGTCCTAGCACTGGCACATGGCCCCTGGAAGGTGACCCAGAATGGATTGTGGCCCTCTGGCTGAAATAAGGTTCCCCAACCCTGTGCTAAAAACATTCCTTTCCAGTCTCCAGGCTGCTGTTGAAAAGGTGTGGGAGCTTTTCCCAAAGCCAGTGCATTCCCTGGCTTCCCCCAGAGATGGTTCACTTCGTAGCCACCAGCTGGAGCTCTTGCTCTGCTTCAGTCCCTGTTTGCAAATCAAGAGAGGAACACAGTTGTTGGCATCTGTCTCAAGAGACAATGGAGTGTGCCTCTGGGGGTGAAGTCAGACCACTGCATACTATCAGCGTAATATCTTGTCAAGCCACTTTGAAAGTTTTTCTTCCATACAAAGTGACAGAGAATTTAATAAAGATGGTGAAGTAGAAGAATGGGTGTTTTCCTTTCACCCAAGTGTTTCCACCCCTTGCGACCACCACCAGAAGCCCACTCCCCCCCCCCCAAAAAAAAAACCCCTTCCTGGTCTATTCTTGTAAATGTTTTGTTGCAAGCGGACTTGAGAAACCTTTTTTTCCTCTGCTCAGGGCAACTTGGGACTCCTGCCGTGTGGATCCTGGCACAGGAAGAAAGGCACAAGTTTCCCCTTGGTGCTTTAACTGATCGCGCAGGTCTTGGCTTGCATGCCTCCATGCCTCAAGCTTTTATCTACAGCAACACGTGTATATTCCTTTGGTACGAGCCGCTGACGTGACGTCCAAACAAAACATAGGAAGATCGATTCATTTCTCAGGCTATTTGCACAAACAGTTGCTACAGACGTCAAGCTACAGCGAGCTCTTGCACAGTCCTTGTTCCCCTCTCCGACCTTGAGACAAGGGCAATCAGTTCTTAAGGCTGCAAGCGATTAATATCAGTTAGAAAGTTGATGGGGCATCCAGCTCCCACCTCTCTTTTCTCTCCAGGAAACTGAACTGCTTGCTTTCCTCCAATTCTCCCCAGACACGAATGTGTGGCAAGAGCCCAGACGTTCAAGGCAGTGTTAGAAGGACACAGCCTCCCACAAGCTGTCACAAATGCACATAAACTCCAGCAGCAATTATGAAGAGAGCAAAAGGGAGAAGGAAAGAAAACAAACATTTCTATCTCTGCTCTACACAGCTACCTACAAATAGGCTTCTGGTTCCCTCTGGGCGGTCAGATGGATTCCATTTATAAGGTCTGCTTGACGGAGGTGGGACTCTGATTGATGAGTGGCTGCAACCAGTCAATCCCAGGACGGACATAATGCTTCAGAGAAATGGGCATAACACTGTTATTTGGTGGGGGGGGGAGTTCCTGGACCACCTAATTCCTGAAATAGCTAGCTAGCTTCCTGGTGATGTGATGCGCCATGAAGGGGAACAAAGGAAGTGGCTCTGTGCAAGGTGACAAATGGGTGGTGCCACCTCCCTCAACTCATGGGTAGTGAGAAGGGAAAAGGCAAAGTTGAGAGCAGATAGTTTGGAGTGATGTGAGTTGGAGCAGCAATCTGGGAAAAGAGGAAGACAGTGATGTTTGAATCCAGGGCTGTGGCTATGGGAGAAACAAGGCCCTCTTGGGGTGTCCATGCTGTGAACCCCTTCATCGTAGGCTCGGGTTGTATATATGTGTAAATAAACCATATACTGTATCATAAAGACACCACAGTCTCTGCTGGTGGATATGAATCTTGGGCAAGCGCTTGGAATCTCTGGAAACTCATGTCACTTGGAGATTAGGGTGGCGTGCAGCAATATCTTTGGGAAACTGGGAAAGGGGACTGTCAGAGTGTTATCTGCTGTCTGCGCCCTGCTAGAGAGCAAGCTTTCATCAGCTTGTGTGTTGGAGGGGAAGCGTGACTTCACCTGCAGAAGGGGATGGAGTGGTCCACCAGCATCTCTTGGTCATTCCAGAGATGTAGTGCGGCTCCAGAAGATAACAGCCCCTCATCCAGGAAAACTCCTGTGTAGGACTGTGCCTTTAAGAAACATTTCCTGCTCCATTGCTCCACCACAAATGTTTTGTAATGTTATCCTTAGTCTCATGGTCATAGATGTTTATCTTGAAAGGCTGGGCTCTGGGAATTGTGTCAACGTTGAGAAGTCTTTGCTGTTTACGCACTCAGTTCAGAAACCACAAATACTTTACACATTCACCCCCTCCTCTAAACGGCACTGGGTCTTCACCTCTGGGGGAAGCCGGGAGGAAGGGGGTAAACGTCCTAAATGTTTAACAGCAGCAAGAAGAAAAAGTCCCCCGCTCACAGATTAGGCCAACCAGAGTTAAATGGCTCGGGAGCCTGACTCACACACTGGGAATGAAGAGTCAGGGTGCCTCTGAGGACAGGCTCAAGGAATCCTCTCCTGAGCCACCCAAGTACCAGAACTGAGCTCACAAGCCGTTTGCACAAAACTCCACTCCTGGATTTCCTCCAAAATCAAAGGAATAAAGGCTCCTGAACAGGGACGCGGACTTATAAAAAATATTGGGGGGGCCCAGGAAAGCTCATGAATAATAAATAAGCTCATGAATATGCAAATAAAGTGGCGCCGCCTCCTCGTGAGCGAATAGGGGAGAGCGTGCTGCGCCTATTAATCAGCTCCGAAGGAAATTGGGTGGAGCTTTTGCTCGGGAGGGAGGGCAGGAGGCATGCAGCCCGACCCTGTGCATTTTGGGCTGGGGGAGGGGCGGCGATGGCGCTCTGCTGGAGGGGCGCCGGAGATTATTGGGGGGGCAGAGCCCCCCCAAACGAATTTTTGAGGGGGCTCGGGCCCCCTCAAGCCCCATGGAGTCGGCGCCTATGCTCCTGAACCATAATTTTGTGCCTGAATCTGTTTGGCGGAATGCATCTTTCCGCAGGGCCTGCAAGACAGAACTGTTCTGCCTGGCCTTTGGTTTGGACTCAGTCTGACCCTTATGTTTCCCTCCCCTTATGGTCTTGATCTATGGGCTACTTTAAAATGAGGCTGCATTTTAAATTGCATTTTAACCTGTATTTTAAATTGGGTCCCCCCCCCATTATGTTTTTACTGTAATTTAACTGGTGTTAGCCGCCCAGAGCCTAGCTCTGGTCGGGGAGGGTGGGGTATAAATAAAATTATTATTATTATTATTATTATTATTATTATTATTATTATTATTATTAATAATAATAATATGTCTCCAGTGTGGGCAACAGCCCATATGGTGAAGAAGCGTCTCCACCCCCATCATTCAGCCCAGACACTGAGGTCCAACTCCAAGGGCCTTCTGGTGGTTTCCTCAGTGCAAGAAGTGAAGTTACAGGGAACCAGGCAGAGGGCCTTCTTGGTGGTGGCACCCACCCTGTGGAACGCCCTCCCATCATATGTCAAGGAAATAAACAACTATCTGACTTTTAGAAGACATCTGAAGGCAGCCCTGTTTAGGGAAGTTTTTAATGTTTGATGCTTTATCATGCTTTTAATATTCTGTTGGGAGCCGCCCAGAGTGGCTTGGGAAACCAGAGTGTTGGGCTAGGGCTTAGAAGACCTGGGTTCAGATCCCCACTTGGCCATGAAGCTCACTGGGTGACCCCTGTTGTGAAGGTACCAGCATCTCCGGTGTGTTGCCTGGAGAGCAGAACTCCAGGATTGGGCTGCAAACAGAGCAGGTAAGTTAATCACTGCCCATATCCGTCACACCCAAGGCACATTACACCTAGATGTAGTTATGGCAGCCTCTAACGCCTCACAGGAATTTGTGTGGTGGATGGAAACCAGTGGCTTGATAAATCTAAAGTTAGATTTGACATTTCCAACATAATGTGTACTGGCTTAATGCTGTTTGGTTTACAGCTGCAGTTTCTCAAACACTTCATTCCTTGGTAAATCTTTCCTCTGTATTTGCTAGATTTTCACGGGGAGAGCAAAGCACTCCCACGCACTCCAGGCTGACTTTATTGGAGAGTCTCTATTGTTACTCTTGCCTTCGTAGCACTAGGAACATTGTATGGTGATGTCCTTATTCTGGTTTCCAGTTCACATGACCTATTAGTTTTCCAGTGGAAATCCCCTGTGCTTTAGAGAGTGCAATGACTTCCACACCTTCAGAAAAACGTTGGAAGCCTATAGTGTCTAGAAGATTTTTACAAAACAACAAACCCATACCAACACAAGAAATTCAAGACAAAATAGGGGAGACTCAAATACCTTGGCTAACACACCATCAACTACACGCCTTCTTAAACAATCCAGCAGTAAAATCAGCAGCCACTAGGCCCTTGACCACATTTGAAATTCTCCTGAGGGACATGGCAAAGGGATGGCATGCACAATATACAAAATATTGCTCCAACATCCCACAAACCCCCTTGACACAATCAAAGAACAATGGGAGCACAGTTTAGGCTATGAAATTAACTCCACCTAATGGACTAAAATGTGGTCTAAACTTCCCTTTAAGTCCATATTGGCCAAAAGAAGGAAACTCACTCTGAAACTCACCTGCAGGTGGTACTTAACACCATGGAAACTGGCACCGATATGCCCAGGAACCTCACCAAGATGTTGGAGAGGCTGCACCTCCACAGGCACATATCTCCACATGTGGTGGGAATGCCCTGAAATCCAACCATTCTGAACAGCAGTCCTACAAGAGATATGCAAAATAACTGAACAGGTATTAGAACTCACCCCAGAACTGGCACTACTGAAAATCTTTAAGATCACATAATGACCACGCACATTATACAGAGTTTATAATCCACCTACTCTCAGCAGCCAGAAGCCTCATAGCAGGCACTGGAGAGACCTATCAGGAGTAAACATGGACCAATGGTATCAAATTGTATGGGAAACAGCCTTACTAGAAAAGCTAAGCAATAAACTGAAACTGACACGGGGACAAATAGAAGAGGATGCCTTCACCCCAGTATGGCTCCCCTTTATCACATACACAGCCCAACAAGACAATGACAAGAACTCACCAACAGCATACGAATCAATCTGATTTACCTGACCCAACAAGCCCCCGCCTCACAAATGCAAACAAACCCCTCTGCAGCCAACCAACCACACCTGCCCCCCCAATACCTCTCACTACTAAGGAAATGTAATAAACGAATAAAAAGACAGCCTACCCAGTTGACGCTGACACAAAACCCCACATGTACACTATACAAAATAATATAAGCCTCACCACACCATGCCTCCTCTCCCCCCACTTCTTCCCCAACACTAATGTCTCATAACAAATGTAACTGATTTGTAAGAAAGTCTGTACAACCTGAAAAAAGAAACAAGGCATGTACTTTTATAAACCAATAAAATCTTTTTAAAAAATAAATTTAAAATAAAATAAAACAAAGAAGCTTGCAGGTGTAATTTCAGAGCCTGTGTCTCTATGAGAATTCTTGGAGAACAAGTGAGGTCCCTGTAGACTGGAGGCATATAATGAAGTCTGTGAGCACTTAGAAAAGGATACTGTGATTATTAAGACCCAGCATGGGTTTTTCATAAGCAAGTCATGCCAGATGAATCATTTCTTTTTTTATGGAGTTACAAGCTTGCCGATCGGAACACCAGCGGTTCAAATGGTGCAAATGGTTCGAACGGTGAGCTCCCGTTGCTCGGTCCCTGCTCCTGCCAACCTAGCAGTTCAAAAGCATGCCAGTGCAAGTAGATAAATAAGTACCACTCCAGCAGGAAGGTAAACGGCGTTTCCATGCGCTGCTCTGGTTCACCAGAAGCGGCTTAGTCATGTTGGCCACATGACCCGGAAGCCAGTAAAGCAAGATGAGCACCGCAACCCTAACGGTCAGGGGTCCCTTTACCTTTACCTTTACAAGCTTGGTGGATCAGGGAAATGCTGTGGTCATAGTATATCTTGATTTCAGTAAGGCTTTTGACAAAGTCCCCCTTGGTGTTCTTATGCAAGTGTCATTGCTGGAGAGCCATTGTTATAGAACCATATTGTACTGTGCTAAAATGACAGAAGTTGCTTTTCCATCCTTGAAAGAAAGAAATGAGGCGTCTTAGGCGTTAGTGATGTGTGAAATCTAGGCCCCATATTTCATTAAAGCCCAAATTATACAGAGATGAGAAATTACACCCAAGCTACAAACCCTGTGCTCTGTAACTTGTGCAAAGATTGCTCTCTTATGCAAATGAATTTGTTTAGCCTGTATTTTGAAACCCAGTACTGGGAGCCAGCATGGTTCTGTGAGTGACAGGTCCGGGGGAGTCCGAGCAAGTCCTAAATCTTCCATGCAATTATTGCATGGCCGATGGCAAGTCACAATCTTCGCTGCAGTTCATCATCTTTACAAAAGGAATCATAGTGACATAGGTTGTTGAGGGAAAAGCTATACTGAGATGGCAAAACGGCATCAATGTTAGCATGTAAAAGTGTTTCATAAGCCAGAAAAGTAACAGCACACACCCTATAATGGTAGCTGAGCCTGGGATTTTATTAGGTAAGTGTGGGTGTGTAAGCAGGTAGGAGGTCAGTAGAACAAATGCACACTCAGATTTACGTAATCTTGGGATTAGCAAAATGCTGAGTCACTTTGATAGGCGAGTTGCACATGAAAGGGTGGTGCGTTGCAGCCCCTGCTGAGGATGTGTGCTCAATGAGCCTACACATTTTTTGCATTGCATCTTCTCTGCAATCAGTGCTGGTCTTTCGATAGTGGGCACACACAACCCCATGGCAACACTGTCCTCAATACTTTTCCACGCAGAAGTAAGTGGTAGCCATGTGCTTTTGCAGGGTCTCTGCATGCAAAAATGTGTGTGCACCCAAGAAGACATCACTGGGGGCCCCTGGTGACCTCACTGTATGAGGTGGGGACAGATGCAACCCCCTCTCATTCGGCCTGATCCAATATCGTCATGTAGAACTGTTCCGCAGGATCCACTGAGAACCAAAGCCTTGTAAGAATTGAAGGCAGTGGTTCTCAAAGGGTGTGGCATGCCACACTGGTGTAGCAGGAGAGGATGGCAAGTGTGGCAGGAAGATTCAAGGACAATCAATATTGTGTTCTGGGAATCAGCCATGTTCTTATGTGGCTGAATTGTTTTATGCTTTTTGGATTCCCTATGATGTCAAGGAAATAAACAACTACAGTGGTACCTTGGGTTAAGAACTTAATTCATTCTGGAGGACCGTTCTTAACCTGAAACTGTCCTTAACCTGAGGTACCACTTTAGCTAATGGGGCCTCCTGCTGCCACTGCAGCACGATTTCTGTTCTCATCCTGAAGCAAAGTTCTTAACCCGAGGTACTATTTCTGGGTTAGCAGAGTCTGTAACCAGAAGTGTCTGTAACCTGAAGCGTATGTAACCTGAGGTACCACTGTATCTGACTTTTAGAAGACATCTGTAAGCAGCCCTGTATAGGGAAGTTTTTAATGTTTGATGTTTTACTGTGCTTAATAGGTGTGATGGTTTGCGTATGCTCTTCGCAATAAGCACCCTCTGCTCACTCAGAGAGATATTTACAGTTCTTTATTTTACATATGTACAAGCAGCACAGTACAATCATGCATCCGAATTGTCCAGTTCAGATTCGGGGAGTGGTCTTCTCCTGCTTCTCCTCCAACAGAAAAGGTGGGGAAGCTTCATGGGACATCTCTGATTCCTGCTCCTTAACCCTCTCCTTTCCTGTGCCAAAGGCACAGGCATAGACTCTCTGTTCCTGAACTCCCTGTGCGGTGCTGGGGCTTTGCTTCAGCATCAGAGAGCCTTCCCGCCTCCTGGCTCTCTCCCTCTTCCCCTTCCATCACTTCCTCTCTGTCTCCTTCTGATTGTTCCCACTCTGACTCTTCTCCTCCCCCCTGCCCCCCCCCCCCGACTCAAAGACATTCCTTGGCAGTCCTGTGACAATAGGTTTAATTTCTTTAATTTGTTGTAAGCTGCCCTCAGTGGCTGGGGTAGACCAGTCAGATGGGAGGCATCTAGATAAATAAATTGATGATGTTGATGATATTATAAAGTAGTTGTATTCTTTGTTATTAACCAAGCACTGTTGGAGGAGGTGTTTCTTCTCCCACCTTCCAAATGTATTTCTTATCAATAAAAAAATTGGTGTGGCACAAGCAGATTTTTATTCTGAAAGTGTGGCCTAGGGGGAAAAATTGAGAACCACTGATCTAAGGAACCAGCATGCATGTCTACAGTGCTCCCCGGCAGAAAATAGTTGCATTTGCTTACAAGGGACTCATGGTACCAAAGTGGTACTCTCCGTACGTTGCTGGCTCTACCAGGAGGCAGAGTGAGGAAGCTGCCTCAGGCGGCAAATGCTGAAAGGCAGGAGGTGAACAGAGCTGTGTGAATTTCCAACCATGCTTACAAAACAAAAATACACCACTCAGAATAAAATAACCCCAAACAGCAGTAAAATTTCAACCCAACCAGTTTATATTTGCAAGCTCAAAGCTCCCAGTGGAATATTCTACAGGAAGATATCTGATTACCGGTAACTGTGGCCAAACCAGCTCAGTTAAAGTTCAAGCCATTATTCTAGTTTACAATAATAACTATACTTAAATTTGCACCAACAATCAAACAAAAAACACTTCGCATGGCTCATTATGTGTGGTGTTGAAAAGGAGCAAGCAGAGGACATGATAGAAAGGATTTTGCATCAAGAAAGTTTTGAAGATTTGGGTGGGCAATAATAGACAAAAGCCCTTAGAGGAGAAGGAAGATAAGTTGTTACTATTATCATTTATATAGGAGTCTCTCAGCAAATATTCCCTGGGCTGCTTGCCACAAATCAATCTTTAAAAAGCAGCATTAAAATTAAAATGTTTGTAGCTGATACTGTTTTAAAATAGGTTTTTATTTTATTTTAAATTGCATTATTTTGCTACTTGGTTCTCTGCCACAAAAATGACCCTTTATTTTATAGCCACTTTCCTCCATTTCACCTGCTATATTCCTCAGAAAGGAAGCTTAGACTGTATTTTTTAACTTGCCTGGAATCTTGCCTTCCAGCAACTCCTGCAGCCAAGCTGGTGCCAAATGCCTTACTCTGCTTACGACCACATCAGCAAGGCTGAGAGGGGAGTCTTGTTGGGTTTGGGGGTCTCCCCCCAAATTATAACAATACTTAACCCTGGGCAGCACATCCTGCTATATCAGAAATTATTGTTCTTCATCTTAAAGAAAGCAAAAGACAGTGATGAAGAAGGTTAACTGAGAGAAGAAGAATTTATTTCCAACCCGGCCACTCCATTAAATGTGTTCTTGAGCTAAGACAGAATTAGAAAAGAAGCATAAGATATCGGCTGAACTGTGTGTTAAAAACACCAGGCGAGTCCATGCTTAAGGCTATTTATTACAAGTTTCCCACTGTATAATGCATCCTCTGTGGTTTTCTTCATACAGGTCATTTTGCAACCCTTCCTCTTAGCCTGTTATTAAGCACTTGCAAAAGGATTTTGCAGGGCGCCATTGTGGTGTGGGAAAAGTACTCCGTAATCAGGCTGCAATCTGAGCCCAGGTAATTTGCAGTTGGTTGGACTGGAGCAAATGGGACCTCTGAGATCAATTTGCTCAGTATCAGGGTTCTGGCTGGCTGGGTACCTAAGAAGAACCTGCTGGATCGGGTCATATAGACCCAGCCCAACCATTAGGCAGGGTGAGACCATTGCCTCAGGCGGCAGAAGTTCCCCAAGCAGCATGCCTGTGGGTGCCCCATCTGCCCTGCCACCTCAACCAGTGGAGAAGTGGTGCTGCCATCTGTGCCGATTTTGGGCATGACTGCATCTATTTGGGGCGAGGCCTCACCCAAAATTGGTGCTGATTGTCTTTTGTAGTGGGTGCTGTGGCAACAGAAGCAGGTAAATGGTTGCCCATAAGCTAGAGATTCCCCACCAGGGTAATGGATAAGAAAAGCGATGGACTAGGCGGAATTGGTAGAGCCAACAGCTAAAATAAGAGAACCTAATGAAGATTGTTATGTGGAAGAATGGAAGCCTTTTTCAGAATATTTGTGCAATATAGTATGATGAATTAATGAGCAGGATTTGAAGTATGAGCAACAGAAGAAATTAGAGAAGAAGAAGAAGAGTTTGGATTTGATATGCCGCTTTATCACTACCCGAAGGAGTCTGAAAGCGGCTAACATTCTCCTTTCCCTTCCTCCCCCACAACAAACACTCTGTGAGGTGAGTGAGGCTGAGAGACTTCAGAGAAGTGTGATTGGCCCAAGGTCACCCAGCAGCTGCATGTGGAGGAGCGGAGACCCGAACCCGGTTCACCAGATTACGAGTCCGCTCCTCTTAACTACACCACACTGGCTCACAGTGTTATTGTATGGTGGTTATGATTATAAGCAAGGGGGGAAATTGTAAACACCATGGAAAACGGGAATGGAAGTAAAAGAAAAAATAAAAAATTGTTGTGTTTTGAAGTGTATATGTGAATTTTTTGAAATTTAATAAAATATAATGAATAAAAAGATACCCCACCAGGGCAAGAAATGATCAAGGTGAGGGATGGGCGGTGACATTTCAACCAGATCTTTACAGGCCCAATGCAAAGAAACAATTTACCATCTGCAGGAGCAAGTAAACAATTAAAAACATGCATCCCCTGCCCTGCCCGAGTTATTCTAATGTGTGGCGTAAAGACTGGGAGCTTTCGCTAGCGGTGAGGCTTTTTCTCAGTCACCACTTGGTTAGTAGGAATGAATGAATTAATGTTTATTATTACGGTCAAACAGCCAGCATACTAAAACCAGAGTTTCTGCATAGTTCTTTACAAAAACGATAAAGACAATCAGAATGGAATTTAACAATCAATATACGAATTAAATAGACTTGAAATGTGTGTCCAAAGAAACAAGAACTCCATTTAATAATAAGAAAACTGAACTATAAGCTGTAACAATTTGTGTTTACCCTCATTTACCCTGGAATTCAAACCTAACATCTTGCTTACAGCAGCTGGTTTTTTTCACCTGCCAGAAAGGGATGAATCAGAAGGCGAAGTGAGTTGCAAGAGATAAGAGCCTCTGATGAAACCAGGAACTCTTTGAAAAGTGATTGGTAAAGAGCGTTCCCTGGGGAAAATAGGCTCCTGTGAATTGCCCCCGAGTCTGCAAGGGTCACGTAGCAACTGGCAGAAGCCATGGCATCAGATATATCTCCTGTCCTAGTTCTGTCCATGGAAATGTACGGTAATCCTTTCTGCATGAGATGTAGAGGGATGTGAGGGGCAGATGGGGCTCATCATCCTGGGAAGGGAGCCCATCTAGGAGGACAAAAACTCTGGTCCTAAACCTCCTTTGTCAGAAATGCTTTGAGAGTAAATCCCAGAGGAAAAATCCATACCTGCTGCATTGTGGGATATCTTTGGGAGAAGCAAAGTAAACCCGATGCAAATCTGGAGTGGAGCCCTCAGTGTGGTTAGATGGTACCTTGTACACTGTCTGCTTCTAGCAACTCCTGCAGCCAAGCTGGTGCCAAACATATTGCTTTCCTTTCCTTTGGATCACATTAGCAAGGCTAAGAGGGGATGTTTGTGTCATCTGGGCAGCCCAGGGCCCCATACACACTGCCCAGGCTCACACCCCAGGGAAGAGAAATTGTGGAGAAGGAGAATAACTCAAAGAACAGTTGCTGTTGTCCCTTCACCTCATTTACTGTCCCCAAGGCATCTCATATTACTCTTGATGTTGTAGCACTTAGAGTGAGGCTGGGAGACCTCAGACATGAATGTTAGATGCGGCCCCAGACCCCTCTATCTGGCCCTCGCAACTCTCTCCTGGCCCCACACCCCACCAGCCCTACTTCACACCTTCCTTCAAACTAGCCTACTGTACCAAGTTAACATTTACATTTGTTGCTTCGCCTCTGTTCCCATCCACCATTTGCATGTGGTCCCCAGAAGATTGCTTAGATGGGAGTGCGGCCCTTAGGCAATTTAATTACTCTCTTTTTCAAGTGTCAAAGGTTCCCTCATTCAGCCATGAAGCTAAAGTTTGGGCCATTACAGTAGCCTGGCAGACTGCAAAGTGCAGAGACCCACCACCTTAATTTCCCAGGGGTATCTATACATATGAATTACCTCATGAAAATTTAATATTTGTGGCTGGCTACATGCCACATGTTTAAAGCCCACGACTTCTCCCAAAGAATCCTGGGAATTGTAGTTTGTAGTTTGTCAAGGGTGCTGGGAGATGCAGCCCTGTAAGGGGCAAAAAACAGTTCCCAGGACTGTTTGCAGAGAAGCATCATGTGCCTTAAATATATGTTGTGTGTGACACGCAGTGTGTGCAACACTCTGGTTGATTCTATCCATTAAATATAGGTGATATAGATTGGTCCCATTCAAATTATGGTGAAGACAGATGACATGAGGACCATAAAGTATATTGCAGTTAACGGTTCCTATCTGGCTCTTTTTGTCTTTTTTTTGAAGGCAAAAGAAGAGAGTTTTATTGGAGACGATCTGGCTGTTGTTGACGGGCAACTATGTGCATGTAACAACTGGCAGCCCCAGATGGCTTCTTCCAGGCACTGTTCTTCCTTGCTGGGTTAGGACATTTAAAAAGGAGCTCTGGAACACAATGTCAGAACAAAACCTGCATTTGTTCGTCAGAAATTATGGCTTCATGTTGTCCTTCCTGGTGTCTTGTTTCTCATCGGGTGCCAGGAGACGGTTGTGGCCAACTCCCAAGTCACAAAGAAACAACTTTCCCAAGTGTTAAATCACCCTCGCCCTTTTTCAGGTTCTTACCCTGGAGCGGTATACTTTTTTAAATATTAAAAATATCTATGTTTTGTAGGCTCAGCCTTGACATCATCATCATATACCAACAAATAGCAAACTTGGTGACATGGGGCCAATGAGAAATAAGAGTGAGGTATCAGTACGAGAGAGGTACCCCTGTGTTTGGTGAACCCTAATGTTTGGAGAAGTAGAAACATATTTATTTAGGAGGGAACAAACCTAACAGGGCAAAAATGGCTACAGACAACCCAATGAGGACAGAATGTGCTCAGTGGCCAAAGAACGCTAAGTATCTGTGAATCTTTTATGAGGAACGGCTAAGGGAGCTGGGCATGTTTAGCCTGGAGGAGAGGAGGTTAAGGGGTGATATGATAGCCATGTTCAAATATATAAAAGGATGTCACATAGAGGAGGGAGAAAGGTTGTTTTCTGCTGCTCCAGAGAAGCGGACACGGAGCAATGGATCCAAACTACAAGAAAGAAGATTGCACCTAAACATTAGGAAGAACTTCCTGACAGTAAGAGCTGTTCGACAGTGGAATTTGCTGCCAAGGAGTGTGGTGGAGTCTCCTACTTTGGAGGTCTTTAAGCAGAGGCTTGACAACCATATGTCAGGAGTGCTCTGATGGTGTTTCCTGCTTGGCAGGGGGTTGGACTCGATGGCCCTTGTGGTCTCTTCCAACTCTATGATTCTATGATTCATAGAGTCACAGAATTATCACGTTGGAATGGATCCCAAGGGTCATCTAGCCCTACCCCCTGCAATGAAGGGTGGGACAGGAATGGAGTATCCTGAAAAAAGGCAAGAGTGCTCCACAACTGCAATGTTTTGGTTGTGGGTGGGGAATTTTGGATGATGGACCAAATTTGGCCGGGCAGTGGTCCCAATACTGCCTGCCAGGCTGTTCCTTGCAAGCCGTGCCCACCTGCTCCATACCTGACAATCTATGTCACCTGGTTACAAAAGGAGCAACTGGGAGCTTAATGTGAGCTCCCAATTGCGGGAGAAAGGTATGTTCCTGTGATGGGATGATTAGCTGCTTGTGCGTAAAATCGTGGTCCCTCAGAGTTTGTGCAACTCCACAAACCTCTGTGTGTGACAGAGCTCCTCAAACATGTCTGCCCTAGTCACTTGTAGATTCCGACAGTGGTTGTCTGCGGAAGCGCTTCCAGCATAGAAGCTCCTTAACGGAAACGCGTCTTCTGGACTCACGACGTGGCAGCTTCTGGCGAAGAATGGGTCTCCCTATGGGAGCTTCTGACACCTCCCCGCTGTTCTCGCTGGACGTGTCCCTGATCCCTCCCTCTTCCCTGCTAGTTCCTGCTTTAGCTGCTGCGTCTCTCTCCGCATTCATGAGACCTTCCTCCAGAGACCCCTCTCTCCCCCTGCTGGTCCCTGCTTTCGCTGCTGACTCCCTCCCAGCCTCTGTGAGCCCTTCCACCTCCCGTTCCTCCGATGGCAGTTCCCTGACATCCACCTCCCCTCCAGGGCCCCCTTCCCCCCCCGCCCATTCTCTCTCCTCTGGGCGGTGAGGAGATAAAACCCCGAAAAGAATCCTCTTCATCTTCAGACGTCTCGAACATTTCCCTCCATCGGTCTTCGTTCCGGCTCGCTGAATCCTCCTCCTCCTCGGAATCAGGGAACCCCTCCAACTCTTCTTCTTCGTCGGTGGTGGCAAAGTATTCCCTCCGGAACCTCGCCACTGGCTGAGGTTTACGTGGGAACCTCTGATGAAAAGTTTCTATTAAAACCTCGTCATCTACATCCTCTGCCATGACCCAGGTGTTTTCCGACTCCGGTTCCCCTTCCCACATTACCAAATACTCTACTTGATCTCCCTTCCACCTGGAATCGAGAATCTCCGCTACATGGTAGCTGTGTTCCTTCTCCTCCATTGCTGGTCCCCTAGTGACCCTCCCTTCTCTGTCCCCTTTATACGGTGACAGCAACGACCTGTGGAAAACTGGGTGCAGCTTCATGTGGTTCGGTAACCGGAGTCTGAAAGCCACTGGGTTGACCTGCTGCGTGACTTCAAATGGACCCAGTCTTTTGGGTCTTAACTTCTTACAACCCCCTTTGAATGGTAACCCTTGGGTTGACAGCCACACCTGGTCCCCCACCCTAATGGTTTCACCTTCTCTTCTGTTTTTGTCTGCCTGCCTCTTATATTCCTCCTTGGCCCTGTTTAAGTTAAGTTGGAGCTGGCGATGGATCGCTTCCATTTCTTCTACGAACTGTTCTGCAGCTGGAACGCTCCAGTTCTCCCCTTCCCCCCCTGGGAAGGCTCGGGGATGGCACCCGTAATTAGCCAAAAAGGGGCTCATCCCTGTGGACACGTTCTCTGCATTGTTGTAGGCAAATTCTGCCAACGCCAGCTTCTCCACCCAATCATTCTCTCTGTCATTCACATAACACCTCAAATATTGCTGGAGGACGCCATTAGCTCTTTCCGCCTGCCCGTTGGTTTCAGGATGCCGGGCAGTTGAGAAATTAACCTCTACATGCAGTAAGCTCATGAGCTTCCTCCAGAACCTGGAAGTAAATTGTTTCCCTCGGTCTGAAACCACCCTCAAGGGGGCACCATGCAACCTAAACACATTTTCTACAAACAATTTAGCGGTTTCTTCTGCCGTGACCGCATGTGAGCAGGCTATAAAGTGGGCCATTTTGGTTAACAGGTCTACCACAACCATGATGGCTGTTTTCCCTCTGGACCTTGGCAGATCAGTCATGAAATCTATTGCCACTGTTTCCCATGGTCTTTCAGGTGTGGGTAGTGGCTCTAATAACCCTGCCGGTGCCCGCCTCTCCCCCTTGGCTCGTTGGCATTGGTCACACCCTCTCACATACTCCCGCACATCTTCCCTGACCTTGGGCCACCAAAATTCCCTGGTAACCAGCCACATGGTTTTGTGTTGCCCAAAATGCCCTGCTGTGGGGCTATCGTGCAGTTGCTTGAGTACCTTCTCCCTCAATTCACCTTCAGGTATATATAACGCTCCCTTGTAATACAACGCCCCGTTTCTCTCCTCAAAACCCCCGGGTTTGTCTCCCTCCCTCCTGAGACCCCTGAGTTTGTCCTGGGCGTATTCATCATGCACCGTTCCCTCTACCAGTTCCCTTTGCCCCACCAATGCCGCCCCACACACCCAGCGGTCCTCTGGAATGACATGGGTTTCTTCGGGTGCTCCCTCCCCCTCCAAATATTCAGGTTTGCGTGAGAGAGCGTCCGCCCTAACGTTCTCTGGGCCTGGCACGTAACAAATCTCAAAGTTAAATTTGGAGAACTCCTGTGCCCATCTCAACTGCCGTTGGTTGAGCACTCGCGCAGTTCTCCAATACTCTAGGTTCTTATGGTCCGTGCACACTTGCACCTTATGTTGTGCACCAATTAGCAGGTGCCTCCATCTCCGGAAAGCCTCATGAATAGCAAGAAGTTCCCGGTCGTACACCGTGTAGTTCCTCTCGGATTTGTTCAGCTTTCGCGAAAAGAAGGCACATGGTCGCCACTCTGACTCCTCCTTCCCTGGCTGCAGAAGAAGCAGCACCGCCCCTATGGCTCTGTCAGATGCGTCTGTTTCGACCCTCAGCTTTTTTTGTAAATCCACATGCAGAAGTTGTCCTTCAGAGGCGAAGGCTCTTTTCAGTTCCTCAAACGCTCGCTCCGCCTCCGCAGTCCAAACAAATTTCTTCTTACTGCTGAGACAGTCCGTAATGGGCGCCGTCAGGTGTGCAAAGTTTCGGATGAACTTACGATAAAAGTTTCCAAACCCTAGGAACCTCTGCACATCCTTCTTGGTTTTGGGTGTTTTCCATTCCAGCACTGCCTGGACCTTGCCGGGATCCATGGCCAATCCCTTGTCTGACAGGCGGTACCCCAGGAATTCCACCTCCTTGGTATGAAACTGACACTTCTCCAGTTTCACCCACAGCCTGTTGGCTTGCAGCCTGCTCAACACTTCTCTGACGTCTCTCACATGCTGCTCCTCATTCTCCGAATACACCAACACGTCATCTAGGAAGGCCACACAATTCTTGTAAAGCAAAGGCCCCAGTACGTGGTTCATAAACGATTGGAAGCACGCTGAGCCTGCTTGTAATCCAAATGGCATAACGAGATATTCAAATGCCCCCAAAGGGGTGAACATGGTGGTTTTCCATTCATCCCCTTTCCTTATACGTATCAGGTTGTACGCCCCCCTTAGATCCAGCTTTGTAAAAATCTTTCCCTTCCGCACCCTGGTCAAAATGTCATCAATCCTGGGCATAGGGAAAGCCACTGGTTCTGTCACTGCATTTAACCCCCTGAAGTCACACACAAGTCTCGGCTTGTCCGTGTTCTTTTTATCCACAAAAAACACTGGGCTACCCCCCGCTGCTTTGGACTCTCTGATGAAGCCTCTTTTCAGGTTCTTGTCAATGAACTCTCGCAGCTCCTGCATTTCTCTGTCTGACATGGCATACAACTTGCCTACAGGAAGCTGTGCTCCAGGGAGTAAATTGATCTGACAGTCAAAGGGCCTATGCGGGGGTAGTTGGTCAGCTTCCTTCTCGCTGAACACGTCGCTGAGATCTGCGTATTGTGGTGGTACCTTCACCTTCTCCATTACTTCTGTCCCTGCTAGGGTGGCTTGGGCCCCTGCTGAACCCTTTTCCCCTTTGCAGTGTTCCAAGCAATGTGCTGAACCAAAAGAAACCACTCTCTAATGCCAGCCCACCAGCGGATCATGTAGCGCTAGCCAGCTCATTCCCAAAATAATGGGAGCGCCTCCCAAGGTGGCCACATTAAACGCTATCAGTTCTGTGTGCCTTGCCACCCTCATTATCATTGGGACGGTCTGCAAGCTGACCCCTCCTCCCAACAACTCCCTGCCATCGATCGTGGTCACCTGCAGGGGGTTGCTTAAAGGGATCGTCTGTATCTGGTGTTCAGCAGCAAACTCTTTGCTCATAAAATTGCAGGAGCTGCCTGAGTCCAACAGCGCCTTTATCTTTAGGGGGTGTCCATTTTGCAGCTCTAGTGACACTTCAATCACTAGAGCAGGTTGAGGAGCTTCTGGCATGGGCACTTTCACTGCTCTTTGGCCTGGCTGCTGTGCCCCGACTGTGGCAACCAGGCGTTGGCTTTTACCTGCTCCGGTTCTCCCTGCTCTCTTCCCTCAACAGCTCCCACCATCCCTTGCCATTCCTTCCTCTGGGGGCAGACTCTGGCAAAGTGGCCTGGCTGTTGGCAGAGATAGCATTTCCGGGCGCCTTTTCCCTCCTTCTTAGCCCCCTCACTGGGCTTTGAAACTGCGCGCGCGCGCGCTGTTCCGATTTCCATCGGCTCTGCCGGCGGGAAAGTTGTCTCTGGAATCTCAGGAATGCGGAACTCCTTCCAGCGTTCCCCTTTCCCTTCCCGCCTCTCCAAAGCTCTCGCCTCCTGGCGCGCGCCTATGGTCAGTGCAGATTTAGTCAGCTGATCCATGGAATCCGCCCTAGGACCCCGGGACAGTTCGTCTTTCACGGCCGAAGCCAGGCCTTCTTCAAATAGCATTTGAATGGGTGCCGCCGATAAGTCCCACCCCAATCTGTGAACCAGCATAGTGAACTCAGTCCAGTACTCACGGACAGATCGGCTTCCCTGCTTGCAAGCCATTAGCTGTCTGCGCACCACTCCCTCCTCAATATCGCTAGAAAACATGAGATCCATTGCACGAAAGAACTTCATGGTGTCCTTTAGGACGTCATTGTGCGTTGCCATCAGGGGCCTAACCCAGTCTCTCGCCCCCCTCTCAAGATGCCCAATCACGAAAGCCACTCGCGATTCCTCGTCAGGGAATTCATCAAACTGCACATTGAGGGCATATTGCATCTCTGTTCTAAAGGCATGATAGTCCTTGGGGTCCCCCCCAAATTTCTGCACCAATCCTGGTACCTTTCTGTTGAACTGGGTGGCTCTCCCCTTCTTGTCTGCATCCTGAGCCCTTCTCTCCTCAAGCCTAGCCGTCTGCAGCGCCAATTGGATTTCCAACGCTCGGTACCTATCTTCCAAGCTTGGACCCGCTCCAACTCCTGCCTCTCCGGCTCCGGCTGGGTCGCTCATGATGCCTTCTCCTGCACAGGCAGCTTACAAAGACTGTCGGAATGCTGTGATGGGATGATTAGCTGCTTGTGCGTAAAATCGTGGTCCCTCAGAGTTTGTGCAACTCCACAAACCTCTGTGTGTGACAGAGCTCCTCAAACATGTCTGCCCTAGTCACTTGTAGATTCCGACAGTGGTTGTCTGCGGAAGCGCTTCCAGCATAGAAGCTCCTTAACGGAAATGCGTCTTCTGGACTCACGACGTGGCAGCTTCCGGCGAAGAATGGGTCTCCCTATGGGAGCTTCTGACACCTCCCCGCTGTTCTCGCTGGACGTGTCCCTGATCCCTCCCTCTTCCCTGCTAGTTCCTGCTTTAGCTGCTGCGTCTCTCTCCGCATTCATGAGACCTTCCTCCAGAGACCCCTCTCTCCCCCTGCTGGTCCCTGCTTTCGCTGCTGACTCCCTCCCAGCCTCTGTGAGCCCTTCCACCTCCCGTTCCTCCGATGGCAGTTCCCTGACAGTTCCCAACACCCAAGTAGGGAGCCCACCTTGGTCCAATAGCACAAAGCTTTGTGTTAGCAGAAGCTTCAATGAAAACTTTGACAGCTGTGTTGTCCCACATACTTGTCAGTCATCTGATATCATGATGTCAGGTGATTGACAGACACTATGTCCCACCCACTTGGTTTTGTTGAAGGCCCAGTCCCCCTGGGCTGGTAGGTATATTTAAAACAGGAGTGCAGAACCTGCTGCTCTCATGTGTTGATAAACTACAACTCTTTCTTATCCCTTGCTTGCTAGGGCGGATGGGAGTTGGAGAGCAACCACATCTGCAACTGAATTAAATAAGCCTTTGCTCCATATGAGTGTCCACTGTTTTACTGAGGAAAGCGGAAGTTGAAATTAAGATGGTTTAGTAATTGAACACTTGGTCTCCTGACCAAAACGCTGAGGGTGATCATGATATGGAGAATGGAATCAAGTAGGCATCTGAAACAGGAAATGCTGCAGCAATGGGTGATTTCAACTATCCTCACATTAGACTTGGAACATTTGCATGTTGGAGTCACCAGGTTCATGCCTAAGGAGTGAAAGGGAAGGGGAGGGGAGAGAATTTCTGCCAAATATTTATTGGGCCTTGTGAGCCATTTACTTAACAAATGCCTCCCTGCTGATAACAATCAGCTGCACTGCTGGTTCCACCAACCCTCTTGTCTTAAGGAGCCTAAGAAGCCATGATTTAAATGGTCCTGACAAGTATCTCCTTTGTTAGGGAAATTATGGGTAAATGGTGTACAATGACTAGCAAATAGCTGACAAAAGGGCATACCCTCCCTGTCCTTAGTGAATGGGAGAGGAGTCTTCTACTTCTTTGGCAATGGATCACTCAAAGCCAAGCAAGATTGTCTTCCATGAACATTGTCTTAACAGTGAGTCCGAAAGTGACTGTGGAGGTCAATTCTGATGCACACATCCTTCCTCAGTGGGGACATAGGTTTCCTGGCAGGAGTTGATCACGGTGAGGGTTTGCCAAGCGTGCCTTCCTCTTAGCACATTTCTCCCTTTTATCCTGCATTTGAACGTCTTCAAAGGTCATGACACTTTTGGTAAAGGCTGTTCTCCAAATGGAGTGTTCGCAGGCCAGTGTTTCCCAATTGTCAGTGTTTATACTACAGTGGTGCCTCGCAAGACGAAATTAATTCGTTCCGCAAGTCTCTTCGTCTTGCGGTTTTTTCGTCTTGCGATGCACGGTTTCCCATAGGAATGCATTGAAAATCAATTAATGCGTTCCTAGGGAAACCGCCTTCAGACCAGGTCCGGGGACAGTCTGTCCCCGGACCTCTTCTGAAGGCTGGGGGGGGGGACAAGGGCTTTTCTTCCCACCCCCAGCATTTTAAAAAACCCTGGGACAGCGGAGGACTTCTCCGCTGTCCGGGCGATCTTAAAATGCTGGCGGGCGGCATTTTAAAATCCCCCCGGACAGCGGAGGACTTCTCCGCTGTCCGGGGCGATTTAAAAGCCCCTGGGAAGGCAGGCAGGGGGGACAAAGACTTTTGCCCCCCGCCAGCCTTCAGAAGAGGTCCTGGGGGCAGCGGGAAGCGAAGCGCTTCGCTTCCCCGCTTCCCCCCGACGTCTTTTGCAGCAAGGGGCTGCGGGGAGATCGCTATCTCCCCCCAGCCCCTTGCTTCAGAAGAGGTCCTGGAGCAGCGGGAAGCGAAGCGCTTCGCTTCCCCGCTTCCCCCGGTCTTTTGCAGCAAGGGGCTGCAGGGAGATCGCTATCTCCCCGCAACCCCTTGCTTCAGAAGAGGTCCTGGGGGCAGCGGGAAGCGAAGCGCTTCGCTTCCCCGCTTCCCCCGGTCTTTTGCAGCAAGGGGCTGCAGGGAGATCGCTATCTCCCCGCAACCCCTTGCTTCAGAAGAGGTCCTGGGGGCAGCGGGAAGCGAAGCGCTTCGCTTCCCCGCTTCCCCCTGACGTCTTTTGCAGCAAGGGGCTGCAGGGAGATCGCTATCTCCCCGCAACCCCTTGCTTCAGAAGAGGTCCGGGGGCAGCGGGAAGCGAAGCGCTTCGCTTCCCCGCTTCCCCCGGTCTTTTGCAGCAAGGGGCTGCAGGGAGATCGCTATCTCCCCGCAACCCCTTGCTTCAGAAGAGGTCCTGGGGGCAGCGGGAAGCGAAGCGCTTCGCTTCCCCGCTTCCCCCCGACGACTTTTGCAGCAAGGGGCTGCGGGGAGATCGCTATCTCCCCCCAGCCCCTTGCTTCAGAAGAGGTCCTGGAGCAGCGGGAAGCGAAGCGCTTCGCTTCCCCGCTTCCCCCGGTCTTTTGCAGCAAGGGGCTGCAGGGAGATCGCTATCTCCCCGCAACCCCTTGCTTCAGAAGAGGTCCTGGGGGCAGCGGGAAGCGAAGCGCTTCGCTTCCCCGCTTCCCCCCGACGTCTTTTGCAGCAAGGGGCTGCAGGGAGATCGCTATCTCCCCGCAACCCCTTGCTTCAGAAGAGGTCCGGGGCAGCGGGAAGCGAAGCGCTTCTTCCCCGCTTCCCCCCGACGTCTTTTGCAGCAAGGGGCTGCAGGGAGATCGCTATCTCCCCCCAGCCCCTTGCTTCAGAAGAGGTCCTGGAGCAGCGGGAAGCGAAGCGCTTCGCTTCCCCGCTTCCCCCGGTCTTTTGCAGCAAGGGGCTGCAGGGAGATCGCTATCTCCCCGCAACCCCTTGCTTCAGAAGAGGTCCTGGGGGCAGCGGGAAGCGAAGCGCTTCGCTTCCCCGCTTCCCCCGGTCTTTTGCAGCAAGGGGCTGCAGGGAGATCGCTATCTCCCCGCAACCCCTTGCTTCAGAAGAGGTCCTGGGGGCAGCGGGAAGCGAAGCGCTTCGCTTCCCCGCTTCCCCCCGACGTCTTTTGCAGCAAGGGGCTGCAGGGAGATCGCTATCTCCCCGCAACCCCTTGCTTCAGAAGACGTCCGGGGGCAGCGGGAAGCGAAGCGCTTCGCTTCCCCGCTTCCCTCGGTCTTTTGCAGCAAGGGGCTGCAGGGAGATCGCTATCTCCCCGCAACCCCTTGCTTCAGAAGAGGTCCTGGAGCAGCGGGAAGCGAAGCGCTTCGCTTCCCCGCTTCCCCCGGTCTTTTGCAGCAAGGGGCTGCAGGGAGATCGCTATCTCCCCCCAGCCCCTTGCTTCAGAAGAGGTCCGGGAGCAGCGGGAAGCGAAGCGCTTCGCTTCCCCGCTTCCCCCGGTCTTTTGCAGCAAGGGGCTGCAGGGAGATGGCTATCTCCCCGCGGCCCCTTGCTTCAAAAGAGAAGACCCGCTGTCCCCGGGGGCAAGCTTCGTTTTGCGAAGCAAGCCCATAGGGAAATTCGTCTTGCGAGGCAACTCGAAAACGAAAAAACCTTTCGTTTTGCGAGTTTTTCGTCTCGCGAGGCGTTCGTCTTGCGGGGTACCACTGTACATTTTTTTAGATTTGCCTCGAGACAGTCTTTAAGGCTCTTTTGTTGACCACCAGCATTACACTTTCCATTTTTAAGTTCGGAATAGAGTAGTTGCGTTGGAAGACTATAATCAGGCATCCAAATAACATGACCAGTCCAATGAAGTTGATGAATCATTGCATCAACACTGGTGATCTTTGCTTCTTCCAGTACACTGGCATTAGTTTGCCTGTCTTCTCAAGTGACATGCAAATTTTTTTCGGAGACACCGTTGATGGAATCTTTTGAGGAGTTGGAGATGGTGTTTATAAGTGGTCCATGTTTCGCAAGCATGCAGTAAGGTTGGTAGTACAATAGCTCCTGTAAACAAGCATTTTGCTTTCCCAGCAAATGTCCCGGTCCTCAAACACTCTGCACTTCAATTGGGAGAAAGCTGCACTCGCAGAGCTCAGGCAATGCCGGATTTCGGCATCAATATTGGCCCATGTGGAAAGATAACCACCCAGGTAAGAGAAGTGATCAACACTTTCCAATGTTATACTATTGAGTTGGATTTGTGGTGCTGCAGAGGGGTTGTTTTGTATTTGAACAAAAAACAAAACAAAACAAAACAAAATTCCTTCCAGTAGCACCTTAGAGACCAAGTAAGTGTGTTACTGGTATGAGCTTTCGTCTGCATGCACATTTCTGCAGATACACTGAAATAGAAGTCACCAGACCCTTATATGTAAGGAGAGGGTGGGGAGGGGTGATTGGCTGATAGGCATGGTAAACCTGTTGACGACTGTTAATGACTGCAATTGGTCTTACAGGAAAAAGCAAGGGGTGAGATGGCTAAAAATAGCTTTATCGTGTATAATGAGATAAGAATCCAATTTCTCTATTCAGACCAGGTCTCTCCATGGTTTTAAGTTTGGTAATAATTTGTAATTCAGCAATTTCTCTTTCAAGTCTATTTCTGAAAATTTTTGTGTTTGTTAGTGCAACACATTGGTTTTTTTGGATGTTGAGTGATAGGCCAAGCTTTCTGTAAGCTTCTGCGAAGATATTTAGGATGGTTTGGAGGTCATCCTCTGAGAGCTGGACACCGCCCCCCCCCGTCTTGTTTTCGCTGACCTTTGACTCTGCTGGCTGGCGCTGTTGGGAGCCCTCCAACAGCATCCAAAAGGCCACGGGTTGCCATCCCTGCTCTACATATGAGGAGCATGGACTGTAAAAATGAGTGCATGCAAATCATCTGTAGCAATAACTTACATATGCAAATTAACTATAGCACTTCCCCCATACTTTGCTCCAGGAGAAATATCCAAATTACATTTAGATTGGCCTGTTATTGCAAGCTACCCCTTGGCCATTTATTCAAATATCTGAAGAGCTGTCCCATGGAAGATGAAGCAAGTTTGTCTTCTGTTGCTCCAGAGGGTAGAACCCAAACCAATTGATTCAAATGAGAAGAGATTCCGAGAAAACATTAGGAAGAATTTTCCAACAGTTGTTGTTGTTGTTTAGTCGTTTAGTCGTGTCCAACTCTTCGTGACCCCCTGGACCAGAGCACGCCAGGCACTCCTGTCTTCCACTGCCTCCCACAGTTTGGACAGACTCATGCTGGTAGCTTCGAGAACACCGTCCAATCATCTCGTCCTCTGTCGTCCCCTTCTCCTTGTGCCCTCAATCTTTCCCATCCTCAGGGTCTTTTCCAGGGAGTCTTCTCTTCTCATGAGGTGGCCAAAGTATTGGAGTCTCAGCTTCAGGATCTGTCCTTCCAGTGAGCACTCAGGGCTGATTTCCTGAAGAATGGATACATTTGATCTTCTTGCAGTCCATGGGACTCTCAAGAGTCTCCTCCAGCACCATTTCCAACAGTAAGAGCTGTTAAATGGGTGGAAAGGGCTTTGGAAGGTGATGGACCTCTCATTCACTGGAGGTTTTAAAGCAGAGATTGGAGGGAGCACCCGTTAGGGATTCTGTGATTTTTGCATTGCAGGAGTTGGACTAGATGACTATTATTCTATTTTCTCTGGCCTTAGCTTTGCCTCTCAGCAGCAACCGTTTCCCACTCTCACTTACTTGGGTTTTGAATCAAGGCCCAAGCATTTCCTTCCTACAGCAGATGCTACATATTTAGCCTCAAGTGAGGTGGTCAATAAGGTAGGAAGCCATTGCTAATTATACTATCCTTGTAAGTAGGTCACCTTGTTCTTCTCTTGCATGAGTTCTGGGCCTGCTAGGATCTAATGGAGTGCTTGCATTTCATGTATTTATTTAGAAAATGTCAGCGCTGCCCTTCAGTTAAAACTCTCAGGGGAGTATACAGGAAAATAATTAACAGTGCCATCTTAGACATGTTTTCTTCAGAAGTAAGCCACACTAAAGCCAACGGGGCTTCCTCTCAGGCAAGTGCGTTGATTGCAGACTAAGATAGTAACTATGTAAAATGCTACAGAAATAAAACACAGAAGCAGCTTTGAAACAAAGCCACAACCAAGGCATTCGTGGCCTTTTAACTCTCCCTGCCCCATATCCTAGACATCCAGCCTTAGGGCTGGATCAGGCCAATGGCCCATCTAGTCCAGCACCCTGTTCTCCTAATGGCAAGCCAGATGCCCGTGGGAAGTCTGTAGGCAGGACATGAACGCAACTGCAACTCTCCTGTGAGTTTCAGAAACTATGCGCTGCTTCTGATACTGACGGTAAATACAGCCATTAAGGCCAGTTGCTATCAATAGCACATCACAGCATATGCTTCCGTAGACTAGAGTGCACCTCATCAGCTGCATCATTGCTCCCAGCAGCGTAGTGTGGGCAGGATGGAACTGCAAATGGTTATCAGAGGACAATGCAATGAATGGCACAAAGTACAGACCACCTTACTCTCAATACATGCCCACTTGACTGTTTTGGTGTGAGGAACTGGCACCTTTACAAGTGCCAACTAACGTTTGTGCCACACTTGCTAGCAATTAGTCTTTCAGTGTGGCAGCCACAAGAAAAGCTATGCACACGAAAGCTCATACCAGTAACAAACTTAGTTGGTCTCTAAGGTGCTACTGGAAGGATTTTGGGTTTTTTTTTTTTGTTTCCCTGCCCATTGATAATACTGATTTTACTTCTACTTTGCATCAACAGAAGTCTAGTGTCCAGATCAAGGGAAGTAATAGTATCTCTATTCTGCCTTAGTCAGACCACACTTGGAATACTGTGTCCAGTTCTGGGCACCACAATTTAAGGAGGTTGACAAGCTGAAACATGCGCAGAGGAGTGTTTCCAAGATGATCAAGCGTCAGAAAACCAAGCCTTATGAGGAACAGTTGAAGGAATTGGGTATGTTTAGCCTGGAAAAGAGGAGACTGAGAGGAGATGTAATAGCCATCTTCAAATATCTTAAGGACTGTCACATGGAGGAGGGAGCATGCTTGTTTTCTCCTGCTCTGGAGGGTAGGACTCAAACTAATGGCTTCCAGTTGCAAGAAAGGAGATTCTGACTAAACATTCGGGAAAACTTTCTGACAGTAGAAGCTTTTCAGCAGTGGAACAGACTCCCACGAGAGGTGGTGGACTCTCCTTCCTTGGAGGTTTTTAAACAGAGGTCGGATGGCCATCTTCATGGGCGCTTTAGCTGAGATTCCTGCATTGCAAGGGGTTGAAGTAGATGACCCTGGGGGTTCCTTCCAACTCTAAGATTCTATGATAAACTTGATGTACATTTCATAGAATCATAGACTTGTTGGAAGGGATCAAGAGCGTCATGTGTAGACCACCCCGCTGTAACGCAGGAAAGCTTTCTCCTAACGTGGGGGTAGAAGCAACGACCCCGAGACCAGTTTGTTGTTAAAGTTACTGGTACTCGCACTGAATGTTTTACATTGGTTATCTGAACTACTTATGAGGTTTTTGTTGATTAAAGCGGTACATGAACCTTGTCAAATAAAACTAAACCACTCCTATCCACTCCGCGCATCCTATGAACCCGGCTCAGCACCAGCGCAAAATCCTATGGGCGTTTTTTACAAAGAAAAATCCAACGGAGCTCATTCCGGGTGGTGGTGGGGAGAAGCTCCCCTTTCCCCAAAACCACCGCGCGCGCAGAGACTGCAGATTAACAGCGACAACAGGCCTACAGAAGCGAGCCCCACAGCACCCCATTCAGTTCAATGGGACCCCATTACCAGGGAAAATCTCGCACGGGTCCGCGCAGCTCAAAACCGGCTCGTGCCGTTTGCAGCTCCCGCTGTAATATACCCCAAAGCCGGAGCTGGGAACCCTCCACCCCCCGGACACGTGCGCCGCCCTAGGGGGTGGGAAGCGCACGTGTGAAGCGCCCAGAAGGACCCGGGAGGCGCTCAGAACGTTCAGGACCCGGCCGGCGAGAGGAGAGGATAAAAGTGGGAGGAGCCTGCGGGGAAAGGAGCCGGCTTGCCGCCCCACGCGCTGCCTTGTGGGATGCGTAGTACCTCTCCGCTGCTCGAGTAGGGGCACCGGCAGGGAACGCGGACTACATCTCCCGAAGCACCCCGCGACGGAGGGGAAAAGAAGACTCTGCTGGTGGTGGTGGTGGTAAGTGGTAGCGGACTGGGCTGCCCGCGGGTGCCCGCGCAGGCGCAGTGCGACTGAGGAGCCGTTCTGAGGTTCTCGGGCTGCCTATTGACCCCAGTTGTGGCTCCGGTGCCGCCGAGGGCTGTAGAGGCGCTGTCGCTCAAGCCAGGTAGGAGGGCGGTTATTCAAATAGAGGGGGGCCCCGGTTATTTAAATTGGGGAAATGCCCCCCCTCCCCTCACAAGACACTTGAGGAGGGGGGGACGGCTTAAATGAGGTTTGTTCTCCTCAGAAGTCCTTTTTTGGGGGGCAGGGGCTGTTATGGGGACCTCAGGCGTCGTTTTTGTGAGGGGGGGGTTATATATATATTTTGGGGGGAGCTGCTCCTGAAGACTTCCCTTCTCTCCACCCTGGACTCTGAACGGAGTTCCTTGTAAAGAAAAGGTGGAGGCTGTTGGGGTTTTTTTTGGGGGGGTGTTTTGGAAGGTGCGGGGGGAGAGAAGGAGGACATTTTGAAAGAGATCCGCCGGGGAGGCGCCCCTCTCCCCCCCCCCATACCTTTGACTTTGGGCTGGGGTTTTTTCTTTGTAATTGATTTATGGGAGGGGGCGGCGGCCTATCAATGCATGAGACATTTCGTGCGGGGTGGGGCCAGGAACGGGCAGGATTGGAAAGGGGACATACATATCTATCTATAGATTTGCATATGCAGTCAGATTAACAGTACCAAAAGGTCGGCCTTCCCTAATTGCTGACGCAGCCTCGGTTCCAGTAAGAAGTGGAATCTCATTTCCTCCTTTCTTCCTTCTCCCCCAAGCAAAAAAACAACAATAAAAAACCTCCACCTCCCCATCATTCCCAGTTTATTCAGGAGCCTAGATTCGTTTCTTCCTCTTCGTTTTGCAAACTTGGGCAGTTCCTTCTGCCACCCACGCTCTTTCTCACCGAGACCTTTGGGGCAGAGCCTTGAAGGGGGCAGTGAAACAGACATCACTTTCCTTAAGTGGGGGGGGGGGCAACTGGGGGGAGAGGGCATTGGGAGTCCTTCTGAAGGGCTGGCTGACCACTTCTGTGCCTGTTTACTTGGGAGGGAGGCCCACCGTGCTCAATAGTGACATAGGCTTGCTCTCAGGTAGGTGGCTGGCATTAGGATCGCAGCCTTACTCTCTAGTAAGTGTGATTCGGATTGCACTCCTTGAATTTTTGTTTGTAACTTCTTTATGGAGGCGGGGGGAGCCTATGAATGAATACAGAAATTGGTGTGTGTATGTGTGTGAGAGAGAGAGATAAGAAGGTGCAGACCTGGTGTTTTTCCTCTCCTGCCCTACCAGTGGTTTAGGATGCTCCCTCCCTTGCACACTCCTGCAGAACAGCACATCTTTCTACAAATCTAGTGACAAAGAATAATGATTTTTCAGGCATCCAAACAAGTCCTCCCTCTTTCACTTTGCTGTGCTTTTTAAAAGGCAGCCCTTCACCCTCTTCAGGTATCTGCATGGAAGTGAATGGGATTGTGAAATGGCCTATGCAGAGCAGTTTACAGTTTGAGGACCCCTCCCTTGTTTACGTTGCTGCTGCTGTTTTCAGTGGCAGAAGAGAGGCTGTCTAGTGCTGGGTACCTTTCAAGAGACGTAAGGGTTGAGAAACAGAGGATAGGTGCTGCCGCCGCTGCCCCACAGTTCTAAAATTATGCATTAAAAGTGTTGTTTAAAACAAGAACTGCTTGCTGCTGTTTATAAATTGGCCCCACAGATGGTGCTGCAAACAAAGTAATGGATGACCAAGCATCAGATCTGGCAGCACAGAGAGAGGATGCAGAATCATCCTCCTGACTACCCAGAAATTTTATAAGGGAGTGGTGTTCTGTGAATGTTTTTTTCTTGGGGGAGGGGGTTCAGTATAGATCCCTTGGAACAAGTCAAATGCAAAATAGCTTTTCTAAAGATCTTTAAATTCATGTGAAGACTTGTGCAGTTTTTACCAATGACAAAAATGATTATTTCATGGCAACATAGCAAGATATTGCAGACTCATGCACTCTGAGGCTGTTTCATAGATCTGCTATGATGATGTATTATTTTTTTTTGTAAAGACTGCTTTAAATGCCCTTGGGGTATCAAAGGCAATGACACCAGATCAAGGTGACTCCCCACCCCCCACCCCAAGGGATGGCTTTATAGACAGTTGATTTGTTGCCATAACCTTAAAAAAGGGTGAGGAAAGGAATATGGACGTCATTGGGAGGATGAAAACATAGTAACATGAAGGAGTTCCTATGGAAGGTATAGTTGCTTACAGTGCGATCCCAACTATTTTCTACTTGAAACGAAGACCAATTGAATTCTATGGTGTTTACTCCATTACATAAGATTAGGACTGCAGCCTTAGCGACTAATACACTGAACTTGCATTGTTGCTGTATTAGTTGTACCACATTTGAGACAGTGTGAGGTGCATTAATACAGTGCACTGGCTGTAACTATTGCATAGTGTAAGATAACATTCAACTGAACTTGCAGAGAATAACAGCTTGTTTCTGCATGTGCATTTCTTCAAAAGTGACAGCATCTTTTTTCCCTTGCCTTAAAAATAAACCTGTTTCTTTGAAAGATTTATGTGCAAAAAAGATTCTTAGCTAGTTATGAGTAACATAAAATAGTTTGAGTGGGGTCCTATAAGAATAAAGATTAAACAACAGATTTCTAAAAGGAATATGTTCTTCCCGTTGGGATGCTTAGAGCGGCTATTGCTATATTTGTGCAATAGCAATTATACCTTCCTTGCTGATATGGATATTCAGTCTGAAATAGCAACAATTGTTGTGGAGATTGGCACCCATAGACACTGTCCCTGGAAGTACCATAACTCCTTATAGACTAGTCTGTTACAGCTGTGGAAAGAACTGCAATTTGTTTTTTATGTTACCATGAGGCATAAGCCCTTTTTTGCCACTTTCTGTCTCTAGGAACTTAAAGTATGTGTTTTGTTGTAGCCAACTTTGTGCCTTGTGCTGCTTAGAATAGCTGGGTTTCCATTCTTCCTAATGCATAGTTCTGTCCGACAAAAGCTTAGTTTTATTCATATTGCTACATCTTGTGCTTTTTTCTTTCGGAAACATGTAGTGAAATTCAGGAGTGTGTTGATAGGTCTGTTCAGTCAAATACACTAGTCCCTCATGACCTTTCTGTGCTTGTCAAGATCATGGCTGGGTTCTGCATTTGCAGATATCCTGCTGCATGTTAAGAATTGTGAAGTGTTTTAGAACAGATGATAAAGCTATCTTCAGGCACATGGACTCCCAATGCTGCTTCTGAAACTTGCATGACAAACTTTTTAGGGAGTAGTGTGTGTGTTTCTCTTTACTTTGAGATCACTGCTGGGGTAGTGCATGGGATATACAGTGGTGCCTCGCAAGACGAAAAGAATCCGTTCTGTGATTCTCTTCGTCTAGCGTTTTTTTTGTCTTGCAAAGCAAGCCCATTGACGGATTAGAGGATTAGCGCTATTAGCGGCTTTTAGCAGCTTAGAAAAATGGGGGGGAAGGAAAAAAACCCCGCAGGAACTCGCAAGACATTTTCGTCTTGCGAAGCAAGCCCATAGGAGATTCGTTTTGTGAAGCACCTCCAAAACGGAAAACTCTTTCGTCTAGCGAGTTTTCCGTCTTGCGAGGCATTCGTCTTGCGGGGCACCACTGTATATATAATCTGCAGCAATGTTAGACACTCAGGTATATAATCTAATCGCCCAATGGCACCTTAGACCTAGGTTACAGTTGCCACAATGGAATGTCTCGGCACCGCCCCCCCTCCAAATTCATGATGGTGATGATTAATTCCATTTCTATACCACTTTAAATTGTAAAGAACAAATCTCAAAGCAGTTTACAACACATTAAAACATCAAATAAAACAATCCAGAATAAATCAAATTCAAGCTTGAAATAAAATATTTCAGATCCTTCTCAAAGTGACATTTTGCTTTCCCCAATCACCAACCTGGCATTAAGAGATCTCTGTGTGACAGCAGTTGGACCCGCACCAGTCACAAAATGTGCCTGGCGCTTGCCTAATTTCTGACATGGACCTGCAGGTGGTAACGGAAGGATAGTAGCATGGTCATATGTTGCTATAGGATTCAAAAACTGCAATCCAAGCTTGTTTAAAACATCCTTTAAGAAGATACGGGGTGTGATGATTCTAATGCAAGATTGCTTTGTCTCTTTTTCCTCCAGAGTTTTCTGTGTGGCAGATAACATTTGTTAACCCTGGCGTTAACAGAAGGAGAAGATGAAAGATATCGATCTAGGAAAAGAATATGTTATACCCAGTCCTGGGTATAGAAATGTGAGGGAGAGAGGCAGCCCAGGCCAACATGAAGAACAAGATGGGCTGAATTACCAGCAAGACAAACACAAGGTCAGGAGCTATGATTTTTGTCTTTTGAGTGGCAGCTTTTGGAACTGCCTAGTTTAGTAGTTTTAATTTTATTACATCAGCTTCATATTTATAATGAGAACATATGAAGAGCCTGTAGAGGTCCGGAGGGTGGCAATATGAGAACAGGCTTTCTCTGTGGTGGGTTCCCACTTGTGGATTGTTCTCCCCAGGTAGGCTCACTTGGCGCTTTTGTTACACATGTTTAGGCGCCAGGCAAAAACATTCCTCTTCTCTCGGGCCTTTGGCTAATTAAACCCATCTGCGGCCTTTTAAACTGATGTGTTTTATTGGTAATTTTTGTTACTATGTTATGTATTTTTGTGTTTTTATATTGCCATGTGATCCTCAGATGAAGGGTGGTATAAAAACCACTGATTTTATTAAACCACTGATTTAATAAAAACAAACAAGCAAACAGAATTTCACAGTTGCTGTCACAGAAAATACTGTGTGCCAGATTCCAGTAGATTATGTGTCATGCAGTAAAGAGACCTGTGATGAGGATACACTCTCACAGATCACAGAATTATATAATTGTTAAAAACTTCCAAGGAAGGAGAGTTCTTGGATAGTAGAAACTTTCCCTGTTGTCTGCTTGAATGAAATTGGTGGTTGTCACTGGCTTATTTATATGCTATTATTGGTACTGGTGTATCCTTGCTGATGGACTTGCCTAGTAGAGTCAGATTTGTGTGGCAGCTGCTTTCATTAGTTTTCCCAACTCTTGTTACCCAAGATCTTAAATGGAGGTGCTGTAGATCGAACCTTGTATGTCTTGGTGCTGATGCTTCATCACCTGCTTTTTTTAAAGCAATGCACCCTTCGAATCATGCATGCACCTGTGGAATGTCAACCAGTTTGCTCTTGATGTGTGGCCACATGACCCGGAAGCTGTATGCTGGCTCCCTCGGCCAATAAAGCAAGATGAGCGCCTCAACCCCAGAGTCGGCCACGACTGGACCTAATGGTCAGGGGTCTCTTTACAGGGGTCTCAGAAGGGTAGCTGAGATGAGCCTGTTGACGACTCTTAACGACTGTAATACGTCTTACAGGAAAAGGCAAGGGGTGAGAAGGTGAGAAATGGCTTAGTCATGTATAATGAGATAAGAATCCAATGTCTCTGTTCAGACCAGGTCATTTCTCACCTTCCCACCCCTTGCCTTTTCCTGTAAGACCTATTACAGTCGTTAAGAGTCGTCAACAGGCTCTTCTCAGCTATCTGCCAATCTCCCATTCCCACCACCCTTCTGAGTAATACCCCTCCCCACCTTCTCACTATATAGAAGGATCTGGCAACTTCTGTTTCAGTGTATCTGAAGAAGTGTGCATGCACACGAAAGCTCATACCAAGAACTAACTTAGTTGGTCTTTAAGGTGCTACTGGAAGGATTTTTTTTATTTTGACATTGAGTCTTGTTAGTGGGAGCCCTCTTGTGCCCCAGCTGAGCCATAGAAAAAGGCTGTGTTGTCCCAGCCTGCTAGGTGCTGGGGTGAAACCGCCTCAGCTCTTGCGGCAAACAAAAATTGTAAACAAAAATTGCCCTTTTCCCTTATGGAGTATTCAAGAGCCCATATAGAGTCCTTACATAGGTTCCCTATTGGTAGGAGAGAATAACAGAGGCCAACCAGAGAATATTGAGAAGCAAAGCAGCTAGCAAGCTTGATCTTTATGGATCTGTTGCAACAGGGTGCTCCCCTCAACAGCAGGAGAGAGAAGGAACCCAGGAAAATGGTGCGCAAGGCCTTATAAAGACTTGGGAATTGCCACCCTTTAGATCAAGACCACCCCTCAGATACATCATACCTACATCACAGAAAAGTCGGTCTTAAAACAGAAATTTGAATGTTGTTTTTCCCCTGTCATTGTTTATCTCCTGTCTGGCAGGTTACTTGATTGGATTTCCTGGGTAGCCTGGCCAGTCTTTTGTAATGATAAATACTTAGTTCCTGGGCCATGTCACAGGCTCACACCCTATTCATATCTTAAACGTGCCCTTAAGACAGGATTTGTGAGGAAAGAGACAGTGGGGAGGTTTCCCACTTTGACCTTGCAGAGAAAACATTTGCTCAGTTTTGGAATCAAAATGGTTCCAGGTCGGTCTTCCTGTGCTGATCTATGTACGTGCTTGGTTAGTACATTTATGAACATTTTGATATATCTAAGATCATAAAATTCCTATCACACCATGTTTAAATGCTGAATATGTTTGAAATGTTGAATATTGCCCAGCCCTATAACCCTCTTACTGTGATGTGAACTGAGCCAGGGCTGCATCTTCTTTTTTGTTGCATCTGATGAAGATGCAGCTCTGTCCCATAAAAGCTTATGCTGCAATATATGTGGTGCTTTTGTGCTGCTGCTCCTGCCCCCAAATGAAGGAATGTGTTCAAGTGAGTTAATGGAAAACTCCCCCTGCCATTGTTTTTTTAAGCAGGTGCCCCATAAGAGCTTGGAACCTCAAAGACTGCGCTGTGGGCCATAGTTTCAAGTGCAGTGCCAGCTCTTAGCTTCTCCTTAATGCTATAGGCTTCCTGCTGTTGTTTGTGACTCAGCAGAATATTGCTCTCATAGTTAGGGGAAGTTAGAATGCCTGTGTTCAAATGCTGGTGGTGACCTTTCACTAAGCTGGTTCCACTGGTGAAATCCAGAATCCAATAGTACAGTGTTTCCCAACCTTTTTTGGGCAAAGGCACACTTGTTTGATGAAAAAAATCTCGAGGCACACCACCATTACAGCCCCGTGACGTCAGCGCGCAGCGTCACGCCGGGAGGGACGCACGAAAGTGTAAGTTTCAATTTTTTCCCCTCCCCCTTGCCGGGGAACCTCCAAGCTTTGGGGGTGGGGGGGGGGAGGAGGCAGCAAAGCGAGGCAGGAAGGAGAGCGCGGCTTGGCTGGGTGAGCTTTGGCAGGGAATGAGAGCCGCGAGGCGGGCGCTGCGGACGGAGGCGCTGCCCGCCGAGCTCGCAGGCAGCCAGGCAGGCAGACGGCAAGAGCCCCGCGCTGGGCGGCCTCTCCTCGCCGCCGCCGCCCCGCCTCTCGCCGCCCGACTCGCCCGCCTCCCTCCAGGCAACATCTCGCGGCACACCAGGCAACATCTCACAGCACACTAGTGTGCCGCGGAACAGTGGTTGGGAAACACTGCAATAGTAGCACTTAAGTGGCACATTTCTGGTGACAACAGTGTTTCTATAGGCAGGCATCATTCTCTTTAAACTACAAGGATTTGAGAGCATTGCAGCCACTGTAGTCTGATAGCTCTTCAGATTGGTTTATGTCCTAGCTTGGGTTTATGCATTGTGTAACATTCTCAGCAAAGAAGCTTGAAGCAGCTAGGGGTAGTTGTCTGTGGACTGTGCAGCTAATGTAGCATATTTTTAATGTTCTCTGCTCTCCTTGGAGGCTTCCTTTATCATAATCTGGCCAATTGAACGTGGGTCTGTTAAGTATCTGCGAACAATGTTTGTGAAATTGTGGAGGAAAGAGTTTAAAAAGGTGTCGAAAGCATGGATAATACAATATCCATTTCTGGATACGCACATCAAGAGAGCTGCAATTGTGTTGCAAAAATGGGCTGAGCCAAACATTTATCAAAATCAGAATTAGGGGGTTGTATCCAACAGGGCTTCCCCTTCTTTCTTCTGTGTCCTCCTCCCTATTTGCTCCAGAGCATATCTCCCAGCATTTTGGAGCCAATTTTGCGGGTGTGTGAGGGCATCAGAGGAGACTGAGTTTCTTTGGATTTAAACTGATCTGGGGCTATTTTTTACTCCCCTTCAACTAACTACCTTGCCACTCAACCCAGAACAGTGAGTTTTGTGGCCCTGTTAAAGTTTAAAAAGTGAAAGGATTATCCAGTGGAGTGGGAGGAAATATCCTCTTGGTATCAGCAATGAAATTTACAAATTTAGCTGGTCTGCTTGTGTCCTTTCCACTTCACAGTGTAGGCTACACAGCCTTTTGTCATCATTCATGCTTGGAAAAATGTTGGACCATGACAGTATGCTCTTCCACACTTTATGTTCCTTGTGTTCAGAATGATTCACAAGTAGCATTTTCTTGCCTGAAACAAGACAGGAAATCAGTCTTGCTATGACCTGCTGTCATTCTGGAGTTTTCATTTGAGCTCTCCAAGTCTGTGCAGCAACAGGGAAAAAGAGGCTAATCCACATAATGAAATATTAGAAAAGAGATTAAAAACAGACAGTATCATAATCCTGTCTTATAAATCTGGGGACTTCTGATGGTCCTAATTAATTATGTTGGTTCTAAATACTGTATTTCTCACACCTGTCCATTTTCCATTGGGGTACCTTATTACCAGTTTATTTCCCCTTGATCGGTATATAAAACTTACAAAGCTATTCTTATAGAATTATTTTTATTCCTACCATCACACGACACTTGACCTTCTGTTTTCAGTTTTCTATTGTGTTAGACTCTCGATAAATAAAACTGCAGCGTGAGAGGCAGCTTCATGCCCCCCCACATGGCAATGCCATATAATCACTGGCTTGCCTCTGCTTCATAGCACTCCTGGATTGCTCTTACCAATGCAATTTCTGTCATCTGCCTAGCCTCCCCTTTGAAGCTATCCTGTTAACTCCTTAACAATATATATCTAAGTTCCTCTTTTCTTGCAGAACTATTGTTCATGCCCTCTTCTTTTTGAGGGTGTTTGGTCTGTACTCGCCTTCTCTTTTCTCCTCCCAGCTGTGCCAGGCAGCCACTAGGCGGGTCTTGTTGTTTTCTGTCATTGCAATTCAGGCCCCTCCTGTGTCCTTGCAGCCTAGCCTTCAGATGCCCTTGGTGGACAGAAGGCATTTCTGCATCCCATGGAGGAGACATGGGAAATGTTGCAATAGTGCGCCCTTTCACATTCTTTCTTTCTATTTTTTTAAAAACCAAACCCAAAACTTGGCTGTGGCCCTCGTTGAAAAACAAAAGTATTAAATTGTCACTTGAAATAATGAAGGGCCTTGCTAGAACGATAAAAGACATGTAGAAACGAAGTTGCTGAAGTGATCAAACTCTTGCTATTCTTTCCTCCAGGCTACATGTTTTTTGTAATTTATTGCAACTAAGCCTTTTTAACACCTTGCTTGGCAAGGAAGTCCACAAATCACACAGTGTGAGGAGAGACTGTGCAAGGAACACATTATGTAAATGTGCTGAATTGAGTAACTATTTGTGAGAGTTGTATTCATATTTTACGTCAGTGGTTTTAGGGAAGCATGTTGCTGAAGAACCCTAGCAGCTTTGGTTATGTTAGGCAAATATTTAAACTAGGTTAAAATGATGGAGCTTTGCATAACGATGTGACAGTCTCTTTACTGCAGCCTTCCTCAACCTGGTGCCCATCAGATGTTTTGGGCTACAACTCTCATCAGCTCCAGCCAGCATGGCCAGCAGTTAGACATGAAGGGAGCTGTAGTTCGAAGCATCTGGAGGGCAGGATGTTATGCTGCATGAATGTGTTGCTCTCTGCTGTCTTGACTTCTCAATAATTAGAGGACCCAAATACTCCTAGAGTTGTGATAAGTTGCGCACTATGACCCCAACCCCTGATCTGCGAAGAACAGCCCTGCATAAAATTATTGATTGTTAAATTTCACTGTGCTTCTGGCAGACGCATTGCTGTTCTTTTCATTATTCTTAACTGCAGGGACAACTAGTGAGCCAGAAACTTAATTGTGTGACTGTAGAAGTGCAAATAAGTTGGTACTTAATCCAGTTTGGTGAAGCTCCTGCTAATTCTCTGCAAACAAGGAGTAAAATGGACTGGATTCTCTGTACTCTGGCTGATGAAAATTAATATTCAGAAAAGATTGTAATGTTCTCTTTGAGTTGCATTTCATTAAAAAATATCAGTAGAGCTTTTGGATTACACAGCTAAGTATTCAGGGAGGAAATGCAAGTTGCTCTTGTGGGCAGCCAAAACTCTGTTCTTAGAGTGTATTAAGTTAATTGTAGAAATAATGTAATAATTAAACAAACAATGCATAATTCAGTCTTGTCAGCAACTATGAGGCCACTAAAGCGCTAGCTGCAGCTGTACCCTTCTATAATGCAGAATCCTTGTAAAATAAATTTTTTAAGATAGATTGTGGTTTCTTTCCACCACCATCCAGAGATTATACATTGCCATATATATGTATATTGTAAGCTGCACTGAACCTCAGCCTTGTGTACTCCCCCCCTCCCTGGCTGTGAGGAAGAGATCAGAACCTTCTAGTTCCATTTTAGTTTAACTACAGTTTAACATTGCGTCCAAACACTAAGTTGTTGTTAATCTTAATCAAAGTTTGCTAAGACCGTTACTTAATGGTTTGGAGTTGTCTTCTTTCAGCGAACCATAAGTTAACAACAGTTTATGTGGTTCTAGGTGGCAAGATGTGCGTAATCTTAATGATGTGGGTAATCTTAAAGGGTGATGGGGGCAGGGCTAGGAGCATATGAGTCCAGGGTTGCAGGTTCTGAATATTTTTACAGTGCAAATACATGCTTAGGAGGTGCATGCCATTTATACACTTTAAAATGGAAGAATTGCAGGGGTAGATGCTCTTTTTCTGTATGGTCCCCCGCCTGCTCCACCGTGGCTTGAAGACCAAAGGAACACTATTCATACCTGCATTAATGGCCTGTGACGCCTTGAAGTAAGGATGAGAAATGCGCTTGTAGCTGTGTAGTAATTGTGCATTATGCTGTCGTGGCCCAGAAATGTTTAAGGATTGATGTAGTACTTCCAGGTAGAAGAGCTCCTTTACATTATTTTAGGCTCTTTTTTAGTTGACTTTGTGACATGACTGAGGGAAGTAATTTATTTTATTTATTAAAGTACTGTACAGTTGTACCTTGGATCTCATACACATTGGCTCCTGAACAAATCGGCTCCCAAACGGTCGAAGCCTGGAAGTGAGTGTTCTGGTTTTCGAACGATTTTCGGAAGCGGAAAGGCCGGAGCAGCTTCTGATTGGCTGCAGGATGCTCCTGCAGCCAATTGGAAACCATGCCTTGGTTTTCAAATGGTTCCAGAAGTCGAACAGACTCCTGGAACGCATGCTGTTCGAGAACCAAGGTACAACTGTATTTACATACCACCTATTTGGGAATCTCAGGGCAGTTTAGAACAAGATAAGAAAATATACTAACATTAAAATACAGTAAAATAAACAGGCTTACAATAAAAATATTGTTTCATGCCATCCCAATCCCCAAGCATTGTAAGATTCTGGGGGTTCCAGGTGCTTACCCAGAGTTCATGTTTTGTTCAGAATGAGACACAGTGGAGACTTGGTGTCTTTATGATATATGGTTTATTTACAGATATATACAACACACACACACACACATGTATATGTACATATGTATATGCATATATGTACTTACACACATAACCCAAGGGAAAATCCATACCCACTGCCTTGTGGAACATCTTTGGGAGAAAAAAACTAAGGAGCAAACCCTACACAGATCCATTTTAATTTGTTGGAAGCGGCCCAGATAGGTTGGGGCAACCCAGTCAGCTGGGTGGCATATGAATAATGAATTATTACTATTACCGCTACTACTATTACTGCCACCAGCCTCTGCAGCCACAGCAGGCGTTGTGATTCTTCATTGGTTTGGCTTCAGCCCCAGAGGCGCACTCCATTGTCTCTTGAGACAGGTGATTGTCAACAATACAAGCTGATCCTATGACTGAGGGGTTCACAGCATTAACACCCTAAGAGGATATTGCTTCTCCCGTCACCACAGCCTTAGATTCCAGGAGAAGTCAGACATGGTGTGCTCTCTCTCTCTGTGCCTTTCCAGATTATAGCTTTTGCTTCCAGATTATAGCTCACATAATTCAACAGTCAACTCTGGCCTTTTGTGTTTCTAACTCAGACAGTTGAGGGAGAGAAGCCCACGCACTTGCTCTCTGGCATGGAGCCCCCCCTATGTTCCCTTAAAGGACCCATATTTGGTGAGCCATTATCCCAGACCAGGCAACACATGGATTAATTTACCGTAACTACTTTGTTGTTGGCATCAGTCTGTCTTGAAAGACAATGGAGTGCGCCTCTGGGGGTGAAGTCAGACTGCTGCATTAGCAACACCATAGTGACCTCCCCAGGGCCGCAGCAAGGGCACTATGTGTTTGGAGGTCCTGGGCTGCCCAGACAAAAGACCCCTCTCTTGGCTTTGCTGATGTGGTCCAAAGGAAAGTAGAGCAATACATTTGACACCAGCTGGGTTGCAGGAGTTTCATTTAAGGCATACAGTGGTACCTCGGGATGCGAACGGGATCCATTCCGGAGCCCCGTTTGCATCCTGAACAGAACGTAAGACGCAACGGCGTGTGCGCGGGTCGCGTTTTGCCGCTTCCGCGCATGTGCATGACATCATTTTGAGCGTCTGCGCATGCGCGAGCGGCTAAACCCGGAAGTAACAGGAGGTATGACTGTATAAGGCACTATCCAACCATCTTAGGGTTCCTTCATAGGGTTTTTTTTTTTTTTTAAAAAAAACCTTCCTAGAAAACCCTGTAAACCAGTTATTGGTGCTTGCAGCTTTCTCTTATCTGCTTTAGTCATTGAAATGAAATATGTACTGCAATGTAATTTTTCTTTCCGGAAGCAATACCTGTTTAGGTTAGCTAAGGTTAACCACCTGCACCTCCAGTTTTCTCTTATGCTGAGCTACATGCATACAGTATAGTACGTTATTGGCTGTTTTATTTCATGAGTGCTCTCTCTCTCTCTTCCCCACCTTCTTAGTATGGTTTCAGAAAATGAACAGCTATAAAGGCCTTGTGATTTTCAAATCACATGTAATAGCTTCGTGTGTGGGATTATAGAGGATGATAGGATTTTCAATTACTGTGTCTCGTGGGAGCTCTGAGGCAAACTGGAGAAGGTTTTTGAAAAGTTAATCAGGGCTTGAGTAATTCACTTGAGGCTATGCTATTGGAAGTCACATTTGTGTCTCGACTGGGCTACAAGATGAAGATGCAAAATAACATCTTCGTTATGTGCTAGAGAGGCTGGTGCTTTGAGCAGAGCAGTGGCCAGGAAAATTTCAAATACTTGCCATGTTACTGAGTGAAGAGGCAGAGTTATTCTTCTGAAGAATAGAATGGCATGTTCTGACACCTTAACTCTCTTCAGCTCAATTTGTATTCTGTACCACATAGGCACTAGTCAAAGGTTGTGTCATACACCACCAATTGTTTAATTATATATTGGAGATTAGATTATACTATTGTTCCGTTAGATTATACTGTTAGATTCTTCCTGTCTGTAAAAAGTCATTAAGTCATCTGTCTTGTAAGTAAGTAAAATTATGAAGCACATCTTTAAAGTACATTATTAAAAAAAGAATCTGTAAAGTATTGGGTATTCTTGTTGCTAGCAGCTTCATGTGGTATTTTAGCTTTGTGGCATTCTTGTAAATTAATTAGTGACTTGCCCAATCCCACTTCAAGAATGAGTGGGCTGGGTTTCCTACATCCTAACTGAACATTCCACTCTCTGTCACACGTTTGATATCTACAGATTCCCCTGTTTGAAAAGGTGAGTTTTGATAAATTAAAAAAACCTGACAATTGGTGTTTGCTATTTAATTTCAGGAGTGGTATTCTAGGCCAAGGAACAATAACAGCTGGACTTAGCTCTGCCTTATTAAGGGCATCCTTTGTTGCTAGGCCTAATTTGACTACCCTAATACAGTATAGACTATGTAATGCAGCTCATGGTTTGTGATTGGTTATGTAGAAAGGATACAGTTTCTGGGCTTCCAGAGCTTGGTAGTATATGCAATAACTTCTCCTTCCTTTTGAAGAATAAATACTTTTTTCCAAGTTGCATGCAAGTAGGAAGGAATTGTTGTTTCTTTAAGAGTCATGTCCGCTATGACTTTTGTAGGACAAATGGATAAAGTTATGGAAACCTTGGTGCGTACATAGCAAATGTCTCTCTCCTAATGAGCAATCAGAATTTCTCCTGATTGGAGGATTTCGAATTGTTTGAGAAATGAAGTGAAAGCTTTTTGTTATTTTGAACTCCCTGATGAATTGGGGTTGGCACAGATCAATGAAATGGGTTTGCATGACACAGAATATCCTTTTCAAATTATCCAAAGCAAGCAAGTTAGAAATTCATTTTTGAAAAGCTGCTCTGAGGTGGGTGGAGAAACCACATTAATTTGCAGCTTTAACTAAATGGTGTCGCACCTGTTTCATCCAGTGTTTGGAAATTACTAACTTTGGTTGTTAACAGGATCTTGTGAAAACTGTTCTGGGTGTATTCACTGGCTGTTGCCAGAAAGAAACAAATCAGATATATCAATGTACCAGATGAGAACTATTTTCATCAGTCAGGAAAGGCAGGCAAGGAAGAATGGGTCTATCAGTGGCTATTAACCATAACAGCAAAATGGAACTTCAATTTTCAGACGCATGCAACAGGAGTGAGTAAGGTCAAGGAAAAATCCTGGCAGGACATATAGAAGTCCTGGCTCCAGCTTGCTGGAAGCACCACAAAAGACCTTGTTAGTTTCTTATCCTAGAACTGGTATTGCCTTTTCTTAATGCTCTATAAATTCTCTAATAATAATAATAAGGAGGAGGAGGAGGAGGAGGAGGAGGAGAAGAAGTAGTAGTTATGGTATCTGCCCCTGGAAAGCTGGAATTCTGTAGATTCTACATATGCCACTGCATTAGGTGGTGGAGGGCTGTGTTGTAGCTATGTAGATTTCAATTCCCCTGGCAATATGGTGCTCCATGACTCAGGCCCATAGGAGAAATGTCGCTTGAGGGATTATATTGCTTGAGGGATTATAATTTAAATGCAAACTACTGGTGGTCTTCAGAGTGTTTCTCTGAGGGATATGATGCAGTCTGCCAGTCACCAGATATTCAGTCAGAGGAGAAGATAAAAGATGATCTGATGCCATTCCCTCCAGCAAAGAGCAATCCTGTGGTTTTCCTATTGTAGATGGGAATGCACTAGCCCCCATTAAGCAGGGCCATGGAATTGCTTGGAATACAGGAAGGTGACTGATACAGGTTCAAACCTCTGGCCTATCTAGTTCAGCATTGTCAGCACTGACTGGCAGTGCCTAGCCATGGTTTCTAGATGGAGTCTTTCCCACTTTTACCTGGAGGTGTCAGAGATTGAAGTGGGGTATTCAAAGTATGTGCTCTGCCATTCTGCTAGGATCCTTAAGATATGAAATGGACTGAGGCAGAAAATGCTTTTAAATCCAATTTATTTGCATTCTATTTTCTCCTGTCAAGCCATTTGAATTCCAAGATGCATTGGAAACAGCTGCTCGGGCAGAAGGTCTTCCATTAGATGTCCCAACAAATTCTCACTTGGGCGTGTTGGATAAGGGCCATCACAGAGGAAAATATCACCATGGCTTGAACTTGATGAAACCTATCCGGACTACTTCAAAGTAAGACTTGGTGTATTAAACTACAGACACAGCTGACCTGAAAATAGAAGTGTTTAGAGGTGATAGAAGCATGCTTGTTGGAAAAATAGCAACTTTGAGTTTAAAAACTGAGTTCCCACTCATACAGCTAAGCTTTCTAAGAAAAAGTGGCAGCCACCATCTTGAATAATTAAATGTCTTATTTTACTTCTGAAAGCTGTAGTGTGTTTTATGCTTTTGGTTTTGTTATGATATCTCTTCTCTAATTGTAGACATCGACATCCAATAGACAATGCCGGACTTTTCTCCTATTTGACATTCTCTTGGCTTACTCCTCTGGCACGAACAGCCTATAAGAAAGGAGAACTGTTCACAGAAGATGTATGGTCCTTATCAACCCATGAGTCGTCGGAGGTTAACTGCAGAAGGTATGTTTTTGCTATGTTGTCTCTAAAAAGATTTGCCTTCCTTGGGATAGCCTACTGTAAGATGTTGTGTCAGGTGGTGATTGAAGGCTGTTCTGACTACTTCTTTCTGGAAATTTCTCCTATCTGTTTTCTTTGTCTTCTTCCTCACCTTCAGAAATGAACTGAAGACCATTTTGTGTGTGTGTCCTAATTAAGGGCTATGCCAGTGGCTTCTCTTTGGATCTTCTTCTTTCTCCTTCTTTCTTTATTAAAAATTTCCTACTCTTGTCCCATTTAGTTCATGTTATTTGATGTTGAAGAAAATGGAGGTGAGATTCCTTACATCTGTATTTTGTGTTGTTCCAGGCTGGAAAGATTGTGGCAGCGAGAACTGCATGAACGTGGGCCAGATGATGCCTCTCTCCGAAGGGTCGTATGGGTCTTCTGTCGCACTAGGCTCATCATTTCCATAGTGTGCTTGATGGTCACACAACTTGCTGGCTTCAGTGGACCAGTAAGTACTATCCATCCTTTGTCTAACATCCAGAGTGGGCTCCATCCCATGGCCAGTGCTAATGTATTCCAAGTTCTTGCAGAGGATCTTCGAAATGTTTTGATTAGTTAGAAATATGCCTTGCAGTTTGCAGAAAATGAATAAGTCTTTTCAGAATGCTGCAGGAATCTTAAAGCTTTCAAACTGTTCTGTGTGTATGTGGCGGTTTTTATTGTTTGTACCAGGTGGCTGGATACGGGAGGGTGATGAATTTTGGGGGAAAGCAGCAAAGCAGTCCTTTGTTAGGTCACTTGCTTTGAGTGCTCTCTGCAAGAAATGGAATGGAGTGCTGGTACTAAATCACTTCTTAAGATCTGTAGGAAACAGGGCTCAGAGGATTCTGCAGAGCTAGTGTTGTTCGACTTCTTTGAAAAGGCAGTCGGATAGGTTATCCTTCTGGTGGCATGATTGGAAGACTGTAGCTGGTAATGAAGATGCAGCATGTAGGACTTGACATTCACAGCATTTTTTTTTGTCGCCTGTTTGTTGCACGTGCTGTGCAAGATTTACTCTTTAACATCTTGACTAAATCTATTCTCTACAAATTTCCCTTGAGGAGTAGGAGCAGTGTTATTGCTTGTAGTACACATTTCAGTGTGCTGTTAAGCGGGATGGTTCAATGCTTGGGTAAGTACAGCTGAGGTTAATGTTAAAAACAGTCTTGTCTTTTGTCTCTCTCTCTTTAAAAATTTCCAAATCCCACTCATTTTCTTAAATCTCGAAAGTTTTCTTGCGTTCCTTGTTAAGAAGGGAGTAAGTAGTTTTTCTTGGTTTTCTTTGTTCTGTTTTGTTTGTTAATAGCTGGTGGTGGAACTTTGAATCACTTGCAAGTGGCTTTATTTGATAATGCTTTTAATTGCCAGTAAGAATGAGGTTTAATCAGAACAAGCTTCCCCCAAGAAGAGCTTCTGTCATTGTTTCACTACAGGGCCCTGTGGATGCTCTTACCTCTAGCATAGAGTCGGTAGCAGAGTTGTCCCTTATGTCTCTGGACTACATGATTCCAATCCATCAAACCAAACTGCAAGACAGGAAGGAACTGAATAGAATATACTCTGTGCAGGATTAGGATGTACCTAATCTGTGCACATCCTCCATTACTCAGTAACCTGTGTTCTCTGAATGAAGAACTCTATTAATTGAGTTTGTTGTCTGGAACAAGAGAGGAATCCTTACTACCTCACTACTTTGAAACCTAATTGCTGTTCATGCTGAAATATCAGTGGTTTTTTGTTTTTAAATCTTTTCATGTGAAAGTGGTGCTTGAAACCAGAGCACCCAAATTACCCTTTTGTATTGCTAAGTAAAGATGAGCCATTTTTGCAAATTGCCATTCTCAGCAGTAAACATGGTATGCTAATGGGAAGCAGCAGTTCTTAAAATTCTTAAACATAGAGGTGTTACTGTCCATAAGTTCCTTGTATATCCAAATGTGCAATAGTCTGCCCCCTCCCCCTTTAAAGTATATTTTGTAAAAATTTCTTTCCTGGCACTGTTTTCAGACTCATGTTAACCCTTCATCCAGTTGAGACAACATGGGTTTGTCTAATGCCTGTAGAGCTCAGAATGAGATCATCTTTTAAAAATATGTTCTATTGTGGGGGCTGCTAAGCATTTCATGTTCAGGTTTGCTCAGTCCTGCCAAAGGTATTAAATTTGGGTTTGGATGATGCTCAGAAGCAGCTTTTTCTCTTTGGAAGAACAGCAAAAGTTCCTGTTGCAGTGAAGTGCAGTTTGATTCCTCATTTAGTTTTTGAAGAAGGTGTATTGTGGGGTGTGGGGAGAGGGGTTGGTTGGAAGGGGGAGCTATTTGAGGTAAGCCTCCAACTCTTCCAGTTCAACTCCAGCCACAGCTTCCTTTGTGCTGTAAAAGCTGGATGCAGCTGGGAGGGATTTTTCTCTGTAGTGGAACCAATGACAGAAGCTGTTCTTTAGAATTTCCAGGATGGCTGTATTCTGCGATCAGAATGAGACAGTCAAGCTGGGCAGAATCCAACGCCAAGATGAAAGGTAAGGTGACGTTTATTCATGGGAATGCTTAAGATAGTCAGGCAGCTAAGGGCAGCTATTTCCATGATAGTTTTCAGAAGTAATTTCCCATACCTCTGCTAGTTTTGGTAGCTATAATTTTTGTACAGTTTTATATGATGGTATTCTCTTCATTGCTTTAACCAAAAACAATGTTATAAGATTGAAAATGTTGTCATTTTCCCTCTTAATATTGCTATAACAACTTTCTTCAGATCTTAAAAAAGTGTAAGCAACATCTCTTATTCTACACTGGAGTTTCTGATTTCGTGTGCAATAAAAAGGAACACTCTAAATTAGAGAAGAAGAGAATTCCTTCTGATGTTGCACATGCTCTGCTAGAGACGTTTTTCCCTGTACCACACCTGTCAGTGTGTTGTAAGGTTTTGGCTCAGGAGTTATTGGCTCTTCCACTGACTCAGCTGCCTTTGTAGGATTGAATGCTAGGAAAGAACCAAATACCTTCTTGCTTAAGTAACACCAAGCCAGCTGCATAGCCTGCTATGTCTTGAACATGAAGGATGTAAAGCAAGGCCAATGGAGGAGAAAGCTGGCTTACATAACCTTGAAACATGAGCTGTTGCACTTTGATCAGGAATTTGTATAAGGCTCTCTTTTTGTGCTTTTAATGGTCACTTTGGGAACATGATGGACACCTGGCTCTTAACATGTGCACGTGGAAGTGCATGGGAGAAATGCTATACAGTTGAGTTCTCGATTATGACATTCAGAGTTGACTACCTCAGGACTCACGTGCTTGTTCTGCCTCCATTTTTTAATCTGTCACTTGATGCTGGGCTTTAGCAGCTATTACCTTTGCTTGAAGCAGTGTGCGTTCGTTTCCCATCCATTCTTGTGTTGCACAGAACTCTGATTTGCAAAGCTTAGTTTAGTCAAGAGGACTTCCTGCGGACTCTGAAAGCCTTCCCAAACCGCTGCCTTGGTTTCAGATTTTTGTGGTTGGCAAAGGTACTTCAGCTCTGATTAAAGAACCCTAAACGCCAGCATCTGTAGGCATCGTTGAAAAAGTCCGACTGGGAAGTCTTATCGTAGTAGAGCTCTGTTAAACCAATCACGAAAGCCCACCTGGCCTTGGAAGTCTTCCTGACTAGCCGCACAAGTTTCGCTCTTCCTCGGACTTTGTGAACAAATACTGGCTCTGCTTTTTCATGTATCGTTTAAATTCTGTGTGTATGTGAAGTTTTAACTTGGTTTTGTGTCGGAAGCCAGACTGTATGTTGGATTCAGGCCTTGTATAACTTTTCCTTGTGTGTGCAGATTTGTATGTTTTCCACAGCACCTTTCTTTTCTTTTCTTTTGTACAGTGTTTGTGAGATGTTTTTATCCATTTTAATATGGTGGCACTTTACAAAATAATAATAAAGCTACTGCTTCCATTTATTAGTACTTAATATTGCGATGAACGTGAGTTGTGTACTGCACTGTGCCCCTTGGTCAGCACACGCGATGGGGGACTTGTGCTTTGGTGCTGTTTCCCTCTCTCTTTGCAGGTGGTGTTTGAAATGTGATTGCCGAGGTAAAATTGTTTTTGTCTTTTGAGGGGGGAGGCCGGGGTGGAGTGGGAGAAGGGTTGCGTTTTTTTTTTTAATTGTTGCTATCGCCTTTTTTATTTTCTTGCTTGTCCTTTTCTTTACTATTAAACTGCTGATGTTTATTTTCAGGAATGTTTTGCAAAATGTCCTTCTCACACTCTTCCCCAGTTCAACTGTAGGTACATTTGTTCCTTTTTATCAAATAAGCACGTTTGAAACAAAGAAATAAAACAGGTCTTAATGTCATGTGTATATCTTTTATTTTTTATTTTTAAAAAAGATGTGCTCAGTTTTTGCATAAGTACAGATTATTATAAAGAATATGATGATGGATTGCTTTCAGCTAACTGACAGATTTATGTTAAGTTAGATTACCTCAAGGAGCAGGATTTTCTTATAAACCATTGAAAAATTCGAAATTATTTCACTTGCGGAATTTTAACTTTACTGCTTGTTTTCAGCATGGATTATTTAATAGCTGTGGTTCCAAAGACTTCCAATCAACAATACATATTTCTTACTGGAAATGAAGTAGCTCCTTATTTCTAACTTAACATAAAACAATTAAATGGTTCCTCTGGCACATTGAGGTGTTCATGCATGTTTGCATTTCTCCCTGTAGGCCTTTGTTGTGAAACACCTCCTTGAATACACGCAGCAAACGGAGCCCAACCTGCAGTACAGCCTCTTGTTAGTTTTTGGCCTCTTAATGACAGAGATAGTGCGCTCCTGGTCCTTGGCTTTAACCTGGGCTTTAAATTACCGTACTGGGGTCAGACTGCGCGGAGCTATCCTTACCATGGCTTTTAAGAAAATACTCAAGCTGAAAAATATCAAGGAAAAGTCTTTGGGAGAGGTAGGCTGAAAGGCATCCTTTTGCCATTGCAAAAAACAAAAATAGCTGGGGGCGGGGAGGTGGGAGTGGGTGGTGTGGGGATGCCCCCACATACTCAGAGTAACCTGCAGTTCGAGTCAAGCAGATACAACCCCCAGCTAGACAGTTAACTCAGGCAAGCAGTTTATGTAGAGGGCTCTGTGTGTTCCCCTCCATAGCCTTAACCTGTCCCAAGTGCCTTCTGATAACATGCTGTTTAGTCATTATCTGAACTAGTCCTGGTTAAAGTAAAGCCAGGAAGAATAACAAGACTTCTGAAGGTGGGAAGCAAAAAATGGTCTGCTATGCTTGCTTCAAGGAGTGTTTATCTGCAAGTGCCTTTGCTCTTGCATTTCATCTTAATTGGCTTGGCGTGGGGTAGGGGCAGACTTACCTGGAAGTCCAGCATCACCCATATGAATCTCTCCAAGCGATACGGTTGGCCCTTCCTGGCCATACAATTGATGGATATCAAGTGCAGGGCTTCTTCTGCAGTGGTACTCAAAAACGTGGAATTCCCTTGCTGGGGAGTTTTCTTTCCCCACCTTTGGATCTGAACAGTCATTTGGAGTTTCTTTCTTTCTTGCCGTATTGCTCCATAGCTGCCTTTTAGTGTTCAATTTCATTGACTGGTAATTTTTTTAAAAAACAAAATGAATTAAATTGTTGTTGTACACTGCTTTGAATGCACATGTGCAGAAAAGCTACCTGTAAATAATAGGAGTTAAATCTTCTGAGGATAATGTGCATCTCTTCTCCCTGGTCATCTTTCATTTGCATTGTGTTTCAGCTCATAAACATGTGTTCTAATGATGGACAGAGAATGTATGAGGCGACAGCAGTGGGTAGCTTGTTGGCTGGAGGTCCTATCGTTGCTATTCTTGGCATGGTTTATAATGTCATCATACTGGGACCAACAGGTTTTTTGGGATCGGCAGTCTTCATTCTCTTCTACCCAGCAATGGTGAGTAGGTGCCTATCTGCCTATGAGCTGAAGATGTATTTAGGAAGGAAAGGTCAGAAAGTCTGCTTCAATCAAATGTGATGCTTTTTTTTAAATGAGTAGCACTTCCTTTGTGTAAAGGAAAAAGTGTGTCAGCTGCATGTTGGTGGTTGCATATGAAGGTCAAACACTGATCTTCTTTGCTAGATGATACACAGAAATAAGGATCAATTACAGTTGTAGTAAATCTGCAAAGAAGTCAACCACACAAATAGATATGGCTCCCAATGCTTTTTGATGAAACTATTTAGGGAAATGTCTGTAAAAACCATGAAGTCTAAAAACATACATTTTTTAAAAAATACCCCAAGTAATATATTTAGTAAATACACACTATATAATGTTAATCATATTGCACACAGTACATCACATACAATATCTAAACAGTGTTTTAAAACTACTGCAATGACTGACATATAAAAACGTAACCCAAAATTGTTTTCTAAAAAAACCCAGTCTTCTGAATAATATTACTGCATTTAGAAAGTTGTAGCTTTAAGCAAGAGAAATGAAATGTGGTTTGTTCATGGCAGACTTTGTTATTTCCTTTTAATGCTCCCTGCCACTTATCCTGTGTCTGGATGCTTTCAGATAGCCTTCCTGCCTTCTTGGGCAGCAAGACCCCTAGAGATGAGAAAACCACCATTAAGTCACCTTGCACAGCCCTGGTGAACTTTGATTAATATGTGTTGTTTGTTGTTAAAGGTGATCCTACTGTGTCTGCTCTTGGGTTTTATGGTGCCTCTTTTCATTGCAGATGTTTGCATCCCGCCTCACAGCTTATTTCAGAAGGCAGTGTGTGTCTGTAACCGATGAGCGTGTCCAGAAAATGAATGAAGTTCTTAATTACATTAAGTTCATTAAAATGTATGCCTGGGTCAAAGCCTTCTCTCAGAATGTTCAAAGTGAGTGTCAGTTTCCTTTCTCTCCACCTCCCAACAATTTGGCAAGAAAGAGACCTTGCTAGATCATTTAGCACTCTGCTTCGGCTGAAACCTGGTCATGACACTGGAAACTTCTTTCTCACTGTTGTTGAACTTGTATGGCTGCTTGTAATGAGAGAGCCAATCTGCATTCATTCTTGGGATTGCTAGTCTTAAAAATGACGCGCTCCAGTGCTGGGCATTTTAAAACCTAAAACATAGGCATATTATTTGTCTTTGGTATTAGTACTTATCTATATCATCATTTTGTTCCACGATAAGTTTAGTTCTGGAACATATCTGTGATGTCATGACTGAAAGTTCTCTAACTAACATGGAGAGCTTCATGCATGTGCTGCGTGTTCTGCTTGTCTCATGTGTTTTGCGGTTGTGTTCTCTATTCTCAGAAATCAGAGAGGAAGAACGCAAAATCTTGGAACGTGTTGGATATGTCCAGAGCATCACTGTAGGAGTGGCTCCCATAGTTGTAGTCATTGCCAGTGTGGTGACCTTCTCTGTTCATATGATCCTTGGCTATGATCTAACAGCAGCTCAGGTAATGTTAACTTCAGACATGGGAATGGGCAGGCTGGGTGGCTGAAATTATCCTTTACCTGCTTCTGGTCTGTGACGCTTCTTCCCATTGCCATTACATTGGGTGGAGAGAGCTTTCCTCCACCTTGGTAGTTGAAAAATCAGGGGTGAACAGATAAAAGCAATAATTACCAACTTTAGGATCCAACTTCTCCTATCCTCAAGGGCCTTGACAAAATTGTCTCCACCTGTCAGTGGAATGTCAGCAGTGCGGGTGCACAAAGCACTTCAAAGGGGAGGTTATTTCACAGGGACGGGGCCACCACAGAAAAGGCCCTCACACGCACTTCTCTCTCTCTCCCCCCCCCCCCTCATTAGGGGCTGGGGCTACAAGCAGGGTTTCTTTTGCTGATGTTAATGCTCAAGCAGGCTGATACAGGAGGAGGCATCCTTTTAAATATTGTGCTAAAAATTCTTCCATTTGTGTTTCAGGCTTTTACTGTGGTTACAGTATTCAACTCAATGACCTTTGCTCTGAAAGTCACACCTTTTTCTGTGAAGTCTCTTTCTGAAGCATCTGTTGCAGCCGACAGATTTAAGGTGAGCAGTCGCAACCTTGCTACTTTAGCTCCTTTCAGCCCAAGAAGGGTGTGATGTAGACATTATTGACTTCTCTTGAAATTGCAAGATTGGCCATTTTACTGTAATATACTGACTCAAATCTTAAAGTATGCACTTACCTCCATTGTAAAAAGTGAGTGTAGGATTGCATCCTTCTTAAGCACAAGCCTGTAGAGAAACATGGACAGCATGTCATACATGCATTTTCAAACGTGAGGATTTCAGGCTACTGTAAGGAATATAGGTAACCATAATAGTTTATAGTATCAGTTGGTTGCTTAGAACAGTGACTTTCAATCTTCAGAAAACCATATCTGTTTCTTCTGTGGAATCCCTGTGAGTTACAGGAGATTCTGTGGCTTATTTTAGGATGTTCAGTCCTTTGCAGCAGAGAGCTGTCCGGGCTGCTAGACCTCACCATTGTCCTGTGTGTGTTGAGAGTGCATATCAGAACACAACCAGGATGCACACTGCAGCTTGGATATACCACACCCTCCCCTTTTTCTCTGGGCTTCTAGGAGTTTTTGGCTGGAGCCCAACTCTTTCCCCAAAGCCAAAGCCATTTTACATATGTATGTATATATACATTTTATATGCATAAATGGCTCTTGGATCTTTAAGCTACTGGCACTTGAACATTCAGAAATTCCTCAAGCAAGCTAGCGATTTAGCCCATTTTAATTATTTTTAATTATTTGAGAGAGCAGCAGCAGAATCATTACAAAAAGATACAAAGAGGAATCAACTGAGTTTTGCTCAGAGTAGAGTAGACCTAATTTAGTAGTCCAGTGCAATTCCCATCATTATTTCTGGGTAGGGAATTGGTATCTGAGGGAAAGGTGCATATTGGTTGGAAATAGCGGTTTAACTAACTGGAAACTGTTTGGTTTTCATTTGATTTTTCTGTGCTAAACTGTTGGACAGATATTGTGGAACCTAAGACTATATGTGTATATGGATGTGGTGGAAAACATGATAAAGAGCCTCTGTACTATCCTCAGAGTTTCTTGTAACTTGTCAAATTCTTAGGCAACTGAATTTTGTGCAGGGAATTCAGCCACCCCACCCCCCCGAACACTGGCTAAGAAACATTTTGCATCCCTAAGTCTTGTGGGATTTCTAATGAGCAAACCTTTCCTCTGCTTCCTCCTGTCACTCTATGTCATCCTCCAAACCCTGAAATGCAAGATGAATGGGGGGGGGGGGACGGACAATATTGAACCTAACCATATTTGTGTCCAGAGAATGGTGACTCTGCAGAAGACTCTCTGTCTGAGAACCACCACATTCATGGCTAGCCAGGCCCTTTTGTGGACCTGGAGTTAGTTTTCACTAATGAGCTACCTTTTGCTCTTCAGCTTCCTTCCACTGTATAGCCTGATGTGTGTTGCTGCGTGAGTGTGCCGTAGGCTTGTCCCCTTCCAGTCTTGACCAGGTGTCTCATCTTTGCACCTCTCTCACAACTCCTATCAGAGTTTGTTTCTAATGGAAGAGGTTCATATGGTAAGGAAAAAACCAGCCAACCCACACACCGCCATAGAGGTGAAAAATGCCACCTTGGCATGGGAATCCTCCCATGCCAGTGTCCAGAGCTCCCCAAAGATGACTCCTAAAATGAAAAAAGGCAAGAAAGAGAAGGGCAAGAAAGAGAAGATGAAGTTGCAGCAACGCGAGGGACAGCAGGCGATGCTAGCTGAGCAGAAGGGTCAACTCTTAGTGGACAGCGACGACCCACCAAGCCCGGAGGAGGAGAACAAAAACGTCCATCTAGCAAATGTCCGGCTGCAGAGGGTTCTTTACAATGTTGACCTGGAAATCAAGAAGGTGAGGAATCAAAAGTCTCTCTCCTTTGCATCAGAACTTAAAAGGCTGTGTTTTGTGTTTGCGGCAAATACAGTTTCAGTACATCAGTGCAATAATACACGTACAGTGGTGCCTCGCAAGACGAAAAGAATCCGTTCTGTGATTCTCTTCGTCTAGCGGTTTTTTCGTCTTGCGAAGCAAGCCCATTGACGGATTAGCAGATTAGCGCTATTAGCGGCTTTTAGCGGCTTATCTGCTGATCGGATCAGCTGATAAGCGGCTTAGCGGCTTAGAAAAAGGGGGGAAGAAAAAAAACCCCGCAGGAACTCGCAAGGCATTGTCGTCTTGCGAAGCAAGCCCATAGGAAATTCGTTTTGCGAAGCACCTCCAAAACGGAAAACTCTTTCGTCTAGCGAGTTTTCCGTCTTGCGAGGCATTCGTCTTGCGGGGCACCACTATATTAAGTCTTGAAAAGAGGGTCAGGCATGCTACAGAGCTGTGACCTACTATATAGCCCCACAGGAAGGGTCCATGTGAGTGCTCCTATAGGTTTTCACACATAAACACCAGTGCTGTGTATAATTAAGTGAAAGGCTAAAGTGACTTCCCTTCAACACAGTGTGGAGCCAGTGGCATAGTGGTTAAGGTGTTGGACCTAGGACCCGGGAGACCAGGGTTCAAATCCTCACTTGGCCATGAAGCTGACTGGGTGACCTTAGGCCAGCCGCTCACTCTCAGCCTAACCTACCTCACAGGGGTTGTTGTGAGGATAAAATGGGGAGGAGGGGAACTAGATATGCCACCTTGAACTTATTGAAGGAAAGGTGAAATATAAGTGTATCTAAATAAAAATTTAAAATGCAAAAACTGATGCTGCAGTCCTGTGCATGCTTACATGGGAGTAATCACCAATGTGCATAGAATTGTGCTGGTCGTTGCTTTGAGTTTACTATAGTTTGAGTTTTGTGGAAGTTGTTTTGTGGCAAGTAAGTCCAGAAGATATTGGCAACTTCCTGGCAAGGGAACTGATGTGACACTAAAAATACTAATGCTGAGGGTAGCCTTCTCCAGTACTGCAGATTTCTTGCCTCCTTCCCTCCCCGCCTCCCAATTGTATATAATCTAATATTGCCAGTGATTCCTCTCCCCACCCCTTGCACTTGTTAAGATTGCTTCCTACCATGAAATACTATTTCTGTTAGAATAACATTTCTTTTTACGGTCTAATCTAGGGGAAACTTGTTGGCATTTGTGGCAGCGTGGGGAGTGGGAAAACCTCGTTCATTTCAGCCATTTTAGGGCAGGTGAGAAACAATCTCATGTTTTCTTATTTTTTCACGCTGTCTGTTTTGCTGGCTCTGTTTGCATTCTGCCTGTGAGAGGAGCACAATCTCTGTGCCACCAGCAGTTGCATTTTGCTCAATGTACCTTTAGTCCACATGATAAATAATTTATCAGACCTCAGACTTGGATCATAAACAAGTGAGGCATGCTTAAGATCTTAAAAAGTTTTAAATAGCTATGCATGCTGAACTTGAAACAAGCTATGCTTTTTTGTGCTCGAGAGGTTGAGCAGGGCAGGGGGGGGAGTATAAGAGGGAAAACCTTTCCCATACAGATGTGGAATGGTATCATTTCTCGATTTTCTTCTGCTTGTTTCAGATGACTCTGCTGGAAGGCAGCATTTCTGTGGATGGAACATTTGCTTACGCAGCCCAGCAGGCCTGGATTCTCAATGCAACACTTAGAGACAATATCCTCTTCGGGAAGGAGTTTGAAGAAGAAAGGTTTGTAAGCTGTAGTGATATACTGACAAATTGCAAATGTTCAGCTTGGTTCAGCTTGGTGCGAGTTAAAAAAGATACTCCATATGTCCCTTTATTTCCGTACTATCATTGCATGCCTTCTGAAGCATTTTTGTAATATGTACTGCCTGCCTTAGTCTGATTAAAAGTTTGCAATTTCTGGCCTTTGGTTTCTTTGGTATATTTGCTCCTTTTCTAATTTTTCGTAGCTCCTTTTCAGTCCTTCCTTCCTCTGTTGCAGCTAACACCATACCTGGAAATGTTGCTGTTCACTGCTTTTTAAAAATGTGTTTTTTCCAGGTATAACACTGTGCTGAATGACTGCTGTCTCAGACCTGATCTGGCTATCCTACCTAATGGAGACTTGACAGAGGTAGGAATCTTGTTAGGCAGCCACTCTCCCAGGGCAAACAGCTCACTATAAGGCCAGGCACTCTCACACACCTTATTTTGGTGTACTGGTCTGTTGGCCATGTCATGTTCTCTTTCTGCCTTTGACTGCACTTACTTCCCAGGATTCACAAGCCCAGTGAGCTATAGCAGTTAGGTGGTTTGGCTCAAATGTGGAGGAAACGTAGTGCAGGCCTTTGTTGTTTTTGGGCCAATAAACACTGATTCCCATCTTGCTGGGCTATCGTGCAACTTCTCTGAGGTCTTTGGAAGGAGGACAGGATATAAATGTAATGTTTCATCTTAAGTGATAAAAAAGGAGATCCTTTAACAAAGCATCTTTAACTTAGATTGGTGAACGAGGCGCAAACCTGAGTGGGGGGCAGCGCCAGAGAATCAGCCTCGCTCGAGCTCTGTACAGCGACAAGGACATTTACATCCTTGATGACCCTCTCAGCGCCTTGGATGCCCATGTTGGAAACCACATATTCAACAGTGCAATACGGAAGCACATGAAGTCAAAAACAGTTCTCTTTATCACCCACCAGCTGCAGGTACACTTGTGGTTCTACCCTCAGCCTCTCCATCAGTTTGACGTGGGAAAAGTAAGTTTGGATGAGGGTAGATGCCGCTGTTGAGAGTAGCTGTTAATCTGTATAGCCCAAATTGCTGATCGCTCCACAGAGGGGAAAGGTAAGAGGCATCTTCACTATGTTAAGTGTAAGCGCAGAGGGGAAGGCAGCCAAGGGAGTCTGCAGAGAGAAACCAAGGAAATGCATCCAGAATTAAATAACTGCAGCCACATGCACAGTACACCTGGTGGTTAATGTGCAGAATAAGGAAATGAGGCTGCAGCAGTTGGGTTTTCAAGTTTGGAAAAATCTAGTGGATCATAAAACAGGGATGGGCATTTTAGACAGAAATAAACTGCTTTCAAAAAAACAGTAACGATGTTCTTCAGTAAAGCTGACTAGACACAGTTTCAGGATAAACAGATGGAAGTACTGTTTGGTGTAATTGTAATTAAACCTATATTATTGGGCTAGTTGCTTCATGGAATTGTGATAACCCATTAACATCAGGGAGGGGGAAATGAAAAAGGAATTTGGGCATAGCAACCTCACACAGTAATAATTCTCTCCCTGTGTTTGGCCTTGTAGTATCTTGTGGATTGTGACGAAGTGATCTTCATGAAAGAGGGTTGTGTCACTGAGAGGGGAAGCCATGAGGATCTGATGAATTTGAATGGTGACTATGCAACCATTTTTAATAACCTGCAACTGGGAGAGACTCCACACATTGAGGTATCTGTTACTACCTTTTCTTATGCTTGCAAGCCATTTGTTGCAGCTCTCATGGAAAGTGACTAGTCATTGGTTTTTTTCTTGTGGATAGAGGAAGTTTCTACTGAGAACCGTCTCTGCAATTATCTTTGTTGAATGTGCTGTTTCGGAGTTAAAATAGGTTGTGTCCATTTCCCCCCATTTGTTTCCCCCCCAGATTAATTTAAAGAAAACCACAAACAATTCATTGAAAAGGCACCCAGATAAAGGCACTAAAACAGGATCTGTGAAGAAAGAGAAAGCAGTCAAGAAGGAAGAAGGTACCGTTTTCCACCCAGAAATGCATGCAAACTTACTTCTGCTCAAATGGAACTCTGGCTTAAAGTGATCTAGTCCATGAGTGTATTCTGTTTGGATTTAGTACATTCCAGATGGTTTTCAATACAGCTGACAACCTGGTTTAGGTGTGGACGACCCATCTTGCCCTTTGGCATTTGAAGCTTTAAGTTCTTGTGTGCCACAGAGATGCTGGTTAATCATTAAAACACAGCATCTGGACAGAGAAATTTGTGTTAACACTTGTAAACTTGCAGTGAGTGATGTGAGGGCCTGAATACTGATATGAGTTGTCTTTATATGAGAGAACAAAGAGCAGAACTTAATTCTGACCCACTAATCATTTCAATCTATTTGTTTTCTAAAACTATATGCCGTGCATAGATAGGGAAATCTGTTTAAGGAGGATGCTGAAACATTCACAGTACAGATAGCAGTCTCTGGGTCTTGCCTTGTTAGTCTGCTCACTTCTTGCTTCTCTGTCTCCCCCCCCCTTCTGTGTATGTGTGTGTTTTAGGTCAACTCATGCAGCTGGAAGAGAAAGGCAAAGGTTCTGTCCCTTGGTCAGTTTACGGCGTCTATATCCAAGCAGCTGGAGGCCCCATTGCTTTTATCATCATCATGGCTCTCTTTATATTGAATGTGGGCAGCACTGCATTCAGCAATTGGTGGCTGAGTTACTGGATCAAGCAAGGCAGTGGGGTAAGAGCCAACAATATATTTGATTTGCTAGTGGATTAAGAAGAGATTGTCTTCATGGGATCACATGGTCTCTGCAGTCCTTTTAGCTGTAAATGCCAGGCTAGATCCTGCAAGGCATGTGCTGTCCCACAGAACTACAGGCCCACCTGCAAATCCTCCCATAACAAGGGTGAGAAGCAGCCAGACAGCAGCTTTGCTAAAACACCATCCTGTCAGTCAGTGGATCACAAATACCTGTCGTTTATAAAGTGTTTTCAGACATTCTGAGCGCTTTACATACATCGTCTTGTTGCAGTACAGTCAAACCTCGATTGTCGAACGTAATCCGTTCCATAATCCCGTTCGGCTTCTGAAATGTTTCACAACCGAGGCGCGGCTTCCAATTGGTTGCAAGAACTTCCTTCACTCACGCGGAAGCTGCGTCGGGCATTCAGCTCCCAAAAAATGTTCTAAAACTGGAGCATTTACTTCTGGGTTTTTGGCGTTCGAGAGCCAAAACGTTCCAAAATGGAGGCGTTCAGGAGCCGAGGTTTGACTGTACTTAAGTCTTGTAGGGTAGGTTGATATTACTATACCCACATGTTCCTTGTAGGTTGTTGAAATTTACAACAAGAAGAAAGTAAGTTCTTTGGGAGACGGGGTAGTTTAAGCTTATAGCAATCATATGCAAAATGAGCTTAGAGAGCTAGTAATCAAAATTGTTAATAACTATTTCTAGGGAGGCTTTGATACTGGAGCAGAACCAGGTGGCTGAGAGACAGCGTCTGTTGGTCCAGTATCTAGAAAGAGCTAGGATAAAGAATGGAGAATGACAGATCTGTAAGTGCAATAATGTATACAAGGGAAAGTTTTTTTCCAAGATAATTGTCAGCCAAAATAACTTTTTCTCAGAGGGAACGTGGCCTTATATTGTTTCAAGAACAAACTTGTGAGCCTGATTTGATGGTTTAATTAAATAATTGCTTCGATGTTAAAGTGTATATTTAGCTGTATTATCCTAGACTTCCAGAAGAACTCTAAAAATTCCACCAGCAGTTTCATTCGTAGAAATATAGAAATTCAAGGCTAGTACAAAGTTTTGTCAACTGACTGTGAAACAGGGCAGATCTATATACTGTGTATGTTCTTGATTTTTAATAGAACACTACTCTCATGTTGGGAAATGAAACGGTTGTGAGCAGCAGTATGAAGGACAACCCACATATGCATTACTATGCTGGCATCTATGCGCTCTCAATGGGTATCATGCTGATTCTGAAGGTTGTGCGTGGCGTCGTCTTTGTCAAGGTATGTGTATGTCTCCAGAGGCAGGAACAGAATGGCTTCTTTTTTCGTTTTGTGCAGCAGAGCCCAATGGCCAGGTTTACTGAGGTGAGCTGGCTTTGTGTCGTATCGCAGAGGAATATTCCTTCATTTCCTTTTGGCACCTGCCTGTCAACCCGTGATGTGTCAGGTGACTCAGATTCAAGGGAAAGAATTGAAAGCACACTCAAACTGGGCTACAAATGGAGATCCCTGCTGAAAATGGGATTTGCAGCCACAGCTGATTGGTGCTGGGCTGCCAAATCTGCTTTCGGTTGGGTTTCATTCCACTCTGGAGTTCCTGAGCCCAGGGGATCCCAGCAGGGTTTGTAGCCACCATTAATCTGCACCAACTGCCAACCTGACTTTGTTCAGGATTGCCTGTGCTTGGGAGCTGCTCTTGAGTGCAGTAAGCAGTCCCAGCAAGGTTGGCATTTGGTGGAAGATTTAAAGAGTACTGAATACAAGCCCCACTTTCCAAGGAAACATTGGATGCATCCTTTAAGGTTCCCAGTTGTTCATTTTCAGCTGTGTCTGCACCTGATTTTGCATACAATGTCAGGTGTGGAGCAGGTGACTTGGGGAAAATAGACTTGCAAGCTAAATGAGAACCCTGTTTGGCTTACCCATGGACTGAAGATTCTCCCTCCCCCTCAGTCCAGTTGCCACCACCCAAGTTTGAGTCATCCCAGATATCAATTAGAAAGCATTCCCAGGGCTCTCTGCACAGTCTGCTTTTTCTTTTGGAATCTTCGCTTCTTGCATTGTGAGGAAGGAAAGGAGTGATGCTTCCTTGCGGTTGCAGTAGCCTAGCTTCTTCTTTTGAAAGGAGCTGGTGGGAAGGATATTGAGAGATGTTCTGTCAATCTCCATTTTGAAGCCTGTCAGCCAGGGATGTGAATCTGCCCTTCCAGATGTTGTTGGACCAACTCCCATGAGCCCCAGGCAGGTCAGGGATGCTGTGAGTTCATCTACATCTGAAGAGCTGTAGGTTCTGCAGCCTAGTTTTAAGTGCATATACCAGATATCTTTGTCTAATTCCATAAACTTCCTTTATTTTCATTGCAGGGGACATTGCGAGCCTCCTCCAGGCTCCATGATGAGCTCTTCCGACGGATTCTTCGCAGCCCTATGAAATTTTTTGATACAACTCCTGCAGGGCGAATTCTTAATAGGTTCTCCAAAGACATGGATGAAGGTAATTGGTCTCTGTTAATGACCTATACCTGGTCTCTGTAAGTGACTAACTTACAGAGTTTGGACTAACTGGTAACTGTGGAAAGGATGTGTTTCTGCCAGGGCTACCTCTTCTGGTGGCAAGCTTTCTATGTGTAGATTCTTTTTTTAAAAAAATGGCTGACATTCAAGCATGCAACCCATACCCATGTGGAAAATAAATATACAAGAATAACTGCCAATTTGAAGTGGTGTGGTTCCAATAAGACTGTACCACATGCTTTTTTTTAGCATGTTGAAACACCCCCCCGCCAGATGTTATGGAAACTTTTAAAAATGCATGTAAAATATGAAACATATCTATGACTGGTGGGGCAGAGTAATTTCTTTTATTTATTTGTCAAATTTATACCCCACTCTCTGCCTCCCAAAGCAGCCCAGGGGAAGTCCTTATTGACTTTTTCTAGTATGAAAACTAGTGAGGTTTTAGAAATTATTTTTAATTAAATTTTCAATTTTGCAATTCCAAGTAAACATTTTACAAACGTTAAAATATCCAGTGACTTCCCTTCTTCTCCTTCCATGGTTCATTTTGCATATACATCCCTGCATATTTTACTATAACCATTCAAATCAGTTTTCCACTTTTACATCCATCAATTATTATTTTTTACTCTATTGAATTTATCTTAATGCTGCCAGCGTTTTCAGCTGTAAACAGTTATTTTCCATATATTCCATATATATAGCAAGGTTTTTCCCACAAATGCATATAGATGAAAGGGGAGAGCATGGCTCCAAATGAAGATGTGGGTCAGGGTTTTTCCTAAAATGGCAGGTTGGTATTTCTGTAGCTGAACAAGCCTGGTTGTAGATATGGTGACACCAAGTTGTAGATATGGTGACAGCCAGAATTAGAGTTCTGGATAGATATGGCCTGGGTTGGAAGAATATGGTGGTAAGTTTCTGTTTCCTGGGTAGAAGTGAGACCTGAATTTCTGAAGGAGAGCTTTTACCAGATCAGAACTCTTTTTGTGTTCAGTCTCCTATGTGAAGACTGCCATCTCCGTCTATTTTTTTCCAGTTGATGTTCGCCTGCCATTTCAAGCGGAAATGTTCATACAGAACGTCATCCTGGTGTTCTTCTGTGTGGGAGTGATCTCTGGTGTCTTTCCATGGTTCCTGATGGCAGTTGGGCCCCTTGTCGTCCTTTTTATAGTGCTGCATGTTGTATCGAGGTAAACGCAACCGTTGTTCAGGGATTCTGCAGTCATGTTCCCCCAGACAGGTGACACGAGTAGTTTGCAGGGCCAGATATCTCGCGCTTCCAATTGATTCTTTTCTTTCTGCAGAGTCTTCATTCGGGAGCTGAAGCGTCTGGACAACATTACACAGTCCCCGTTCCTGTCACACATCACATCAAGCATTCAAGGCCTCTCTACAATCCACGCATACAATAAAGGGCAGGAGTTTCTGCGCAGGTTATTGCTCTACTTCTCTGAAACACAGTATTTGCATGTTACTGGACTCCATATATACTGACTGCTGTCATTTGACTGCAGTCATTTTTTGGTGAAATTTCTCTGCATTTAAAACAAAGGTAAGCTACCTAGAATCCTACTAATATTTCTCATCATTTTCCTTTTAGATATCAAGAACTGCTGGATGACAATCAATCACCCTTCTACTTGTTCAGCTGTGCAATGCGCTGGCTCGCTGTCAGACTGGATATTGTCAGCATTGCCCTCATTACGACCACTGGCCTAATGATTGTTCTCATGCACGGCCAGATCTCGCCTGCCTATGCTGGGCTGGCCATCTCCTATGCTGTTCAGGTAATGGCTTCCCTTCTGAAGTTTTCAAAACTGCATTTGAATCTTTGAACTCCAGGTGTAAGTAGAAACACCATTCTTGTGCAGTAGCAAAAATTCATTGTTTGACCATATCTATAATAAAAGCTAAAAACTGGCCACCCTGCTTTGCCTCTCTGTCTGAGCCCACAGACATTGGCTGGATTGCTGTGATATTACATAATACCATGGAGCTTTTCTTCTTTTTTTGCATTTATGTTAAGGGTGACTCAGAAACCACAATTAATTCAGAATTCGGCTGCAAGACTGGTGACTGGGAGTGGCCACTGGGACCATATAACACCAGCCCTAAAAGACCTACGTTGGCTCCCAGTATGTTTCCAAGAACAATTTGAAGTGTTGGTGCTGACCTTTAAAGCCCTAAACGACCTTGGCCCAGTATAGAAGTGAAGTTACAGGGAACCAGGCAGAGGGCCTTCTTGGTGGTGGCACCAGCCCTGTGGAACCCTGTGCTGTCAGATGTCGAGGAGATAAATAACACTGCAACTTTTAGAAGACAGCTGAAGGCAGCCCAGTATAAGGAAATCATTAATGTTTGATGTTTACTTGGAAAGCTAAATTCACAAAGAATTCCAGGGGAAGAAGATTTAAATTAAGATGAGAAATCATAACCACTAGCCTGTGTTCAGAAGCTGTTTTTAATTTTTAAAAGTAAATAGTGTTTTTCATTTTAAAATGCCATTATATTTGGATAGAAAACACACCTTTGTGGTCAATTAATTCAATAGGCTACCAACACAGACTCTTATTACCTACAGACTAGTAGGACAACAGGAGGAAAGAGTAGAATGAAATTGCTTTCTTTGAGGTTTCAAATAACTTTCTTTAGGTTAAATATAAGAGCCTCTTATAATTCTCATGTTGTTCTTCTACTGTTCTGGCAATAGTTCAGATTCCATATTGGTTCCTTGCATATCACTACTCAGATTAATCTAAAATGTTTATCACCAGTCCTTAGAAGCTTTCTCTTTTAAAATGCATTTATTTATTTGTCTGTTTGTTTATTTATTTATTTATTTATTTGTTTGTTTGTCCTTGTCTGTTTTGTCATCAGCTCACAGGGTTATTCCAGTTCACAGTCAGGCTAGCTTCAGAGACAGAGGCCCGCTTCACCTCAGTGGAGAGGATTGACCACTATATCAAGGTACCCAAAATATTTTTCTATTGCTTTTACTGGTCTTAGATGACCTGTCTATAGAAAAGTCCCTCCAGCCATTTAACTGTGCTCTGTACTGGCTTAATTTTTACATGTATGTATATAACACTTTGTCTTGATTTATTCTGTATCATTTGACTGCATTAATTTTCATTTCTTTTAGGAAATTTCATTAAAAGCATTAATGAAAAATATATTTTAAAAATTGGCTTAATTTGACACATTGTGACATGAGCTTAACTGTGTGGGTGGCATGATCATAAAAATGTGGAGGATTGTTGTTTAAATGAAATCACTTTACTTTGCACTGTGTTGGCACAGTGTAACTCTTGTACAGTATTGGCAACTGAACTCCAGGAAGAACACTTGTCAAAATAAAGAAAGAAGGAATGTTCTGTTCGTGAAGGGGATGAGATCTTGTGATGGTGACTTTTCCCATCCATTTCAGGAAGCGTCTGAAATCTCCACTGGGAGGAGGCGCCCCCTCAGTTTTAGGGGCTGTCAGAACTGAATATCAGTTAATCTGCTCTCAAAAATAAAATTTTGGAAATACAACAGCAATATACAACAGCAATATTCAACAGAGAGCTGAGAAAAGAGTTTGACAGAAGGTCACCTCTATGTCCTAGATTTATTCCCCGCATTGCCAATAATTATCCCCAAAAGTTTATGTAGTCATAATGCATCCAGTTTATGCAATGAGGAGGGGTGAGAGAATTCTCTGAGAAACCAATACCTTGGACAATAGCTGTAACTGAGACAGCTCTTTGCTCCAGAAGCTTCTGACACTTTTGTTCCCAAATTGGATGTAAGAGGAGCTGTCCCATCATCATGGGGTATTTTGCTTCCATGACTGAGGATTTGAGGGAAAGAGTGCCTTGATCTCAGTAGAAATGCTTCGAGGTCAGGAGCTGCACCATCTCTCCCATGCATGATGTGTCAGTTTCTGTTGAATCTTGCTTGTGTTGAAGAGTCAGTTACCAGCTGTAGTCTCTTATGAGAACATATTCCTGGGGCCACTGTTCTCAGCTAACACCTGACCTCTTTTTTTATCCTCTGCAACTTTCTAAGACTCTTTCTCTGGAGGCTCCAGCTCGGATTAAGAACAAGGCTCCCCCTCAAGACTGGCCCCAGGAAGGAGAAGTCATCTTCGAAAATGCAGAAATGCGGTATCGGGAGAACTTGCCGCTTGTCCTCAAGAAAGTGTCCTTCACCATCAAACCCAAGGAAAAGATTGGCATTGTGGGAAGGACAGGGTCAGGTAAGGACACATCTAGGCAACACTCCAGGAAGCTGAAATCCAGCCCTATGTATCTTTGTGAAAATGCTGCCATCAGTACCAATGAAAGCTGACTGGAGCCACCTAGTGGCTTATGTGTCTTGTTATTTCTGAAGAACACGCTGCACATTGGCAACTATATGCACCTGCACAATTGACACACCCACTACAATAAAACTTGATGGTTTGGCTTCATTTAGTCCCGTTGGCCCAATCCTGCGGAATGTTCTGCCAGGAGAGATTCAGCAGGCACCTTCTGTGCCAACTTCTAAACGCCTTTTGAAAACCTTTCATTTCTGCCAGGCCTATGCAGGCAGTAAAGAGCACATCCTTCCAAAATGGTTTGCTGATGTTTCTTTTTGTCTTTCTAATGCTTTTATTTTATGTTGGTATTGTTTTAAGTGACTTGGATATATATTAAGATATAGCAGTATAGAATTTTTTTTTTATAAATAAATACAGTGGTACCTTGTGTTACGTACCGTCCCCCTTACGAATGCTGCGGGTTACGTGCTCTGCTAACTCAGAAGTAGATGCCCCTTGTTGCAACCTTTGCCCCGGGATGCGAGCGGAAGCCGCGCTCCAGTGGCGCTGCAGCAGCAGGAGGCGCCATTAGAGAAAGCGCGCCTCATGTTAGGAGCGGTTTCCTGTTGCGAATGGACCTCCGGAATGGATTAAGTATGTAACTCAAGGTACCACTGTATAAATAAATTGAGTGTCTTTGGGTTCCTCCCAGGAATATGGCTTTTTCTCTGGTCAGAGTTGTTTTTATTATAGTCTTTTGGCTCCTTCACTCTCAGAATTGCAGTCAGAGGTGGCCATAGAACCTGCATTTTATTATTCTCCTCTCCTTGTCCCATTTCACTTTTATATTATGTCTATTGAATTATAAGCCATCATGTTAAGCTGTGAACTGCTTGAAAGGTGGAATCTAAATTTATTAGGCAAATTTAAAAAAGTAACTCTGGCTGCTAAATGGCTGACATGGCACCTCTAATTTTAACCATTCATGGAGTGAGTTTTTAATGTATTTGCTTCTGTCTGTTGTCTGGACTTGGACCATGACTGTGTGTTACAGAAGTCACCAGTTAACCCTTAATTCCTCCTTGCTTTTCCACCTCAGGGAAGTCCTCTCTAGGAATGGCTCTCTTCCGCTTGGTTGAACTGTCAGGAGGCTGCATTAAAATTGATGGAGTGAAAATCAATGACATTGGCTTAGCAGATCTCCGGAGCAAGTTGTCCATAATTCCTCAAGAGCCTGTGTTGTTCAGTGGTACCGTGAGGTTAGTTTCACCCATAGCCAGAGGTAGAAAAGAGCTTGCATCTTCCTCTCCCTCACTTGCCACCCTTCAAATGAAATTGCCTTAGCCACAATAGGAGTTCCATTGCCTTGGGACATGGAGCAGTGATTCACTGCTGCTGTCTACTTCCACTGTCCCCATTTTGTTCCTTTTGTACGGCAAAAGGTAATTGAATTAAGGGTCTTAGTGCTGCTTAAATATTGACTCGATTTTACTCAATGTGTTGCCCTCTAGTTGTTGTTGGACTCCAAAATCCCACCAGCCCCATGCAGCATAGCTCATGGTCAGGGATGATGGGAGCTATAGTCTGGCAGCAGCCAGAGGACACCAGGTTGGGAAAAGTTGGTTTAAGTATTCTGTGATAAATGGTTGCCATTGCGACTAACCCCCAGGTCAAGAGCTTCTCCCCCATCCCACCCTCAGGTATCACTGATTTGGGGAGTGGGAGCTGATTATAATAATACCATAGACCCAGCAGTGGGTTGGGCAGAGCCCAGCACTCTTATGAGGGATACAGATTTCCCTCTCTCCTGTCACCCAGTTGATAAGCCCCACTCCACAGTTAATCTGTGATTTCAACCGAGGAGGGAGGGTTGTGTGGCTCTCTCTGTGTGTAACTGTATATGGTGGCCACACCCACAATTGTCCTCTGTGGCGCAATGGGTCAGTGTGTCAGGCTGTTAACCAGAAGGTTGGTGGTTTCAGCCCACCCATTGCAGGGATTGGACTTGATTGACCCCCCAGGGTCCCTTCCAACTCTAGTTCTACAGCCCCTGGAGGGTTGGCCTTCAGGCCAATACAGGTTCGCCACCTCTGCTCTAGACACTTGTTATTGGGAGCACGCCTTAGTTTTACCTAACCTGTGTGAACAAAGATGGTTCAGTCTTATGGACTTCTAAGCCAGTGGTGCTGGCTGTAGAAAGTCACAAAAACATGTCCGCTTAGTATGGCATTAGAGCGTTGGGCAAAGTGGCTGGTTTGGAGCAATTCATCTTTGATTTTGGCTTCCTTGAGGTTGTCTTTTGAAGATGGCCTGATTTCTATGGTGCTTGTGTGTTGGTGGGTGCTTACATGCCTTTCGAGAAGAGAATTGGTGATCCTATCCTGTCACACTCTTTCCCTCCTCTAGATATAACTTGGATCCTTTCACACAGTACAGTGAAGAGCAAATCTGGGATGCTTTGGAGAGGACTCACATGAAGGACTGTGTAAGTAAGGGGATTGGTGACAGGGTTGGGGGTTCTTTAGCAGCCCAAGTGGAGCACCATGGCTATGTAAGATGGTTGCCAGTGTCACCATGATCCCATTTGCATGAGAAAAAAGTTTTTCTAGCAAGCAATCATCATCATCAACATCATCATAAATTTCTTATTTATACCCCACCCATCTGGGTACCCTTGGTCATTCCTTTAGGCATAGAGCAATTGGATAGGATTGACTGAAACAAGTCCTTTATCTTCTTTTGTAAAAGGAAAAAAATGCAGGGAAAGCTAATAAGGTGCAAATTATCTGGCTTGAAGTTAAGAACATTTGTTAACTGGTCACATACCCTTGCTGGCTCTGTTTTTTAGAGTGAGGCCTGGCTCATATAAACAACTGGAAAATTGGAAGAAGGATTAAGGAGACTTGCACAGATGTGCAGTGATGCACATAATGGGGGTCAGCATAACCCATCTGGATAACAGCTTTTAGGACACACATATGCATACAATTTGTACATGGTTTCCAAGATCACTGCCGACCTGCACGCTTACAGGGTCAGAGATCATTACTCACTTTTGAGTAAAAGTGATTCAGATGCTTTAAATTAATAAAGGACCTTGCCAGATGAATTCTTGTGCACACTGTTGACTGAGGTAGGGCTCTTTCTTGGTGATGCTGTGTTAATCTGGTGTGGGGTGTGGTCCTTGCTGGAGGTTTCTAAAAATCAGAGGAGAATGCTTACTTTTAATCTTGGATCTGTGTGTCGTGCTCCTTGCATGAGAGGTGCTTGGACTCTTGTGACACACTTCGTTTTTCTCATAACCAGTTGTGGTGCCCCTGGAAAACACTGTTGTGCTGCAACAGTGCCAGACCACATCATTGATCCATCTCTATTCCCTTGTTCTGGTTCAGATTTCTCAGATGCCCATGAAACTTGAATCCGAAGTGATGGAAAATGGCGAGAACTTCTCTGTCGGGGAGAGGCAGTTGCTTTGTATTGCCAGGGCATTACTGCGCCGTTGTAAGGTGAGCTGGTGTGTAGAAGACAAAGGCCATATGTATTTGGCATATTATCTTCTTCCCTAAGAAAAGCTTGTTCCAATGTCAGGATTAAAGCAATAGTCAACTGGCTACCACATCTTTTACTGTAGATAATTTTCTAGAATGCTGTCTTTGTTCAGAGTACACATCCTCTGATCCCAGAAGTGAAACCTGTTTAGCTTTCTGCATTTTACTCTCTGCCGCCTTGTATCCTTTGCCTCCTTGTATCCTCTACCTCCTTGCTTGGTCTATCCTCATCTGCACAGGCAGAAGAGTGCATACAGTTTCAGCTCCTTTCCTGTTACGCTACTAGGGCATTTATCTACTATGATGCACATTGCATGCACGTGTTGGATTTAAAAAGAAGGAAACAATAAAAGCCAGCATATGTTTGAAGTTTTTGGCAGTCCCTTTTTTAAAAAAACCATTATCCATCATTTATTCTGATAGTATCTGTCAGGGCTGTGCCTCTGTCTCTGAACCCCTGACAGTATCAATCTGCTATTGGGGTCCAGCAGACTCCTAGCTGGACACAAAATTTATTGCGGTACACTGGGCCCCACAATATCAACTTAATTTTTTGCAATGAAGAAGCACGTACAGAGAGAAAATCCTGCAATTTATTTTTTGTTTCTTTGGGGGCAAACAAGCCTGTGCCTTGTGCCTAGGGAAAAGATCCAACCCACCAATTAGGCTATTGGCTATTAGGCTCTTTGGGCTATTAGGAGGACCTGAAGCAAAAGAAGCAGAAGAGGGAGCAAACAGAAACTTTAAATGCATAGGTGAAATACTAGAGTCATAGTAAATAATAAAAGGGGTCCAATGTATCCCAACAGCCTAATATGCTTCCCCCTCCTAATCCCCCCAACTAAGGTGGTGTTTCAAGTTTGCACTATATTTTTGTATTGAGAGAGCCAGTGCAAAGTAGAATTCAGCCTCCTAGGGTTAAGACCCTGTTGGGTGACCAAGTTGGTGCCTTCTTTATGCTGTTGGACTTCCAACTCCCCGTCAGCCAATGTTCAATGTTCAGAGATGATGAGCGTTGCAGTTCAGGAACACCTGGTGAACCCAGTGGATCCTTTGAGTCCTTTCATAGTGGGCTGTTCCCTGGGGCAGAGCAGGAGGACTCCAGACAACTAAGGTCTATGGATTCCCACCATGAGAGGCAGCTCCCTGTGACTACTCTCTCTGTTTAGTCTCCCTCCCTCACCTAGGAAAAGTACTTTATTTATTCTCTTGGCTTATTTGTCTATTTGTACTTACTTTCCTACTTGCACTTTGGTTTTCTTGGCAGCTTCTGTTAGGGCTTTGTTTCGTTTTGTTACATTTTTTGGTCCTTCTTGGGAGCACTGAGAGAGGCGTATGTCTCTATTTTTAACAACGTTCATGTTACGCTTTCTATTCAGATCTTGATCCTGGATGAAGCAACAGCTGCCATGGACACAGAGACTGATTTGCTGATCCAGGAGACTATCAGGGAGGCATTTGCAGACTGCACAATGCTGACAATTGCTCACCGCCTGCATACGGTTCTGGGCTCTGATCGGATCATGGTTCTGATGCAAGGACAGGTGAGCAAGAAATGAACCTTCCCCCCCCCCCTCCGCAGAAGATCACACAGAACTAGTGTTCTCAAGCTGATGCAACGAGCCCCTCTTCAACCCGGGACAGAATTGTGCAATGCTTACATAATTAGGAGAGATCTCAGGTCTGGTTTAAATGTTAAAACTTCTGAGCTATTTAGCAGTGAAACACACTGCCTTAAAGAGGTGGCTTGATATCCTTAATTAGAGACTTTTAAGGAAAATCTGAACAGGTTCTTTGTTGGGGTGGTTTAAAACTAGTTTTTGAAAGCTTCAGAGTGGGGCTGATGGGTGCTATAGTCAAAACATATGGAGGGCACTAGGTTGAGGAAGGCTAACTGCTTTAATGTTGTTGTTACACTCAAATGTTACTCCTTTTGGTAAATGAAAGGTTTAATGGTATACATTCCATGTATCTCTAATGGTCTCCCCCTTAATTTTTGTTTTAGGTGATGGAATTTGATACTCCATCGGTTCTCCTGTCCAATGAGAACTCTCGCTTCTATGCCATGTTTGCTGCTGCAGAAAATAAGATTGCTGTCAAGGGCTAAAATTCAGGGCAATGCCACTTTAATTGGGAGGGTAACAGTTTCTGCCTGTGGCAGGAACTCCTCTGTCTTCATGTTCTCCAAGCAGATTATTGCCTTTTCATCTTTTAATTTTTAGCATTGTGGGTCATGATTCAGTTCTTTTCTAAAAAGTACTGTAAGGAGGGTTCTTTATGGTTTTTATTATGGTATTTATTCCATATTCTTGTTACTAGTTTTTTGCTATTAAATGCACTCTACAAAATGGCTCAGGGAGCCATGATTATAAATTTATCAAGAGGCCTATATTGAAGCTTTATACATGTAGCTATATCTATACAGAATTCTGTACATAGCCTATATTTACAGTGGAAATGTAAGCTGTTTATTTTATATTAAAATGAGCGCTGTGTTAATACCAGTGCATATTCTTTTCTATCATTTTTGTACAGTTTTACGGTACTGGGAACCTGGATTTTCCAGGCTGCGTTAGACCCTGTTTCGTCTTCTGCAGTCTGTTTTCTCTTAGCGCTGGAGTTTCCCAGATCTCTGGATGGAAGTGGGCTTTTGCCCTTGTCTCCTCCTGTGTCCTGTTGTCACTGTCCTTCACAGAGGAGAGATGGGTTCTGTTGATGTGGCTTGGTTTCCTCAGACCCATCATGCTCTTTGGCACATTGCTAGGGCACATGGAAGTAGTGGCAGCTGTTTCCCATAACACGCCTGCAGTGGGGGTCAGGTTTCTTTGTGTCTCTTGTGAGATTCATAAATGAGCTTTGTCAGTAGCAAGAGAGGAAGAACCACACATTAGTATTAGGTACCTTTAAAGAAAAACTCATTGCCACTTGCTCTGGTGCAATAAAGGGAATGTGAATACACATTCTCTATTGGCAGAGTTCGGTTTATATTTTATAGAAAGGAAATGCAAACTGCTTCTGCTTTGCTGAGCACATCCATCCATCATTAATGAACTACAGCAATTAACCACCATCAGATTGATACCCTGGTGCTGTCTGCAAAAGTTTTCAAAGTGGCCTCTGCTGAATTATAGATCTAGTGATCTAAATACGCTAATACTTCACTTGGGAAGTTTTTCAGATACTTGGGTGTTTGTAACAATTAATTCTTTGCCCTACTCTGTCTGCGTGCAAGCTTTTTATTTTCTGCATATTTGTTACTATAACTATCCCTCCCACCACCACCACCACTGCAATTTTTAGCAGGCTCCTGCTGATCAGGGTTTAACACTGGTGTAGGAAATTTTATTTTCTTACTGTAAAGAGACCTACCTCAGGTGCTGAGTCCTGTGTGGTACGTTACCATGGTTACTGTACACCATCCCTGTTGTCTGGGGCCAGTAGCCCAGGTGGGCATGGTCAGTCTTGTAATAGCTGTGATTTTAAAATTGGTCAGCGTTGCATGTCTTTTTTTTTCTCCTCTTTTTTCCCCCTTTGGTCCAGTTGGACATTTTATAGCCTTAGCATGTTTGCAAATTGTCTTGTTGAGACAGAAATCTGAAAAAGTGAATAAAAACTATTTTGGGCTTTGTAAAACTCTTGTGTGCGTTCTATTATTTGGGCCGTGGTGGGGATCTTCCCAGCAATAAAGTACATGGCGTTTGCCCTGCTGCTGCTACTTGGTGCCAGCAGTGTGGTTTTTTTAAAGGGGGTACTCAAGGGTACGCAGTACAGGCACCTCTTTTTTGTTGTTGTTAAAAAGTGTGATAATAATAATAATAATTTATTATTTATACCCCGCCCATCTGGATACTTACTCTAACAACCTCATGGTAAGTACTGGCACCTATTTTTTGTGGGGGGGGGGAGCACTGGGTGTCAGCTGCATGAACAAATCAACATCCCTAGTACATCAAGCTGAAGCTCTTTCTTCAGAAGCACTGGCTGCATCCCAACTGCAGTGCAAAGCAGTAAAGGGGACACAAAGCTACATCCCTTCTGCAGAGGTGTAAGGAAGAGCCAGTGTCTCTTTGCGGCTAAAGTATTTGACTCTAGGAGTGGGAGACCCAGATTTAAGGACTCCGTGCTCCAAACTGCACCATGCAGCTCATCGGGAGAGTGGGCCAGTCCCTTGTCTCTCAGCCTAATCTGCTTCACAAGGTGGTTGCGAGGCTGGAGGGGAGGGGAGGGGAGAACCCCAGAACTCCTTAAGCAAAGGCGGGGCACAAATGTCATCAAACACACTTGTAGTTTTAAAGAAAGCAATGCTGGGACAGGGGTAAGTAAAATCACTGTACAGTGGCACCTCGGGTTACAAACACCTTGGGTTCCGACTCCACTAACCTGGAAGTAGTACCTCAGGTTAAGAACCTTGCCTTATGAGGAACGGCTAAGGGAGCTGGGCATGTTTAGCCTGGAGAAGAGGAGGTTAAGGGGTGATATGATAGCCATGTTCAAATATATAAAAGGATGTCACATAGAGGAGGGAGAAAGGTTATTTTTCTGCTGCTCCAGAGAAGCGGACACTGAGCAATGGATCCAAACTACAAGAAAGAAGATTCCACCTAAACATTAGGAAGAACTTCCTGACAGTGGAATTTGCTGCCAAGGAGTGTGGTGGAGTCTCCTACTTTGGAGGTCTTTAAGCAGAGGCTTGACAACCATATGTCAGGAGTGCTCTGATGGTGTTTCCTGCTTGGCAGGGGGTTGGACTTGCACGGCGGTGGCAGCCGGAGGCCCCATTAGCTAAAGTGGTACCTCAGGTTAAGAACGGTTTCAGGTTAAGAACGGACCTCCAGAATGAATTAAGTTCGTAACCAGAGGTATCAATGTATATGGTAAGAAGGGCAGTTGCTTCTGTTGGCTCTGCAAAAGTAATAATCTGTTCCATGCCAGGATGGAAGGTGCCCTTGCAGTTAAGGATCAAGCTTTATTTCTATGCTGATTGGTTAACAGCATGGTTTGAGAAAGCAAATTATCACAGGAGTAAAGAAGCTGAGCAGCTGTATGCATGTCTACTCAGGAGTAGCGTTCACTGAGTTAAGTGGGAACTACTCACCACAAAGTCATTTAGGGAATCCGCTCCTCCAATCCAGAGCTGAGGAGAGGCAAAGGTATGATAGCTTTCTTTGCCTCCTCACCTGCCAGGTGGTTGGGGGCATATGCTATTGTGCACCTTTCAGCGGCGCCTTTGAGCAGCACGCAACACTCCTGCGCCACCTCAACTTTCCCAAGGGGAAGGCTGGAAAGGGCACAACAAGAATGTGCACTTGATGCCATGAGCTAGGTGAAATTTGGCCAGGGGATGGATCCAGCACACAAGCAGCCCTGCCCCCACTCCGTGTTAAAACAATTGCCGCAGGGAAATTTTTACCACAGGGCTCTTATAAATACTGCTTTCAGCAGAACACCAGCTTGCTTCTTGGCAAATATCTCTTGACAACTGAAATAATAGGCTCCCGAAACAAAAACAAGGAAAAAGTAATTCAAGCTGGTTTCCTTTATTAGATGATTCATTATTGTAATTGAACACTTAAGCAAAAATCCAGCTCTGTGAATGTTTGGTCATTTTTGCTCTTGATTTTAGTAGGTACAAATCTTTATACTGGCTTGTATCCAATATTAGCCCTACCCAGTGTGGACCCATTGAAATGAATGACCATGACTTATTCAGGACCAGTAATTTCAGTAGGTCTACTCTTTATAACCTGGATGCAACACTCTGATTTGTCCTGAGATTAGATAAAGGAGACAAAACTTATTAACAAGCAGGCATACTGATTCAGTAGGCAAAATGATTTGCCTAAACGGCTCAGGGCCTAAGTACCAAAAGGACCACTTCTCCGCACAGGAAGTGACCCAGCTGAAAGGCAGGAGAGCTGTGTGAATTTCCTCCCATGTTTACAAAACAAAAATATACCTGCATCACTTGCCCAGAGAAAAAGGTTTTGAGAACCCCTGTACTATGGGAAAAGCTGCTCTGCCCAAAGAGTGTGTTTAACCTATTTTTTGGATTTCAAACTTAAAATTAACGTCCGTGTGTGTGTGTTTTTGAAACGCCCTGCCAACACACAATGCCCCAGAGCATGTGCAGAGTCTCTTCTGCTTGGCTTTGTTTTTCAGTGCAATGTGTCTCCCAAAGAAGAGAAAACGAAATAATTGGCCTGGGGGAAATATATTAAGGGTCGACCCGAATCCTCTCCGTGGCCGTCCACACGGCGAGGCCTCGGCCTCCGCTCCTCCTCCTCCGCCGCTCTCCCTTCCCCCCTGCTGGCCGCTGCCGGCCTCCTCCTGGCCCCGAGCCGCCTCCCGCTTCCCTCGGGCGCCTCCCGGCGGCCGACGGCCCCGCACCCTCGGCGAGGCGCCGCACGCCAGCCCGGCAGCCAGTCAGCCCGTCCGTCAGGCAGCCAGGCCCCGGCGCTGGGCAGGGCCAGGCCGGGCCGGGCCGAGCCTCTTCCTGGCGCTGCCGAGCGGCCTGCGCGAGCCTCCCGCCGCCGCGCCGCCGCCTCCCGCCCATGGATTTCACATAGCCGCCGCCTGGGCCGCCTGCCGCCGCCGCCGCGCGCGCCTCTCTCCGCCCGGCGCCCTCCGCCCATGGCGGCCTCGGAGAGCCCCCCGGACGTGGCCTCGGCCTCCAGCTCCTCGCTCTTCCGCCTCCGGCACCTCCGCCTGGGGCTGCACTTGCGGCCCGACGCCCGCGCCTTGGCCGGCTGCTCGGTGCTGGAGCTGTGCGCCCGGCGGGGACGCCGAGCCGGCAGCAGCGGCAGCCAGAGCCGCCGGCAGGCCCTGGTGCTGGACGCGCACCCGGCCTTGCGGGTCGCCTCGGTCGCCTTCCGGCCTTCCCCGGCCGGTGGCGGCGGCGGGGGACGCTGCGGCTTCGTCTTCCCCGACGCCGCCTCGCCGGGCAGCGCGGAGAGCCGGGCTGGGGGCGGCGGGGATGGCGCCCCGAGGTGCCCCGCCTGGGACCCCGCTCCCGCCTCCTCCTCTTCCTCCTCCTCTTCTTCCTCGGAGCTGTCCGGCCCGGAGAGGAGCGACCCGGCCCCCGGGCGCCTCTTGACCCGCTGCCCTTCCCCGCCCACGGGGGGGTGCCCCTCTCCCACGCCCCTCTCGGACCCCCACCCGCACTGCCCGCTCAGCACCCCCAGTGCACTTTCGGCCTTGGGACCGCCCTTGGCCCCCGAGCTGGCGGGCCCCGGGCCCCCGGCAGACCCCCTGGCCACCCACCGCTGCCACCACAGCTGCCCGGTGGCGGGGCCCCCCGACTTCCTGGTTTCACCAGACTGCCCTCTTGCCCCTCAGGATGGGACCCCTCCGCCGGACCCCGAGGGTGCCCTGAGGGGGGCAGCGGCTGCCCCCCACTCCCCCCTCGCTGCCCCGGCCAGCCCCATCAACCACTTTTCGTGCTCCTTTTCCGACTTTCCTCTCGTGCCTGGGGTGCCCCCTCCACCCATTCCCACCTTCCCCGACGACCCTGCGCCGGCCTCGGTGGCCCCATGCCCGCTTTTCTTCAGGGTGGACCCCTTCACGGACTACGGTTCGGCCCTCACCATCTCCTTACCGTCTTCCCTGGAGCCTCACCAGCCCTTCCAGGTCATCATCCGCTACACCACCATTGATGCACCCGCTGTAAGTGCCCCTTTCTCTGCGCAACCCCAAAGATTGTGTTTTGGGGTGGGTGGGTGGTGCTCGTGGTGTCATTTTAGGGGATAACTTGCAGTGGGGGTGATGGTCATGGAGGCTGTGCAGATCTGGAGCTGATTGCCCTTTGACATGAGCTCGGGTGGAGTACGGAAGATGCTAAGAGGATACCAGCGTGGTTAAACAACAGAGTCAAGGAAGTTATAAAGGCCAGCTTTGTTTAAGGAAACTGAGGCCTTATCCAGGGGACGGGAACAAGAAAAAGAAAGCAGATTATTGAAAAAGAAATGCAAACTGACAGTAAGGGATGCAGAAAAATAACTTGAGTGACAAGTTGATAAAAAGAATAAAAAAAAATGCATTTAAATACATTTCAAGTGGGGAACTTTGCCACAGTGGTAGCTAGACCATTAGATGTAGAAAACCAGAACAATTGATGCACGTTCCAGAGCAGGGACAGGAAACTGGTCTGCCATATATAATTGGATTATGACTTCTGCCATTCTTGGCCATTGGCCTTCTGGTTGGGGCTGATGGGAGTTGGAGGCCAACACAACCTGGAGAGCCATAAAGGTTCTTCCTCTTCATTCAGTGTTTCCTAGAATGCATTCTAGCGTCCTATGCGACAGGCAAGGGTTTTGTGGCAGGCAAAAATATGTGGAAAGACTTCTCTGAGGTTTACCTCCAAATCCATCACGTTAGCTGTCATGCCACATTGGTCTGCATCAAACGTAATGGGGCTGACCCAACAACAAATGATTAATAAAGTTCAGTTGCTCCTTTCCCCTCTGCTTCCCTCATCCTCTTGTGTACCCAACTGTATTGGAGATTTCTGGTTTGTTAACCACAGTTTCCTCTGACATCTGAGCTAGAAAACTGGTCTGAAGGCTCCCTTCATATCAGAATATCAAACCAGGACCAATGAGCCCTTAATGCACAGTTTCCCAGTTTGGATACCATATGCAACTGGTTTAAAATATTGGAAAGTCTCCTCTGCAAGTAGGCATGTGGGACAGGTGGGGGCAGGGATCCACTTGAATTCCCCTTCCCTTCACTCTCCAACCAGCGATACTTTGCTCTTTATCTGTTACAGGTCACCTTGTGACAGCTGCTAACACTGCCTTATCCTTTCCAATGAACATGGCATTTGTAATGAACTCAACTCCCCCCACCTCAAAGACTTAACAGGTGTCTGATAATAACTTGAATGCATAACAAAACATCTTCATGGAATAACATTTTCTTTAAAATGTTGCCTCCGCTCCCTATTTCTCTATCCTCTCTATTATATAGGATATTATATCACTTCCAGAAGATGTTCAGATTTTGATTTTTTTCCACATTCTTTCTAGAAGGTAGGGTCAGAATTGGGGAACTGCTGTCAAGGACACTCTTGGATGGTACCATCACAAGGCAGTTAAGTCAAGGAGACTGAGATTTGGAATAAGAGCCATTCCCTCTCCCCAGAGAATCCTGGATACGCTGTGAGGGGGGTTTAGAGATCTCCCTGCACAGAATTTTCAGCACACTCATGAAACCAGAATTTAAAGGATTCTTTAAAAAAGTTTTAAAAAGTTTGCCAGGGGCAAATAGGACTGGTGTTGGTATCTAGTTGCCAGTTCCCCAAGACATTTTGCAACGATGCGATATGAGCAGTTTCAGTAAGCAATTGGCTTACGTTCCACTGCACCCCAAAATAAGCTTTGGGGTATGCTGTATATCTCTGTGACTTTCCCCTTTTAGATCCTCAAGATCCTCAATAATTCTTCTCTATCAAGCCATTGATTTTGTGCAGTGCTTTTTAACACATGGTAATCCTACTTGCAAATAAGGAGTTGGAGCTGTGCACTCCAAACAAAGCTTTGGGCTACCATAATAAGTCTTATACCTGCAGCTCCAGGGGAGTATCTTCTATGAGACACTCCTAGCACTGCAGCCACCCAGTGCTTTGATTTGGCTCAGGATACTGAGAAGTGTATTTCCTCCATTCCATTTATTATCAGTATATAAGGGGAAATGGATAAAGAGCTGGGGGCGTGCACCCAACCGATGTGGGCCACACAAAATCACACACTGGTACAACCAGGAGACTGTTGCTTTTGAATCGCCACAGAATGCTTCATTTTGGTGCAAGACACCATCACACATGCTGGGCTGTGCCCACACCAATAATGGCCAACGTATATGAAAATATGGAGCTGGGGTTATGCACTTCTGCAAGCAAGAGACTATTGCCTTTGAGTCACCCTAACGTATCTGCTACAAGAGACGATCAGGTAGGCAGCTCCTATGTAAATAATAGCCAATAAAAAGAAGAAGAAGGAACTTGACAGTCCCTTCCACCAAAATGAAATAGTCTTATTGATATCATAGAATTATAGAGTTCGAAGTGTCCTCTAATTCAACCCCCAAAGCTTAGTGCCAGATGTACAACCCCAGTTCCTGGATCATTTCTGCATGCATTGGCAATTATTAGTGTGGATCCAATGCTCTTGGGTGCAGTGCTAGGGCACCCTGAAGGTGACAGTCTTTTGGTTGGGTGAGTATGATTTGTGGTGGCCCCAAGCCTATTGTGGGCTGTGCAGCTCCAGTCCCTTATTTGTATATTTATTTGCAAATATTTGCATGGGGCAGCATGGCCAACAGTGTCTTTTGCAAAAAGAAAGAGTTGAGTTGGAAATAATGCTAGGGCAGTCCAAAAGTGATAGTCTCTTGGTTTTGTGGTGTGCACAATCCCAGTTTCTTACTCATTTCCACATACATCGGGCAGTTCTTGATGTAGATCTAGCATACTTTTCAGTGAATTGCTCAGAAATGACACCAGGTGGACACAGTGCTCTGGTGTCTCATAGATACCACTCTTCTGGAGGTGGGTGTTTGGTATATGATGCCCCAAAGCTTAATTTGGGGTGTGCACTCCCAGTTCCTTATTAATTTCTGCATATACTGCCATGAGAGCAATGTGGCAAACAAAACATGGGCTGGACACAGTTCTAGAGTGTCTCAAAGGGAACAGTCTCCTGATCATGTGGATGTAGGGTGGCCTAAGGCTCTTTGAGGGTTGCAGAGCTATAATTCCCTTTTTTATTTTTACATACTTTGGTGATTAGTTGCACAGGGCTAGCACTCTCCATAGCATCGTGCACCACAACAAAGCACTGGGTCTTATACAATGCTGAGGCTAACTCTTGAGGCAGTTCCCTCCCCTCCCTGGGATGACAGAGTCTGTTGCCTTTGGCCATCATCCTTTTTTGTGCTGGAATTTATTTGCTCCTTCCCATCTGTTTGAAATCAACTGCTGGACAATGTAGTATTTACTTAGATTTCCCCATCCTTATTTCAAATCCTCAGGGCCTTTCCATTCCCTCTTCACCCTGTTTGATAGGTGAGGGCGAGAAAATAGGGCTTTAACCCACTTATAGGAGCAGCTATCCATAAATGGTTGGTATTTTTCTCGTAAATCTTTTTCTCTCTCTTTGTGATAATCGGACAATTGAACTTCTTATCTTTACTGTTGTGTGCTTTTCATGACAATGGAACAAGCCATGCTTGTCCACCAGGTTCTAAAAAGAGGGCAGTGGAAAGGCCTTTTCTCTGTGCTGCCTCTTGGAAGGCTGCCCGTGGTCAAGACAGCTGGAGACCTCTGTGCCATTTCGTTCGAAATGTTGACACAGCTCTGGATTAATTTCCTTCTGTTTCTCTGCACTCCTCCCTTGCTGTTCTTTCCAAGTGAACAAGGCACACATTTTATGAGCATTTCATTTCTCCTTATGCTGTTTGGCGTAAAGCGCAGATTTGTAGGAAGGCTTGAACTGTCTTTACCGTAAAAGTCCAAATATATATAAAAAATAGGCTTGTAGCCTTGAGATCGAAATGTTATGGAACTAGCTAGATGCCCACTAAATGAATGGCATGCTTGAATCTCTCCGTCCTGTTTAGAGCTTGGAATTTTTAAAAATAGGGAGAGGGCGAAGAGAGGGGATTGGTCAGCTGGCTACCGACGTCACAGCTGGCCCAACATGCAGCTATGATTGAGGGCCATGAGAGAGAGAGGGTTGATCTAATATGGGAGTGTCTGTGTCTGGAGCCTGGGCAACCTAGTTTGGGACGACTCCTGGATTATTTCTTCCAACCGAAAGATTAATCATTGAATCAGAAAAAGAATGTAAAATGTAGTGTGTTTTTGACCATGCATAATTCCTTTGATGCCAAGTCCATGATGTGGCTGCCAACAGGCTTGGTGCTGGAAGCTGAGGGGTAGCAGCAGCCTTTTCAGTACTTTCCCTCTGCTGATCTGTGTTGTCCGGATAAGTGAGGAAACTCTTACTGTTCCTCTGGGTTTCTGATTAAGGGCAGGAATATAGTCAGATTCTCTGCACCACTTGGCAGGGTAGGACAGATGACCAGGCTGCCAGCTGACTGCATGCACACTGTGGAAAGTTACCAACCTGGTCCTCTCCGGATGTTTGGAACTACAATTCTCAGCACCTCCAGCCAGCCTAGCTGTCTGCTTTGCATGCTGAAGGTCTCAGGTTCAGTCGCTGGCAGGTATGGCCTGGAACATCCCCTGCTTGAAACCCTTTATAGCTGCTGCCAGTCAGTGTGGGCAGTACTGAGCAAGGTGGACCAGTGGCCTGGTTCACTATGAGGTAGCTTCCTTTGTAATAATTTTTATAGAATTTTCAAAAGTTGGACATATATACTTCAATACATAATAATTTTAACTTATCTCAACTTCCCGCCCCATTTTCCATTGTGTTTCAGTCCCCCGCTTGCTGCACAATACCTTCTTATACCAATATATCAATACTATATTCTCTAATTCCTTCTGTTGCTCACATTTCAGATCCCGCTTGCAAGGTCATCAAACTATAATATTTCCGAGATAGTCCAAAAAGGGCTTCCATTCTTAGTATGAGAGAGCTTTTCCTATGTTCTTGTGCTGGTGGGAGTTATAGTTGAACCACTCTGAGATCTACGGGTGTGGGGCAGTATACACATTTAATAAATAAAAATAATAAATAATAGTCCAAACATCTGGACGGCAGAAGCAAAGGTTAAGCTACCACGTGGCTAAGGGCCATCTGGATTCACTGTGAGCAAGGCTTGCTGTGTATGTAGAAATTAGGCATATATGTAAGTCCTGCTGCTGTTTTTGGCATTGCATTTTAATTCTGTTTCTAATGGCACTTGTACACATTGTGATGCCGCCAGTGGAGTTTAGTCCAGTGCGGAGGATTCCAGTTATGGTAAGGTCAGGTGAGCTAGGGTTGCTGAGAAGAACAATCACATGGGGGGAAAATTTGCCTGCAATTACACAGAGAAGTTATTTCTTTGCTATAAATCAAGCATAGAGAAACGTGCTATTATTCTGGTTTGTGAAATCAGAGCAGATGTATGGCACCAGGGAAAAGATAAAACGGAAAACCTTCAAGCACACATGATGGGAAAGTGTGGGACAAATAAGTCTGTTCGGAAGAAACCAGCCAGCCCTTGACTTGTTGATGCTCTCTGAATATACATTTTTATTTATAAAGCTTACTGTCACTTTTTGATAGAATGCCTGAAGTCATGAATCAAACATTTAAAACAAAATACCTGTTACAAACAGAACAATACTTCAAAACTAGCAGCAGCAATGTGGAAATGACACCAGCTTGGGCATCTGTCAGTGTTATTTTAAACACCTTTCTTGAACAAAAATTGATGCTTGAGCTTGCTGGCAAAAAGCATGCAGAGATGGCATTTGGTATGTTTCCTCAAGGCAGTTGAGTTTGGTAGAGCAAAGAATTGGTGATCTGAAGTGGTGATGAGGTACGTCTGGGAGGAGCCATTCCTTCTGGTGTGTTAAGTAGTAGTGGTACGGACTGGCTAAGTAATTAACTATTAACAATTAGACAGCTTTCAACATGGATAAACTGCGGTGGTGTCTTTGCCTGCCTCTCCTGGTTCACTTTCATACAGGGCATTTGGTTGGTTCTCCACTATGGTTGTGCCAGTGTTGGAAAAGGACACAGTCTGGCTTACTCATGGACAGACACAGGGTGGGGTATTTGCCAGCTTGTCTGCCTCCTTCTCCCCTTCCCTCATGAGTGATGTGTGCAGTTTAATAAAATGAAACCCGTCTCACTCTTTTAAAAAATACTCTCTGCTCCCTTAGGGCCATTGCTTTTATTACTGTCATTTCTCAGACATTCCTTCTTGTTGCTTCCATTAGATTTGGTGGCTGGATCCTGAGCTGACCTACGGCAACGCCAAGCCATTTGTCTTCACGCAAGGCCATTCCGTGTGCAACCGCTCCTTCTTCCCCTGTTTTGACACGCCAGCTGTGAAATGTACTTACTCCGCCATTGTCAAGGTAGGAGGAAGCCTGTAACAAACCACCGTTTCCTTAGGGAGGAGAAACAGTCCTTCAGGTTGCTGTACTCTGTGAAATGTTGGGATCTGTCTGAACAGACCTGCTCAGGAAAAAAGTTTGGTGCTTTCCCTTATACCATATTAATACTTTTGGGATGGGTATTTGGCTAACAACTTTTCCTTTATCTGCTGGGTTTATTGCCAGAAGGCCATGTGCAGGTAGGCAGTCAGGTTCTAAGCATCCCCCTCTTCCCAAAGAACTCTGGTTCTTTTTCTTCAGGATTTGGACTCTGAAATAAAAATTATTGGGCATCCATGAGCCACTGTCTTTTATACCTCTTGATCCCTTTCAATCAGCACAAGAGACTTTGATCTGTGTCTCCTGAGAGCCAGTGTGGTGTAGTGGTTAAGAGCGGTGGACTTGTAATCTGGTGAACCGGGTTCGCGTCTCCGCTCCTCCACAAGCAGCTGCTGGGTGACCTTGGGCCAGTCACACTTCTCTGAAGTCTCTCAGCCCCACTCACCTCACAGAGTGTTTGTTGTGGGGGAGGAAGGGAAAGGAGATTGTGAGCCACTTTGAGACTCCTTAAAGGGAGTGAAAGGCGGGATATCAAATCCAAACTCTTCTTCTTCTTCTTCTTGTTCACTCAAGTGGTTGGAGGATTAGGCTGAGCTGACTTCAGACTTGTGTGGGATTGCTTTTTTGTTTTGTTTATTACTAGAACCCTCAGTCCACGGGTGTGCTTTAAATTTTAAAAAGCAAGAGTACACACTTGAGGCTCTCTTAAGGCATAACTAATTTGCGTTAAATGCTTTTGAGCATTAACGCTCGCTCACAAATGTAGCTGCCTGACGTTCAAATTGAAGTCTGATTCAGCATCCTTTTTGAAAGGCTGACAATACTGGTCCATGAGAAACTGGCTAGTTGTTATATTAGTGGATCACAATCTCCCCTTCTTCTCACCCCAGGCTAGGGCAGAGACATCTTGCTTCAACCGATGCTGCTCACACCTCTTGAATATCCTTCCTAGAAAAAGCTGTTTGGCTGTCTAATCTCTTGTTGTTGTTATCTCAGATGCCAGAGGGTTGGCAGGAAGGATTTCCCAATGGTAGGAGCTGGGGCTTTAGTACCCTTTACTGCTCTTTTGACCTACCAGTGACTGGCAGAGCAACAAAAAGTTATGCAGACTTGGAGAAATTATGAAAATCTGCTCAATTTTCACAGTTTGTATAGAGTTCCGTTTGTCTTAGGAATTTGGATTGCATGGGCAATTTTTATTTTTTTTAGTGCACATTTGCCTGGTTTGCATGTCACCAAACAGTGAATATGTGAGTTCCCAGAGAAGAACTCTCAGCCGCTCCCCACTCCTTTTTTGGTTTTGCTCCTTGTTTGCTGCCTTGGTTTTGCTGCCTTGTTTATCTAGCTCAGTATTGTCAACACAGGCTGGCAGCGACTCTCCAGGGTTTAAATAGGGAGCCTTCCCCAGCCTTACTTGGAGCCGCCAAGGATTAAACCTGGGATCTTGTGCAGGCAAAGCAGATGCTCTTCCCCTGAGTTACAGCCCTCCTTGTGCTTGGATGTCATGCCAAGTCAAACCTTGGCTTAGCTCAGCGCAGCACAAGAAAAACAAAAAGGACCAGGGAAGAGCAAAGTGGCTGCTTGCTCCTCTCCAGGACTCTGCATGTTTGCATACAGTCCTGGTAAGGCACAGTTTAGCTTGCTGGGATGTGCAGACTAGGCAACTGAGTGTTGTGCAAACCAGCTGTTAGTCTCCTTGGCCCGTAGAGCATCCTGACAGCCCATTGCTTGTTTCCCAGGCTCCTGCAGGTATGCAAGTGTTGATGAGTGCTACCCAAAGCACCTATGAGGAAGAAGAGGGCACCTATCAGTTCTACATGGAATACCCAATTCCTGCTTACCTTGTGGCACTGGTGGCAGGGGACCTTGTACCTGCAGACGTTGGTCCTAGGTAAGCTACTTTTGTCTGCCTGAGCTGTGCTCGTTGTGAGGAGCTGCTTTAGCAGCCTTTCAAATGCACCCACAAAGTTCATTAGCCTGTATGTTTTCATTGTTCTTTTACTAGCCTGCATTTTCGTGCTGGTGGTGGAAGAGTAGAAAACTGCTTTCTACTGAGCAGAGTGGTGGAGAAGGGATAGAGTGACCCAGGTGCCTTCCTCTGGCCTGTTGCATTTCCATGCTGGTGGTGGAGGAATAGACTTCCCTTCTCCTGCTTTCTGTCACAGAAACCAAGTGGACTGATCAAGGAAGGATGGAGCAGTCTATGCCTCCTCCACCAGCCCGCTTGCTCGCCTGCACGGAATCCTTGCTCACCTGCGGCAACCAGGCTAATGCATAAATGCAAGGCTTGTGCTTGGAAGTCATCGAGCCGGATGGATCAGGAAAAGCTGTTCCTGGTGACATGGGACACTGCACACTTGTAGATCAGACCTGTGCAGCTTGAACACTGCTGACTAGTTGTGCCACAAGACACCTGCCACACAGTGTGGCATCTCCATATCCAGGAAAATATTTGTGGCTTTTACCTAATCATCAATCAGGAACTATACTTAGACCAGGGGTAGTCAACCTTTTTATCCTACTGCCCACTAATGCATCTTTCTTGATGGTAACATTTCCTTACCGCCCACCAGTCCTCGATGGAAGGAGGATTCAGCTTGTGCCGTAGAACCCCCTCCCGCCCACCTAGAATCCTGAAATGCCCACTACTGGCTGGTAGGGACCAGGTTGACAACTCCTGACCTTGAAATTGTCTGCAAATGTCTATTTTAGTTTTTGTAACGGGGATCCAAAATCACTAGTGAATGATATGAATGGCGGAACCAGCATGAAGTCAGTGAGTTGACTGTTGCTGTCTTTGTAACAGGAGCAAAGTGTGGGCGGAACCATGCCTGCTGTCAACAGCTATCAGCAAACTCTCGGGTCGGGTTGAGCGCTGGCTCAGCGCTGCAGAGAGCCTCTATGGGCCCTATATATGGGGAAGGTAGGTTTGGTGCATTCACGCTTTTGGAATAAACTTGAAGGTATCTGTAGAGGCAGTGATTCAGGAGTTCCAAGGGCCTCTTTTCTAGCCTGCCACCCACACCTTTTGGGTACCAAGAATGGTATCAGGTGTCCAATGGGTGCCTCATCCGGAAGGGTTTTATTCTGAAGTTAAGGGTGCTTTGACAAATTGTGAGCACGCTGTTTCCTTGCACAGAAAACGTGGAATAATATAAAGTCTGGCTCATTCTGACACAGAGTGCAAAAGGATCAGAATCCAGAGCTAATGGGTGAAATGTTAGACTTTTAAATGGTGGTTTTTCAAACGGCTATAATGAGCCTCCCTCAATCAAGAATACAACAATTATTCAAGGCTCTTTATGGAGTCATAGAATCATAGAATAAAATTATAGAGGTGGAAGGGGCCCTGAGGGTCATCTAGTCCAACCCCCTGCAATGCAGGAATCTCAATGAAAGCAGCCATGACAGACGGCCATCCAACCTCTGTTTAAAAATCTCCAAAGCAGGAGAGCTCACCACTTTCTGAAGGAGTCCATTCCACTGTTGAAAAGCTCTTACTGCCAGAAATTTCTTCCCGATGTTTAGTCGGAATCTCCTTACTTGTAACTTGAATCCATTGGTTCGGGTCCTACCATCCATAGCAGCAGAAAACAAGTTTTCTCCATCTTCCATGAGTCAGCCCTTCAGATATTTGAAGATGGCTATCGTATCTCCTCCCAGTCTCCCCTTTACCAGGCTAAACATACCCAATTCCCTCAACTGTTGCTCATCAGGCTTGGTTTCCAGACCCTTGCCCTCCTTTGCACACATTCCAGCTTGTCAACATCCTTCTTAAATGGTGGCAGGTGAATGTGGGAGGGGAGGCATTGCCGTAGCTGTGGAGGGCTGCATTATTCTTTCATTCTCCTACTGCAAGTAGAAAGACTGTGATAAATAAGGGGCTAGTCCATTGGATTGTGTGCCATTATAAAGGAACTCCAGAACTGATTTTGTGCAGTGTGTTACAGGGCACAAAGCCAGTCCCTGTCTTAATCTACCCCCATAACATGGGAAAATCTCAGGTTTGCCGCTCTCAGCTCCTTTGAGAAGTGGTGGATGTGTAACATACAGCCAACCCTACCGCTTAAATGGCAGTGCTCCTCCCACTGCACCCAGAGTGCACAGATGGGCTAGGAGAGACTGGGAACAGGCAGTTTTAGGGTGGCGTGATTGGTGAGGTCGCACTGGGGCACCAAAACAATGCTTTAGAACAGAGCTCGAGAGGCTCTCACAGGGCGCTGCTGAAATTGAGAGCCCAAAGTCCTCCACTGCTGGGAAGGAGGACTCCTCTATGCATTTCCACACAATTGTGAGAATTATGGCTCCAAGGTCCTGAGAGTGACCTGCGTCCTGCCCGCCCCCTCCTTGTCCCTTCCAGGTACGACATCGTTTTCCTTCCTCCCTCTTTCCCCATTGTCGCCATGGAGAACCCCTGCCTCACCTTCATAATCTCTTCCATCCTGGAGAGCGACGAATTCCTCATCATCGATGTCATCCACGAAGTGGCCCACAGCTGGTTTGGCAACGCCGTCACCAATGCCACGTGGGAAGAGATGTGGCTGAGCGAGGGGCTGGCCACTTACGCTCAGCGCCGGATCACCACTGAGACCTATGGTAAGCGGCAGGGTAGGTGGCGCTTCCGTGACCTTGTTTACATCATTTGAAAAGAAGAGCTTGTTTCAGCAACCTGGGTGCCGTTAGCAGGGGCCCTCAAGAGCTGCCATTCTTATAGCATCTACAGTTCCTAACCAAGCATCAGGGAGCTGCAATCCTGACGTTCTAGATCTCTTGGAGCTCCTGATACTTCCCAAATAACCCTTCTCAACAAATTGGAAGCCAGGCTCAAGATACCTCCCCACGGCTCCTCCCCTCCCGGGAGCAAATTTCCCCTTTGTCTCCCGACATCCGTAAAGCAGTTTGTCCATCCTTTGGCGAAAGCCATCATTATTTAATCAAGATCTGAAACCATTATTTGAAGTGGGTTTTAGATCCCGCCTCGAGTAGCCCTAATTCCCTTCTACGATTGGATTGAAGACTTACACAAACTCGCAACGTATGAACAACTTGCATATAAACGCAGACTTGTCATGGAGAATTTCAGTGACATTTGGAATCCATTCTTAAAAATACTATAATAGGTTAAGATCTGGTGAAGTACAATAACAACCTTACAGTTAACGCGAGGGCTGTTTAAGCAGTATCCCAAGGGCAAGAAGAGAGAAGCTTAACTAGTCCAGAACTAGCTTTAAAAAAAGTTGCTTCAGTATTTTGTCTCAGTACGTTAATTCTAGAAGGGTAGTCAGGTTGCAGAGTCCTGCAATCCTGTATCATCTCACAATTGCTGTTAACCTTTTTTCTTTCTGTTTAATCAAATGATACATCAGCACACATGTAACAGTAGCATCAAGCAAAATCCCCCCTCCATCTTTTTATATGTACCGAACCAAGAATCCTGCTTTCCTAGTCTTTTAATCATACCCAACCTTGACCTCTGAAGACAAATAAGATAGGAAATCAGAGGAGAGATTGGACCACTGAAACGGAAACAACTGAATTTTAATGAGACTACTCTGGAGTCGATGAATTGTGGGTTGCAGCTTGATTCTTGGTTAACTGATACATGAAAAGGTTTCCAGTTCCATGCAGAAAATGTCCCAGTTTATGTGATGCACTTGAACAGCTCAACGTGTGGTAGCAGCTGTCACATAATTTGATTTAAAATTGCCTTTAGGGTGACAGCCCTAAAGTTTACACCATTCCATCACCTGCTTCCTTGAGATCCTGTGCCATCTCCTCTGCTGAACACTGGGCGTTTCTTGGGAAACCCAGGATTTCAACTTAGTCATTTATCTCAGATTAGCTGCTTGCTCTTGGCCTTCATTTCACCAGTTCCTGAAGCAGTGACCTACTTCACAGCAGTTGCGGGCAGAAGATTGATTGCAATCAACTGGTAGATGTCTGGGCAATCTGCAGTAGATCAGAATTCTCTAAATTAAGCTGCTGAACTAAAGAAAGCTTTCGGGGGAAACCAGGAGCGGATTTTTGTGTGGAAGGACTATGAGCTCATTTGAGGTTCTGGATATAAATTCCTGGGCTAAGCGTGTGCACCGATTCCAAGTCTATATCCTACCCACTATTTTGCAGTTGGCTCCAGTTGGGTTCCCTTGGGGTTTTAGTGAAAAACAGAGGAAGCAGATGCCACAAACCTGAAGTGTGCCCACCCCTTCTCTGTAAAATTGTTGTAAGGCTGAATGAACTAATTTCTTTCCCTGAATGTTAATTATAATGCCAAGATTGAGGGGTTTTGCAATTTGGCAATGTAGCTTCTTGTGTTTGGGTGGCCTTCCATGATGTCACAGAAGGGTGGGGACAGTCTGCCAGTGGGTGAGCTGTTCAGATGGTAGCAAGGACTGGGTCAGAATGGTGAGGTCCCGTGAAGAGAGCAGGCCTAATTGGGAGGGTCACGGGGAGGTTAAGAAATGGGGTTTCGAACTGGGAGCAGTCCAGAGGAGGGAAGGCAAAAGCAGAAGGCCACAGGAGGTGTGTGAGAGGGCCGGAGGGACTGGGAGAGAGAATGATAAGAGAAAAGAGGTGGCTAGGAGCTGCAACGGGAAGGGAAGCTGAAGTCCACATGTATATTTGAAATGCACAGCCAGATTTTGGGCTGCAGGCTTCAGGCACCAACACATTTTGTTTTCGTGTGCAGGTGCTGCCTTTACGTGCCTGGAGACTGCCTTCCGCCTTGATGCCCTCCACAGGCAGATGAAGCTCCTTGGGGAGGACAACCCTGTTAGCAAGCTTCAGGTGAAGCTGGAGCCAGGTATGTCCTGCGTTGAGATTAGCCGGCTGGGTCTCGGCTTTTATAAAACAGGCCGGCTCACCCTGACCACCTCTGGCTTCCTGTTATGCATGAGCTTCTGCTATCATGGCTGTAATCTCATCCCACCCCTCCACCCCTTGAAGCCTGAAATAGGTGGCTGCATCCTGGGTCAGTTCCACAAAGCAAATTCAGTGTCGCAGAGAGAGGCCAAGCATGAAATATCACAGCACAGTGGAAGTTGTTATCAAAATGCTGCTCTAAATTAGGGGCAGGCAACGAGCTTTCGCGATAAAGTATGGAGGTGGTTATTTTGGATTTCAGTCCCACAACACGTCCCTGCATTGCCGGGTTCCCTTCTTTCCCTCATCTCCCTGCTTCTTTACATTCTTTGACTACAGAAGGGTCTATAAGGCTGCAGTCCTTACTACTAATCGTAATAATTTATTATTTGTACCCAGCCCATCTGGCTGGGTTTCCCCAGCCACTCTGGGCGGCTTCCAACAAGGATTAAAAATACATCAAAATGTCACATGTTAAAAACTTCCCTGAACAGGGCTGCCTTCAGATGTCTTCTAAATGTCAGGACGCGGGTGGCGCTGTGGGTAAAACCTCAGTGCCTAGGACTTGCTGATTGTAAGATCGGCGGTTCGAATCCCCGCGGCAGGGTGAGCTCCCGTCGTTCGGTCCCAGCTCCTGCCCACCTAGCAGTTTGAAAGCACCCCTAAGTGCAAGTAGATAAATAGGTACCTCTCCAGCGGGAAGGTAAACGGCGTTTCCGTGTGCGGCACTGGTGCTGGCTCACCAGTGTAGCTTCGTCACGCTGGCCACGTGACCTGGAAGTGTCTTCGGACATCGCCGGCTCCCGGCCTCTTAAGTGAGATGAGCGCACAAACCTAGAGTCGGTCACGACTGGCCCGTACGGGCAGGGGTACCTTTACCTTTACTAAATGTCAGGTACCATATTTTTCGCTCCATAAGACACACCAGACCATAAGACGCACCTGGTTTTTGGAGGAGGAAAACAAGAAAAAAAATATTCTGAATCCCAGAAGCCAGAACAGCAAGAGGGATCGCTGCGCAGCGATCCCTCTCACTGTTCTGGCTTCTGGGATAGCCGCACGAAGCCTCTTCAGGGCAGCGGGATGAAGGCTCCCCCTGCCCTGAAGAGGCTTCGCGCGGTTAAGCCAGAAGCTAGAACAACAAGTGGGATCGCTGCACAGCCATCCCTCTTGCTGTTCTGGCTTCTGGGATAGCTGTGCAGCCTATATTCACGCCATAAGATGCACACACATTTCCTCTTACTTTTTAGGAGGGAAAAAGTGTGTCTTATAGAGCGAAAAATACGGTAGTTGTTGTTCTCTTTGACATCTGATGGGAGGGCGTTCCACAGGGCAGGTGCCACTACCAAGAAGGCCCTCTGCCTGGTTCCCTGTAGCTTTGCTTCTCGCAGTGAGGGAACTGCCAGAAGGCCCTCGGCACTGGACCTCAGCGTCCAGGCAGAACGATGGGGGTGGAGACACTCCTTCAGGTATGCTGGGTCGAGGCAGTTTAGGGCCTTAAAAGTCAACACCAACACTTGGAATTGTGCTTACTGCCTGACAGTAAGCCTAAGCCCCACTGAACTCTGTAGGATTGCACTGTAAGAACCCCAGGAGATTACTAAGGCCTAACTGCTAGATAACTTGATGGTAATACCTCACGGACCGCCTCTCCCCATATGAACCAACCCAGACCCTGTGATCACCATCTGAGGCCCTTCTTTGTGTGCTTCCTCCAGGAAACACTCTTACACCACTTTCACAGCTGTGGCTTCTCCCAAGTGACCCTGGAAACTGTGGTTTGTAAAGAGTGATGAGAATTCTTAGGAGACCCTTAACAAACCGCAGTACCCAAGATCCTTTAGAGGAAACTATGAAAGTGGTACAAGGGTGCTATTTTATTTTTATTTTCCTTCCCTTCCCTTCTTATAAATTTATTTATTTGTGGGGGGTTTTCAGATTAAAATTTTACAGTCACATATCCAACATACGACATAGAAACAAGATTCCAAAGAATCTCCTCGATTTCCCTCCTCCCCTTTGTGGGTCCTATTGTTAATCATTTCCTCTTGCATCTTTTAGAACAATCCAAATCTTTTACCTCTCCATTGTGTCCAAAATTCACCATTAAACTACAAGTGTTATTCCAATCCTACTAACAATTTTAGCTGTTTACAATGGTTTTTAAGATAAATTATAAATTTCCCCCATTCCTTATTAAAATGTTGGTCTTCCTGATTTCCTTTCCTTTCCTTTCCTTTCCTTTCCTTTCCTTTCCTTTCCTTTCCTTTCCTTTCCTTTCCTTTCCTTTCCTTTCCTTTCCTTTATCCCAGGGTGGTTCACAGCAGAAAAACAGAAAATGAGAATATAAAATACATAATAAAACAAAAATAAGCCAATACCCCCCCCCCCACAAACAGATTTTAAAAGCCATAGAATCCTAATCAACCAAATGCCTGGTTGAAGAAGTGTGGCTGTGACCACAGATTCATGTCTCTCTCTCTTGCCTTCTCCATTTCCTGCTCTAGATTGCAAACTCTTGGCATGTGGGGTTGCAGGGGCCTGTTTCATGTTTTGCTTCTGAAACTTTATGGAGCACCATAGACACTGGTGATGTTGTATAAATAAGTCATTAAAAGCCGTAATCTAAGGAGGAGGGGGGAAAGCTGTGGACCAAGGAAGCTTCTGATGGCATTTTTGCTTGCAGCTTTACCAAGATACTACTGTGTTCTCTCTCTCTCCTTCCCTTCCCTCCCCTCCCCTTGCCTATCCCCCATCCCTCGCTCTTGCAGGTGTGAATCCTAGCAATCTGATGAACCTCTTCACGTACGAGAAAGGTTACTGCTTTGTTTACTACCTGTCTCAGCTCTGTGGAGACCCAGCACGCTTTGATGCCTTCCTTCGAGTTAGTAACTTGGGTTTCAGAGGCGGGGTGTGTCCGTGTGCATGTATGTGAGACTCTTGCCTGTATGCATTTCCCTTTGAGACACCCAGGAGAAAGAGAGGGATGTCAAATTTAGAAAAGGAGGAGGAGAGGCAGTTGGCATGCTTTAAGCAAGGGCTTGAAAATAGCTGTTAGATGAGGATACCTCTGCAGGAGACCGCTCAGTGAAATAGATCAGCAAAGGGTCCCAGTTAAAACAACTCAGTCAACAACAACAACAACAACAACAATAATAATAAATTTATACCCTGCCCATCTGGCTGGGTTTCCCCAGCCGCTCTGGGCAGCTTCCAACAGAATATTAAAATACAATAGTCTATTAAACATTAAAAGCTTCCCTAAACAGGGCTGCCTTCAGATGTCTTCTAAAAGTCTGGTAGTTGTTTTTCTCTTTGACATCTGGTGGGAGGGCGTTCCACAGGGCGGGTGCCACCACCAAGAAGGCCCTCTGCCTGGTTCCCTGTAACCTCACTTCTCGCAATGAGGGAACCACCAGAAGGCCCTCGGCACTGAACCTCAGTGTCCGGGCAGAATGATGGGGGTGGAGATGCTCCTTCAGGTATACTGGGCTGAGGCCCTTTAGGGCTTGAAAGGTCAGCACCAACACTTTGAATTGTGCTCGGAAACGTACTGGGAGCCCGTGTAGGTCTTTCAAGACCGGTCAAAGCAATGAGTTGGGAGGTAGTGGAGAAGGAATACAAGACAGAAGGGGTTTCATGGCAAACACCCATCTTGAGAATGTGGCCTACATGTTGCCAGAGACCCCCCTTTCACTGCTTGTCCCCCCATCCCCACAAGTGTTAAGGAAGAAATCAAGTAAGCAGCAGTTAGAAAATAGAGGCTGGTGCTGGTGGTCTTCAGGTGAAGAGCTGATGCCTGGAAAGTGAGGCAATGCTTAAGGGGTCCTGAGTCAGAGCTCCAGAAACTGCTGGGCTGGATGCAGCAAGAGGAGCAGGAACGGGGATATATATTACTGTTGTTCTTAATATTAATACGTTGATTGTTTCATTTTAGTATCCTTATATTGTATTTTTGTTTTTCACTGTAAGCTGCTCTGAGTGATATTTTAATAGAAAAGCGGGGCATACTGTTCTAATCTGATCTAAGCAGCTGACATGGCAATGTATGCTAGATAAATCTCCACTGGTTTTCTCAGGCGTGGCTTCGGGCTCGTTCTGCGATTAGCCTGAGCCTTGTGTTCATGTACGCCAAGAGATGCTGCCTGTCGTGCAAGCCAGTTGCATCCCTGCTCTCCAATTACCAACAACTTTCTGGAGCATTATATATTTTATTTCTGCATTCAGCCTGGCCTTCCTAAAGGATTGAAGTGCCAAATAATTTAAAGGAAGTTCTTGTGACAGATGAATGTCCTTTAGTGAATCTTTAGGAGGAAGGAGTTTCATGATTTGGGGTGTTGGTGGTAATGTGGGTTTACATAAGTCCTTCCTTCCTTCCTTCCTTCCTTCCTTCCTTCCTTCCTTCCTTCCTTCCTTCCTTCCTTCCTCTCTCTCTCTCTCTCTCTCTCTCTCTCTCTCTCTCTCTCTCTCTGTCTCTCTGTCTCTCTCCCCTATGCAGTCTCCTGTGGGAAATAGACTTTCCTTACCTGTTGCATCTCACTTTTTCCTCTGCATGCTTGTTCCATCCCCCTTCGCCTTCTCCGTTATTGCCCTTCCTTCCCCGTTATTTATATGATTTTGCTACTTAACTGTCTTTCTCTTTCCCCTGAAACTTGCCAACTCCTTGACCCATTCTCCCGGCTCTTTTCCAGGCCTACATCGAGAAGTACAAGTTCACTAGTGTTGTGGCCCAAGATCTCTTGGATTCCTTCCTGGCTTTTTTTCCAGAACTGAAAGAACAATGCATTGAGAGCAGAACAGGTAGAGAAGAACACATTGGCTGCTTTTGCTTTCGTTGAAGCGCGGTGAGAATAAATGACCCTGGGAGCTTCTGCGCTAACATCAACTTCATTCCGTGGGTGTGCAGTGCAGCAGCTGTTGTGCCATTCAGACAGGGACAGAGAGAGGGGACAGCTCCACAGTCATGATGTTTTGTGTGGGCCTCTTTGGCAGTCAGGTGGTGTAGAGGCTGGAATGGGATGGGAGAAACCAAGGGTCTGGAAACCAAGCCTGATGAAGAACGGTTGAAGGAGCTGGGAATGTTAAGCCTGGAAAAGAGGAGACTGGGAGGATATGTGATAGCCATCTTCAAATATCTGAAGGGCTGCCATATGGAAGATGCAGCAAGCTTGCTTAATGTTGTTCCAGAGGGTAGGACTTGAACCAATGGCTTCAAGTTACAAGAACATCAGGAAGAACTTGTTGTCTGTAATAATAATAATAATAATAATAATAATAATAATAATAATAATAATAATAATTTATAACCCGCCCTCCCCAGCCGAAGCTGAGCTCAGAGCGGCTAACAACAATAAAAGTAACACAGCATTCTAAAATCAATTCATTCTAAAATCAATTCAAAATCAAATTAATGGCAACCATTGGGCTAGAGTTCTATGAGGATTACCAAAGGAGGGGGTCAGACTGTGCCTTGGCCAAAGGCCTGGTGGAACAGCTCTGTCTTGCAGGCCCTGTGGAAAATGTCAAGTCCCACAGGGCTCTAGTCTCTTGTGACAGAGTGTTCCACCAGATTGGAGCCACAGCCGAAAAAGCCCTGGCTCTGGTTGAGGCCAGCCTAACCTCCCTGTGGCCCGGGACCTCCAAGATGTTTTTGTTTGAAGACTGTAAGCTCCTCCGTGGGACATACCAGGAGAGGCGGTCCCGTGGGTACGAGGGTCCCGTAGGTAAGAGCTGTTCAGCAGTGGAGCAGACTTCCTTAGAAGGTGGTGGACTCTCCTTCATTGGAAACTTGGCTAGCCACCTGTCCTGGGTGCTTTAGTTGCGATTCCTGCATTGCAGGGGGTCGATGGAAGGTCTCTTCCAATTATATGATTCTATGAGAAGCAGCAAAGAGCTGTCCCCTCCGGCCTGCCAGTGATTCAACTGTTTCTTGCACTGTTGCAGCTTAAGCTAAATCTGTAGGTTGCAATTCGTAGCAAAGGAGGAGAAGCCAGGGGCTTGGTTCAAGGAAGTCACAACTGTGAATTGCTTTCGATGGCTGACTCATCACTGATACTGGAATCTGAATATAGTTCATGCTGTTGCTGTTCTAAGTTCACACCACTTAGAGCTGGGAGGAGAAAAGGGAAGTATTTAACAGGGTGTGGCCTGCAGCAAAGACATGTGGAGAGCTGCGTGGCTTGTATTTGCATTTAATTTAATTGCTGCTCAGTTTCAAGCTATATATTTTCCATGGGCTACCATCTGCAGTTTCAAGAGTTTGCCCCTGTTCTCCTTCCCCTCTCTGACTGGTTGGTGTTGTGCCTGAAAGCAGAAAGAAGGATCCATCATGAAAATCATCTCTAAAAGGTGCTGAGGAGAAGAAAGAAAGAAAACCAGGCTCGACAGAATTATGTCGCTTGTTTATTTAATTCCATTTATGAATTGCTTCCTATGAAACACCTTGAAGTGATTTAACAGTGAAAACATCAGCGATGAAGCCATGCATAAGACAGTTTCGTGTGTAAAAACAGTTCAGATCCAATACAGATACAGAGTAGGATAATAATAATAATAACTCCACTTAAAAGGCTTGTTGAATGGTGAAGGTCTTCAGTAGAGACGGCACCTATCTTCACATTTTGTGGATTTTATGTGGTGGATTTCTAGCCTGTCTTCTAGAGTATGTACTCTTCCTAAGGTGGAGCTGATCCCAGAAGCAAGCGAGGGTGCGCTTGGCTCCTCCATCTGAGCAGGCAGGTTAAACTGCTGCAAAATTCCTTGAAGGCCCTCCTGAGCCTGTGGAACTGCCTGCCACTCCCTGCTCAACAGCCTTTGACACCCTGCTACTTGTTAGGGTTGTGTTTTAAACAACCCACAGATTTGTGCAAAGCCGTGGGGTTGTGTCTCAGAGAAATTGAAACTGCTCAGAGCAACAAAATGAACCCCACATGCAGATCGGGTGGCAAATCAGGCTTATCTGGTGTGCATCTACTTTTCCTGTCAAAGCACATGTGGTTAACTGGAATGCCAGCCTCCACTGTTAGTTTGTTTTGGCAAGGATGCCTGCAATTCTTCAAAGTGGTCCAGCATAAGACCATGCAAGTCCAATCCTTTTGTGTGCATCTCTCCAGATATTCCCTGTAGGTCACCTGCTCATTGAATCACCGTAGCCCTGGGTCATATTAAAAAACCTTCTATATCCAGCCCAAGCCTTACCAGATATATTCCATCTTCCATTCTGATCCATTGCTAAAATCTACATTAAAAGAAGAAAATAGGAGTTGTATCCGATGTCAGCCCTATTCCAAATAAACCCATTGGAAATAATGGATGTGACTGACTGAGGTTCATTAATTTCACTGGACCTTCTTTGTTGGATACAGCCAAACATGTCACAAACTGAGCATTGTACAAACAGAAAATTAAAAAGTTAAGAGTCAGAGTCCAGGGAAGTTTGGGTAAACACAAGAGTTTTCAAGCAGCATTTAAAGTTCATTGCAGTCTCCACCTCACCGATAACTCAAGGAAGGGGATATCATAGGGTATTGCTCTCATCAAGAAGACCCACTTCTGCAGTGCCATGTGGTGACAAACCATTTTCTGTAGTGGCTGCCCGTTTGTGGAATGCTTTCCCCAGGGAGCCTTACCTGGTGCCTTCGTTATACACCTTTAGGCACCAGGCAAAAACATTCCTCTTCTACCTGGTCTTGGGCTAATTAACATATGATACCCTTTTAAATGTTTTTGTGGGAAGGGAAGTAGGTTATTGCTCAGTTCTTGTTTTTATTATATATTTTCTGTATTTTTTATTTTGCATTTCATGTTGTGAACCGTCCTGAAACCTACAGGTGGAAGGGGGGGTATAGAAATGTTAATAATAATAATGGTCATGAACTTACCTGCAGGGTCTCCTTGGAAGATCTTAAAAGCTTGGTGTGATCTGTACTGGGGCAGATGATTTCCAGGATTCCTGACCCCAAGCTGTGTCATATCCAAGGACTGCAGTGTAAACAATAATAGTGTTATTTCATGGCATTATCTGAGTAGGGCTTGGAGTGGGGAGAAGGGAGAGGCATGATTGTTTTGTGATATTGGAGATTAAGATTGCCTTGGCACATGGTCCGTAGACTTGGGGCTCATGCTTTGCTTTACTTTGTTGTGGAGCACATGTCTTGCATTCTGAACGTCCCAGTTTCATAGAATCACAGAATCGTAGAGTGAAGTGAAGGCATGAGGTGGGAGTTGGTATTGCAGGTGAGCTGTGCAGAAGCAAGCTGGCAAGCATGCTCCAAGACAAGCTGCCGGCTAGCTCTGTGGAGGCTCCTTTTATTAGCACAATATGCAAAACCAGTCAGATACATTTTGGACTGTGACCTTTATGCATCTTCCAATCCTCAGATCGTGGGGTGGTACAAAGTTATTTTGGCACCTGTTTCCACCGCATCATTTTCCCCCTTGCACAGTGTATGACGAAGGAGACAAAGGTCACAGACAGGGCACGGCAGACCACTAAGAGATCAAAGGTTAGATAGAGGGCATGATGTTCAGACAGCTGTGGCTTTGTCTGCGGGTGGAAGTGTGCTCCACGCCTGGCGATCATTCCTTCAGTAGAGTTGGAAGATACTCCAAGGAACATCTAGTCCAACCCCCTGCAATGCAAGAATCTCAACTAAGGGGTCCAAGACAGATGGCCATCCTGAGAGCAAAGTGGGGAACATATGGAGAAATGGTAACCAATGAAGGAGGGAGATGGAAAGTAAAATCATACGATCAAGTTAAGGTATATACATATGATTGGCTGCACTACTTTCAGGTAAACGAAATGTTTAAAAAAGAGTTGAAGGAAAAAGGTTATGAGGAAAAAGAATCAAACTTCCAAAAAGACATAATAAATAATGAGTATAAAAATCTGTCAAAAATGTATAAAATACTGTTGGAGTGGTATACGAAGGATGAGGAAGTAAAATCGGTGATGGTACAGTGGGCAAGGGATTTTGGATACAATGTTCAACTTGAGGATTGGGAAAGGTTGTGGAGAGAGAATATAAAATTTACGGCATGTACCTTATTGAAGGAAAACATGATGAAAATGCTCTACAGATGGTACATGACACCCGTAAAATTGGCAAAGATGTATAAGGTGGATAACAAATGCTGGAAATGTAAACATATTGAAGGGACGTTCTTCCATCAGTGGTGGGAGTGCAAGAAAGTTCTGATAGTGTTCTGCCAGCAGCCTGATCCAGTATAACATAGCTGCAAACACTCACAGAAACCTGACTGAAAAGAAGGCTGCTCCCTGTCTGATTCTGTTTTGTGTGTCTGTTGCAGGACTAGAGTTTGAACGCTGGCTCAATGCGACGGGTCCTCCTTTAATTGAGCCAGACTTATCTCAGGGATCCAGTCTGACCTGCCCCGTGGAGACGCTCTTTAGCCTCTGGACTACAGAGCCTCTGGATGCTGTGGCTGCTGCTGGCAGCATTGATATCGCAGAATGGCGGACGTTCCAGACCGTGCTCTTCCTTGACAGGCTGCTGGACGGGTCTCCGCTGCCCGAAGGTGAGTTTTGTTGAGCTGGCAGGTGAGCATCTGAGTCCCTACGTAGCTCAGACAGAATAATTGGAAGGTCGCGAGTAAAAGGTCCATATGGCCCTAAGTATAAAATGGGGGCATGAGTGACCAGCCAGTAGTATGGAGCTGGAGGACGAGAGGACAGGATCCCCTGGGAAACTTGATAAGCCTGCTGTACCTGAAACTGGGTGTGGCAAGTGCAGCTGAATGGGACACAGCTGTGGACAGCCTGAGGACATATCACATGCCTTGTGCCTTCTCACAAAGAGTGGGAGACTAGGGTGATGTCTGCTGTTTCCAGGAACTATTCTTGTTGTGAGACTTTTGTGGACTTGCTGAGAGTTTGTTTGGGCCCTGGGTGAGAATCCAGAGGCTGAGGAGGCGGATGTGTCAGAAGGAAAATGAATTGATCTCTCTCTCTCTCTCCCCATCCCCCCCCCACATAACTTTGTATTAATGTAACATTCTAATTTGTAACTGTTTATTTTTGTAATATCTAAGTCGTCTGCTGTTGTTTAAGCTCTTTGTACACCACTTAGAGATACTTTTAATATATTAAGTGGTATAGAAATTCAATAACCAAATAATAAATATTCAGGTCTTCCAGAGTTATCAGTAATAGACTCTGACAGCCAGGTGGCTTATTAGCCAGCAAGGAAACACTGCAAACTCCTAAGCAAAAGAGATGGTCGCAAGACGCTGCATCTCGCCACATCCATTTGGAGAAACAAATTGGCCAGTGTTTCACAGCTGTGGATTCTCTAGAGACGGCAAAAGCATGTATTTTTTATAAATTGCAAAGATCCGGTCTAACTGTTACACTCACCTCTGGGATCAGCATGCCTGTAGCCAGTTTGGGGGTAGGACTGCAGTTTGGAAGGGTAGCCCATGTTTTGCATGCAAAAAAATTCCAGGTCTGGTTTTGGCATCTCCAGGTAGAGCTGAGAAAGGTCTCTGTGCCTCGAGAACCACTGCCAGCCAGTGCAGACAGTATTGAGTTAGATGGAGCAGTGGACCTGCACGATCCACCGCAGCTTCCTATGTCCCTGTGAGTTTCATTTCCTCCTTAGTGTTGTTCAGAGCATCTCACCATATGAGCTGAAGCAGCCATGCTGTGAATGGCAGTGAATGTTAGCTGCCTTCGCTTATACGAACTTCAGAGGAAGCCAGAGGCAGACTAAAATCTAGGGGCATTTTTTGCATTAAGGTGTGGTTGACTTAGGTTTGCAAATTCAGTCTTCTCAAGGGTCTGAAGCCCTTCTGGGTTGGAGAATTGCCAGGCCTCCTGGTTCCATTTCTGAACGTTTCCGTATGTGCTCTTCAGAGGTGATATCAAAGCTCTCTGAGTGCTACTCGGCTCAGTTGGATGGCATGAACGCAGAGATTCGCATCCGCTGGCTGCAGATCATTGTCCGCAACGACTACCATCCCGATCTTCACAAAGTCCGGCGCTTCTTGGAAAACCAGGTACTAACTTCCAGATTAAAAACACCCTGCGTCTCTCGGGTGCATGATATTTGGGCATGAAACAACCCTGGAACTCCTGCTGATTGACCGAGTGTGTGGTGCAGTTTGTCGGCACGTGGAAACTGGTGGCTGAACTCATTGGTGGGCTGGATGAGGTTAGGCAGGTCAGTATTATGTTTCCTGTAGCGCAGGCTGAGGACTGAGGCTGAGAGAGGGTGGCTCGCCAAAGGCCGCCTGCCGAGTTTAAGGTTGGGAGCCAAACCAAGACTTCCTGATCCGTAGGAGGTGCTTTACACGGAGGAGGGAATCAAGAGGTGGAGGAAAAGTTTGGATGTGGGTAGGAAGAGGAGGAGTAGTTTGGATTTGATATCCCGCTTTATCACTACCCGAAGGAGTCTCAAAGCGGCGAACATTCTCCTTTCCCTTCCTCCCCCACAACAAACACTCTGTGAGGTGAGTGAGGCTGAGAGACTTCAAAGAAGTGTGACTAGCCCAAGGTCACCCAGCAGCTGCAGGAGGAGGAGGAGAGGACCCGGCGAACCCGGTTCACCAGATTACGAGTCTACCGCTCTTAACCACTACACCACACTGACTCTGGGTAGGAATGGTGCGAAGAAGCATCGCCCAAGAGGAGAGAGGAGGGATAAGAGATGAGAAGAGATGAGGGTGTAACAAGAAGGACTCAATGAATTTAATGGACATCGCTAACAGGTAGGTAGCTGTGTTGGTCTGCCGTAGTCAAAACAAAATTAAAAAATTCCTTCCAGTAGCACCTTAGAGACCAAATAAGTTTGTTATTGGTATGAGCTTTTGTGTGCATGCACACGTCTTCAGATCTGAAGACGTGTGCATGCATGGAAGGAATTTTTTTATTTTGTTAAGAGTTCAGTGCGTCTGAGTGTATCTTGGGTGCAACTCATGGTGTTTCAGTAGATTTTAAGAAGCCAATATATTTATATCTTCACTTTTGAATCCCTATTATTATTATTATTATTATTATTATTATTATTATTATTATTATTTTCATTTCTATACTGCTTTATATTTTTAAGGGGGGGAATCTCAAAACAGTTTACAACCTACATTAAAACAGGAAATAAAACAATTCAGAATAAAACATTACTGAAGAAAGTTGAATATAATGTGTACAGTTAAATACAATTAACATTCAAACACATTTCACAGGAAACTAAAATACTATCCTAAACATTTTTTTAAGAAATACTGCAGAGGAGGACGACTGCAGAATGCACCTTTAGCAGAGCAAAGTTAAAAAAAAAATTATCTTAAACATTTCAAAAGAAAACAGTGAAGTCAAATATAAAAGGCACATTTGAAACAGTATAACTAGCAAAATAATAAAATAGTCTCATTTGCATAGAACATATCTGCCGCTGTGCTCTCTAGTACTTTTCCTTTTACTAGGATACAAGAATAATGTGTTTGCACAATAATAAAAATGTTTTTGTGGGAGAGGGTTATTGGTTTGTTTTTGTTTCGTTATGTATTTTGTGTTCTTATTTTGTATTTTTATGTCGTGAACGGCCCTGTGCTCTTTGGATGAAGGGTGATATACAAATTTTAATAATAATAATAATAATAGGTCAGTCCTTTGGCTGGCTTATGCAGTACCACCAATCTATCAGTTTTCCTTGTTAGCTCTAAACCAGAATGCATATTTATTTTTGTACGGTCACTGAGTCCCATTTGTATTGCAGATGTCGCGGATGTACACGATTCCATTGTACGAGGACCTCTGCACCGGCACCCTGAAGTCGTTTGCCTTGGACATTTTCTACCAGACCCAGAACCAGTTGCACCCCAACTTGCGGAAGACCATTCAGCAGATCTTAACGCAGGGCCTGAACCCGCTCCTTGCCATGGATGCGGCAGCTGTTATGGCAGACCCTCTGGCTGCTGTGGTAGAGGACAAGCCCCCAGAAGCTGCACACAGTGCCATTTCTCTCAGGGACGTAAACGTGTCTGCTTAGCTCCCCAGCTCATGCCGGGCCTTTGAAAGTGGAGGAGCAGCCAGGCGAGGGGCAACGTGAACCAAGTGCTGCCTCCTGACCCTCTGTGCCACAGCTTGGGGGGGAGACTGGATCTCTTGTCGTCGCTCCCACCCACCCCTGCCCCCATTACACACACAAATGTGCCTTCCGGTGCCCGATTCGTTGGCACAGCCAGATATCAGGGATGTCTCCCCTTCTAGCTGCAAGCGGGAACTGTTATGGGATGGATCTGTTGACTTGATGCATCATGAATGTGGATTCCAGGGCGACTTTTGTTCTCCCACTGCAAGCGGGAAGAGTTCTCTCTCGGGCACTTGGGAGGGTCTGTGTCCTCCAGGCCTTCAGAGAGGCAAAGTCGCCACTGGCTGTGCACTGACAAGGAAGTAAAGGGAGTGGGGAACACGATCAGGATCATGGAGATTTGAAGGTTTGGCAGTGTTCTGCAAAGAACAGAAAAGGAGTGATGGGGGAGTCTGTTCCGTTTTTGTGCTCTTTTACTGTGTTACTCAGGAGGTGGAGGGTTTAGAACAATGCCTTCAAGCAATGCCTTGGTTTCATCAAGCTGGTCAGGCGTTAAAGGCTAGGAGACAGGGGGTGGATTTGAAATCCTCCCTCATTTCACTTCTGATTTTCTCCTCTGCGGGATGTTTGACACCCAAACCCACTCAACTAACTGCAGTGGGGCCGGGGGCCTGTTTTCCTAAAACTACACTGCAAATCCTTCATTAGTGTCTGGAACGCAGCTCTGAAAACAGCAGGTAAGGATGACTCGCATCCCCAACTCATATTGCAAATTAACAAATGGGATGCAATGGCAAACTCAGGCACAATCCTCCGGTAACTTTCCACATTTGTTAAATGTGCAAATCCTGCTCATTTTAAAGGAGGCCAGAAGAAGTGAAGATTCTGTTGGATTGTCTCTCTGGTCTGTTGGTGCTTCCCAGTGGTCATAGGAATGGACAAACAGGCTAGGTTTTGAGTGCAGAATGATACGCTTTGTGTCCTGTTCAGCCTGTGTCTTGGCTAAGGACATTTTTAAGTCTCTCTCTCTCTCTCTGGATGAGAAAGCAACCATTGAATATGAAAGCCAGCTTCTTCCAAAGCCGTCTCTTGAGATCAGAGCCATGCTGCCCACCAGCAAAGCCTTTCCTTCCTGGCCATTAGGCAGAGAGAAACAGAGACTGACTATGCAATGCCCTTCTGACCAGCCAGCCGAACTGCCGTCTGTCAAAAGTGAATGGAAGGGCAACCGTATGTAGAGGCATTGGTGCATCTTTCAGAAGATGGCTGGAAGTGGACAAAATGGTGCAGCGTCACATTTTCCTGCTGTGGGAGCGGCTGTGTTTTTAATATCTCTCTCTGAGCGCCTTTTTCTGCAAGAAGCAGAGAGCTGAGGATTGAACAAATAGGTCTACAAAGAGGCTTCCAACGAAAATCAAACAGGGTGCTGGGAATTGCCATATCTTCCAGGGGTGGAGGCAGTATAGGAATGCGTGTGTGTTTTTAAATTAACTCTGTTTGCCATTTTGAGAGCTGAGTGTGCCCGAAGGGCTGCTTAACGCTTCGTGGTAGGTGAGAATATGCTGGTGCTTGCTGCTGTGATCCTGTAAAGAACAGATGGGGAGCCCTTTGATTCATGGGCTGGATGGATGCAAACCTCAGAGGCTTCCCATCAGGCTCCCTGAACGTCTCCTCTTTGGCCCTCCTCCTACTTGAGTTCTGTGCTGGCTGCAGGAGGGAGGGAGGAAGCAGCAAACTGCAGGCACTGGGACTTGGTCCAGATGGGGAGCGTACCCAAGGGGGATAAAAGCCCTTGACCTCTCACACCATGGCTCCGATCTGTATCAGGCTCCCAGCACCTACAGTTTGCATCACCAAAAAAGGATCTGTTGAAATGAACTGGGTTGGTTTTTTTTGGCAGTGCAAATTGCAGGTGTGTGTGGGGGGGGGAGGTTGCTCTATATTCAGCGTGTGTGTTTTTGTCTGATAAGGGTGTGTGACTTCGTGTATCTGGCCCTCCCTTTGCTGAAACGTCACTGCTTTTCTCAGCCCGAAGAGTCCCCCCCCCCCACCGTAGATGTCTTGTCCCCGTGCACTTGGGGAACACGTGGCGGACTCTTCCTTGGGATTTGCAGTCGGTGATTCCCTTGCAGTTTTTGGACACACACAATTCCCCTCCTCATTTCCCTGTCTGTTGCACAAAGTAGTGTGGAGCAGCCATGGGATTTGCCAGCGCTCGTGGCCACCACATTTCAACAAGAACATTGGTTAATGTCGCCAGTTCTGGAAAAAGAGAGGCCACATTCAACTCATATCGCAGACAGGAGCGAGGCATCTCAGAAGCAGTCCGAACATACAAAAATAGTAGGTGCTTGCTGTTTACATATCTGTTCTCCCCACCCATTCTTTGATTTTAAATTGATTTTCAGGCAGCGTCAGTGTTTCGCCTCAAAGTTTGATAAAGCAATAATGAACTACAGGCATCGGAAAGATGCTTCACCTAATTTGTGGTACCTTGAAGTCACAGCAAGCTCGTCTCTCCCTCACAACAGAGATTAAATTTAGTTAAAATTAGTGGGGGATATGGTGGGGGTTTCCCTCCCTTTCCACACACCCACCTGATACATTGCAAACAATTGGCCACTCTTGGCATGCACCCCCCTTTGACAGCAGTTCCAGCCTGGCAGAGTCTTGCCCCCCCCCACCTTGCACCCTGGGCTGCCTTGGGCCTCTGTTTTATTCCAATCCTCCCCCCCCCCAACCCGGAGAGAATGTATGTAACCCTGGTGGAAATTCCTTTTAAACGTACATTGATGCCTTATGATAACATCACTGATAAATGTTGAATTAAACTAAACTTTGTGACTTTCTGAATCTCTGTTTTGCCTGTTTTCCCACCCCCCACTGCACCATCTATGCTTGTCTCAACCTCAGACCCACCTACCCCAGACAAATATCACAGCAGGGCACGAAAGTATTGATGCAAGTTTCACAGACTTTGCCAGAGGCACACTTAATTACTTATTTCTGGGCATTAATGGACCACTTGCCATCCAGTTCTCATGGTGGGTTACAAAATTTTAAAACAGTAACACTATGCACACTAAATCAATTTGAGCACTGTTAAGATCACCAGCACAAAACCTAACAGCAGTCATCCCTAAAATGCCTGGGCAAATTAACAGTGCTTAGCCGGGTGATTCCAGGTTCAAAGCTCCCTCCCCAGGGAAGGATGTAAGACCCCTTCAGCAAGTATTTTTCAGCAAACCTTAAGAATTTCTTGGTTTGCTCAATGTTGGTTGCTTCTTTGTGATTAATTTCTATATACAGTAGTAATGAGATTTAAGTACTGAGCAATCACAGCCTGACCCAGTAGCTAGGAGTCTGCGTGCTCTTTAAAGCTGGATTAGCAACGGATCCATAACAGTGCAGAGCAGGATCACTGGTGGCATGTAGGCATGGACCATGGGTATAGCCAGGATATTTGTTGGGGGGACAATAAATAAATTGGTTGGTGTTTTAATGTAGCTTTCACCTAACAAGTTTTGGCCAGCAGTAACTTCACGTATATGCGAATAGAATCTGAACTGGTGGCGAATGGTCAGAGAAAGAGATCCTGGGGTCGGTGTGTGGCAACTGCAAAAAAAGGGAAATTCCATGTGCAATTAAGTGAGGGGAGGCGGGTGCAAATGAAAAGAACTGGAATGATCCTAAGATTTATCTTGCCAGCAGGTATTTTAAAAAGCCCTAACAAGCTGTGGTCTGCACTGCAAGGACAGCAAACATTGCAGAAGACGAGAGAGCCCAGTTTTTGAATTCAAGGCAGCTCAAGTCCCAGATTTTGTTATGCGCCGGAACAGATGCGGGTTGATAACCGGGAGGTTCCATTTTTGTGTGCTACTAACCATTCCTCTTATTTGGCACTCTATGCCAGAGCTTGAGTTACTGTTTTTAGAAAATGCACAGCTTGCCTACGCTCAAAGATCTGAAAGGAGAAAAAAACAACAACCCCGGGACAGTTTTGCACAGGCGAGAGGGAGGAAATAAGCCAAGGGCATGCTGGGACGTGTAGTTCCTCCGGCCAGCAATGCATGCTGGGAGCCTTGCAGCTCGTCGTCGCAGATGCATGATGGGAATAGTAGTTTTCTAGGCTACAAAGGTAGTGCACGGGGGTTTGTGTGTGTGTGTTTTGCACCGGGAACAAGGGGGTTTTGCCATTGGTCGTGGCTGCATTGTGTGCTTCGGACCTTCCTTTGGGTTGGCTGGAGAGAGGAGATCTCCGCTGCGATCTGGCTGAAAGGTGGGACCGGGGATGATGGATGCAGAGCGCGCTGTGCAAGGGGCGAAAGGGGCTGCTTGCTTGCTTGCACGACCATGCCTGCCTGCCTGCAGAGTTGCTTTGCCATGGGAAGAGAACAAGAGGGGCTTTGTTTGCTAGGGCAAGGGGAGGAAGCGGAAGCCAAGGTAGGGCTGCCCCAGGCATGGCTTTGCCTTGATTCCAGGCGGGGAACCTGGCGTGCTAGAATTCGCTGCCATCCAGAAATGGAGGTGGCCATTTGCTTGAAGGGCGCTAAAAGGGGGTGCGCAATCGGCAGCGATCGGGCATGGCATCTAGCGAGCCTCCATGTTCCGAGGCACTGTACCTGTGACTCACAGGTGCTGGGCGCGCAAAACAGGGAGGCCCGGCTTGCTGGGCAGACTGGGATGGACAGGCCTTCGGTGTGGTCCAGGGTGCTGGGTTTCTGCTTGGAATGGCGATGCAATGCAACACAGAACAAGGCGCCTGGGCTTTTTAGTTGTTGTGGAAATTATCATCCTGCCCTGAAGTGGGTTGCTGCCTTCCTCTCTCTTTTTTTCCTGATTAAAGTTCAGCCTGTTGCACAGCAGCTGAAAGCACAGATTTAGAAGATGGGGCTGGGGGGGATGGCATGCATATAGATGCATTATACTGGCTTGGGGTGTTGCACCACCAGGCCTTGGGAAGCCATGAAGCTCACCGGGTGACCTGTCACTGGCTCCCAACCTAACCTGCCTCGCAGGGTTGTAGTGAGGGTGAAATGGGGAAGGGGAGAATCAAGGAGACCGCCATGGGATCCCTGGAGGAAAGGTAGGATAGGAACGTAATGAAGAAATAGCTTGGATCTGCGGTGAGAAAGATGGGGATTGGGGCTAGATCAACCATGAGGCAAAATAAGCGTCAAGAGAAGGGGGCCACCACAGCAATTTAAAACCTACTACATAAATGAAAAAAATGCATGATAATGATAATAATAATTTTATTTTTTATACCCCACCCATCTGGCTGGGTTTCCATATACACACACACACACAAATAATAGTAATAATAATAATAATAATAATAATAATAATAATAATAATAATAATAATAATAGAATAATAATAGATATTAATGGTATACATTAATCTTGGAAATACAACAAAATTAGAATCTGTCAACTGGCAAAGCGCCACTCGGTCCACTGAAGCTCGCATGTTTGTTGGTTGCGTCGGCTGAATTAGACATATACGGAGTCATCAAAATCTTTTAAATCGCTTAGGGCCTCTAAAGGTCTCAATCCAGCCCTGAGGGGGTAGGCTGACATGTCCACCGGTGTGGCCCTGCGTGCGTTTGTGGGAGACAAGGGACATGAGGTGTCACTGGCTTTTGATGGCATGAAAGAACATGGTGTTGGCGATGCAACATCCATGTTGGTTATGGTGAATCTGGGGTTGCTGAGGGTGAAGATGCTCTGCTGCGCTTCTGATGTCGCTTTTTGGGGGGGTCAGTTGTGTCCAAGGATGCCTGCGGTCTCATCCACACACCATACATTTAAAGCGCAAGACTCCCCCCCACAAAAAAGAACCCTGGGAACTGTAGTTTTCCCCCTCACAAGTGCCAGGGACTTCTCCAAACTACAGTTCCCAGGATTCTTTGGCATAGGCAAGTCATGTGCTTTAAATGTGGTGTGGGCGCAAAGACCCATAAATGGGGTTTTTCTGTGGGGGCTATTGTGAGCATTTCATTGTTGCTTGGCATTGTGTGGGGAAGAAGTGTGAGCAGGGTTGCCTTGGCGATGAAGGGAGCGGCCTCTTCAAACTGCCTCCACATGAGAAGGGCAGCACGCTGTTTGTGTTTGCTTATTTATTGTACAACATTTATATACCACTTTACCTGAGAGAAAACCCCTAAGCGATTTGCAAAGAGCAATCCAAAATATTAATTTAAAAATACAATTATTATCGTTATTATTATTATCTGACGGGGGGTTGCTCTGGCTACTCTAGGCGGCTTCCGACAATTAATAAAACCACAGTAAAACGTCAAACATTAAAAACTTCCCTATACAGTCCTGCCTTCAGATATCCTCTAAAAGTCAGATAGTTGTTTAATAATAATAAAAGGTGTAAATATAAAATATAAATAAACACTGCCCTTTAAAAATAATCCTAGATAAATGAAAAGGCAGCATTCTTCTCCGAACACCTGATACATTTGTGCCAAGTCATGCAACAACATAAACAGAATTCTGGGAGCTGTAGTTTGTTAATGGTGCTGTTAGGAGCTGCCTTGTCCCCCTCCATGGATCTACCAGCCCCTCTTCCCAGGGAACTCCGGGAATTGAAGCGCCCCCAAGGAGAGGAGGGTCTTCTAACAACTCTCAGGACCTTTAACAAACTACAGTTCCCAGGATTCTTTTGGGGAAGATTTGATGGTTTAAAGCACAATACTGCTTTATATCTATAGTGCCAATGGGGCTTGTTGCAAGTAAATGGGAAAATGTTCATTTATTTTGCCATATCTCCCTATCCTGTTCTGGCAGTGCTGGCATCACCATCGCCGCCTCAGCCAGGGCCAACCTCATAAGAACAGCAAATTATATTTATATCAGGGGCAGAAATTTGGAGTTTCCGGTTACAGAGTTCTGATTCTGTTTGCTTTGCCTGAAAGGCCGGGAAAACCTCATTGCTTCTCACTCGGCTCCTCACCGTGTAGAGCTGTGGTTCCCACACGCCCCACAGGGGGGCAATTTGATTTTTAAGTGAGGCAATTTGAGAATGAGTTTAGACCAAGTTAACGGCCTTTTAGGCTTACTCCGAGTGAATAGGAGATCCCTTTTTGAATAATAAGAATTATATGTCACGGGGGGGGGGGGTCAGGATTTTAGAGATGCTCAGGTGGGACACGGCCAAAAAAAGGTTGGGAATCACTAGTATCGAGTGTGGTTTTCCCCATTCAAACTGATTCCTTTCTCTGTACCTCCCCCCCCCCCATTTTTATAGACCCAGCTTGTGGGTTCTTTAGGATGTATCCGGGGTTTCTGAATGAAGACTATTGCAGGTAAAAGGGACGGAAACAGAGAGCAGGCATGGTAAGTGACTTAACGTTCATTTCACGCTAGGGGGAGCAGGAGTCTGATTTTTCTTGGCTACCTATAGGGTAAGGAGAGCATTCGCTTCTGCTATTTTAGAGCATCTCTGGACTTTGTCCACAAACAGCGCAAAGTCATCCCTAAATGACGTTGCAGTTCTCTTCCCTAACATCCCTCCTTTAATGGACTCCCAAAAGTTTCACGGTCCCTGCCAGGTGCTTCTGGGAAGCCCACAAGTAAGTTGTGAGGGCAACAGCCTTCTCTTGCTCTCTGCCTCTTGAATCTTTTGTGCAAAGGTATACTGCCTTTGAAGCTAGAGGCTCCTTTTGGCTGTCATGCCTAACCAGCCCAGGGATCTGATCAGTCCTGTTTCAAAGCTAGTGGCCATTCTCAGTGAGTTCTGTAAGTTAACTATGCCTTGCATGAAGAAGTCTTTCCTTTTATCTGACTCAAAACCTCCTGCCTAGTCCATTCTGTGATCCCGAGATCTTGTATTAGAAAGGAGCCTCTTTTTGGGGGCCTACAGGACCGCCGCTCCCGATATGCCCCACGGCGGACCTTAAGGTCCATAAATAGCAACACCCTAGAGGTCCCGGGCCCAGGGAAGTCAGATTAGCCTCAACCAGAGCCAGGGCCTTTTCAACACTGGCCCCGGCCTGGTGGAACGCTCTGTCTCATGAGACCAGGGCCCTGCAGGATCTGATTTCTTTCCGCAGGGCCTGTAGGACAGAGTTGTTCCGCTTGGCCTTCAGCTTGGAATCAACTTGATCTCCTCCCCCTCTTTCCTTTTTCCTTTTTCCTGCTGTGATGGAACTCCTATTTGGGGACTTCCCTGGCTTTTTTTCTGGCCCATGTAGGACCAGTCTGGATAGTTGGCCTTGGTGAAGATTTGACGTTTTCATCCCCAAAAAGTTTTTGATTTGAATTCCTACTGAAATGAGGCTGCATTTTAATGTTGTATTTTAATCTTGTTTTTAAGTTGTATTTTAATCAGTTGTTTTTATATTTGGTGTTAGCCGCCCTGAGCCCAGTCTTGGCTAGGGAGGGCGGGGTATAAATAAATTTATTATTATTATTATTATTATTATTATTATTATTATTATTATTATTATGACTTCTTTGCTTTCTCTCCTTTCCCACCACCCTTTCTTTTCTGACAGTGTGTATCTTTATAACTGTGGTCCCTTTCCCTCCTTTCTGATACGGTTGCAGGTTTAAATTGGAGTCCTGCAGCCTCTGACGTTGATGCAAATATTTGCTGTATCATAGAAGATGCTGGGAGACCGGGAGCCGTTGGATCTCAAGGGAGATCTTTACAAGGATCTCGCATTTCCGGCTAACGATGACTCTCTCTTTTTTAACTACTCGACTCCTCTGGCTCATTTCAGGGGGGAGATTTGTTGGCTGAGACCTCAGGTTTGTCTTGGGTCCTCCACTCACCCTATTTATTGTGCTTTCGTGATGATTTGTGCTCAGGGCAGTTAAACGCAATCCCACTTTCAATACTGTTTGCATCTGCCAAGGTTTTGGAGTAGTCAAACTGCTTCACTTCCAACCAGTGCATGTGCTGTAACTTCCAGGTGAAATCCAGTAACTTTTCATACCACAAATGTCCTGGTTTATCCTTTGACCCGTTCCACATCTCTGAGCACTCGATTGTTTAGTGTGGCAACGCCTGCACATTGGAACTCCCTGCCTCTTGAGATCAAGTAAGCAGGCTCCTTCACTGAGGCGTTCCCAAAGTAAAGGATGGATTGAACTCTGATTAATAAGAATACACACAGAGGCTTGAACCAGCAAGACTCTGGGAAGGGTGCGTATAATAATCTCTCTGTGTGTGCCTCCAGCCCCTGGCCCAGGTCGTTTTATTCACAAAAGAACTTTTTAACAGAGTGTTCGTAAGAACCAATCAGATTTCTTCTGAGCATTTCAACAAACCCCACGTGGGGAAAAGTTAAACTACCAAAACTAATTAAGCAAACAAAGAACAGAACTACAAAGGAGTACATTTGGCAACCCCTGAGGTCATAAACAAGCAATACACATGATAAGAAGGATGGCCAGGAGGACAGCGATCATTATCACCTTGTGAAACCTGTTTCCTGGCCTTAAGATTAACATCCTACGACTAACATATCAGAAAGGCTACTTCAAAGAAACTTGCCCGCTGTCTTTGATGACCCAGGATGCCTGCCTGGCTGTGTACGTGACTTGTGAAGAAAGAGAAATGAAACAGGGGTGCAGAGATGTGGATTGATCAAGAATCATATCAAAATAGTTTAAACCCAGTCAACGCAATGCTTTCATTGCTGACACAGATGGCTTACTCTATATTTGTTATAATTCCTCATAGCAATCCCACCTGATCACTACAGGGAGGGCCACAGGTTCCCCCGCCCTGTGCTGACATACACAGGCCTAAAGGTTCTAACTTTGGAATTCTGATTCAAAATTATTCTTAAAAAAAAGGGTGGGGGTGGTTGAAAGCACTTCTCTCCTTGGTGGGGAGAACTTAGTTCTTCATGTTTCAAGATGAAGAAGGTTAGAGAAAAACAAGGGGTTGCAATCAAATGAAAGTAAAATAGTATTAATTTAAAGAATTATATCAAAATAGTTCAAACCCAGTCAACGCAATGCTTTCACTGCTGACACAGATGGTTTACTCTATATTTGTTATAATTCCTCATAGCAATCCCACCTGATCACTACATTCACTGTACTCTTTTTGGTGCCTGCAAATAACATTCTTGTTTAGACAAGCCTACCCACCTGCTTAGGAAGTTGGGGCAATTTTAATCTGTTTTAGTAATTATTATTATTATTATTATTATTATTATTATTATTATTATTATTATTTACTATTTATACCCCGCCCATCTGGCTGAGTTTCCCCAGCCACTCTGGGCAGCTCCCAATCAAGTGTTAAAAACAGTACAGTGTTACATATTAAAAACTTCCCTGAACAGGGCTGCCTTAAGATGTCTTCTGAATGTCAGGTAGTTGTTTATCTCTTTGACATCTGATGGGAGGGCGTTACACAGGGCGGGCGCAACTACCGAGAAGGCCCTCTGTCTGGTTCCCTGTAGCCTCACTTCTCGCAATGAGGGAACCGCCAGAAGGGGTTTTTTTTACTGTCAAGTGGTGTGTAAATTTTAAAATTAAATTAATAAATAAAATACATTCAAAACCCACCAGCCATAGAGACCATTTGACTGATGTGGGGTTTTTTTTTAAAGCAAAATCCTAGTGAGTAGCCGAACAAATAACAAATTGACCGTATTTTTTGCTAACTAAGACGCACTTTCCCCCTCCTAAATAGTGAGGGGAAATGTGTGTGCATCTTATGGCGCGAATGCAGGCTGCGCAGCTATCCCAGAAGCCAGAACAGCAAGAGGGATTGCTGCTTTCGCTGCGCAGCGATCCCTCTTGGTGGTCTGGCTTCTGGGATTCAGAATATTCTTTTTCTTGTTTTCCTCCTCGAAAAACTAGGTGTGTCTTATGGTCTGGTGTGTCTTATAGAACGAAAAATACAGTAAGTTGTTGGGTTGTTTTGTTTTGTTTTGTTTTAATCATCCCAGGGTGAGGACAAGAGTGAGGCTCTTAAGAGCAGCCATGGTGGATTATTAATTTCATAAAATCATAGAATCTGCAATGAACTGGGTTTCCCAGCTGGCCTGAGCCACATCAACTCAATCTAGGCATTTTAGTACTCCATGTGGTCAGGCAGAGTGCGAACAAGGATGCAAGTCTCTTTGTCCTCGCCAATGTGGAGGGTCAGCTTCTGAAACAGGGAGCCTTTTCAATTGTGGGGAAGGATGCTTCCCAGGTGATTTAGAAATCATGTGAGGAGCCTCCATGGGTACAGCCGGTGTTTTCCTCTAATTGTTTTTTTTTGGGGGGGGTGTTGTTAACACACTCATCCCCACCCTCCTTCATTCCATTCTAATTGTGCAAATAGAATCCCAGATCAACCTCATTCCTGCTCCTGTGCTTCAGGTGAAAAGTTTGCAAAACCACGTTTTATTTTTAACAGGGCACCCCTGTCTTTATGCAGACATAAAGGTAAAGGTAAAGGACCTCTGACAGTTAAGTCCAGTCACAGGTGGCTTTCGGGTTGCGATGCTCATCTTGCTTTACAGGCCCAGGGAGCCGGTGTACAGCTTCCGGGTCATGTGGCCAGCATGACTAAGCCGCTTCTGGCGAACCAGAGCAGCGCATGGAAATGCCGTTTACCTTCCCGCCGGAGTGGTACCTATTTATCTACTTGCACTTTGACATGCTTCGAACTGCTAGGTTGGCAGGAGCAGGGACCGAGCAACGGGAGCTCACCCCGTCGTGGGTATTCGAACCGCCGACCTTCTGATCGGCAAGTCCTAGGCTCTGTGGTTTAACCCACAGCGCCACCCGTGTCCCTTACTATAAAAAAAAATTCATGCACATTTGAAAAACAGTGGGGAAGCTGTACTAGGAAATGCAGGTTTGCTTTGGATGGGGCAAGCGGAGGTTATTTTGGTGCGAAACAATCGGCTCCTGTCTTAGCTGGTGGAAACTTACAGTACCATTTGTTTCTCTCCCCAGAACTTGCTTCTCCATTCTTAAAACCTTAGGTTTATTTTCCACCTCTGTGCACAGCATCTGAGGGTTGATTTATGACCCATGACAGCAGCTGCCCATTTATAGATAATGAGTACCTGTATGATCACACCATTCCAGATTTTTCCAGAGCAGTGACTTGTTACACAATTGCCTCATGCTTAATTTGAGGAAAACATGTTCCTTAACTACCAAAAAAAGAGCCCAAATTAATAATAAAATAATAAAATTACTTACATGCTTTAACTAATTCTGCAACTTTTCAAAATAGGTAGCAAGTGAATCGGGCAGGGAGCGGGGAGCACTGGCTTAGTCACAAATGATGAAGTACAGAACATGCAATAGAATTATGGAATCGTAGAGTTCGAAGGGACCCTGGGGGTCATCTAGTCCAACCCCCGGCAGTTGCAGGAATCTCCACTAAAGCATTCGTGACAGATGGCCATCCAGCTTCTGCTTAAAAACCTCCAAGGAATAGAACCAACCTGTTCTGTAAAACCACTCAAAGCAGAATCCCAGAGCCTTGCTGTTTAATCCTGAAATACAATTGGCTCTATAAAAAGTTAGCAGTAAACTTGCACTGTCTCTTTCTCCCCACCAGGAGATTTGTTCTACACCTCGATTATTTTCCGACAATCAATATGAGTGGCAAGTCAAGCAAGGGATGCTGGGAGACTGCTGGTTCCTGTGTGCCTGTGCCGCTTTGCAGAAGAGCAAATACTTGTTGGCCAAGGTACAGGACAGTGCTGCTCCTTTGATTGGGAGAGGATCCATGTTCTTACGGTCTGGTTCTCTGCAGATGTTTTGAACTACAACTCCCACCAGCCCCAGCCAACATGATGGATGGGAGTTTCAGTCCAAAACACTTGGAAGACAACAGGTTGCGGATGTTTGACTCTTATCTGTTTTGGCACCAGGAAGTCTAGCTTGGCACAGTGCCTCTGAAACATAAGGTGCATTTTACTGCATTATTTTTATTTTATTTTATTTAATTTATTAATGTCACAATAAAAATATGAAATTTTTACATAGTAATACACATTACATTATATTACATTGTATAAATTCACATTTTCACATTCCATTATGTACCAACATCTAGCCATTTCTTATTTGCTTCTTATTTCTTGCCCTGTGTCTTCCCTCCACCTGGGCATAACTTCCTTGTTATTATTTTATAACTTTGTTATTGTGATTGTATTTTTGTATCTTAATAATTAAACATACATTCTTATATATCTGTTTAACTTAACTTTGTGAAATCAGTTTATACAAATCAATAAATTCTTGTTGGTCATGTAGTCTTCTACGCATTTCCATTCCTGTTTGAGATTTTGATTAGATTGCATTCTAATTGTTGCCCTCATTTTTGCTAATTCAATCATTTCAAAAAATTGATGTCGCCAATCTTTCATCGATGGTACTTCTACTTTTACCGCATTATTATTACCTGATTGATTCAAAACAGGTCCTTTAAATCACTCCAAATCTCACCACTGATTCCCAGTCAGATTAAACTTCACATATTAAGCAGACGTTTCTGTTTAGGAAATGAGAGGAAGAATAGATACAGATGTCTGGCCAAGGTGTGTTTGGAAGAGTAGAGAAGGGGCCGTAAGTTACCAAAGGACTGCCCTGCTCCTTGTGCAATTTCCCCAGGTTGCACATATGATTTTAAGATTTTTTCCTGTAGCCATAAGGACTAGAATCTTGCTATGTTTTAAGAAGGCAGGAAGGAAAGGAGTCTTCGGGCGCCTACACCCTCAAGCAGCAAGCCCACAAACGCAGAATGCAAAAGCCTTTGCCTGCTCCTGTTCCCTCTGACTTGCTCTTGTTTTGTTCTCGCAGGTGATACCTCCGGGTCAGCCCAGCTGGAGAGATGAGAAATACAGAGGCTGTTTCACTTGCCGGGTCTGGCAATTTGGGCACTGGGTGGAGGTGACCATAGATGACCGCCTACCTTGCCTGGGGGGCAAACTCTGCTTCTCCCAGTGCCAGACGGAAGATGTGTTTTGGCTCCCTCTCCTGGAAAAGGCCTATGCCAAGTAAGTGTGGAGGGACCTGCCCTGGAGGGGATTGCAAAGCGGGTGCCTGGCTGCACAGATGCACACAGCAATTTTCAAACAAGTCTTGGTTGCGCTGAGTGTTCCTTTTGTGTGTGATCTTCCACACATGGAAGTGGTCGGAAGAACCCTGAAGGGGCGTAAACATTTGAAAGCTTGCCTGGCTTCATTACTTTGACACCGGGAATTAATACAAAATGAGAGGATTTCCCTGATAATTCCCTAAGGGCAAACAGCTCATCTTTTAGGACTGACAATCAGTCCATTTTGTTGCCTTGTTCCTCTTTGGGCAGAGCCAAGTGACAGGCCAAACTTTTGCCCTCTAGGGGCTCAAAAGGTCTCCTTAACATCTGGGAGAGAAACGAGCCCAGAAATCCCAGGAACTTAATTATAGGATGACAGTTCCTATTGTGACTTACCTGCTCCTTTTTTCTTTTTTTTTAATACAGTGGTACCTTGGGTTAAGTACTTAATTTGTTCCGGAGGTCTATTCTTAACCTGAAACTGTTCTTAACCTGAAGCACCACTTTAGCTAATGGGGCCTCCCACTGCTGCTGCCCCGCCGGAGCACAATATCTGTTCTCATCCTGAAGCAAAGTTCTTAACCTGAAGCACTATTTCTGGGTTAGCGGAGTCTGTAACCTGAAGCGTATGTAACCCGAGGTACCACTGTACATTTTTATTAATTTTTAACATATTAATTCCAACATTCATACAACATAACTTCTCATCCTATACAATATTTTTGGACTTCTGTCAATGCCTCTGATGATTTATTTACCATTATTTATCATATATTATACATTTCTTGGGACGCGGGTGGCTGTGGGTAAAACCTCAGCGCCTAGGACTTGCCGATCGCATGGTCGGCGGTTCAAATCCCCGCGGCGGGGTGAGCTCCCGTCGTTCGGTCCCAGCTCCTGCCCACCTAGCAGTTCGAAAGCACCCCTGGGTGCAAGTAGATAAATAGGTACCGCTTACCAGCGGGAAGGTAAACGGCGTTTCCGTGCGCTGCGCTGGTGCTGGCTCGCCAGAGCAGCTTCGTCACGCTGGCCACGTGACCCGGAGGTGTCTTCGGACAGCGCTGGCTCCCGGCCTCTAGAGTGAGATGAGCGCACAACCCTAGAGTCTGTCAAGACTGGCTCGTACGGGCAGGGGTACCTTTACCTTTATACTTTTCTTAATTCCATATTACCTTTAATGCCCTTAACTAATAATTCTTCTCATTGTCTTTTTTGCTGTATTTCAAATAATTCACCTTACAAAACGTCTTGCAAAGACTTACCTGCTACTCTTGATGGGGTTCTCCTAGTGGATAAAATCAAGAAAAATTATGCATTGTACAGTTTTAAAACAAGCCCCTGTTGAATTATGGGTTGTGGAATTGGCTTGTTAAACTGGCCAGGGTTTGTGATGAAACACCACTCTTGGTTCACACTCAAGAAGAAGCTAAGATTAGGAGGAACTGGAAGGAGATGCTGGCCCCGTCACTCTCCCAGCAGCATGGGAGTAACTTTTGTGGGGTTTGAGCCCAAGGCCTGGCTCAGACTCATTTCCATTCCTGTATGCAGTACTAAACCATGGTTTAGTGTTACATGCAAACGTGGCCTGTGTGTCCTTTGCAGCCCTTGTTTTCTTTTCCAGAATTGCCCTTAGCTGTGCTTTCTGCTTAGTGAGGACTGAAATTGTGGAAAAGTTAGTTACCTCTTCAGATTTTTCTAAACAAAAATCTTTTCAGCAGGATTCTAGATGCTTTCTAAATCCGGTGCACTTATTTTTCTTCCTTACAAAAATACGCGTGGATGACATAGCGTTTTCCATTTGTGTGGATAATTTTGGCTGCTGGTGCCCAATGTATCAGAGTTGCCTGGTTTTGCAAAACACACCGAAAGCTTCTAGCCACCAAAAATATTTAGTAGGCTTGACTCACCTCAGTAACTCTGATACATTCGCCACTAATTGATGCACTAGCGGATTTCCCAAGCATTGGCAGGGACTTTACATGTTTTCACCAACTTCAGCTTTCTTTTGAAGTACTGGTATGATGTCCTGGAGTTTTTGTGTGTTCTCTCTCTAGGGTGCATGGATCTTACGAACAGCTCTGGGCAGGCCAGGTTGCTGACGCTCTCGTGGATCTGACAGGAGGCCTTGCGGAGAGGTGGTCCCTAAAAGACCCAGGCCGGAGCACAGAAAGGGAGAGGGCAGGCAAAGTTTTGGAGAAGGCGGTATTTAGGAGACTGATGAACTTGAAAGAGAAATGCGTAATGAGCTGCTCCGTCTTCAGCTCACGGCAAGGTAAACATGCAGCTCTTTAAAGCCTCTTCAGTCTCAGAATTTAGCTGGGCAAGAAGCCTGTGGATGGCCAAGCCGCTTTCTGAAATGCGTCTGTTGTAAGCGGTTTTCATTTTCAAGGTTTTGACAATCACACCCTTGTATTTCATTGCTGAGGTGCAGTTAGCATTCGAAACCATAATCTAAAACACAGTACAGTAACCAGAAGCGTAACTAAAACCATTAGCGATACTGTTATCCCAGTATAGTTACTCTGGCTGCACTGAAGTTTTCTGCAAATAAATAAGACCTTGAACTGATGCCTGGAGAAAGATAATAGGAAGGGGGTGTTGGCGAATGGCCCCCTCGGGAAAGGCTGACTCCTCTTCCCAGGCACTGGGGCCTGTTGCCGGTGATCTGCCCCGGGCTGGTCTTCGGTCAGTCCAGGGAGATCGGTAATAAGCGACACTCCCCTTTTGAGAGATGCACACTGCCTTTCCCCTTGCATGTCAGCAGAAGAAAGAAAAACAGTCTGAAAGTAGTCTAATCCATTCTACTTTATTCCCGGACTGTACACTGTACACGAGCTTGCACAAAGCATGTATGCTCTCTCAGAAACCTCCGTACAACTCACTCACTCCCCCTTTGCAGCAACAACAGGAAGGTCTCAAGTTACACTGAGAACACAACCCTGAGAAGAGCGTTGAACATCCTGTCTCATGCTCAGAAACATCAGATGAATCACATGGTGTAAACAATGAGCTGCTAGTTTGCAGCTGCTGAGAACTCATGGGGGTTCCATAAACTGGGAACTCATGGGGGTTCCATAAACTCATGGGGGTTCCATAAACTGGGAACTCATGGGGGTTCCATAAACTCATGGGGGTTCCATAAACTGGCAGGGGGTTCCATAAACTGGGAGCTGCCATTGCAAAGAGATGATGTTTGCATGTCTGTGGGGCATTTCTGTGAAATGAATGCTGCTCATTTTTTAAACCACTGCTTGCCTTCTCCGCATGCCCAGGTACCAGCGAACTGGGGGAGTTCCATGCCTTCATCGTTGTGGACATGCAGGACCTCTCCAAAGTGTCTCGGAAGGAGATCATCCTGCTGCGGATCCGTAACCCCTGGGGAAGGCGTTGCTGGAAAGGGCCCTGGAGGGAGGGGTGAGTGGGTGTTCCACATGCCAGTTTCTTAAGAATGCTCCTGTGCCGTGCTTCTGTCCCTGCGTGGGCCTTTCATCGGATGCCATTTGCAAACGCCATAAATGCTTATTCAGGTCTGTCCTCAAGCCAGGAAGCGAGTTGCTTATATTGGTTCGGGAGGATTCTTCATACATTGGTAGTGGTGGCAGAACTCTTAATTGCCCCATTCGCAGCCCAGTTCCCTTCTTTGAAGGGCTGTAAAGGGGGACATTGATGACTGGTTGAGGCTGGTAGGGTAGGATGCAGGGAGCCCAACCCTAGGTGGCGCTAGAGCCCATTGACAGGCAGAGCCAGCTCATCCTAGTTCCGCCCCCATCCTTTCTGAGCCCTACAAAGGAGGGCCTAAGGAGGAGGAAGCTGACAACCAGGGCCACCTTCTGGACTGCTTGGAAGTAAGGAGGCAGGCAGGTGGGGGCTGGCTGAGGTTGGTGGGGCAGTGCGCCCCAATGGGAAGAGGGTTATATTTTTGCTAACATACTCGCCACGGAGAAGACAGGAAATGTAGACCTACCTTTGCTGCTTGTTACTGGCCTGTGTGCCAACAACCATTCTCGTCTTTCTGCGCCAATGAAGCATGGCAACTTTTGGCTCTTTCTGTCAGGCCAAACCAGACGTAGAGTGGGAGATGCCCAGATAGGCTGCCTCTCAGGAAGGTGTCCAGGTGGGGAAGAGGACAGAGCCCCTTCCTCCACCTTAAGGACTTGTGGACAAGACGAACTTTCAGATGGCATACCTTGTCTTCTATACACCTCTTAAAACCACAGGAGCTGTAGTTCTCCATTTCACCCAGGAGCCCAACTTGCCAGCCCAGTTGGCCTCTCTCTTGTAGGGTGTCTTGGAGGAGCCATTTTAATTGCCCTTCCCCAATGCCCTGGATGTAGCACTGGTCCTGGGGCATTGTGGGAAATTAAAATGGCAGCTTCCATACTAATTTCCCACTGTGCCTCAGAGTGACATTGCAGGGCTAGTTGAGGGGAAATTTCTATTTTGCTGTAGGGACCTAATCTTTGGTATTTCGTTAAAGTACCATGTCCAGTGTTTCCCAAGTTTGGGTCTCCAGCTGTTTTGGGACTACAAATCCCATCATCCCTGACCACTGTTCTTGCTAGCTGGGAATGATGGGAGTTGTAGTCCCAAAACAGCTGGAGGACCCAAGTTTGGGAAACACTGAACGACATTGTGAATAATGATAATAGTCATAATAAAAAATGTATCTATTATTATATTAATTCCCCATATCTCCCCCCCTCTCCATTTTATCTTCACAACAACCCTGTCAGGTAGATAAGGCTGAGATTGAGTGACTGGCCCAAAGTCACCCAGTGAGCTGAGCAGGGATTTGAACCCCGGTCTCCCAGGTCCTTGTCCGGCACTCTAGCCCCCGCACTGACATTCATGTTTGTCCTTGTTGCCTGTTGTTCTTCAGTGGTCCAGGGTGGAGCCAACTGGACCCTGTGGTTGCTGCAGAGCTGTTGTCCCAGATCCAGGAAGGAGAATTTTGGGTCGAAGAGGAGGAGTTCTTTGCGGAATTTGATGAGATCATAACTGGGTACCCGATTACTGAAGAAGGACAGCTTCAGAGCCTTTACACTGGTAGGACGCAAGGAAAGCGATGCAGTCTCCCCTTGACCCCAAATGCTGCTCTGGCTCAGTGATGCGATGTGTGCATACCGTATTTTTCGCTCTATAAGTCTCACTTTTCCCCTCCTAAAAAGTAAGGGGAAATATGTGTGCGTCTTATGGAGCAAATGCAGGCTGCGCAGCTATCGCTGAAGCCAGGAGAGCAAGAGGGATTGGTGCGCACCGATTCCTCTTGCTCTCCTGCCTTCAGGGATAGCCGCGTGAAGCCTCGTGAGCGCAGCAGGAGCGCTCCTCCCACTGTGCTCAGGAGACTTTGCGTTGCTTTCGCTGAAGCCAGGAGAGCAAGAGGGATCTGTGCGCACCGATTCCTCTTGCTCTCCTGGCTTCACTTCGCTGGAGAGGCACTGTGCAGCTTTCGCTGGAGAGGCGCTGTGCAGAGGGAAAGCTGTGCAGCGCCCCTTCCACGAAGTGGGAGGAGAAATGGAAGGGGCTCCGTTTCTCCTGCCGCTTCTCTGAAGGGGTGCTAAACAGAGAGGGAGAGAATATTTTTTTTCTTGTTCTCCTCTAAAACTAGGTGCATCTTATGGTCGGGTGTGTCTTATAGAGCAAAAAATACAGTATCCCCCCCCCCCATCTCTCCCCACAGACAGAGTGCTGAGCCACACACAGAAGCTGTACGGGTCCTGGGTGAGGGGCCAGTCCGCAGGCGGTTGCCGCAACAACAGCACCTTCCCCATGAACCCCAAGTTCTGGCTGAGGGTCTTTGAGCAGAGCGAGGTGTGCATTGCCCTCCTGCAGAAACACCGCAAGCACAGCACCGACTGGGCGGGCAGGATCCGCAACTGGCCCCGCTTAGTGGAAGCGGATCCCGCTTTAAACGATGGCATCCGAGGCAAAAATTACCATGCGGTGGGACTCCACATATGGAAGGTAACAAGCAGCTGGGGGGGGGATCTGGGCCGCCTCTTTATACAGAATGTTTCTTTTTTTAAAATACAATTATTGAGTTTTTCAGTTTAAAGTTTTACAGTCAATTATCCAACAACCAACAGAAAGACAAGATTCTCCTGAAATTCTCTCTCCCCTTTGTGGGTCCTTTTGTTAACCATTTCCTCCTGCATCTTTTATAATAATCCAAAGCTTTTACATCTCCATTATATCCAAAATTCAACATTAAACTACAAGTGTTATTCCAATCCTAATAATGATTTTAGCTGTTTACAGTGGTTTTTAAGATAAATTATAAATTTTCCCCATTCCCTGTTAAAATTTTGGTCTTCCTGATTTCTGATTCCAAAAAAATGTCCAGAAACTGGAACACTCACATTCAGCAACTAAGCCATTGTAGTTTTATCTTGTGAACTGCCCTGAAATATATGGGTGGTAGGCGGTATACAAATTTAATAAATAATAATACTGCTGAGCACAAAACCTGTTCTAAGGCCAGATTATGGGGGCTTTCTTTGTATACACTGCAGTAGGTTCCTGGGGCAAAGCACAAACAGCTCTTTCCAGGGGACACGAATGCTTTTGTGTTCCTGCTTCGTGTTTGCCTTGACCACTTGTAAGACTTTGTAAGACCTCTGCAGCACTGCCATTGCTTTTCCACCCTCCAGGTCGAAAAGAAACAGTTCAGCCTCCCAAAGACGCTCTCTGCTCCTCCAGTTTCCAGCACCGTTTGCCACTCCTACAACCGAGAGGTGCACCTACATTGTGACCTCCCTCCTGGCTATTACCTGGTCATCCCCAGCACCTTCCTGAACGATGCTGAGGGCAACTTCCTGCTTCGGGTCTTCTCCAGCGGAAGAATCTCCCTCAGGTGCATCCGAAAGAATGGAAATGCAGCGTGGGGAGGGAGGGTGGCACACGAGTCCGTCTAGCTCAGTTTTGCCAACTCTGGCTGGCAGCATCTCACCACAGTTTCAGACACAAGTTCTGTCCTGGAGATGCTGAGGGTTGGGAGGCAGGTGCTGTGCCACCGAGCTTGGCAGTCGGTGTGAAACTGCGTCTTGAGATTTCCCACCCTGTGATTTAAATAATGGTGGGCACTGTTACTGCAAGTGCTTTATCATAGAATTGTAGAGTTGGAAGGGACCCCAGGGGACATCTAGTCCAACCCCCAGCAATGCAGGAATCTCAGCTAGTTCGTACATGACAGGCGGCCATCCAACCTCTGCTTAAAATCCTCCAGGGATGCAGAGTCCATGACAGTTCCACTGTCAAGCAGCTCTTACTGTCGGAAAGTTCTTCCTGATGTTTAGTCGGAATCTCCTTTCCTGTAACTTCAATCCATTTGTTCAAGTCCTACCCTTCAGGATGGGAGAAAACAAGCTTGCCCCATCTTCTGTGTGACAGATACTTGAAGAGGGCAATCATATCTCATCTCAGCCTCCTCTTTCCCAGGTTAAACATGCCCAACTCCCCTAACAAGAGGACAAACTTTCTGCCAGTAGGAGCTGTTCGGCAGTGGAACTGACTCCCTCAGCAGTTTGTGTACTCTCCTTCACTGGAGGTTTTCAAACTAGAGGTTAGGTGGCCATCCATCATGTGATTCCTGCATTGCAGGAGGTTAAACTAAAGGCTCTTGGGGTTCCTTCCAACTCTACAGTTCTATGAGAAGCCACTAAGAGGTTCCAAGAGAACCAGGAAGTGGTCCCTGCCCCACTGCAGGTCATCAAGCAGTGTGGTTCCCCCTCCAAAATCAGGTCTTAAGCCAGGTTGGAGTGGGCAGGAGCAGGATATAACTTATTTTAGAGAAGCATAACATGTCCAGATGAATCTCAATTTAAGGGATCACATATGGGTTTGGTGACCCAGGTTCTTCTTCTTTTGGCGATCCCTTGTAGCTGAGTAAGATTGTCTTCCATTAACACAGTTTTTAACAGTGAGTCCGTGAGTGACTGTGGAGGCCAATTCTGGATCCACACGTCCTTCCACAGTGGGGACATAGGTTTCCGGGCAGGAGTTGATCATGGGGACGGTTTGCCAAGCGTGCCTTCCTTTTAGCACGTTTCTCCCTTTCTTCCTGAGTTCGCGTGTCTTCAAAGCCCATGACACCTTTGGTAAAGGCTGTTCTCCAATTGGAGTGCTCGCAGGCCAGTGTTTCCCAGTTGTCGGTGTTTATACTACATTTTTTTTAGATTTGCCTTGAGACAGTCTTTAAACCTCTTTTGTTGTCCACCAGCATTACGCTTTCCATTTTCTGACCAATGGGGGTTGACCTTTTAACGCAGAACCACCATGATGGGTTCTGTGGTCTAGAAGTGCCCTTTGTTAACCCTACTTCTCTCCCTTCTCTCCCCCATCTCTTCTCTTTGTCCTCCTCGCCTTGCCTTTGTAGTGAGATAAAACTCCCGTCGCCTGACAACGCCATCCGCGAAGAACTCCCGGGGGGCGAGTGGGACACAGCCCGGCTGGAGGGCTGCTGGAGGAAAGGGCAGAACGCCGGCGGCAGCCGCAACTTCCCGTCCTTCCACACCAACCCCTGCTTCCCTTTCTCCGTCCCCGCAGGCGTGGGGCAGAGCAGCATCAAGATTGCCCTCCGCCAGCACTGCCCAGATAACAAGTGCCGCCCAATAGGGTTTCACATCTTCCAGGTAGGTGACCTGAAGGACCTACTCTCCCCATATGAACTGACCGGGCCCTGCATTCATCTTCTGAGGCCCTTCTTCATGTGCCTCCTTCACCTGAGGTCCAGATGGTGGCAACACAAGAACAGGCCTTTTCTGCCATGGCTAACTGTGATTAAGAACCCACACTTATGGAGTTTCCATAAGTACAACCGATAAACCATGGTTTGGAACTGCTTCTCTCTCTGCTTCTGTGTCTCTGTCTTTGTTTGTCTTTCTCTCTCTCTCCTATCTTCTTGGGACTGAAGATCAATTCCTTCCTGAGGCAGTTCAATTCCTTCCTGAGGCAGACCAGTAGCCTCAAATGTGGTTTATCAGCCATCTTTGAATTTGGGCATAAAAGCAAACTGTGGTTAGTGCAAGCTGTGACTTGCAAACCCCAGTTTCACATGCTGGTTTGTGTTTTTTTAAAATAATAATAATATTTATTACTTTTCCTACAAATTTAAACATTACAAAAAAAGAAAAGAAAAATAAACAATACAAAACAAAAACAATACATAACACTAAGCTAACAAAAACAATTAAACTAGCAAAACAAAACAAAAACAATTTAAAACACATCAAATAGTTTCAATATCTTATCTTTCATTCACTTATTTCAATGACCTCCTCACACCTCCCTTTTTGTATTCCACTTCTATTAGTTGTTTCAGCAATTCCTTTCCATCTTCCTCTGTTTTCTATCCTATAATTATCTTAACACATTTTAACCTTATTTTTCCCTTTAATTCTCTATTAATCTATTTATACTTAATTCCTTATAACATTTCTACTAAAGCCATATAACTTCATTCCAACATTTTTCTAACATTCATTAATTTTACAATATTTCTGTAAATAGTCTTTAAACTTTTTCCAATCTTCTTCCACCGACTCTTCCCCCTGGTCTCGGATTCTGCCAGTCATTTCCGCCAATTCCATGTAGTCCATCAACTTCATCTGCCATTCTTCCCGGGTGGGTAAATCTTGTGTCTTCCAATACATCGCGATGAGTATTCTTGCTGCTGTAGTTGCATACACAGATGTTGGTTTCTTGGCCTTAAACAAACCATGATTTGTGGGCAGACTTTGGGTTTGTGTTACAATTGAGCCCAGCTGTTGACTTAAGGGAGTTGATACCTGAAGGTCACAGCCTTCTTAACAGCCTGCAATCCTTTTTAGGTCCCCAGCGACAACAACAACGTGAAAATGCCTTCGTCTTCCTTCCTGCACTTGGAGCCGGTGGTTAGTTGTGTTCCCCATTGCTACTCGCAGGAAGTCAGCCAGCTGTGCCGCCTCTCTTCAGGGAATTACGCCATTGTTCCTTCTACGTATTTGCCAGATACAGAAGGCAGCTTCACGGTGATCGTAGCTACCAAAATAGACAGGTAAAGCCATGTTTGCTTCTGTTAGATCAGTGTTCCTGAACCTGTTGCCTCCCAGATGTTTGGAAAGATCAACTCCCATCAGCTCCAGCACGATGAGAGTTGGAGTGTCAAAATATCTGGAGACAACCAGGTTCAGAATACAGTGGTACCTTGGTTCTCGAACGGCTTAGTTGTCGAACAAATCAACTTCCGAACGCTGCAAACCCGGAAGTAAGTATTTCTGCGGCTTCCGATTGAGTGCAGGAAGCTCCTGTAGCGAGTAGGAAGCCGTGCCTTGGTTTTTGAACAGTTTCAGGAGTCGAACGGACTCCTAGAACGGATTAAGTTTGAGAACCAAGGTACCACTGTACATGGATGTCTTTGCAAAACATGACTGGGCACCTGCCTTGTCTTGTCTCCCCCCATTTTGGCTGGGGAGTCCTGTTCTTTGAGAGTCCTGTTCTAGGAACTGATCCACACTATAAATATAAAACAATTTTTCACTACCAGGTTTTTAAAAGTAATTTTAATAACATAACAAAATGCACAGAATATCACGTACACCAATGAACAATTCATAGTACAGTGGTACCTCAGGTTAAGTACTTACTTCGGTCTGAAGGTCCGTACTTAACCTGAAACTGTTCTTAACCTGAAGCACCACACTTTAGCTAATGGGGCCTCCCGCTGCTGCTGCACCGCCGGAGCATGATTTCTGTTCTCATCCTGAAGCAAAGTACTTAACCTGAAGCACTATTTCTGGGTTAGCGGAGTCTGTAACCTGAAGCATATGTAACCTGAAGCGTATGTAACCCGAGGTACCACTGTAATAAATAATAAAAACATAATACCTTATTTTTCTGTGTATAAGATGCCTCCATGTATAAGGTGCCTCTATTTTGGGGGACTCCAAATTAAGAAAACACCCCTCAGCACTACCCTTTGTATAAAATGAGCCCCAATTTTAAACCTAATTTTTTGGTTAAGAAACCTAGTCTTATACATGGAAAAATACGGTATATTTGACTTCCTTTAAGTAATGTCTTCTTTTGAAATGCGTTCTCTCATTCTTATTTATATTTCTATTTAACTTTGCCACATTTTGTAGTTGTCCTCCTTTGTATTGTTTTATTTTGAAATCTGTGCGCTCTGGCTTCCGCCATGGTGTTCTGTTCTGCCAGAAGTCCTGCTGGCCACATGACCTGGAAAGCTGTGGACAAACGCCGGCTCCCTCGGCCTGAAAGCGAGATGAGCGCCACACCCCATAGTTGCCTTTGACTGGACTTAACCGTCCAGAGCTCCTTTATCTTTACCTTTACCTTACCTATTTTGAAACCTTTAAGATAATATTTTATTGATGCCAATGGTGCCAGTGTAAGCAATGTAAAAAATAGACAGCTATTTCCCATTCTCAACAGAAATTGCCATTTGTAGCTCATGCTTTCATTAGCCCCTCTAATGGCAAAGTCGGGTGGTGAGTGTTGGCAAGGTGTGAAGCAAAGGAAGCAGCAGCAGCAAAAAATGGCTCCTTCAGGATATCTCTGAAGCTGTTGGTGAATGATGTAGGACTGGCCCTACATTGTATTTTGCAATAGTAATATCTTCTTTTGCACAGGAAGAGCATTCGGAGCAAGGAGACCTTGGGGCAAAGGCTGCAAGAGGCAAGTGGCACTTTTGAAAATCAGTTCATGTTAAATTAATTGTGTTTTTAATTGCATTTTTAAATTCTCAGCTTGGCACAGGAGGCAGTCGCTTAGAGCAGCATCAGGCCAGACTGGTGCCTTCCAGCTGTTTTTGACTACAACTCCCATCGGCCCCAGACAGGGGGGGGAGCCAGGTTGGCTGAGGCTGACTTAGAGCACGCCCCGATTCCAAGAGCGGACAGTGACTTGTAGGCTTGTCTGGGCTCTCCTCCTCGAGGCTCCTCCCATCAGTTTCAGTCTCTGCCCCTCTCCTCTCTTCCTGCCTCGTGCGGAGGGAAGGGCCATAGCTCAGTGCGGAGCATCTGCTGTGCATGTGCACAGGTTCCAACCCCAGTGGCATTGCCGGGTAGGCCTGGGCTGGAGAGCAGAGCTGCTGCCAGTCAGTGTAGACAATACTGAGGTATCCACGGACCAAGGGTCTGGCTCAGTGAGACACCTCAGTGGTGCTGGAAGATTCCTATCCAGATTCTTGGAAAGAGAGCTGTTACCCATCAGAATGGAGTTCAGCCTTCCCCAATCTGGTGCCATCCAGACATGTATTTATTTCATAAAATTTATACACTGATTGATTTTTGTACAAAAAACAAAACATCAAAGTGGTTTACGAGTGGGTTGTTTTTTTGATTTTGATTGTGTATTTTGTGGTTTTATATTTTGATTTTATTCTGTGAACCGCCCGGAGACCTCTGGGTATAGGGAGGTAGAATCATAGAATCATAGAATCATAGAGTTGGAAGAGACCACAAGGGCCATTGAGTCCAACCCCCTGCCAAGCAGGAAACACCATCAGAGCACTCCTGACATATGGTTGTCAAGCCTCTGCTTAAAGACCTCCAAAGTAGGAGACTCCACCACACTCCTTGGCAGCAAATTCCACTGTCAAACAGCTCTTACTGTCAGGAAGTTCTTCCATATAAATTCAATTAATAATAATAATAGTAATAATAATACAATGGTACCTCTGGTTGCGAACGGGATCCGTTCCAGAGGCCTGTTTGCAACATGAAAGGAACACAACCCACGTCTGCACACATGCGGGTTGTGATTCGCCACTTCTGCGCATGCGCGTGATGTCATTTTGCGCATCTGCGTGAGCGGTGAAACCCGGAAGTAACCCTTTCCGGTACTTCCGGATCGCCATGGGACGCAGCATGAAAACACGTAACCTGAAGCAAACGTAACAAGAGGTATGACTGATAATAATAATAATAATAATAATAATAATAATAATAATAATAACAACCCCTTTCTCTTTTAATGCACTGCACTGGCTGCCAATTAGTTTCCGGTCCCAGTTACAAGTGCTGGTTTTGACCTGCAAAGCCTTAAATGGCTCAGGACTGCAATACCTCAAGGACCACTTCTCCCCATGTAAACCGCCCCGGACCCTGAGATCACCCTCTGGGGTCCTCCTTCGTGTGCCTCCCTGAATAACCCAGAGGGACCTTCTGCCTCAGCTGACACTGGGCACCCTGTTACTGCAGACGTGGCTCCCAGGGGTGCCCTTCTCCCCTGCCCTTGCACTTCCTGGGCACGTCCAGACTGTCGTTCTTTTTGGGTGGGATTCCAGCACACACAGGGAAATTCAGATTGGGCAACTGTAGCTGACTGTGCAGTCCCCGAGTTTCCCCAAGAGAAACCTTGTGCAATAAGGAAAGTGAGGGGGGAATGCAGAGGAGAGGGCAGGGCAACTTGCTTGCTTTGAGGCAACACCATCTAACCTTCCCAGAAACAGTAGAAGAAGAAGAAGAGGAGTTTGGATTTGATATCCCGCCTTTCACTCCCCTTCAGGAGTCTCAAAGCGGCTAACATTCTCCTTTCCCTTCCTCCCCCACAACAAACACTCTGTGAGGTGAGTGGGGCTGAGAGACTTCAGAGAAGTGTGACTGGCCCAAGGTCACCCAGCAGCTGCATGTGGAGGAGCGGAGACGCGAACCCGGTTTCCCAGATTACGTGACTACCGCTCTTAACCACTACACCACACTGGCTCTCTCAATGTCATTCAAAAGCCAGTGTTGCCTAGTCTCCCTGCAAACAAATCGGGGTGAATACTGAACAGACAGACTGTCTGGAAGAGACCTTGGAGGCGGGCTCTTCTGGACCTTTCAAGTGCTCTGAGAAATGACCACTGGAGTGGCTCAGAAGACAACGTGAACGAGGTGATGTCTTCTGCCTGACTCGGCCCAGTATACCTGAAGGAGCATCTCCACCCCCATCGTTCTGCCTGGACACTGAGATCGAGTTCCGAGGGCTTTCTGGCGGTTCTCTCCCTGCGAGAAGCCAAGTTACAGAGAACCAGGCAGAGGGCCTTCTCAGTAGTGGCACCCGCCCTGTGGAATGCCCCCATACCAGAGAAAAACAACTGCCAGACTTTTAGAAGACATCTGAAGGCAGCCCTGTTTAGGGAAGCTCTTAATGTTTAATAGACTATTGTATTTTAATATTCTGTTGGAAGCCGCCCAGAGTGGCTGGGGAAACCCAGCCAGGTGGGCGGTTGTTGTTGTTGTTGTTGTTGTTGTTGTTGTTGTTGTTGTTGTTGTTGTTGTTGTTGTTGTTGTTGTTGTTATGAACAAGCCTGCCCCAGGGTTGGATCAGGCCAAACAGCCACCTCTTTTCATCTTATCATAGGATTGCATATTTGGAAGGGACCCTGAGGATCGCCTAGTCCCATACGGGGATCGAACTTGTGACCTTGGCGTTACCAGCACCATGCTCTAACCAACTGAGCTATCCTTTCTATTTCCCAAGGAAGTTATAAGGAGCCCGAAAGAGCCCTTTGGGTTGGCATAGCTATTTTGACCGAAAATCCCAGAGAAAATCTAATAGCAAAACACTCCAGGCACCCCATATTTGTTCTGCCCCCCTTGATCTTCCCACTATATAAAAAAGGGGAATGCAATCTCCAAATGGGATCCTGCTGCGTGTCTTCTTGAGAGTCCCGAATTTACAAGCCGCCCTGGTACTAATTTGCTGGTCTGTGAGCTGCTTTGGTCATGTTAAGCTGACTTTGTAAAACGAAGGTATGGGGAACCCGTGGCCCTCCAGATGTTGAGGGACTCCAGCTCCCATCAGCCCTTGCAACCAGCAGAGCCAAGAGGCCGGGGACGGTAGGAGTTTTAATTCAGCAACATCTGGAGAACCACAAATCCCTCATCCCTGCTTTAAAAGCATTAACATCCCTTCCTCTTACAGCTTTTGTTGCCTATATGCATAGATTTCTTAGAACAATAAAAAGGCTTTCAAAATCACTCCTGAAAATAGCCATTTAAATAAGTTGCCAGCAGTTGTGATTTATGAGTTGGATGAGCAAGGCAGAGAGTAGCCAGGTATAACATCCGAAGGGGGTGGGTGGCGAAGAGGCTTTCTAAAGCCTTGCTGGTCTTACAACAACTCTGAGGTAGGCCAGTGTTATTATACGCAGATCCAGACAGCCAAATCTCCACTCCTCTGTGGACAGTTCTTACTTGGCTTGTTTTTAAATCACCATGGAGAAGCCTAAGCAGAGCCAAGAAATACAGACCTAGAATATCCCTTTTTAAAGTTTATTTCTACAGAGCAACCTTCGTAATTTTCCAAACACGCTTGTGCAGGCCAGAATTCTTGTGGGGGTCAGTTGAGTGCAAGTTAGACACAACACATATTCAGAAGTAGTTCCTTAATGCCACACACTGTTTCTCCAGAGTCGTACATGCTACGGTTGTCTCCCGCTTGGACTACTGCAATGTGACTCCATGTGGGGCTACCTTTGAAGGTGCCTCGGAAATCACAACTAATCCAGAATGCGGTTGCCAGACTGGTGACTGGGAGTGGGCGCCAGGACCACATAACACCAGTCCTGAAAGACCTACATTGGCTTCCAGTACGTTTCTGAGCATAATTCAAATTGTAGGTGCTGACCTTTAAAGCCCCAAACGGCCTTGGCCCAGTATACCTGAAGGAGCGTCTCCACCTCCATCGTTCCGCCCGGATACTGAGGTCCAGCTCCAAGGGCCTTCTGGCGGTTCCCTTACTGAGAGAAGTGAGGTTACAGGAAAGCAGGCAGAGGGCCTTCTCGGTGGCGGCGCCCTCCTATCAGAGATAAATAACTACGCAACTTGTAGAAGACATTTGAAGGCAGCCCTGTGTTGAAAAGTGTTTTATTATGTTTTATTATGCTTTTATATGTGTTGGAAGCCACCCAGAGTGGCTGGAGCAACCCAGCCGGCTGGGCGGAATATAAATATTAAGCACTCCCCAACTCCTAACATAAATCTAGCATCAACAAACAATGTAAGTCTTCTCCAAGACATATAACACGACTTGGATGATCAAGTCAGCTAAGTGGGCACACATCTTACCCTTTCCAGAGAGGTTTGGGATGTTATTGAATGATGCAGCCCTGGTAGCTGTGAGCTCAGGTGTGCTGCTTCATAGACAAGCTAAAATCTGCTTTAAAAGGCCCTTAGCACCCGATTCAGACTCCCACCCTAGAAGCACACCTCTCTCTAACTAGCATCCGTGTACTGAAAGCCCTCTCTGGACATATCAGGAGGACTAGGCACTCTGCTTGCTTATAAGAGCGCAGCTTCTCTGAATTCCATGCCATTCGTGTCAGACATCTTGACTGTGTGGATTTATCCTTTGGACTCTTTCTTGAAGGCTTTGGGACGGGGGGGGGGGGGAGTCCACAAAACAGCAGTTTTCTGTTTTTGTTTCCAACAGCGTGCATGTTTGTTTTTCTTTCATTCTGCAGGTCTCCTTCAAAGCTGTGATGAAAATGTAATTTGGAATTGGCACACCCAGCAAGGGAGGAAGTGGCGGGCGCCTTGGGAAGGGCAACGCTGTTTTTGCTTTAACCTGAAACGATCCAAATGGATGTTGGGCCCAACTGGGTTTTCCCCCCAGGCGGAGTCGCATCTGGTCCTCTTAGTCACCCTCTCTTTAAAATCAAATGGAAGGAAATCTCACCTCCAATTCCTCTTCTGTTTGTTTGTTTCAAATACCCCCGTATGAACTGTGTCGAGATCCATGGACTTTGCTTGGTGTACTTCGTTCACTAAATATCGGCGGAAAGGCACCGCTGTGCATGTGCTGTGTTCAAATCTGTTCTGATTCTGTGGTGGTGAGACTTTTGCCCTGTGTGTGTGTGTGTGTGTGTGTGTGTTCATAGTGGAAGTCGGTTTCTCAGAGACCAAACCGTTAACCAAGTAAGCGTTGGAAACAGAAGGGAAAGGAGGCCAGGAGGAAGCAGACAGGAAATGCTACCATCCTTTCAGGAAGGAAGTTTTTTAAAAGATGGCGATTGCAGCCAGCGATGCTTTCCACATATGCAAGACGGCACTCGCAGCTGGGTGCAGCGTCTTAGGTGCTTGACAATCCACCCCCCCCCACTGTATTGGCTGCCCCAAACGAGGTGTAAATGCAGGAGATGGCTTACATTATTTTATTTGAGGCATTTCTATCTTGCTCTCCATTAAAATGTGCAAGACAAAAAATAAAACCAGATTTATATAGTAATAATTAATAATATATGGAACCAGTATCGCCTCGAGACAATAACCGTGAACGGGTCCAGTGAGTGAGCAGCCTGCCTGTCTCCACCTGTGAACAGTTAACCGAAGGGTGAAAAAAATACGTTTCTAAACCTATTTGTCTTCAGCCCACAAAGGCAGGTTGGCTGTTGGGCAGACTTGTTCAAAACTGCTTGGGAAAACCATCCCCTTAGCAAACCTCGCATCATATCCCTTAGTGGCTTAGTCCTTCACGGTCAAGGCTCCCCCCAAAAAATGAGTATCGCGTGGAGGGCGATAAGAGGACAGGACTCAGGAGGTATAACAGCTCTGTCTAAACTGGATTCCTCTCCCAGCTCCATAGAATAGAGTTGCAAGGGACCCCGAGGGTCATCTAGCCCAACCCCGTGCTTCTGTTCCTGCCTCATTGGATTCCCATTCCTTTTTCTCAATTTCCCACTGTGCTCTTCCACCGCACTCCAACGTTCATTTTTTCAGGCTCTCCGCCTCCTGATTTCGGTGATTCCCTCCACTCGATCAGCTCCACCTTGGCCAGGATCTGGTGAGGCATGAAGGAAAAACCTCCCAATAATCCTGGCTGGAATTTCCTGCCTTAGTTAGCCGCATAGGTGAGCCTTTTGGTGGGCCTGATCTTGCAGCAGCTGAGCTGCAGTTGCCCAGAGCGTCTTATTTATTTATTTAAGTTATTTAAACAGTTGTGTTTATCTGCTTGGGGAGATTCTAAGGAGCTTCTTTCAGGAGAATGTGAGCTGGAGAAGCGAGAATAATCCCCTTTGTAATAAGGCATTGTTTTGAAACTGTTTGCGGGGAGGAAATTGCACGTGACGGATTTAAGAAGAGCTATAATTTTAAAATTATTAGTTGGGGAGAGTTATGCCTCTATAGTTCAAACTGATCTTTTTCCAGATTTCCTTGGAAAGCATTTCTTAAGTGAGATTTTAAAATATTGTATTTTTTTTTAATAAATGAGGTCGTCGGTGAAATGTCTTTTGAAAATAATATATTAAAATGTTAAATGGCATTCCGTTCACACGAGCTTTTTTGGTGAGTTGTGTTCTTTTATACTGTGGTGCTTTTTCACGGTGATGCTTTGCTGGTTGTGTCTGTGTGTTGAAAACGGTAAGGAAAATGGAAAATGGCCTCATTTTTCTCTGCTATAGACAACTCTTCCAGGCATCTCTGTTGCCCACTAGACTTTGCAACTGTCTACGTTTTCAATTTGTCTGCCCCATTTGGATACAGGAAATTGACAGGCCTGTACAGGAAACAGAATGAGGCATCTGAAAAAAATATTTCTTGCCTGGGATTGCAGAGCAGCTTTTCTAAAAGCAAAGGCAATTTTCTTTGTAGTGGCAATCACTCCCTATATCCCTTTTGTTGCTTTGCTCCAACATGCTACCACGGGAAATTAGGAAAAGCAGAGCAAGCTTGGAGACCAGGGAGTGCCTGTATGTATTTGTATATATGTATGTGTGTATATGCAATCTCCTTTTCCTTCCGTGTTAGTGGGAAAGGGTGGGTGGGAAGATCCTGGAGGTAAGAGATGGTATCTCTCCTAAATGGATAACAAGGGCTGTCAATATGCACAGTACCCAGCCCTGCATGGTTTATTTGGCGCCTCCTGCAGTCATTGGTGCGGTCTGGTTATAACCGTTTAGCTACAGAGAAAGGCAAACACTTACATTCCAGGTTGCTGTCTACAAAATGACACAGGAAGCAGCATGGAATTAAGCGTGGCAGGTGTTCAAAACCTGGGCTATCATGGTATTTGTGATAAAGCAACAAAGAATCTTTCATCACTTAATAAACACATTTATTATGGCACAAGCTTTTATGAACCTCAGCCCACTTCCATCGGGTTCACGAAGTGTGATCTCCACAAAACGGTTCCCAAAGAGTCAGGATAACATTTCAAGAGACATACTAGGAACAATTAGATTTAATACTGTCAATAAGTAAATGCAAAGGAACCAATCCCTACTGAGTTGTATAAAACACTACGAATAAACTAACCTAATTTAGTCACTTAAAAATGAACAGGAGAGAGAAGAATGCCTAACAAAGAAATAAAATGGCAGCATAAGAATTGGGGGAGGTGCAGAATTGTTATTCCAGAAAGTTCGCTGCAATTAACCCGCAAGCCTTGGGTGGAAGCCACACCTGTCACCTGTGGCTGCCTTTCCTCCCAGCTCCCACCTGGGTTTTCTCTCTCAGCCACTTCTCCATCTCTCACCTGGAGAGAGGGAGAAAATGGCCATTCATTGATTCTTTCCGGGAGGCTTCTCCTGGTGCAAGCTGAAGTTCACCTGAGCAACAGGTAACTAAGGTTGAGGGTGGCAGCTCTAAGAAGCTTGCAAGCCACTGCTGGCAATGAGAATGGATGACACGGGCTCTTCCAACATCTCCCCATCGGCCCACCCAGCTCTCCTGGAAGGAAATTGCAGCCAGGTTGGGTTAGCGTGGAATTGCCAGGATCCTATACGGGTGCGGCTGACAGGTACCTACATTAATGGCTTCCATGTTGACTTCCTTTTCTGCATCTGGAAGGTGGAACTTGAAGGCACGCAGCAGGTTAGCGAAGAAGATGAAAAGCTCAATCCTTGCCAAAGGTTCTCCCACGCAGGACCGGCGGCCTGCAGGAGAATCCGAAGGGACAGAATGGCTTCCATGAAAGAAAGACACAATTCCAAGCCCTTGCCTACTGTGTTGGTCATGCTCATTTGATGTTACCCAATTATCATCAAAGGTGGTCTGTTTAACTCGGAAGCCGCTGAGACCATATAACACTTGTCCTGAAAGGCCTACATTGGCTGCCAGTACGTTTCTGAGCACAATTCAAAGTGTTGGTGCTGACCTTTAAAGCCCTAAACGGCCTTGGTCCTGTATATCTGAAGGAGCATCTCCACCCCCAACATTCAGCCTGGACACTGAGGTCCACCTCCAAGGGCCTTCTGGTGGTTCCCTCACTGCGCGGTTACAGAGAACCAGGCAGAGGGCCTTCTTGGTAGTGGCGCTCGCCCTCCCATCAGATGTCAAGGAAATAAACAACCACCTGACTTTTACAAGACATCTGAAGGCATTCCTGTTCAGGGAAGTTTTTAATGTTTGAAGTTTTAGTGTGCTTTTAATTTTCTGTTGGGAGCCACCCAGAGTAGCTGGAGAAACCCAGCCAGATGGGCGGGGTATTAATAATAATAATAATTATTATCATCATCATCACCACCATGGTATGGGATTTCACCATTAAGTCTGCATCCTGGGAAGGAGAAGGAGTAGGTTCTTTACCTGTCGAAAAAGGCAAGAAGGCTTTATTGCTCGCAAACCGGCCAAACGAGTCGAGGAAGTGCCCCGGGTTGAAGGTCCAGGGGGTCTCCCAGTACTCTGGATCATACAGCGCCGAGTGAAGGTTGGGCAGCACCAGGGTCCCCTGCGCAAAAGGGAGAAGGAGAGAATTACTTCGGATGAGTTTGCAAATTAATTGTTGCCATCAGAACATCCTTGTTAGTTCTTTCTAGAGATAATATTACTATTTTATCCTTTTTGTACCTTGGATCTTGAACAAATTGGCTCCCGAACAATTGAAATCCGGAAGTGAGTGTTCCGGTTTTCGAACAATTTTTGGTAGCTGAACGTCTGACCGGGCCTCCACGGCTTTTGACTGGCTGCAGGAGCTTCCTGCAGCCAATCAGAAGCCGCGCTTCGGTTTCTGAACGTTCTGGAAGTCGAACAGACTTCCGGATCGGTTTCTGTTCGACTTCCAAGGTACAACTGTACTGCTTTTAAAAAATAAAAAAATAAAAAAAATCGAACAGCGTATGAATTCTATGAAATAAATAAGCAAAATAAAAACAAATGAGAAACATGATTCAAAATCGTGTGAAACAACTGATGGGCAAACCTTTTTGCAAGACAGGGCCTTGTCTGCCCTCCATGTAATCAAATAAACAGGCTGCCTGGAGGAACCCAAAGCATCCCAGCTCCTGACTGGTGCCAATAATGGTCACAATGATTATTATATTTATTTTCTGTTTATTCATACCCCACCTTTCCGCCTGTGCTGCCTTTGGGGGAAGGAGCATCTTGTACCTTTTTAAGGGGGAAGCCCAGCAAAGTGATGTCCTCCAAGCATTTCCGGAAAGGCCCAGTGATGGACACATTGCAATGGCGCATCACCTCATGAAGCACAGCATTGGTGTACGGCACTCTAATCCGGTCCTCGTAAGTGATGACGTGGGAAGGTCTCAGAACGGCGTCTATTTCCTCATGGATTTTCTCTGCAGATAAATAATTCCCTTAATGGATGCCAGCAGAATCCTTCTTACTTGTTAGTCTTCATTTCCTCATACCACCTCGTGGATTTATTTTATTTTATTATTATTATTTTTTAAATGCTTTTTATTGAGTTTTCTTTAACATAAACAAAATAAATACTCTAACATTCCACAATCATATCTCTACTTATTTTCTAAACACACTATCGTGCATGGACTTCCTCCCCTCAACAGGTTTTCTTATTAAATTTTCTCTTTTTTCGCAGATTCTTAATAGCATTCTATACACATCACAAAATTTATTTTAATCCTACTACAGTCTTTAAACTTCTACAGTTATTACCTATATATTCGACAAATTTACTCCATTCATTTTTGAACTTTGTTTCCTCTTGGTTACGGATCCTGTGGGTCAGTTTTGCTAATTCTACATACAGTGGTGCCTCGCAAGACGAAAATAATCCGTTCCGTGAGTCTCTTCGTCTAGCGGTTTTTTTCATCTTGCGAAGCAACCCTATTAGCGGCTTAGCGCTATTAGCGGTTTAGCGGATTAGCGGCTATTAAAGGCTTAGCGGCTAAAAGGCTATTAGCAGCTTAGAAAAAGGGGGGGGGGAATCGGAAAAAAATTGGAACACTCGCAAGACGTTTTCGTCTTGCGAAGCAAGCCCATAGGGAAATTCGTCTTGCGAAGCAGCTCAAAAACGGAAAACCCTTTCGTCTTGCGGGTTTTCCATCTTGCGAGGCATTCGTCTTGCGGGGCACCACTGTACCGGTATTCAACCATTTTTGTCTGCCACTCCACGAGTGTTGGTATTTCCCGAGTTTTCCATTTTTGGGCTACTAAGATTCTGGCAGCAGTCGTAGCATACATAAACAGTCTCTGATCTGCTTTTCTTAATTCGTCTCCTATCAATCCCAGCAAAAAGGCTTCTGTTTTTTTGGGGGGAGGTATATTTAAACAGTTTTTTTCAATTCGTTATAAATCATATCCCAATTTTTTTTTTCATTTTTTTACATGTCCACCACATGTGAAGAAACTCTCCCTCTTTCATTTTTCATTTTTCAAAATTTTATTTTTAAGGGTGGAGGACCTGTGGACCTCCAGATGGTCCTGGACTACAACTCCCATGATTCCTGGCCATTGGCCGTGCTGGCTGGTGCTGAAAGGAATTGTAGTTCAGCAACATCTGGAGGGGCTGCAGGTTCCCCATTTCTGCCCTGGACCCTTTGGACTTGAGGCATATGGAAAATGGGCCGTCATAAGGTTGATTCCTTTATTTCAACAAGTTACCGTATTTTTCGCTCTATAACACGCACCCGACCATAACACGCATGTAGTTTTTAGAGGAGGAAAATCCGTAGGCATGCCACCCATAGGCATTCCCTCCATAACACACACAGACATTTCCCCTTACTTTCTAGGAGGAAAAAAGTGAGTGTTATGGTGCAAAAAAGACAGTATATATTGATTCACACACCCCTGGAATGTGCCTGGAGGTGCCTGGCAGGAGGAGAACATTCCATTGCTCAATACCAGCCTCTTAGCACTAAACTGAATTCCACAAACTGAATTACAAAATACAAAGCCAGTTAAAATTCACCCTAAAACCAGAAATGCCTGTTGGAATAAAAAACACCCGAACTTCAACAGAGAAGGGCCTCTCTGATCTCAGCCTTTGGAGAGCTCCACAGGATTGGGCCCACAATGCTGAACGTACAGCTCCTGATAGTTGCAAGCTGTAGCTGTGAGCCACGGAGGGCCACTCACTCTGCCACAGACCTCAGTGATCAGGCAGCGATATAGTGAGTTTGGGGTATCCTTGTTAATGTGCCTTGTAAGTTAATGCAAGGCTGTAGAACATACTGCCCCAGACCATACCAATATGCTGTGGTCACCCTGCTTTTTTACCCTCAAGCTCTCCTATTTCTTTCACAGCCACATGGCAGGCAGAATTTCCCCCGGTAAGGAAACACATTGACAGGGAAGCTACACTGGTTGACTTTTGCCTGCGGCGGTTCAGCAGGAAGTGAGACCCAACTCTTCAAGGTTCTGCCTAGACCTGTTCATTTCGCTCCTGTTACAGGAGATTCACACCCTTCCTCCAACTCTCTTAATATTTTGCAAAATGCTTTGCAAGTCTGACTCAATTCTCACTGCTCTTTAATCTGGGATTGCACCATTGTCAGCTTACTTTGTAATTTTAGGAGTTTCACACATGTAGTCGACTGAATTTTGCAATTTTGTTATTCTACAGTCATTATTAGCTAGTCTATTTGTTGAATGCATTCAATTATTTTTTTACAGTGGTGCCCCGCAAGACGAATGCCTCGGAAGACGAAAAACTCGCAAGATGAAAGGGTTTTGCGGTTTTTTAGGTGCTTCGTAAGACGAATTTCCCTATGGGCTTGCTTTGCAAGACGAAACGTCTTGTGAGTTTGTTTCCTTTTGAAGCGGGAACTGGGCTGGCAGGGAGCGAGTGAGGGAGTGACCTACCTTTTCCAGAGGGATCCTCTTCTGGAGAGGGCACAGAGGAGGCAGGTGGGCTGGGATCCAGCAGATCTGGCTGGGTCTCTGCGCCGCCTCTGCCTCTCTCTCTCTCTCTCCCCCTCCCCACGTGGCTGCTCCATTTTGCCCTAACTGCGCGAAGGCAGAAGGAAGTGGGACAAAGGAGGAGGAGGAGGAGGCATCCACTGCGCTTGGGCCGCCGCGAAGGCGCCTTTGTGGGGGTGGGAAGAAGCCGGGAGCAGCTGCCAAGACTGGGGGGAGCCCAGCGGTGTGGCGCAAGGTAACGGGGGGAGCAAGGGAGAGTCCGCGCCGGGTGCTTCGTGCGTCCGCCCTCGGTTCCTGGGCTCGAACTTCCTTTGGCACCTCGTGGAGAGAGAGGCAGAGGAGCGGGCTGGGGCTTTGATGTGGGACGCGGTTTGGCGGAGCAAAGACGCGGCAAGGCTTGGCGACAGAGGAAGGGGGGCTGTTTTTGTGGGGAGGTGGGAGGGGGTGTCTTTGCCTCTTCCTGGCAACAGATCCTCCAGGCTGGGGAAACTCCTCCTGCTAGGGAGCGACCCGCTTTGTGCTTTGCCCGCTATCCCATTATAATACAGTACCAGGGTGCATCCGTGCTTCGCAAGACGAAAAAATCCGCAAGACGAAGAAACTCGCAGAACAGATTAATTTCGTCTTGCGAGGCACCACTGTAATTGCTGTTCGAAACAAAATCTTCCCATGGCAAAATACAGCATTTAGAACTATATTAACTGTAATGCAACAGCATCACAAAAGTATTACCGACCCTCTACTTATGGGTGTTTTCTCTATGGGGGCCTTACATTGTACTGAATGTCCCTGGGTGTGTTTCTTGTTTTGTTTTAAACAGCAGCGGGTGGGCCTAGTCAGGATTGAAACTCTGGCCAGTGGGAAGCTGATTTTCCTCCTCCTCTCTCCATGGTCCTGGAAAAAACCTGCCCCCTTGAAGTTGCTGCTGACCCCAGTAGCTGAGTCCCATTCCAATGCAAACAGTAGCTTGGGCAGGGGTGGTTTATGGCAGCAACGCAGGGGGAGAAAACTTAGTCTTGCTCTTAATCATGCTCTGCATCAGAGGGACCCAGGGTGGGTGGTACCACCCACTGGGAGTGGGCGGGGTTACCTGGGGGGGCATTAAGAGGCCAGGGGGCAACAGAAGGGTGCTGGACCAAGTTAATCAATTTTGTCAAATGAACTAAACTAAACGATTTTCATTGAATTTGGACTAAATGTGCAGTGAACTGTTACTGCTTTGAATGTTGCTGTGTTGTGCAAACCGCTATTCTGAATCATGCTTTTTACAGGGTCGGGTCGGGGGCAGTGGGAAAGAGTTTATGGAACTACTGCTCTACAACATGTGCTGTTTTAGCCCCAAATCCAGACATGTTCAATGGGATCACACATTTCATGCAATGTGCAGCTTAGGCTAGGGATGTAAGAAGAAGAGTTTGGATTTGATATCCCGCCTTATCACTACCCTAAGGAGTCTCAAAGTGGCTAGCATTCTCCTTTCCCTTCCTCCCCCACAACAAACACTCTGTGGGGTGAGTGGGGCTGAGAGACTTCAAGAAGTGTGACTGGCCCAAGGTCACCCAGCAGCTGCATGTGGAGGAGCAGGGACACGAACCCAGTTCACCAGATTACAAGTCTACCACTCTTAACCACTACACCACACTGGCTACACCACACCACTGGTTAGAAGGCACCGTATTCCGTTCTGCCCTGCATTTGGCAAATACAAGGTGGACCATAAAACAATGACCTCTGATACCATTCTGCGTACATGACATGGGCATTCCCATTCCCATTGCAACACAGTCATGGATGCTCATCCCCAGCTGATGTTCCTGGGTCGCATGCACAGTCTTGCACATGCTTACATCTGGACTGGGCAATACAGTTCTTGAATCAGCATTAGCAACACACTTTGCAATGGCATCAACCTTGGCTGTGAGTCCTGGAAGACCTGCTGCCTGCCTTGCAAGCCTTTTTACACCTGGCCAGGGAGGGTGGAGCCCTGGCTGATTGACTCCAGCTACAAAAGCTGAGGCTGCTGAACAGACCCTTGGCCCTGGGGGTTCAGTGGGGGTTGTTGCTGTTATTGATATTAAATTTTTGTACATCTTTATTTTAGATCATGTTACGATTAATGTGGAAACTGTTCAGTTGGGCTGCGTACTTCTTGATGCGTTTTCCGCACATCAAATGTAAACCTCTGGTTTTAAGTATGGGAAGGCGGATTGCAAATAACATGATGCAGATGATGATGATGAGTGACCCACCTTGAACGTCTGGATATTTTAACAAGTAAAGCAATCCCCAGTAGAGGATAGTCGTGGTGCTCACGGTCCCTCCAATCAAGAGGTCAACTACAGTTTGAACCAAGTTGTCTTCATTGAAAGTGGATGTTGGCTCATCTTTGCTCTGTGGGCAGAATGCAGAAAAGCTTAGTGGATCCCTATCCAACAAGAGGTGCTTGTGAAGTTTCCTTGGCCTTTTTGGCCAGCCAGGCTTGGAGGCAGAGCCAGGTCATGAGTCAAAGATTCAGTTGCCAGAGATTCAGTTGCTGAGCAGCCAGGGCTCCCGAAACACTCCTTTTTCTCTGCAGATACTTATACCCCACTCCCAGCCTATCCCTGCCCCCCAGAAAATGGGGGGGGGGGCTTCCAAATAATGAGCAACAACATTCGGAAGGGTAAGCACAAAGCTATATTTATCGGATATTTTCAGATTCTTGTGCCAACTTTTTTCCTCTTTGCTGCTTCAAAATTGATTTTACCGCTGCTGTGCTTAGGCTGGTTTGTAGACAGGGCCAGCTCAAAGACATTTTGGCACCTGTGGTGAACCACAAAATGGCGGGGCTTCCCCACCAGGAAAGAACAGGGAGTGAAGATCCACATCAGACACACAGGGGGCAGAATCAAATCAATCTGACCCGATGGTTGAACTAGGAATCAAAGGCCGTTGTGTGGGGGAAAGGGGCCCACTCGTGCCAGGTGGGTGCAGAGCCCAGGAGACCCCAGAGGGCAGCCCCTGCCATTTCCTTCCTAGGGGAGGAAGGAGACCAGCAGACCCTCCTATTCAGCAAGAGGCTGCTGTTGAGGTGGTATTGCGAGGGGGGTACTGCTGTGGGAAAGGCAGATCCGGCCTCCAAGGGGTGTCCCGTAGCCGTTGCTACAAGTGAGGCATCCCTTGAAGGCTGGATCTGCTGCCACTGTGGATCGTCCCACCTGAGGCAATCGCTTCATCTTCCTTCATGTGGACCAGCCCTGTTTGTAGATAGTTTGTCTTCTGCTGCTTTCTATTGTTGCTAACTAGTTTAATTGTTTTGGACTCTGGACTGCATTTGGCACTGAGTTTTAAACTGCCCGGAGGACTTCTGACGTTCTGTGAGTGGCATATAAATGCAATTCATCAATACGGAGGTGCTACATTTAGGGCCCATTCAACCTCTGTCAGGGTCTTCATGGGCCTTTCTAGCATGATTTCCAGAGTACAGTGGTACCTCGGGTTACAGACGCTTCAGGTTACAGACTCCACTAACCCAGAAATAGTACCTCGGGTTAAGAACTTTGCTTCAGGGTGAGAACAGAAATCACGTGGCGGTGGCGCGGTGGCAGCAGGAGGCCCCATTATCTAAAGTGGTACCTCAGGTTAAGAACAGTTTTAGGTTAAGAATGGACCTCCAGAATGTATTAAGTTCTTAACCCGAGGTACCACTGTAGTAGGGATTCCACCCCTAATTTCCAGCGAATTCTGGGAATTGAAGTTCTGTGAAGGGGAATTGGGGCCTCTGAGCAACTGTCAGGACCCTTAACGAACCACAGCTCCCAGAATTCTTTGGGGGAATCTGTGGCTGCTTAAAGCAGCATCACAGTGCTTTAAATAAATAAATAAAAATTTAAAAATTGTCCAGTAGCACCTTAGAGACCAACTAAGTTTGTTCTGGGTATAAGCTTTCGTGTGCATGCACACTTCTTCAGATAGTGCTATAAATGTGCCCTAAAGCTAGCTGGCTGTGGGTGAAGCAACATCAGAGCCCGGCTTGTTCTTAGCAGCCATGCTGAGCCCTGCCCAAGGCCGCTTTGCCTCAGGAGGACAGGCATGGTGCTGAAACTGGACAGAAGCCATGTTCTTACCTTTGCCATTTGGTCCAGGTAGAGGTCAATGAAATCCTCTGGTTCTTGACCTTCCTTCCATCTTTCCTGGTGGCTTTGGACCTCGTCCTTCACAAGGGCATGGAGGAAGTTGTTGTATTCAAACGCTTGTTGATGCGACCCTTGTAGGCGGCGCATAATCCGCGGGAAAACATTATATACCTGTGGCAACAAAGGAAAATGCAGGTGAGGAGGACTGTCATGAAATTAATTCCGAGTGACCCAAAAAACGGCTCTGAGGTAACCTTAATGTGCTGGAAAGGGGAGGCCGGACATTTCTCAGAAGAATGCAATGTTTCTGCAAAGCATGCAGATTGATCTTGCAAAAGAATAAAAAGGAAGGCAGCAGCTGGTCGTGCCAAACCCAGAAAATAGGTGGAGTTTTGCAGCATGCACTGTGTGGGGCGAGAACACAAGGACCCTGAGCGGAAAGGTCCCTGTTTTCACTTAATTTGAGGAAGCGTAACGGAAAACGGCTTTCAAGAGGACAAGAGCAGGAATAGAAGGAAGCTCACCCCACCCCTGAAAGAAGCCGGAATGAAGACGATCAAATAGGTGGCTTTTATCAGTCGGTTGAAAGAGTCGTCCTCACTGGCGAAGCGATGCCCAAACAGCAAAGAGCAGATGACGTTGGCCACAGCGTGGTTTATGGGGGTCTGGGGGTCAAAGGCTAAACCTGTGAATGCAGGAAGTATTAGTGGCATGGTACACACACTCACACACCATCGCTAATGAATTAATGTAGGGTATTCTTTTCCTTTTTCTTCCCCTCCCACTAATATATTCTAGTCCCCCCCCCCACCCTTTGTATCAATATGTTCAATGTTGTTTGTATTTTGCATTTATTTTTTAAAAATAATAAAGTTTCTTTTTTAAATGCAGTAAAAAACATTTACAACCGGAAACGCCTTCACCGGGCACCTAAAAAGATTGTCATGTTGGCACTAGCCAGACACCTCTGGGGTGCCAACACTGAAAAGGCCCTCTCTCTTGTAGCAAACCTCGTTTGTTTCATTTTGTCCACACTCCGCTTTGAATTCATATGTGGCAGAACTGGCAGAAGATGAGTTCATAGCCACAAAACAAACCTGCTCAAGGTATTGGGCAGGGACTTATCTCATCCCAAATTAAAAGCTAATTGAATCACTTGGAAACAGCTGCTGTGCAGGGCAAGCGCTGTAAGGAAGCTGTGTCCACCACTTTGCAAGATAACCAGTTATTTTGGCAAGTGCATCAGCCGTCAGATGAATTCCAGAGGGACGGGGCTGGACCCTTTCATTTCTGCACAGTTGTTTTCTGAGTGCCTTGCAGATCGGTCCATTGCAACAAGGAACCCCAGATCATGTGTCGTGTGGAGAGAGCTATCATAATCAAAAACTGAAAGCTGCCTGGCTGTGAGTTTACCTTCCTTGCTTGCCACTGCCATTAGGAGTTGGTGGGCTTCGTTGTGAATTCTGTCTTCCAGGTGCTTCTTCCCCACCCCAAGGCTTCTTAGTGCCATCATGGCAAAGTATTTCTGCTGCTTCCAGTTATGGTTGTTCGTAGGATAAATGCCTGTGTGACACAAAAGAAAATCCTTTTTCTTTTTCTTTTTTTAAATGAATATTTATTAGCGTTTTCATAAAGAACAAAACATATAACAACAAACACCATGATCACAACAGATACCATGATCACAAAGAAAATCCTTTTTCTGTGTCAAGCAGCGCAGCTGTAACACGACGGGCGAATATATCTTTTGCCCTCCGCAATAATGTTGGCAATGACAGACTCTTTCAATTGCATTTATCCATTGTGGCTAAACAGTTAAAGATGTGCCTTGAAGGCTGGCAAATTAACTATGGCACAAGCCGGTCTTTGCTCACCTGGGGCTCTCCAGGTGGCTTGGATGGGCTGGTGGGAGTTGTCATCCAAAACATCTAGGGAGAACCAGGTTGACAAAGGCCAGTGTGAGCTTTCTAGACCACAGTCCACTTCGTAAGATGCACAAAGTGATATCCTCAGCTACTGGCAGGATGGGAAGCAGTGAGGTCAGAGGGAAATGCATTGCAGAAGGTACAGGCTGTGACAATTAAGTTATTAGGCAGTCACAAAGAAATGTGAATGACAGATTCTTTGTAATGCTACATGGCAGCTCAGTTCCGGCGCCTCTCCATTGCCATTCTAAGAGAACAAGGGAAGTGTTCGCGGTGATTTCTGGCACTTCTTTTTTTCTAGAAAAATAGCATTGTATGTGTAAATACTCTGCACAGATAGTGCTCTGCACAGATAGTGCTCAAACCTGTAAAGGTTAACATCTGTTCTATTCATAAAAGCGTTAAAGAAAACAGTTTATTTTAATATCCCTGAAACAGGATTCCATATTTCATATCTATCTATCTATCTATCTATCTATCTATCTATCTATCTATCTATCATCTATCTATCTATCTATCTATCTATCTATCTATCTATCATCTATCATCTATCTATCTACACTGGTACCTTGGGTTAAGTACTTAATTTGTTCTGGAGGTCTGTACTTAACCTGAAACTGTTCTTAACCTGAAGCACCACTTTAGCTAATGGGGCCTCCTGCTGCTGCTGCGCCGCCGGAGCACAATTTCTGTTCTCATCCTGAAGCAAAGTTCTTAACCTGAAGCACTATTTCTGGGTTAGCGGCGTCTGTAACCTGAAGCGTATGTAACCTGAACTGTATGTAACCCGAGGTACCACTCTATCTATCTATCTATCTATCTATCTATCTATCATCTATCTATCTATCATCTATCTATCTATCTATCTATCTATCTATCTATCTATCTATCTATCATCTATCATCTATCTATCTATCTATCATCTATCTATCTATCTATCTATCTATCTATCTATCTATCTATCTATCTATCTATCATCTATCTCTATCTATCTCTTGGATACTAAGAAAGAGTTGGGGTGATGTCAAAAACTGAAATTGGACCTCAGTTGGCAGGAAGAATTTAAAGAGTTGCAGCTCTGCAGTATCTCTGTGCCAGGAGTTTACCAAATTTCTTCTTGTCACCTGTTTGTTCAAGGCATCCGAAGGACACCAAAGATCTGCTTTAGTCTAATTTCCAAGAAAATAATAATATTGGTGTTTACCTTTTTCGCCCATCAGATCCTTATAGAAAGGTGAGAGCGCTCTTCCCGCAGTCTCTTCTGAGTGAGTGACAAGGCACTCCTTCACTGCCTTGTATCCATTCAGCACGACAAAAGGCATGGTTCCCGCCCAGATGGTGTAGATGTCTCCATAGATGTTTGCTAACTAGAAAGTTCATTATCATTTTTATTTTTTTAAAAAGCAAGAATACAGTGGTGCCCCGCAAGACGAATGCCTCGCAAGACGGAAAACTCGCTAGACGAAAGAGTTTTCTGTTTTGGAGGTGCTTCGCAAAACGAATTTCCTATGGGCTTGCTTCGCAAGACGACAATGTCTTGCGAGTTCCTGCTGGTTTTTCCCCCTCCCCTCCCCCTTTTTCTAAGCCGCTAAGCCGCTTATCAGCTGATCCGATCAGCAGATAAGCCGCTAAAAGCCGCTAATAGCGCTAATCCGCTAATCCGCTAATCCGTCACTGGGCTTGCTTCACAAGACGAAAAAACCGCTAGACGAAGAGAATCACAGAACGGATTCTTTTCGTCTTGCGAGGCACCACTGTATAAGATGGTCCCTCCTGGATCAGGCCAATGGCCCAACTAGTCCGGCGTCCTCTTCTCACAATGGCCAACCAGATGCCCACAGGAAACCTATCACTGCCTCCTGTGGCAAGGAGTTCCATAGTTTAGCTATGCACAGTGTGGTTAAAAATTGGTTAAAACCACAGCTGAAGAAGTGAGCTGAAAGGAGATTTTCTGGTATTTTTATTTTAGCAAGGGATCAGTAAAGGATTGGGGTCTGGGAATTATGCAGTTCTGTGAACCACAAAGCTCTGAGTTCAGATTTTGCCTTGACCGTGAAAAATTTTGGAGACTACTTTCTTATGGATACTGACCTGCCTTAGAGGACTGTTACAAAGATTGCAGAGGTTAGGAACATGAAGTCCTTTAACCCCAAATCACTGCAGGGTTGTTCACATGCAACGTTCAGTGAAGGTCAGCGGCGTAGCGTGGGTTGTCAGCACCCGGGGCAAGGCAAGTAATTTGCGCCCCCTAACCCGGGGCAAGGCAAGTAATTTGCGGCCCTAACCTGCCGCCGCCGCCAGCTTCTTGCTGCTGCCTGGTCTGGACTGGTGTGGTTCTCTCCCGCGCTCAGCGCTGCGCTGGGCAGCTGCTGCACTGTCCCTCCTCCAGATAGTCCCTCGCTCTCTCTCCGCACCACACGCCTGGCACCCCCCCCCCTCCACAGTGGGTGGCGACCCAGCAGCTCAGATCGGATTCGCACAGCCAGCATTGCAGTGAGAGAGAGTGAGTGAGCCAGGTAGGGGCAGAGAGCTGCGAGTGTGAGCATGCCCCCCCAGATGTTGCGCCCGGTGCGGCCGGGCCCCCCTGCACCCCCCACGCCACGCCACTGATGAAGGTACAATCTATGTACCTTGTGCACAAATATTTGAGCTGTACAGTCGTCTAGTTGGTTGCTATAGTTGAGCCTCAGAACCATAGAGTTGGAATAGGCAGCTGTCCCGTAGGGGGATCAACTCTGAGACTTTGGCATTATCAGCACCATGCTCTAACCACACAAACTCTTGTACGTATGTGGTAACAACTTCTACTTGTCTGCAGTGCAATGTGTAAACAAGATTGGGAGCAGCTAGTATGTACAACGTGGAGTGGAGAAGTAGCAGCTAGAGGAAGGGGTGCCAGCCCTACCATGAGGCATATTCGCCTTCTGTGAAATGGGCATATCCCATCCCAGCTGCCCAGGCTCTGCTGCCACATGACCACAACCCTGGAGCAGGCCTGCCCTTCCTGGCTGCTACTTCTGCTCTGGTCCCTGATGCTGGCAGCTATCTGGTTGGGCACTCCAGGACCAAGCCAGTATCCCGCCTGGTTGGGTGTGCCACAGCTGGCTCCTTGCTGAGTCATGGAGCACCAATGGTGGGCCTTCTCCCTCAAGAACTGCAGTACTTTTAGAGAGAGCCTCGGGTGCTGGCATCTGCCCTGCCAGGTTCTCCATGACTGCTGGCATTCAGAAGACCAGATCAGGCTGGCTGCCCACAGGCTGCTGCCTGGCAATACGGGGAGACACCTTGCATAGGGCTTCCCAAAAGTCTTGCCTCGAAAAGTCTCCTGGTGAACTGCAGTGCGACTTTGGCGACTGTGCTGCCTGTGGCTGATGGGAATCGTGGTCCAAAACACAAGGTTGTAAAGGCACAATTTGAACGTTTACAATTGCTCCTAAAGAAGGAACCAGTGTTCTGGAATGTATTGTCAACCTTTTTTTTTTTTTGGTTGGCACTTCTGAGAAGTTTCGCCTGTTTGTATTCTTTGTGTGCGCACAGATACAGACTTACAAATGAACTTGCAATTTGCAAATGCATGCAAATTGATGTGGGCCCAGCCCACCCACCATTAGGGGGAGCACTCCAGCCTGAGGCGCAGTGCTGACCATGTGCATAGCGCTAAAACTATGGTTTAGCATTGCACTGGAATATGATATATATGGCCGCAGGGCACTAAAGCAGCAGCCAGAGAACGAGTGTGGAGATTACCATCTCTCCTTCCTGGGGAGTCCTTTTCTTTCAGACAGAAGACTTCTTTGCCTTTGGAAAGACTACTTAACCAACTTGAGAGCGTCTCGGTAAACAAGTTGCTTTTTAAATAACCTTCTGACTCATGGTGCCTTCTGGGGAGGGCAAAAGATCTCTGCCCCTGCCATGCAGCAGTCAGCTGGGAACCTACTAGGAGAGGAGCATAGGGAACTGCCTTCTACTGAGTCAGACCAAAGGTCCATCTTATAGCTGTCAACTTACAGATTTGAAAATAAGGGAGCAGCAGCCAAAATAAGGGATCAACAATTACTTTGATAAAATACATATTTTGTTGCGTGCAAATGGCTTTAGATACATATTAGGTCCATAAATTACCATATAGCATATATTCAACACAAAAAAAGCAACAATTTGTTGTTGACAAAGGACAGCTGGACATAGAAAGGGCCCCAATACCTTCAGTAGCTTATTTAAGGGACATCATCAATAAGGGACAGCAGCGGGACATGGCGCTGGGATAAGGGACTGTCCCGCCAAATAAGGGACGCTTGACAGCTATGGTCCATCTACCTCAGCATTGTCTACACTGACTGCCAGTGGCTTTCCAGGGTCCCTGTAACTTTTTATTTATTTATTTAATTTTTTTACAGAAAATAAAAATCAAGGGACCCCAGATAAATTCTTTTCTTTTCTTTTGGGAGATGAAGGATATCTAATTCAACTTTGCTGGGTTAAAAGTAAATAGAGAATTTGTATAGAAACACGAGGCACCAATAAAGCAGGTAAGAAGACTCAGTTTTGCAATCTTCTCTTTCTCTTTCCTCTACTTAATTATCTTTGTTTTCCCCAGCTTGAAGGTCCCTAACTTTGTTCTAAACACACTTTGCTGACCTGATCTAGTCCAACCCTCCTTGAGATGGGGAAGAAATTTGCTTCTGTTCACTCGTTAATATGAAACTCCTGAACATACACTTCATGAAACCATGACGTGAACCGAAACAGTTATCCTTTGAAATTTGCACCTCTCTCAGTTTTGCAATGTGGTTTCCCAATCAAATAATGTGACCCCAAAATGTGCATATTTGGGGAACGTGTGCATCGAGATGCATTACATACCGGTACATTAGTGGATATAACATATAAGAATGCATTACATTAGGGGAAATCTCTTGCAAACGTGTGTGTATTGGGAAATTTTTGCAGAAAAATGCTGGGGAGGTCTTTCACAAGGACTTTTAAAAAATAGCATGCCAATGCAGAAATGTGGAAATCTGAACTTAATATCAGAAAACTGAGAAACCAAAATGGACAGGTTTGACTGTCTCTAATCTCTCCCCAGATGCCCTCTGGGGGCTCAGCCAATATCGTAGTAATGATCAAAACAATGCTTAAGTAAGCTCTGGGCAAATGACCCACGTTATCCTGACCCCGGGCACCATGCCTTTGTCCCCCCCCCTACCTGCCCACCAGCCAATAATTACCTTAGCAAGAATCTCTTTCTTAAGGGAAAAATCCAGGAGGCACAAATTGCCAATAACGGGAAGAGGCGTCGGTCCTGGGGGGAAGTGAGTCCGCGCCCATAGCAGCTTCAGAAACTGTATAACGAAGAGAGAGAGGACTGTGAGTAGGAAAAGTCCACTTAGCCCAATCATCCCCCTAAACGTCCCTTTTCATCCTTTGTCCTCGGTCTCTCCTTCAGAAAACCTCCTGGTTCTAATTATTGCTAAGAGATGTGTCTGCAGTCATCTCTCCTGCAGACACATTGCCTCTCTTTCTCTCCCTTCCTTTTTCTTTGGTTTATTATTATTATTATTATTTTTAAAATGGTATTAATGAGTGTGGGGCCCCCCACTATTTGACTAAGCCACACCTACTGTGCACTCTGAGCTCTCACTGGCTCAGCGGCCGGTGATGAGGTCAGCTGGGCAGGACTGGAGAAAGGAGGGATGGCTCCCAATGAATCTCAGGTAGGGATGAATGACTCTGTCTCAGTGTTGCTTTCTCCCAGCTTCTCATTTCCCCCATCTTAAATTCAGTTCTTCACAGTTCATGATTTATTTATTTCCTTAACTCCTCATGAAAATTCACCTGCACTTCATCCTGATGCATGCATTTAGTAAATGCATTTAGAATGCATTTATTTATTTATTTTTTTTATTTTCAATGCAAAATTGCAACAACAACAACAACAACAACAACAACAACAACAACAACAACAACAACAACAATTTATTATTTATACCCCGCCCATCTGGCTGGGCTTCCCCAGCCACTCTGGGCAGTTTCCAAAAGAATATTAAAATACTATAATACATCAAACATTAAAAGCTTCCCGAAACAGGGCTGCCTTCAAATGTCTTCTAAAAGCCTGGTAGTTGTTGTTCTCTTTGACATCTGGTGTGGGGGCATTCCATAGGGCGGGTGCCACTACTGAGAAGGCCCTCTGCCTGGTTCCCTGTAACTTGGCTTCTCGCAGTGAGGGAACCGCCAGAAGGCCCTCGGTGCTGGACTTCAGTGTCCGGGTAGAACGATGGGGGTGGAGACGCTCCTTCAATGTTTGTAACAAAAATTACAAACATTGAATCCAAAATAAAACAGTGCAAACAAGGGAAGTAAAAAAAAACACACAAGAAAAAAAGCGCACACACAAAAAACAAAAACACACACCTACAAATAAAACCATATCGTCATTCTACTCTAGTCATTACATACATATACACATATTGACTTCCTTCCTTTGTTCTAAGGATAGAATGCATTTATTATAACACCTAAAACAGGGGTCCTCAAACGTTTTAAATGGGGGGCCAGTTCACTGTCCCTCAGACACTATCATGGGCCAGACAGGAAGTATTGGAGAATGGGCTGGCGTGCTCACGGGAGCTGGGCGCCTCGGAAGTCGGGAGCCTGCAGGAGCCGGTTGAGAGTGGTGTGCAATGCCCAGTGTCCCTCTCCAAGGAACCTGGAGATGGAGACAAGGACAAGCTGGTGCCTCACCAGCAGCTGCCACCCGTGTGAGCGTTTCCGCCCCTTCATCCTCCTGCTCCCCGGAGGTGAAGGCCGCCTGGGCCACTTCGCCGCTGGCCTCATCATCCTCCACCGTCATGTCGGCCGCTAATGGGAGCGCGGCGGCGGCGGTGACCCCGCTAAGCCCCAGCCTGGGCCGGCTGTCCTCCAGGAACGCCACTGCTGCCCCCCTCATGGGAATGCAGAGCAGCAGCAGCCACAGGAGCACCAGGGCGGGGGTGGCAGGAGGAAGAGGCAGAGTGGCGGCGGCTCCACCAATCAAACGCCGTGGTTGGTTTACCTCAGTGTGGTGCGGGGACGTCTCTGCCAATCAAACGCCACGCCTGGTTTACCTCAGCACAGCGCGGTGTTTGCTCGACAGAGACGTCCCCGCGCTGAGGTAAACCAGGTGCGGCGTTTGATTGGCAGAGCTGCCGCCACTCCGTCTCTTCCTCCCGTCGTCATTGTCAGGAGTCTCGGCTTCATGGCATGTTCTTAAATGGCCGGGCGGGCCGGATTTAGAACCCTGGTGGACCTGCTCCGGCCCGGGAGCCGTAGTTTGCCAACCCCTGACCTAAAAGATCTACCGTGGCTCCCAGAACATTTCTGAACACAATTCAAAGTGTTGCTGCTGACCTGAAGGAGCATCTCCACTCCCATCATTCAGCCCCAGAGCTTTTTTTTTTTTTTAAAGATTTTTATTGGTTTTACAAAAAAATTTTTTTAAAACAATACAAACATATAAAAAGACATACAAACATGTATAGTTTCATACCCTTTTTTTCATAAACCTTGTTTCTCGGACTCCCCCATACCACCCCTTTCTGTATCCCAATGTCCAAAGTTTTTCAGCAACCTCTAAATAGTTCTGTCAAGCCTCTGTCCTCTTAATCTTTCCTTCATTCTAATCTTATATCGCTGTAACCCTTTCTTTCTCAAAACCTCGACATTCTAACATTCATGCAGTTTATAGTAGTCCTTAAGGTAAATTTTAAACTTCTTCCATTCTTCTTCCGCCGTCTCCTTCCCCTGATCACGGATTCTGCCAGTCATCTCAGCCAATGTCAGCCCCAGAGCTTTTTTGCCATAACCTGAGCTCACTTTTTTCTCCCCACTCAACTGCTTTCTTCTCAGATTTAAAGAGTCAGGACAGCTGGTCATGAATCTCTGCCATACTGTCGAGATCGTTCCTTAATCTGTCATTACTTAAGGTGTGATTTATGAGTATTCTCTGATGCCAAGGTATCTGCCAGGTGACTCACAGAATGGGTTTCCACACCATGCTTGAGGGGAACAGGAAGATGTCACTTATGGGAAACTCTTTTGTTGGGAAACCAACATCTTATCAGCGTGTTTGTTTCTCTCTCTCTTCTAGCAAAACAATTATCTAGGTATTCAAAATAAATGCAAGCGATGAAACAATAGCTGTCAACCTTCCCTTTTTTAGTGGGAAATTCCCTTATTCCAGCACCGTTTCCCACTGCTATCCGGGATTGTTAGATATCCCGTAGACTGGCCCCGGGGACAGGTGAGGCTGCTGATCCCTTATTTTCAAATCTGAAAGTTGACAGCTGTGGATGAAAGAGATCTGCACCTGGGGAATGTCGTAGTAACTGAAGAGGAGGACTGGGGTGACCTTTTTTAGTTTCTAATCTGAAAAACAAACTCAGACTTGTGCACTTGATTAACGAAGTCAGCAGTGTGGGAAACAGCTTTTTAAAATGTGAAATTATGAACTCGTGCTTCTAGAAGCAGCTTGATCTGCAGATATTAGCAATCGGTGAGACTATCGTTTTTACAAATCAAGGTGCTTTTAAAAGCACAGGAACAAAGTAGGCTGTTCCCCTCCCTCTTTTGGCAACACTACTGGAAATCAAGGAAGTGAAGCTCCCTGGACCCAGAAGGGCTTAACTACGATCACTCATTAGTGTGCTCCCACTATTTTCTTTGTGCCCAAAAGTTGGCATGTTTTTAATTTGATGCCTTTTTCGGTTGCCATGCATCTGCTTGCCCTCTGAGATAATCTGGGGCAGCCCTTTCACACATGCTTTTGCTTTCTGAGGTGGTGGGCAGGATGCCTGGAAAGGGCCTTTTCCCTGGAGTGTGTGGGATATGCAATTTTTTGTGCACTTGGCAGTCAAATTCTCTCTCTCTCTGGCCAAAATATTGGGAAATTTTGGAGCAGGAAGGAGACAAATTGAAATTACAGAGCTTTGAGAAATTAAAAGATAAAGTGCGAGACTGGCTTCACTATTACCAATTAAGAGAGACCTTTAATCTAGATAAAAAAATTGGCTTCCAGGTGGAAAAATCAAAGTTGGAAACAGAACTGTTAGATCCTAAAACAAAGATACTTTCAAGAATGTATAACTTGCTGTTAAAATGGAACACTCAGGATGAGACGGTTAAATCTGCTATGATTAAATGGGCACAAGATGTTGGACATAATATTATGTTTGCTGACTGGGAACAGTTGTGGACCACAGGTATAAAATTTACGGCATGTAATGCCCTAAGAGAAAATATTATGAAAATGATCTATAGGTGGTATATGACCCCCAGTCATAGGTGGTATATGACCCCTTGCAAAAATCTATCATTTGCCCGAAAATAAATGTTGGAAATGTAAAGAGACTGAAGGTACATTCTTTCACCTTTGGTGGACGTGCCCAAAGATTAAGGCTTTCTGGGAGATGATCTATAATGAAATGAAAAAGGTATTTAAATATACCTTCCGGAAGAAACCAGAGGCCTTCCTCTTGGGCATAGTCGGCCAATTGGTGCCAAAGAAGGACAGAACTTTCTTTATGTATGCAACAACAGCAGCAAGAATACTCATCGCAAAGTATTGGAAGACACAAGATCTACCCACCCTGGAAGAATGGCAGATAAAGGTGATAGAGTACATGGAATTGGCAGACATGACTGGCAGAATCTGAGACCAGGGAGAAGAGGCGGTGGAAGAAGAATGGAAAAAATTTAAAGACTATCTACAGAAATACTGTAAAATTAATGAATGTTAAAGGGATGTTGGATTGAAAATAAGCGGTGTTGGTTAAAAGATCAATAAGAATATGTAAATAGGGATTGACAATGGTGGAAAATATATATTTATTATAGGTTAAGATGTTGAGTAAGGATAAATGATAGAGGGTAAGGATTTGCTGAACTAAATATATGAACTGGAATACAAAAAGGGAGGCGTGAGGAGGTCAAGAAACTAGTGAATGAAGTATAAGATATGAAAATACTATTTTTTTCTGTTTTGTTTTTTGGTGTTTTTTCTTCTTTTCTTTTTTTTCTATTCTGTTAACTGTTTTTTTATTGTGTACTTCTATGTGTTTTGTATTTTTTCATTTTTGTAGCTTTTTTGGTTTTTGTATTTTATGTTTAAATTTTGAAGCTTTTGATTGTTTATGAAACTTTAATAAATATTATTATTAAAAAAATTCTCTCTCTCTCTCTCTCTCTCTCTCTCTCTCTCTCTCTCTCTCTTGTTCCATTCAGCAGCAGAAAGCCTGGTGGGGTGGCAGTGCTCACCTGACCTCCCAACAGCTGTATTGCTGCTGCTTACCAGGAAAGGTCTGAGGTGGATGTGGTGCAACCACACCATCAGGGCTAATCTGGTGTTCCTGCCAGTGCATATACACTGTGCTGACCTCCCCTGAACCTCCACCTCTTCTTCCCAATAAGCAGAAGCAACACATCTGTCAGGAGGTCAGGTGAGCATCACAACATCCTCTACTGGTTTCATTGCACTTTCCCAGCTCTCTCTTGAATTATATGTTGCACAGATTTCTTTTGTTTAGTCCTAGCTTTTTTGGGGGGGGGGGTTCCATGTTTTACTGCTCCCTCCTATATACCATATTTTCCGCTCTATAAGACACACCAGACCACAAGACGCACCTTGTTTTTGGAGGAGGAAAACAAGAAAAAAAAAAAATTCTGAATCTCAGAAAGCAGAACAGCAACAGGGATCTTGCTGTTCTGGCTTCTGGGATAGCTGCACAGCCTGCATTCGCTCCATAAGACGCACACACATTTCTCCTTACTTTTTAGGAGGGAAAAAGTGAATTTTATAGAGCAAAAAATACGGTATATGTAATTTAAGAGGTTGTTTTTCTGTTGACTTTTTGCTTTCTCCTGTTTCTAATATTTTGCTGCAGTTGGAGTATTTCATTTCTCAGAGGAGAAAGGAGACCTATAACCCCCCAAATGAATGAATAAATCTGCCAAGCACTCAGCTCAGACCCCGACTCCTGCCCATTCGTAGGACTATCTGCAGCTATAAAAAACCCATTAACATACTTCTATCATATCTCATACTCCCATCGGCAGTAGACCCCATTCAAGGTAATGAAAGACAGACAATTCACGAAGCTGGGAGCAGAGGGGAACACATTACTGATCTTCCCATTGACAGACTCCTACTGAGGAAGCCCCCAGCCCACATTTTTAAAACCACCTTTTAAACTGCATCCGTAGAGATTGCCTGCAGATGTGAGCTGGGCTCAAGACTCGCTGTACACTATTACAGACCCAAGAGCCCTTGTAAATAAGTGAAATATGAGGCTTCCCACCCCCTGAATTTGGGATAATTTCCAAAGTATAAAACCCTGTCTGTCCGTCTGTCTGTCTGTCTGTCAGCTTTTAATTAAAAGAAATACTGCATGGCAACACAGCAACGGTAAAGAATAGTTGCATCATCAGTAAACTGAATATTTGCCAGGGGGAAAGACTAGCCACACATTTCCTAGCACTTGGGCTGCCAAGGCTACGCTAAACCAGTTTCACAGAGTTGCAATGAAGTTTGCATAGATTCATGTACATTTTGCTGAGCAAGATTATGGTAAAGTTGTAATAGTAAACATATTGAGACATCTTCTAAATTGTGGTATTAATTATTTAGGCATTTGTCTCATTTAAATCAGATCTCTTAATTAGAGTGACAAAGCCATATCAGCCCACATTTTGCATGTGCAAACTTAACAGTATCATGCCCCAAGCTTGGATCTGTAGCATGTACCCATAGCATGTGCCAAATTTCTGAGCTTTTGGATCACTTTCTTGCACGTTGTGTTGTAACACTCACCCAAGACCAGCTCTGGCTTCTTGAGACGTTCAAGAAGTGTTTCCAATCATCTGGTCCTTTTAATTAGAGATGCCAGGGATGGAACAGAAGACCTTCTGCTTACAGAATGTGCTCTACCTCAGTGTTTCCCAACCTTTTTTGGGCAAAGGCACACTTGTTTGATGAAAAAAATCTCGAGGCACACCACCATTACAGCCCCGTGACATCAGCGCGCAGCGTCACGCCGGGAGGGACGCACGAAAGTGTAAGTTTCAATTTTTTCCCCTCCCCCTTGCCGGGGAACCTCCAAGCTTTGGGGGTGGGGGGGAGGAGGCAGCAAAGCGAGGCAGGAAGGAGAGTGCGGCTTGGCTGTGTGAGCTTTGGCAGGGGCAGGGAATGAGAGCCGCGAGGCGGGCGCTGCGGACGGAGGCGCTGCCCGCCGAGCTTGCAGGCAGCCAGGCAGGCAGATGGCGAGAGCCCCGCGCTGGGTGGCCTCTCCTCGCCGCCGCCGCCCCGCCTCTCGCCGCCCGACTCGCCCGCCTCCCTCCAGGCAACATCTCGCGGCACACCAGGCAACATCTCACGGCACACTAGTGTGCCGCGGAACAGTGGTTGGGAAACACTGCTCTACCTAATGCTTTCCGATCCTTCCTAATGTGGAAGAGGCATTTGTAATGCCAATGAGCATTTTGTCCAACGCAGGATTGCGACCGCACATTGCAAAGCAATTTGAAAGTGCCTTGTCAGGGCTGGCACAACCATTGGGCAGAAGGAAGCAACTACCTCAGGGCGAAGTTGCTGATGGGTGGCAGCAGTACTGCCTCTGTGGCTGCTCTGCCCCCACTGAACTAGCCAGCAACCCTCAGGTGTGCTGGGGGATGCTGCTATCCTGTTGCCAGCGTTGATGTTTGAGTCATTTCTCAGACCAGCCACCTTCTGAACATGGAAGGGGAGGCACCATCTTGTCCTTTGCCTCAGGCAGCAAAATGTCTTGGGCCAGCTCTGTGCCTGGTACATCTTCTCAACAACATACGAATTTGATAGCCATAATAACTGTTGTTGTTGTTACCTGAAGGTAGAAGCAGAACATGTTCAGTTTCGGTTTCAGTTTCTATTAATTGGTTCTCGTGAGAAACTTGCAGATTCTAGCTTCACCAATTAACTCCAGCTGGTGGCAATTTACTCTTGGCAGAAAGCCCAGGTCTGCTTGACCTAGAAACTACTCACTCTGATTGGTTAACGAGCAGCACTCAACTCTGTTATCTAGGGATTGCTAGCACAGTTTGATGTGAGGTGTGTTAGGAGTTAGAAGTGCTGTGTATGGTTATGAGGGAGAGAGAGAAAGAAAGAGAGGGTTTATTTTGCTTTTATTTGTATGCAGAAACTCTGCTGGTTTTATTTTTCCCTTTTTAATAAATCCTGTAAATAGTTATTCTGAGTCTAGCTGACTAGTCATTACTGCCGCAACTAGCTTCTTTGCTGTGCAGGAAAACTCTGCTACGTTTGGGCTAAAGCCAATAGGGCTATGCCTGACACTCCAAAGTTCCATGAGGTTATGGGCATTGTGCTGCCAGCCTGAGTTGCGGTGGTGTCAGCATCAACGGCGTTGGTTCCAGTAGTTCCAGAAGTTGTTGTTCCTGGCTGGTTCCTGACCGTGGTGAGCTGGTGACGCAGCGGACACAAGGACAACAGCTGCAGCGTGTGAGTGCTGGGTGCTGTGGTTCCTGTTTTCTCTCTCGGTGGTCGTGAGTAGCTGGTTCCGGGTTCCAGGGACATCGCTCTCAAGATGGCCTCACAACCAGTTCAGATGGCTTTTGAGCGTCTGAATGACTCCAATTACTTGCTGTGGTCGGAACGCATGCAGGCAGTGCTGCAGAGGGATCGTCTCTGGCAAGTGGTGAGTAAGTTTCCTACGAAGCCTGATGATGAAGACCTCGATAAAGACCAAAGAGCAAGGGCCACAATTGTCTTGGGGCTGGAAGATTCCCAGTTGCCGTATGTGAGGGGAATCAAGACAGCTAGAGGTGTGTGGCAAGCACTTAAAGAACTCCATGTGCGTGAGACAGCGGTTTCCAAGCTGTTCATTCGCAAGGCATTGTACAAGGCAATGTTACAGCCTGGGGTTACAATGCAGGAACACCTACACAGTTTACAGTTAAAGTTTGCTGCGCTCCAGGAAAGAGACTGTGCATTAGACCAGCAGGAGAAGGTGGCTATTATTTTGAGTTCTCTCCCGGAAAGCTGGGATAATTTAGTTTTGTCTCTAGAAGGCATACCGGAGCATGATTTATCAGTCAGTTACGTTACTGGGCGTTTGATTGAAGAATGGCAGAAGAGGCAAGAAAGGTCGGTGGCTGCAGAGGCTTCTACTGGCGGGCAGTTTGGAAGGAGTTCTCATGCCGTGCCAGAGGTGAAGCAAAAGCAGCGTACTGGTGAGGAGTCAGCGTTTGCTGTTAGGCGTTGTTTCCGATGTGGGTCTTCAGCGCATCTAAAACGACAATGTCCGGAGTTGGTCAAGTCTCAGTTGCCGGTGCAGGAGCAGAGACAAGATCAGCAGCAGCAGCAGCGGAAAAAGAAATTCTTCAAACAAAAACAGTCGGCTCAGCTGGTGACCGGCGAGGTCAAGATTGCTGATGAGAAACAAGCGGTCTGGGTGGTCGATTCGGGAGCATCTCGCCACATCGTAAATTCAGATGAATTGTTTGTTTCCAAGAACTCAGCACAGCGCAGCCAGGTGGCTCTAGCAGACGGAAGTACTTCCGAAGTGATTTCAGGGGGTGCAGTTTATGTTCCTTGTCTTCGTGAATGCCTGCAAAATGTACTTTGTGTGCCGTCATTAAGGAGCAATCTGATGTCTGTAGATTGTTTGCTAAAAGCTGGGTTTAAAGTGTATTTTGAAGGAGACAGTTGCATTATTAAGAAGGCTGGTGAGATTTTAGGCACTGCTAAGTCAGAGGGAGGCTTGTTTTGGCTTAAAGCAGGATCTCAAGTTGCAGCAGTAGTCAGTAAATCTCAGCCTGCAGTGAATAACAAAGCTATACATGACAACTGTGTGCACTTATTGCATAGGAAAATGGGGCATGCTTGCTGGAAAAGTGTACTAAAAATGTCTGAATTGGCTGATGGGGGTAATTTAAAGAGTTGTAACAAGTACCTTGATTGTAATGTGTGTAAAAAGGTTAAAACCCACAGAGTCTCTTACCCCAGAAGTGACAGAGTTAGTGAGTCACCGCTACAGCTGGTTCACATGGACGTAATTGGTCCATTTGCTGTAAGCAGGGGTGGATCGCGTTTTTCACTAACAATTGTGGATGACGCCACGCGTTATTCTTGGGTTTTTCCCATGAAGAATAAGGGTGACGTGTTCACTAAGTTTAAAGGCTGGGTGGCATCTGTGGAAAGATTTCTGTCTGTTAAACTCAAAAGGATTCAGACGGACAGAGGTGGCGAATTTATGTTAAATGCCTTTAAAGATTGGTTACAAAAGCGTGGCATTGGGCATAGAAAAACGAACGTTTTTTCCCCAGAGGAGAATGGCGTTGCAGAGCGAAAAAACAGATCTTTACAAGATATGATGTTTGCCATGCTTGATGATGCTGATTTACCCATGTCTTATTGGGGGGAGAGCATGCTCACCGCGTGTTATCTCCAAAATAGGCTCTTTCATCAAACAATAGGTACAACCCCGTACTTTAAATTGTTTCAGAAAAAACCTAAAATTGACCACTTGCATGTGTTTGGATCAAAAGCCTGGGTATTAATTCCGAAACAAATGAGAAAGAAGGGAGATCCTAAGACCAAACAGTTAGTGTTTGTGGGTTACCAGGAGCTGGGAAAAGGTTTCCGCTTTGCTGAAGGGACAAATGGCATTGTGATCTCCAGGAATGCCAGTTTTTGTGAACATAGTGGCTGGGAGAGACTACATGCCAATACTGAGGTTTGGTTTGAACCTTCCCAGGAGCTCCATGACTCTGAAGGTAAACGTAGAGAATCAGAGTCTGAGGGGGAGGAAAGTTCAGATAAGAGCTCTCAAGAAAGTGGAGTTAGCCAGAGCCCAGTTGCTAAGCAACAAAAGAGAGGTCGTAGTTCTGAGGAGGAAAGTGGGTCAGAAGAAAAATTTTCTCCCAGAAGATCTAAAAGACAAAACAAAGGAGTGCCTCCGGTGCGTTTTTCCCCAGATACTGCAAATGTGTTTAGTGTAATTGCAGAACCCAAGAGTTTTCAGGAGGTGTTAAAGTTACCAAAAGAGGAGGCAGAGCTCTGGAAACAGGCAATGGAGGAAGAGATGTCCTCTCTGAATGAGCACAAGGTTTTTACACCAGTAGCAGCACCTGAGGGGGCAAAGATTGTAGGCTGCAGGTGGGTGTACGAAGGACTTAGGCCCGGTTAGGACATATCTAGGGTTGGAAGTGTGCTGGGCCCAAGATGGCAGCTGTCTAATTAGTCAGCAGAACAAAGTTAAACAACTACTGACTACATACAGGATGCAGGATTGCAAAGGGGCAGTGGTGCCTATGGATCCAGGTTTCATAAAAACACTTCACATAGATGAGAGTCCTGAATTTGAACATCCTGATGTATATCACTCTGTAATTGGAAGTTTATTGTATCTAGCACAGTGGTCCAGACCTGATATTAGCTACGCAGTAGGCATATTAAGTAGATTGGTCTCAAAACCCACACTAAATGCCTGGAAAGGGGTAAAACAAGTTCTGAGGTATCTGAAACAGACAATTGGCTATATGTTACAATTAAATTCTTCAGAGGATGAAATGTTGAGTTGCTACTGTGATAGTGACTGGGGAAATTTGCCAGATAGAAAATCTGTCACAGGACTAGTTATAATGGTCGGTGGAGCTTTAATCAGCTGGCGGTCACGCAAGCAAGACGTTGTAAGTGTGTCATCAACGGAATCAGAGTACGCCACATTGAGTGAATTGTGCAACGAGGTGATTTATTTCAAGCATTTGATGGCAGATTTAAATGTAAATTGTGGAGAACCAGTACAAGTTTACATTGATAATCAAGCTTGTATAACATTAAGTAAAACAGAGGGTTTCAAATCGCGTTCAAAACATATCTCTGTAAAATACCAAAATGTACGTTGCTGTGTACAAGACAATGTAATCACCTGTACTTATGTGTCAAGTGAAGAAAATGTAGCAGATGTATTAACTAAACCATTGGCAAAGATAAAGAACAAGCGAATGTGCAAGGGTTTAGGTTTGCTGGAAAAATAATCTCCTACATAGGTGTACTTGGTGTTAATTGTTCAGCAGAATCTGTGAGGGGGTGTTCAGTTTCGGTTTCAGTTTCTATTAATTGGTTCTCGTGAGAAACTTGCAGATTCTAGCTTCACCAATTAACTCCAGCTGGTGGCAATTTACTCTTGGCAGAAAGCCCAGGTCTGCTTGACCTAGAAACTACTCACTCTGATTGGTTAACGAGCAGCACTCAACTCTGTTATCTAGGGATTGCTAGCACAGTTTGATGTGAGGTGTGTTAGGAGTTAGAAGTGCTGTGTATGGTTATGAGGGAGAGAGAGAAAGAAAGAGAGGGTTTATTTTGCTTTTATTTGTATGCAGAAACTCTGCTGGTTTTATTTTTCCCTTTTTAATAAATCCTGTAAATAGTTATTCTGAGTCTAGCTGACTAGTCATTACTGCCGCAACTAGCTTCTTTGCTGTGCAGGAAAACTCTGCTACGTTTGGGCTAAAGCCAATAGGGCTATGCCTGACACTCCAAAGTTCCATGAGAACAACTGTAATACAAGGTCAAAATAAAAAAATTCCTTCCAGTAGCACCTTAAAGACCAACTAAGTTAGTTCTTGGTATGAGCTTTCGTGTGCATGCACACTTCTTCAGATACCCTGAAGAAGTGTGCATGCACACGAAAGCTCATACCAAGAACTAACTTAGTTGGTCTTTAAGGTGCTACTGGAAGGAATTTTTTTATTTTGACTATGGCAGACCAACACGGCTACCTATCTACTACTGTAATACAAGGGTCTCCAACCCCACCACTGCCCAGAGTCACTACAGAAGAGCTCCCCGCTCAATGGTTATAAAACCTTCAGAGAGATCAAGGTGATCAAGCAGAGTCACACTCCCCCTGTCAGCAAATGTCATCAGCCAGGGGGACCAAGGCTGTTGTAAATGGACCTGAAAGCAGAGGGGAATGGGCCCAGATAACTGCCAACCGGCTCTGGAGCTTCTCAAAATGCCGGTTTATACCATCTCTCCCTCTCTGGCCCCCTTCCTAAGTAACAACTTGTCAGTGAAACGTGCGAGGAATAATCACATTTATTCAATAAAAGAGTTGGACACCCACTGAAATTAGATTTCACTTTGTTGTCTTTAGGGTGTTGCCGCCTTTGAACCTTTTACAACGTTCAGTGTTACAATGCTTCGTGTTGTGAATTCTTACCACAATAGGCAGTTGCAGCTGGGTTTTTCTGCGGAGCCCGTTCTACTAAAATTTGTTAGCTCTTTTATGGCTCAGGGATATTTTACGACGCTTCATGTCATGTCACTGTTATTGTGGGAGAGGCCCCGGGGGTCCTGGGCATAGCTGTCAACTTTTCCCTTTTCTTGCGAGGAATCCTATTCGGAATAAGGAAATTTCCCTTAAAAAAAGGAAAACGTTGACAGCTATGGTCCTGGGTGCATAGTGGAATGGTGGCAAACACTTTCAACAGCCAGCCAGCCAGCCAAGCATCCACAAGAGCCCAGTCCAGAGAACTTTAGCCACACTTTAGTCAGATTGAAATCAGTGGGAGACATTTATTACATAATGTTGAAACACAGCTTTCTCTCTTTAGATCTAGGTTTCTGCCTGGCAGCATCTCTCCAGGGTTTCAGACAGAAGGTCTCTCCTAGCCCTACCTGGGGATTCCAGGAATTGAGCCTCAGTGTCAGGAGTGCGTGCAGGAGCCAGGCCCTGTGACCGGTAGGGCTTCGCAGGACTGGGGCTTTCCTAAGTTTGTTCTCTAGAGGCAAGGCATGGCCGCACAGGTGAGGCCGACTGGTAACTCACAGCACCTGGTGGCAAGAGCCGGAAAGGGATATAAGGTCAGCATTTCCCTTTGGCTCTTTGCCACAGCAACACGCTTTCTGCCTTGGGCTTCGTGACTCCTTGCTTCCAGAGCCTTGGACCCTTGGCTTCTGGACTCCTGGCTTCCAGACTCTCATTCCTGCTCCCACCCCGCCATCTTGCCCCTGGTCCCGACGTCCTCCACCAGGACTTCAACCACCTGTAAACCGGACCGTGACACTGGGATACATGCCTGAATAGCAAATACGCTCCCACTGAGCTCTGGCCCTTCCCAGGCCAGCTTACTTCATCAATTAAAAATGGCACATACAAGAGGATTCTTTTTAAAAACCAAGAACTTGAAAATGGAGCCTTTGCTCACAGCTTCTGGTTTCTTCATTGACTGTCAGATCCTGACCGCTGGCTGCTCTCACGGGTATTATTTCTTGGCTCCTGGCTCATCTCAGACTCAGGGTCTGATGACAACTCAGAAATCTAACCAGCTCTGGTCTGAAGCTTGTGCAATTATTGATATCTCAAGGTTTTGGTTCTAATTGCATGCCTCTCCTCATGGATCTGTTTGGAGAAACCGGTCTGACAACAGCCATGAGTCATCGCTGTCCTTAACATGTGTCTCAAGCTAAAGTTGCTGTTCAGGTGTTGAGATCCGATCTCTCCTCAGCCAGCTTTACTTTGAAGGTTTGAATTGTGGGAACCACCTCAAGCCACTGATTATATGCTTTGATTAAAGCCACATTAAAACCTCCCACAAACGGGTTGCCACAACCTGTTCCTCCCCAGTCAGCAGGAGAAGAAGAACAAGTGAGCAATGGTATTATTCTTGCCACCATGCAAAGAGCATCCCTTGGAGAGCAAATGATGAGGATGGCGATTTTCTTAGTCCAACTCCTACGTTGACCTGTTCAGCTTCTTTGTTGATCATGATATGTAGATGCCTTCTAAAAAGTGTGAAGGAAGTGTTAGCTACTGTATAGGAGGGAAACGTGGAAATCTGCTCATTGTGGTTTCTCTGTTTCTTATTTTTCCAGTTGTAAGTTTCAGTTCTCCACATTTCTGGATTGGTTTAATTTTTTTAAAAATGTCCTCGTAAAAACTCACCAGCAAATGTCCTCAATTAAACACGTGTTTCTATGCAATTCTGCCTAATCTTTCTGGTATGTTATTTTCACTTACGTTGAATTTTATGCATACTTCGTTTTATTTATTCATTGCAGTTATATCCAGCTTTTTTCAAGGAGCTCAAGGCAGTGTGCCTGGTTCTCCCCTCCTCATTCAGTCCCCACAATAACCCTGAGAGATAGGCTGGCAGTGACTGGCCCAAGATCACCCAATGAACTTCATGACTGAGTTGGAATTGGAGCCCTGGACCTCCAGCTCTTACTCCAACACTCTAACCACTACACCTTAGTATATGGATTTTTGCAAAATTCGGAGAGGTGTGAATTTCCAGGGATGGTTGTACTTCGCTTCACATCCTCTTTTGGAAATTGCAAATTACATAGCACTGTTTTTAAATGTGAACAGAATCAGATTTCTCCCACATCTCCCTAGTCTGCCCAGCACGGAAGCAGCTGAAGACAACTGAATGAGCATTCTTACTATTGCCTTAGCAGCTGTTTTAGCTATTGTACACAAACAGACACATGCACACACACAAGGAGTCTTGCAGCAGGAAGATTAATTGCTGCACGAAGTTTTTCATCAGAAACATGTGGCCTCAAGTGCCACAATAAATCCGCTGGTCTTCCAAGTGCCATAATAAGACACCTTTTTCATGTATTTGCAATTCCTTTGATTATAATTCCAAAACAATTTTCTAAATTTATGCTTTGGTTGTCAGTCTAATCTCTCAGAGTAGAAGGGCGTATGAGATGGGAAAGGCCTGTGTGGAAGGAACTTGGTCAAGGCAGAAGGGAACCAGGTGGACAGAATGGAAGAGTGGGAGGCAGAGTTTCATCATCATTTGTTTTATCTTTAGAAGGTGTGAAGAACGAAATGCATCCCTGGAAAAGCTACAGCATGTGTAGGCAAACTAAGGCCCAGGGGCCGGATCCGGCCCAATCGCCTTCTAAATCCAGCCCGCAGGTGGTCCAGGAATCAGCATGTTTTTACATGAGTAGATTGTGTCCTTTTATTTAAAATGCATCTCTGGGTTATTTGTGGGGCATAGGAATTCGGTCGTTATTTTTTCAAAATATAGTCCGCCCACCCCCCCAAGGTCTGAGGGACAGTGGGCCGGCCCCCTGCTGAAAAAGTTTGCTGACCCCTGAGCTACAGGCATAAATTCCAGGCCACAGAAGCAATCTGTTGGCAACTGATAATGTCAGCATGCACGTAGTCAGGTGCCGTTGGCTACAGGCTGGTTTTATGACTCAATTTGCTTCTATTAATTTACTGTTGAATCTCACTAATTGTGAGCCAGTGTGGTGTAGTGGTTAAGAGTGGTAGACTTGTAATCTGGTGAACCGGGTTCGTGTCTCCGCTCCTCCACATGCAGCTGCTGGGTGACCTTGGGCCAGTCACACTTCTTTGAAGTCTCTCAGCCCCACTCACCTCACAGAGTGTTTGTTGTGGAGGAGGAAGGGAAAGGAGATTGTTAGCCGCTTTGAGACTCCTGAAGGGGAGTGAAAGGCGGGATATCAAATCCAAACTCCTCTTCTTCTTGTTGTTCATAGAACTGATTGGTTTTAAATGTTTAGGTGTTTGAATGTTTTTTGTGTGATTGTTCATGTTGGATGTTTGAATGCAACTTAGCTTGCAGAGGAAGGGTTCCGCGTGGGATAAAACAGACGGTGGACTCAGCTACATTAGTAATGAAACAGCGATTTGAATGCGCTATAAACATGCAATACCAGATGGTGCCAGAGAGCAGGAAATTTTAAAATGTGATTTTCCATAGAGATTTTTTTATTTTGTTATAACGATCTAATTTCTGACTTACTTATAGTGGGGGTTTTTCTGTGTCTAGATCCACCCTATATTAGGGCCTCCCAGATTATCTCTGTATCTTCAACCTCTTGAACTGACCTATCTATCTCTTTGATTCCAGACTGATATGCCTTAGTTTGCATAAGGTTTGACAACTTCTTCCTCATCATCCTCATTGCTATTCATCATTATTAATATTATTTCTCTGGCACCAGCTGTCTCTCATTTCCCTGGGCCCCTAAAAAGCTGCACTTCAAAACATATTGGTTCAGCTATTTGATACCAATAAAATAGACGTCATTTGTGACCTGTGCTCAGTTACTCAGTGGAATATACCCATCAGATCTGGGTTGCAGAGTGATGCGTGAAGAGCTTTGGCTTTTTGTTAAAATGTTTTTTAAAGAGGCTCAGGACAGTGCCATAACCTTGGCAAAAACTTGGTAAAAACTTATACTGCCTGCCATGAATCAAATTTATGCCAAAGGACTTATGTCTGCTATATACGCACTATTGTAGGAATGCTAAGTTACATCCTCATTTCATGGCTGGCTAGACCACACAGCCCTGGCAGGAATACCCAGCCCAGTGAAAACCAGTTGCCCCAGGCAAAGATCTCACCTGGCCCTAAAATACTGCTCTCAGTGGGAAACAAGCTTGTTACTTGGCAGATCTCTTTTGACTATTTAAATGATAGGTTCCCAAAACAAAAATGAGGGAAAAGTCACTCAAGTAGGTTGCCTGTTTAAGTAGTAGATGTTTCAGTGATTATTGTAAAAAGGAAAGGGGGGGGCATTTTGTTTGAATTGTGTGAAAGTTTCATTGTTTCTGTTCTCAGTTTTAATAATTGCATCTGATGTTAGTGGATACTGTGATTATTTGCAGTTTCCTGAGACTGTAATGTACAGTGGTACCTCGGGTTACATACGCTTCAGGTTACAGACTCCGCTAACTCAGAAATAGTACCTCGGGTTAAGAACTTTGCTTCAGGATGAGAACAGAAATCCTGCAGTGGTGGCAGCAGGAGGTCCTATTAGCTAAAGTGGTGCTTCAGGTTAAGAACAGACCTCCAGAACGAATTAAGTTCTTAACCCGAGGTACCACTGTATTTCTTCGTCTTCCAGTAAAGTGTTGTTGTTGTTTAGTCGTTTAGTCGTGTCCGACTCTTCGTGACCCCATGGACCAAAGCACGCCAGGAACTTCTGTCTTCTCCAGTAGAGTAGGTTAGATAAATCAGATATTATTATTATTATTGTTGTTGTTGTTGTTGTTGTTGTTGTTGTTGTTGTTATTATTATTATTATTATTATTATTTTCCATTGCTTTCCAAACGAAAAGTGAGCAATGAGTCCATAAAGCACACAAAACGTAAAAGCTGTTAAAAGCAAATGCACCAAGGAAGTATGACAAAAGACAGATTTTTACCTAAGAGGTGCTCATTCAACCATACTTTTTACAGCTGCAGTTGATGCACCAGGGAAACGTCAACCAAATGTGTCAGCTGTCATCTTTAAATTAATTCGTAACTTTAATCCCTCCTACACTGATCTGACATATTCAGGCGAGGGAGGACTTTAATAAACTTTCCATAAAACAATTTTCTGAACATGTTACGACGCAGGAAAAGTGCCTGCCTGGAGGTGTACAGAGACAGGATCTGAAATCAGCGTGGGGGGGGGGGAGGCCCTGAAATTCAGGCACAGCAAACGAGATGCACTCACACCCACGGGAAAGAGCGCAAGGTGCCCGACTCGTGCCTCTCTGCAACTCAGAGTCATGGAAATGCCGGCACTAAGTTCCATTTTCCTCCTCCTCCTCTTCTGCCTCCTGATTGTCCAGTTTGTGAAGCTGCAATGGAGAAAACGACAATTCCCTCCAGGACCAACGCCTCTCCCCTTTATCGGATGCCTATGGCAGGTGAAGTTTTTCAACGTCAGTCGCGAGAGCCTGACCAAGGTATCTGTTTCCAGCAGTTTGACTGGCCGGCAGGATAGAGGAATGGGCAGTAGCAAAGGGAGCGTAATGGCCAGTGGGTTGATAAGAGGAGATTGATAGGAGAAGGGTGGTCAAGCTCAGTGGTCAAGCATCCGTTGTTCATGCAGATGGTCTCCAGCATCTGATGGTAGTCCTCTCTCTCTAAAACCCTAAAAATCACCTGCAAGTCACAATGGACAAGTCACTGGATGCACCAATAGTCTGACTCATCTTAGGGCTTCTTCTGATGCTCTGAGTTTTGGAACTTTGGATATGCTAAAATCTTGGTTGTCAAATGATTTTTTAAATACTGGGGTCTCTGTGGCCACAGCCCCCTCATTTTCAAATTAGGGTATTGGCCTTTCTTTAGGATGATTACTTTTTTGGGGGGGGGAGGGTTGGCCAGTGTGCTCTGTTAAAAGTCTCTGTGTTTTAAAATTTGGAAATTTAGAAATGAATTCTTGCTGCAGCACATCGTAAAAGCAATTATACCTTCTGGATTCATGCTCAAGTTGGAATTCTGTATTCTTTATCTGTCAGAAGAAGGCTGATCAATCAAAACATGTCTGATACTGGCTTTGCACAATGTTTGTTTTCATGAGATTCTGCATGCTATTTCCAGTTTGTCAGTGTCATAGCATATGAAGATGACTCTATTGGCCATTAGGCTAGGATACTGATTTTATTAAGTTAGAATCTTAAAGTTGCATTGTGCATGCCATAGATTTATATTTTGCTTATAGGCTACCTTGACTTTTCTTTCTATCCATAAAGTCCGTAAAGTATGTTTAGCCTGGAAAAGAGGACAGTGAGAGGAGATATGAGAGCCATCTTCAGATAATAAGGGCTGTTACATGGAAGAGGGAACAGGTTTTCTCCTGCTCTGGAGGGCAGGACTTGAACCAATGGCTTCAAGTTACAAGAAAGGAGATTCTGACTAAACGTTTGGAAAAAACTTTCAGACAGTGAGTGCTGTTCAGCAGTGGAACAGTCTCCCACAAGAAGTGGTGGGCTCTCCTTCCTTGGAGGTTTTTAAACAGAGGTTGGCTGGCCATCTGTCATGGATGGCTTAGCTGAGAGTCCTGCTCTGAAGGGGGTTGGACTAGATGACCTTGGGGTCCCTTCCAACTCTAAGATTCCATGATTCTACTGCATGCAAAAATAGGTTTATTAGGAGAAATTCCCTCTAAAATGCTGAGTGATTTTTCATGAGGATTCAAAAGCAAAATTTCAAATTGCTGCAGAAATGTGGAGGGTTGAATTTAAGACTGAGAAAGTGAGAAACTGAGAGATGCCCAAACTCTCAGATTCACCCATCACTGTCTGGCAATGAGGTTCAGCCCATCTCCTCTTTATAGCCGATTGCAATGTGAAGCAATCAGTAAGGTTTATCGAGCCCCTTGTGAGCCACCGTACGTGGCTCTGATGGCTTTAGAAGGTTGCATGGAGGGCAAAGTGGCCTCACTCTGCCCAGTGAGCCCTGCCAGGCACCAACCTTGCCATCATTTAGTCACCAAGCAAAGACCTCTTTGTTTTCCTCGCCAGCGATATAATACTGTATTGCTGTTTTTAATGTGTTCAGACGGTTTTGTTATGGCATTTCTAGACACTTCGCTGCAACCAAAAAACTTTGGTGCTTTTAAAATTGGGAAGCGATGCATGACTTTAATGAACTTAGCCCAACCCAAAACTAAGAACAGAATTGCTCAAAGGTTGGGTGTGGTTTTTATTTGCCTGAGCTTCCCTGGTGTTTTCCTACAGGCGGCAAAATCCTATGGGGACATCTATACTGTATGGTTTGGTCCTCACCCTGTGGTAGTTCTGGATGGGTTCCAAGCTGTGAAAGACGGTCTCACCACCCACCCAGAAGATGTAGTTGGCCGGCCAGTAGTCCCGTTTTTCAGAGCTCTGGCAAACAATAAAGGTAAGGCTGTCTCGCTTGCTTAGGAACCAGAGGGTCATGTTGTTCCCATAGCAGAATTGAAGGAGTGGCTCTGTGGTTTTAGTGGAGTTCCTCTTTAGTACACTTTGGTTATAAAGTGCTCAGAAACCTATTGCTTATGAAATCAACTGGCTGTTTCACACGGTGCAAATCTTGGCTTAGCAAGACCCCACAAGCTCCTCAGCTTCCAGAGAGAGGGGCTTGCAGCTCCTCCCAGATCCCTTTTGCATTATATTTGGGGAAACTGTTTTGCAAAGATTTCCACCCAAATGCTGATGAATTTTCACAAGGACTTAATTGCGATCCCCTCCCACAAATTGATGCTCAGGGCAGCTTATGGCATGAAATATCATGTATGATCATGATAGAATTAGCCATAAACAATAAATAAAACATATTTTGCATAAATCATAAGATATAAAACAAAGATACAAAAAAAAATCAATAAGGGCAACAACCCGCCCTTCCACACCCAAGCAATACTTCAGCTCAAGTGTCTGTTCATCAGCTTCAGTTTTTGTAGCTGGAGTCAGTCCATCCATCCATCAGTCCTTCAGGGCTCCGCCCCCCCAGCACAGATGGAAGGAGGTCTTCCAGGGCTCACAGCTAATACGCTCTTTGGCTTCTTTATCAGCCTCAGCTTTTGTAGCTGGAGTCAGGGTCTATGCTAGTCAAAGTCCTGGCACTGGAAACAGGGCTTTGGTGGCAACCTCCTGGCATAGTTCGAAAAGGTTTGGATTCTGTGCTCTGAATGCAAATAATGGGTCACTGCAGCAGTCCGCAGCTGACTTTCAATGCCTCCAGGTATCTTGCTGTCAACGGGCAGTACATGGAAGCACCAGAGGAAGTTCTCGCTGATGACTCTGAAGACATTGGGGCTGGGGAAGAGGACTTTGGAGTACCAGATCCAAGATGAAGCTTATCACCTGGTGGAGAACCTTAGGAGCACTAAAGGTACGGCACAGCTCAGGGTTGGAGGGAGAATGTGCCCTTTAATTTATTTTCCAGTCCAGAACCCTGTTTTCTTCTTATGCTCTCATTAATTTCAGCAAGCTAAATCTAAGAGCAACCTCAGGAAGTTTTAAGGTTCCTCTTAGTTTTGATTGCATCTTAGATGGAACATGCATTTATTCATGTTTTATGTCTGTGCTAATAGGCATCTATTTGACCAATGGTTGCAAGCCATAAATATTGATTGCACTGGATTCCAGTTTTAGCCTGCTTTCTTCTCCTGTTCTCAAAGAGGAGACGAAAACACCAAACAAAATACCTTTGGCTGGAGACCAAGGGAAAACCAGCAGGTTTTTGAAATCGTGTAGCCAAATTTTTTTTTTCAAACCTTGTATGAAGAACTGTAATAGATACTTGCAGTGCTTTCACCCCCCTTAAAAATGTTTAGGGCACCCTAATACCGCACCCTAATACTGCCCCTCAATGAGGCCAAACTTAGATTCACAAAATGTTTAGGGGTATGCGTCCCCCCAGAAAAAAAGCACTGGATACTTGTATTTATTGCGATTATAGCCAAGCTTCCTTCCAAGGACCTCAAGGCAGGATACACTGATCTTCCTTACCCCCAACTATTTTTACCTTCACAACAACCCTGTGAGGTAGGTTAGGGTGTGAGAGAGTGATATATGAAAGTCAACCAGTGAGCTTCAAGGCTGAGAGGGTGTGTAAGTCTGGATCTATTAAATCTTAGTTTCATACTCTAACTGCTGCTCCATGCTGGCTCTTCAGATCTTCATCCTGGGTTGGCTGAGTGCAGAGGCCATGGCTGATTCTTCAGATTAATCCAGAAAAGTGTCCCCATATCTCTGTTGCCACATTACTCAATGAGAGAATTTCAGCATCAAAATATTTTGGTCTTGCAAGGCAATTAAGGTATCCCAGGAATCAAACGATGCCGCTTCACATTGAAACAATAAGCATGGGTGAGATAAGAACTTCTTGTTATCTCAGACTTGTAATATGAAAGAAACGCTTCTCTTTTACTTCTGAATTTAAGTTTTCTACAGTTCTGAAATCACATCACGGCCCACACTGAGGCAATTCTTCTGAAGCATCTCCCACACCACCTCTCGCCAACACACACTTTGGCTATTTTTGTTTATGGTTACATCTCACCCAAAAATAATATATTTATTAAGACCAGCCAAAGAATTACAAAATAGCCAGCTGTGTAGGAATTATCTTGGGGTCAGATCCTGCATTGCTGGCTGACTATTTTGTAACTTTTGGGCTGGCTTATTGAGTTGTTTTTGTTTTTATTATGTATTTTGTGTATATTGTGATTTTTGTGGTGTAGCTACCCTGAGACCTGCAGGTATACAAATTATGTCATGGATTTTTGTGTTTTTATCTTGTAAACTGCTCTGTGATGCTTGGATGAAAGGCTGTATAGAAATTTAATCAACAACAACAATAATAATGAATAACAACAAATGAATTTTCCTAAAGCAGCCCCTGCCCCACCCTGGACAAAAACCAGACAAAAAACAACTTATCCAACAACAGGAAGCAAAGTGTGGTGGAAATAGGAAGAAACTAAAAGATGGAGTTCTTACAAATTAGGCATATATTGGGTAAGGCGATCTTTCAGGTGCCAAGTTGTTAAGGGCTTTATATATTAACGGGAACACCTTGACCTTGTCTGGGTAGCAAATGAGCAGCCATTGCAGGTCTCTGAGCACAGATGTCATATGCTGACAAGGCCTCGCTCCTGGCAGCAATTGTGTCGCAGCATTCATACGTTGAAATAAGCAATGCATGAACTGCTTTGGTCAAGCTTTCCCAGTCCAGGAACAGTCATAACTGACATACTCATTTCAGTTGGTAAAAGGCATTTCTAGCCACGACAACTATCTGAGCCTTACGTGACCAAGCTGCATCCAGAAACTCATGGGAATTGTAGTCCCAAACATCTGAAGGACACCAGGTGAGCAAAGGTTGGTTGCTGCTTCTTCTGCTACATTGACAGGATTGTTCACAAATGGGCACTTGATGATTCCAATTGCAGGGAAACCCATGAATCCGTCCTTCGCTTTGACCCTTGCCGTTTCCAACGTGATTTGCGCCGTGGTGTTTGGGCATCGCTTCTCAACCGAGGACAAGAAATTTCACGAGCTCCTGGAAGCAATGGAGGCCATTTTCAAATTTGCTGGCAGTCTCGGTCACAACGTAAGTAAGCCGCTATTTTGCTTTGCTTTTCAATATTTCCTTTCCCGAAAGGAACAGCAGTAAAAGGTTTCACTTTTGCTAGACAGTTTGTGGTGAGGGAAGAATTTCCTTAGGAAATAAATACAATCGTATTTATTATGATATTTAACAATTACAATATTCCCCAACAATTATGATAATTAAGTTTGAAGGCCCAAGGAGTCCAAAAAGTTTGTTTTTTTAAATACATGTAAGTGAACTTGAAGATGAGCTAGAAATTTTTCAAAGTTCTACCCCAAACCAAACTTGATTCATGTTCTGTTCACACGTCAATTATGGGAAGTATTTTCTGGTGCAATTCAGAAATTATTGAACTATTTTATACCCTTCAAGTGTCCTGATAAAACCGGGACACCCCACTTTTTCTCATGAGAGCATGGTGCCCATTTTGGGCACCGCAATCTCAGGGCCACGCTCTCGCATGGGTCACATGACTTGCCCTGGAAGACCTGCACCCGGTTTTTTGCCTTGATGTGTTGGAGGGTATCCTATTTCAGCCTACTACCTAAAAGGCCTTCTGAAGCAGCTGGGCCTCAACCAGCCCTATAGTTGAAAGAGTGTGGCAGGCCTCTCTAGGGAGGGATTTCCACCGAAGGCTCAGCTCCTTGTAACTGTCACCTAAGCCTCTTCAGGGCTTTCCCAGATGACCTGAACATTGCTTGGGAAGGTTCATATAGAGATAAGCGATCCCATGGTTGCCTTGGACATGAAGAAGCTGCCTCACACTGAGTCAGACCTCGGTTCCAGCTAGTATTGTCCACACCAACTCTCCAGGGTTGCAGATGTGGAGACATTGCCAGATCTACCTGGATATGACAAGGATCGAACCTGTCCCCTTCTGTGCACAGGACAGGTGCTCTAATACTGCGCAGCAACTTTCTCCGCACCTCCATCTGTTCATGTCTCTTTCCCCAGATTTATAATGTCATGCCTTGGCTTATGAAGTGTATCCCAGGGCCTCACAAGAAGGCCTTGACCGCCCGAGACTTTGTGTGTTCGTTCATAAGGAAGGAGATCAACAAGCACCAGATTGCAGGACTCCCAGATGACCCTCAAGATTTCATTTATAGTTACCTTGCTCAGATAGAGAAAGTAAGTAGCTTCTTTGTTCATTACCAGAACTGCTCAGGATGTGCTGTCCTCATCCTCTTCTCCATAATTTGAGCAATTGCTCCACCCCCAATTAGAATTTGTATTTTTCTTCCTGCTGGGAAATGCTCCTTTGTGAATGTTTAGCTGCAAGCCCTTGAAAATTTACAGCTGCAAGGGTGACATTAGGTGTGTCCATTTTTCTATTTCTTCTCTTCTGCAGACGAAAGACCAGCCCAAACCAGCCTACGATGAAAGTAACATGATCCAGTGTATATTTGACCTCTTCTTGGGTGGAACAGAGACATCCAGCACCACTCTCTACTGGGGAGTTCTGTATATGGTGCTTTATCCAGACATCCAAGGTGAGATGATGTAACGCTGCACCACTTTCGAATTGTGCAAATGATGTTCAACTGCTGCGTCTTCTGAATGATGCGGAAGAAAGCAAAACGTTGTCTTTCATGCCAACCAACCGTTGTGTTGGGATGAATTTTCTAAAAAGTTTTGCATGCGCTTTTTTGTGTGTGTAAATAAATGAATGTGTTTGGATTCCACTCAGCGAAAATCCAGAAGGAGATTGATGCGGTTATGGCTCCTGGTCAAATGATCAGCGGCGAGGATCGCAAGAAGCTGCCCTACACCAATGCCGTGATCCATGAGGTCCAGCGATTCAGCAACATCATCGCAGTTGGGTTGCCCAGGTTATGTGTGAAGGACACCATGATTCGACAGTTTACCATTAAGAGGGTAAGTGAACCTCCACTGCCCACATCCCCCGCTTCCTTCAAATGTCTAAGAAAATGCGGCAGAGGTTTATCAGATACCACTTTTAGTTCTACCATCAAAGGAAAGCTGGCCATGTTTCTTATCGGGCAGGAAATGACATTCTGCCCACCGTACATCTAAAGCACATGACTTCCCCCAGAGAATCAGGGGAACTGGGACTTCCGGGTTAGCGCCTCCGGCAGTGGCGGATTTCCTCTGACCGGGAGGAATCCGCTTTGTGGAAATCAGGGTCTGGACCGCCACGGCGAGGCGGAGACCCATTAAAAACCACAGGCGGGAGAAACCTGTGGATGTGGGATTCGGCTGGCACCTTTTGCGCCTCCCCTACTTGCGGGGAAACCCGGTTTTGGGGATCCGGAGCGACGTGGGGTGAGCGGCGCGGTGCTTCGAATCGACTGCTTTTTTCACGAAGTGAAGCCACATTGCTGTTGCCGGAGAGCGCTGACTTTTTCCTGTGGACAATTGGACTTTAAACAACTACCCATGAGTAAAATGGAAAATTGGATTACTAAACATCTTTAATTTGGCACCGAAGCAGGAAGGCTCCAAACAGGAAGTCCGCCTTCCGCTTTTGTAAATAGATTGAAGCAAAGACATTGCAAGCTAAAGTCTGGAAAGTCTTTTGTAAAGGATTAAATCTCCATTGGCTAAAATCACTAAACCCCCCTTGGAAGCAGGAGAAGAGGGGGAAAGTTTAGATTGTTTAAGCCTGCAGGAGAGAGAGTGAAGAAAGATAAATTACCACTGTTTTGAACCTGGGAACGGGCTGCCAGGGAGCGATGTATTGGGAAAGTTCATTGACTGTGAATAAAACGTATGTTGACAAGATAGTTAAACAAGAGAAACATATTGATTCCAATGTTTCCTTTTGCACTTGAAAGGAGCAAAATATCTGAAAATCGAAATTAACTTTGTTAACTTTGTTGCTGGACCCGCTTTTAAAAAAAAGACAGATACAAATAGAAACTGTTTCCCCTAGAGGGAGCTCTTGAAACTGTTGCAGGAGTGGAGCTGGGGAAGTCTCCAGCTGTAGAGATTAAAGACCGTGAGAATTAGACTTGACCTTGGACAAGAATGTGGACAGAAGAAGCCTTAGTGATTGCTTTTTGCAAAACAAGTGCCTTATTGGAACAGCTTCATGAGAAGATGGATGCGATGACTACCAGCATTGACAACTTTGGACAAAAAAGGATTGATTTGGGACAAAAAGTGAATACTTATAAAGAAACTACTCAGGAACCGACCCAGGAATCTGCTTTGACATGGTAAGCTGAGGAGAAGACAAAGGAGGAGGTTGTTGTTGAACCTCAAGCAATACAAGTGGAGAGAGCCTCGGCCTTGTATGAGCATAAGCTGTTGCTTTTGAAGATCGAATCTGGAGAAAGCCAGATTTGGAGAGATGGAGTCCCGCTTGGATTGGAGAAGGAGAGTTGGAAAGATCCCCTTATGCAGGGATGTTCTGGCCTTTGGGATCTGGTTTTGGGCCAGGGGGAGATTGGAGTGGTGGGGCCTTTAACTTTGGAGGGACTTTGAAACGTGTTTTGAAATATGTTTTGGATTTTGGCCCTGTCTATGGAGAATGGGCTGACTTGTCGAGAAGGGATAAAGACATTGTTAGGTTGGAGTCTCCCCGAGATCTACTCCTCAGTGACAAAGGAAGGAAATTAAGAGCAAGATCAGCAGAAGACAAAGTAAAGTGTAGGTATAAATATGAAGAAGATCTGCAGAAGGGACATGGAAAAGAGTTAAGAGCCTCGGACAGGAGATCACCAGGTTGATGGACTAGATGGAATGGATAGAAAAGACTGACAGAACCAGAGACCAGGGTGAAGAGACGGTGGATGAAGATTGGAAGAAAGTTTAAAAATTTATTTAGAGAAATATTGTAAAATTTATGAGTGTTAGAAAAATGTTGGAATGAAACTATATGGCTTTAGTAGAAATGTTATAAGGAGTTATGTACAAATAAGTTTTAAGTTTTAGGGTTTTTTATGGTAAGATAAGGTTAAAATGAATTAAGATAATTAAATGACAGAAAATAGTGAAAGATGGAAAGGATTTGCTGAAATAATTAATAACTAGAATACAAAAAAGGGAGGTGTGAGGAAGTCGATAAAACAAGTTAATGAAAGATAAAGATATGGAAATATTGGATCTATTTTTAATTTTTTTGCTTTTGTTTTTGGTCTTGATGTATTGTGTGTTTTGTTCTCTTTTTTCTTCCCCCCCTTTTTATATGTATTGACTTGTATTGTTTAATCTCTTTTTTCTCTTTGTTTTTTTCACTTTTTTCTGTAATTTTAAACTTTCAATAAATATCATTTTTTAAAAAGAGAGAGAGAATCAGGGGAACTGTAGTTTATCCACAATGAAGCTACAGCCCCCCGCACCCTCAATAAACTGCAGTGTGCAGAATTCTGTGGGGGAAGCCATCGTCACTAAATGTGCTGTACAAGTATGGTGTCCACACAGCCTTTGTGTCTTTCCCCATCGCAGAAGATGTTGCACCATCCCTGAGAGGTGAAGATGCTCAGAGCATTATCTCTGGCCAACAAGAGGCCAATTGAATCTCTCTTTGCCAGAGCCCTCTGCTTCTCCAGTTTGGTAGCGAATCATGCAAATATTTGAGAGAGGGGTTTTACTGAACTGAGAGCTGAGTGTATGGTCTGCTTCCCTGGAGCAAGGCAGGACTGAATCTCTGACTCTTTTTTTCCAGGGCACCATGATCTTTCCAAACATGGCTTCTGCCTTGTACGATCCCAACGAATGGGCGACGCCTGAAAGCTTCAACCCCAACCACTTCCTTGACAAGGATGGAAATTTCGTTTGTCCAGAAGCCTTCATCCCATTTTCTTTAGGTAGATGAAAAGGCTGGAGACAAAATCTTGGTGGTTTCCTTGAGGGTTTTGCTTTGCATTGTTGGGAGCTGAAAGACATAGTAGCACGCCAAAGGCTGCCCAAGGCATATATGAAGAACATAAGAACGTAAGAAGAGCTTTGCTTGATCAGGCCAATAGCCCATCTAGTCCAGCATTCTGTTCTCACAGTGGCCAGCCAACCAGACACCTGTGAGATGCCTTCAAGCAGTGAGGCGTTCTCAAAGTAAAGGAAGGATTGAACTCTGATTAATAAGAATACACACAGAGGCTTGAACCAGCAAGACTCTGGGAAGGGTGTGTATAATAATCTCTCTGTCCACCCCCTGGCCCAGGTCGTTTTATTCACAAAAGAACTTTTACAGAGTGTTTGTAAGAACCAATCAGATTTCTTCTGAGCATTTCAACAAACCCCACGTGGGGTCAAAGTTAAACTACCAAAACTAATTAAGCACACATATTTCTGGGGTAAACAAAACAGAACTGCAAAGGAGTGCATTTGGCAACCCTGGAGGTAATAAACAATCAGTACACATGATAAGGAGGATGGCCAGGAGGACAGCGATCATTATCACCTTTATCACCTGTTTCCTGGCCCTAAGATTAACATCCTAAGATTAACATATCAGAAAAGCTACATCAAAGAAACTTCCGACTGTCTTTGATGACCCAGGATGCCTGCCTGGCGAAGCAACTGGGTTGTGTACGTGACTTGTCAAGAAAGAGAAATGGAACAGAGATGCAGAGGTGTGGATTGATCAAGAATCATATCAAAATAGTTTAAACCTAGTCAACGCAATGCTTTCATTGCTGACACAGATGGCTTACTCTATATTTGTTATAATTCCTCATAGCAATCCCACCTGATCACTACAAAGCAGGTTTCAAACGCAAGAGCCCTGTCCTCTTCCATGGCTTCCAGCAACTGGTATTTGGAAGCATTTCTGCCTCTCCAGCTGTGGAGACAAGCTATCATGGCTATTAGGAATACGTATTTTCTTAGGAGGGGCTCATTTTCATAGAAACACGGGGGCTGCCTTGTCTACCCTGGCGGTGTCTTTCCAGGGTTTCAGATGTGGGGCAGGGAAGGAGGACTTTCCAAGCCAGGCATAGGCAAACTCGGCCCTCCAGATGTTTTGGGACTACAACTCCCATCATCCCTAGCTAAGAGGACCAGTGGTCAGGGATGATGGGAGTTGTAGTCCCAAAACACCTGGAGGGCCGAGTTTGCCTATGCCTGTTCTAAGCCATTCCTGGAGATGTTCCGCCACTGATCCAGGTCAGCAGATTTCCCCATGGGAATCCAGTTTGCCCCTTCTAGGCTCCCAATGCATCTTCATGCCCTGGGATGAACCTGGAGTCGTCACACTAATGAGCGCTTAGCCTCAGGCCCTCGGCAGCAGCAGAGGGTGGTGGGGTTTTGTGTCAATACTGAGCAAAAGTGTTGTGAAAGATCTGGATATTATTTTTCTAAGAAAGGTATGCCCTGCTTTTCAACTTAAGAGTTCTCCAAATGGCAATGGATGTAAATTTATTGGCACCTAGTTGGCCACTGTGAGAACAGACTAGATGGGCCCCCCTTTTCCTGATCCAAGAGCGGAGCTCTCCTTATGTCCTTACGGTGCACAGCCTGACTTCATTTCTCTCCTCCTACAGGGCAGCGAGTGTGCTTGGGAGATCACCTGGCCAAGACGGAGCTGTTTCTTTTCTTCTCCAACCTCCTGCAGGCGTTCACTTTCCACTTGGCGGAAGGGACGAAAGATGTCAACACAGAGCCTGTTTTGGGGGGCACTTTGCAGCCTCACTACTTTGAGATCTGCGCTATCCCTCGATAGACCCGGCATCTCATGTCTTTGGAAATCTGTTTAGGAAAAGTTGCAAGGTGGAAACATGCTGTACTGTTAACCCAAAGCATCCGTCTTCTGGTGTGGGGTTGCGTAGCTTCTTCAGAGTCCTGAGAATCAAAACTTTTGTCGTGAGACAAGGAATAAGTTTCTATACCTCCTGACTGCAAAGGAAAAGCCTGAAAATACACAACAATACCTGTCCATAAGGTCTGAGTGCAGTGGATCCCAAAGTGGGCAATATCACCCCACAGGGGCAGGGGCATTAGTGGGGGGGGGGCAGCTAAGAGACTTTGAAAAGCTGGGGTCACTGGGTCAAGTTCTTCCGTTTTGTAGAATTAATTAGATGAAACATTTTAAACTGGATTTTGAATAAATGTGAAGTTGTTACTATTTTGAATTTTATTGTGTTATTATCTTTCTTAGTGGGTTTGTCAAACCACTATAATGAATAATCCTTTTTAGAGGGTAAGGGCAGATAGGGCCCTGGGGATGAGTTTATGGAACCAAGAAGGTGGGTGTCACTGTCCAGAAACATTTGGGGAATTACTGGTCTAAGGTATGACTTCAACATTACGCAGCTCTTTTTATTCTTGTCTTTCAGCCATAGGCACCCTAACTGGGCATTGTCTCTCTCTTCTGACCTTACCTGACATCATGTCCAGCTTCCATGAACACTGCTCCAGCCTTCTATTCAAAAAGGTGCAGAAAACACCCACAAGGATGGAAGATCTTAATCAGTTAAAAATTTCCTCCTGTGTCGCTTAGTTTTCTGCTTTGCTTTCTTTTTTGCATAGAGAATTATTTTCCTACTCTGTTCTACTGCTGGATGCTGCAGATCAGTCGTATCTGGGACAGACTTGTTTCTGTTCATGCTCTGCTGAGGTCTCTTGGCAACACCAGTTCATTAACACCAAGTCATGGCTCACAACCATTTTCCTTTTCTTCCCCATAGTTAGGCCAGCCACAAGATCATTTTTTGCTGGTGTTAGTGTGGGTGTGTTAAAAGCATTGCCTCTGAATACCAGTTGCTAGGAATCACAAGGGAGAGAACACACCCTTTAAATTAATACTATTTTACTTTCATTTGATTACAACCCCTTGTTTTTCTCTAACCTTCTTCATCTTGAAACATGAAGAACTAAGTTCTCCCTGCCAAGGAGAGAAGTGCTTTCAACCACCCCCACCCATTTTTTGAGGAATAGTCTTGAATCAGAATTCCAAAGTTAGAACCTTTAGGCCTGTGTATGTCAGCACAGGGCGGGGGAAACTGTGGCCCCCCCTGTAGTGATCAGGTGGGATTGCTATGAGGAATTATAACAAATATAGAGTAAGCCATCTGTGTCAGCAATGAAATAATAATAATAATAATAAATAATTTATTATTTATACCCCGCCCATCTGGCTGAGTTTCCCCAGCCACTCTGGGCGGCTCCCAATCAGTGTTAAAAACAGTACAGCGTTACATATTAAAAACCTCCCTGAACAGGGCTGCCTTAAGATGTCTTCTGAATGTCAGGTAATTATTTATCTCTTTGACATCTGATGGGAGGCTGTCCCACAGGGCGGGTGCCACTACCGAGAAGGCCCTCTGTCTGGTTCCCTGTAGCCTCACTTATCGCAATGAGGGAACCGCCAGAAGGCCCTCGGTGCTGGATCTCAGTGTCCGGGCTGAATGATGGGGGTGGAGACGCTCCTTCAGGTATACAGGACCGAGGCCGTTTAGGGCTTTAAAGGTCAGCACCAACACTTTGAATTGTGCTCAGAAACGTACTGGGAGCCAATGCAGATCTCTCAGAACTGGTGTTATGTGGTCTTGGCGGCTGCTCCCAGTCACCAGTCTAGCTGCCGCATTCTGGATTAATTGCAGTTTCTGGGTCACCTTCAAAGGTAGCCCCACGTAGAGCACGTTGCAGTAGTCCAAGCGGGAGATAACTAAAGCATGCACCACTCTGGCGAGACAGTCCGCAGGCAGGTAGGGCCTTAGCCTGTGTACCAGGTGGAGCTGGTAGACAGCTGCCCTGGACACAGAGTTAACCTGCGCCTCCATGGACAGCTGTGAGTCCAAAATGACTCCCAGGCTGCGCACCTGGTCCTTCAGGGGCACAGTTACCCCATTCAAGACCAGGGAATCCCCCACACCAACCCGCTCCCTGTCCCCCAAAAACAGTACTTCTGTCTTGTCAGGATTCAACCTCAATCTGTTAGCCACCATCCATCCTCCAACCGCCTCCAGGCACTCACACAGGACCTTCACCGCCTTCACTGGTTCTGATTTAAAGGAGAGGTAGAGCTGGGTGTCATCTGCATACTGATGAACACCCAGTCCAAACCCCCTGATGATCTCTCCCAGCGGCTTCATATAGATATTAAAAAGCATGGGGGAGAGGACAGAACCCTGAGGCACCCCACAAGTGAGAGCCCAGGGGTCTGAACACTCATTCCCCCCCCCCCACTTTCTGGACACGGCCCAGGAGGAAGGAACGGAACCACTGTATGACAGTGCCCCCAGCTCCCAGCCCCTCTAGACGGTCCAGAAGGATGTTATGGTCGATGGTGTCAAAGGCCGCTGAGAGATCCAGCAGAACTAGGAAACAGCTCTCACCTTTGTCCCTAGCCCGCCGGAGATCATCAACCAGCGCAACCAAGGCAGTTTCAGTCCCATGGTGAGGCCTGAATCCCGATTGGAAGGGATCCAAATGGTCCGTTTCCTCCAGGCGTGCTTGGAGTTGTTCAGCAACCACCCGCTCAATCACCTTGGATCCAAACTACAAGAAAGAAGATTCCACCTAAACATTAGGAAGAATTTCCTGACAGTAAGAGCTGTTCGACAGTGGAATTTGCTGCCAAGGAGGTGGAGTCTCCTTCTTTGGAGGTCTTTAAGCAGAGTGCTCTGATGGTGTTTCCTGCTTGGCAGGGGGTTGGACTCGATGGCCCTTGTGGTCTCTTCCAACTCTATGATTCTATGATTCTACCTTGCCCAAGAATGGCAGATTTGAGACTGGGTGATAGTTGGCCAAATTGGCCGGGTCTAAAGATGTTTTTTTAAGAAGCGGTTTAATGACCGCCTCTTTCAGCAGATCTGGGAATGTTCCCTCACAGAGGGAAGCATTCACCACCCCACAGAGCCCATCGCCCAGCCCTTCCCGGCTCGCTTTTATCAACCAGGATGGGCAAGGATCAAGGAGACAGGTGGTCGGTTTCACTTGTCCAAGCAGCCTGTCCACATCCTCGGAGGTAACAGATTGGAATTGATCCCATGTAACAGGACCAGACAGAACTCTAGCACTCTCCCGCCCTGGTCCTGCTCTCACGGTGGAGTCTACCTCCTTCTGAATCTGAGCGATTTTATCTGCAAAAAACTTTGCAAAAGCATTACAGGAGATCTTGGGGTCCCTACCAGGCCCCGGTGGTACAGGTGGTTCCGATAGATTGCGAACCACCTGAAAAAGTCTCCTGCTGCTGTTTTCTGCAGATGCAATGGAGGCGGCGAAGAAGACCCTCTTCGCTGTCGCCATTGCCACTTGGTAGGCTCGACGTTGAGCTCTAACCCGTGTCCGGTCTGATTCAGAATGAGTTTTCCGCCACCGGCGCTCTAGCCGTCTCAACGATTGTTTCATCACCCTCAGCTCCGGGGAAAACCACGGGGCTGTCCGGGCTCCATGCAATCGGAGAGGGCGCTTCGGAGCCAGACAGTCAATAGCCATGGTTAACTCCGCATTCCAGCGTGCCACCAGGGAATCAGCTGAAAGGCCATCAACTTGGGATAAAGCATCCCCTACCACTCTCTGGAAGCCAATTGGATCCATTAAGTGGTGGGGGCGGACCATCCGAATCGGTCCCACCTCCCTGCAGAGGGGAAGGGTTGCGGAGAAGTCCAGTTGCACCAGAAAGTGATCTGACCTTGGCACTTCTTTTGTTTCGCTTTTAGTTAGTGTCAGATCACCAACATCCATAGAGGTGAACACCAAGTCTAAGGCATGTCGACGGCTATGAGTTGGGCCAAACTTATTCAGGGACAGCCCCATGGAGGCCATGCTTTCCACGAAGTCCCGAGCGGCCCCTTCTAAGGTCGTGTCGGCATGGATGTTAAAATCCCCCAGGACAACCAAGCTAGGTGTCTCCAGGAGCATATCCGCCACGACCTGAAGCAGCTCGGGCAGGGAATCCTTGGTGCAGCCGGGGGGTCGATACACCAGTAGGAATCCTGTACTGCCCCTATTGCCCAACTTCCAGAACATGCACTCAGAAAACTGGGTCTTCCCAATAGGACAGCTGGTGCAGACTAATGACTTCCTAAAAATCACTGCAACCCCCCCATCCCGCCCACATGACCTGGGTTGCTGTGCGTAAGAGAAACCAGGTGGGCAAGCAGTGGCAAGGACAGGCCCATCTGCTTCATCCAACCAGGTCTCTGTCACACATGCCAGGTCAAGTCCTCCATCCACAATCAGGTCGTGGATGGCAGTGGTTTTATTCATCATTGACCTGGCATTGCACAGCAACACTTTCAGGTCATGTGGGTTTCCCTTGCTGATTACTGTATCCTTCTGGTGAGGACCAGACCTGGAGGCAGGGATAATCCTCAAACGACTAAACCTGCCTCCTCGGTAATGACATGGTCTGGTCTTAGCATAACTCCTCCTCCTGCCCGTGATCACTGAGATCGGGTGTCCCAATACATCCCCTCCTGTGGAACCTGCCCCACCCAATCTATTGGCTGAGGCCCACTCCCAGGCAGCCATGATCCTTCCCCTTAAAAAGCAAAATACAAACTATATAATAATTTAACAGAATAATAATAATAATAATAATAATAATAATAATAATAATAAAACAGAACAAAACAAAACAAAGCAAGAAACAATAGCGCTGACTAAATGCTTATCCCACCCCAAGCAAAAATAAAATAATGAAATAATATAATATTATAAAAAACAACAACCACCATTTAAGGTGCTGCAAATTAAAAGCAATTAAAACATTTAAAACCATTTTGTCCATTGCTGCCGGTAGCTGCTCAGGCCTCTAAACTGTAGTGGTAGTGCAGGCCCCGCCCCCTAGGCCGGATGGAGTTGGCAGGAAAGCATTGCGTTGAAAGCATTGCATTGACTGGGTTTAAACTATTTTGATATGATTCTTGATCAATCCACACCTCTGCATCCCTGTTCCATTTCTCTTTCTTGACCAGTCACGTACACTGCCAGTTGCTTTGACAGGCAGGCATCCTGGGTCATCAAAGACAGTAGGAAGTTTCTTTGATGTAGCTTTTCTGATATGTTAATCTTAGGATGTTAATCTTAGGGCCAGGAAACAGGTTTCACATAAAGGTGATAATGATCACTGTCCTCCTGGCCATCCTTCTTATCATGTGTATTGCTTGTTTATCACCTCCTGGGGTTGTCAAATGCACTCCTTTGTAGTTCTGTTTTATTTACCCCATGCTATTGGATTGAAAATGAAACGACAGATGAGTAGATAGGTGTCATACGGGAGGCGTCTCTCGAGCAAGCCTCGGAGACTCCCTTTTATTGAATATTACTGCGTTTGCCACGTGTGCTTGTTGCTGATTGGTTAACATAAGTTCAAAACAAGGGTTGCATACAAGACATTAATTATTGCATATAAGACATTAGTCATAGACTGGGAAAAGGAACGCGGAGTTTACGCAGGCATGGGTTCGGACTGCCCGTACCAGAGTGGTACGAAAAAGGAATGTACAAGGAGGGGTAAGTACAGATTGATATGGTGTAAACTCAAGGTGAACAGAACGTACCAGGGTGATGATGGAATGTCTTAGCATCAGCACAGCTTGTGCAGCGTGAGCAAAACAAAGCTTAGAAGCAAGACTTCCCAGAATGCAAGAGAAAAGAAGCAATACTTTCCCATAATGCGACAGTTATGTGCAGAGAGAGAACTTCCCTTTATCTCCCCCTTTCTTTTCTTGTTTGCAAGGCGTTCTGGGTAAATAAGGCAAAAATACTTTGGGATTAGTGGTGTGCCAGCGAATGCCCAAAATAAGTTCGCCAGGGTCGATGGGACAAAAATATTTCGGGATACGTGGTCTGCCAGCGCATGCCCAAAATAAGTTCGCCACATCTCCCCTAATGTTTACTGCTGGTGCTGTAATTTTGCAAAGTAGGCAGCAGTGATTTTATTGGGTGGCTGAGGGGGAGAGAGAAGCCGAGACAAGAGACTGATGAGTCCAGGAATGCATTGGAGGAAGCAACATAGCAAAATCAATATACATATTATAACAATGGCATATTGAAAGAGATTACGAAGTCAATTCAGGTTTGGCAACCAGCCAGTGAGCCACTGGGTGAATGAGTCCCACAGGCCAGAAAGTCCAACGTCCTGTTTAATGTGGTGTGTACGATTTTGCAAATGAGAGATTTGCTTTTGGATGGCTTTGGAATGCAAGAGAAAAGAAGCAATACTTTCCCATAATGCGACAGTTATGTGCAGAGAGAGAACTTCCCTTAACCATGCTTAATTAGTTTTGGTAGTTTAACTTTGTGCCCACGTGGGGTTTGTTGAAATGCTCAGAAGAAATCTGATTGGTTCTTACGAACACTCTGTAAAAAAGTTCTTTTGTGAATAAAACGACCTGGGCCGGAGGGTGGAGGGAGAGATTATTATACGCACCCTTCCCAGAGTCTTGCTGGTTCAAGCCTCTGTGTGTATTCTTATTAATCAGAGTTCAATCCTTCCTTTGCTTTGGGAACGCCTCACACACACCCCAAGGACACTGGGCTCCTGCTCCCATCACCCTTGACCATTGGCCCTGCTGGCTGGGGCTGATGGGAGCTGGGAGTCCAGCAAGTTCCTGGCCCTTCCCCCCTAGCCCACCCAGTTCCTTGCCCCATCTGAAGCAGAACATTGGAGCTCTCCAGGGTGCTGAACTCTTGCTGCTCAACACAGGGCAGTGGAACCTGAAATTCCTGGACTAAAGTTCCCATCGTCCCCAACTATTGACCCTGCTTGCTGAGGCTGATGGGAGTTGAAGTCCAGCAACATTGGGATGGTCACCATACCCCTCATCTCAAATTATTTCCTAAATGCAGATGTGTGCACACAGACAAGCACTTTCTATGCTGAAGTAATCCACCATACAGTTTACAATAATTGGTCTGCCATTAAAACTGGTATACTTTTGGGAGGATTGCAGCATGTGGTGTGTGTTTGAATGGAATGTGATTTTTTGAAAAGAAAGTCAGGTTACTGGATAAATCAGAGAATGAAAGCCATGGGACATAGAAGTACATAAGTTATTAGGTCAGTGGTTTTACTTTCTGGGAACACTTTCCAGGTGAATTTGTCTCCTGAGAAGTCCAAGGTTGCAGAAGATTTTGAGATGCATTCATGAGTGCACTTTTTGTTCCCATAAGGCTTTGGGCGCTTCATGCTGGCTGGGGCTGATGGAAGCTGGGCTCCCAAAACATCTGGGATGCCATAGGCTCCATGCTCTTGATCTTAGAGGATGGATGGGAGAGGAAATCACAATGCTGGATTTTCAGCCCCTGGTTTCTAAGAGGTCACTGTATTTTATTTTATTTTTTACATGGGGTTACAGTCCTAAGTCACTGGTTCCATCAGGGCAAGGATTTCTCCTTGCAAAATGGAAGATTCCCCCTTCTTCAAGCCCTGTGTGTCTCCTAAATCTGTTCTGGAGTTTTCACCAAAGCTTTTAAGCAAATGTTGGGATGGCGCAAGACATGAAAATGGATATTTTGGGGGTACATACAGAGGCGCGAGAACAAACATGCATATGAATTTTTTATGCATACTCTTACAAAAATTGCAAACGGCTGTGGAACTGGGGCAGACTGACATTATGACCGGAAAATTGAGAAACTGAGAGATAGAAGATAGCCCCCCCCCCATCTAAGCTTACAGAAACTGCTTTTGTTCCAACTTCACAACCAAAATATTAGATAACAGCAAACTGAACACTAGCTCAGGTTTCGGTCTTGCCCCTTCCCCCAGACATCTGGTTAATTCTTGGGCTTTTATTTTTTTACACTGCCTTGCTTTACTGTGTTCATTTGTTCTTTTGTTCCCCTGTTGATTACAAGAAGGACCTTTTGTTTTTGTACAAATGCAAAAGTACTCCAGAGGTTTTTGTATGTCCAGATGGCAAATGAAATTTCTTGGTGACGTCATGGCTTCTCAGCTCCGTGAACAACTGGCCTCTTTTCCAAGGTGTCCAGTAACGTATTGAATCATTTCGTTTTATCATTAAGTCCCAGAGATGCTTCCCAAAGCATTCAGCTGCCACAATGAGTGACTGCTTGCATGAGCAGAACAACCTCCACCTGTGCAATGGGGATTCCCTGCTCTTCCCCCAAACACACTACCCCCTAAATATACAGTGGTACCTCGGGTTAAGTACTTAATTTGTTCTGGAGGTCTGTACTTAACCTGAAAATGTTCTTAACCTGAAGCACCACTTTAGCTAATGGGGCCTCCTGCTGCCGCCGCGCCACCAGAGCCTGATTTCTGTTCTTATCCTGAAGCACTATTTCTGGCTTAGTGGAGTGTGTAACCTAAAGTGTATGTAACCTGAAGCGTATGTAACCCGAGGTACCACTGTATTCAAGTTTTCCCACCCCAACCTTTCAGAACAGACCTGAGGGTGCTGCAGGGTGTCACATGGGGGGAGAGAAGATGGGAGGGAGTCCCATTTTGCAAGTGGAAGTCTTCTGAGTTGCTCAACTATTTAGTAGAATATTGCTCAAAGTGTCCCCTCCAATGCCAGAGCAAGACCTCCACTGAGGTTATATTAATATTATGCGGTTTCCCAACAGAAATTAAACACACACACACACGCACGCACGCACACACACACACACACACCTCTCTTAACTTACATATAAAATAGTAGATCATTTTCTCTCCTGAGACCTCATATAGCAATATAAAATAAATTATAATCAACAGAATGCATATGTTCAGGTAGGTAGCCGTGTTGGTCTGACACAGTCAAAATAAATTAAAAAATTGTCCAGTAGCACCTTAGAGACCAGCTAAGTTTGTTCTGGGTATGCGCTTTCATGTGCATGCACACTTCTTCAGATACACTGAAACAGAAGTCACCAGACCCTTATATAATGCATATGTAACATACATTGATGTTCTCACCTTGTTTTCATTTCATTCATTTTTTAAAATAGTTTTTATTGAGTTCTGCAGATTTTATATTCATCACAATCAATGTTTTTTTTTTTAAAAAAGATATATAAACCCCTACCGCCCCACTTCCCCCAACCTCCTCTTCTGATTCATTATATATTTACTTCTCCTGCCTGTTTTCTTCTACTTTCATTTTATAATCTTTTAATTAAATATTGTTATAATCTTACCAATTTTGTATCATATTTTCCACATTACTTCTTACCCTTTGTTATTTCCCCATTATTACAACTTAACTTTTTTTGCTTGTTTTCTTAATTGCAAGTGTTTACTCAAACCCTGATAGTGAGTCCACTTCTTTCATTTCGTTCATTTATCCAGTTGGGTGGTTGTTCCAAACCACCCTGTGGCATGTACAAAGGGTGGTTTATAAAAGTCAAACATGGAAAAAAGAATGCATAAAATAACACAGTCCCTGAAGTACACAACGAGGTAGAACAACCTACAAAACAGTGATTTATTAAAAGCAGCAGCAACCAGCTGATTTCTCCAACCACGTCTTTTCTCTTCCTAATGCCCACTGAAAAAAGGCGAGTCTTAACCAGCTGCCCAAACCCATAAACCCACCTCCATAGGAAGGGAATATCAAATGGGAGGAGCCACCACTGAAAAGGCCCCTCCTTCCTGGCCCCCATAGCATATCCTGCATCCTGCATAGGGACCATGAAGAGGGACTCCCCTGATGAAGTAAAGCAGTAGTTTCACAATAAGATGTAATTGGTTTTTGCTACCCTTTTTGGCTCTAGGATGTTAAATGAAACTCATGCCCCAATGTGAAAATCTGGGGAAAGCAGGCAGTTAGGTGAACATTGTAGTGATCAGGTGGGATTGCTATGAGGAATTATAACAAATATAGAGTAAGCCATCTGTGACAGCAATGAAAGCATTGCGTTGACTGGGTTTGAACTATTTTGATATGTAGTAGATAGGTAGCCGTGTTGGTCTGCCATAGTCAAAATAAAAAAAATTCCTTCCAGTAGCACCTTAAAGACCAACTAAGTTAGTTCTTGGTATGAGCTTTCGTGTGCATGCACACTTCTTCAGATACACTGAAACAGAAGTTGCCAGATCCTTCTATATAGTGAGAAGGTGGGTGTTACTCAGAAGGGTGGTGGGAATGGGAGATTGGCAGATAGCTGAGAGAGCCTGTTGACGACTCTTCTCTGCTGAATTACAACTCATTACCAAACTTAAAACCATGGAAAGACCTGGGCTGAACAAAGACATTGGATTCTTATCTCACTATACATGACTAAACCATTTCTCACCTTCTCACCCCTTGCCTTTTCCTGTAAGAGCTATTACAGTCGTTAAGAGTCGTCAACAGGCTCTCTCAGCTATCTGCCAATCTCCCATTCCCACCACCCTTCTGAGTAACACCCCTCCCCACCTTCTCACTATATAGAAGGATCTGGCAACTTCTGTTTCAGTGTATCTGAAGAAGTGTGCATGCACACGAAAGCTCATACCAAGAACTAACTTAGTTGGTCTTTAAGGTGCTACTGGAAGGAATTTTTTTTATTTTGATATGATTCTTGATCAATCCACACCTCTGCATCCCTGTCCCATTTCTCTTTCTTGACAAGTCACGTACACAACCCAGTTGCTTCGCCAGGCAGGCATCCTGGGTCATCAAAGACAGTGGGCAAGTTTCTTTGAAGTAGCCTTTCTGATATGTTAATCCTAGGATGTTAATCTTAAGGCCAGGAAACAGGTTTCACATGAAGGTGATAATGATCGCTGTCCTCCTGGCCATCCTTCTTATCATGTGTATTGCTTGTTTATGACCTCAGGGGTTGCCAAATGTACTCCTTTGTAGTTCTGTTCTTTGTTTACCCCGTGCTTAATTAGTTTCGGTAGTTTAACTTTTCCCCACGTGGGGTTTGTTGAAATGCTCAGAAGAAATCTGATTGGTTCTTACAAACACTCTGTAAAAAAGTTCTTTTGTGAATAAAACGACCTGGGCCGAGGGGGGCTGGAGACACAGAGAGAGACTATCATATGCACCCTTCCCAGAGTCTTGCTGGTTCAAGCCTCTGTGTGTATTCTTATTAATCAGAGTTCAATCCTTCCTTTACTTTGGGAACGCCTCAAGTGGTGCCCCGTGTGAGGCAAACTTAAAAAGGAAACCGTGTGAGGCAAACCTAAAAGGGAACTGTGTGAGGCTTGTAAAAAAAAAAACAAAAACCCAGCGTGTGCGGCAAAGCTAAAAGGAAACCTCAGCATTTGAGGCAAAGCAAAAAGGAAACCTCAACAAAAGGAAACCCCCAGGATTGGACTCCCCTCAGAGCTAGCAACCTGCTATCCCTCGGTCGCGGTGGATCATCTCTCGCAAAACGATTCCCGGACTTAGGATCTCATTCGCTCGGAACGAGCCCCAAAGACACGCGTCTATACCCCTTCAGGTGATGTCATGGGAAGCAAGCTTTCACATGGGCAGGAAAAGCATAGGAATAATTTGTTATTTTTGCTAGCTCAGGCAGGGCATGATAAGCATTTAGCACCCCTAGTAGAAAAATTGTTGTTAGAGATTGCGAGATTGTGCTCCTGGTTTCCAGAGGGGGTTACTTACGACATTAAGAAATGGAATGAGCTGGGAGATGCACTCCATACACATCCTGAGGCATCTGTACAAATCTTGCATACCTGGCATTTGTGTACAGACGCAGTTGGAAAGCTCGCTAACCCTTTACTGCAATCACCAACTGTCTCTGTGAATGCTCCCACATTGTTGCAACTCATAGCTGCCTTTAAAAATACCATAATATTGTTCCCTCCATTTCAGCCTCTAGATTTCCAGCCTCTCTCCTCTGAGGTCATGCCAAAGGTAATTCCATTGGCACCTTCCTTTGCTAAAGATTTGCCTGGGTCGAATGTAAATTCCATGCCACCTTCCGTGGACCAGTGCCCACAAGGGGCTCAGACCACAGTGCAAAAATTGGTTATTTCAAATATGGCAGAAGGAAGCAGTGACGAAAAAATAGCTGACACCTTACCGTTATTATCAGTCTGTCCTGTTGTTCAGAATGCACAGGGACAGAGAGCCCATGAACCATTGTCCTTCACAGTTTTTAAAAAATTGAAGCGAAGTGTGACAGAAAATGGCTTGCATGGCATTCTTGATGGGCTAAGAGGAGCCAGTACTTTAATTCCAAACCTTGAAGCCTCTGAAGTTTTAATGAAACAATTGGTTTATGCAAATGAAAATGCTGATTGCAAGACTGCTCTTAAAGCGATGTACCAGAAGCCAGAAACAGAGATTGCTCAAATGATTAAGCCTTGCCAGAATATTGACACCAAGACTCACAAATCTGCCCTCCTAGCAGCAGCTTTGTCTCCTTCTGTGCATCCTGCTAAAGACAGGCAATGCCACAACAGATGGCCTTCCAGCCTGGGTTTGAATGGGAGAACAAAGACTGTTGTGCCAGCTGATTGTCAGGATTTTACTGAAGCTAAATCAGCAGAGCCAGCTATCTCTTCTAACACACTTGCTCCTGTGACAAATCTGCGCCATGCCACTAAGGGCAGTGCTGCTTTGAATCTATTGACAGCAGAACTTGCTACTTTTCAGTTCCAGTGCCCTATGATGGTTTATAAAATTAAGACATAGCATACAGGTCTGATTCCACCTCAGGCAGTGAGACTCATTCTTCATTGCTTTTTGCAGACTGTTTTTTCTCCTTTCCTCCCTAAACTTAAAATTCCTAATGAACTTATTTTACAGCAGTTGCAGAGTTTTGGAGTCACTCCATACAAGTGATTTTCCTTAATACAGTGTTTTCACCTACAGAACTACTTTTCCCCCCAGACGCTGCTGATAGAATAGTGATTTTAAAGTGGCTATATTTGCCTAACACCGGATTTGAGATTGCTGTTCGTTATTTGCTTTTTTCTAAAACAGGAGCACGAATCCTTAATGAGTTCTTCTCTTTCCTATCAGTTTGCTTTTACTGATTAACTTGGGATAGTTTATTTTAACCCTCCTAAAGAGTCACGCCTAGTTTTAATTCAACAGGTACCCTGAAAATTGGTTTCTGTCCAAAAACAGGTTCCTATTCAACACTTCTATGTATAAGGATTCTGAAAATAACTGGCATATTTTTTTGCAGCTAATCAGAAAACTGACAGAGACCAGCCTGCACTTCCACTGCATTTTGTGATTTTTGTGTGAAGTGGGATATTTTTTTATCACATTTGGCTAATTCCTATCTTTCTCCTATGCTAGATTTTAATCTACTCTCTTTGTTCTTGACACCGAAATATCTCTTAACACATAGAACTATGCCTTTCTATGCTGCTCACATTTTGCTCCCATACAGGATTCAAAGATATAATTTCAGAAGGAAATCTATATGCTGATTCTGCTCTAAAATCCTTCTGTCCGTTATTTTCTAATGCAATTGATACCCATGCATTTTTTCATCAGGGAATTATACAGCTGATAACAATTTTTTTTTCATTCCTATGACACAAGGTAAGGATATTGTTGGTGGATGTCCTTCCTGCGCTTTAACTCCTGTTCTCTTTACCTTAAATCAATTACCATATTTTTTTGCTCTATAAGACTCACTTTTTCCCTCCTAAAAAGTAAGGGGAAGTGTGTGTGCGTCTTATGGAGCGAATGCAGGCTGCGCAGCTATCCCAGAAGCCAGAACCGCAAGAGGGATTGCTGCTTTCACTGTGCAGCGATCCCTCTTGCTGTTCTGGCTTCTGAGATTCAGAATATTTTTTTTCTTGTTTTCCTCCTCCAAAAACTAGGTGCGTCTTGTGGTCTGGTGCGTCTTATAGAGCGAAAAATACGGTAACTGTTTCCTTTCTTAATAAATTTTCTCCTATGGAATGCCATTCTAGGAAAGAGGTATCTCTGGAATGACTTCTGGAACGCTCTCTAGTGACATACCAGCAGCTCCCCAACCCACAGTGACAGGGACCTGGTTCTTTAATTACCTAGAGGCAAGGATGCCCTACTGGTCTTACTTCCTCAGGTCCTGTGTGGATTCCAAGTCGCTGTATCCATCCCTATAGGCCAAGACATGCACTGGCACAAAGGCCTGCAGAATCCCTTCCGGACTTTGCAAGGACCATGACCCTGACTCCACCTCTACAGGCTCAGCAGCCCCATGCAAAAGTCCATCGTGTCCGTCCTCATCCTCGAAAGGCTGAGGAATGCCCAAAGGTGACATGGGGAATGCTGAAGACCTTGACCTCTGATGCCAGGACACGATTTCAGCATCATGATGTTCCAGAAGCACCAGAGACTTTTTTAGTAGCTCTAATTACTCAGCTAAATTTGAACTCTATGCTGCTTTTAACATGTATATTATTTGTTTTCTTGATACCTAGTACTCATTGTATCTATCTTCCCCTTAAACTTCTTCTAGTCATAGCTATAATATGTGAATGCATTTAGCTGAAATTGCTAATGTCTCTCATTTTTGTCTGAGTGAAACATGATATGCACACTACCTTAGGAAATTGTATAATCCCAGTTTGTACACAGCCTTTCACATGGCACATGCCACACACATGGGAAAGTGGTTCTCTAAATGGATTTCTAAAGGTATCATTAGTTATACCAATCTCCATGATAGGGGAACAGTGACACAAAAGTTACCCCTGGACGCAATCTCGTTATAAACACCTAGAGTTGCAGCACCGCCAGACACCTCTTGTGTTCAGATTGTGAACTGCAGTAAGAAAGTAGATCACTGTCTGGAAAGGAGGAAGGCCAACTTGGAATTGTTCACGTGTTCAGCAGATTACTTTTAATTATGCTCATGTGCTCTTACCAGATAGCTGGTTTTTCACGTGTAATCCAAGAAGTTATAACTACATTCCTGCAAATTTATCTGACGCTCAGTGTTGCCTCAACAGACTAACATGGGTCCTGCCTGGTTGCTCAGTTTTAGAAAAGAATAGGCAAAGGTTGTTGCACTTTGCTTTAGGAATGTCTGCTAGATGTCTTTATGTGATACAAGAACACATACATGAACATGAAGAGAACACAGTACCTCTGCTACCTTAATCTCTACTATCTTAAACTCTTAACAAAAACAAAACAAATAAAAAATTTAAAAAATAAAAAATTAATAAAAACGGTGAGATGTGGTGATCAGGTGGGATTGCTATGAGGAATTATAACAAATATAGAGTAAGCCATCTGTGTCAGCAATGAAAGCATTGCATTGACTGGGTTTGAACTATTTTGATATGATTCTTGATCAATCCACATCTCTGCATCCCTGTTCCATTTCTCTTTCTTCACAAGTCACATACACAGCCAGGCAGGCATCCTGGGTCATCAAAGACAGTGGGCAAGTTTCTTTGAAGTAGCCTTTCTGATATGTTAATCCTAGGATGTTAATCTTAGGGCCAGGAAACAGGTTTCACATGAAGGTGATAATGATCGCTGTCCTCCTAGCCATCCTTCTTATCAAGTATATTGCTTGTTTATCACCTCCGGGGTTGCCAAATGTACTCCTTTGTAGTTCTGTTCTTTGTTTACCCCGTGCTTAATTAGTTTAGGTAGTTTAACTTTTCCCCACGTGGGGTTTGTTGAAATGCTCAGAAGAAATCTGATTGGTTCTTACGAACACTCTGTAAAAAGTTCTTTTGTGAATAAAACGACCTGGGCAGAGGTGTAGAGGGAGAGAGATTATTATACGCACCCTTCCCAGAGTCTTGCTGGTTCAAGCCTCTGTGTGTATTCTTATTAATCAGAGTTCAATCCATCCTTTACTTTGGGAACGCCTCAAACATGATACTGGCAAGGCACCTACACTGGCAAGGAAGCAATCCTGTATAGCAGGTCAGTATTATTACTACAATACAGACAGGGCCTCAGGCTGAGAGGGTGGTTTGCCAATAAACCAGCCCATGAACGATGAAGTTTGAGCCAGAAAATTGATATGCGTGGGGCTACAATTTGTGCGAAACCTGAGCTGCTTTCTGGGAAAGCTGCACTCATGCTTGTCCTTCATGTGAAAGAGCTGTATCTTTCTGTAGCCTGCAAGGACCAGTTTCATTATATGCTAGGTTCCTCATCAATACATGGCCGACACATGATTGAAATGACTTGTTCTCCTGCAATGTTCTCCTGCAATGTTCTCCTGCAATGATTTTGCAAAGTTTTTTGCAGATAAAATCGCTCAGATTCGGGAAGAAGTAGACTCCACCATGGGAGCAGGGCCGGGGCGGGAGAGTGCTAGAGTTCTGTCTAGTCAAGTTGAGTGGGATCAATTCCAATCTGTTACCTCCGAGGATGTGGACAGGCTGCTTGGACGAGTGAAACGAACCACCTGTCTCCTGGATCCTTGCCAATCCTGGCTTATAAAAGCTAGCCGGGAAGGGCTGGGCGATGGGCTTCGTGGGGTAGTGAATGCTTTCCTCCGTGAGGGAGCCTTCCCAGACCCACTGAAAGAGGCGGTTATTAAACCGCTTCTTAAAAAACCATCTTTAGATGCGGCCACGATGGCCAACTATCGCCCAGTCTCAAATCTTCCATTCCTGGGCATGGTGATTGAGCGAGCGGTTGCCGAACAACTCCAGGCACGCCTGGAAGAAGCGGACCATTTGGATCCCTTCCAGTCGGGATTCAGGCCTCATCATGGGACTGAAACTGCCTTGGTCGCACTGGTTGATGATCTCCGGCGTGCTAGGGACAAAGGTGAGAGCTGTTTCCTTGTTCTGCTGGATCTCTCAGCGGCGTTTGATACCATCGACCATAGCATCCTTCTGGACCGTCTTGAGGAGCTGGGAGCTGGGGGCACTGTTATACAGTGGTTCCGCTCCTTCCTCCTGGGCCGTGTTCAGAAAGTGGTGGTGGGGGATGAGTGTTCAAACCCCTGGGCTCTCACTTGTGGGGTGCCTCAGGGTTCTGTCCTCTCCCCCATGCTTTTCAACATTTACATGCAGCCGCTGGGAGAGATCATCAGGAGGTTTGGGCTGGGTGTTCATCAGTATGCGGATGATACCCAGCTCTACCTCTCTTTTAAATCAGAACCAGTGAAGGCAGTGAAGGTCCTGCGTGAGTGTCTGGAGGCGGTTGGAGGATGGATGGCGGCTAACAGATTGAGGTTGAATCCTGACAAGACAGAAGTACTGTTTTTGGGGGACAGGAGGCGGGCAGGTTTGGAGGATTCCCTGGTCCTGAATGGGGTAACTGTGCCCCTGAAGGACCAGGTGCGCAGCCTGGGAGTCATTTTGGACTCACAGCTGTCCATGGAGGCACAGGTCAAATCTGTGTCCAGGGCAGCTGTTTACCAGCTCCATCTGGTACGTAGGCTGAGACCCAATCTGCCTGCGGACTGTCTCGCCAGAGTGGTGCATGCTCTGGTTATCTCCCGCTTGGACTACTGCAATGCGCTCTATGTGGGGCTACCTTTGAAGGTGACTCGGAAACTACAACTAATCCAGAATGCGGCAGCTAGACTGGTGACTGGGGGCGGCCACCGAGACCATATAACACCGGTCTTGAAAGACCTACATTGGCTCCCAGTACGTTTCCGAGCACAATTCAAAGTGTTGGTGCTGACCTTTAAAGCCCTAAACGGCCTCGGTCCAGTATACCTGAAGGAGCGTCTCCACCCCCATCATTCTGCCCGGACGCTGAGGTCCAGCGCCGAGGGCCTTCTGGCGGTTCCCTCATTGCAAGAAGCAATGCTACAGGGAACCAGGCAGAGGGCCTTCTCGGTAGTGGCGCCCGCCCTGTGGAACGCGCTTCCAGCAGATGTCAAAGCGATAAACAACTACCTGACATTCAGAAGACATCTTAAGGCAGCCCTGTTCAGGGAAGTTTTTAACGTGTGATATTTTACTGTATTTTTGGTTTCTATGGAAGCCGCCCAGAGTGGCTGGGGAGGCCCAGCCAGATGGGCGGGGTATATATAATAAATTATTATTATTGTTATTGTTATTGTTATTGTTATTATTATTATTATTATTATTATTATTATTATTATTATTATGACTTGGTTTATTCCTTATTGCAATTAGGGAAAAGAGCCATGGTAGATCAACTGCTTGGCATGCAGAAGGTCCCAGTTGAAAACAAGTGTTGAATCGTATTGCAAATAAATTAGCAGCTGGAAGACATTCACATCTAGAAGATCACTGTTGAGTTTGGTTAGGAAGCCCTGTACCCACAAACTGGGTTTCTACAGAGGAATTCCTGTTCAGCAACATCAGATTTCTTAACCAATGCAGTTGAGTGTTCTCCATCAGGATTCATGGGAAAGTAGCTTGGTTCATGGATCACTGCCTTGTCATGGCGAAGGGGCTTGAATAACTCAGAGAAGCTATGAGCTATACCTTGCAGGGCCACCCAAGACGGACAGGTCACAGTGGAGAGTTTTGACTAAACGTGATCCACCTGGAGCAGGAAATGGCAAGCCACTCCAGTATCCCTGACAAGAAAACTCCATGGACAAAGACAACAGGCACATAAAAGTTATTATGCTGGAAGATGAGCCCCTCAGGTCGGAAGGTATCCAACACGCTACTGAGGAAGAGCGAAGGACAAGTACAAGTAGATTCAGAGCTGATGAAGCGGCTGGGCCAAAGCCGAAAGGACGCTCAGTTGCGGATATGCCTGGAAGCAAAAGGAAAGTCCAATGCTGTAAAGAAAAATATTGCATAGGAACCTGGAATGTAAGAACCATGAACCTTGGTAAGCTGGATATGGTCAAAAATGAGATGGCAAGAATAAATATTGACATCCTGGGCATCAGTCAACTAAAATGGATGGGAATGGGCGAATGTTCAGATGTCCATCATATCTATTACTGTGGGCAAGAATCCACATATCTATTACTGGGGGCAAGAATCCGGTAAAAGAAATGGAGTCACCCTCATAGTCAACAAAAGAGTGGCGAAAGCTGTACTGGGATGCAATCTCAAAAATGATAGAATGATCTCGATACGAATCCAAGGCAGAACTTTTAACATCACAGTAATCCAAGTTTATGCACCAACTACCGGTGCTGAAGAAACTGAAATTGTCTGATTCTATGAAGACTTACAACACCTTCTAGAAATGACACCAATGAAGGATGTTCTTCTCATTATGTGGGATTAGAATGCTAAAGTAGGGAATCAAGAGATAAAAGGAACAACTGGCAAGTTTGGCCTTGGAGTTCAAAACGAAGCAGGGCAAAGGCTAATAGAGTTCTGACAAGAGAACAAGCTGGTCATCACAAACACTCTTTTCCAACAACACAAGAGACGACTCTACACATGGACATCACCAGATGGACAGCATCGAAATCAGATTAATTATTCTCTGCAGCCAAAGATGGAGAAGCTCTATACAGACAGCAAAAACAAGACCTGGAGCAGACTGTGGCTCAGATCATCATAGCAAAATTAGGAAAAAACCACCGGGCCAGTAAGATACAATCTAAATTAAATCCCTTATGAATACACAGTGGAAGTGAGGAACAGGTTTAAGGATTTAGATTTGGTGGACAGAGTGCCTGAAGAACTATGGATGGAAGCTCGTAACATTATACAGGAGGCAGCAACGAAAACCATCTCAATGAAAAGGAAATGTAAGAAAGTGGCTGTCCAGTGAGGCCTTATAAATAGTGGGGGAGAGAAGGCAAGCAAAATGTGAGGGAGATAGTGAAAGATTCAGGAAATTGAATGCAGATTTCCAAAAAATAGCAAGGAGATACAAGAGGGCCTTCTTAAACGAGCAATGCAAAGAAATAGAGGAAAACAACAGAATGGGAAAAACCAGAGATCTGTCCAAGAAAATTGGAGATATGAAAGGAACATTTCGTACAAAGATTACCATAATAAAGGACAAAAGTGGAAAAGACCTTACAGAAGCAGAATACATCAGGAAGAGGTGGCAAGAATATACAGAGGAATTATACCAGAAAGATATGGACGTCTTGCCAGTGGAAGTGATGACATTCCAGCTGAACTATTTAAAATTTTAAAAGATGGTGCTGTTAAGGTGCTACACTCAATATGCCAGCAAATTTGGAAAACTCAGCAGTGGCCAGAGGATTGGAGAAGATCAGTCTACATCCCAATCCCAAAGAAGGGCAGTGCCAAAGAATGTTCCAACTACAGCACAATTGCACTAATTTCACACGCTAGCAAGGTTATGCTTAAAATTCTACAAGGCAGCTTTAAGCTTTATGTAGACTGAGAACTCCCAGAAGTGCAAGCTGGATTTCGAAGGGGCAGAGGAACCAGAGACCAAATTGCAAACATGAGGGATATGGAAAAAGCTAGAGAGTTCCAGAAAAAATCTACTTTTGCTTCATTGGCAAACTATGGCAAATTCTTAAAGAAATGGGAGTGCCTGATCACCTCATCTGTCTCCTGAGAAATCTCTATGTGGGACAAGAAGCTACAGTTAGAACTGGATATGGAACAACTGATTGGTTCAAAATTGGGAAAGGAGTACGACAAGGCTGTATATTGCCTTCCTGCTTATTTAACATATGCAGAATTCATCATGTGAAAGGCTAGACTGGAATTAAGATTGCCGTAAGAAATATCAACAACCTTATATATGCAAATGACACAACCTTAATGGTAGAAAGTGAGGAGGAAACCTTTTAATGAGGGTGAAAGAGGAGAGCGCAAAATATCGTCTAAAGCTCAACATCAAAAAATCTAAGATCATGGCCACTGGTCCCATCACTTCCTGGCAAATAGAAGGGGAAGAAATGGAGGCAGTGAGAGATTTTACTTTCTTGGGTTCCATGATCACTACAGATGGTGACAGCAGTCACAAAATTAAAAGACGCCTGCTTCTTGGGAGAAAAGCAATGACAAACCTAGACAGCATCTTAAAAAGCAAAGACATCACCTTGTTGACAAAGGTCCGTATAGTTAACATATGGTTTTCCCAGTCGTGATGTAGGGAAGTGAGAGCTGGACCATAAAGAAGGCTGATCACTGAAAAACTGATGCTTTTGAATTATGGTGCTGGAGGAGACTCTTGGGAGTCCCATGGACTGCAAGAAGATCAAACCTATCCATTCTGTGTTTTTTTTTAATACATTTTTATTAAAGTTTTAAACAAACACAAAGACACAAACAAACACAACACGAATAACAAATATAGTTTAAAAATCCTTATTTCCTTAACCTCTTTCTCTGACTTCCCCACACCTCCCCTTCTTGTATTCCAATTCCAATAATTTAGCTCTTGTCCCCTGCTTTTACCTTATTATTATTATACTTAATTCATCTTAATTAACCAGTTTTAACTTATAAACCTCAATTTAAACAACAATACTCATTCTTTACACCCTTTTCTAAGGTCGGCCCAAATTCCCTTCCACGAATTTCCCAATTTTTATATTTATTGCAAAACAAAATAGCAAAAAAAACCATATAATTATACACCCTTTGGATTCCAAAACTCTCACCCCCCCCTTTCCCGGTTTCCATCCCCAAAAGATGTCCATCAGTCCATCCACTATCAGCCTGGAGATCTCACGTCCGAGGCCCTCAAATCTCTCTCAGTCCCTCTCTGCCGGTTTTTTTGGTAGTCCTTTATATTAGACATCAGTTCTTGGAGAAGCTCTGTCCCAATAGGGTCTATGTTTCTTCCAACCAGACCTCCATGTTCAAAAGTGGAGCCCAAATCTTGTTTCTTGTTACTTTTAAGTCCAAATGTCCCAAATGCTCCAACTTTCGCCTTGATCAGATTTGTAATCCGTAGGTCTTCAGATCTCCCGATAGGGAGATCCCTCCATTCTTCATTCTCTAATTCAAACCAAGCTCTCATCATCCAAATCTTGTTTTTCTTAGCATCTATCTTAGCAGGCCTCTGGCTCTCCTTTGTCGTCTGCGTCATTTCAGCTCCTCCTTCCCACCCCTCTGAAACAGCACATATCTCTTCTTGTTCAGCTGCATAGGTTTCTTGAGTCAAGTCCTTGACACATACAGCAAGTTTGTTTACTTTTAAATTCAAAGTTGTAGCATTTGTAGCCAAAGCTTCACTCTGACCTTGTAACTTTCCCAAGAGAAAAAACATTCTATCCAGCTCATCCTGTATTTTTCCATCTGCAGCCATTGTAATGTCTCAGAACCCCCTCTAGAGGGATTCTAGTTACTTAATATTCCTTCCACCTCCAAATCAACATTCAAGTTAATTTGTTTCTATTCTTCTTTGTTTTCAACAGTTTAAAGTCAAATTGTAACAAAAACAACCAGCAAAGATAGCAGAAACCAATTTTTTTTCCTTTTCCAACTTTGACAGCTAATTTGACAGCTGTCAAACTCTTTATGTCTCCTCAGCAGGCTCTCTTGTGGATCACTCCCGGGTCCCGGGGGGTTGCACTTCAGCTCTTAAAATCAGTTCTTATCCTCCAGCACAGTTACTTATATTGCCAAGTCGTGGAATTAATAGCTTTTATCCTGTAAAGAGAAGGATTTTCTCTCAACCTTAGTTATCAATTCTTGCTTTAATTTGTCTACAGGAAGGGGAGACGGACTTCCTTTTAGCACCTCCCTCGATCGTGCCAAATTCAGAAAAAGCGATTTTTAGTTCCAATTTCTGTACTACTCACGGGTTGTTACTTTTAAAGTCCAAATGTTCAAAGGAAGAAGTCAGCGTTCTCTGGCCATGGCTTGCGGCTTCACTCCGTAGAAGAAGCGGTTTACTCTCAGCACCACGCCACTCTCAGTCCCCCGCTCCGAAGCCTTTAAAAAGGCTCCTTCGCAGGTCGGGGGGCGCAAATGGTGCCTGCCGAGTCACCAGGTCCACAGGCTTCAGCGCCTGTGGTTTCTGAGGGTCCCCACGTCGCCGCCGCGGCAAGACCCGTCTTCTACAGAGCCGATTTCCTCCGGAGCTCGGAGGGAATCCGCCATTAGCCTTTCGCGCTAACCCGGAAGTCTCTCAAACCTCTCCATTCTGAAGGAAATCAGCCCTGAGTGCTCCCTGGAAGGACAGATCCTAAAGCTGAGGCTCCAGTACTTTGGCCACCTCATGAGAAGAGAAGACTCTCTGGAAAAGACCCTGATGTTGGGAAAGATGGAGGGCACAAGGAGAAGGGGACGACAGAGGACGAGATGGTTGGACGGTGTTCTTGAAGCTACGAACATGAGTTTGACCAAACTGCGGGAGGCAGTGGAAGACAGGAGTGCCTGGTGTGCTCTGGTCCATGGGGTCATGAAGAGCCGGACACGACTAAACGACTAAACTACAACAGCTTGGTTTGGTGACGTCTGCTTCTAGGCTCTCTGGGCTAGCCTCTTGTTCCCTCTTCCAAGCTCTAGCCTTGCGAGGAACAGCACAGATCATGTAAGGATACGGTTGCACAGCTAACCCTCCTCTCACAGAGTTTGTGTTGATCTCCCGCACGCCATCAGGCAGCCGTAACGTGAACGCTTGCAGCAGGTTAGTGAAGAAGAGGAAAATCTCCATCCTCGCCAGATTCTCCCCAAGACAGAGACGCTTCCCTAAGGAAGGAGATACTACCCACTGTAATAACTGGACAGCTTAGGGTGGCCAACAACGTAAGGTTTTCCAAGAGATTTCGCCCATGTTGTGTTGACGTCTCTGGTCCAGGGATTGGGATACCTCAGGCCTAAGGTATGTGGCCCTTAAGACCTCTCTACCTGGCCCTTGGCGCTCCCCCCAGATCCCATGCCCTCCTGAGTCGCACCATTCAACAACCCTCCTTCATACCCTTCTTGGGTGTTTTTGCCTGGATTTGGGGATACAGAGGGAGTGTGCGTAGAAAACTGTCACAAGGCAACATCTGTATTCGCTGCCCTGCCCACATTTGTATCTTGCCCAAAAGGAAATGTGGTCCTTGGTTTGAAAAAATGTAGCCCCACCCTTCCTTGCTCTAGCCCAGTGTTTCCCAACACTGGGTCTCCAGCTGCCTTTGGACTACAACTCCCATCATCCCCAGCTAGCAGGACCAGTGGTCAGGGATGATGGGAATTGTAGTCCAAAGACAGCTGGAGACCCAAGGTTGGGAAACTCTGCTCTAGAACCAGCCATTACATTGCTCTCTGCACTGAATGGCAAGTCACATTTACCTATTGAAAATGGAATGAAGGCGTCTCTGACGAAGAAGTTCCCTTCTTTATCCAGGAAGTGGTTTGGGTTGAACTGGTGAGGCGTCTCCCACTCTTCAGGGTCATATAGTGCAGATGCTATATCAGGAATAATTACTGTATCCTGCAAAGAGAGACACAAACTGCCTGAGTTTAACCTGGCCTTCGGACCGCTGTATAATGCTGCTTTTGGTACCTTGAGTTGCCAGATAAACAGAAAGGGAGGAGAGCTCTGGTAGGCTGGGACGGCTGGTAGACATACATGAAAGGAATCCTGTAATTCTTCCAAGGCTCAGATTTTGATCCAAGCCAGTGAAGAATCTAGCTCTCATTTAATATGGGCATCTGTGACTCCTGAAATTCTTCCCTGAGCCCAGCTCAGGAAAACATTATAGGGGTGCAGGAAGTCAGACTACTGCACAATTTCTTTCATTATGATTGTTTTGTATGCCTTTAATTGGTATTTTAGGTGGGCTTTGTTATCATTGTACTCAGTGCTGTTTTTCTAGAAAAAGAGGTGAAGGAACTCACCATGAATACCTCCCTTGTTCTCTTACAATGGCGATGGCACCCACCTGAGGGGTGCCAGAACTGATTTCCAGTGAGTTCTGGCTGGGGGAAAAAGCCCTGATTGTACTTTGTATTATGATGTATTTGTTAGCAGCCTTGGGATTCATTTGTGAGGAAGTGTGGAGTATAAACAAACCAGGGAGACTTGATCTGCTGGGCACATGCTGCCCATTATCTAGAAGACTCTCATCGGTGTAGCTATTGGCAGGATGTGCACTAAATTTTAATTTTGTTGTGGGGGGGGGGGAAGTTCTGTACCTTTTTCATGGGAAAACCGAAAATAGTTGCATCCTTTGCACATTGCCTGAAATTTCCAACCAAGAGAACGTATTTGTAGCGCTGGATTTCATGAATGACAGCATTGGTGTAGGGCAGGTTCATCCGATCCTCATAGGAGATGCGTTGGGAACGTGTCACGGCAGCATCAATCTCGGCCTGAACTTTCTCTGTGGAATCATGTTCACATTTAGAACCAAAGCAATCTTACTATGATGACTGCGCAGCTCTAGAAACCCTACGGCACCCTCAGTCCATAAAGACATTTGTAATTGAGGTGGAAATGAATTCCTAAGGATACGGGTGGGGATGAAATTTTGCTTGATTTGCATACAAATTCCCATTTCGCCCCTTTCAAAACAAGACAAGTACCAAAACACAACTACTCTTCAAAATGTGCACTTCTCCAAATCATTTGATTTGACCCAATTTAATAATAAAAGTGATTCCCGCATCACAGAGGGTTGGAAGAGAGACCCCTTGGGTCCCCCCCATCTCTGCAATTCTATCATTCTATTATTTGCATCCCACATTTGCAAAAACAGTATTGAGTGCAAAGTGTCTCACAATTAACAACAGCATAAAAATTAACAAACATTACAATCTCTATAATCATATAAAAAACACAACAGTGTATAAATAAGGCAAAAAACCCAAACAAACACAAATTCATCAAACAATTAATGCATTCCAACACAAGCTCAGAGTGATTCAAAGTATCAGAAATGGCCGCTGAGCACCAGCCCTGAAAGTCATGCAATTCCCCAATAGAAAATGTGTACAGAAATATGTGTATTAGGGAAAGGTGTGCCTGGCGTAGTTAAAATAACAGGGGGAAATGCTTTATATTATTTAGATATTGCAAAAGTATCTATATTAGGCAAACACTGCATACAAAAATGTGGTTTTGGGGGAAGAAATACGCACTTAAAATGCTGACAGATTATCATGAGGACTAGGAGCATGGGGCAGGGAGTGGAATTTGCAAACTGGTGAAGAAATAAAGAGACCTGAAGACTGGAAAAAAGAGGGAAACTGTGCATATTTCTCCAAATATACACATTTTGACAGTAATACAATATGGTGACCATGGACACCTATTGAGTTCCAAATCACGGGGGCAGAAAGACATATTGAAAACTGGTGGTGCCATCAGGACAGGGCTTTATACCAGAAGATACAATGAGTTGCCCTAGTTGTTACATGTTGATGTGGGTGTACAGAAATGCTTAGGAACTTTTCAAACCAACAATGAATATGTGGGTTTTCTCTCTCACACACCACATTAAAAAAACTGTACTTGATTTGGGCCACGGCCCTCTTCCGCTTTTCCGGTGCCCAGCTTCTGCACAAACTCCCTCTGGACTGAAACATTTCAAGAGCATTGACATCCCGGCTCTCACCTTGGATGTCTGGATAAACCACCATGAAGAGCAGAGCCCAGCACAAAGTGGATGAACCAGTATCTGTCCCGGCTGTGAAGAGGTCGTAAATGACATGAACCAAGTTGGCTTCGTCAAAGGTCGATTCGGGGTCGTCATCCTTCTGTTGTTGACAATGAATATATTGATTTATTGCACGGATATCCCATCTTTGTTCTCCAAGCAGCTCAAGGGGTGTAGTGTACATGGTTCTCCCCCACCCTCATTTAATCCCCACAACACCCCTGTGAGGTAGGCTAGGCTGTGAGGGGCAGTGGCTGGGCCATGGTCACTGGGGTGAGCTGAGTGGGGATTCGAATCCTGGTCTCCCAGGTAGTAGTCCAACACTAGACAAATTCATTGTTTTATTCCTTTTGTAAACTGCTTTGAGGGGTTTTTTTTTTGTTTTTTCTCTTTTTAAAACTATCAAGCAGTATATAAATCTTATGAAATAAATAAATCCACAAGCTATGCAGAAACGTGGCAAACTGGACTTGAGGCTAAGAAAGAAGAAGAGAAAACCAAAACTGGCAGACTCATACATCCACGCTTTGGACAGAGCCCATCAACCTACAGAGAATGGTGTTCCTTCAGAGCCTTTGAAGAGCAAATTGTCCCCATTCCAACAGCCACTTACTTTATTTATTTCATCCAGATAGAAGTCAATGAAATCCCGTGGTTCATCTGTTTCCCTCTTCTCCTTGTGCCTTCTGATCTCACTCCTTCCAAATGAATGGATATGCTCCAAGCATGAGAAGGCCTTCTGGTGGGGTCCTGGGAGGTGGCGCATCAGCCACGGAAACAGTTCGTACAACTGGAGGGGGAGAGAGAGAACGTAAGGAGAGTCCTGGATCTTGATCAGGCCAATGGCCCGTCCAGTCCAGCGTCCTCATCCTGTTCTCACAGTAGCCAACCAGATGCCTCAATGGGCATCTTTTTATTCAAGGAGCTCAAGGCAGTGGACATGGTTCCCTCCTCATTTACCGTATTTTTCGCTCTATAAGATGCACCCGACCATAAGACGCACCTAGTTTTTAGAGGAGGAAAACAAGAAAAAATATATTCTGAATCGAATGTTGTTGAAGACGAAGGAGGAGGGAGGATCAGGCTAAGGCATCACAACAAGAGGTGCTTCACAGCTCTCCCTCTTGCTCTGCTGGCTTCAGCGAAAGCAGCGCAAAGCCTCTTCAGCAAAGCGGGAGGAACGCTCCTGCTTTGCTGAAGAGGCTTTGAGCAGCTATTCCTGAAGCCAACACAGCAAGAGGGAGAGCTGCGCAGCACCTCCTGGTCTGCTGGCTTCCCAGCAAAGCAGGATGAGGGACGGAAGAGCCTCCGTAAGTGCTCCCTTCTGTTCCTCCTCCCGCTTCTCTGGGAAGCCAGCAGAACAAGAGCTCTTCCTCTGCTGGCTTCAGCGATAGCTGCGCAGCTTGCATTTGCTCCATAAGACGCACACACATTTCCCCTTACTTTTTAGGAGGAAAAAAGTGTGTCTTATAGAGCGAAAAATACGGTAATCCCTACAATAGCCCTGTGAGGTAGGTTAGGCTGAGAGGCAGTGACTGGCCCTTGGTCACCCAAGGAGCTCCATGGCCCAGTGGGGATTTGAACCTAGGTCTCCCTGGTCTTAGTCTGGCACTCTAAGTGCAGCTCTACATTGGCTCAGGTGTCCCACTGCTCATGTCTCTTCATTGGATTGCTGACACCAAGTAGGCCTGAGGTGTCCCATCAAGCTTTCACAAATGGAATCAACTTTCCCCAGCACATTCTCCCTGATGGCTGGTACCTCCCTCAAACAGAAGAAGGATCAGGCCAGGCAAGAGGTGGCATGAAAGTGCCTTGCAAAACTGGTAAGATTGTGTGTGTGGTGTGTGTCTGGGTTCCCCCAGCCATTCTGGGCGGCTCCCAACAGATTAAAAGCAGAATAAAACATCAAACATTACAAACTTCCCTAAACAGGGCTGCCTACAGATGTCTTCTAAAAGTCAGATAATTGCTTATTGCCTTGACATCTTATGGGAGGGCATTCCACAGGGCAGGTGCCACCACCGAGAAGGCCCTCTGCCTGGTTTCCTGTAACCTCACATCTTGCAGTGTGGGAACTGCCAGAAGGCCCTTGGAGCTGGACCTCAGTGTCCGGGCTGGGTGATGGGGGTGGAGACGCTCCTTCAGGTATAAATACACACTAGAGGCTGCTCCCCGCCACTTGCATTGCTCACCAACCCCACTTACCTGCAACCCTCTCCCTTTAAACATCATCCTAACCCCCGTCCCCTCACAGCTTATCAGCTACTGTGCAAACTGCAGGATGATGACATTTTGTCTTGCAATAATATAATATAGCAAAATAGCAAAGTCGCTCACCAAATGAAATGTGGAGAGGAAAAAATGTGCTTCGTACTCAATGCATTCTATCAGCTTCTGATACACTTTGTCTTCAATGTCGAAAGGGTGTCCAAAAATTACGTTGGAGATCACACTACAGAAGGCATGGAAGAGGGGGGTTCTAGGGTCTACAGATTCGCCTAGAAAAATACAGGTGTCCTCTGTCACAATGAACACTCTGAGCAGTGTTGAATGTGTGTTGGAAAGGTCACATACAGTTTATCTGCATAATCGTTCAGCTCCTGCTCCCTTCTAAGGGCAACTTGTTTGTTTTGCTCTTCTTTTAACCATATTGCTCCTTTAGGCCTTCTGATCACAGGGGGAAAGGAATCCACTCCAAGGGGCCAACTTTGACAAGTGGGCAGGGCAACCTACCTGCCAATCACCTGACATCATTGTGGCACCAAGTGGACACACAGCAGATAGAAACAGACTGCACCCCCCCCTGTGACCTGATTGTTTGCTTCTCCATGCAGCCATTCCTGGGCCTTTATTCTGATCCAGCAAAACTGTTCACATTCCCCTGTTAACACCAGTCCTCATGGATGCAGCCTTCAACCTGGTTCCCTCCGGATGTTTTGTACAACAATACTCATAAGCCCATGTCAGTGTAGACAAGAGCCGTTTGGCAGTGGAGCAGACTCCCTGGGAATCTGGTAGACTCTCCTTCACCAGAGGTTTTTACGCAGTGGTTGGATGCAGCTGGAGTCAGCAATAACTCACACGGCTCCAGCAAAGTTAACTCTTTATTCAAAAAAACACAGACAGCTCTGGAGGCCAGGCCTAGCACAGCAACGCTTCCTGGTAGGATTTGCCGCTATGAGGTAGTTTCAAGGACTAAAAGTCCCCGGTTTTCCACAGCTCCCTAAGTCTCTTCCTTCTCCGGCTCCTTCCCAAGCAATCTGAGGCTTCATCATCTTGCCTGTCTTCACTCATCCCTCTTCATGTTCTGGGAGACCAGCGGGAAGGGGAGCTGGTCACAGCAGGAAGGAGAGTCCTCCTAGCTTCAGCAGCAGCCAGCCTCATCTCTGCCTCTTGCCCTCTCTCTTCGCCAGCCTCTGCTTCTGCTTCTGGATAGCTCTCTGCCTCAGCCTCTTCCTGATCACTAAACCCTGTTGCCTCTTCGGCTTCCAACACCTCCTCTTCCCAATCTTCTCCCACTGACCACTCATCACCATCCCACCACCACTCCCTGGGCTCTGAGCCTTCTTCCCTTGGGAGTTCCCCAGCTGGTGCCTCCCATCAGTCCTCTGCATCCCACCAGTCCATGACAGATGGCCATACGTCAAAGATTCTTTAGCTGTGATTCCTGCATTGCAGGGGGCTGGACTAGATGACCCTTGAGATCCCTTACAAGTCTATGATTCTATGAATGATGGGCACTGCAGTCCAAAATCTAAATCCTTCGAAGACAAAGGTCCTCTAGCTGGGCCAGGATGATACGGGGATGAGGGACCAACTCCCTTCTCTTGTGGGAGCCCAATTAGTGCCATTGCCTTCCGTTAAGAGTTTGGGTGTAATCCTTGACACCTCCCTTTCCATGGAGGCACAGGTTACAGCAACAGCCAAGGCGACATTTTTCCACCTTTGCCGCATTAAGCAGTTGGTCCCTTACCTTTCCCGCCCCAACCTGGCCACAGTGACCCATGTGACAGTCACCTCCAGGCTTGACTACTGTAATTCGCTCTACGTGGGGCTGCCCTTGAAGCTGACCCAGAAACTCCAGCGGGTGCAGAATGCTGCAGCGAGGCTCCTCACGGGGTCTCTGCCATGGGAGCATATTCACCCAGTGCTTTTCCAGCTGCACTGGCTCCCGGTGGAGTACAGGGTCAGATTTAAGGTGCTGCTTTTGACCTTTAAAGCCCTTCACGGCCTAGGACCCTCGTACCTACGGGACCGCCTCTCCCGGTATGCCCCACAGAGGACCTTAAGGTCCATAAGTAGCAACACCCTAGAGGTCCCGGACTCTAAGGAAGTTACATTAGCCTCAACCAGAGCCAGGGCCTTTTCAACACTGGCTACGGCCTGGTGGAACACTCTATCTCATGAGACCAGGGCCCTGCAGGATCTGATTTCTTTCCGCAGGGCCTGTAAGACAGAGTTGTTCTGCCTGGCCTTTGGCTTGGAATCAATTTGATTCCTTCCCCCTCTTTCTTTTTTCCTTTCTCCTCCTGTGATGAGGCTGCATTTTAATGTTTTAATGTGGTATTTTAATCCTGTTTTTTAAGTTGTATTTCAATCAACTTGTTTTTATTATTGGTTGTTAGCTGCCCTGAGCCCGGTCTTGGCTGAGGAGGGCAGGGTATAAATAAAAATTATTATTATTAATACATCTGGAGGGACCTGGTTGGTGGTGACTGATCTGGTTCATTCCTGGTGTTAGGAAAAGTGCCTTAGAATCAATGATATTCCTGACCTCTCTTGCTTGCGAAGAACTCCACCATGTGGCCAGCCTCCTCTTGCACACAGAACTCCATGCTTCTTCTTCCAAGGCCCAGCGATCGGAGCACAGATATCCCAAAACGCCGCTGCTCCTTCCAGGTGTGGCCACTTGAAAACAGGATACCTAAGGGCAGCAAGATATTATTGTTCAGAAATGAATTTTGCAAGCCAACCATCTGTAGAAAACATGGCCAAGAGACAGCCGCTTGACTGCTGTGCTTTATTCCAATGCACCATCCGCAGCCTCTCTGCTGCCACCTGCTGGAGTTCCCTCTTGCAACGCACCCCCAGCTCTGAAATTCTAAGTCTACGAGAACCCTGCTCATTGGTTGCACCCCTGAACTGACTGTGAGTAAGGCCTAAGGGCACAAACGTTCTTTGGAATAGGTGGATATTGGGAGAAGGTGGGACATTGCATCTGGAGCGGCACAACCCGGCACCTTCATCTGCCCCAGCTGCAACAAAACATGTTTCTCCCACATCGGTCTCTACGGCCACAGCAGGCGCTGCAGCCTTCCAACAGCTTGACCTCACCCACAAGGCGCACTCCTTCATTGTTTCTCGAGATAGACAGATGCCAGCACCGCTCCCTGTAAGTTTACTAATATGCCGGTTTTCTGCAACAAGCTGTGTCAAATGTGGCTTGCAGCAAACATTCAAAACGCCGAAATACAAATATACGAAATACAGAGCATGTCAGTATATTAAAAAATGACAAAAGCCAACAATTTAACAAACACAAAATAAATTTAACAAACACAAAATAAATTCATTTTTTAAAAAAAATCAAGGTTTAAGCACATAAATACAAAGCAAAACAAAGGTTAACTAACAATAAAGTTTCTGATTCTCTTCCCCCCTCCTATTTTATTAAATTTGCTTAGTAACATAACATTATTATATATATTCTATAAAACAAAGAATACAGAACAAAATTCATTCATACTACAATGCCTAACTACATAAGATTAATCTATATGGTTTCTGAAAAAAAGGCTTACATAACAAAATCAATTCAAAATACCATCCGATTTACTTCCCCCCCTCCCTCCCCACTCCAGCCCCCCCGCCCCCGGTCAGGCCTTCCTTCTTCATATCTTTATCCATGATAAATTTTCTGATTCTCATGTAGTATATTGTAAGTGGACCCACTATTGCTATTGAATGAACACCATTACTTGCCATATTTTCTTTAGGAATTGTTATCATCATCATCCCCCTCTTATCTGGCTGGGTTTCCCTAGCCCCTCTGGACAGCTTCCAGCATGTATAAAAATGTAATAAAATGTCAAACATTAAAAAAACTGCCTTCAGATGTCCTCTAAAAGTTGTACAGTTCTTTATCTCCTTGACATCTGATGGGTGGATGTTCCACAGGGAGCTGTGTATCATGGGAAGGCTGCTACCCAGATATCCAAATGGGAGTCCCAGGTGTCCTGGGTGGGGGCTTGACCCAGAACATAATAGAAGAATAATTTCTTAGACCAGTAATTCCCAAAGTTGGAACACTAAGAGGCTAGAGGGCGGCAGCTGTGCACTGAACGTGTAAATGACTACCAGGCTTTGAGAAGCTGGCATCACTGGATCAATTTCATTGAATCAATTAAACTAGTTTTAATTGAATTTTATTGTGTTCATATCTTTCTTATTGGGTTACGGAAAGCACTGTTCTGAGACTCCAATACTTTGGCCATCTCATGAGAAGAGAAGACTCCCTGGAAAAGACCCTGATGTTGGGAAGATGGAGGGCACAAGGAGAAGGGGACGACAGAGGACGAGATGGTTGGACAGTGTTCTTGAAGCTACTAATGAGAGTTTGACCAAACTGCGGGAGGCAGTGGAAGACAGGAGTGCCTGGCATGCTCTGGTCCAGGGGGTCACGAAGAGTCAGACACGACTAAAGGACTAAACAACAACAACATTGAGGTGGGGGCAGTGGGAATGATTTTATGGGTTACACTTACCCTTTGCTTTCATTGTGTCTCTGACAAAGGGCGTTACTACACGACATGAGGTTTCTTCCGAGTAGTTGCTGAGCACTTGCTTCACCAAACGAAAGCCATTCACAACAATCATCGGCTTGTGCCCAACCCAGATGGTGAAGACCTTCCCGTAAACCTTGGACAGCTGTGTCATTTTAAAATTAAAAAGGCATATATGAGAACAAGAGAGGCATTCGTGGTGAGTTCCTGCACTTCTTTTTGTAGAAAAATAGCACCAGGGACACTAGTCGTCTATATTATTTATATGTACTGTCCACCAAAATGTGATTCATCATTTTTCCCCTATTCTGTTGTATTGTTTTCTACACTATGTGCAGAATTCAGTATTTTAAACAATAAAATTAAAAAGCATAACTGTATGAGCATAATTAGTGCAGGGCATTGGGTTCAAATAAACATAGCCAACCACCTGCAATGTGTCCCTTCCAGTTGTGCACAGCTGAAAACTTTCTCTGCAACATGACCCAACTAACCCCATGCTTTAGAAAAGTCCATGACTGGTATGATTTGAGAAACAGGAGCAGTTAAAGCAACAAATTGGGTTTGCAGCATGCTATTTTGCATTGCGGGACGCGGTTGGCGCTGTGGTCTAAACCACAGAGCCTAGGACTTGCCGATCAGAAGGTCGGCGGTTTGAATCCCCGCGATGGGGTGAGCTCCCGTTGCTCGGTCCCTGCTCCTGCCCACCTAGCAGTTCGAAAGCACATCAAAGTGCAAGTAGATAAGTAGGTACCGCTCCTGTGGGAAGATAAACGGCGTTTGCGTGCGCGGCTCTGGTTTGCCAGAAGTGGCTTAGTCATGCTGGCCACATGACCCGGAAGCTGTATACCAGTTCCCTCGGCCAATAAAGCGAGATGAGCGCTGTACCTTTACCTTTACATTGCTCTGAATGATTCACCTTGATGACCTGTGCTCAGGACCAACTCCATGAAATTCCACAGCCAAATTGCAACAAAGGGTAATTACATCTTTGTTGCAATGTCATCCAGTTTTTTCCTCTTTCCGAAAATTTCCTCTTTTCCAACATTTCTAAACTCCTGGGATAAGCTGATAGTTTTTATTTTATTTTATTTTATTTTATTTATTTTCTATAACACCCTTTATCTGAGGATCACAGAGCACTTTACAATAGGAAAAAATAAAAACACATAACATAGCAAACAAAAACAATACCCCTCCCCTCTTTTAAAGGTTATTTAATTATCCAAATCATACAGCATACTGTTAGAATGGGAGACGAAAGATGAAGAGGTAAAATCAGTCATGATCAAATGGGCACAAGATACAGGTCATAATATTATGATGGACGATTGCGAAAGGTTATGGGAAATTGATTTTAAATTTACAGATTGTTCTTTGTTGAAAGAAAATTATATGAAGATGATGTATAGATGGTATATGACACCAGTGCAGCTAGGAAAAATGTATAAAACTAGAATCATAGAATCATAGAATCATAGAATCCTAGAGTTGGAAGAGACCACAAGGGCCATCGAGTCCAACCCCCTGCCAAGCAGGAAACACCATCAGAGCACTCCTGACATATGGTTGTCAAGCCTCTGCTTAAAGACCTCCAAAGTAGGAGACTCCACCACACTCCTTGGCAGCAAATTCCACTGTCGAACAGCTCTTACTGTCAGGAAGTTCTTCCTAATGTTTAGGTGGAATCTTCTTTCTTGTAGTTTGGATCCATTGCTCCGTGTCCGCTTCTCTGGAGCAGCAGAAAACAACCTTTCTCCCTCCTCTATGTGACATCCTTTTATATATTTGAACATGGCTATCATATCATATCACCCCAACTAGCTCAAATATGTGTTGGAAGTGTAAGGAAAAGGAGGGGACATTTTACCATACGTGGTGGGATTGTAATAAATTAAAAAATTAGAAACTGAAACAGACAGATTGACCCATTCCCTACTATTTATTTGGTGGAGGGAGGGCAGAATTATAACATGCCTTGGAACATGAGTTGGAGTGCACATGCCAGGCCACAGGAGCCAACTCCTAAGGGTAGAGGTCCCTTCAGCCTCCCCAATAAAATATTTGAGGGGGCCAGGTCCTCCCCCCCCCAAGTTGATGGACACTGCCATTTAAATGATGTGCGTCTTGTGATTGATTATGCGGGACGTGGCTTACCTGGGACCCCTCAATGTTTTACTCAAGTTGGCACCCCTGTGTCAGGCAGAGTGGAGAGGGAGAGAGAGAGGAGGGGAGGTATTGGAAGGCACAGCAATAAGCAGTTTGCCTTGTGCCCCATAAGTCAGCCTGTGGCCTTCAGGGGTGGTGAAGAACCCCACCTCACATGCCACCAGTAGCCTTCAGGAAACTGGGTCGGTGTCTGGAGCAACAAATAGAGGCCCTTCCTCTGTGACCCAGATGCTGGGAGGTCCTACTGCTACACCCTCATATTAGGAAACAACCCTTAATATGCAAAAAAGGGTACCTTGGAGAGGGTGTCTTGATGCCATCCAGAGCCAAAGCACCACAGGGTCCCCAGGAGAGGTAGCGGAAGTGGTCCAGGTGGGAAGTGGCGCCTTGCCCACTGCAGCTTCAAGAACTGCAGACTCAGGAGAGACACCGCCAGAACTGCAAGGCAGCTGCTGATCTCCATTGCCACCTCAGGTTTAAGCCTCAGCTCTGCTCTGGGATGTCTGAGGCAGGTTGGGTTGCTTTTCATATTCTTCCTGCAGAGAAGGCGTTACAGATTTGCCTCCAGCATTTGTATATTTCTCAACAGTGACAGTTACCAAACCTCAAAGGTGTTTCAGACAAGGACTCCACATGCCGGTAGATCAAGTACATTGCAGGAACATTCCAGGAACAGGTCTGACGAGAACCTGCTCGCCATCGGTAAAATATCAGCCTCACACCAAGATGAGATGAAAAGAGCCTAACAGCCAACATTTATTGTGTACAGTAAAAAACACACACTCTCTGCCTCCAGCCCAACGTTCACTGTGTTCCGTACTCCAAAAGTAACAACCAGAAGAATAATATTTATATTATAAGAGGGAACCTTAATCAGAATCGTATATCTCATTACCTAAGCGTTTATATTTTGCAACATAAATTCCCCTTGTAACCCCTGTGGTGGGTCTTGGTCGATACCACCATGCAGTACATTGAGAAATCAAAGAAGGCAAGCATTGAATACAACAGCACACCATAATAAAGCCAACAATACATGCAATTACAATCAATAATATTTTTCTTAACCATACTGCATTAGGCAACCAAGAAAATAACCAATCCCATGGATCAAAACCTTCAGGTGGATTCAAAGGATTATGGGTTATCATTTGTTCCATATAATCAATAGTAGCGGAGATATTGGTCGATTGATCAGTTATATACATACAACAATGAGAATGAATCAAAGCACAAACTCCACCTTTAGATGCAAGGACTACATCTAAAGCATAGTGATTCTGAAGAGCCACAATTCTTATTTCCGACATTTCCATGTTAATCATTTTCAAAGCCGAGATAGTAGAATTAAACAAGGCTTCAGTCCAGTTTGCCAATCTATGCAGATCACGGTAATTCATGGCTACACCTAAAGGGGGCAGAAGAGACCTAGAGATAGCTGTCCCTATATAATGAGAAATAGGTGATTGTACTTCCCTTCTGTTACGCAAACGAACTGCTGGGAGCTTGTCCATTTTATACACCAGGTGTATCACTACTCCTAAAGTGCAGGTTCCAGAAAAAGCAGAGGGGATTTCTTTGTAGGCCCTTGTGCCACAGAGTAACCATAAATCAGATTGAAGCAAACATGTAGATTTACTGCTCTTTCTCATCCAGTCGAACCAAACATAAAAATCTCTACACACAGCCTGTTGGTCATAAGTCATGTAGGTTATGACATTATTAACTAAAACTTTTGGCCTACCACTCATAGTGGTAACATTAAGAAAACAAGAAGATCCATTAACATACTCATAGGTCCAATTGCAATATGGATAATGACCTAAAAATTTACTGCTACTATGATTGAAACGAAAACAATGAGACGCTATTTCAACAAGCGATAAAAACACAGGAGGTGAACTTGTACGATTGTCCTTCATATTATTGCTAATCTTATATGAAGCATTTACAGGAATACCATGTAATAAAATGCCAGAATTTTTCGATTGAGGAGGAATATGCGTACACACCCAACAATCAGAAAGATTAAGCAGAGAAGCAAAATGATTTATGTCTCTAACATAAGTATTATTATTCCAAATCTGATGATATGGTTCAGGCCTCCAGGCCTTCTGCAAAAGAGCAGCACGATGAAGGCGGCGCTTCATAATGTCCACAGAGGGACTCCACCCGTGTGAAGTAGAATTGTGGGGCCAATGGCGACGATGCCAAACTGGTTGCTTGGGGGGGCAATAAGGATGAGAATGGTAAATTATTCCAATGGCCGCTTCCGAGCAACCTGCGTGATATTTCGTGGCTCGATTATTGGCATGTAAAAACCACAATCCAGAAGAAGCCACACAACCATGTCTGCAGACACAGGAGCCCATTTGCTGTAAATAAGTCTGATGTACTGCTCCTTGCACTGCTGAGCCAAAAGTCCAAGCCCAATGAAGCGTGATGACACAGATGGGATGGTTGCTATTGGGGGGCAAAACCCAAGCGATGCCAGTCCGGCGAGGGCATCCTTCAAAGCCAGGCTCATTTCCCAAACAAGAGGCGGCAAAACTATAATGGTAATTGGTAGTCGCAGTGGCTTCCTAGGGGGAAGGGGGGCCAATGTGGTAGGGATGAAGATGGCCTTTCAACGTGCCAGGAAACACTGGAACAGCTGTGGAAGGTGACTGTGATCTTGTCTGCTGGATCCTTATGTCCTTTAAGGGCAGAAAATAGTGGAGACAGAGTGGAGGTGGGCAGGTCCAAGTAACTCTTTATCCAATTCCCGTCAGCTGGTTTTGTTGATGCTGCTGATTTTGTTGTTGTTGTTGACCTTGTTGAGGCGCAGCGGAGCGGCACTGGTTGGCCCAGTGGAAACCCTTCTTACAAATGGGGCACTTTGTGCTAGGGCGACGTTGCTGCGTGGTGGATCTGCACTGCGCACGAAAATGGCCTACTTTGCCACATCCAAAGCAGGTTTTATCTTTGGCAGGATTCTGGGACACAGTGGAGGACAAAGCCGTGGCTAAAAGGCGGGCTTTGTGCGTCTCAGTGCCCACAGACTGGCAGGCTTTAAGCATATCAGCAATGGCTATATTTGATGTTGCCATCAGAGGGCGCAGCGCTTGCTTACAGTCCTCATTTGCATTATCAAACGCAAGCTGGCGGACAATCACTTCTTGTGCCGCCACATCCTGAACTTGCCGCTTGAGGGTATTATACAAGCGATCAACAAATTGTCCATAGGGCTCTGTAGGGCCCTGTCTAACGCTGCCCCAGCGGCCACCGCGCTCATTCTTGTCATCAGGGGCAGAGGCCAAAGCCTCTTGGGCAGCGGCTGTAGTGGCTTCCCAGTACTGAGGGTCGAGAATTAGCTGTTGGGCAATGGTAAGAAAATTGCCTCTGCCCGTTAACCCATCAAGAACATCAGCTTGGGTCAACATAACAGGGGCTGGAGGTGGAGGAGCACCAGCGGCGGCGGCAGCCAAAGCAGCCTGGTGAGCAACCTGTGCAGCATTGTTAAGATTATTTCGAATCCCATCAGCACGACGTTGGCAGGCCCAGTGCCAACCTTGTATAAACAAAATCATTTGATGAGGCTGCATAACAGTGCGGGCTAATAATTTTACATCCTCTGGTATCAGGTTTTGCTGAAAAATAGTGCCAAACAGTCCCAGAGTGTAAGGTGAATGCAAGCCATTGTCCCTGACAGAAGAATACAGTTCCTTTATGAATCTCAAATCAAACTGTTCATGCCGGGCTGGGCCTCCCCCCGGGGCGGCAGGAACAATTACAGGGAAAAGATTTGGAGTGTCAGAATTAAAAGGCAGCAACGGAGCAGCAGCGCGGAGAGACTCTTGAAGAGGAGTGGTAATGGGAGGTGTAGAAAGCGAAGAATGTGGGGGAGGGATGAGAGGAGCCGAAGGAGAAATGTCTGGCGGTTTAGGAGGTAGATAAGACAGTGTTTCCGAAGGCCACGTGGGAGCCGGGAGGGGAGGTAAAGCAGCCGATGCAGCAGCCAGAAGGATATTCGCAGGAGTTAAGCTCGACAAAGCTTTGTAAACTTTACACCAGGCATGCAAAACTTTGACATCAATTTGAGGATGGTTTTGGAAAAATCGCCCTATTTTCCCCCAGTCTTTGAAATCCCAATTGCCATCCTGGGGAAACCAGGGGCAGTGAGTGTCCAGGGCTTCTATAAGGGACTTAAGATCAGCATCTGGAACGACAAGGCTGTTGCTGGCCAAAAGAAATTTAAGGTAATCAAAAAACTTTTTCTGTGGCGGAGAAAGAGACTGCCCCATAATGGCGAAAGGGGATGGGAGCACTCACCGGGATCCAAAGTGGATGAAAGACGCGTCAGAAACCCTTGCCGGGCGAGGTGAGCGCTTGACGAAGCGAAACGACGTGGAGTCCGAAGTCAATCACACGGGGGCACCAAATGACGAGAACCCGCTCGCCATCGTTAAAAAATCAGCCTCACACCAAGATGAGATGAAAAGAGCCTAACAGCCAACATTTATTGTGTACAGTAAAAAAAAACACACTCTCTGCCTCCAGCCCAACGTTCACTGTGTTCCGTACTCCAAAAGTAACAACCAGAAGAATGCAACCTTGCCTCTGCCCGCAGACAAAGAAGTTGCTATATTTTGGCATCAGGTCATCACACCAGACCCCGTAATAAATCAGGCTATGCTACGTGGGCCAATCATTAGGATTGCATGAGGTGTTCACGCGCTCATCATGCCTAGCACAGCCTGCCCTGCCAAAAGGTCAGGCTGCAGTAAATTTCCATCCACGCGCCCATCTTGCCACATGGGCACTAACAACCATTTTCCTACACAGGTCCAAGCGCTGATGATGAAAAGAAGGAGGACAGAAACATTACTGAATAATGACAAAGCAGATATAATACTTTGACAGCAAACGCATCAGACGAAAGAGGTGGTTAATGAACTCAAACTGAGAGGTTTAAATAATTATGAGAACGCATACGGTATGTCAAAATCCAGAGGGGTAGCAACTACAGTGGAACCTTGAGTTGCGAATGTAATCTGTCCCAGAGGCACGTCCGCAACTTGAAGTGTTCTTGAAGTGAACTTACCTGCAAATGTTGAGCTGGCATGGATAGCACAAAGGGGGATGCGCTGGAACGAATTCAAGCCAGCCGTGATGGCGAGAGCAGCCTCTGAGGGCCCACCTGATGCCCTGGTTATCCAGCTGGGGGAGAACGACCTAGCGTACCGCAAAGCTATAGACTTGAGATGGAACATTTTTGACGATTTTGCTGATCTGATGGCGGCTTATCCAAACATTACCATCTTGTGGTCCTCGTTGCTCGAGAGGAGGACATGGAGGGATAGTTTGAACCTGGTTGGAATCAATAAAGCAAGAAAGGTCTTGGAGCGGGCTGTGGCACGTAGAGTGGCAGCTCTGGGTGGGTGTGTCATAGACCACCCAGGCATCCAGTACAGCAACGAAGCCCTCTACAGATTGCATGGTGTGCATCTGTCAGATGCTGGAAATGATATCTGGTTGGGGGACATCATAGCAGGGATTAGGAGTTGGTTACAGGTTTGAAAGTACTGGCAGCAAGCTTTGCTTGATTGGCGGTCAGGCACTGGCAGGGGTAATTGTTATGCAAATGAGGGGGAAGGAAGCGCCATCACCTTCCCCCAACGAAAAGGATAGTCTGGTAGAGGACTCCGGGGGGCCTTGCCTTGTCCGAAACCTAGGGAGGTAAGGGCCTCCGTGGGATCCTAGTTGGCGTACTTCAACAGGACTCCCACGGCTTGTGGATAACCCTTCTCCATGCCGGGTATTCGATAGGAGCCAATGCCTAAGGCCAATACCTTTAAATTCCTGTAATCAATAAAGTTGTGGCCTTTTATGCCCATTAACCTTAAATAATGTGTCCGGGGTCTTCATTTCACATGGGGGGGAGGGGATTTGCCACGCAACGCATATGGTATGTCAAAATCCAGAGGGATAGCAACTACAGTGGAACCTCGAGTTGCGGGTATAATCTCTCCCGGAGGCACATCCGCAACTTGAAGTGTTCTCATCCAGAAGTGCCGTGTCTGCGCATGCGCGTGGTGCAATTTAGCGCTTCTGCGCAAGCGGTGAAACCCAGAAGTAACCATTCTGGTACTTCTGGGTTGCCATGGGACACAACTTGAAAAGACGTTACCTGAAGTCGACGCAACATGAGGTATGACTGTATAATTTCAAAGAGATGTGGATTTAGATTATTAAAGATGATAATAATAATGATAATAATAATGATAATAATAATGATAATAATGATAATAATGATAATAATGATAATAATGATAATAATGATAATAATAATAATAATAATAATAATAATAATAATAATAATAATAATAAAAAATTTATACCCCGTCCATCTGGCTGGGCTTCCCCAGCCACTCTGGGCGGCTTCCCAAAAAATATTAAAATACTGTAATACATCAAACATTAAAAGCTTCCCTAAACAGGGATGCCTTCAGATGTCTTCTAAAAGTCTGGTAGTTGTTGTTCTCTTTGACATCTGGTGGGAGGAGGTTCCACAGGGAGGGCGCCACTACCAAGAAGGCCCTCTGCCTGGCTCAATATTATACAATGATGATGATGATGATGATGATGATGATGATGATGATGAACAACTTTATATTATAAAAATAAGGTGGGTTCTAAAAATATACGCATCTCACGTATCAAAAACTAGGGTAAAGAGGTGGGAGGGAGTTCTACAACTTAGGGGCCGCTACAAATAATGCCTTTCCTGGACTGCCACCACCCTAAGCTTCTGAGGGCGGTGGAACAACCCATTTTTGTGGTTAGTAAACCCAGTTTTGTACTTTGTATACACCAGGGGGCAGCTTGCCTTCTTCAATATTCATCGAGTAAATTATTTGCTCCTTCTTGCTACTCCTGCTATTTTCAAAAGGACTATTTCCAGAAGGAAATAGAAAATTGTGAAGAAGATTTTATGTGTAGGCTAGTATAGGACACCTGTGGTGACCTCATTACGGCCAGCTTGATCAGTTATTTAGTTTCTTATCTGATCCATAGGAGCAGGTCAGGCCATCTGTAACATCAACAACTTTTCCATCAACAGGAAATGAACGAGTTTAAAACCACAGTGGCTATGTGTTCATTTCCTGTTTATAGTGTGCCTGCAACCCTTAGAATCTTGTAGCGCTCACAGAGACTGGGGTGGCATGTAAAAGCTCATCCTTTATCAAATAATACACTCACAGCTCAGAACATAGATCTGACCAAATAGTTTATTCAGCTAATCCCTTGCCGTCTCTGAAACACACAGGAGAACTGCAAGAAATCGGTCCCGGATATTTGTGCACAAGCAATGAATGAGGAACAATGAATATTTGCTAGACTGGTGGTAACTCAATAATAATAATAATAATAATAATAATAATAATAATAATAATAATAATAATAATAATAATAATAATTTATTAATACCCTGCCCATCTGGCTGAGTTTCCCCAGCCACTCTGGGCGGCTCCCAATCAAGTTTTAAAAACAATACAGCATTAAATATTAAAAACTTCCCTGAATAGGGCTGCCTTCAGATGTCTTTTAAAGATAGGATAGCTACTTATTTCCTTCACATCTGAAGGGAGGGTGTTCCACAGGGTGGGCGCCACTACCGAGAAGGCCCTCTGTCTGGTTCACTGTAACCTTACTTCTCACAATGAGGGAACCGCCAGAAGGCCCTTGGCGCTGGATCTCAGTGTCTGGGCTGAACGATGGGGGTGGAGACGCTCCTTCAGGTATACAGGACCAAGGCCGTTTAGGGCTTTAAAGGTCATTATACTCTGGCTTCTTCTCAGATCATATAAATCTTTCGCCTTTTTTAAAGGTCAGCACCAACACTTTGAATTGTGCTCGGAAATGTACTGGGAGCCAATGCAGATCTCTCAGAACTGGTGTTATGTGGTCTCGGCGGCTGCTCCCAGTCACCAGTCTAGCTGCCACATTCTGGATTAATTGCAGTTTCCGGGTTACCTTCAAAGGTAGTCCCACGTAGAGCGCGTTGCAGTAGTCCAAGCGGGAGATAACTAGAGCATGCACCACTCTGGTGAGACAGTCCGCAGGCAGATAGGGTCTTAGCCTGCGTACCAGATGGAGCTGGTACACAGCTGCCCTGGGCACAGAATTAACCTGCACCTCCATGGACAGCTGTGAGTCCAAAATGACTCCCCGGCTGCGCACCTGGTCCTTCAGGGGCACAGTTACCCCATTCAGGACCAGGGAATCCCCCACACCCGCCCGCCCTGTCCCCAAAAAACAGTACTTCTGTCTTGTCAGGATTCAACCTCAATCTGTTAGCCTCCATCCACCCTCCAACCACCTCCAGTTCCTCTATTTGATTTTTTGTCACCGAAGTATGCTGCAGGATCCTGCCCTTGCTGGAAACCCACAGAGATGAAACAGATTGCTCGCCTCTTCTTCCCTTGGGCACATGACAACAAGATTACACTGGCTTATTTATTATGAATGTTTGTAAGTGATGCCAATAAAGGTTTGATAATGATGATAATAATCCAGAGAACAATAACAGGGTGGGGGGGGGAAATACACTATGATTTATTTTTATGGTCCTAATGAAAGTCAGATGGAATTTTGTTATTAAGTGTTTAAGGTATATTCAAAAGGGCAATATGATTATGGCAGGAGATTTCAATATGGTATTTGATAAACAAACCGGTAAGTCAAATCCTACTCCAGAGGAAAGATGTAGTAACACTAGAGGATTAGCCAAAATTGTGAAAGGGAAAGATATGAAACATGTATGGAGAGAAATTTTCTTTCTTCTCGCCAATGCATAAAACCAATTCCAGGATAGATTATATCTTTGTTTCAAAAAAACTGAATATATAAAACAATGAATATGGAAATTGGAATAATATTGTAAAGGTAACCAACCACACATTGGTTAATACGATATTCAATCAATCAATTTCTTTATTCGACCGATAGTCAGAATTAAAACATTACACAATAATTATAAACTATAACATCATAGGAGATACATAAGTAAGGTAGGGCCACAGAACTAGACCTCTCACAGATAACCCACATCAAAGCATTCAGTTATACGTTTCCGACACTTGAGTGCCAGGAAAAGAAATTTAGCCACCGACAAGGTTGTTTTCCCAGAAGACTTATTTAGCAGATATGCTGTCTGCTTTCCTCTTTGTCGGGAACTGATCTGGGGTAAGTATGGAGTTATAAGATACTGTCTTAAATCGTTGTAGAAGGGACAGCTCAATAAAATGTGCTCTGTGGATTCTACCTCACCCAATGCACAGTGGCATAATCTCTGGTCATATGGAACTCCTCCATATCTTCCCTTCAGGACCGCCGAGTCAAGAACATTCAGCCTAGCCGCAGTAAATAGTCTGCGGTATTCCACGTAGTGGATATCCGCCAGGTAGCGAGCTGGAGCAGCCCGATACAACTGCTCCCCCAGAAACAACCCAGGTTTCACACGGGCTATGTCCTCCTGTCTGGCAATATCCCTTAATCTTTGAGCGATCACCGCCTTTGCGTGGCTATACGTCATGGACTCTATATAAAGGGAGGACAACCCACACTTCTGCACTTCCTCCACTATCTCCCCTTCCCATGGAGATTTAAAGTTATCCCTCAGAATCAAGGGGGCCAAACCCACCGGTCTGAAACAGAGCTTGAGCCATAGCCATAGCTTCGCTTTCAGGGCCACATACCTAAACGCTTGGCAACCGGTTTCCAATCTCATGATCGCGCCTGCCACGGAGGGGGGGATCCTGAGTATGGCCCTGAGGAATTGGGTTTGAATAGATTCCAATTTTTCAAAATCCCTACGTGAGCCCAAGGCAATGCCTACCAGCAGAAGAGGGAGGACTTTCATTTTAAAGAGACGTAAGGCAACATTGACAGTTTGTGCCTGTTTCTTGGAGTACAGGGTTCTAATCACCAGGGCTGCTTTGGATGCGTTCGAGGCTATGTATTCTCTGTGCGCCAGGAAGGACCTATTTGATCTTACAACCTGACCCAGGTACTTGAAGCAACTGACCTGCTCTAAAGGAATACCATTAATTGACCATAAATTAGGTTTCGGTCGAGCAGCAAAGACCATTATTTTGGTCTTGGCATAATTTAATTGGAGCTCGTGTTGGGTCTCATATTCATGAAGAGCTCGAAGCATCCTCCTTAATCCGATGGGGGAGGTAGCTAATAGGGCGGCATCATCCGCATACAGTAGGACATTTAAGGCTCGTCCTGCCAGTTTTGGTGGATGGAAATCAGCATTTGCCATATGTACCACTAGCGAATTAATATAGAAGTTAAACAGAGCAGGGGCAAGCAAACAGCCCTGTCTTACCCCCCTAGTGGTGGCAACCGGATTGGAGACTAGCCCCTTACTATCTATCCTAATCCTCAAGAGGGTATTTGTATGCAAATTAATAATCAGCAAGAGAAGGCGGCGGTCAATAGATGTCGCTGCCAATTTTGTCCATAGCTGGTTCCTGGGAATTAGATCAAAGGCCTGCTTAAAGTCTATAAAGGCGACGTGGAGGGCTTTTAGGCCATTGCCAGCGTACTTGGTGGCCAAGTGATTTAGGATTAAGATTTGGTCTGTTGTTGATCTTCCGGGGCGGAAACCCGCCTGCTCCTCTGCGATGATATTGTTGCTTTCCATCCAGGTCGTTAATTTGTTAAGTAGAAATCTTGAATAGATCTTCCCAATAACATTTAGCAGGCTAATTGGTCTAAAATTGGCCGGGTCTGTGCGCGGCCCTTTCTTGTGAATTAACACAATCAGTGCAGAGTTCCAGCTTGGAGGAAATTGTGCTGTTTTGTTTATATAAGTAAAAAGAGCTGCTAGGGGTGGACACCACCAATCCTTATTGGCTTTAATAACATCTATGGAAATAAGATCGTCTCCGGGTGCCTTGCCCGCCTCAAATTGGCCTATAAGTGTTTCCACTTCAGAGCAGGTAACAGGATCCCACTCTGGCAAGGGGGCCAAATCTAACTTTCCTCCGCTGGGTGCGTGAGCTGCATATAAAACGGAGAAGAAGCTTTCCCAGGTGTCAGCTGAAATTTGGGGTTCTATCCTTGACAACGGTCTACCCAGGTATCTGGAAATTTGGTGCCAAAAGGAGGAGGGATTTCTATTTTCTGCAGCTTTTAGAAGGTTCTTCCAATCATTTCTTTCTGCCGCAAGCTTCTTTTCCTTTAATAGTGCTTTATACCTTCTCTTGAGGTTCATAAGGTGACTGCTAGGTGCGGAGTCATTTGATGCCCTATATGCCAAGAATTCATTATATAGGTTGTTCTTGAAGTGCCTACATTCCTCGCCAAACCACTTTTTATGAGAGAAATGGTTACTATTCATTACCGGGGTCTTAGCCAACGAAGGTTTTAGCAGTTCTACTAAATTGTCATATATTGGCAGTGGCTCAACTGCCTGGATAAGGGAGTCCCTTGTCTCTTGCAGTTGGTCAGACCAAAGGAGTTCATTTATCCGTTGAGCCATATTGTCGGTCCATTTTAAGGCAGTGGGCCTCATCTGAAGCTGGTTATTTGTAATAGGCACACAGGAATAGGTAGCCAATTCTCCATCCAGGGTCAGAGAAAGTTCTAATGGAAAATGGTCACTTTCCAGCCTCGTTACCACCCTAAAGTTGGAAATTTTGGGAATTAGGTCTACTGATGTCCAAATAAAGTCTATGGTAGAGGCTCGGGAGCCTGACCAGAAAGTAAATTCGGCAGGGTAATCAGAACTGAGAGCTCCGTTTAAAAGGTGAAAATTAAGAGCCATCAAGGTTTGTCTACATTTAAAACCTGCATATGTAGCAACACTGTCTTTAAAATTCCTGGGTAAAAGGTCTGAGGTTAAAATGGGTAGTGAGGGATATTTATTATATTTAGCAAATAATGATTTATCAGAGTGAGACAATCGGCCATTGAAATCTCCTGCAACTAGGAAGGTGGCTTCAGGATATTTCTCTAGGAGAGTTTCAAGAGTCTGTTGAATTTCCCTCCATCTTTGGTCCACCAGGTTTTTCTTATAGATTGGGTGCAAATAAACATTAATCACCACAAACACTTCCTCCGCTGTTTGTAGCTTTACACCCAGCATGGATGACGACTGGATGTCGATTTGTTCCACCTGCAGGTTTAAGGCCAAAGAAACTAGGGTAGCCAACCCACCTTGTGGTCTGCCAGGTGATAGTAAATTCTGTTGTGCATTCAGGTAGAAGCCCTTATACCCTGATAGGGAGAAGCCCTCGCAAGCCCAGGTCTCTTGCAGCAAAAGAATATGACTGCCTTTTATGTAGGCGACAAAGGATGGATCCATCAGCTTAGGTTTAATGCCAGCTACATTCCAGGATAAGAAAGTAAGTAATCTCCTGGTCACCCCTTCGAGTCATGCTGGGCCTTGCGGAACCAGCACGGCAGAATCCACCTGGGAATGCATGCGGCGAGGGGGGACAATAGGCTGGAAGAAGGAAGTAATTGTAGCTTGCTTACCAGGCAATTTCCGACCACCACTTACCACAGCAGCAGCCATGGTTTGAGGCTTAATTATTGGTAGCTGCAGGGATGGATTCTGGTGCACAGGAGTATCACTTAACGACAGGTCCATAGACTCTACATTTAAAGTATGCTCTAAGATTGAGGGGGGTGGGCCTTTTGGATCTGCGGATGCTGTAGGGAACATGCAGTGTAAGGCAGGTGGAAGGCATCCTTTTCGGTTTGCCTCCAAAAGAGCATCCAGTCTTGCCACAGCTTCCGAGTTTGACCAGAGGGTTGTCGAATCTTCCACTGTATCCTGCCCGGGCTTGACATCCCGAGGCCGTGTACAGCCAGGTTGCAGACCAAAGGTCGTTAAAGCAGGTACCACTTGGGCTTGTGTAGACTGATCTACAATTGGTGAGGAATTCATCTTATTTACATGAGCATGATCTTCTGAGTTACGGAGACAGAGTAGCAACTCGTCCAATCTGTCTGTTATCTCTGTCCGCTCCAGTTTTGGCAATTGGGAGAAGGATAGAAGTAACTCACGCTCCATAGAATTCTCCAGATGTATAGCCTTTGTCAGTGGAGGCAGGGGGGCGTCAATCCAGCTGATTAGATCTGCGGCCAGGGGAGTTGGGGTCGTGGCAATTGGCGGACCCTCAGACTTATCTGCTTTCTTTTTGAACAAGCAGTTTGGTAAGAGGGGGCAGATCTTGGTATTGGTAAAGACTCTTGTAGCAAGGATTCCATAGTTAATTAGAAGGCTTCTTGAGGACATAATAAGTGCAGAGAGCTTTTTGGTTTTAAAGGAGAGCAGCACTCTCTGCCTCTGAGGTCTGCTGCTAATATGATCAATATGCCTCAGGTCAATAGAGCTAGGGGTTACCCTCAGAAGCTCCGCTAGGTGTCTCCTTATATCACTCTTATAATGCCAGTTTATTACCTTGCCTCTAAAGGGGCAAACCGTTAGGCAGATTTTGGTAGCTTGCAGCAGCAGTTTGTGAGGAGGTGCAGAGTGTTGTTCCTTCTTATTTTGCTCACCTTGCTCACTTTTCTGATTGCCAGCAGCTTGAGGAATTATACAGGAGGTATGAGGTAAAACGGGTGCTCTGGGAATTTGTAAGGGCTTCATCTCAGGTGGTACATCAGGGGAACTGTCTTTACCCGTTAGGGATACAAGCGAGATAATCTTCTCCAAGGATCCTCGGATGTCTTTTATGTATTTAAAGATATAGTCCACTGTTCTAGCAACCAGGTCTAAAGTAGTTGAGTGTTCAAATAGTATCTCATCAATGCAGCTTTCACGGGCTCTAGTGCAAACATTTGAGTGGATGCCAGTATTATTATTGCTTGAAGGTTTAGTAGGCAGGTTATCAAAAGGTTCTTTCACACTGGTTTCCTCGTCATTCATCTCTGCTAGCAGTGTGAAAGAGTTTGAAACCGGGATATTAAAAATATCCTTTGTACTTTCAGATTCGCTAATTTTCGTTTGTTTAGCAAGAGGCAGGCATCTCAGTTCCTCTGTGTCGTCTATATCTCTGGAATCTCTGGTACGTTTCCCAGTTCCTCTCCCACAAGCAGGGCTGTATAGTTGCTTAGTCATTTCTCTCTTCATGCAACCGCCCCAGTTTCAAGGTTAATGGTTGTCTCCCCGATAGAAAAGGCGTCCTCCTACTTACTAATTTAAAACTAAGACTAAAAACTAAAAACTAAAGTTAAAAGTTAAAAGGTTTCTATGCTCATTAAAACAATGTTAAAAGATAAATCAGGGAGCTCACACTCACGCTGACTAAGTGCCGTTCGCCATCTTGCTTTTTCCGATATTAAAAATAAAGATTATAAGGAAGCCAGAAGATGGAGGTTAGATACAAGGATCTTCAATAATAGTCAAACGGTAAATCATAGAATCATAGAATCATAGAGTTGGAAGAGACCACAAGGGCCATCGAGTCCAACCCCCTGCCAAGCAGGAAACACCATCAGAGCACTCCTGACATATGGTTGTCAAGCCTCTGCTTAAAGACCTCCAAAGAAGGAGACTCCACCACACTCCTTGGCAGCAAATTCTACTGTCGAACAGCTCTTACTGTCAGGAAGTTCTTCCTAATGTTTAGGTGGAATCTTCTTTCTTGTAGTTTGGCTCCATTGCTCCGTGTCCGCTTCTCTGGAGCAGCAGAAAACAACCTTTCTCCCTCCTCCATGTGACATCCTTTTATATATTTGAACATGGCTATCATATCACCCCTTAACCTCCTCTTCTCTAGGCTAAACATGCCCAGCTCCCTTAGCCGTTCCTCATAAGGCATCGTTTCCAGGCCTTTGACCATTTTGGTTGCCCTCCTCTGGACACGTTCCAGTTTGTCAGTGTCCTTCTTGAATTGTGGTGCCCAGAACTGGACACAGTACTCCAGGTGAGGTCTGACCAGAGCAGAATACAGTGGCACTATTACTTCCCTTGATCTAGATGCTATACTCCTATTGATGAGGCCCAGAATTGCATTGGCTAATAAGATAGGAAAGGAATTATTTGACATATGGGAGATTGATGAGAAGGGGCAAAGTACTCATGCAATAATACAGGATACAATGAAAGTGGTGATGAGGGAAACTGGTATTAGGGAATCCAGTAAATTGAAAAAACAACAACAAGAAGCAGTGAAAAGGGTAGAGGAAGAAATTAGGACCATTGGAAAATCAATATATTAATGATAAATATGAAAGAAGTTATGCACAATTACAAAAGAAAGGAGCTAGAAAATAAAGATAAGGAAAAAGTGCAGAGAGATTTGATTTTCTTGAAAAGAGAATGTTTTGAACAAAGTAATAAAAATTCCAAATTGCTGGCTACAGCTGTATAGTAAAAAAAAAAAGTAAAGAATTCAATTAGCCTAATAATGATGTGATTTACTGCTGGTTCACCTTAGAGCAGGGGTTGGCAACTTGTGGCCCATGGGCCACAAGCAGCCCACGGGTGTCGTTTAAATGGCCCACAAGCCGCCCCCAAACCAAGCGGCCTGCTCGGTGAGTCCCCGCGTGTTGCGCTAAACCGGTGCGGCACGGAGCGGGGACTTGCTTCTGCGGCACCAGAAATTGCTTCTCCATAGATGCCGAAAATCGCATATGCACAGACGCAATCCAACCCACGGAGTGATCTCTGTGGGAGTGAACTGGCCCAGGCGAGGAAAACCTTCCCGACCGCAGCCTTAGACAGTATGTCGGAGGTTTCGCAACCGCAGCCACAACCATTAGACCTATAATGCACAATAATCATGCAGGTTATGTTCGTTGAGAAATCTAGGAAAGTTGAAAAACAAATGTCTTCGGGTGGCATGCATACTTGTGGTACGACAAGGTAAAGTCTCATAAACTGTTTAAAAACCATATTGTCAGGAAAGCTCTATTTATTGTCTGGACTAAATACAAGGACTTACTTGAAAACAAGACCCCGAGGTGGCTATCACCGACGGAGGCTAAAGCCATTAAACTACGTAATATGGGGAGTGGCTGGGCAAAATACTGTGAGTTAATAGAAAGAGATGGTGATACTTGGAGGTTGCAGAGCTTTGAAAAATTGAAGGGAAAGGTGTGAGACTGGTTCCATTATGCCCAAATTTCAGAGGTGTTTAAAAAGGATAAAAAAATTGGTTTCCAGGTGGAAAAATCAAAACTAGAGACAGAACTACTTGAACCTAACACGAAAGTGCTTTCAAGAATGTATAACTTGTTGCTTAAATGGAATACTCAAGATGAGACAGTTAAATCAGCTATGATAAAATGGGCACAGGACATTGGGTACAACATTATGTTTGAAGACTGGGAAAGGTTATGGACCACCGGTATGAAATTCACGGCATGTAGTGCCTTAAAAGAAAACATTATGAAAATGGTATACAGGTGGTACATGACCCCAGTCAAACTTGCAAAGATATACCATCTGTCTGACAATAAATGTTGGAAATGTAAGGAGGCTGAAGGAACATTCTTTCACCTCTGGTGGACATGCCCGAGGGTGAAGGCTTTTTGGGAAATGATTTATAATGAGTTGAAAAAGGTGTTTAAGTACACCTTTCATAAGAAACCAGAGGCCTTCCTCCTGGGCATTGTGGGCCAGAGAGTGTCAAAGAAAGATAGAACTTTCTTTTTATATGCAACTACAGCAGCAAGAATCCTTATAGCTAAACATTGGAAGGCACAGGAGCTACCCACGCTGGAAGAGTGGCATTCGCAGCTGATGGACTACATGGAATTAGCCGAAATGACCGGCAGAATCCGAGATCTGGGAGAAGAGGCAGTGGAAGAGGATTGGAAAAAATTTAAGGACTATCTACAAAAACATTATAAGTTATATGAATGTTGAGAATTTGCTAAGTTTTTGGGAAAAACATGCTTCAGCATTGAGATTTATAAATGATGGAAATTAAGTTATGATTTTGAAAAGTATAAATTACAGATTATATAACTAAATGAAAGCACAAAAACACATAAAATAAGGTATCAATTTGCTGTTTATTTCTATTGTAAAGAAAGCAGGGGATGGAAGATCTGGGGAAGTCCAGTTGACTATGAAAATAGATCTGGAAAAGTGAATTTTCTTTTATAATTTCTTCTTTTTTCTGTAAAATCGCTTTTGTTGTGTTGTTGACGATGTTTTCTGACCTTGGAAAAAAAGCAATAAAAAATTATTTTTTTAAAAAAAAGAAAAACAAATGTCTTGCACACTCTGTCATGTAACAATTCTTCCAAGAATTTAAAGCTGGTTACTGAAAAATTGCACAAGAGATATATAAGAGAAATCTTTTTATATGCGATAGCTGCTGCCCAGTTACTAATTGCATCGAATTGGAAAGGGGGAAACAGTAAGGGAATGGCGGAAGAAGTTACTAGACTATGCAGAAATGGTTCAATTGACAAATAGGTTAAGGGGAAATACAAAACAATCATTTACTCAAAAATGGGATATGTTCAAGAAATACCTACAAAAATATAATAACAATATAACATCTATGGCAGCTTCTGAATGACCCTTGTATAAATTGAATATTAATAAATAAGGAAAAATGCTATGATGTGTTTTAAGAAAGTATTAGAAAATATATTAAGAGTAACGTAATAAGTCTAAGTTCATTCAATACTGTAAATGTAAAGTACATTGGGAAATTACAGGAAGTCATAGTTTAGTTTATTTGATTCTACTTTGGTTTATTTTTGTTTAGTTAGAAAATATAAGAAAAGAGCACATATAAGTTTAAATTAATATTTAATGGTAAAAACATTTAAGGTTGTTATTATTATTATCACTATTACCCTTTACATGTAGATAAGATTGTGTATGAAATCCATGGATTTCAATAATAATAATAAATTCACGAGAGAACAAGGGTGGACAATAAAGAATGGGAACAGGGTGGAGGGAATCAAATCAATCTTACTCAATGTTGAAATGGGAATCAAAGGAATGGCTTGTGCAACCTTGTCTTGCACCCCAGTATCATGCAAAACAGCCTTATTCAACCTGGTGCCCTCCAGAAAGTCCCACCAGCCCCAGCCAGAGGAGAAGCCAATGGGAGTGAGATCCTCCAGCAGATCACCACCAGCCCCAGCCTGACACACTTTGAGAGCCTCTAAAGTATGGGGATCTGGGACTTCCGCTTGAGGCGCCATGGAAGATGGCTGAAAATTCCATCGCTCCGGCTCCCACGGGGTACCTAGAGGCTGAGATGGGAGTAATCAGCCTCCCAAAATCTTCATGGGGGTACGGGAATACATAGTCTTTTTTTAAAAAAATACATTTTTATTAAAATTTAAACAAACACAAAAACACAAACAAGCACAACACAAATAACAAGTATAGTTTCGGATCCTTATTTTCTTAACATCTTTCCCTGACTTCCCCACACCTCCCCTTCTTGTATTCCAATTCCAATAGTTAGCTCAGCAAGTTCTTGTCCCCAACTTTTACCTTTTATTATTATTCATCTTAATTAACCAATTTTAACTTATAAACCTCAATTTAAACAGCAATACTCATTCTTTACACCCTTTTCTAAGGTCGACCCCAATTCCCTTCCACAAATTTCCCAATTTTTATTATTTATTACAAAATAAAATAACAAAAAGACAACATATAGTTATACACCCTTTGGATTCCAAAACTCTCACCCCCCCTTTCCCGGTTTTGATCCCCAAAAAATGTCCCTCAGTCTATCAAACTATCAGCCTGGAGATCTCACGTCCGAGGCCCTCAAATCTCTCTCAGTCTCTCTCTGCTGGTTTTTTTGGTAGGCCTTTAAATAAGACATCAAGTCTCGGAGAAGCTCTGTCCCAATAGGGTCTATGTTTCTTCCAACCAGACCTCCATATTCAAAAATGGAGCCCAAATCTTGTTTCTTATTCCTTTTAAGTCCAAATGTCCCAAATGTCCCAAAAGCTCCAACTTTCGCCTTGATCAGATTTGTAATCCATAGGTCTTCAGATCTCCCCATAGGGAGATCCCTCCATTCTTCATTCTCCGATTCAAACCAAATTCTCATCATCCAGGTCTTATTTTTCTTAGTGTCCATCTTAGTGTCCATCTTAGCAGGCCTCTGGCTTTCCTTTGTCGTCTGCTGAATTTCAGCTCCTCCTTCCCACTCCTCTAAAACAGCATATATCTCTTCTTGTTCAGCTGCATAGGTTTCTTGAGTCAAGTCCTTGACAGATTCAGCAAGTTTGTTTACTTTTAAATTCAAAGTTGTAGCATTTATAGCCAAAGCTTCACTCTGACCTTGTAACTTTCCCAAGAGAAAAAACATTTTGTCCAGCTCAGCCTGTATTTTTCCACCTGCAGCCATTGTAATGACTCAGAACCCCCTTTAGAGGGATTTTGGTAACTTAATATTCCTTCCAACTCCAGTCCAACAGTCAAGTTAATTTGTTTCCATTCTTCTTTGTTTTCAATAGTTTAAAGTCAAATTGTAACAAAAATAACCAGCAAAGATAACAGAAGCCCAGTTTTCTCCCCCCCCCAACTTTGACAGCTAATTTGACAGCTGTCAAACTCTTTATGTCTCCTCAACAGGCTCTCTCGCAGATCGCTCCCGGGTCCCGGGGGGTTACACTTCAGCTCTTAAAATCAGCTCTTATCCTCCAGCAAAATTACTTATACTGCCAAGTCGTGGAATTAGTAACTTTTATCCAATAAAAAGAAGAATGTTCTCTCGACCTTAGTTATCTCCTTCTTGCTTTAATATATCTACAAGACGGGGAGACAGACTTCCTTTTAGCACCTCCCCCGATCATGCCTAATTCAGGAAAAAAAAATTAGTTCCAATTTCCGTACTACTCACGGGTTGTTACTTTTAAAGTCCAAATGTTCCAAGAAAGAAGTCAGTGCTCTCCGGCCATGGCATGCGGCTTCGCTCCGTAGAAGAAGCGGTCTACTCTCAGCACCACGCCTCACCCCGTCCCCCGCTCCGCAGCCTTTAAAAAGGCTCCTTCACGGGTTGGGGGGGCGCAAATGGTGCCCGCCGAGTCACCAAGTCCACAGGCTGCAGCGCCTGTGGTTTCTGAGGGTCCCCGCGCCGCCGCCATGGCAAGACCCGTCTTCTACAGAGCCGATTCCCTCTGGAGCTCGGAGGGAATCCGCCATTAGCCGTTCGCGCTAACCCGGAAATGCGGGACTATATAGTCTCATCCGGGGATGCCCAACAAACCAGTTCCAAATTCGGAAGGAAGGAGGGGCTGGGGGCACTGGATGGAAAGCCCCCGAGAGAGTCTGGCTCTCCTGGACGCTGTCTCTGCGAGCGAATCAAGTTTAATTTCTTAAGATGAAAAATTGGATTTAAGGTTTGGACATGCTTCGAGTGAGGAGGGAGAAATTACTCTGCCAATTAAGCCAGCCACTGAGGTGCCAAAAAAAGACTGAGTGGAAGAAGGATTAACATCTAAGTTGGTATGTTGGAACAGAACGGAAAGGGGGGGGGTAAGCCTCTCTTACTATTGTACTTTGCTTTATTATAATATTTGGCAAAAAAAAAAAAAACCCAGAAGAGCTGTTTACATTAACTATAACAAGCGAGATTAGAAAGTTTTGTATTTGTTTATATAATATGGCTCTAAAATTATAAACTGTGTGGAAATAATAATACTATATAATTAAGGCTTTTGATCTTTGATTTGCTTGGAAGAAGATAAAAGATTCTCTGATTTGTTGATATCAGACAGAAGCAGGATCTCATTAGCCGTTGGAAACCTTGGACGGTTTCCTAGAATCTATGTGGGTGCTGTGTCGCAATTTTAATTTGGAAATCCACTATTATGGAAGTCAAGACGGAGTTGCAGAACTACAAATAGTCATAGGAGGAGGTGAACCTTTAATATGTCGTTATCAGTGGCGTAGCGTGGGGGGTGCAGGGGGCCCCGGCCGCACCGGGTGCAACATCTGGGGGTTAGGGTTAGGGGGCGCAAATCCATGGGTTAGGGGGCGCAAATTACTTGCCTTGCCCCGGGTGCCGACAACCTACGCTACGCCACTGGTCGTTATATTTGTATTTCCAGTTTGATTTGGTAAATCTCCCCTGGAAAGGCTAATGTTTGATGCAACTGGTCTGGGGAAATTAATGAGCAGACACTTAGACTTGATTTCATCGGAACTGAGTGAAGATGGTGGCTGCCAGCAGCGAAAAGACCTTTGGATTGATTTGGCAGAAACACCAGCGTGTGAGGAGATGCTGCAAACTTATAGAGGGGAATCATAGACATAAAACCCACACAGAAACACATCATTGCTCGTTTCAAGTCGCTTGTGGGAACAACTCAGAGGCCGTGAAAGAACGAAGGTTAACAACAGGAAGAATTAGAGGAACCATTGGAAGTGGCCATGAAAAGCAGTAGAGATATATGATCAGAACCCTCCAAACTTGAAGCATGGGAAGTCCTATTTATAATCTGGCAGAATATTCGGATTATTTGATATGTATATGTATAATCTGGAATATTTAATGTGATTGGATTGGATTGTTAAAGTGGAAAATTTAATAAAAATGAATTATGATTTTTTTTAAAAAAAAAGTATGGGGATCTGGAGGGTTGCCACTATCATTTTATTGTCTCAAACTACTCAGCAGAGCAGTGAAGAGAAAAAGGCTCATTTCAGTCTACAAGTGGAACTATGTGAGTTGTGTGCTGCTGGCAATTGGCTGTTCCATACTTCGTCAAGCTGCCACCCTTCAGGGGCTTTGAACTACAACTCCCATCATCCCCGGCAGGCACATACACATCTCACCCCTATTGGCTGAGTCCAGTCCTCCAGTCTTCTAAGGCTGAGTCAGAGGGTTTTATTTCTTCAGATTCTATATATAGTTCATTGGTAACTCAACCCATTGGATGTAATGCATATCAGCATGCGGCGGGGTGCGCTCCCGTCGTTCGGTCCCAGTGCCTGCCAACCTAGCAGTTCAAAAGCACCCCCAGGTGCAAGTAGATAAATAGGGACCGCTTACCAGCGGGAAGGTAAACGGCATTCCGTGTGCTGCGCTGGCTCGTCAGATGCAGCTTGTCACGCTGGCCACGTGACCCGGAAGTGTCTGCGGATAGCGCTGGCTCCCGGCCTATAGAGTGAGATGAGCGCACAACCCTAGAGTCTGGCAAGACTGGCCCGTATGGGCAGGGGTACCTTTACATTTACCTTTATATCAGCATGCAGCGAGAAATCCCTGCAGGTTGCCAAGTACGAAGGAACTTGCGCTACCTCTCTCTTTGTGCCTATGTTAAGAAGCTACTTTCTCCTGGCACTCATTCAGAATGAAAAGCATGTTCTGTGTTACAGTCAAAGAAGAAATAGGAAGTGTAAGACTGAGCAAGAATTGTTTGCTTGCTTGTTTGTGTGTTTATTAAATTTGCATACCACCCTATAACCACAGGTCTCAGGGCAGTTCGTAGGATAAATTATTATATCATTAATGAAATGTATATACCGCACTGACAATCACAGGGCAGTTTACAACATTAAAAAAGCCTTACACTGCATCAGAAATCTGCTTTAAAAAATTTGGAAAGTTGATTTGAAGTTTACGGATTGTATATTGTTAAAAGAGAATTATATGAAGATGATGTACAGGCGGTATGTCACACCAACAAAATTGGCAAGAATGTATAAAACAGAACAAAGGAATTGTTGGAGGTGTAAAGAAGGGGGAGGTACCTTTTACCATATGTGGTGGGAATGTAAGAATATTCAATTTTTGGGGGAAATGATATATAATGAATTGAAAAAAAATGTTTAAAATGACATTTACTAAAAAAACAACAACAGAAGCTTTTTTTGATAGGTGAGGCGTTCCCAAAGTAAAGGAAGGATTGAACTCTGATTAATAAGAATACACACAGAGGCTTGAACCAGCAAGACTCTGGGAACGGTGCGTATAATAATCTCTCTGTCCACCCCCTGGCCCAGGTCATTTTATTCACAAAAGAACTTTTTACAGAGTGTTTGTAAGAACCAATCAGATTTCTTCTGAGCATTTCAACAAACCCCACGTGGGGACAAAGTTAAACTACCAAAACTAATTAAGCACACATATTTCTGGGGTAAACAAAACAGAACTACAAAGGAGTGCATTTGGCAACCCCAGAGGTGATAAACAAGCAATATACATGATAAGAATGATGGCCAGGAGGACAGCGATCATTATCACCTTCAGGTGAGATCTGTTTCCCGGCCCTAAGATTAACATCCTAAAATTAACATATCAGAAAAGCTACATCAAAGAAGCTGCCCACTATCTTTCACAGCCCAGGATACATGCCTGGCGAAGCAACTGCACTGTGTACGTTGTGTACGTGACTTGTCAAGAAAGAAAAATGGGCAGTAGAGGGAAAATGGCATAAATGTAGAATCTTATGGGATTTAATCAGAAATTATTGTCAATATATCAAACCCAGTCAACACTATGCATTCATCGTGGACACAATGGCTTGATGTATATTTTATAATTCCTCATGGTAATCCCATCTGATCACTACATCTCACCGTTTTTTATTCATTTGTTTTTGTTTTTGTTTTTTGTAAGAAGAGTTTAAGATAGTAGAGGTTAAGGTAGCAGGGTTCTGTATTCTTTTCATGTTCATGTATGTGTTTTTTTATTACATAAAGATGTCTAGCAGACTTTCCTAAAGGAGAGCTCAACAACCTTTGCCTATTCTTTTCTAAAACTGAGCAACTAGGCAGGACCCATGTCAATCCGTTGAAGTTATAACCAACCATCTGGCAAACGAACATGAGCATAATTCAAAGTAATCTGTTGAACACGTGAACAATTCCAAGTTGGCCTTCCTGTGTCCAGACAGCGAGTTCAGCCCCAGGTCCTGCAGACACTTCATAAGGTTCAGTTCAGAGAGTGGAACCTTGCACTCATAAAAGTCAAACAGATGTGCAAGGCTGACAATTGTCAAGGACTGGACTGAGGGGGATGAAACTGAGGAGGAATGGTGGAGACCGCCGCCCCCTCCTCCTGAAGCATCCAGAGAAGAGGAAGGCAGTATTGAATTACAGCTGTGGTTTGAGGAAGATTACAGCTCAGAGACAGGTGAACAGAAGATTTGGGAGGTGTTGGGAGATGAGAAGGAGGGGACAGAGCAAGAGCAGCCAGCTGAACGTTATCACTGGAGAGCATTTCTGACACCCCTTCTCCCAGAACTCAATGTGCATTGCAAGTGGAAGAGCAAAGGACTCAGAGACAATTAGCCCCTGGCGCCCACGGTAAGGGGAAGTGCTGTTGCTAGGAAGGGAGGGCGGAGGAGCTCAGTTGGAGCAACACCATTGTTGTAGAGACAGCATTCTTTTGTATCTCTTTGTGAATACCTAATAAATTATGTGGTAAGAACTCTTTTAGCTATCTGCCTTTTGACTGCCACCGGGGGAGGGATCGTAATTCCCTGAAGTCTTGACAGAGCCTTGACAACAATTGCCACTTAGTTGTTTATCTGCCCATTTAGGCCACACACCCATTGTGCAATTGTGAAAGAGTCAATTAAGTGTTTCCAAGAAAGCCATTGCTTCAGCACAAATGGGAGAGCTGTCAAGGTCAGGGGGAGGATGCCCTGAAATATCTGAAAGGCTACATCCTTCAGTACAGACCCTCTCAGGTGCTAAAATGGTGGTAGTCCCAACAGATAACGGAAGAGAGGCCATGCTCTGTCGCAGTTCCTAAGCTGTGCAATTGTCTTCCCACAAAGGTACATCCAGCACCTTCATTAATCAGTTTGCACTGTTTGCTGAAGACACAACTCTTTACCCCGCCCTTCGACACGTTTATATAGTTTTAGGACCCACTCTGTTCTTCTGACTGTTATTTGTTTCAAACTCTTTTTAATGTACAGTGGTGCCCCGCAAGACGAATGCCTCGCAAGATGGAAAACTCGCTAGACGAAAGAGTTTTCCGTTTTGGAGGTGCTTCGCAAAACGAATTTCCTATGGGCTTGCTTCGCAAGACGAAAATGTCTTGCGAGTTCCTGCTGGTTTTTTCCCCTCCCCCCTTTTTCTAAGCTGCTAAGCCGCTTATCAGCTGATCCGATCAGCAGATAAGCCGCTAAAAGCCGCTAATAGCGCTAATCCGCTAATCCGTCAATGGGCTTGCTTCGCAAGACGAAAAAACCGCTAGACGAAGAGAATCACAGAACGGATTCTTTTCGTCTTGCGAGGCACCACTGTATTTTGAATTGTTTTCACTGGGACCTTAGGGTGAACAGTTGTTTCTTAAAGATAAATCACAACAACAATAACAACGACTTCTGCTGGCAACCTCACAGCCTAAAAAATACAAAAATAAGCATGACTATTACCTAGGTCAACTCTTTCAATTCTTAAAAATGTTCCATTAACCTGTGCAAAGATTTTACTTTCTGGACACTGAATGCACTTCCACTTTGCAAGCTCATTTTTCCGGAGGGTAGGATTCGATCCAGTGGCTTCAAGTTACAAGAAAGGAGATTCCAGCTAAACATCAGGAAGAACTTTCTGACAGTAAGAATTGTCTCCCTCATGATAAAAAATGTCATGATCCAGAAAGAGGGAGAATTCCGTGAAAGAAGAAGAGAGTTTGGATTTGATATCCCGCTTTATCACTACCTGAAACTCAAACAACAGTTAACTACTTCAAGTTTTATGCCGTAAAGTTCTTATACTGCATGGTTTGGATTTTATCTGCCTTCTTATTTTAAGCCTTTGCCCTTAGTCATCAGGAGGAAATGCTTCTGTTCACCTGCTTCATCCTGAAAACCTTTCCTGGAATCACTATGCAAATATATAAATCAGCGCACCCTTTCTCTTTCTGCCAGGAACAGTAGTTAAATCTGTGGGCAAAGATAAACACATTCACTTCAAATTAAGCAGCCTTTTGATCACTGAAATTGTGATATAAAGTTAACTTGGTGAAGAAGTTATTCTTGCTCAGCTATGCCATATTTACACATATATGAAACCTGAGCCTACATTAATAATAATAATATTAATAATAATAATTTATTATTTATACCCCGCCCATCTGGCTGAGTTTCCCCAGCCACTCTGGGCGGCTTCCAATCAAGTATTAAAAACAATACAGCATTAAATATTAAAAACATTAGAGGGCTTCACAGAATTAACACCTCAAGAGGGTCTTGTTTCTCCCAGAGCCAAAGCCTTGGATTCAAGTCCTGGCATGGCCTTCTCTCTCTTGCCTCTCAGTCCCATCACTGGAGCTCAGCTCTGCTCCAAACTCTGGCTTTGTCTGTTTAGAGAGGAGGCCTCGTTCACACACTGAGCCATTTAATGACTCTTCACCCAGCCTCTCTCCTCATCAGGGGCTGGCCTGGCTAGTCCAAGAATTAGAAGTCTTAATTAAATCCTAACACTTACTGGATCCAAGGATTAGAGGTGTATGGAAGACATTCAAACTCCTAACCATATGTTTCTATGGCAGCTGGGCATTACCTGTGCTCTAGAAAGATCCCACATTTCTCTCTGAGGCGTTCCCAAAGTAAAGGAAGGATTGAACTCTGATTAATAAGAATAAGAATAAGAATAAGAATTAATAAGGATTGAAGTTGAATCCTGACAAGACAGAAGTACTGTTTTGGGGGGACAGGGGGCGGGCTGGTGTGGAGGACTCCCTGGTCCTGAATAGGGTAACTGTGCCCCTGAAGGACTCATTTTGGACTCACAGCTGTCCATGGAGGCGCAGGTCAATTCTGTATCCAGGGCAGCTGTTTATCAGCTTCATTTGGTACGCAGGCTGAGACCCAATCAGATTTTTTCTGAGCATTTCAACAAACCCTATGTGGGGACAAAGTTAAACTACCAAAACTAATTAAGCATAGGGTAAATAAAACAAATAAAACAGAACTACAAAGGAGTGCATTTGGCAACCCCGGGAGGTGATAAACAAGCAATATACACGATAAGAAGGATGGCCAGGAGGACAGTTATCACCTTTATGTGAGACCTGTTTCCTGGCCCTAAGATTAACATCCTAAGATTAACATATCAGAAAATCTACAGCAAAAGAAGCTGCCCGCTGTCTTTGATGACCCAGGATGCCTGCCTGCAGTACGTGGCTTATCAAGAAAGAGAAATGGAACAGGGATGCGGAGGTGTGGATTGATCAGGAATCATATCAAAATAGTTTAAACCCAGTCAACGCAATGCTTTCATTGCTGACACAGGTGGCTTACTCTATATTTGTTATAATTCCTCATAGCAATCCCACCTGATCACTACACTCTCACCATGGAAGGTAGATTTGATATTTGCTGCATGTTACACCTTGAGAGAAAACTATATGAAAATGATGTGTAGGTGGTCCTTAACACCATATAAACTAGCAAAGATGTATAAGAAAGTGCCAAGTACATGCTGGAAATGTCAACAGAGGAAGAGTCATTTTATCATATGTGGAGGTCCTGTGAAAAGGTGAAGGGTTTTGGGGGGAAATATATATAATGAAGTGAAAAGGATGTTTAAACTGATAATTCCAAAACCAAACAAACCCTGAAGCCTTTTGCTAGGAATGGGGACAGAGGTCCGGAGAAAGCTGACTAGTCCCCCCCCCCCCGTCCCTGGGTCTCCTCATAAGGAAGATATGCCTGGAGGAAGAACTGTGAGGGGAGAGACTCCATCAGGCAAGGCCTCCTCCCACCTGCCTTGCCCCCCCCCCCCCGTCCCTGGGTCTCCTCATAAGGAAGCTATGCCTGGAGGAAGAACTGTGAGGGGAGAGACTCCATCAGGCAAGGCCTCCTTCCACCTGCCTTGCCCCACCCTCCGGCCCTGGGTCTCCTCATAAGGAAGCTATGCCTGGAGGAAGAACTGTGAGGGGAGAGACTCCATCAGGCAAGGCCTCCTTCCACCTGCCTTGCCCCATCCTCCAGCCCTGGGTCTCCTCATAAGGAAGCTGTGCCTGGAGGAAGAACTGTGAGGGGAGAGACTCCATCAGGCAAGGCCTCCTTCCACCTGCCTTGCCCCCCCCCCGTACCTGGGTCTCCTCATAAGGAAGGGCAGCCATTCACAGCCCTATCTTCTGTCTTGTGTTGGGACAGAGATCTGATGATGATGATGATAATAATGATGATGATGATGATAATAAATTTTATTTATACCCCGCCCTCCCCGGCCAGAGCCGGGCTCAGGCCGGCCAACACCAATAAAATCACAGTAAAAACATAATAGGGGGGAAAACAAAACAAAACACCAACTTAAAATACAAGTTAAAATACAATTTAAAATGCAGCCTCATTTTAAAAGTAGCCGATAAATCAAGACCATAAGGGGAGGGAAACATAAGGGTCAGACTGAGTCCAAACCAAAGGCCAGGCGGAACAGCTCTGTCTAGCAGGCCCTGTGGAAAGATGTCAAGTCCCGCAGGGCCCTAGTCTCTTGTGACAGAGCATTCCACCAAGTTGGGGCCAGTACTGAAAAGGCCCTGGCCCTAGTTGAGACCAATCTAAACACCTTGCGACCTGGGACCTCCAAAATGTTGTCATTTGTGGACCTTAAGGTCCTCCACGGGGCATACCAGGAGAGGCAGTCCCATAGGTACATGGGTCCTAGGCCGCATAGGGCTTTAAAGGTAAAAACCAGCACCTTACACCTGACCCTGTACTCCACCAGGAGCCAGTGCGGTTGGTAAAGCACTGGATGAATGTGATCCCGTGGCAAGGACCCCGTAAGGAGCCTCGCTGTGGCATTCTGCACCCACTGGAGTTTCTGGATCAGCTTCAAGGGCAGCCCCGCGTAGAGTGAGTTCCAATAATCAAACCTGGAGGTGACCATCGCATGGATCACTGTGGCCAGATCAGGGCGAGAAAGGTAAGGGACCAACTGCTTAATACGGCAGAGATGGGGAAATGCCACCTTTGCTGTGGCTGCAACCTGCGCCTCCATGGAAAGGGAGGTGTCGAAGGTTACACCCAAGCTCTTGACAGAAGGCGCTGGCACTAATTGAGCCCCTGCAAGAGGGGAGTTGGCCCCCTAACCCCATGTCGTCGCAACCGAACCAGAGGACCTCTGTCTTCGAAGGATTTAACTTCAACTGGCTCCCACACAGCCATCCAACCACAGATTCCAAGCATCTGGTCAGTGTGTCCGGGGCCGAGTCACGGCAGCCGTCCATCAACAGATAAAGTTGGGTGTCATCAGCATATTGATGAGAACCCAGTCCAAAGCTCCGGACAATCTGGGCAAGGGGGCGCATAAAGATATTAAAAAGCATCAGGAAATGATTGCACCCAGCAGGACTCCACACACCAAGGAGTGCTGTGGTGACAACTCCCTCCCTAGCACCACCCTCTCTCCCCAACCTGAGATAAAGGAGCACAGCCATTGTTGGACTATGTCCTGAACCCCCATGTCGGCAAGGCGGTGGTCCAGAAGTTCATGATCAACCATGTCAAAGGCTGCTGATAGATCTAGGAGAATCAGCAGTCCTGACCTGCCTCAATCCAGCTGTCTATGGAGATCATCTGTTAGGGCGACCAAAGCTGTCTTGGTCCCGTAACCAGGGCAAAAGCCAGACTGAAATGGGTCCAGAGCCGATGTTTCATCCAGAAACCTACCAAGCTGTTCAGCAACCACTCTCTCAATTACCTTACCCTGGTATGGAAGATTTGAAACTGGGAGGTAATTGGATAGATCTAAAGGATCTAGGAGGGACGTGGGTGGCGCTGTGAGTTAAACCACAGAGCCTAGGACTTGCTGATCAGAAGGTCGGCGGTTCAAATCCCTGTGACGGGGTGAGCTCCCATTGCTCGGTCCCTGCTCCTGCCAACCTAGCAGTTCGAAAGCACGTCAACGTGAAAGTAGATAAATAGGTACCGCTCTGGCAGGAAGGTAAACAGTGTTTCCGTGCGCTGCTCTGGTTCACTAGAAGTGGCTTAGTCATGCTGGCCACATGACCCGGAAGCTGTACGCCGGCTCCTTCAGCCAGTAAAGCGAGATGAGCACCGCAACCCGAGTCGGCAACGACTGGACCTAATGGTCAGGGGTCCCTTTTCCTTTTAAAGGATCTAGAGATGTTTTCTTTAAGAGCGGACGCACCACTGCTTTCTTCAACTCCCCTGGGAAAGTCCCCCTAAGTTGCATCCTAAGATGTTCTTGGCAGATCTTGCCACATGGATTGCCTCCCTTGTTTTCCTTTCAGAGTCTTGAGTTTGCCTAACGGCTATTGCTTTCCTATTCCCTTAATCCTCAGTAAATGCCAGTGAAGCCTACAGTGAAGCCTTTCAGGATTTAAACACTGACACAGTTACTTCAATCTGCAGGGTGCAATTATCACACCCATCTTGCTTTATCCTGAATTTACCAAGAAATGGCTCATCAAGGTGTAGTGTTCTGGTGCAGAGTAGCCAGCCGATCTCTCCCACCAGCATTCTCCAACCTTCTGCCCTCCAGAAGTTGCTGCAGCTCCCATCAGCTCCAGCCGGCTTGGCCAGTTGCCAGGGGTGGTGAGAATCTGAGATCAACAACAGCTGGAAGGCTCCAAATTGGGGGACTACGACAACAACAACAACAACAATGCTTTTCCCCCAGGGGATACTTGAGGGTATGCAGTACCAACACTTCTTTTTTGTTGTTACTGGAACAACTTCTTGGTGGGTACCTAGATTTGAAATTTGCATGGTCTGTCTTAGCAGCAGGATCACTGGCCGTGGTCCTGAAAACCCACAGCTGATTCCCTCTCGTGCTTTGGCTTCCTGGGACTGCTGATCTCCCCCTTGCCTGGACTATTTACTTATTTGCAGTGGTCTGAATCCGTGTGGATCAGGACACTTGTACGGTGCCTTACGCACCACCTGCCAAGAATGTCAAAGGCCTGGTTGAAGAGGAATGCTTTTGCCAGGAGCCTAAATGTGTATAATGAAGGCGCCAGCCACACCTCCCTGGGGAGAACATTCCACAAATGGGGAGCCACTGCAAAAAAGGCCCATTCTTGCTTTGCCACTTTTCTGACCTCTCGTGGAAGAGACACACAAAGAAGGACCTCAGAGGATGATCTCAAGGTCTGAGTAGGTTCATATGGAGAGAGGCAGTCCTTGAGGTACTGCAGTTCTGAGCTGTTTAAGCCTTCATAGGTCAAAACCAGCACTTTGAATTGGGCCCTAAAACAAATTTTCAGCGAGTGCAGTCAGGCCAGGATTGGTGTAATATGCTTGCCCCAGTGATAATATGCTTCTGCACCAGCTGAAGTTTCTGGACAGTCTTCAGAGGGAGCCCAGAAGGATATTATGGTTGATGGTATCGAAAGTTACTGAGAGGTCAAGGAGAATTAACAGGGACACCTTTCCCCTGTCTCTCTCCCAACAGAGATCATCGTACAAGGCTGCCCAAGTAATTTCTGGGCCAAAACTGGGCCAAAACCCCGACTGAAAAGGATCTAGAAAATCAGTTTCCTCCAAGAGCACCTGGATCTGGTCTACAGCCACCTGCTCAAGAACGTTGCTGATGAAGGGGAGATTAGCAACTGGCTGGTAGATTTTCTGAGTTAAGGAAGGGTTTCCTGAGGTGACAGGGGCCACTTTCTCTCGCAAGGAGGAATTAATCACCTCACTGGCCCAGCCAGCTGCCCCCTCCTTGCTAGTTTTTATAAGCCAAGAGTCTCCAGGGCACAAGTGGTCACCCAGACTAATCCAAACGCCTTGTCCATATGCCTGGGCCTTACTAACTGAAACTCATCCAACACAGCAGGACTAGACCGACTCCTCCCTCCCCATTTTCGATATTCCCCAAGGGAAGATCAGCATCTGAAATGGGGTGGGGGTGGGGAGATAAATATCAGCATCAGGAAGAAGTGGGGAGCGAAGATCAGCACTGTTTTGGGTGTGTGTGTGTGAGGAGTATCAACTGCTTATTATAAAGCACACTTAACAAACAACAATTGTGAGGCTAGCCTTGCCCCACACACTAACCATTACACCATACTGCCAGCTATTTCAGCCTTCTTACAACTGAAACACCCCTGACACCAAATCAACTCCCCCATAGTCTTTCAAATCTTTATTGGGAAGAGCATTGCTTAGTTCTCCAGGAAAATTGCCAGCCACTGTTGAAGTAAGTTTATGAGCTGGTAGCCCAGAACTCAGTAGCACAGTGAGAGATGATGCAAGAAGATTTGTGAAACTTTTAAAAACTTTGCCTGAACATTGCAGCATGAAGCTGCTGTCCACAAGGGGCTGTGGTGCATGTTCTTCCAATATATAGAATCATAGAAATGTAGCATTGGAAGGGTCATCTAGTCCAATAAAATAAATAAATAAAATAATACTCACAAATGGTTAAGGAGAAAAACGTTTTTTTATGGTTGCCCATCAACATCACATGTTGGAACAGCTGTCAGGGCAAAGTCCAGCTGTGAGCTGTGAAGGCTGCTCCCCACAAGGCCCTTTTCACCTGGCCTAGGGGGCTGGGCCCAGACTCACCAGCCCCACTGAAGAGGCTCCTCATGAGGCCAGAGGAAAATCGCCCGGCTGTGGGGCATGAAGGCCGCTCCCCGCAAGGCCCTTTCCACCTGGCCTAGGGGGTGGGTCCCAGACTCACCAGCCCCACTGAAGAGGCTCCTCATGAGGCCAGAGGAAAATCGCCCGGCTGTGGGGCATGAAGGCCACTCCCCGCAAGGCCCTTTCCACCTGGCCTAGGGGGTGGGTCCCAGACTCACCAGCCCCACTGAAGAGGCTCCTCATGAGGCCAGAGGAAAATCGCCCGGGGCGTGGAGGCCGCTCCCCCAAGGCCCTTTCCACCTGGCCTAGGGGGCTGGGCCCAGACTCTCCCAGCCCTACTATGTTAAATATGAATTCTGTAGTTGACAGAATTCATATTTAATTCCTTTGTAATGTTTTATTTTGAAATCTTTAAGATAATATTTTAATTTTCTGTTATGTTGCTTTGACTGTATACTCTATATTTGACTTTCTTCAGATTGTTTTATCTATGTTTTATTGATTTAATATGCTGAAAACAGCTCTGAGATTTTTCTTTAAAATATAAAACAGTATAGAAATTTAAAAAATGAAATAAATAAAATAAAGAGTAATGAAATAAAGAGGAAGAACCCTACAAAGTGGGAGTAAAAGGTTTTGAAGTGGTTCATCAACTGTTAACTCCTGGGCAGCAGTTAGAGAAATTATTTCTCAGTTTGCAGCTATGAATATATGCACATTTTATGCAAATCTGTGCCTTATTTTGTCCTGTTTTCAGTTATTTGTTTTTTTCTTTTCTGGTGATGCAAAAGTCCCCACCTTTATATCTTTTATTCTTATTTAACTTTCCCAAGCCTTCTGTGGGACTGGGTTCTTTAATTGGTTGCTTTGATACATTTATATATTGCCCTTATTCCAAAACGGAGCGCAATAGCAAAACACAATCAGTGAAAGAGAAACAGTTCCCAAAACGAACAGATCAAATAAAATGCAAGGAACCACAGTGAGAAAACTCAATGTAGAACCGCAACTCAAATAATACTTCAGGATCCAAAGAAAAATGCCTTCAAGAGTGTGGGCAGATCACATATCATTTGGAAGGGAATTCCATTGGCAAGGGGCCACCACCAAGAGAACAGTGTCTCATGTAACCACCCTCCCTAGGCAAAAACATTCCTCTTCTCCCCGACCTTTGGCCAGTTAGACAGTCCATGGCCTTATAAACTGTGGGGGGTTGGGGTTGGGGGGGGATTACTGTGTTCTCACTTATTATTATGTTACATATTTTTGTGTTTTTCTATTTTAAACCACCATGTGACCCTCAGCTAAAGGGCAGAATATAATATAATCATGGTTAAGTAAGTTCTGGGAACTTCGAGGAGCTAAGCGCCAAAAGATTTGGTTGTGGGAAATTATTGTTATGGATTTGGGAGGGGGAATTCCCCCCAAACCATAGAAATTAATAAATGATAGGATTTTGGTTATTTGGGGTGTGGAGAAATACAAGCGGTAGAGGAATTCCTGGGCTAGTCTATGCAAAACAACCTGGCCAAGCTAGGGACATTAAGAAACAATGCAGGGCCTTCTAGAATAATAAAAGAAATAGGGGAGATGGTCCGTAATGAACTTAAGAAAATGTTTAAAAGAACGTTTCCTAAAAACCCAGGAGCTTTCCTTCTGGGAAGAATAACAATGGAAAAACCAAAAAAATCAAACTACTCTATGGATGTATGTGACTACAGCTGCCTGAATTCTGGTAGCACAAAAGTGGGGGAAAGATGTAGTACCAGCAAGAGAAGAATGGCACCTTAAAATATTAGGATATATAGAACTTGCCAGCAATAATAATAATAATAATAAATTTTATTTATATCCCGCCCTCCCCAGCCAAGCCGGGCTCAGGGCGGCTAACAACAATCAGATAAACAAATAATAACACATTCTAAAAATATTTCATTATAAAAATTAGTTAAAATCAAATTGATGGCAACCGATTAAACAAAATTCTGTGCGGGTTGCCAGAGGAGGGAGTCAGGCTGCGCCCTGACCAAAGGCCTGGCGGAACAACTCTGTCTTGCAGGCCCTGCGGAAAGATGTCAGGTCCCGCAGGGCCCTGGTCTCTTGTGACAGAGCGTTCCACCAGGTTGGAGCCGCAGCCGAGAAGGCCCTGGCTCTAGTTGAGGCCAGCCTAACCTCTCTGAGGCCTGGGACCTTGAGGGTGTTATTATTTGCAGACCGTAGGTTTCTCTGTGGGGCATACCAGGAGACAAATAGATTAAGAAATAATGACGATAAGAATTTAAAAGAGGACTGGACATTATATAGAAACAATAGTTGGGGAATAGTATAACAAGAAAGTAAGTGTAACCGACTGGGGGTGGGAATACTCAGCAGCAGATGTGACAAAGTGGGACAGTGTAAGATACTGAAAATAATTTAGTAAAATAAGAAAATGCAGTCAAAAAGACAACAGATAGGAAACTAGATAAAAAGTGGAAGGGGAGTTAAAATTAAGGCTTATAAGAGTTATAATATGTTACTATTATTATTTACAGATATGTGTCATATACTTATGTTAGTCTCTCCCCCCCCCCGTTTCTTATTACCATGTGTTTGACTGTAACATACCGTACTATGCATTGATGATATGATAAAACAGAATACAGGGCCATTGAGGACAATTGGCAGTGCAAGAGAACTGCTCTGGCCCTTTGCCCTGAGGTGTGGACACAGACTGGGGGTTTGGAAGGAAACCAGTCTAGCCGGGTGCGAGGTGACAGGAAAAGAGACTTGAGGAAGGGTTGCTGGGAAGAAGAAGGGAGGGAGGGAGGGAGGGAGGGAGGGAGGGAAGACTGGGATCCATCTTGGGCAGGTTGGCCGCTTGCTGGCTGGGAGAAATGCCTTTGACTCCCGGGCTGCACTGCTTTGGGGTACAAGCCCCTCTTGAAATGACCATACTGTAAGATCTGGACCCCCTCCATGCAGACAGAAGGTATAAATAGGCGAATAAACCATATTTCTTAAAGCTATGGCATGCTCCGCCATGTCTGAATTCTCCAAAGGAACACAGACTGGAACCCATTGGAACCCTGCCACAGCTTGGCAGAGAGAGGGGGTGGCACCCAACTTTTGTAACATTGTTTTGAGTGCAGGAACAAATGAACACTTTCTGCTTGTAGGTGGTACCTAAATTGCTTAGCAGTAGTGCAAGACTAGGATTATGTCATCTAGATGTCATCTAGAACTACCCTGTCCTCTTCATCTTGCTACAGCTCCTGTTGTCTCACTCCTTATTGCATAGTTTCCAAATGCCTTGGTCTCCTTCCGATGTCACACTCCAGCTTCCGATGTCACACTCCACCAGGTGGTCCAACAACCCCTGGAGGGCCACGGGTTCTGCATGCCTGCTCCGAATGATTTGATACAGCTAGTTCTAGCTGGATGCTATTGCAGCACGGCCTTAATGCAATCATTGCAAGACCAGGGAGAGGCTCTTTGTCATGAAGGAACAGCATGACCTGTTCCACATCATCTCCTCACCCTGTTATTGAATCATTATATTGATTACAATTTCAACATGACTATTATTACCTCCTTATCATCTAATTGCCACCATGCAGTAACAAATGAGGAAGCTGAGGCAGCCTTCACAAAAACTGTCAGGCAGCCTTGAAGATGAAGGCAGCTCACTAAGGAAGCAGATGTTTCCAGACCATTCAAAGGCACAAGCTGATCCTAAAACCGAGGGATAAAGCAACCAGGGCAATGGTGGGAGTGAGCGGGCTCATTGCCATTGCCATTGTAACTCTCCTGATCGTGCAGTTCCTAAAACTGCAATGGCTGAGTCGGCAGTACCCACCTGGGCCAACTCCGTTTCCCATCATTGGAGGTCTGTGGCGCTTGGACTTGAGTCTCAACCAGGAAACATACACCAAGGTATTTATTTTTGCTGGCGTGATTTGCCATATTGTTGAAATGAAACTGATTTAAGATTGCAGCAGCAGAATGGAAGGGGGTCAGAATACTTTGGTGACTTGTAACAAATAAAGATGGGCTAGAACAGCGCACGGGAGTCAACCGAGCGGGCGGCAGGGGTCCCTGAGCAGGCAGCAGGTGTCCATGGGCCAGTTAAACAACCCCTAGTGTATCACCTTCGTTGTATAAATTGTGGTTTCTTCTGCTTGTAAACCAACTTGTGTAAAGCAATATAGAAAGGCAGTATGCAAATTAAAAGTGAAATGAAAAAAATGAAATGAAATGCACAAGAAAGTATGTATTTAGAAGTCTCAAGCAAATAATTGTCGATGCGTCTTGTATCGGGAAGTTTTTAATGACTGATGTTTTATTATGTTTATATACTGTGTTGGAAGCTGCCCAGAGTGGCTGAGGCAACCCAGTAAGGTGGGCAGGGTATAAATAATAAAATGAAGAAGAAGAAGAAGAAGAAGAAGAAGAAGAAGAAGAAGAAGAAGAAGAAGAAGAAGAAACAACAATTTGGGCAGGACACACCATTTCCCATACATTGCTTACATAATACACTTGTTGCTGTGGCTGATACTTCTTGTACTCGATTATAAGTAATACCCAGGCCCAGATGAGACAGTTTACCTATAATTGTTTTCTTTAGTGACAGTAAGAATCATGAGACCTATATATAGTGGGAGGGGTGTTTCTGTCTCTGAAACATGAAGTACACTCTGAGCATGTTCTTTTCTTTCATGTTTGATGCTCTTAAATCAAGTAAGGGACGGTGGCAGTTTTATGGTTATATTTGTGGGGGTGGACAATATGACCTTTGAAGATGCTTCCAATTCCACAAGTCCATGATTCTATGGATGAGTTCACTGCATCCCGCTGTGCCACTCAAGCCCGTGTCTGCCAACTTGAAAGGCAGAACTTGAAAGTCGGCATCCAGCCATCCTGTAGACTCAGGTCTGCTGTCGATCAGCTCTTAGCATCGACTCCACGACACTCTGCCACTGATCACCACCGGCATGTCCTCACCAACTCCTTTGCTAGGAATCTGGGAGACTTCCGACCCTTGCGTCCACGACTTGGCTAGCACCTGGCAAACAAGCAACGCTCCGCAACCTGGACTCCGCAACTTGGACACCATAACCTGTGCATTGTAACCTGTTGATGGATCTCAACCAAAACTCTCTGCTACCTGCTGCTTAGTCCCTGTAGTCCAGGATGACATCTCAGGAACATAACTTGCTGAACAGTAACAATTTGTATTTGCTTTGTACAAGTTTTGTACAAGTTTTTTGTACAAGCTTTGTACAAGTTTTGCTTTGTACAAGTTACTATATACACAGACTCGATTCAAACTCTACACACCAACCTCTGAACTTCAACATCAAACTGCCGTGTCATACTGTTTATAAGGGAAAACTTTTAGCCAGACTTTCTCACGTACTCTTGCTTAACTTGGCTTCTTGCCAACTCACTAATTGTCCACTTCGAAGCTGCAGTTTCTCACAAATCTCAACACTACCCCCCCCCCTCAGCCAAGGTTGAAGGGACTTTATTTAAAATTGCCTTTGGATTGAAACAGGAGTGTGAGGGAGCAATACAGAGCAAGAAGAATGAACGGCTGCTGAATGGATCTGGCAAGAGGCCGAGTTTGAGAAAAGATTTTGCTTTTAACCGTGTGCCAAGGAAGAATTCCATTATTATTATTTTCTATTGGTTTTCCAAATGATTACAAATCAGTCTACATTAATTTAATACAATTTCTTATATTAAAAAATCAGGTTTCCTGCTCCTGTTGCAAATTTATGTCCATTTCTTCCTCATGTAGCCACTTCATTCTTCTTAAATCTCCTCTTTATCCTTCTCTTGATGTTAGTCCATTCTCACAGCTGGCCTTCTTGTTTCCTTACAGCTGCACCTCTGTAGTCCTTCATAAATGTTGTTCTCAGACCTAGTGTGCTGGGAGAGTTAATTGCCATCCTTCTTTGTTCGCTTCGCTTCTATGTTTACAAAATCACACTTCATTCCTTTGATCTCATACCTTCCACCGTCCACCAACTTGCATATAGGCTGCTGCTGTAAATAACTCCCAGACAACACGCCCAATCTCTGCCATTAAAATTCCACTCTGGGGTTTTTCCTCGGCGCGCAGTTAAAAAACCAAAAACTTTTCACAAATGCAGCCTCTGGCTAGATTTTATTGGCAGCTGTTCATCTTCTTACTCTGAGTTGCTCCCTTACACTCCTGATCCAGCCCAATGATAATTTAAATAAAGTCCTTGGTCAAGGGGCGTAGGCATAATAAAACATTATTAAATTCTTTGTTGAGCATAAATCAAACGCCTCTCCTGTCTTTTGCTCATGCCAGACAGATTAACATAGCTACAACTACACATGACTCATTCATTTTGCAGCGGAGGTCAAGAAAGAAAAAGACCAGTTGGAGACCATTTAAAAGCACAAAGTGTCTTGTCCTCCCCCTTCCTTCCTGGCTGTTTTAAGGGTTTTCAAGCTTCTTAGAAATCATTCAAATACCTTCAAAGATCTGAACACAGCCCTTTCAGCAGCTGATTGATTGCAACCCGTTATCATATGGCGTCTCAGGAGTGCCTCTTGATTAATGCCAATATTCCAAATTAGTGAGGAACAGATCACAAATCATGCCGTAGATGGAAGTTCATCCATGTCAGGGACACACTTCCCCGTTCTTGCCCATTCTGCTTAAGCTTGTATCTGCCAACTTGACTCCCAGAACCAGAAGAGGCATCAAAATGGCGGAGGAGAGGTTGGCTTCACACAGGCACAATTTCAGAGTGCTTGAAGAAAGCACTGGAGAAGAGGGGACAGACGACTGCGAGGAGCCGAGGACTTTCAGTCTCAGCAATTGATTTTCATGGAGTTAAGATCACAGAGAATGAGCTGCTCTGCCCATTAGGCCTGACACTCGGCCAAGTCTGCGGAAATTGTGTTTTTGCTAATACTGTAAAGAGCAAACTCTGAACTGTATGATTTACTGCCTGTTTGCATTTTGACAGTATGTGGAACGGGAAGGAGGTGCCAACTTGTTGTTCATTTCAGGCAGCAAAGCATATTGGGAGGAAGTTGCTTTTGCTAGAGTTGCCTACAAAGTGGTTAAAAAAAATATATATTAAATAAATAATTGCAAGAAAAGTTATTTTATTTTATTTGTCTAAATTGCAGATATCAAAGGATTATGGGAGGATCTTCACCATGTGGGTGGGACACAAACCCATGATTCTCCTGAATGGGTTCGATGCTGTGAAAGAGGCTCTGGTCACGCATTCTGAACAGATGACGGGCCGGCCCATGACCCCTTTTGTGATTGATACAATGAAGGGAAAAGGTAAGTCAACCTCCTTACTGTTTAAGAGTGTTCAGATTTCTGGGCTCTACCTTGATCAAATGCAATAAAATGCACTCAAATGGCGGGGGGGGGGGCATACAGGAAAAAACCAATGTCCATCAAAAATGTTAATTGAATTCCCAATACATGTAGGTTCCGCTGTCGATCCGCTCACCATGTGAAAATTCACTTATCTGAACGTACAAAATTATGACCTCCACAGATTCAGATATCCAAACAGCCGGAGTTTGCCCACTTCCTTACTTCATTGCTTGTGTTTCGTTAGATGGTAACAGCCAATTTCAGGCAGAAACCATGCAGGGATGGAGGGAGTCCAGACAAATCAATTTCCCCTTTGTCTCTCTTTTGCGCGTTGGTTGCAGCAATTCCTAGGAACAAACCATGAAGGGGGGTAATCAATCAAATCCTCATTTAGAAATGTTCCCATAGGAATCAATAGAAATTGTGGACTCATTATGCGAACACTTGCCTAACAAATGATTTCCAGGGAACGCATTGTGTTTGGTAAGCCGGACCTGCGTAACTAGTGGTACCGTTCTTAACCTGAAACCGTTCTTAACCTGAGGTACCACTTTAGCTAATGAGGCCTCCCGCTGCCACTACGCTGCCAGGGTGCGATTTCTGTTCTCATCCTGAAGCAAAGTTCTTAACCCGAGGTACTATTTCTGGGTTAGAGGAGTCTGTAACCTGAAGCGTCTGCAACCTGAGGTGTCTGTAACCCGAGGTACCACTGCATATTGAAATGGACAAATCAGAAATGGACAAATCAGTCTATTTCCAGGCCCTCTTGTTTTTGCATATGATGTGGGGATATAGGATGCTATTTCCTACAAAGTAAAAATATGAGTCCACCTAGCTCTGAATCTGCTACTCCAGAGGACCCCGCTGTGACACCTGCAGGCATTGGGGTGCCCACGAGTGCCTCCTGTGGCACCCACAAATGTTCTCAGTAACTGACCCCTTCAAAAATCCACAGTGCATGAGTGGCTCCTGGCAGATATTCGAGTAGCCATGGCAGAATGTGGATGAGCTTCTACATACAAGCGCACACACCATCAAAATTCATACCCAGTGGATCCAAATGGCATCCATCCATACTTCCTCAATAGGAATGAGCTGCACACACCAGAGGCATTTCTACTTGGAATTTTAGGCAGTGATATCCCCAAAAATATGAGAGAAATCTTTTTATATGCAACAGCCACTGCCCGGTTATTAATTGCATCAAACTGGAAAGGGGAAACAGTACCAACAGTGAGGGAATGGCAGAACAAGTTATTAGACTATGTAGAATTGGCTCAATTGACAGATAGATTAAGGGGAAATGCAAAACAATCATTCACGCAAAAATGGGATATGTTCAAGAAATACCTACAAAAATATAACGACATAACATCTATGGCAGTGTTTGAATAACCCTTGTGTAAATTAAATACTACTAAGCACGGAAAAACTGTATGATATGTTATAAGAAAGTACTAGAAACTATAGTAAGAGTAAGGTAAGAAGTATAAGTACATTCAATGTCGTAAAGGTAACTTACATCGGGAAATGACGTCTGTTTTCATATAATTTAGTTTATTGGAATTTAGTTTATTGGATTTTTTTACTTTGGTTTATTTTTGTTTAGTTAGAAATTATAAGAAAAGAGCATGTACAAATACAAGTTTAAATCCATATTTAATGGCATAATTAATTAAGGCTGTACATGTACCAAAATTGTGTATGGATGTAAAGTAAATAATAATAATAATAATAATAATAATAATAATAATAATAATAGGAATAAGCTGCACATATGCCTTTCCCTTCCCTTCACATTTTGCCCTGCCAGCTATGCATAATGAACACACAACTAGAGTTGGGTCAAGGATTGTCTGTAGCTCAATTGCACAGCACTTGGATTGCCCATTGAAAATCCTAGGTTCCATCTCTGGCTTATCCAGGCTGTTGTTGTTGTTGTTTATATCCTGCCTTTTCCTGGACCAGGGCTCAAGGCAGCTCACACAATTTAAAGCAATCCAGATAAAATACCAACAGCTAAAAACATACAAACTTTTTTCCCGTAAGGCATACCATATACAGTTCTTTGACGCATTTCTCCCCACCCCACTCCAATGCTTCTAGAATGTATTGCTGATCTGCTTTACAGGAGTTCTGTTTGCAACTGGCCACATCTGGAAGCAGCAGAGGCGCTTTAGCCTGACAACCCTGCGGAATTTAGGCATGGGGAAGAAGGGCGTGGAGTACCGCATTCAACAGGAGTCGAACTATCTCCTCGAACTATTTAGAAACGAGGGAGGTCAGAAACACCACCATTATTATATAGACTGAATGCTCTGCAGTTTCAAGCTTGTGAATTGATCAGCACTTCTGGTCGGGGCTAGCAATGAAGAAATGCAAGGTTTAACTGCCCAGTGCATTTATAGGATCAGTTTCTTCTAGTGTGACTATTTAAGCTTCTAGGCCTCATGGGTGTAAGACTGAAAAGCATAGGCATGCCTAGGATGTGTGTGTTGAAGCTCTGGAATTTATGCAGCTCATAAATGCTTTAGTTGAGATTCCTGCATCTGCAGTGACCTTCAGGGCCCCTTCCAGTTCTACAGTTCTATGATCCATGAAACCACATGGAGACTGCTATTTCCCTCTCCCCTCCAGAATCACCCACAATGCAGGAGGACACTCTGTAGCTGCCACCAGAGGCTCCCTGGCTCCTTTGGAACCAACAACTAAAAAACAGAGCACAGCCTCTTTAAATGCAATAGCTTCCTTCCAAGAGGGCAGAGCTAGAGGCAATTGCTTGGCTGCAGGACACTTTAGGGCCCCACTTGACTGCCAGCTGTTGCTGAAGCAACATTATTGCCTGCTCCTTGCATAGAGCCTTTGGCGCTGACTCCATGGGGAGCCGACTGGAGGAGGAGTTCTGAACTCCTGCCCTGTTGATGATTCTTGACAGGGCTTCAGGGTTGAGACTGATTTTGTGCAGTGTTTCACTGATGTGTTTATTTGCTCTTGTGCCCTGGAAAAACACCACACAAAAAGAACCTTGGTGCAATCATACCTAACTTGCCCCGAGGGATTTAGTCTGGCTATTGTGCAGGATCGTCTGCAAAGAGAAGGCCAGTGGCGTAGCGTGGGGGGTGCAGGGGGGCCCGGCCGCACCGGCCGCAACATCTGGGGGTTAGGGGGCGCAAATCCACGGGTTAGGGGGTGCAAATTACTTGCCTTGCCCCGGGTGCTGACAACCCACGCTACGCCACTGGAGAAGGCCACTTTTGGGTTCAATCTCACTCTTCTAGCATGTGGCAAGGAACAGTCTATGGGGAGGAGGAGATGCTTCTACATGCAGAAAGTGACTCCATCTCCCATCGTCCTGAGCAAGTATGGACCAAGGCCAGGAATGATGGGAGTTGTAGTACAATAACATGTGGCAGGCCAAATGTTTCCCAGCCCTGAGTCAGGCAAAATCATACATTGAAAGAATGAAATGAAAGACAAGCACAAAAGCAATAATGAATGCAGCCACTTTTCGTGGCAGACCCAGCCCTCCCTCTCCTACTAGATTTGCTCCTGGCCTCTCAGGTGAAAATGTTTGGCTTCATATTAGGCAGGTCTAAATGTTGGTCTGAATGTTAAATGATGACAGTTTATCACACCTGCCCTTTCAGGGAAGCCCATGAACCCTGCTCTCGCCATCTTCCCTGCGGTCTCCAACGTGATCTCGTCCGTGGTGTTCGGGCATCGCTTCTCCTACGATGACGAGGTCTTCCAAGATATGGTCAAGGCTGTCGATTTCATGTTCCACTTTTTGCCCAGCCCGTTTCGAATTGTGCGTGTTCCGAAAGATTTCGAAAAACAAAATTAAGTGAATGTTCTGTGTCGGAAGGGTAGCTGGGTTATTGCATCCGTCTGTCTTGAGAGGCAACGGAGTATGCCTCTCGGGGTTAAGTCAAACCGTTGCGTTAGAGGCACTGAAGTGACTTCTCTGGGATGCTAGCCTAAGCAGTGTGTCTGGAGGCCCTGGGCTGCCCAGGGGACAAGACTCCACTCTTGTCCTCACTGATGTGTTCCAAAGGAAAGCAGAGCAAGGTGTTTGGCACCATCTTGGCTGCAGGAATTGCCAGAAGGAGGCGAACAAGGCGCCATCCAACTGTCTTAGGGACGCCACTCTGGATTTGTGTAGGGTTTACTCCTTAGTTTCTTCTTCTCCCAGAAGTATCCTGCAAGGTTTTGAACTAGGGCCTCAAAGACCAGGATTCAACCACAAAATTCATCGGGCAACATTTAGCTAGTCACACTCTCTTAGCCTAACCCAGGCATAGGCAAACTTGGCCCTCCAGATGTTTTTGGCCTACAACTCCCATGAACCCTAGCTATCAGGACCAGTAGTCAGGGATGATGGGAACTGTAATCCCGAAACATCTGGAGGGCCGAATTTGCCTATGCCTGGCCTAACCTAACTCACATGGTTGTTGTGAGGATGAAAAGGGAAAGGGGTGAACCTAAGAAGAGTCCTGCTCGATCAGGCCAAAGGTCCCTCTATTCCAGCATCCCTTTTTGTGTGCATGAGCCTTCTCCCCTGCTGTGGCTTCCAGCACCTGCCATTTCAGAAGCATCACAGCCTCCAACAGTGAAGACAGAACTGACTAGCAGCCATGGGTAGTTTTATGTGATGCTACGTCGTCTTGGCATCCCTCATTAAAATGTTGGTGCTTCAAAGACAATGTCAGGCCCATAATCTCTCTCTCTTTTTTTGTAACTGTTTTTATTTTTTCACTTTCTGATACACAAAAAGCAATAATAACAACCATAAAGAGGAAGAGAGACGATAAAGGAGAAGAAAGTGAGGATCTGAGGAGAGACAGGGAGCAGTAGTATTCCAAAAGCAGCAATGTAGTTTCAGACAATTATCCCTCATAAGCATATTACCCAAGGACCCAGAATTAATATATTTATTTATTTATTTATCCGTTAGCTTTAATAGCCTGAAGGAATAACCGACCCTTCCATATACAAGATCCTTTTTGTGAGCCATAATTACACACTCACGAAAGCAGCCTTTGCTTACTTCCCCCCCACATGCCCCCCAACTGTCCCAGAAAAAATGGCACATCCCGTTTTCTCATGTGAGGGCAGGGCAGCCATTTTGGGTGTCACAATCTCACGCAATTTTGCTCCGATCTCAGTGTGGTGCCCAAAAAAGGCATGCTTTGGCGCACCGTGCAAGCATAGCTCTGAGGGAAGTGCATTTTTTGGGCTCTGTGATCTCACGTAGGTCCAGTGACTTGCGCAGGAGTACGGGCGGGAAGACGTGCCTTCTAGTTTTGGGACTCAAAATATCAGAGGGTATGTCCGCGTGCCCTTCAAAGAGCTACGAATAACGCGGCGAGGGCAGATAACCAATCGTCTTCTCTTTCTCTCCATCTCCAGGCATATGATCTTTTCCCTGGGCTGATGCGCCATGTGCCGGGACCTCACCAGAAGGCATTCGAATGCTTGGCGAAAGGGCATGCAATTATAAGGGACGAGATCAGAAGCCACGAGAAGACCAGGGACCCAATTGACCCGCAGGATTTAATTGACTACTATCTGAATCAGATTGAAAAGGTAAGGGGCTGCCTTCTGTGAAGCTGGAGCTCATCTGGTGGAAATGCTGGTAAATCGTAGAATTGAAGAGTTGGAAGGGACCCTGAGGATCACCTGGTCCACTCCCTGCAATGTAAGAAATGCAGCTAAACCATCTATGAACGATGGCTATCCAACCTTTGCTTAAAAGCCTCCAAGGAAGGAGGGTCCACAACCTCCTAAAGGAGACGTTTTCACTGTCAAACAGCTCATTTAACACTAAAAAAGAGTTAAGCAGTGGTTCTGATAACCATAGCCATATGACGTTCTTTTTTAATGTTAATAATGTGTTATTAAAATGTGACACCAGAGGGTTCTGCAGAGCAACTAGCTATCATAAACTTAGGCAGACCTCGTGGAAAGGAAGCAAAACGAAACCAAACAGGACTGTCTCAATGTTTTCTAGTATCGTTCTAGCAATGTTTTTAAAGGTGAGTGTAGATCCAGCCTTACTGACAGGAAGTTCTTCCTGATGCTTAGACGGAATCGCCTTTCTTGTAACTTGAAGCCATTGTTCCGAGTCCTACACTCTGAAGCAGGAAAAAACAAGCCTGTGACAGCCCCTAAAACATTTGAAGATGGCTATCATATCTCTTCTCAATCTCCTCTTTTCCATACTCAGTTCCTTCAACTGCTCTTCATAAGGCTTGGCTCCTAGATCCTTTTCCAGATGCACTGGCTCCCAATGGAGTACAGGGTCAGATTTAAGGTGCTGGTTTTGACCTTTAAAGCCCTTCATGGCCTAGGACCCTCGTACCTACGGGACCGCCTCTCCTGGTATGCCCCACAGAGGACCTTAAGGTCCATACACCCTAGAGGTCCCAGGCCCTAAGGAAGTCAGATTAGCCTCAACCAGAGCCAGGGCCTTTTCAGCACTGGCTCCGGCCTGGTGGAACGCTCTGTCTCATGAGACCAGGGCCCAGCGGGATCTGATTTCTTTCTGCAGGGCCTGTAAGACGGAGTTGTTCCATCTGGCCTTTGGCTTGGAACCAGCCTCATCCCCTCCGCCTCTTTCCTTTTCCTTTCTCCTCCTGTGATGGAACTCCTATTTGGGGACTTCCCTGGCTTTTTTCTGGCCCATGTAGGACCAGTCTGGAAAGTTAGCCTTGTTGAAGACTTGACGTTTTCATCCCCCCCCCCCCAAGTTTTTGGTTTGAGTTTCCATTGAAATGAGGCTGTATTTTAATGTTTTTGGTTTTTTTTAGCATTTAAAATCTTCATTTTATTCCAACGTCTAAAAACACATATACATTATCAGTAAAACAAAGCGAAAAAGAAAAAATGAAAAAGAAAGTTATACATAATCCGTAATCAAACTCCAAACTATTTAAATGCCAAGTCATTATACAAGTTTGTTACATTACTTAACTTCCCACCACCACGACGTGACCTATATCTAAACCATATATTCAGCAGTGCTTTTTGCTAATCGTCATGTTTTTACCTCACGGTTTTTATATTATACCTACTGTGATTTTGATGTTCCCTAGTATCGTCTCCATGTATGAAAAAAATTTATTCCAGTCATTAATAAATTTGGTATTTTTCTGATGCCTGATCTTCTGTGTCATCATTGCTAGATCGATATATTCAATTAGCTTGGTTTGCCAGTCCTTAATTGTTGGAATATTGGGTTTTTTCCAGTTCTGCGCTAGCAGTATCCTAGCGGATGCTGTTGCATACTGAAATAGGGTTTGGTCATCTTTCTTGATCTCATTCCCCACCATTCCCAAAAGGAATGCCTCGGGTTTTTTTGGGAAGGTGTATTTTAGAAATTTTTTTAATTCATCATAAACAGAGCCCCAGAACTTCTTCACTTCATCGCAGGACCACCACATATGGAGAAAATCTCCCTCTTTCTTTTTACATTTCCAACATGTCTTGTCTCCGGTTTTATACATTTTAGCTAATTTTGTTGGGGTGATGTACCAACGGTACATCATCTTTTCCATATTTTCTCGGAGTCCAACACACGCTGAGAATTTCATATCCTTATTCCATAACTTTTTCCATTTTTCGTATTCTATGGGGTGTCCTAAGTCTATAGCCCACTTGATCATAACCTCTTTAACTTCTTCGTCCATAGTATCCCAATCTAGTAGTTGGTTATACATTTTGGTTAGGAGTTCGGACTTTCCTTCTATTATTTCTAACTGGAACTTGGACTTGTTCTTACTCATTCCGGCTTTTTTATGTTCTTTCCATAAGGAATTAATTTGGTGGAATTGTATCCACCCCGTTAGTTTATCTTTTAATTCTTCGTACGATCTAATTTCCCATCCTTTCTCAGATCTTTTCAAAAGGTCAGCATATGTCCACCTTGTACCTTCCATATTTAATCTCTTGATTGTTAGAATATCGATGGGTGACAGCCACCATGGGGTGTCTTTTTCAATCAGATTCTTACATCTATTCCACACCTCCAACAACGCCCCTCTTATAATGTGATTAGAAAAACCTCTGTGCACTCTCCCTTTATCGTGCCACAGGTATGCAAGCCACCCAAACCTAGCATCGAAGCCTTCCAAGTCTAGTAGGTCAGTGTTATCCAAAACTATCCATTCCTTAACCCAACAAAGGCACGAGGCCTCATAGTATAATTGTAGGTTCGGGACCGCAAACCCGCCTCTGTCTCTTCTATCAGTGAGCAGCTTATATTTGATTCTGGCCCTTTTACCCTGCCAGATGAATCTAGATAGGGTCCTCTGCCAGTCCTTAAACATTGTTGTACCCCTGATTACTGGAATGTTTTGAAATAAGAATATCAATCTTGGGAGGATATTCATTTTGATGGCAGCCATTCTCCCCTCCCATGAGAGGTATAGTCTACTCCAACTGTCTAGGTCTTTTTTACATTCTCTCCAGGTTCTATTGTAATTATCCTCTACCAAATTTATATTTTTCGTGGTAACCCAAATACCTAGGTACTTGACCTTTTTTGATATCTTTATCCCCGATTCTGACTCAATTTTATTTTTTAATTGTTCGTCTAAGTTCTTTACCAACATTTTTGTTTTCGTTTTGTTTAGTTTAAACCCAGATAGCCTTCCAAATTCTTCCATTAAGTCCATAACTATATTTATCCTTTCTTGAGGTTCTTCTATTGATATTACTAGATCGTCGGCATAGGCCTTTACTTTATATTCCTTTTTACCTATCTTAATCCCTCTTATTTCCGATGTTTCTCTGATCTTATTCAATATAACTTCCAGAACCATGATAAATAACAGGGGTGACAGTGGACATCCCTGCCTTGTACCTTTTGTAATCATAAATGAGTTTGTCAGATTACTATTAATGATAAGTTTCGCTCTTTGATTTGAATTTTAATGTTTTGATGTTGTATTTTAATCTTGTTTTTAAGTTATATTTCAATCAATTTGTTTTTATATCAGGTGTTAGCCGCCCTGAGCCCGGTCTTGGCTGGGGAGGGCAGGGTATAAATAATTTTTATCATCATCATCATCTTAGTTGCCCTCCTCTGCACACTTTCCAGGCCATCTCACATAGTCATGGCTTTTCTCAAAGAATTCTGGGGGCTGCATTTTGTTAAGGGTCCTGAGAGTTGTCTCTGGCCCCACCTACCATGGTCCTTCAGAAGGTGGCCTAGACGGGAAGTCGGTCCACCAGCTGAAATGTTCCCCCACTCCTGCTCTGCTCTCTGCCCACCTGCCATTTGTTTCACACTGTATTGTGGCATAGTTCAGAACGCTACCCTATCCAGGGGCCACACAAAGAACGGAACACCACTAAACCCTTTAACCTTTCTCTCACCTTTTGGGCACCAACAGAGCAAAGATGACCCCAACAGCACATTTGATGAGGAAAACATGATCCACGTCATCACCGACTTCTTTGCAGCGGGGACCGAGACGACCTCCGTCACGCTTCTCTGGGCTATCCTCTACATGCTAGCCTTTCAAGACATCCAAGGTGAGGCCTCCGTAACAAGTCCAGATACGTTTTGTAGGTAGAAAGCATCGTGTGGGAAGATCGGCACGAGCACATTCACAAGCAGGCTGAACAGGTGGGGGCAGGACTTTGCAGCCTGTTTCACTGAAGCAAAGAGTTGGTTTTGAAAGCTGGTTGCTATGCACCTAATTCGCCAGCGCATATACCACCTCCACCTTTTCGCTTAACGTTTTACACACACACAAACACACACACGCATAATTTTAATAAAATTTTCTAATTGCCTTTCAAAATATTCATTTAAACAACCTTAAATCAGTGACTTCCCTACTTCTCTTTCCGTGGTTCGTTTTGCTTACCAGGCATCCCTGCATATTTTACAACATGAACTAAACCATTGTTATATCCATCGAAACTTATTGACACTGTTGAATTTATCTTAATGCTACCAGTGTTTTTAAATGAACACAATTTCCACCCATATATTCAGTAAACATCTTCCAGTCTTCTTCAAATGTATATTCTTCTTGTTCACTTATTCTATATGTTAAATCTGCAAGTTGCGCGTATTCCATCAGTTTAAGTTGCCATTCTTCTTTGATTGGGACCTCGCTCGTTTTCCATTTTGGGACTAACAAGACACGGGCCATAGTAGTAGCATGTATAAATAGTCTTTTTGATACTTGGGAATTTCCCTCCGAACTATCAACATTAGTTTATCCTTAACATACTAACCCAATTGGTCAGTGTGGGTGAACTGCAAGCCTGGGGCTGGATGTGGCTCTGCAGGTAATGCTACCTGGCCTTCAGAACTCTCCCCTGGTCACAGCCGTCACATCTTCCATTTCATAGCACAAATACTGTATTTTTCTGTCTATAAGATGATATATTTTCCTTAGTAATAATAGGCAAAAATTGTGGGTCGTCTAATACACGGATAGCAGAGGGGGGACAGGCGATTGGTGGCAACAGCCAGCAGGAGATTGGCAGTGGCGACTGAGCTTGTGATTGGTTGCTTTGGCAAGACCTGCTGACGATTGGCTGCTGCCGCTGCAATTGGGCTGGTTATTTATGGCCGCAGCATGCGTGCCTGCAATTGGCCGTGGTTGCGTCGAGTGTGCAGGTGGGCTTTTGGCAACGAGCGTGCAGATGATTGGTGGCTGCAGCTATGGGTGCGATTCTCATTGGCGGGCAGGCTGTAGAATCTCTCCCCCCCCCCAATAGTTTTGTTGCAGTCCAAAAAAAATAGGGGTCGTCTTATACATGGGGGCGTATTATGCACGGAAAAATACAGTCTTTTTGCCTGGCTGAGATGTGCTCCTGAACTCTGATTGCTGGCATAGCCTGACTGGGGCTGTGGCGGGGGCGACCCCAGACATGTGATTCTGAGGGTGTGAGAGGACACAACCAGGTGCCCCCACTGCAGGCACCCTGTGGGGAGGCAAGCTGCCCCAGGGCCGGATCTTTGGGGCTGGGACAGGCCCCACACTGCACCTGCCCAAGTTGCCTGCCCACCAGCCAGCCCTTTCCCCCTCTGCACAGACATTTCATTTGACGCGACGCTGCCACTGACCTCTGACGCCGCTCCCAGGTGCCCTGCAAGGAGGCAAGCCGCACAGCGACAGCATCTCCTCTCCTAGAGAGAGAGGAGAGCGTGGCTCTGCATTGGACATCCAGGCTCCCCCCCCACCTCACCGGAACTAAGCAGGACCTCGTTGCACCACCTGCCTGCCCAGCACCCACACAGGGGGAAGCCCCAACTGGCTGATGTAGAGCCATGCTCTCCTGTCTCTCTAGGAAGAGGCTCTGTCCAAAGGCCCAGCCCCGGTGCAGCTTGCACCCTCTCAGAATCCAGTGGCATTGATTGGCACTGGAGGGCTCTGTTCACCCTCCACACCCCATCCCCGACGTGCGCATGTGTGCCTGCTCTGGGCATCAGAAACTCACCCTACGCCACCGACTGATCATGCTTCTTCCTTGCCTGGATGGAAGGCGGAGAGGTGTCAGGGGATGTGTGCAGAAACTAGCCTGCTGCACAAAAGTGAAATTTTCCATCGTTGCTCCATGCACTTTTGCTTCTGCCTCCACACACACACCCCCGGCTAGGATATGGCCCCCCAAAAGTTTCACGGAAGGCAGTGTGATCTTTGGGGTTTCCTAGTCCTGACATGGATCAAATATAAATTTATCCTAAGGACTGCCAAGGGTTCCTCTGCTAATCTGATATGACATGGTGATTTGCATGCATACGTGTGTATATTTCACCAGAAAAAGTCCGGGAGGAGCTACATGCAGTTCTGGATCCTTCCAAAGAGGTCTGTTATGAGGATCGGAAGAGGTTGCCGTACACCAATGCCGTCATTCATGAGGTCCAGCGCCTCTGCAATGTCCTGCTGGTTGGGTCCTTCAGAGAATGCACAACAGACATAACCCTGCAAGGCTATCGTCTTAAAAAGGTATACCGATTCTCCTCCTTCTGTTATACCTTAAATTCCCATGGAACGCGGGGAACCACCTTATATTAAGTCAGACCATCTGGAGGGCCACAGGTTCCCAACTCTGCTTCAGAGTGGCCTTAGCACTAAGTAAAGTAAAGGTACCCCTGCCCGTACGGGCCAGTCGTGACCGACTCTAGGGTTGCGCGCTCATCTCGCTCAAGAGGCCGGGAGCCGGCGCCGTCCGAAGACACTTCCGGGTCACGTGGCCAGCGTGACGAAGCTGCAACTGGTGAGCCAGCACCAGTGCCGCACACAGAAACGCCGTTTACCTTCCCGCTATAAAGCGGTACCTATTTATCTACTTGCACTTAAGGGTGCTTTCGAACTGCTAGGTGGGCAGGAGCTGGGACCGAACGACGGGAGCTCACCCCGCTGCGGGGATTCGAACCGCCGACCTTACGATCAGCAAGTCCTAGGCACTGAGGTTTTACCCACAGCGCCACCCGCGTCCCTAGCACTAAGTATACCCATTGAAATTTACGGACCTAACTTGGTCGTGTTCATTAATTTCAGCAGGCAAATGAGCAAAACCTCAGTAAAATACCACCCAACGTATTTGAGTTATGCAAATATCATACAGAAGTACAGTGGTACCTTGGTTGTTGAATGGCTTGGCTCCCAAACAAATCGACCCCCAAATGCTGCAAACCCGGAAGTGAGTGTTACGGTTTGCGAACGTTTTTTGGAAGCTGAACATCCGACGCGGCTTCCGATTGAGTGCAGGAAGCTCCTGAAGCCAAGCGGAAGCAGCGCCTTGGTTTTTGAGTGGTTTTGGGAGTCAAACGGACCCCAGAATGGATTAAGTTCAACAAGTAAGGTACCACTGTACTTAAGATTCCATTCCCACTCTGATTTCTTATCATCTGTCCAGCAGGAGGAAATACGCAGCCCTTTCTCTTGACACCCACAGCAGCAAGAGAGGGGAGGAAATCACCCAAAGCAGATCTGTCCAGGAGCTTACTTTGATCTGTCCACATTAGAACTGAGGAGTTGATTATAATCATTACTTAATGGTTTTGCAGGGCACCGTCATCATCCCCGATGTAGCTTCTGTCTTGTATGACCCTGACCACTGGGAGACGCCTCATCAGTTCAACCCAAATCACTTCCTGGACAAAGATGGAAAATTCTTCTGCAAGGAAGCCTTCATGCCCTTTGCAGTAGGTAAGTGTGCCCTCTCTCCCACCCCAGCCCAGAAAAATGCCCGCAGATGCCCCACAATGTATGTTACATTGTGTGTGTCACATACAATGGCTGTGTGAGCCTTATGGAATAGTGACACCTTTTCCTGGTCAGCAAGGAATAAGCAAGACTGACTAACTAACCTGGATCTCAATGTTCCTCCCCATGCAGGGCATCGCATTTGTGTGGGGGAGCGCTTGGCGCGAACCGAACTCTTCATTGTCTTCACCAAACTTCTGCGGGTTTTTAAATTACAGCTTCCAGAAGGAGTGAAGAGCGTCAGCATCAAGCCTATAACCGGAGGATTGGCCATGGTGCCACAACCCTATAAGCTCTGTGCTGTTCCTTACTAGGTTCCTGAGGGGAGGGGGGCTATTTGTGCACACAGAGAGGAGATGGGTGGGCTGCAGAGATGGGCTTCCTGACAGCTGAATTGCCCCTTTCATATCTACATGTTTTAAACTGGTTTTAGAATATTTAAATGTTGCTACTGATGGTTATGTTTCTGCTGCCCAGAACTCCTCTGGGAGAAGGAAAACCACTTCTGCCCTTCTGAGGAGGTGGGGTTGCGGGCGTCACAGCCCAGCCCCCATGCGATTGGGGGGATTCCCAGCCGTGTCACCCCCTGGCCAGCCAATCGGCTGGCTCTGGGGGCGTGGCCTGCCCTATTTAAGGCAGGACATGGCCGGGGATCTCCCTCTTTGCCACACCTCAGCTGTTCTGTTTTCCCACCCTCCCGCCCTATAGGTTTTGCCTTTGACCTTGCTATGGACCTTGGTTGGTCTCCGTTGTGGGGCCTGGTAGGAATTTTTCCACTTGGCAAATTGGCATCAGCCACTTGGTTTTCACCTAGCTCATAGCAAATTGTCACAACTTTTTGGGTATTGGTGGTTAGGCATTGGTATAATTCTGTAGTTGGAAGAGGAGAGGTAACGCCATCACCTGCCCCACATATTGAAGGGTAGTTCGATAAAGGATTCCAGGGGGCGTGGCCCTGCCCGAAGCCTAGGGAGGTGAGGACCTAAGGCACGCCCCCTATCAGTCACCCTGGGGGAGCTCCTATTTGATGTGCATCAGCAGGACTCCCTCTAAGACAGTAAGACAGAACTATTCCACCTGGCTTTCAATTTGAACCTGGCCTGATCTTTTGTTCCCCTTCCTTCCCTCCCCCTCCCTTTTTTGTGAAGATTGCCTGCTCTGGGATCCCACAGCAAGTTCTCCCCTGGTCTCCTCACTGGCCCAAGTGGGACTAATTTAGCCAGCTAGCCCTGGTGATCATCTAATATTTATTGGATGAATTCCCCCCAAATTGATTTTTTATTTTATTGTTATTTACGCTTTATACCCTATTTAATGCTGTTTTCTTGGTAGCATCAATTAAGTGTTTTAAATTTGTTGTTAGTTGCCCTGAGCCCGGTTTCCTGAACTGGGAAGGGAGGGGTATAAATAAAAATTTATTATTATTATTTATTATGATGGTGGTTAACCCTTCCTGGACTTCAAGCAGACGGACTGAAGTCGGATATAGTCGGTTAGGACCAATGTCTAAGCCAATACCGCTCATCACCTGTAACCAATAAAGTTGTGGCCTTTTTTAGCCCATTAACCTTAATAATTGTGTCATGTGTCATGATTTCCACTGGGGCGAGGAGCAGGAACTCGCCACACAATGTATTATAAATTGAATAAAGAAACAAATATTCCTAATTTCATCCAGGTGTATATTCTTTTACCCAAGGACCCGTTAATAGGTTCACATACCCATTTGTGACCCCGAATGACTTATCATAGGCCCCATCAGCATTACATTTTTAAAAGCAGTATCGCACTGTCAGGGACAGGCTAGATGTGGAGGGATGGTGGAGGACACCTGGACAAGGGACCCCCAGGGAAATCACAGAGGGATTTGGATCCTGGCTCCTGGTGGTGGGAAACTGGACACACCCCAGGGGAGGAGAGGAGCTGGGAAGTACTGGAGGCTGGGAGCTTGGAGGAGGAGGAGGATGAAGAAGAGGAAACAGGCAGGTGCCCCAGCACCATAGCTGTCAACTTTCAGATTTGAAAATAAAGGATCAGCAGCCAAAATAAGAGATCAGCAGCCTCACCTGTCCCAGGCACTCCACAGTTTGGTCAAACTCATGCTGCTAGCTTCGAGAACACTGTCCAACCATCTCGTCCTCATGGTTCAATGTTACTAGTGAGCAAAATAAAAAAATTCCTTCCAGTAGCACCTTAAAGACCAACTAAGTTAGTTCTTGGTATGAGCTTTCGTGTGCATGCACACTTCTTCAGAACTAGTGAGCAAAGTTACCCAGTCAGGATTTGAATCTTGGTCCTAACTTTTGAGGTTAAGTTTCTATTTAGCTGTCCATTAATACTGACAAACCGTATCTCCCATTCATCTCTCAGATCCCCTTGTAAATCTAAAGTACTGAGCTCGCCACATCCTGCGGTAAAAAAATTCCCCAAGTTAATTACACATTGTGTGAAGCTACAGCATTCCTACTATCAGCTTAAGTGACACATTCACTCTCACTTCTCTCTCTCTCTCTCTCTCTCTCTCTCTCTCTCACACACACACACACACACACACACTCTTAAGGAATGGCTGAGCTGGAGGAGTGGGGCCAATGATCAAGAGACGGTTAGATTCTGGGGAAGGTTCTGGTTGGTCATCAAGGGGGTGGAGTGACTCCCCTATGAAGAAAGGTTGCAGCGTTTGGGACTTTCGGGTTTAGATCAGGGTTTCCCAAACTTAGGTCTCCAGCTGTTATTGGAAAACAACTCCCATCACCCCTCACTAGCAGGAACAATGGTCAGGGATGATGGGAATTGTAGTCCAGAAAGAGCTGGAGACCCAAGTGTTGGAAAACTCTGGTTCAGATAAAAGGCGAGTAAGTGGCGACACGAAAGAAGCTTATAAAATTGTTCCTGACATGTAAAAAACCCAGAAACCTTTTTGTTAGGTATTTTAGATCAAGACATACCAAAGGAAATGAGGACTTTATTTATGTGTGCCACTACAGCAGCAAGAATGTTGATTGCACAAAATTGGAAGACTGGAGAAATACCAAAAACGACAGACAGACTAAGAGAAAAAGACAAGAGAGACTTTGAAAAAGATTGGGAACCATTTGCAGAAACAAAGAAAGTCAATAGACTTGATGGCAGGATTTAAATAAACATTCACATTATTAGCATTAGAAAATGTTTAGAAGATAGTGAAATATGATGGTGTATTTACTGTTATTTTTATGTCTTTAGGCTTGAAGTTATGTTATTAATAACTTTTTCTGTTAAGAGATAATAAAGTGGGTGAAAATAGAAACAAACCAGAAGCGGAAGTTGGGGGAAGCCTTGGAGGGGAGGGAGGGAGGAACATATAGTAAATGTTAAGAATTTGAGATGTATGTAATGAATGAAAAAGAAAAATGAATATATATATATATTAATTGTGCCTGGCCTAGAGAAAGTGGATAGAGAGAAGATTTTCTCCCTGTCTCGTAACACTAGAGTTTCGTTCCAATGAAGCTGAATGTTGGATAATTTAGGACAGATAAATGACAGTCCTTCTTCACGCAGCACGTAGAGAAACGGTGGAACTTGAGCTTCCACAGGAGGCAGTGATGGCCCCCAACCTGAACGGCTTATAAAGAGGATGGGACAAATTCATGGAGGAGAGGGCTATCGATCGACACTCTAGCCATGTTGGCTCTGCTCTGCCTCCACAGTTTGCTGCTGAATGCAAGTTCATGGAAACCGCAGGAGGGAAGAGGGGTATTGCGCTCATGTTCTGCTCGCTGGCTTCCCACAGGCATCTGCTTGGCGACTGCGAGAATAGGATGCTGGACTAGATGGGCCATTGGCCTGATCCAGGAAGCTCTTCCTATGTTCTTATGTCCAAGATGGGTCCTGTCCCTGGAATGCTGACCATGCAGAATCATAGGATCATAGAACTGTAGAATTGGAAGGGACCCCTGAGAGTCATCAATAAAATAACAACAACAACAACTTATTTATACCCACACTGCCATCTACTGGGTCTGCAAACAATACCATGAATACACACAAATACAAGCTCTTAGTTTTATTTTCCAGTAGGTATGCAAACATGAGATTATCACACTTGAATTGATAGCTATGCAGAACAGGATTTCACACTAACATTGAAACTATTTCCCAAACATCCAGCCTCACAATCTGCATAACTGGTTTTTCCTGTAGATAAAGGGAAAAGCCATTAACCAGATCCAAGATAAATAAAAAGCTCAACACATATTATTTCAGCCCTCCAGCAAAACTGACACCTCCCAAGATCTTACAAATTCCTACTTACCTTATGTTAATCCTTTCTTCACGCTTTATGCCACCTCCGCTGTTCTTTGTCATAGATCTGTATGGAAACCAAAAGATATAAAAACCAAGGCAGCTCTTTTGTTCGAGGTTCTCACTCCGTCCTTGTTACGTCAGGGGGTGAAGGAAGGTGAGGACAGGTGACCCCACCTAGGCCCGAAGTCACGCCCCCTCAATAATCACCCCAGGCCTCAAAACTGTCCAAAATTCCTTTTGTCTTCTAAAAATCCACAGCTAAAGTTTTCCTCTGCTTTTTCTCACAAGATGATGTGCATAGGCAAACCGTTACTTTTTATCAGTACAAGAAGGCTTCAAAAAGCAAATGAATAGGCTCTGTTCAAAGCAGGCCTGAGAACTGAATCTTATCTCATTCGGTTGCAACATCTTGGACATGCTGAACCACCAGGGCTCCTCGACCCCTTGGCTCTCACTCCCCGTTCCTGGGAAGGGTGCCAAGAGTCCAATAGTCCCAAGACAGCTTTCTGTTCATGCTCAGGGGAACTCAGGGCAGGACTCCTGAGGGAGGAGAAAGGGGAGGGAACAGGAAGGGGAATACAGTGGTGCCTCGCAAGACGAAATTAATCGTCTCTTCGTCTTGCGGTTTTTTCGTCTTGCGAAGCACGGCTATTAGTGGCTTAGCGGCTATTAGCGGCTTAGCGGCTATTAACGGCTTAGCGGCTTTAAGAAAAAGGAAACAAACTCGCAAGAACTCGCAAGACTTTTCGTCTTGCGAAGCAAGCCCATAGGGAAATTCGTCTTGTGGAACGACTCAAAAAACGGAAAACTCTTTCGTCTTGCGCGTTTTTCGTCTTGCGAGGCATTCGTCTTGTGAGGTACCACTGTATATACTCTGTGCACATGAATGTGAACCCGTGCATGCTTTTTGTGAGTTATCACACTTGCTCCTTCTACCAGTCCATGGATGGTAGAAATAAAGCTTTTTCTCTGAAACTATTCCTTGAGTGTCTGTTGACTCCCACTTCCCTTTCCTGGGCACAATATTTTTCCCACCCGAAGGCAAAGCCTCATAAGGCTACATTTCTTGGTGCATTGGCCGGGAAAAACAGCATTCCCCGAGGATAAGGGATGTTGGGTCCAAGGCGTCCCTGTGGTGAACAGCTCGGATCGGTGTCCGCGGTTCCAGTGCACATCCTGCCAAGTTCGTGGGAGGAATTGCCACCCGTTCCTGAGTGGAGACACTGCAAGGACCGGAGAAAAAGCAACGGTCGAAAGAAGGTACCTCGAGGAAAAAGGTAAGGCTCCACAGGGATAGGTGGGAGCAAAGAGAGTTTGATCAGCTCCACCAGTAGGGCAGAAAAAGTGCCACTGGTTTTGGTTTCGCCCAGAAGAAAGCAGTAAAGGTGCTGCTGGGCCCCGGTCGAAGTCTAAGCGCTGCCGGTTGTGGTTGGATGTTGGTGTTGGTAAAAAAGGGGATTGGGGGAGGTGCATGGGTTTTTCTGAATGTGCGTGTGGGGACACTCCAGTGAATGTTTTGAGTGAATGAGACGTTGGGACTCAGAGTCCCTGGCGGAGCGGTGTGTAGTCTTTGGCAAGTCCGTACAGGCCACTGATAAGACGTGAGGAGGTGACTGAGTGAGAAATTGCGTTAGGAGGAGGGAGTGTCCCAGTATCCCAGTGTCCAAGTGTTCCAGTGTAGCACTCATTCCCCCCTTTCAAGCTCAAGGACCTTCATCCCAAGTGTCCTTGATAGCTTGACCATCATATTCCTGAGGTAAAGCTCTGTATAGGGCCATGATATGAGGTAGAGTTTCATTTGAAATCATCTTGCTAATTGTACTTCTAAAACATGAAATGATACATGGCACCATACATAAAACCAGTACTACTACCGACTTCCGGGGTGGCACCTCCGGTGATGGCGGACTCCCTCTGAACTGGAGGGACAAGCTCCGCAAGAAACGGGTCTTTTCCACTGCGGCGTAGCGGGGACCCTTTTGAAAATCACAGGCGGATGAAGCCTGTGACCGTGGGACTCAGCGGGCACCTTTAGCACCCCCCAACCCACTAAGGAACCCAGAAACGGGCTCCGAAGTGAAGAGGGGGAAGTGGTGCGGTGCTGTGAGTCGACTTTTTCTGCGGAGCGAAGCCGCACAGCCGTTGCCGGAGAGCGCTGCCTTTTTCCTGGGACAATTTGGCATTGAAAATAACTAACCGTGAGTACTGGAACGCTAAATACTTGGATTTTAAACAAGAATTGGCGACATAAAAGGAACTTGGACTCTAAAATTTACCCTAATTTGGTACTGAAATGGAAAGGGCTAAACAGGAAGTCACCCTTCCGTTCTCTTGTAGTTACAACAAAGCAAAGACAACGTAAACTAGAGCCTTAAAAATCATTTTTAAAGGATCGTCTTTCATCATTCACAATTGCGGAACCCCCCTTCAGAAGCAGGAGAAGAAGGGGGACTTTTATTGAGTTGTTTAAACCTGCGGAAACAAAGTTAAAGTAAAGGAATCTTCCACTGTCCTGACCCTGGAGCGGGGTGTCAGATTTGACGATTGAAGCTCATTGACCAGAAATAAATGCTTTGACAGATAGTTAAAAGGAGGGAAACATTGTGATTCCATTGTTTCCTTTTCCTTTTTTTAAAAAAAGAACAAATATGGACAAAATATCTTAAAGAAGAAAGTCTGTTAATGTTTTCAAGGAAAAGAACAATCAGAAGTCTTTCCCCCTAGAGGGGAGCTATGAAATTGTAACTAAATCCTGGGAACTTGCAGCGGTTACTGATTACAACTGTGGGAAAGAGTTTTGTGACCTTGCAGGACAATGCCTTCAGAAGCACTGTTGGGTGCTTTCTGTAATATAAGTGCCCTATTGGATCAGTTAAGTCAGAAGATGGATTTTATGACAAAAGCTGCCAGAGCCTTTGATCAGGTAGTGGAAAATTACATGGAGCCCACTCAGGAACTAAAACAGGAGTGTGCCATGAAAGAACAACAGAAAGAAGAGGATTTTGCTGAATCTGGGACGCCAGGGACTCTCGGCCCAGCAGGAAAGTGAACTTTTGGATTTGACAAATGAACTTGGAAAAAACCAGACTTGGAAAGATAAAGTTTGGATTGAACTGGAAATGGGGGGTTGGACTGACCCCCCTACACAGGGATGTTTGGACTTTCTGAGTCTGGAAATGGGCCATCAGAGGTTTGGAGCTGTTGGGACTTCCAATTTTGGAGGGAATCGGAAATATGCTTTAAAACACCACATGGAGCTCAGTCTGGACTATGAGAAAGGGGCTGATTTGTTGAAAAGGGTCAAAAGCACTACAAAGCTGGAGTTCCCGCGAGTGAAAGGAAAATATGAAGAAGAGCTGCGAAAGGGACATGGAAGAGATTTGAAGGCCTCGGATATAAGGGCACCAGGTTAATGTGCCAGACTAATGGGGGGGAGAAGACTAACAACCCCGGGACCGGGGGGAGGGGACGCTGGAAGAAGATTGGATTGCTTTTATTTTATTGTACTTTTTGTATTATTATTACTAGAAATGTTTTATGAATGTTGGGAAAATGTTGAAATGAAATTACTTGGCTCTTGTTAAAATGTTTAAAGAATTTGGCAAAAAGGTAATGGTTATGAGAAGTTGGTAAAAAAGATTTAAGTTTTAAGCTCTAAGGTCGTTTTTATAAGACAAAATGAGAATAGAGTAAGGTAACGTAATGATAAAATATTATGAATTATGGAAAGGATTTGCTGTGACAATTACTAATCAAGATACAAGAGATGGGAGGAGGAGGAGGAGGTCATGGAAAGAAGGTAATGGAAATTGGAGAATTTGAAAAGGATGGTTTTATTTTTTATTTTTTTTTCGTATGTTTTTGTTTTTTCTGCTTTTTTGTAATTTTGTCTTTTTTGTGAAATTTTAAAAAATTCTTTTGTTTCAATAAATATCATTTTAAAAAATAAAAAAATAAAACCATTACTACTACCGTCAAGAAAAACAAGGAAGACAATAGTATCCCTTTGAGTCCTGCAACGTTAGGTAACCAATTGGTGAGCCATCCCATATCCCATCCTTCCCATATTTGTACTGGGACATGTGCTATATTCTCCATCTTTGTGGCCAACACACAGATTGCCTCACCATTATCAGAAATGTTAAAGCAACAGGCATTCCCTGTCAAGTTCAAGACTCCACATAGGCCTCCCTGCCTGGCAAGTACATAATCCATTCCCATTTTCAGCTGCAAAATGGCGGCTCTACTTTCATCCAACTGTTGTGCAATAAGTCTCAAACTCTGGGCCGTTGCATTGGTTAGAAGTTCCACTACTGCTTGCAATCGAATTATTCTGTTTAGATTATAAATAGGATCCCATGCCCCTTGTATGAGCTCATCAGGATTCCAGGAGGCCGGATCATAATAGGCTATAATGCGCTCTGGTGGCCAATCATCAGTATCACTCCAACTTTGGGTACTTCCTCCTGCTATATGAGAAATATCAGTGTTTCTTCATGTACGCTTGGCCGAACTAGTGGGCATAATCCACATTGGTGGTAATACCCATCCCAGGAAACAAGTCCCACTCCATTTGGAAGGGAGTTGCTTGTATGCCCATTCTCCACATATCCACCACAACCATCGGGTCTGAGGTTTTTGGTACGTGGAGTGCATAAGGCGAAATATCAAAAGGGGTATAGAGTTCACAGTACAGTATGTTAGATTGCCTTTTGCTGTCAGTTATGTTCCACACCATTTTCCATGCATGAATAAAAGGAGGTGCACAGGGCAAGGTATTCTGAGTTCGATAGGTAGTACCGTTTGCCCAGGTTTGACTATTCTTAATATAATCCCAAGTATAGTGGCAATGAGAAGAGCCTACCATGGTAGAATCAGCTGCATCTGATGATTTATGTACACAGAATTCCCCTTGCACAGGTATAACTCGTATTGGTTTAGTTGAGTTCCATCTGGGGAAATTCTGTACTTCTGTTTGGTGTGGCATTTCACTTACTATACCAATGGCATTTAATGGTATCGGTAATAAGGGCATACCTCCCTCTGAATCATCTGGTCCAAGAGAGCAAACAAGGCAATTGGTCCTATTGGTAACATTGGCTACCATCTCAGCTAAGCCTACCCACATATTGTGGTCATGGCGGAATCCATATTTAGCAAATTTGGTCAGATTCAAGGACCCTTCCCCTTCCCAAGGGATCAGGATTAATAATAAAATCATGTTGATGTCTAGTATATGCATTTCTTCCACAAAAGATTACCTTATTGTGATAACAAAAAAATATTAGCCCCAATATAATTCCCCGTGACAGAAATGGGGAACCACCAAGACCAAAACATATATCCCGAGGATCCCCAATGAGTAATATCCCTGATAATTTTTCCATAAAGGGGGGGGCAGTGAATCAATTGTATAAGAGGATCTTTCCATTCACAATCGCTGGTTCAGATGCTCCTCAAGCTTCAGGCGTGCTAGGGTCAGCCAGCTTCCAGGTTGTGGCTGCAGCAGGCCGGTCGTCTAATGTTGCCCGTGACCTAGCCCATTCCCCGTAGGGCTAGATACAGGGGTTTTTGGAGAGAGTCAGTTTAAAAGGATTAGAGGGGTCACCTTTGCACGTCCAACTGCCTTCGGACTTCTTCAAATGGGAGTGATGAATCCAGGGGGTCACCTCAGCTACCTTCACCGCTGTTGGAGTAGAGAGCAAGACGGTGTAAGGCCCACGCCACTTAGGTGCAAGTGGATCACTTTTCCACTCTTTCACCCATACGCTATTGCCAGCCTGGAACTGATGAATCGGCTTGGCAATGCTGCATGGCGTGCGCTTGAGGGCCCACCTGTTAAGAGAAACAAAAACACGGGAGAGAGATTGCACTTGTCCCTGTGTCACATGGACTCCTCTATTTGTTTGAGGTCAGCTGGAATATCCTGAACAAAGGAGGGCGGCCTCCCATACAGGAGCTCAAAAGGTGACAACTTAAATCCTTTTGTGGGTGCGCACCGAACACGAAACAGTGTTATGGGTAACACATCACTGCTGTGGCCAGCATTACCATCTTTTCCTTCTGCCACTTCTTCTCGTTTCTCAGCCTCATCCCTATTCCGATAAACTCGGCGTGCAATGGCCATAATTTGGCTCATCAGCATCCCTTCCCATCCTTCTGATTTCTGAATTTTCTTACGAATGTCAGAAGCACACTGGGCCACAAATGTAGCAGTAATCATTCTGCTGTTTTCAGAGGCTTCAGGGTCAAAAGGAGTCCATATACGATAGGCTTCCTGCAGCCTCTCTAAAAAGTCTCCCGGACTCTCATTTGGTTTCTGTTCTACTTCTGAGACATATTAGTGGGCTTCTGGCATGCCCTGCGGATACCTTGCACAAGCGTCTGGCGGTAGGTGGTAAGCCTGGCCAGGTGAATTGCATTGTTTGGATCCCAATTAGGATCTTCCAAGGGAAAGTTGTCCTGGAGATGACGGTCAACATTTAAAATATTTCTCACTCTGGCCTGCTCACGCAAATATATCTGTGCCTTTTCAATTATGTCTCTCTTTTCCTCAGTGGTGAAAAGAGTATTCAGGAGCTGGCGGCAATCTGTCCAAGTAGGACTATGAGTATTTACTATTGAAGTCACCAAGTCAATCATAGCCTAAGGTTTTTCTGCGAAAGATGGGGTGTGTGTTTTCCAATTCATCAGATCCGTAGTCGTGAATGGATTGTACTGGAGGGTCGAAGTTTGAGGTGGCCGTGGTCCGGGTTGCCCGTTAGCCAGCACAGGCTTCTCAAGTGCATCAAATACTCTTCTGAGAGGGGCTACTACGTGACCTTTCTCTTCGCTTTGCTCTAGGGGCCTCAAATCATAGGGGATGGTATCTGTCCCAAGGCGTTCTTTTAGCAGCTTTATGCGCCTGGCTGTATTGCTTGCTGACCAATCAAAGTCTCCCTGTAACTTCTGTAATAGTTCTCTAGGACTTGGATGTACAGGGGTTTGGGCTGGACAATCAGTTGTTCCACTAAAGGAGACTGTAGATGGAGGTCTACTGGGACTCACAGGTGGAACAACCACTTCTGCTTGGGCTTTATTATAGGACTCCAATGCCTCCTGAAGATATTTATCATAATCTATCAAGGAATCAAGCTCTGTGACTCCCGCTCCATTATTCGTTCCCCTTTCTTGCCTTGGGGTTACAACTGGTGGAGTGTTTGGATTAGGCTCCCCTCGATGTGGAGCATAAGGTGGAGGTGGAAGCAACTCTTCCTCTGGTCCCTCAAAAATGGGTTTGAGTTTATTTGACAAGATTCCTTTCCTAGCTTCGGCTTTTACAGCCAATAATTTGCATCGTTGGACTTTGCATTCCCTTATCCATGGAGGATTATTATTTAATGTGCTCAGCCAAGAATCTATATATGAAAATTGTTCTGGGCACCCTCCAGTTTCTTTGGTGATGTTAGACCAAAGTTTGCTTGCTAAATTTATATCAAAAGTTCCCTGAGGTGGCCATCCAGTATTTTGTTTCAGCCAGTCTAATTCACATAACATTCTCAAGCGCTCTGGCGTCATTTTGACTCCATATGCCCCTGAGAAGGCTTTCTTAAAATTATTTAACATACATTCAAGAGGTGTATTTCCCCCCTTTGAACCTCCAACTCCCATTGTATGGCCCTGTGAAGTATCCACTCAGTCACTCACAAACTCGCTTCGTGGGGTTCTTTGCCCAGGTGAAGTCGCCTTACTGGGAACCGAAGTAGTACCCACTCCACACTCAGGTCAGCTACAGATTGTACTTTCTCACACATACAATGCGCTGGATACTTCACCACACTCTACCTCCCAATCTTTCCCTTTTCCTCCACCAGACCACCATCTGATGTACCCAACCACCTAGCGTACTCAGTTCCCCCTTACTGAGACGCAGAAGTTTGATCAAGACTTCTCTTCCTCCCAATTAATTGGAGGGCCACAACCCCTTTGTGCACTTACCTGTAGCTGGTTCCCTGTTTATTTCTTTGGTTACCCCTAGTCCGTCGCCGCCAGTGAGCAGGGTATCAGACAGACGAGACTTCTGCGTTCCCCTGGAAAAATGTTCCAGTGCGCGCTGGGTAAGCAGTTAGTGGTCCTCCCTCTTGTACCCTGCCCGCTAAGGCGAAGGGGCTGCGTTCCAGCAGACCACTTATCCGAGTCACGGCACCATAAAATGTAGCACCCTGCTTGTGGTTAACACTTAGCTGGAATGAAATATTCAATGCAGCAATAGAGAAATTAAAATAATAATTTATTTGTCAGACAAATAAATGAGAGACACAGTGGTATATGGTTACTAGAGCTCTGCCCACTCCAGCCCTGATGGCCAGCACTTATATTCCATCAGCCCAGCCCCCTTGCTCCTCCTTTGGCTGCCTCTGTTCAATCAGCCTGGTTGAAATTCCTATTGGCTGTTTGCTAGAACCAATCATAAAAGATACACCCATTTCCTATTACCTTTTATGGGAGACAAAGAGCTATATTTCCTTCTATCCATAAATGGCAGACAAGTAGCCATATATTTTACATTTGCCTCGACCAGGCACCTTAATTATCAGATCATCTTTGCCCTATTGCCCTATTCACTCCAAAACAGATGGCTAATGGTTTTAATTTTTATCTTAAACAGAGATCTTGGGTTCACCTTCTCACACACCATCAATGAAATAAGAATCTAACATAAGAATCTAACATTTCTTACTTTCTAAATCCTTTGCATAATTACATTTAAGCCAATATATTTCATACATAACATAGATAGATTTTTAGAAGGAAAGGCCTTTTCAAAGTAAAAAGGAACTTTAATAAAAAACAGTTTCTAAAAGCAACTTCTACAATTTACAACTCCCCTTTCAAGCCAGCTGCTGTTTCTATTAGCTCTTGCCCTTTAACCTTAGGAAGATGTGGCTCAAGTCTAATGGGAGGCACATGGTATTACAATAAATTTTACTATTTACCAACTCTTAATTAGTGTTTTTGCAGCTTGATTGTATTCTGTAATTTGTATGGTCAATATGACCTTTTGCTCCCAGCCTGTAATTTCCTTTTACAACCCTGAGGCACTGCTATAGATCAGAGGGGCCTCTGAGCAGGAAGACAAACATCTGCCAAAGCACCCAGCCAGCTGCTTTATGCCTGGCATAAAACATACAAACATTTGCAAATATATATTTTTTTAAGCTCATTTTAAAATGAAGGCCTTGATCTGATGCCTCACCAGGGTCCCAGGGTCATGGAGAAAAAGCAGTAAAACAACTCCCACTTCCCTTTCCCGGGTGCAATATTTTTCCCACCCGAGGGCAAAGCCTCATAGGGCGACAGGGGGACCCTGTTGCAACAGCCCCCCCCCCCGTTCTTTCAATAAAGATCAGACTTTGCTTTCCTGAATCCTGGTGTTGGTCTTTGTCATTTCCCGACTGGAGTGGAGCCTAACCAACGGTGCTCTTCCGAGGGTTTCGGTCCTCCCTACGAGGCTGCGACCCCTTTATAGGGAATATTAATTTCATGTTCCACTGTAAAGAAGTCATTTCCTTGACAGAACACATTTTTTGTATGATGCGCCTGTTTGGTCAGAAAACTGCATTGTGCAATACATGGGGTCGTGCCCACCAGCTATGCCCTGCTGCCATAGGGGCCATGACGGCACATGGATTAGCCACTCCCCTGCCATGAATGTGTACACTGGCCAGGTATCCAAGCATCAGAAAATAGTCTATGACGATTGCAAGTCCATCTCTTTCGAGTGCCATCAACCAGCCGAAAGTGGTGTTGGAATTGTCACAGAATTGTTATTGTATACAGTGGGACCTCGGGTTACATAAGCTTCAGGTTACATACGCTTCAGACTCCACTAACCCAGAAATAGTACCTCGGGTTAAGAACTTTGCTTCAGGATGAGAACAGAAATCGGGCTCTGGCGGCGCAGCAGCAGGAGGCCCAATTAGCTAAAGTGGTGCTTCAGGTTAAGAACAGTTTCAGGTTAAGAACAGACCTCCAGAACGAATTAAGTACGTAACCTGAGGTACCACTGTATTTGCATTCTGGGTCACTTTTTAAAAAATGAAACCCTAAGCCACTGGGGGGAAAACAAACACTGAAAACTAGGATAAAACAACCTAAAATACACAGGTTTTACACACAAACACACAGGTGAATTCCATAAAGGGGAGCCACCACTGAGAAGGCCCCGCTCTCCCCAGCTCCCTCTGAGAGGGTGCATGGAGAAGACCCTCAGGTGACATATGCTGGTGCCCCCTCACACCACGTCAAGACCTCAGATTTCCCACTGATTCCTCATCTCTCTCTCTCCCTGAGGACGTTTTAAAAAAACAACTGCTTTTCGATGTGAACCAGGAAATGCCCCATCCGGAAAACGAAAAGCGCTCCTCTCTCCTTTTCCTACCTCTAGATTCAAAGCCGCGTCCGCGCTTCCACCATAGAGATGCCTAAATGTAGAGCGCCACCCCCTAGACGCTCCTCGAAAACCATAGTCCCAAAGGCCGCTTGCCGGTCACATGACCGGATGCCGCGCACACCAGCCTCAGCGAAGCCGGCCGGGAGCGGTGGGCCGAGGGGAGCCAGGTTCCGCCGGAAGCAAAGGGAGGGCGGCGTAAGCGGCGTGTCTATGGAAGCGGCGGCTGAGCGGAAGTAGCCGGGCGGGCGGCAGGAGGCGAGGCGAAGCGGCGGCGGCGAGAGAGTCACCGAGGAGGATGAACAACAAATTCGACGCGTGAGTCGGAGGCGCCGCGGCTGAGGCCTAGTCGGAGGGGGGTCCCCGTGCAAAGCGGCTCCCCGTCGCCCTCGGCCCGGCCCCAACCGCCGTTGCGCTCCCGGAGGGGGCCGGAGATGGGCGGAGAGGCAGGGAGGCAGGCCGCCCTCCGTGACGGCAAGTGGGGCGCCCGGGGCTGCAGGGGGGGGGGGAGAAGCTGCGCCTCCCCAAATTCCCCCCTCGGCCAGCAGAAAGGGGGTTGGGGTCTCCCTTCACGGAGGACGGGGCTGCTGCTCTGCCCTCAGAGCTGGAGGCCGTGAATGCTTCCATTCTGAATAAAATACAGTGGTACCTCGGGTTACAGATGCTTCAGGTTACAGACGCTTCAGGTTACAGACTCCGCTAACCCAGAAATAGTACCTCGGGTTAAGAACTTTGCTTCAGGAGGAGAACAGAAATCGTGCTCCAGCGGTGCGGCAGCAGCAGGAGGCCCCATTAGCTAAAGTGGTGCTTCAGGTTAAGAACAGTTTCAGGTTAAGAACAGACCTCCAGAACGAATTCTTAACCCGAGGTACCACTGTGTGTGGGGGGGGGGCGGGTAGGAGCAGGTAAGCACCACCCTGCACAGTCGATCACAAGATCACACACCCTTTGAATGGCAATGCCCATTAGTTTTTTACTGGGTTGGTGGTGCTGAAGAGATCTCAGCCCAATGATTTGGCTCCTCTGAATGGTCCCGAATGGCAGTTACCGGTACTGGAAGACTCAGGAGGGGAGAGAGTCACTCTTGTGGTGGGACCCCGTGTGAGGGTTTCCATGTACAGTGGTACCTCAGGTTACAGACGCTTCAGGTTACAGACTCCGCTAACCCAGAAATAGTACCTCAGGTTAAGAACTTTGCTTCAGGATGAGAACAGAAATTGTGCGGTGGTGGCGCAGTGGCAGTGGGAGGCCCCATTAGCTAAAGTGGTGCTCCAGGTTAAGAACAGTTTCAGGTTAAGAACAGACCTCCGGAACGAATTAAGTATGTAACCAGAGGTACCATTGTAATGGGCCCCTGTGGAGGACAGGCATGAGGCAAGGTGAAGCGGCAGCAGATCCCGAGGTAGATCTTTCTCTCACCCCACCCCACCCTCCTCGTTCACGGTGTAGATCTTCCCTTACCCCTGCTTCCCTGGCTGGGGTAGGGGAGCCGTTTTGGGGTCCGCCTTAAGTGCTGAAGTGCTTTGGGCTGGCCCTGGGTGCTGGACCGGATGCGGTGTTGGCCTGATCCAGCAGAGGCTGTTCACAGCCTCTCTGCATTCTGAGCACAGTGCAGGCTGCAGGGCGAGAGTCATCAGTGGCCAGAGCAAAAATGAAGCTGCTTGCCTTGTTCCAAGTCAGCCATCTCTGCAGGGAGAGCTGGAGTGGTGCCCTCAGGTTGTTGCTGGACTCTGGCTCCCAGTGGCATGGGATGATGGGAGTTGGAGTCCAGCGGAAAAGATGTAGCAGGCACAGTGGCTTCAGGATGAAGCCTTTCCCTGCCTTATCTGGAGATGCTGGGGATTGAACTAGGGCCTTCCTGCAGCTGGATCCTGTGAGCTTCCGCAGGTATGGTCTCTTCCTATGTGGGGCAGAGCTCAGGAATGAGGGCAAGGGCAGTCTTCAAGCCTGTGAGAACTACTTGGGTTTATTGCAAGGATCTCAAAGTCTGCCACCTTGCAGTTGTGTGTAAATTCACTGTGGATCAGGAATTTTGACAGCCAAACAGGGGAAGAGGAAGCCTTTTGTTTTTATTCTTAAAAATTTATCTGTCTTGTTGAGAGAGCCCTTTACTGAGCTACCGAAAACCATCTGTCAATCAATCCCATTCTGCCTTCTGCCCAACCCCAGTCCCCACAGACTGGTGGTGGCTCTCCTGGGTTTCATACAAGAAGCTTTCCTAGACCCACCGGGAAATGCTGTGCATTGGGCCTGGCACCTTCTGTCACTTAGCTGTGTTGCCCTTTGGTAGAGAAAAAATGTGGTTGAGTGACAGTTTGCATTTGTTTAGAAAGGGGCTGTATCTCACTGTTGACGTTCACAAGTCTTGCCACTTTCCCAACAGACACAGGCACTGTCTTTAAGAGGCAAAAATCAAGAGGTGGGTTTCTCCCCCACTGTACCTCAGGTGTACCTGCCTGATATGCACCTGCCTGATATGTAACTGGCAAAGAGATACCTGGGGGAGATAGTCACCTGTCTGTTCAAACCCCCAACTGTCATCTTTGGGTCCAGCCTCAAGATACCCACTTGTTTCTTATTGCAGACAATCAGTTCTCATCTATAAGAAAATACTCCACTAAGACCTGATGTAACTGCCACTGTTTGACCATTATTTAGCACTGTTGACATACTTTCCCCAGTATGGTGGCATGTATCAGGACACAGGAAAGAAGTATCATGGGGGATGTAGTAGGGTGTGCAGATGTGGTAGAAGAAAGCGCTGAATTTGTAGTGAACTAGTGGCGTACAATAACACTTTGAAAAATAACTCTGAAAGAAAGAGACTGGGACCTTGCTGGATGATAGGCTAGAGACTGTATAAGGCAAGAGGAACTCCATTTCACATGACCATCAATGTGTGTGATGTTTTATTTTTCTTGATAAACTGTGTAAACAGGTCTCTAGCCCCAATAAGTTTTAAACTGGTGTCAGGGATTTATTTATTTAATTTTTTTTAAAAAAGATGGCAAATATAGGGCAGGCTAAACATATCCAACTTTTAAAACCGTTTCCTATAGGATTGGTTTCCAGGGATGTGCTACAAAAGTTCTTTGGACAATACAAAAAAGGGCAGGAAAAAAAGGAAGTGCAAGTCTTTTGTTCTTCCTTTTATTCCAAGATGGCATTACGTTTACAGGTACCTGCAGTGTGGGATCATTACCTCTCTTTTTTTTAAAAAAAAGAAAAACATTTTCCTCAATTGCTTGCTGATGTGAGGACACTGAGACTTTTTTTTTTAACAGAAGCAACAGCAGTCATGAGCTTTCAAACTCATTATTTTATTTACTTCTTTGCCAGTCTGAAGGATGATGACAGTGGAGATCATGACCAGAATGAAGAGAACAGCACACAGAAAGATGGTGAGAAGGAAAAAAATGATAGAGACAAACCCCAAAGTAGCAGCAAGAGGAAGGTACGTTCTTTCCTCTTCTTTCTAGACCAGACTGGAGTGTTCGGTTGATGATTCTGAGGGAGTGGGGGAACCATTAGCCTATAGCTCCAGTGTCCAGAGAATATCTATGGTTAACTTTGACTAAGACCCTCCCTAGTCTCCATGCCTTTCCTTTGTTAAAGAAAATATGAATTATTTGAAAATGTTTATCTTGAAAGCAGAATTGACTGATAACAAACAATTCCATTCATCCGTACAGTTCTGGAGTTGGGAACAAATTCAGCCCTAAAGCATTAATGACTTTCCACGTGGACAACCCATTATGTTCTCCTATCTAAGCAAATGGCTGCCATTTGTTCCTTGAGGCTAGGAACATGTCATGAAGGCAAAGTTTCCTAACACTCCTAATACCAACTGAAACCTTGGGCGGCACTTACAGGAAGTCTGTATCCTCTCCTTGCCAAAGTCCCTTGCAATAGATAATCCCTCTTTCTGCAAGAACATGCTACCTGACAATAATGGCAGACATTTAGCTGTAGATGGCCCAGTATACCTGAAGGAGCGTCTCCACCCCCATCGTTCTGCCCGGACGCTGAGGTCCAGCGCCGAGGGCCTTCTGGCGGTTCCCTCATTGCGAGAAGCAAAGCTACAGGGAACCAGGCAGAGAGCCTTTTCGGTAGTGGCGCCCGCCCTGTGGAACGCCCTCCCATCAGATGTCAAAACGATAAACAACTACCTGACATTCAGAAGACATCTTAAGGCAGCCCTGTTCAGGGAAGTTTTTAATGTATGATATTTTAGTGTTTTTTGGTTTCTATGGAAGCCGGCCAGAGTGGCTGGGGAAACCCAGCCAGATGGGCGGGGTACAAATAATAAATTATTATTATTATTATAGATAAATTTGATATTAGAACTGCGCTCCTCCTTGACTCCATCTGGCGCAAGCGCACATGAACCTACAGAAGTGGCTGCCCACCTTCCCTCCCTATCCAGCCTGTTGACTGTGCTTCCTCAGCTCTCTCCTGCCTTCACCAGCAGCAGTGAAAGCAGATGACCCCCACTGAGATAGGAAAGGGGTTATTCCTAGCTGTGAATTGCAGGTCACCACCCCTGGTTTAGAGGCTTTTTTGTTACAGAGGCAGCAGGACTGGTGCCCCTCTCTGCTTTGGAAAGGGGGCACTTGCCTGCCTTTCAAGCAAACTCATTTGTGGACTTTGGGTCTGTTCTTTTCTGTAAGGTTTCCACTGCCCAAAGTTCCTTTGATTAAATGTAACCTAATAGAATACCTTTTCTTTTCTGGCAGAGATTCTTCTCTGGGCTTGAGAATACTTTTTGTGTCGTTTAGCCCATCTGTTCCTGCCCTCCCCTTTGCATTAGAGAGCTGCTGTGGTTGAGGCCCATACCTGTAGGGAACGGTCTGTACTCACCCCTTAGGCTTCCAATTGCTGCAAGGTAAAGGTGCCTTGTGTCCCTTTGGCACAACAGCCATGAGCTTGGAACGTAAGGTGTGTGCAGGCCTTGAGGAAGGCACAACGTCTTCCTTTTAAAAAGAACCTTTGTGTAGAAATTGCATCCCACTCTAGCATGATCAAATGGACCAAAAGGTGGAAGTAGGTTTGAATGTTGGTGAACTCCTTCAAATTATAAGGGGCGAAGGAAACATGTTGCAGTAGCATTATCCTCTAACAGTGGTGTTCTTCAGTTTCCATTCACTAGCAAATTGCTGAACCTGATCATACTATTGACAGTGAAAGAGAGATGCTGTCTTCTGGTCCTCATTTGCATTGATCCCTTTTGGCTGGGGGCTGGGGAGGTGGAAACCTGCTAGAGACACCTTGAATTCCTCCTGGGCTCCCTTCAGCAAACAAGCCCCCTCCCCCCAAGCCAAAATAGTGGGCATTTTGAAGGAAATGAGAGTTTCCCACTCCAGCCCATCCTGAGTTCAAAAGTTGTGTTCCTGGCAGGAAGGAGCTGGGCTATTTCATACCTGGGATTATTTCAGTGTAGCTGTTTCTGGGGTGGGAGAGAGATGAAGCCCAGGTTTTCCTGGCTTGCCTTTTGTTAGCTGGGAGCTGAGTTGGATGATGTTTTGGCCCTGGAAAGCTGTAAAGATGAGCACATTGGTTCTAATGTATGCATTGCCGACATTTGGTTTTCTTGGTTCGCTTGAAATGTTCAATTCCATCTGTTTTCCCTGCTTGGAACGGGGATAGATTTCTCCATTTCCTCACAGAGGAGTCCCCCACTGCCCGCCCCCTTTAAGATCCGTTATCCTAACAATTGGAGACCTATAAAGGCATGTAGGCGGAGTTCATGAACTGGCCTTGTCTGATGAGTTGCTTTTGAGAAACACAAAACGTCCCTCATGGGGCTCGTCCTCTGCCAGCTTGGAGAAGCTCAAGCATGCTGAGGATTGCTAATCTCTCGTTTGAAGTATAGTCAATTCCTGCCAGACTAATGGTCTGTTTCAAGCTATTAGCAGAGATGGAATTTCAGGAAGAAAATGAGGCTAAAATGTTCTTTCACGCTCCGTGATGGCAGGAGCAGGCAGGCTTCTAATGCTGCAAACATCTTTCAGCCTTCTCTTTAGAGAAATGCGTAAGGACAAATGAGTTGTTTCAATTCCGCACACAGGCTGTGGTTCCAGGGCCGGCTGAGCACCCCCTGCAGTATAATTACACCTTCTGGTACTCCAGGCGGACCCCCGGGAGGCCCACCAGCTCTCAGAGCTACGAACAGAACATCAAGCAAATTGGCACCTTCGCCTCCGTGAGTTGCATTTCTGTCTTGTCGCTCGTTTAACTGGATTCAGTGCAGCTTGGGGGGCAGGTGTTATCTGCACATGAGAAGCAAACAGGGAGGGGCCACAGCTCAGCCATCGGGCACATTCTCAGCATGGATAAGATCCCTGGTGCAATCTCCTGTTCTGAAACCCTAGAGGGCGGCTGCCGGTCCAAGCAGGCAGCATCGGGGTAGTGGGGCCAAGGGCAGCTTTGTATATCTCTTACGTTCACACTGAGTATGTGTGCACTGTCATGTTTGGAGTTAGGCTGGACCGATAGGGGATTCAGAGTGGCAGTGGCTCCCTTGCATCTTGTACGGAGGAATTCTGAACCAGCCACCGTGTGCAGTTTTACATTGTATGGATCTCTCATCACCCTGTGGAAATCACTGCCACAGGGATTGAGCATTGGTTTAGATAGCTTTTAAAAAGGGTCAGACAAATTCATGAGGGACGCGTCTCTTTATGCTAGGTAGCCATGGCAGCTAAATGGAGCTTCAGTGGTAGATACCAGGTGCTTTGTGAATGTGGGTTAGAGCAGTTGCCTCCAGTCTTCCGAGGAACATCTAGCTGGCCACTTTTGGAGGCAGGATGCTGGAGTTTATAGAATCATAGAATGATAGAGCTGGAAGAGACCACAAGGGCCATCGAGTCCAACCCCCTGCCAAGCAGGAAACACCATCAGAGCACTCCTGACATATGGTTGTCAAGCCTCTGCTTAAAGAACTCCAAAGGAGACGCCACCACACTCCTTGGCAGCAAATTCCTTTTTTTATAAGATATTTATTAAAATGTTTAAGATATTACAGTAAAAATGCAAAAATACAAGAAAAAATACAAAATAAAAACAGTTAAAAACACCTTAATTTTCCGTTGCATATTTTTCTTACACTTATTTCCCCGGACCTCCTCATACCTCCCTTTTTTGTATTCCACTTCAATTTGTTAGTTCAGCAAATCCTTGCCATTAAGCTTTTACCCATTTATAAACCTTTTTTTCATATCTCTTAAAGCATTGCAGCTGGAAACCACTTAATTTCTATCCAACATCATTCTAACATTCATTAATTTTACAGTATTTCTGTAAATAGTCTTTGAATTTCTTCCAATCTTCTTTCACCGACTCTTCTCCCCGGTCTCGGATTCTGCCAGTCATTTCTGCCAATTCCATGTAGTCCATTCTTGGCAGCAAATTCCACTGTCGAACAGCTCTTATGCTGTTATGGGCCTCTTGATCTGATATTAGGTCCCACCCTCCTTTTTCAACAGCCACACAGGCAACTTCTCAAAATGCCCCCCCATCCTGTGTCTCAGCCTAGGTGCTTCCTGTTCTCATGGCCCCATCAGAGAAAGGGCGTTCCTTTTCCTCTAAAGCAGGGGTAGTCAACCTTTTTGTACCTAGCGCCCACTAATGCATCTTTCTTGGTGGCTAAATTTCCTTACCGCCCCCCAGTGCTCGATGGAAGGAGGATTCAGCTTGTGCCGTAGAACCCCCTCCCGCCCACCTAGAATCCTGAAATGCCCACTACTGGCTGGTAGGGACCAGGCTGACAACCCCTGCTCTAAAGTGCCCAACATGACCCTGTGTCAAAGGCAAGGAGTGGTTCTGAAAGAAGGCCTTCTCTTGTGTGGTTGTGTGTCTCATTTTAAAATCTTGACATACATATATAATTCTGTTTGCATGCTACCTTTCCACAGTTCAGGGCATGCTCAAGGTTGCTTACAACGTGAAAAAACTACACATAACTACAACAGAACAATAGTAGTCATGAACAGTAAATAAAACATTAAAAAAGACAAAACCAAACTGAACAGTTTCTGCATAAATCACAACAATATCTAAAATAAAGATGTAAAAGGCAGCTGTTCAGCAGCCTCAGCTTTTGTAGCTGGAGTCAGTCCGGTCCTCATCCTCCCAGGTCAGATGGGAAAAGGCCTGCAAGGCAGGGAGCAGGTCTTCCAGCATATGCTCAGCCCTGGAAAGAAGCTGGCTGAGCAGGTTTGCAGTGCCGAAACTCTTTGGGTGACAGTGCAGGTGCCTGGATTGTTTGTAGCCAAAGGGAGGTGTGGTGAGGAGAGAATTCTACTGGCCCTCCTCTCTGGGTTTCTTGTTTAACCAATCAAATGGGACCCTTGTGCCCAGCCCCACCTCCCTTTCATGACTGCCTAGCCAATGCCCTAAACCAAAAATAATGAGCAGCTGGAATTACTGTAGTATATGAACTACAGTATATGAACAAATGGGAAGATTGCAGTAGAAGTCACAAGTGGGAAAGTTTTGCAGTGAGGAGTGCTCCTATTTAGCGTGTTTTGGGGCTGTCTTTTCCTAAGATAGACAGATAGATAGGTAGACAAGGCCCTCTCTATTCTTGTGGCAGTAAATTGTCTAAAACTGTGCTTGACATTGTGTTTTTAAATTGGTGCAACCGACCCTGGGACCATAAGAAACTGTATTATAATTATTAATAATTTTAATTACTAATGATTTATTGTGCTTTTGCATAGCTTTCCCCAACCTTCCTGATACCATCCTCTTGTTTCTCAGTAGCTCTGTTCAGAACCGAAGCCATGAGCTTTCTGATAGTAAGCATGTGACCCGTTTTCCTTTCCCCATTACTGTTGTTTGAGTGACCCACTGAGAACCTTGCATCCACCTAGTTCTGGTACTATTGCATATAACCTGAGCCTTAGCCAGCAGTCCTTGGCACCCTTACTTGAGAGTAAGCCTCTGTGAACTCGGTGGAACTTTCTTCCTAGTAGATGATGCAGAAGATTGCCTTTCTCGTCTGACAAGTTCTACTCCGCATAATTCAGCACAGTTTCTGCAAGCCTGCAGTTGCTTGTGTCTGGGCCACTGGAGGGCAGCAGCGCACTCCAGAACCGCTGGCATGCAGTTATTGCCATGAATTGATCTCCAGGGGTGGCATATTTATTCATTTGCCTAAGATGTGTAACTCCCCATCTAGTTCCTAAAAGCTTGAAAGGCAGAACCCCCTTCTGCAAATGATGTAATAATGCATGTTATATAGCACCGCAAAAAGCTTTGTAGGTGTGGAATTTTAAGGGACGTGAGCTGTATCTGAATTCCATTCTGGCAAGGGGGACTTCTTTTACAATTTGCCGCAGCTTTGGGCATTTTTTTTTTAATAGTCTGAGATGCGAAGCAGTTTGCTGCAGAACAGAGAAGTGGTGCTTTCCTTCTCTTCTTCCTCCTCAGTTTCTTGGACACTATTAAGTTCCCGTATGATCACTAGTGCCTGCGAGGCCCCTGGACTTGCCATGTTGTTGTTGTTTGTTGTTGTTGTTGTTGTTGTTGTTGTTGTTGTTGTTGTTGTTGTTGCAAGTGGCACCCATTTTGCCACTGCTTTTGCTCCCATTCTTCCTGAACTTGCACCCCCAACATGAGGGTGGGGGTTCCAGTGGCCAGTTAGTCATTCACAATACTACCAGTCAATGGTCCGTTGCTTAACCGTGGCTAAACACTGTGAAATGTTTCATGGTCCCAAGTTCCTACTATTTTACAAACTTGTGGGAAAGGAGGCCATATTCTTGCTCTTAAGGCCGGTGAGTAAAAGAGGCTTATGCACTCAGGCCATTGGCCCATTTAGCCCTTATTGTCTGCTTTGACTTGCAGTAGTTCTCCCAAGTGCCAGGGGAAAGTCTTTACCATCACTTGCTTCCAGATTCTGTCTGGGGACACCGGGGGTTGGGGTTGGGGCTTTCTTTCGGCATGCAATGCATGCAGTCTTATACTATGCTATGGGTTCTTTCCCCCAGCTAAGAGAATGAACTAGAAATCAAGACCTCCCTGGCTGAAATTTCACATTCATTTTTTTTATTGACAGTTTTATTGTATATTTTATTAAACCTTTTGGAATAGAATCATAGAATTGTAGAGTTGGAAGGGACCCTGAGGATCATCTAGTCCAACTCCCTGCAATGCTGGAATATGCAGCTGTCCCATACTGGGATCAAACCTGCTACCTTGGTGTTATCAGCACCATGCTCTAACCAACTGAGCCATCTGTTCTATTCTTCGTAAAGCACTTGGTGATTTCACTTGCAAATAAGCGGCACACAGATTTTGCTTAATAAATACACATTCCCCAGTTGTTTAATCCCAGCCCTTCCCTGTTTGCATGATGTGATTGTGATTTTATGTTGTAATCTGTGACCTGAGACCTGTGATTATAGGGTGGTATACAAATTTAATAAATAATATGAATAAGAACTCTCCTACCTCTACAGTATGACTGTAAGGATTATGGCAAGATCACCTATATGAAGCACTTCGAGTGCTAAAGGTGGCATATATATGATAGCTGTTTTTAATATTTATATAATGGTTTAGCACACTTCTGCCATGTAACCTGTATTTGGTTGGTCTGATGCCAAGCCAGCATCAGTCGCTGGTGGGGAGCTGCAATGGAAGCAGCAACCACACAATGATGCTGTGATTTGGTCACCTGCCTCAAGTGTTGCCTGAGTTCCAAGAAAGAGGCAGTGGCTCAAGTGAGTCAGGGAGTGGTAGGGCTGGTTGCTGTTCTCTGGAAATGTTGTGGAGGCAAAATAAGTGCAAAGGGACAGACAGACATTTAGCAGAGAGTGGGAGTTAGAATAAGGAAGGGGGTCTTGCCTGTCACTGTTTGCTTTTTTTGACCTGCCCTTGGACATTTACAATATTACAAGAGGTGCTGCTGCCATGCTTTCCTGACTTGGCTGTCTTACAACCACCTGTAGCCAGACTCTGAAAAGGAAGACCTGTCTTGGGTCCTGGAAGATTTGCCTGACTTGGCTGTGCTTCTCCTCTTGATATAGGTGGAGCAGTTTTGGAGATTTTATAGCCACATGGTTCGTCCCGGGGACCTGACGGGCCACAGCGACTTCCACCTTTTCAAAGAAGGAATTAAACCTATGTGGGAGGTGAGTCCTGACAGGTGCTGCAGTAGGAAGGAAACAGGAGAAGATCACAAAAAGGACGCAGAAGCTGAGCTGAGGGGTGCAGATGGGTCTGTAATAGGTCTCACGGGCTGCACTTACATCTGTTTATTTTTTATTTGCTGTTAGTGGGTAATCGTTCAAACTAGGAAATCAGTTACTGTTTCCTAAGACTATTTTGTCTAAAACTTTTAACTCCCCTCATTTAAGTAAAAATATTGTTTTCAAAGTTGTACCTAAGAGGTTTAAATGCAAAAAAGAAACCAGATATTAAACAGGCCTGCTGGAAGAGACAAAATGCCAGAATACAGAAATAAAGTCCTGCAATCTTCATGCTGTTCAACTGTGATATCCCCCCACTTTATTTCCCACCCTTCACCCTAAAATCCCAGGGCAGGTGCCAATAGAGTCGTTGGAGGTCTAAGAGAAGCTTTATCGCTATTAACATAGCTAATATGACATTGAAATAATCCCTTTTCTCAATATACGATTTTGTTCAGGAAAAAGAAATGGTCTGAGGCCTTGTCCTTCCCCTCTTCCTAGGTGCCGTATTGCTCTTATTCGGCCCAACCTGCTGATTTTACTGGGTACAGCCTAAAAGATTGCAAGGACTGCTTTCGTAGAGGCAGCTGGGGCAAGAAAAGCCCTCCCTGGTTTGGGGCAGTGAGGAGGTTGGCCTCATTTTCTTCCTTTTCGCCTTCCCAGGATGACGCCAACAAGAACGGCGGCAAGTGGATCATCCGTCTCCGGAAGGGCTTAGCGTCTCGGTGTTGGGAGAACCTCATCCTGGCAATGCTGGGAGAGCAGTTCATGGTGGGCGAAGAAATCTGCGGGGCGGTCGTCTCCGTCCGCTTCCAGGTAAGGCGCGTTCTGGGTGTCGCGGGACCAGCCTTGCCGTCTTGAGGCGTGGGAGATCCCCGTTTGCTCACCTCCCGGCATTCGCCCTGCAGGAGGACATCATCTCCATATGGAACAAGACGGCCAGCGACCAAGCGACCACGGCCCGGATACGGGACACGCTCCGGCGAGTGCTGAACCTGCCCCCCAACACCATCATGGAATACAAAACCCACACGGACAGCATCAAGTACGTGTGGCGAGGGGGGAGGGGAGCACTGGCTGTAATGGGCTTGCCTCTGTGTCTGCACATGTTAATGCAGGGAGCCATTCCTTGTCCTGTGAGTGCTGTCACCGCACTGGGACACTTCTGGTGTCTCACACAGCTTCTTCTGTTCTGGCACGTGTTGCCTTGAGGGCTACGCACAGCCTTCTTGCTGCCTGCAGTTAGTGGCCTAGCTCACCGGCTTCAGTGCTCTCCACCTTCAAGGGACCCCATTTGTTCATTTATGTAGAGCATTTGTACCTCACTCTTCAGCCAGGAAAGGCTCCCTGGGCAGCTTGCATTCAATCGGAGCAAAGCAGTACCTACCCACAAGCACAGCACACAAGGAAAAAGGAACAGGGAGGGAAGAGGAAAATCGGAATCAAAGCTCAGGACCAGTTTCTGAATAGTTGCTCCTACCATCTGGCACAGTTCAGGGCAGGAGGTGCCTGTTGGAGCTAGTGTGTCGCAGCAGAGCTGGTGGAATAAGCTCTGCTTCCCAGGTGGCAGTTGTGGGAACAGGAGGTCCAATGGAGCTTGTGTGTCCCTTGGTCCACTAAGGAACCCTTGGGCATCTGCCACAGGGGTCCCAGCATCCTCCAGAGCAGGGGCAGCCACCCTTGTCCTCTCCAGGTGCTGCAAAGTACAAAGACTGTCATCTCGTAACTCACTGGTCAAGCTGATTGGGGATGATGGGAGTTGGGAGTCTGGCAACAGATTGGCTCCTCTCCCTGGAGGATTCTGGGAAAGATTCTCATCTGCTTCACGTAGGATTCTGGCCAGGAACTGAGAGTGCCTCTTTTAGCACCTCCCTGCGGAGTCAGCTCACTAGTGGTGAGTTTGAAGGTGGGTTGACTGTCAGTAAGCTTTCAAGGAATGCCAGTGTTTCCTTAAACCAGCCTTGGCCCTCCAGTAGGTGCTTGGTAGAGTGGGCTGGGATTGTGGGTCTCCCCCTTTTCCAAGCCAAGGTGGCAGGAGGGGAGGGGGTGTGATTTGAGTGCACCGCATTCCTGGAGACATAAAACACAGAGACTAACGGGGATTTATAGACCCATTAGATTTATAAATGTTCTCAGGAAGGCGCTATGTAAATTTACTGTGCTGTACAAATGATTTCTAATCATAATAAATGCTGTATATTAAATCCTCCCAGCCCCCCCAGCCCCCCGGTGACAGAGGCCCTTTAACTAGAACAGAGGATTATAGTACACGGAGAGGACAGCTGTATTTTAAATGAGACCGTTATAGTTTACCAGGCCAGGCTATTCAAGATGACTTTTATTCTCCCGCAAAGTGATGAAGGATCGCTGCATATTTAAGAGCTTTCAGATTGGGGGTGAAAAATGTGAAAACCCCTTTTCACTTAAGTGCACTATAAGCAAAGATGCAGGTTGGGGAGCGTGGGCCGACGCTGGAAGATTAACGTAGCCAAGGAAGAGGGAGGACAGATGAATAAAATGTAGAAGTAGAACTCAGCAGTAAGGGGGTTTTCTGGTCCAGTGAGTGAGCAAGGATGCAGCAGGGCACCTGCTTCTTTCCCCCTGGCTAGCAGAATCCCAGGGAGGAAAGGAAGCAAGACCATCCCAGAGGAGGGCGTTAAAGGAGGGGTAGTACCACTGGTGGGCGGCACATCCTGCTCCTTCTGGGGTAGTTTGTCCACCTTTGGTCCCCATCTTGCACTCCGCTCTCACCTGTGGCTCTCAGAAGCTGTCAGCATGCAACAGTGGCTGCGCCCCGGGAAACTGCTTCGACTGGCTGGCTAAACCAGGCGACGGTAGTCGATGGGTCCCAAACCCATCAGTGAGTTAGGGACTTCCCCTGCATGCAAAGACAGGTTCCAGCGGGTTGAGCGAGTGAGACCAATAGTGTTTCCAGCAGTCAATAAGGCAGTTTCTGCATATACTGTAGAGGGAAGCGAGAGGCAGACAGAACTTGTCCTGGGAAGGTAGCCCATTTAGGAGGAGGAAAACTCATCCTAAACCTCTGCTGCCTTGCAGGATATTTTTGGGAGGAGAAAAGGGTTAGGAGTAAACTCTACACATATCCGGAGTGGAGTCCCTAAGGTGGTTGGGTCGCATCTGGTACACCTCCTTCCGGCAACTCCTGCAGCCAGACTGGTGCCACATTAGTGAGGCCAAGAGGGGGGGTCTTGTCATCTGGGCAGGCCAGGACCTCCAGGCACACTGCCCAGGATTGCGCCCCAGGGAGGTCATTTCAGTGCTGCTAACACAGCAGTTTGACTTCACCCTGGAAGGCACACTCCATTGTCTCTTGAGACAGACAGGTGCCAACAGTGTGTGTGTGTGTGTGTGTGTGTGTGTGTGAGAGAGAGAGAGAGAGAGAGAGAGAGAGAGAGAGAGAGAGAGAGAGAGAATGAATTGCCTGGCTAGATGAGGCCAAAGGTTTCTTTCATTCAGCACTGTGTTTACAACAGTGTCCAACCAGCTGCCTCTGCCTCATGAGCAGGGATGGAGACAGCCATCCCTTCTGTTACTTGTCCTTCAACTTCCGGTTCTCAAAGGTATACTGTCCCTGATCGTGGAGGTTGCATCCTGACATCCATTAATGCTGGGAGGTTGGCAGACTTCATTTGCAAGTTGCCTGAGCTGTAGGTTGTTAGGAAGCGGGTTGGAAGGCAGGAGCAATTCCACATCCAGTCCTAAGCTAGGTACTCTCTGCCCTGATGGAGCTGCCAGGTAGTAGAATCTTGAACTTGCCCATCCCAAGCCAGTGTGTCATTGGCAACTTTGTGCAGGACATGTCAGATGGCGGCTAAGAGCCAAGGCAGCTGCTCCCTATTGGGAGGGGGCTTTTCTTTTCGGATCTTTGAAGGAGGTGAGGAATTTGATGGTTTTCAAATATGGGGACAGATGAAGAAACATTTCCCTCCTTGTATCTAGTGAGAAGAGGGCAATTAGTAATGGGTTTATGTGCAGGAGGATTCATTTAGATTGGCAACTTTGACCCTTTTCAGACTTGCGTTGTAGTTGCATCCTGCAATGTAGGACCCATTTCTCGTTATTTACTATATGGCCATCTTTCCCCTCCCTCTTTTTCTCCCTCTGTCTGTCTCTTTGTAATTCTCCTATTTTGCCTCCACCTCGTTTCTCCCTCTCCCTCTCCGCCACCCCAATGAAAACCCCCAAGTGACATTGGAAAACCAGTGGTAGCATTGCTGGTGCAGCTTGCTTCAGGTTGGGGTGAGACCCACCCATTGAACACTACCTCTGCTCAGCTCCATCCGGCATGGCCAGCGGTTAGGGCCAATGGGAGTTGGAGTCCAGTAATATTAGGAAGGCCAGAGGTCCCCCACCTTGGCTTGGGTGAAATATTGTGTTTGTGTGGGGTGATGGGAGGCAGAGTCATTTCTTGATGGTGCAGCTTATCTAGGGAAGTTTGTGGAATCCTTTTATTTTTGGAGAAAGTGATTCATGTTGGGACTGTTGCACAAGAAAAATCAGGGAGTGGGGAGCATCTCATGTTGAGATGGTTGCCAGTTTTCATCGAGAGTCCCTGGTGTCCATGATGGTACTTCTGGATGTGAGAGTGTTGTGATTGCATGGGTGGGTATTTAACTTTGCAATCAATATAGAACAAAAGGTTTTTTTGGGGGGAGGATTCTGATACTGTTCTGCCCATCACCCACCTGCTTTTGTTTCTCCATTGAGTAGCCATTGCTCAGTTGTTGATCTAGGGCTGGCTTTTATTTATAAAAACATGCCGCTAAATTTGCATGTTGGTTTTTTTTTTTTTTATAATGAAAAGATAACATAGTCTTATTCTGCAGGCTTATAATCAACTGAAGTTGGGGCACATATAGTGGGGGTTAAGAATAAAGACCCAACACACAGTGCACCACACACAATACTGTAAAATAGTTCAACAAAATGCAATGCTAATAGAATAAATTCAGTGAATCACAGCTCTAAAATAAATCAGAACTTTGATTCTGCACCCCCTTGAAGCTGTGAAACTGGTAATTCCAGAGTCCGTCCCTCCCTCCTTCCATCCCCCCCCTCTCTCACACAAATGTATGTATAGACATATGCAGACTAGCTAGGGTAGACAGGGAATGAATTTCGTCACAAACAGGTGACAGCTGAGTTTTAGAGAGCAGCAGAATAGATGAGGCAAATTTTCCAGTATCCGCTGCACAGTAGCGGATCCCCATCAGTTTCCTGGAACTCCAGCATATAAGGACTTAATGCCTCTGATTCACCAGGCACTGCAGGGAAGAGAAATCTCCAGAATTTTATTATCAGATTGATGGAAAATGCATCATGCAGCAAGGCAGTGTGCCTGTTGGTCTTTGCTTTAATGGAGCTTTCACTGTCTGCTTTACGGTACCTTTGCTCGCTCGGGGGGTAATTTGTGTTCCCATCACTTCATTATTTATGCCCTGAGCCCAGTTTGGGATAATGTGAGTTCCTGGGTCTCACAGCCTTTCCTCTCTGGGCAGCTGAGCTGCCGCTTATAACCCCCTCTGGCGGGCTCAGCTCTGAACCCTTCCTTGCGTTGTGAAGGTGACTCGGGAGGTAGCAATCCACAGACGTTTGCCCTCCACTGACTGTTTTGCTCATTTACTGACAGTGTTAACTGAATGCCGGCTGCCTTTCAGCCATTAGAGCTCCCCTGGTGGTTTGTGATTAAAAACACAAACTAAAAGGATTTGAATATCAAAATGAAGAGGTAAGCTGGCGCAGGCGGCTGCCTGAGTCTTCTCTTCATGCAAGCACACTTTCCTGTGCCTCCATCAACCCCTGTTTGCAAGGGCGTTCCTCCAAAACCATGCAGTCTCACTGTGGAAGAAACAGACCCCTTGCCACAATCATTTGTTTTTGACAGATTAGAGAACTGGGCAAAAACAAACAAAATGAATTTTAACAGGGAGAAATGTAAAGTATTGCACTTGGGCAAAAAAAATGAGAGGCACAAATACAAGATGGGGGACACCTGGCTTGAGAGCAGTACATGTGAAAAGGATCTAGGAGTCTTGGTTGACCACAAACTTGACATGAGCCAACAGTGTGACGCGGCAGCTAAAAAAGCCAATGCAATTCTGGGCTGCATCAATAGGAGTATAGCATCTAGATCAAGGGAAGTAATAGTGCCACTGTATTCTGCTCTGGTCAGACCACACCTGGAGTACTGTGTCCAGTTCTGGGCACCACAATTCAAGAAGGACACTGACAAACTGGAACGTGTCCAGAGGAGGGCAACCAAAATGGTCAAAGGCCTGGAAACGATGCCTTATGAGGAACGGCTAAGGGAGCTGGGCATGTTTAGCCTGGAGAAGAGGAGGTTAAGGGGTGATATGATAGCCATGTTCAAATATATAAAAGGATGTCACATAGAGGAGGGAGAAAGGTTGTTTTCTGCTGCTCCAGAGAAGCGGACACGGAGCAATGGATCCAAACTACAAGAAAGAAGATTCCACCTAAACATTAGGAAGAACTTCCTGACAGTAAGAGCTGTTCGACAGTGGAATTTGCTGCCAAGGAGTGTGGTGGAGTCTCCTACTTTGGAGGTCTTTAAGCAGAGGCTTGACAACCATATGTCAGGAGTGCTCTGATGGTGTTTCCTGCTTGGCAGGGGGTTGGACTCGATGGCCCTTGTGGTCTCTTCCAACTCTATGATTCTATGATTCTATGAGGGTGCAAGGCTCTCTTCCAGAACCACAGAAACAAGTCATGTGGCACTTCCCAAGCCTGGGGTAGCATGCCCAAAAACCTTTTGGGTCCCTGCCCCCTTGGTTCCATAAATACCTCTCCAATGCCCCCCTACCCTATAAAAAAGCCTTACTTGGATGAGCAGTTTTCACAACCCGCTAAGGAAGGTAACATCACAGTAAAATTCGAAATGGGCAATTAATTGCACGTCTATTCAAAATCCAGTTAAACCTATTTAGTTTAATTATATCTACAAAATTCATGAGCGAGTTCCAGTGATCGTCATTTGCACCTTCTGCGCCCCGTTTCCATCCGCTTGCCTCTTTGTGGCTCCTCACAGGGTGGTACTGTTGGTGGAAGTCAATTGGCTGTTCACCACAACTCGAGCCATGTGACGCCTCAGCTGAGTATGGGGAGCCCCAGCAGAGTCTTCAGAGATTTCCTGCTCCCATCAGAGTAGCTTCTTCCAGAGTTCCCGGTTAAGGGAAAAACTCCTCTCCCGCACAGCTCAAAGCAACAAAGTGTTTATTGTCTTCTGGTGCAAGACAAAGCTAAACATTACTGTCTAATATTTACAGTTCTTCAGGGCTTTGAAGTCAAGATACATATCACAGGGCCACAAAAACTCACCATGCTAGCTAATGTTGCTGTGTCAAACCCACAGCCTCTTCCCCTAACTCTTGCATATTCAGAGTCAGACCCTGAACAGCAAACAGGACAGGACTTCGGAATATGGACCTGCCAGGACATAACAAAAGCAACACCCTAGAGACTATTGGACTCGTCTCTGCGTTCCTGAACCAGTGGGGAGGGTGCATGGCTCAACAAGCCATACACTTGACCTCGGTGATGTTGCTATGGCAACCCAGTGCACCTGACACCTTATCTCCAAACATCCGGTCATGGGGGATGTCAGACCAAGCGCTGTGCAATTTAACCCATTGTTCACGTTACACCAAGAAGTGCTGCCCACTTTGGGAGCCACTGATCTTGATGGTTTCGGACTTCATCTCCCATCAGCCTCACCTTCCATGGCCAGCGATGGGCGTTGGAATCCAATAACAGCTGGAAGGCCACCACTTCCCCACCTCTGTTCCAAGTCAGTGGTCGCCATCCCTCCATGCCCTCTTTCCTCCCAGCCCTCTGCCCCCCATGAGAAACTTAGAAATGCTTCTCTGGCCCCAGTTTGCTCTTGGTGGCCATTGCAGGGCTTCTCAGGCTGGGCCTAACAGCTTTAAACTGACGGCTCCCACCTCCCTTCTCTCACACCACTTTCAGCTCGAAGAGAGTTCAGCCCCAGGAGTCAGAAGTGTCTAAGCTCTGGAATCGCTTTGCACTCTCGGTCCTCCCTGCAGCGCAAATCCCTTCTTTGTCTCCAGGAGGCTCTGACAAAAGGACCCGTTCCAGTTGCTCCTGAGTGTGGCAGCAGGGCTGGGGATTTTGCTTCTGCACCAAAGTGGTCCTGTGGGGCAGCGGGATTGATCTCTTTCCCGTCCACATTGCATGGAGCCAGAGGGACAGGAAAGGCCAGCTCGTGGGGCAGGCAGGGGAGAAGCGAACTGACTGAAGTTGCGCCAGCTTGAGTCAGCAATGCTTCTTAATTGAGCCCTTTCACAGCAAGGCATTAAATGGCCCCCGTGGCAGCTTCTCCCTTGGTCCCACAGAAACATTCCCCCTCCTAAAGACACTCCCTGGGATTCTGGCTGCAGGATTACTAGGAACACGCTCATCCCACGCTCATCTTATATGGAAGGAAAGCAGACTTGGGAGAAGGGTCTGCCATTTGATAGAAGGAACTCACCCCACACAAGCCTGTTTCCTGCTTGGCAGGGGGTTGGACTTGATGGCCCTTGTGGTCTATTCCAACTCTATGATTCTAAGCCTCTGGGGTTCTCCAGGCAAATCTCAAAGCAACAGAAGTAAGGGTTGTGATTGAGAAAAACCGTGTGATGTAGACAGATCGTGATGACAAAGTCTGCACCTCTTTTGGTCATGGGGAGCAACACTGGTGACTCCTAGGTGGGATTGCTGGCAAGTTGTGAGGCAGCAGATCTGTTGAGATCTAGGAGCGAGGGGTTTGGATAAAATCTGTAGTTTGGCTTGAAGCCCAACCCTGGAAAACCACCATCAGCCAGTGCAGATATTTTTGAGCTAGGTGAACCAATGTGTCGTGACTCGGTAAAGCTTGCGCTCCAGCCTGAAAAGTAGCGTTACAGGGGAGAAACCAGTGAAGGGGTGTAGAGATTATGAAAGCTGTGTCGCTTTAGAAGAGTTTCAGAGAAGAGGGTATTTCTGGCAGCAGAAAGCCACGCGAAGGGGCAGTCGTTAAGGTAATCGTCTTCTCTCCCAATTCCGCCTCCATTTGTCTGACTCCGCAAAGCAAGCAGGCCCCCCCGCCCCCAATTCCTGCTCACTTGGCCCATCAGTGAGAAAAATAGCGCCAGAGGAGGCAACATTAGGCCCATTCCCCGAGATTTATCTGAAAGCACTTTTGCTGCAGATAGTGATCGCACTTTTATGTTTATTGTGGGTGTCATTAGCTAAGCAGATTTAAGGCAGGACGTGACTGGCAACAATTGGCTTCCGCTTTCCAATCAAAAAATGGCTCTATTAACGGACTTGTGTTCAGCATGCAGCATGATGCATTGCCCAGGGTTCTTCTCAGGCCTGAGTGTAGTGGAGAAATTTCATCGCTTGTAAGCTCTCCCATGTTTTCGGGGTGTGTGTGAGGTTTTAGGCAGCGAAAGCTAGATATCAGCTTGCTGGGGAGTCTCCCTCCCAGTTAAAGGGCTTCAGGTTTTAGGGGTTCAGAGATCACCCAGCTGGAGCCTTTGGATTTTGAGGCCTCTGTTGACCATGCTAGACTAGGTGTTCAATTGCTCCGTGACAATGAGATGCGGTTTCTTATATATCCTGGAAAAGTGGGGCAGGGTGAAGAACTATTGGAAATAAGGTGAGTGTGGCAAGGCCTGTACAGAATTGTTGAATAGTAGAGCGGAAGTGACCATTGGGGTCATCTAGTCAAGCCCCCTGAAACCCAGGAATCTTTAGCCCAACGTGGGGTTCGAACCCATGGACCATAGGGTAGGAAGAGAGGAGCGTAGCTCAGTAGAGGAGCACATGCTTTGCATCCATGCTTTATGCTGCCTCCCTGGCATCTCCAGTTAAGGACCTCATGTAGCACTGAGAGGTGGTGGTGGTCAGTAAACAGACCATATTGAGCTAGATTAGTGTTGGGCAACCTCAATTGCATGTGGGCATCCAGGACTCTTGTATGTGACCACCAGGACTCTACCTGGCCTGCATCTCTCCCCTGCTCTGCTTTATAGTCTCTGTTAATGCTTCTGCCTGGCTGTAATGTGCCCTTGATCTCTGATAAGGATTCTTGTCTTGGAATAATAGAATCGGGAGAGACCTAGTCCAATCCCCTGCAATGTAGGAATCTCAGCTAAAGCATCCAGGGCAGATGGTCACCCAACCTCTGCTTAGAAACCTCCAAGGAAGGAGAGTCCATCACTTTCTGAGGGAGTCTGTTCCATTGCTGAACAGCTCTTTCAGAAAGTTCTTCCTGATGTTTAGTCTGAATCTCCTTTCTTGTAACTTGAAGCAATTGGTTCGAGTCCTACCTTCCAGAGCAGGAGAAAACAAGCTTTCTCCATCTTCCATGGGACAGCTCTTCAGATATTTGAAGAGGGCTATCATGCCTCCTCTCTGTCTCATTTTTTCCAGGCTAAACATACCCAATTCCTTCAACCATTGGTTTCCAGGCCTTTGATCACCATGGTCTCCCTCCTCTGTACACCTTCCAGCTTGTCAATATCTTTCTTAAACTGGGTTGCCCAGTATTCCAGGTGTCGTCAGCCCAAGGCAGAATAGAGCAGTGCTATTACTTCCTTTGATCTGGCCACTAGATGTGCCTGGATAGGGGAGAGGAAGGGGAGTGTGAGCAAATTAACACGTGTTGCTGCCCCCACTTTTGCCTCTGGCCCTGCTGGCCCCCACTGGCATGTGGCCCCTGGAAAGTTGCCTAGAAGAGAAAGCGGCCCTCCGCTGGAAAGAGGTTCTCCACTTGTGAGCCAGCCAGACCAATTGCCAGGTGGCTCAGTGAAAGTTGGTGGAGAGGGACCATGGCTCAATAGCACAGGGCTGCTTGTTGGAGGTCCTGGGTTCAAACCCTGCCCCCTCTAGCGATCAGAGCTATCAGGGCTGGGAAAGAGAGGCACACATCCCAGAAATCTGTGGGGAGCCGCTCCCAGACAGAAAACAAGGGGCTGGATGGATTAATGGTCTGTATCCATACAAGGCAGCTCTATGTACTTCTTTGTGTCTCTGAATACCATTATTTGCGCTGTATTCGGTATGTGTGGAACTTTACAGAGAAACAGAAGATTAAAAACAGCACGGATCTTTGTCCCAAGAGGCCCCCCCCCCCAATCTCGCTTCCAACAGAGGGAGGGGAGGAGTGGGTGAGGCCAGGGGAAAATGGGAGCAAATGCCGCCTACTCGGGCGTTGTGGGGCTGGGGCACACGGTGAAGAGCTCCTGACCTGCCTTCTGACCCCCTGAGATCCCTGGGCTGCATTTTCAAATCGGCTTCCCTTGTTAGGAGCCTGCTTTGCGCCTTCCGGGCAAGCACTTTAAAACTGCACACGATTGCTCTTTTGCTCTTGTTCAGAGTTAAAGCCTTTGGTTTGAAGTGCTCGTTTTCTTTTCTTTTCCTCTCCTCTGTGTGTGTGTGTGTGTTGTCACCGTTGTTTTATCCCCTTCTCTTCCTCCCCCCCTTCCCATTTTCGTCCCCCCACCCCCTCTGGCTTGCCAGGGCCTGGGAGGAGTTTCATGGGCTGGTGAACAGCGGCGGCCGCTGAACGGGAGCTCTTCCTCCCTCTCTCACACACCCAGGGTAGGGCCTCATATTTCTTCTTACACGATTGCGAGATGCACCTCTCAGCCAGAGCCCCCCCTTCCCTTCCCTCTCTCCCTCCCCAGCAGAGACTCTTGGTCACTCTCAGCCTGGGCAGCTCCCTTGTCCCACTGCCGGGACAAACCATTGGCCTTTCTCTGTCAACAAGATTTGCTGCGATTCTTAACGCTGCTCCACAGCAGCCTTGCAGAGCAGACCACAAAGTGTTGCTCACCTTGGCTGACCTACGTGAAGCCAGTTCTGGTCTCCAAGGGGGAAAAAAGAAGCAAAACAGACCTTTGTCAACGTTACCTGTAGACAAGGTGTGGGGGAACTTTGGCCTTCCAGTTGTCGCTCAGCTCTACAACTCCCATCATCCCATTACGGAGTCTGTTTTTAAATGAGAATCAGGACTTGGTGGATAAATCGGATTTCTCTCATATGGTTATAGCCACATCCTGAAAGGATGTAAGAGGCACGAACTTGAATGCTTGGTACAATAGTGTGTGGCGTATAGCCCTTATGGAAAAATTATCTCACTAATTAAGGCTGGCGAGAGAAACAAAGCACAACGACACCTTTGCGGGAGAACGGTGGAGCTTTAGTTTGTTCTCCAGTAAAACTAAAGACCAGTTCCAAAGGTTTGAAATAACTTGTGGATCACTTAATAAGGATGTGTAGGAGAGATGTGTACTGTTATAGGTTGTATTGTGTGTACAAGAATACAAGTTTTCATAATGTAATTTGGGGGGGGGGTGTTTCTGGGGAAATTTAAAGGAGAAGAATGAAAAGCAACCTGCCCAACTCCCTTCACCCCTGGCCATTGTCATGCTTGCTAGGGCTGATGGGAGTTGTAGTTGAGCAACATCTGGAGGGCCAAAGGTTCCCTGCATCTGCTGTGGTCAGTCTTCCACTCAGTAATATCAGCTCTTCATGAGCCTACGCTAATAGTGGAAACCGGGTTCTCTAATGGCCGTGTGTTAGCTGCCCACTTCCAGACAGCCCCTTTGCCTGTTTGCAAAGGTCGCTGTGCCAGAGGGGGGAGGCCTTGTGAGGCTGAGAGGTACGTCTCCCACTTGCTTGTGTTGGGTGGATGCCAGCTGTTAGAGCAGGGAGCAGAGCGAGGGCCCCCCAGTCCTGCAAACATTTTACACAGTCTAAGCCAAGTGTCACAAAGCACAAACACAAGAGGTGGAAATTTGTGTCTCCTTCCACAGGCAGATGTGAGCTTGCTGCCCTGACGGACAGTGGCTGAGCCCCGCTGGTTCCTGGGGAGGAGATGTGCATTCCTCACCACTCTGCAGTGTGGCCTGCAGAGCAGCAAGAGTGTTATGTTCAGAGGCCCCCTTCACATGCACCTGTTTATCAAGCATGGTGCAAGGTTGCGCCTGAAGGACCTGGCGCATTTACTTTTGCCTCTTGTCCCAGGTCCTCCATATCTTCTCACTCTGCCTTGCTTTTGACAGCCTTGCAATAGTTTTGCAGGCCAGGCCAATCCTGTATTTCCCCCCTGTGGGTTTCTCCAGTCGCCCTTGTCCCCGTCTGGGTCGGCTTGCCCAATGGAGTTTGCTCCCTGAGCATCTTACCAAGCCCATTCCAGGCTTTTTGTGGCATCCTACGTGGCTGCTAGTGGGGAGATATTTTAGCTCCCCTTCCACTTCTGAGTCATCTCATTTTCCCTCCCCTGATCTAGCAGAGCTGCGTCTTCCCAGATCAGATTCTTAGGCTCGCCTTTCTCAAACACACAGGCCACCCCCTTTACTGTTGTTAGGGGAGCTATGACCTGTTCAGGGGGCAACGTTTTGAACAGAACCAGAAACGGTTGCGGGGGGAGTGGGGTTGTGTTGGAAATGCAGTTGGGAGGATAATGTACACTTTGATAGGGAATTGAATCATATTGGATGCATGTGGCTAACAGCACCAACCATTAAATTGAAGGAAGGGATGTTCAGAATCCAATTTTTCTTCCTTGATCCACCTACCTGCAGTTCTGCTGATACTACGGGTCACAAGCTGCTCTATTCACTTTTTGTCTTTATGTGCATGGGAGGCACTCTTCCCATCAGTGAAGAGTTGGGGGATATCTCAAGCAATGCAGTTCCTTGTGATAGACAGGGTCTCAGGATGCCTGTTTATAATTATTTTTATTATTGGATTTCCTGGGCCTACCTGTGGCCAAAATTCATGCCCTGTACTTGTTCACTCAGCAACCTTTTTTTGTTTTTGCTGCAGCGGGGGGATGGGGGACGACACAACTTGAACATGTTTGACTACTAAATTTCCCCTGAGCATCATGGACCAAACTGCAGCCGCTTTTCTTGGACAGAATACATTTGCTAACCGCCTTCCCTCCTCTGTCTTTCAGGGATAACTCAAGCTTCCGAAATACCAAGATCGCACTGTGAGGAGCAGAAGGAGGAGGGGATACAGCACTCAGCTCCTCCTCAGCCTGGCCCAGAAAAGGCGGGCAGGGGGAGAGGAGGGTTTTTCTGTGTGCATGTGTCCGCTGGCTGAGGAGGCTCGCAGGATGGCCTGGCCGTTTGACACACAATGGCTTTCACCCCTGTGCCAAAGACTGACCTTTCGGCACCCAAGCATCTTGATCCAGCCCAGTGGGTGACCGTACTTTGCATTCCACACCAGAGCCCGGGTGCCCTACCGCCTCGTTTCTCTTCGATGTGGAGGGTCTTCCTGCTAAGTGGCTCTTCCTGCCCAGGGATTTCCAGTATTAACCGGATGTCTGCTGCAGAGGCGGAGGCAGTCCGGTGATTGGCAGGTGCCCCCATTTCACCTCTGCCAATAAACGATTAGGCCTCTACTCCCTCTTCCTTGTCGTTGTGTCTGCTTAACAGGTATCTGAGAGGGCGACCTGCTTGGAAGACCTTAAGGGGAGGAGTTGAGCTCTCTTTTTGACTTCTGGGAGACCACAGGCAGGTGCTGGAGCTTTAAGCAGGTTAAATGTGCATGTGTTCATGACTGTGCATTTACACTCCGGGGGGGGGGGGGGGCTGTGCAGGTTCTCTTCAAGCTGCCCCAGTTGCAAGGTTAATTGAGCTAATAAATCAGTCAAACATGACAGGTGTTTAAGGTCTCTTGGCCATGGCAGTGCAATAGAACAGGAGCAAGAATTCAAGGGTTATTAAGAAAACAGACCAGGGACAATCAGCAAGCACCTCTTCTGGTTCTGCCTCTGGGGTTTTCCTTTTTAGCCTGGAAACCAGGGCTACGTATGACACCTGTCACTGAGCTATTACTGAAAAGCGGTGTCCGTGGGGCTAAGCCGCTCTGGCAGCTTCCAACAAATAGTGAAACCACAATAAGTGGTAATGGGGGGGGGGGGACCGGACCTCAAAGACCACAAGAAAAAGACACGACATCATTTTCATAGCTCAGGACCTATGGGAGTCATTTTTTTTTTTTTTAGGGTGTCGGAGAACAACTCCACAGTCCTCACAGTGGGGACATTTATGGGAGGGGTCTTTTTAAAAATGAGAAATTTTCAGAAGGGAGTGCTGGAGAGGCTGCCTGTGGTTTAGCAGCTCCTTCAACAGAGGTGCATTTTGTCTTTGCAGAGAAGAGGGCACTGTTTTCTCTTTATTTCTGTGGTGTGGGGCCGCCTCCTCTGAATGTTGACATGACCTAGAATCTTGGTGTGTCTTCATTCAGCCCTGGTGTGTTTCTCTCTCTTTCCATTTCCCCTTTCCTAAGAGGAGGCCGCTGGATTAATCCAGCACTCTGTTCTCGCAGGCGCCGGCCAGATAACGCGCAAGCAGGATGTGAGAACGCAAGAGCCCTCTCCCCTCCTGTGGCTTCCAGCAAATGGCGTTCAGACGCATTGCTGCCTCCGACCATCAGGGTCGGTTCCTCCTCTGGCCCAGGCCCCCCTGTTCTCTTCCCACAGGGCGATCTGCATTCCTAGGCGCACATTGCATCCCATCCAGACGCGGCTTGTGGTTTTTCTGCTACTTACGGGATCATGAGTCGGCACAGCCGCCGCATTTCGACATTTATTATTCAGATAAACACGCGACCCCTGCCGCTTCCGATATTGGTTACAGGAGTGGGATTTGATTTCCATCCTAATAGCACTTGGGCGCTGTAAGCCAGCAAAATACCCGCGGAAGGGGAGCTTAAGCCGCCAGATGCCGCTTCCTGCCCACCATGTTGCCTTAATTGTTCCGCAAATGATGGCACTTAAGGATTTAGTCTCGCTCGAGGTCCCAGCTGTGTGCCAAACAAGTTGCTGTTGCTTCGTCTGCTCGTGAGCTCAGCTTTAAGAGACGAGGCCTGCTGTTCAATCTGAAAACGCAGACTCCCTGCAGCGCCTACCATGACAATATGGGGTCCAGAGGTGTCTTTTTCTCTTTCTGCTCACCCTCTGGTTTCCATTCAGAACCGCTTTAATAATTTGCTGCCTCTTTGTTTTGATTTTTTAAGCAGCAGTGAAGTATGTTTGGTGGTGGTTCCTCCCATCTGTAACAAAGCTGGAACGCAAGCCCCCCTGGAGTGAAAATGGGCCCCTGGGGATGCATCAGTCGGCTGGCGACTTTGGGGAGGAGGCGCAGCTTGATGGCAGAGCACATGTTTGGCATGCAGAAGGTCCTCCTGGGCCCAGTTGTCACTGGGGAGGGCAGCCTCTGCCCGGCCTGTACCACTTCAGGCTGCTGGTGCAGGTTCACACAATCGCGTGTTCATACAACATCATCTCTGCCCATTACAATGTAAACCTAGATGTTGGAGAAGAGTTCTAGCCTAGCTTCCCCCTGACATCTCAGCTTTCTTTGTGCCGGGTCCTTTTTATATGGGAGGAGCATTCAGCCATGCAAGTCCCCACTGGTAGTCCAAAGCAGTACAGCCCAGGCAGCTTGGCTGTCTCGATGATAAGCAGGCCCAAGTTGGGCACCTCCTGTTGCTGCATCTTGGGGATAGGAAAGGGCCTCCGCCTAAAACTCAGGAGAGTGCCTAACTTTCAACACTCGGTATCCTCAGAGAGCAGCAGCCAAGGACCAAATGCACCTTTTAAAAATCCCACTTCTAACGCCAGCCCTGAGTTCCATGCCATCCCCCATGCATGCAGGTAGCTAACTTCCAAAACATTTGCTGGGGGCAAAATCGTAAACTCTGAATGTTTATTTTTCCTTTGATGAGTCACTGCTGTTTTTAACTTCAGTGTCTCTTAAACCTAGCAAAGCTCCTGGTGCAGACAATATTTCACCCGAGCTTCTTAAGGCCAATGTTGATTGGAGGGCCCCAGTGCTTGCTGCCTTGTTCACCAGCATAGATCAATCGGCTACCATCCCAGAGGATTGGGGACTAGTAATCATCATCCCAATATACGATTATTTTTCTTTTGAGGAGGCTCACTGCCGTTTTTAACCTCCGTGCTGCTACCACAAACACAAACTTCTTATTCCTACATCATCTTCCTCGATTAGTCAAGGGAAATTCCAGGCAGTCGGAGGTCAGGCGGCGAATGAGGTTATATGATGACACCACACAGCAAAGCATATCTCGCTACCTGGTGATGTCACTGAGGTTATGCCATGATGCTGCCTAGCCAACCAGATTTGGTTACATGCTGACATTGCCACGAGCAAAGTCAGTTCTTTGAGGAAGCATCACTTTCTGTCTGAGTGGACACTTTCACCAAACAAACTCATCAGCAAGTTTCATCAAAAAGGTTTGCAGCATAATCCTCACATGCTGTGCATTTAAATTTATTAGCCGCATCCTAATAAAGATTCTCTAGGCAATGTATAAGTTACATAAAGCAGCTTTCAAAACTACAAAACTCCCACTAGAAGCTGAAGACTGAAGCAAGTATCCTCCACAAATTATTTTATGCAACAAAAGCTACCATGAAAAAGTTTTTAAAAGCCACCCAACTATCCTCAAATAGCAGATGCCATGCTAAACATTATTTTAATTACAACTTATAGGCCATTTATATTGCAAATTGGCTTCTAAGGAGCTCCAGAAGGAAGTTCAGTAGTTCTCCTTGGTGCCAGAAGCCTGAGAACATGGGGACTGCAAATTGCTGAATTCTGGCCTCATGGCTCTTGATCCACCTTTCCTGGGCTCTGCGAGGAATCTTGTTTTCATGCTCGAAATTCCAAGGTGCCAAATGCAATGGCAGCTCAAGCTGCCCATTGAGGCTAGTAGGATGGATGGCAGGGAGCCCAACAGCAGGTGGCGCCAAAGCCAAGAACAGGCAGAGCCAACTCATTCCAGTTTTGTCCCCTTGCTTCTCTCCCTCCCTGCTGAACTCTACAAGGGCAATTCTGAGACGGGAAGAAAGGCAGTGTCCCCACTCCCTGGACTGGTTGAATAGCAAGGTAAAGGGGGAGTTGGGGCCGAGTGAGGGCAAACAGGTCCATTGGGCACTGCCCCATTCTCTCTCATGAACCAGCAGCCTCCACTGGCATCAAGTCATAGAATTGCAGAATTGAAAGGGGCCCAAGGGCCATTTATTCCAGCCCACCGCAAAGCAGGAATTGCAGCTAAAGAATTGCAGATCCCCTTCTGGGATGCACAAGACTGGAGCACAAGCCTCTAAATGTCTGGGTTGTGGGTTCGAGCCCCACCTTGGGCAAAAGATTCCCACGCTGCGGGGGGGGGGTTGGACTAGATGACCCTTGGGTTCCCTTCCAACTTGACAATTCTATAATTCCGTGGCCATCCTCTGCATAAGGAGAAGGTGGGGTGACGAATGTCCTCGCCCCAAAGTGAAACGGGGTGCCTCTGTGACAGGGCTGCCAACTTTTTTCTCTCTGCACTGGCTCTTGGGCCTTTCACAACTGCCTGACACACAGACCTTTAGTAGGTGAGGCTTCCTCTTGTAGCGTCTCCTGTTGGATGCCTGGATCCCAGGCAGCTGTGAAAGGTGCAGGCGTATCAGTACAAAGTTCGCACCCCCTTCTTAGTTGGAGGCACTGTGGGAGCTTCTCCACGGCAAGACGTTACAATTGGGAGTAGTCTGGGTGCAGAACGGGGTTGAGCCACAAAAGTTCCTTTCCGTCTTCTCTTAGCGCCGCCCGTCAGCTCACTTCAAAGAACATGAAGTTCTGGGAAACAAAACACAAAAAGGAGGTCGCAGTCTTCTGTTTCGTCAGAAACCGAGAGGCATGAACTAGAGTAACATAAATGGGCATACACATTTCATTGGGGAAGGGTGACCGGCTTGGGTCCAGTTCTCAGGGAAAAAGGGAAAGCGAGTCAGTGCAAAAAAGTGCCAAGCTGTTCTTGACTCATGCATCCTTTTTTTGGAGGTGCTCATTGTCCACCTGTGGCTGCAAAAGGCAGCCAGCAGAGGGCGCTATGAGCCTGTTGTCATGCAGGATGGGTCAGGAAGATACATACCCATAGCCAATATTTGGCTGACGTGCAGGAGTAACTTCCCTGTTGTTAGGAAAGGGGTTTAAAGGAATAAATTTGTGGAAAGAGCTAGTATCATAACACACTTGAATCCAGACTAGAGAACCTCAGTCCCAGGGTCTCTAGATGCTGCCCTCTTAGCCTTCTCCACCTGGCTCTCAGAAGTCTCTGGGGGGCCACACTCTTCACTGACTCTGCTTTGCCCCCCAAGTGTTTTTGCCTTGCTGGGATACTGGCTCACCGAGGACACACAGTGGCAACGATCCGCAGCATCACCACTTACCAGCAGGAATGCTGCAGCCAGGAGCAAAGCCCTCTCCTCATTGCTCAGGTCTGCTGCAACTGCCGGAAAGAGAACTGGGTATTATTCACAAGAGGACAGAATATTGCCACACCAAGGACACTTCCCTGCTCACTCCTGGGATGGGGTTGCTAAGGCCAACTTTTGTTTTCCAATAGCTTTGACCATGCGCAGATGGCCTGCCCCCTGAGAAGCGGGGGGGGGGAATCTTTTTCAAGAGTGGGGTGAAGTTAAAGGTAGAAGTTATCTCTGAGCATGCACAAAGAGCCTTTCTTCTGAAGAGGGAGCCTGCATTGAGCTAGATCTAATGTTTTCAAAGTGTGAAATTGGTCTCGCTGTGTTGTGGAATGGGTCGGTTCTAAGCACTGGGAAGAGAAACCTCTCTTCCAACTTCCAACATTTGTGTTTTGTTGGGTTCAAGAGATGCCATTCTCTCCTTTTTTATCAGTGCAAGGCTAGGAATCAAGCGCTCCCATTTCCATACTGATTGACAATATGGAGGCCTCTACATTTTCCCAGAGTTGCACACCTTCTCCCGGTCTAGTAGAAATTTAGAGCTCTCTTCTGCCACTTTCACAGTCACTCCTGTGCATGTTTTTTCCCCATAAGGAAATCACCTAGAGCTCAGACGACTTTCTCCCTTGGAGATTAAAGCCTGCAGCCAAATCCTATCTAGTGAAGGCCGGTTCTCAGTTTCTCAGTTCCCCAGTCTTAAGTTACATTTGCCAAATTTCCAAATCAGTCTCCATTATTTTTTAAAATCCTCATTAAACCCCACCAGCAAAACTCTCCTAATGTATATACGTTCCTATGCAATTTTCCCCAGTATATACGTTCTGCATAGCCATTTCTCCCAATATAGCACATTTTAAATGTTATCTTCACCAATGTATGCATTCTGTGCACACCCTATGCGTCTTGGTACGCATTACTTGGCCAGAGGAACTCATTGTGAAATTCAGACAAGTGTGCATTTCGAAAGACAGCCCTGTTTTGTTGTTGAAGCTTGTGTGTTGTTTCTGGAAGTGCGAATTAGGACCTTACAAGCACAAGCGAAATTGAATTTCTCCAGTCCTTTGGCCAAGAGGAGTAAGTGAGCCTGAGCTCCGCGAAGCTGGCTTCTGAGTGCTGCAGCATAAATGAAGAACACAGCAAAGCCCAGCAAAAGGCATTTGGAGGAGAAAGAGCGAGTGGACGTGCATCAAAGGATTGACGGATAAGAGCTGGGAATGTCTCTCCTGCTATTGGAATGGAATACCCATCAGAGCCTGAGAAAGGCGACATCCTTCAAAGCTAAGAGCTGGGCTAGAGGAACTTGCTGGAGTCAGTTTTGCTGCTTGGATAACAGGAGAAATCTGTCACAGAGGCAGAAAACTGTGAGGTGGCTGAATCATAGAAACTGTAGAGTTGGAAGGGGCCCTGAGGGTCATCTAGTCCAACCTCCTGCAACGCAAGAATCTTTTGCCTAACCTGGGGCTCGAACCCACAATGCTGAGAATAAGAGTCTCATGCTCTATTGGCTGGGCACCTCAGAATGTGGGGGTTCTCTCTAGGGAGCAGGAGCAGGCATAAACTGCCCACTTGCTTGCTACTGAGCTCCACTGAATAAGGGGTTTACTTCTATGTAGAGGGGAGGTGAACACTTTCTGAATCAATATGCCGACTGAAACACCACCATTTGCACTTCTCTGAATTTTGCAGTACAGTTCTCCAGCCAAGCGTTGTGTATAAAGACGTAAAGCGTGCATGAAAACACATGTTAGTGGAAACAGGCATGCAAAAATGCCTTGCCTAAGGGCACCCCCTAAATTTGTTGTGGGGTGTCCCCCCCCCAAAGACGTTGATTTGGGGATTGCATGAGGGACACAGGGCCAGAGGAGAGGTGGGAAAATCCTCTGCACAAGGAGGCTTTGCAGGCACAGCTAATCATCAGCACCCACAAGGTCCATTTGAAGAAAGTCCACCCTCACTTTTCTCCCCCCAGGTGTCACGTGTAGGGCAGGTGGGCATAGCCTGCCTGAATCAGCCACATGGTCCAGATGGAGAGGTCTGGCTTGCCTGATTATGCCCAGCGGGTGGCGCTATGGGTTAAACCACTGAGCCTAGGGCTTGCCGATCGGTGGTTTGAATCCCCGTGACGGGGTGAGCTTCCGTTGCTCAGTCCCTGCTCCTGCCAACCTAGCAGTTTGAAAGCACGTCAAAGTGCAAGTAGATAAATAGGTACCGCTCCGGCAGGAAGGTAAACGGTGTTTCCGTGCGCTGCTCTGGTTCGCCAGAAGCGGCTTAGTCATGCTGACCACATGACCCGGAAGCTGTACGCCGGCTCCCTCGGCCAGTAAAGCGCCGCAACCCCAGAGTCGTCTGCGACTGGACCTGCGAAGGGGTCCCTTTACCTTTACCCCATCTCTGCCCTACAAAGTTCCCTCCAGTGTTTTGTTTCTGTGATACGTGTTTGTACATCAGAGGTAAGAAGCGTTCCCCTTTCTTCTCTCCCCTCTCCTCGCCGCATTAGCATGCTAACAACATTTTAGAGGCACCCTGAGCACTTCTGCAAATGCTAAACTAAGGACTCTGATTTTTTAAAGAATATTAGCATAATATAGGTAGACAGCAAGTAGATGTCACAGCTGACAATCAGGTCACAATGTTTTGTGCTCTGCCCAAAAGAGGACGGGAATTCTCCTACCCAAGTCCACTCCAAAGGACTCATGATCCATGTTGCGTTCCTCCTTGAATCCCGGCCACTTCTTCCAAATAGTGGCTACTACGCTGTCAGTGGAGGAGAGGACCTGGAGGAGCAAAGGTCATGCTCAATTATCAACATGGGAGAAGCTTTCCTTGAACGCTGCGCTGAGCTGGGAGCCAAGACACTTTGCTACCTGAGGCAGAGAACAAGATGCCTCAGATGGCTGCTGACCCTCACATCGGCAATGGTAGTGGGAGAAAGTCCTCCACACCTGATGGAAGCAGGCTAGCTTTCAAAGCTGTGGGAGGACTGCTCTGTCTTCCAAAAACTCAGTGCCACTGCCCATTATGTACCGCCTGAGACAGATGCCTGACCTTGCCAAATGGTAGGGCCGGACCTACAGGAAACCATCTCCCCACAATGATGTCATTGTGAGCAAGCACCCTGGGCTCTCCCTTCATCGAAGGAGCAAGTCAAGGGTGTGGAGCTAACTTTGAAAGGCGTCAACAGCCCATGGCAAGATCACAGGGCTCTTGAATTGAAGTGACGCTCTGTCATCCATGGGTGAATGATCACATCAAGTCAGCGGAGCTGTGGTGATGATGAAGTGTCGTTGGGAAGATAATGAGAGCGAATGGAGTGTTCCCTGCCCTTGCTTTCAGGCAGCCTTTGCCAACCCGGTGCCCTCAAGATGTTTTGGACTACAACATCTGGCGGGCACCGGGTTGGCAAAGGTTGATGTGGTGGCTTATTTCCAACAGCACCGCTGGGACTTGGATGAGTGGAAGGGCCTTCTCAGGGCCGGATTAACACCCTTATAAGCACTGAAAGGATTCTGGTGCCCCCATATATATAAAATTCAAAATATGAACCATAATAAACTGTATAATAATTTTCTACTTTTTGAAACAAAAGGAAACCTGCAGTAAGATGGAAGATATTGTTTATGTCTGTATACTTTGTACATGAAAAAAATTCTCCTACTTTTTGTAATTGCGAAGTTCTTTGACCTGATCCTTAAAACGAACCTAATGTCACACATCTGTTTCTATGCTTAGTAGAGATAAGGCACCCAGCCTGCCTTGTGGCACAGCTGTTCTGTTAGGATTTTTAATATACTGCAGCTAAGAGAATGAACACTCAGCTGAGCAATTTGTGACCATTAACGTTAAAAAATGTATGAAAGCAAACGTCTACATTTTGAAAGGCATACTCAATATTGTCTTTTACAATTACTTTATAAAGTTCAGCATGGCTGAATCTTGTTTTTACACGTACATATAATTAATCTCTATTATTACTATTTTATTATTGTGTGTGTGTGTGTGTGTGTGTGTGTGTGTGTGTGTAATTTATTATGGGATCCTTTATTGTGGAACCTAGTTCAGCTGCACCCTGTGGCCCATGGTAAATTTCTGTGGTGCTTATTATTATTATTATTATTATTATTATTATTATTATTATTATTATTATTTCCATCCCTGGGCCACCACCTTCCACCCTGGAAGGAGTGTTGATCTCTCTGACAAAGCAAAACTTATTTTCCCCTTCCGAGATGCCTTCTTTCCCATCTGTCACGGGCCCCTCGACCTCTTTCCCTACCTGAAACTCCTGTTCGGAGAAGCACCGTCTAGGAATGCAGGAGCCATAGATCTTCATGGTGGCAAAACCACAGGCATCACTGACTTCCAGGAAATGGGAGAAGGTGCCGCACCTAAGCACATCAGCGGGTGAGTCTTGGGGGAGGCACAGAGACAGTAGAGGGGAGCAGCTGTGGGGTGGGGATTGGGATAAATCTCCAAGCCAACAGGACAGAGGAAGCCCACCCACCTCCAACAGGGGGTCAGTTCATACTGCTTTGTTCAAATGTCGACGATAACGCAGAACTGGGGAACTGAGATTCGCCTTGTCTACAAGGTCCACCCTTTCAGGTCCATAGCCACACCCCAAGACATTTCATTTCATTGGTATATTTTGATAATTTATATCCTGCTTAATTTACAGTGGTCTCTAAGACCCAGTACAGTGGAACCTCGGTTTTCGAGCATCTTGGAAGCCAAACATTTCGGTTTTCGAGCGCCAAAAACCCGAAGTAATTGCTTCCCTTTTCAAACGTGCCTCAGAAGTCAAACAGTTTCCGCTGCGTGTTTTTCTATTTTCTCAATGGATTTTGCCGACTGCCCATTGTGCCTTGGTTTTCGAACGTTTTGGAAGTCGAACGGTCTTTTGGAATGCATTACATTCGAAAACCGAGGTTCCACTGTGGAATAAAAGAGTTAGAATGATTAAAATTTGAATTCGGTTAAAAGCCTGCTGGATAAATAGTCTTCAGTGATGCCTGAAGTTCAAAATGGAGGAGTCTTCTCAGCATAGGAGTCAACTCCTAGGGGTCGTGGAGGCATAATAAAATATTTGAGGGGGCCGGGTCCCCACAAATCTGATGGGCATTCCCATTCAAATGGTGAGTATGCATTGCATCATGTGATTGAGGGCAGGGCTTATTTGGGCCCCTGCAATATTTTATTCAAGTTAGCACCCCTGCCTGTCAGAAATCAACTGGAAGGGAAGTTGACAAAATTGGACCCACAATAGTAAATGCAAATCTCCTTATCCGAGCCATGGGGGACCCCTAACATTGAATCACCTGTAAACCTCAGAGATCAATAAAGAACATAAGAGATCAGGCGGTCCCGGAAGTATCCAGGAACTCAGTTGTCCAGGGCCTTGAATCTTGCCTGCTGGCGTACGGGCAGCCAGTGCAAGCTTTTGAGCACCGGGTTAATGTGCTGGAATGGTTTGTCCCCATCAACAGTCCAGCTGCAGAGTTTTGCTCCAGCTGGAGCTTCCGGATCAGGCCCAAGGGTGGCCCCAGATTTTCAAATCAGAGCAGAACCACCAGATATTGTTGGACTCACCCTGATCCAGAGGGGACAGTAATCAAGGATGATGGGAGAACATTCCCCACCGTCCTGAATTCGAGTGTGACCAAGAGACAGATCCCAGGGACTGGTAGGCAGATAGATCCCATCAAAGAAGTGTACAGGTTATGATGGATTATGTTTCCTAGCAGGCAACAGGGCTGCCTTAAAAGTTAGGCTCGGGGTATGTAAAAGCCGAGAATATTTGGGCATCTCATGCATGTTCCAATGGCATGGAGAACCGCTCACCTCTGTACCCTCCCGCCGTCCTTGTCTGAACTGGCTGCACACACACACACACACACACACAAACACACCTCTGGCGCACGGTGCCGATAAGCTGGTTATCGCCGGTGAAAGCCACCATCTCCATCTGGCAGCAACGGAGACAGCCGAGGCCCAGTCGGAAAGGTCTGCAGAACCACAGGACGACGTGGCCTTCCTCATCTTGGAGGCAAAGGTGGCAGGGGCGGGCAGGGCCACACAGGTGAAAGCAGCAGTTGTTGCATTCTTAGAGGGAAGGAGAGAGATGCACGGTCACGACGCAGGCATGGAACCTATTCCCCTCCTGCCCCAAAGGGGGTGCTGTTCTGCAGGGACTGCTATGTGTTGGCACGAGAGGCTGGTTGCCTTTTCAGCTGATGGCTCTGCTGCTCCTGCTGACAGAATTGTACTGATTTCTTATATGAATATCGAGACACACAAACTCTCAGGGCCACCCCTACGTGCAAACGTCTGGCTCACCTAAGACTTTACAGAACCTTTATTCCAGTGCTTAAAAAAAAAAAAAAAGTTTCAGGGTACTCTCATTTTGACTCAAGAAAACCACCATTTTATAGCTCAAATCAGGAAAAATAAATACGGTAAATGAACCAAAGTACGAAGATTCACAAGATGTTTAGGGGTATGCGTACCCCTACGTACCCCCAGAAAAAAGCAATGCTTTATTCTCAGTAATGATGGGACTCATGGGAGGAGAATATTTTAACATATCTTTGTTTCTTTGTTTTTTTAATTTTTTATTTGCAGTTTTTTATGTTAACATTATTTCCATACACTCCAAACATTTTCCATATATATAATACTGGGATTATACAAAGCCCTCAGATTCCCCCCCCCCCATTCCACATTTTACCCTCTTTTCTTGCATATAATTATAATTATCCATTCTATTTCATCTCCTTATTTACTTTTACAGATCTTTGTTATTTGTAAAGGGAATATTTGTATGAACAGATACTTTATTTGGACCTGCACTGCAATTTTGTACTTATGTCTTTCCGGGCTGTGATGCTTATAGTTTACATTCTCTCTCTCTCTCTCTCTCTCTCTCTCTCTCTCTCTCTCTCTCTCTCTCTCTCTCTCTCTCTCTCCTTTGTTATGTTTGCACTTTTTAACACAATCAAAAAAAATATTAAATACCAGAACTGTAGTGGTTGTTGTCTGTATTTTGGCATAACATTACCGGTATTTAAGTATAATTTTTTGCAGGGTTGTTTAAAAAATAAATAAACCACTGATTAATACAGAAAGGGGGGGGGATGGATTTATGAATGAACTCTTGCAAAATGGACACAGGCAATAAACAGAATGATACTAGGATTGAAGCAAATTATTATTTGTTATTACAACTACTATTTTCTCCTGCTTGAAGAAAATGGCTTCAAGTTACAAGGAAGAAGATTCCGACTCAGACTCAGGAAGAACTTTCTGACGGTAAGAGCTGTTCGACAGTGGAACAGACTCTCCCAAGAGCTGGTGGGTTTTCCTTCCTTGGAGGTTTTTAAGCAGAGGTTGGATGGCCACCTGTCAGGGATGCTCTGACTGAGATTCCTGCATTGCAGGGGGGTTGGACTAGATGACCCCTGGGCTCCCAACTCTGCAATTCAATGATTCTACACTGTTATCATTACTATTACTACTGCTGTTGCTGCTGCTTTGCCCTGGGGCTGAACCTCCTCTTTGTCTCTTTCTGATGTGGGAACTCCCAGAAATTCAGAGTCTGTACTTAACCTTCAGTGGCCAACAGCAGGAGTCCCCTTTCGCCAGCTGCGCCTCTGATGATGTAGCTTCTTCTTTGGGAGCTGCTGACAAGTCCTGCAGCAAGAAGGGGGCACAAAGACACCGGAAGCCGCCTTAGGCTGAGACAGACCATTGGTCCATCTAACTCGGTACTTCCTACACTGACTGGCAGCAGTTCTCCAAACTGGGCCGGAATACCGGACTAAATGGACCATTGTCCTGATTCCACAGCCAGGTTCTTGCTCACGTTCTCGTGCTCACACAATGCGTTAGAAAACATTAATCAGCAGTTCTGGGTCCTTGCCAGGCTTTCTGGGGGCTCTGAAGTCAGTCATTTTCAGGGTCAAGGAGCCGGTCATCCTAGGCTTTGCAGGACAAATGTCCTTCTGACTTGTGGGATCACCCCCAGACCATTTGCCAACAGAGGAAGACAACACCCCACCCTTTGGCATCCCTGCTATAATATGGTTACCAGATTTTTTTCAATGAATCCGGAGACACTTTTTTTTTTCTCCTAAGCTGAGTAGCAACAGGGAGTCAGTAGTGGGGATGGTGAGGCAAAAGACCCTGGGCCCAAGCACACATGCATATTGTATAAAGGTGCAAAGCCCTTCTTTCGCACCCTTTCGCAGAGTTTTTTTAAAAAACTGGGCAACGGTGCACCACTCGCCCGTGACTCCCGAGCCTTCCCCGATCTCCTTTTAAAAAAATAAATAAATAATAATATTTATTCAAAGTTTAAAGTTACAAAAAGAAAAAAGAACAATACAAAATACAAAAAAATGAATATAACAATAACAGAAAAAGAAAACAGAAAAAAATAAAAAAATACAAATACATTCTATTAAAATAAAAAAGAACAGATTAAACCTTTACATAAACTTTCTTCCTTTACTTATTTCCTTGACCTCCTCACACCTCCCAATTTTGTATTCTAGTTCAGATCGTTTTTTCAGCAAATCCTTCCAACCTTATTTTCATTTAAGTAGTTCCTTCCCCGATCTCCTTCCCCCGTCCCCCTTTGTTTTGACAGATCAGGGGAGGCTCGGGAGTCACGGGTGAGTGGTGCACCGTTACCCAGGAGGGGCCAGCCTGGTAGTGGGCTCTGCCTGGCTTCAGGAGCTGCTCGCTGCCATGGCGCAGGGAAAATGGCGGGTGCCACGGCACCAAGTAGCTCCTGAAGCCAGCTAGAGCCAACTGCGCTACCAGGATGCTGAGGCTGCTGCTGCCATGTTTCCTGGGAACAGTTTTGCAAATCTAGGGACATTCCGGGGACAGAATTTGTCCAGGGACAGATTGCAAATCCAGGGACTGTCCCCGGGAACCAGGGACGTCTGGTAACCCTATGCTATAAAGGAATGCTTAAACAGGGAAGCCATCCTATCAGGCGGTGACCGTTAACTCTAGGCGAGGGTTCAGTTTTTCAATCTGAGGTCCATATTTCCTCTCTGGGGGCCACATGCCTGCAGTGGGCAGGGCCAGAGGCAAAAGTAGGTAGAGCAATGGGCGTGATTCTTGCCTTTGTACAGAAGGATACATTCCAGCCATGCACAAACCATAGGCTTCTACACAAACACACACACCTATCTTCATCCAGGCAAGCAAGCAAGCAAGACCACATTTCAAAGACCCTTTAGCTTTACCCTATTATTCTATCTCAGCCAGTTGAAAGCACTGAGACAGTAAGGGGTGTGGCTTTGGGAAGGGGTGTGACCAGGAGAGACTCTCGAGGGCCAGACAATATGGCCGGGAGGGCCACTTGCCCCACCCCCTGGCCTTCAAGTCCCCCACCCCCTGCTCGAGTCTCCTTGGGCATCAGAACGGGTCCTTACCGTGGTGCTCAGCCTTGGAGGTGATGCAGAGCTCTTGGGCCCCGGCCAGTAACTGCAGTCCAGGATGAGGGCCGGCCTCTCGGTGCCGCGAGGGACCTAGCTCTCCTTCTTGACCCCCTCCGTAGGCTGGTGGCACCAGAGGTAAATCCAGTGCACCCTGGCACTTTGTTCTGGAGGGCGCTGTTTCATAGCACATCCAAGCCTCTGTGCTGCAGTTGTACCCCTTGATGCCCCATGTGTTGACTACCTGCAGGGGGTGCCTCTGAAGCCGTGTTGAATCTGACCCAGTAGCCAAGACGTCACTGGTGCAGCCTTGAGATGCCTCCCCAGCCAGGAGCTCTGGGGCATCATCCCACTTCAGTGGCTTGGCCACGGATTCAATGTGTCTCTCCCGTGTCAGGTGTCCAAAGGGGGAAGGCTGGGAGTTTATCACAGACATCTCGAGGAGTCGTGGGGCTCTGGAAGCAACAGCCCCGGCCGGACCAGGGAGGAGGAGGCAGAAGGAAAGAAGAAACCCAGACCGCAGAAACCCAGACGGTTGGCCCAGCCTAGGACAGAGACTGCCACCTCCAGCAAACCCAGCCTCTAATCTCCATCCCCATTCCTCCTAGTGTTCCCATGCCAACTACCCGGATCTGCCCTGTTGTGCAGGGACAATGGCGTCACTGGAGCGCAGAAGGGCATATGCATCAGATGAGGAGGTCAGCTAGCAGAGGGCGTGAACGGCAAAAGGAAACTTTCCAGAGGTAGGGACAGCACCGGATTTGGGCAGTGTGGGTGGTTCCACCACACAGGCTAGTGTGCCAAGGGTACTCAAAATCGGGAAGATCCATAACTCAGAAGATCTGTTTTGAGGCACCACATTTTGGCCTCGCACAGGGCGCCGTATTATGAAAGATTACCAAAGTCCGCCCCGGCAGGGAGATCATAGAATTGTAGAGCTGGAAGGGACCCTGGGGGTCATCTAGTCCAACCCTCTGAAATGCAGGGATCTCAGCTAAAGCCTCTCTGGCAGGTGGCCACCCAAAAACCACAAATGAAGGAGAGTCCACCACCTTACAAGGCAGTCCATGCCACTGTCAGACAGTTCTTTGAGCCAGAAAGTTCTTATAACAACAACAACAACAACAATTTATTATTTATACCCCACCCATCTGGGCGGCTTCCAACAGAATATTAAAATACAATAACCTATTAAACATTAAAGGTTCCCCAAACAGGGCTGCCTTCAGATGTCTTCTAAAAGTCTGGTAGTTGTTCTTCTCTTTGACATCTGGTGGGAGGGCATTCCACAGGGTGGGTGTCACTACCGAGAAGGCCCTCTGCCTGGTTCCCTGTAAGTTGGCTTCTCACAGCGAGGGAACCGCCAGAAGGCCCTCGGTGCTGGACCTCAGTGTCCAAGCAGAACGATGGGGGTGGAGACATTCCTAATGTTTAATTGGAATCTCCTTTCTTGTAACTTGAAGTCATTGTTCAAGTCCTACCCTCCCGAGCAGGAGAGAACAATCTTGCTCCATCTTCAATGTGACAGCCCTTGAGATACTTGAAGATGCCTCCCATATAAGCTTCTCCAGGCTAAACATAACCGACTCCTTCAACCGTTCCTCATCAGGCTTGGTTTTCAAACCCTTGATCATCTTGGTCGCCCTCCTCTGCACACCTTCCAGCTTGTCTATGATGGTGGGGAGGTATTATTTGTGGGGGTGCTGAATGCTCACATATTCCATTGCTCCCTGCTTTCTAGGCCCCGTTCTCTTTATCTTGTCCCAGTCCTTAGCAAACCCCGGAACCACCATGTTGGAAGGGGAACCCAGCTCCCAGCCATGTTGACAACACAGGATGTCCCTCAAAAAATAGCGCAGGAAAGGATGAAGAAAGATTACAAAAATTAGGGCTCTTCCATTTAGAGAAAAGGTGAGAGGAGACATTAGAGGTGTATAAATTTATGCATGGTGTGTAGAAAGTGGGCGGAGAGATGTTTTTCTTCCTCTCTCATGATATTATAGCGAAGGTTTCTGGGAAGAAGAAGGAGGCTCTGGGGAGATGTCCATGCAGTGCTGGCTGGAAGAGGCTGCACAGGGAGACCGGGGCCCATGACTGACCACTGCATTGAACCCAACCTTCCTGAAGCTCTGGGAGGTGCAATGAGAGACACTCTTGGGGCGTAATGTTCTGTGCCCCCTGCACTGAAGGTTTTAGGTGTAAATATGTGTAAAATAAACCATATTTCTTAAAGACACTAGCCTCTGCTGTGCCCCAACTTCCCAACAGAAACACAACCCTGGGTGAACGCCTGGAACCCCCTGGAATTTTGCTACCGCTCGGCAGAGATTCAGAATGTGCAACTTTCGTAATAATATGCATCTTTGTAAGCACTGCAAAATTCAATTAGTGTGCATTTTGGATTGCTTTGTATAGCGCTGCACAGGGAAGTTTTTAATGTTTGGTGCTTTACAGTGTTTGATGTTTTCATTCCCTGGAAGCCACCTAGTTAGATGGGCAGCATATAAATAAATTATTATTATTATTATTATTATTATTATTATTATTATTATTATTCCTACACTGTTTGGCAACAAAACCGATAGATGTGTCTTTAAATGTGTACTGATCTAAATTTCTTCCCCTCGCTGTCTTTGAAAAGGAAGGTGGAGGGAAAACCTTGATTGGCTGGCTCCTCCTACTAAGATCTAGGGCTCCGCCTACCCCAGCAGACTCCGCCTTCTTTTAGCCGCCCCACCAGCCTCAGTGGTCACCAGTTGCCACTGCTGTATTGTCCGTGTCCTGAAGCCCCAATGGCTACAACACCTTCTTGCCCTCTGCGAATTCTGTGGTTTCATAGAATTGTAGGGACCCCTGCAAATGCAGGGAAATCAGTTAAAGTTTAAGGAGACTGTTTCACGAGAGAGAGAGAGACTGTCAGTTTCTAAACGCTCTTTCCCTCTCAGGAAATGACCACCTTTCAAGAACGCGGGAGCAACAAATCCCAGGATCAGTCTGGATTAATGACGGGGACTTTATCTAAACCCTTCTCTTTGCCTCTCGTTCGCTCGCTGTCATTACCGCTGCTTGCCTGTTGCACCTGCCACAGCTCCGGGGAGCGGCAGGCAGGCAATTTGGCAGGTCCTCGGAAGAGTTATCCGCGGAGAGGGCCTCTGAGACGGCTGTTTTGACAAGGCCTGGAGAGGGGCCAGGACAATATAGCGGCACGGGGGCAGCGGGAAACAGAGCTGCTCTGGCCCCGGGGCCTTGTTCTGACAGCAGCAACGCCAACCTGTCCAAATGGCCGTGTTAGAGGAGCCCCAGTCGGGGGCTGCAGGAGCGAGATAGAGCAACGGGGAGAATAAGCTTTGGGCCCAAGCGAGGGAAGTGGCGTTAACTGCAGGGTGCGGGGATAAAAGGAGGAGGCCTCTCATTGGTCTGGAGCAGGGTTTGAGAGATGGCTAATCGTCTTTCGCTATTGACTGGAGAGGAGCAGGAGCTGGGGACTGAAGGAGCAAGCGGCAGTGCAATTTGTCTCTCCTGCCTCTGCAAACAGCTATGCAGAGGACAAGGAAGCCAGGGCTGCGGGCCTTGATCTGTCCAAGAGTGTGCTCTGCCCAAGAACCACAGCCCCTCCTTGCTCCTATAGCAGGGCTCACCTTGTGTTCTTATCGCATCCGGGTTAAGGACGCATCCCAGGCAAGAAAGAAACACAGAGCATTTGAAGTAAAGCTGGACCTAGGGACATACAACTGATTTTGGACTCACATGGAGGCGCGGGTTAATTCTGTGTCCAGGGCAGCTGTTTACCAGCTCCATCTGGTACGCAGGCTGAGACCCTCCCTGCCCGCAGCAGTCTCGCCAGAGTGGTGCATGCTCTGGTTATCTCCCGCTTGGACTACTGCCATTCTCTCTACATGGGGCTACCTTTGAAGGCCACTCAAAAACTGCAATTAATCCAGAATGCAGCAGCTAGACTGGTGACTGGGAGTGGCCGCCAAGACCATATAACACCGGTCCTAAAGGATTTCAATGGCTCCCAGTACGTTCCCGAGCACAATTCAAGGTGTTGGTGCTGACCTTGAAAGCCCTAAACGGCCTCAGCTCAGTATACCTGAAGGAGCCCACCCATCGTTCAGCCTGGACACTGAGGTCCACCACTGAGGGCCTCCTGGCGGTTCCCTCACTGCAAGAAGTGAGGTTACAGGGAACCAGGCAGAGGGCCTTCTCAGTAGTGGCACCTGCCCTGTGGAACGCCCTCCCACCAGATGTCAAGGCAATAAACAACTATCTTACTTTTATTTCCCAGCCCCAGCCCTTGCTGGGAGACAAAGGCCACCTTCAGATGTGTGTGTGTGGGGGGGGTGTCCATCCTGTTTATTTTCCTGCTGGCAATTCCACTGGGCATCTGCATGAGTTTCTCACATTCCTTTCACATTGCCTTGTGGAACTGCGGCCTTTGGACATTTGGTGCCACTGTGCCTCAATTCTGTTTGCACCTGCCAATGGACACGTTGCCACTCTTTATGTGTGCAATCCATTCATGAAAATGGCAGGAGGGAATGCTCTGCCAGATCCCTACCTACCCCAAATTCCCTCCACAAAGTCCGGAAAAAATGACAATGCAAAACTCCTGTGATATTCATTTCCATGTTGGTTGCTTTTAGAAAAAGCCACAAAGCGGTTGCGAACTGGTTGCTTCCAAAAGCAATGGACACGGAAATGAGGGCTGCAATTTTTGCTAGGTTTCCAGAAGTAGCTTTCACGTCGTGTGAAAGAGCACATAAAATGCAGAAATTATCAGGTAAGTAAATGTTGGGGAAGAGGAATGAAGTGCTGCCTGAAGGCAGTCAAATATCTGATTAATGGACGGGCCCCAGGTAATGGACTACCTTTAAGGCTGCAGCTTTTCCAACGGTCTCACAGGGATGGGACAGTACTGTCTGCCTCTCTTAGCTTCAGCTGTTGGCTGAGGAACCTGGGAAGGCACTGACGGGCAGCCCTGCAACCCACCCAAAAAGGCAGTCCTGGTGTGCCCACCCGCTAGAACACGTTAGCAGACACTAACTTAAACAAGAAGGCTTTGTGGCTTTGAGGGAGGGCCAGAGCTCAGTGATAAAGAACATGGTTTGCATACAGAAGATCCTCTTTCAAAGGTGGGGTTGGAGGAGACTCCTGCCTGAAACCCTGGAGAGCTGCTGCCTGCCAGTGTAGACCATATTGAGATAGATGGACCGATGGATATGGAGTCTTTTTGCATTCCTATGGGACATAATTGGCCCCCAGCAGAGAAGTCCACAGAGGTTTCAGTCGAGAGACGTCACCAACACGCGACTGTTGAGCGGTGGCCACTGCTGCCACCACCCCTCATTCCTAGGGGAGGTACAGCTTGGGGTCCCCTGGGAAGGGCTCTGCGGGAGCCTGGTTGAACTGCGCCATCAGGAAGACGCCCAGCGTCCCACAAATGAAGATGGAGGCCATGAAGAGGAAGCAGACGCGGTCAATGACCCGGCCCACCAAGATCCACTCCTCGTTCTCCTGCAAAGAAGAAGACACCAGACAGGATGCACGTTAGAATTGTTTTCGGTGGCTCGGAGGTGTGCAAGTCGTCCAGCGGAAGAGGGCGTGGAGGCTGCCACAGGGGTCCTTCAGGTCTGACAGTGTGAGGGACCTGGACTGAGAAGAAATGGTGGAGTCCGTCCCCCACCTCCTCTGGCACTTCCCAGAGAAGAGGGAGACAGCATAGATTTACAACAGTTGTTTGCAGACGGTCTTAGCTCAGAGGCTGCAGAGGGGAGAAGCTGGGAAATATTGGGAGAGGAGGAGGAGAGACAGCTGACAGACTCAGTGTCTTTAGAAAGCATACCAGATCCCACCTCTCCCAGGACCCGGCGGGCACTGAGAGTAGGAGAAGAGAAAGCTCAAAGGCAGAAGGCACAGATCAGCCACCTTAGGGATGACGTATAATAGGAGAGACGGAAGGGGTGGGAGACTTCCGGTCGGTGCCAGCGCTTAATGGCGGTCCTACCTCCGAGCTCCGGAGAAGGACTGCTTCGCAAGTTCGGGTCTTACCCGCTACGGCAAGCGGGGGACCCCTAAAATCCCAGGCGCTGAAGCCTGAGAACAAGGAGACTCGGTGGGCACCTTCGCGCCCCCCGGTACCGTGAAAGAGCCTTTTTAAAGGCTACGGATCGACATCGGGAGTGAGCGCGGTGCTGAGAGTCGCTACCCAGCCTGCGAAGTGAAGCCGCGTCGCCATAAGCGGAGAGCGCCGATTCCTTCCTGAAAAGAAATTCGGACTGATTCCCCGTGAGTAAGAACTGAAAAATAACTGGGACTTTTCTTAATTTTAAAAATTGGGCTAAAAACGGGGGAGATTTAAACAAAGGAAGTCTGCCTCCCCCCGACCGCATGAAAGTGAAAGCAACGGAGTTCTAAACCTGCATCCGTTTAAATTCGTCCTTTGATCAGCTAAACCGGACATTTAAACCTTTGATCTCCCCTCTAGCAAGCAGGGCAGAGGGGAGGCGAATTTGACCATTAACTGCATGACCTATTTGAAGGAAAAAACCTCTGCTATCTCATCTACTTGAAAGTCTGAAACGGTCTGCCTTCTTAGTACATTGAGCTGACTTTTCCCTGTGAAGTGACATCTTGATACAAAGTTTCCACAGTGCCTGACTTTTGTACATTTTAAGAAGAAACAGTATAAACAGTATACTGGGCAACTGTGGCAATTGGAAGCTATAAGACTTTAGTAACATTGATTTTGACTGGGTTAATCTCCTTTCTTTCTACATCTTGGATGCTCTCCTTTGTTCATGTATTTTGAAATTTCCTTCTATGGCCATTTTGATTTGCTCCCTCTAGAGGATAAAGTGAAGTCCAGCACGGCCTAAGACAGGGGAATTTTCCAAGGGAGAATAAATCCCGTGGGAATTGACCTTGACATGAGTGGGCCACAAGAAGAGATAACTACAAGAGCCAAGACCAAGCAACAACAACAGCAACAGCTGCAGCTGCAACAAGCAAAGAGAAGAGGTTCGATTTTAGGCGTAACAGCCGGACTAGCTGGAACAACAGGACAGGACAAAGGAGCAGCCGTTTCTATGGAAGCTGTGACAGAAGCTCTGCTCAAGATAAACCAGACTCTGGAGTCTTTGACAAAACAGACTTCAGAGAACACACAAAAATTAACAGAAATATCAACAAGATTAAACCAGAATACAGAATCTATAAATAAATTGGTCGAGGAAAATGCCACCACGCGTCAAATTGCCGAAGAGGCCAAAGCCACAGCTGGAGAGACGCAGGAGAAATTAGAGCCACTTGCCAAGAAGGTCTATGAGCATGATGCAACCCTGGCCTTGTGGGAGTTACAGAGGAAAGAGAGAAACTTAAAATTAAGACTGATTCCGGAGAATGAAAGTGACAACCTTGTGGAATATTTGACACGGGAGTTTGCGGATTGCTGGGACCTGGAGGAAGACGATTTCAAAATCACAACTGCTTTTAGACTCGGCAAAAAGCAAGATAGAAAGACACCAAGAGATTGTTTGATCACACTCAGATCTAAGGAGGAAAGAGATAAAATTTTAGGACTACACTTTGGAAAAGCCCTCCAAATTGGAAATTCAGCAGTACAGATCTTTAAAGACATACCAAAATATATCCTGGACTTAAGAAACTTCTACAAGGATTTGGTGCTTTTGTTAAAGAAAAATCAGATCCGCTTCAGGTGGGAATTCCCACAAGGACTGTCATTCGACTACAAGGCAAAGAAAGTGAAAATAAAGACAATTCAAGATAAAGACAAATTTCTGGCAAGATATCAGGAGGACCTACAGAAGGGGACTGTGGACGTACTTGCAGAACAGAGGAGAGCACTGGATATCCTGAGTCTCTCGTTTGGACAAAAACCACCACCGTCAGAAGAAGAGCAACAACTTGGAGCTGTTGGAGGAGCCCTAAGAAAATAACAAGATGGCTCTGCAATTCCTTAGTTGGAATTGTAATGGACTGAATGGGCCTTTGAAGAGAAGACAAGTATTTCATATTTTGAACAGAGAACAATTGGATTTGATATGTTTACAAGAAACTCACATAACTAGAGCCCACAGGAGATTACTCACAAATAAAAGGTTAGGACAAGAATTTGTCTCATCAGACAAAGTTAAGAAGAGGGGAGTGGTAATATATGTGAAGGAGAAATGGGCTCCAAAAATGATATTTAAAGATGATCAAGGGAGATATCTGGCTGTGGAGATACAAGTACAAGGAGAAAAATTTTTAGTTGTTGGAATTTATGCACCAAATGAAGGCAAATCTGACTTCTTTAAGAGACTTCATGAAACTTTGACGGACTATCTGGATTACAATATGATAATCATGGGAGACATGAATGGCGTGGTCTCCACTAACATGGACAAGGCACAAAGACTAACAGTTACTAAAGAAGGGAGACTCCCTAAGACTTTTTTCGAAATGACAGAAAACATGGACTTGATAGACATTTGGAGAACAAGGAACCCTCTGGAGAGAGAGGGAACCTTTTTCTCCCAAGCAATGATGACCTGGACCAGAATTGACCAAATCTGGGTTACTAGTGGACTGGCTCCAAAGATTAAGAAAGTGGAAATCTGCCCAAAAACTTGCTCCGACCATAACGCCGTGAAGATGGAGATGAAACTCACAATAACTGGTCAATTTAGATGGAGAATGAATGACACCCTCTTTCGAGACAAGGAGATTCTTACGAAGGCCCAAAAGACCCTAAAAGACTATTTTGAAATAAATTTGAGGACCGACGTGGAGAAAAGAGTGATCTGGGACGCAAGTAAAGCGGTTATGAGAGGATTTTTGATTCAACAAAATTCAATAAAGAGGAAAAAACAAAATGAGAAAAAAGAGAAGATCTTGGAAATGATAAAGGAAGGAGAGAGGAAATTGAGAACAAAACCAAAGTCTCAGGACATTTTAAGAGAGATCAAGTTATATCAAACTCAATATATGGAGTTGATGAACCAAGAGATTGAATGGAAGATAAAGCAAATGAAGCAAAAGACTTTTGAATCAGCAAATAAATGTGGTAAACTTTTGGCATGGCAATTGAAGAAAAGGCAGAAACTAAATACAGTTACAAGCCTAGAGGTTGATGGAAAGAGTATATCTAAACCTAATGAAATTAGAAATTGCTTTCTAAGTTATTTCAAAAAACTTTATACCCAAGGCCCGCAAAATGAAGAAGATATAGACAAATTCCTTGGAAGATATGGATTACAAAATATCTCTCAGCAAAGTAAGATGGACTTGAACCAGAGAATCTCAGAACAAGAGATAGAGGCTGCCATTCAGAATATGCAATTGGGCAAATCTCCGGGACCAGATGGACTGACTTCTAGATACTACAAATCGCTGAAGGAATGGTTGATTCAACCATTAAGAGAAGTTTGTAATGAGATACTTGAAGGAAAAAGGGCACCTGAATCGTGGAAAGAGGCATATATTTCACTCATACCAAAGTCAGAGACTGAAAAGACCCAACTCAAGAACTACCGCCCGATATCACTCCTTAATGTGGATTACAAAATTTTTGCAGACATTTTGGCAAAAAGATTTAAAAGAGTTTTGATGGAGAAGATTCATAAAGACCAAGCAGGCTTTCTCCCTAAAAGACACCTAGCGGACAATGTAAGGAATGTAATAGACATTTTGGAAAAGCTGGAGGTGAATATAAACACTAAAGCAGTATTGATCTTTGTGGACGCGGAGAAAGCCTTTGATAATATCTCTTGGAGTTTTATGAGGAAGAATCTTCATGGGATGGGGGTAGGCCAGGGTTTTGAGAATGGTATGGCTGCAATATATTCCGAACAAAAAGCTAAGCTGATTGTAAATAATGTTGTGACTGAGGAACTTAAGATAGAAAAAGGAACTCGGCAGGGGTGCCCAATTTCCCCATTACTTTTCATTTCGGTTCTGGAGGTGTTGCTGAATATGATAAGAAATGACCAGCAGGTCAAAGGTGTGCAGGTCGGAGCTAAACACTACAAGTTAAGAGCGTATGCAGATGACCTAGTATTGACTTTGCAAGAGCCAAACACTAGTACGAAAAGGGTTTTAGAAATAATTCAACAATTTGGCCAGGTGGCCGGATTTAAGTTGAATAAGCAAAAAACTAAAGTCTTAGGGAAAAACCTAACAGACATGGAAAAGGAGAAATTTCAGGAGGAAACAGGTTTGACAGTGGTTAAGAAAGTCAAATACCTAGGGGTTTATTTAACACCTAAGAATGTTAATTTGTATAAGGACAATTATGAAAAATGTTGGTCAGAGATTAAAAAAGATCTAGAAATATGGTCAAATCTGAAACTGTCAATGTTAGGCCGAATTGCAGTAATTAAAATGAATGTATTGCCTAGAATGTTATTTTTGTTTCAGACCTTGCAGATTCTTGATAAGATGGAATGTTTTAAGAGGTGGCACAAAGACATTTCGAAATTTGTCTGGCAGGGCAAAAAGCCCCGAATTAAATTTAAAATACTGACTGACGCTAAAGAAAGAGGGGGTTTTGCCCTGCCGGACTTAAAATTGTACTATGAGGCAGCAGCGTTTTGCTGGCTGAAAGAATGGATGCTCCTCGAGAATACAGACATCTTGGATCTGGAAGGCTTCAATAATGCTTTTGGTTGGCATGCATATCTTTGGTATGACAAGGTTAACAGTACCTTTAAAAATCATATTGTTAGAAAAGCATTATTTAATGTCTGGATAAGATACAAAGACTTATTGGAAAATAAAACCCCTAGATGGGTGTCACCAGTGGAGGCTAAAGCAGTGAAGAAACTCAATATGGAGGTCGGATGGCCGAAGTATTGGGAAATTTTAGAACAGGATGGAGACAAGGTTAAACTACAAAGTCAGGAGAAACTGAAGCACAAAGTAGAAAATTGGTTTCAATATCGCCAAATAATGGAAATTTTTAAACAGGATAGGAAAATCGGTTTCCAAGTGGAGAAATCAAAACTAGAGACCGAACTGCTAGAACCCAATACTAAGAATTTATCTAGAATGTATAACTTGCTGTTGAAATGGAACACACAGGATGAAACAGTTAAATCTGCTATGATTAAGTGGGCGCAGGATGTTGGACACAACATTATGTCAGATGACTGGGAATGGTTATGGAACACCGGTATCAAATTTACGGCATGTAATGCCGTAAAGGAAAACATTATGAAAATGGTATACAGGTGGTACATGACCCCAGTCAAGCTGGGGAGAGGAGCAGGAGCTGGGGACTGAAGGAGCAAGCGGCAGTGCAATTTGTCTCTCCTGCCTCTGCAAACAGCTATGCAGAGGACAAGGAAGCCAGGGCTGCGGGCCTTGATCTGTCCAAGAGTGTGCTCTGCCCAAGAACCACAGCCCCTCCTTGCTCCTACAGCAGGCCTCACCTTGTGTTCTTATCGCATCCGGGTTAAGGACGCATCCCAGGCAAGAAAGAAACACAGAGCATTTGAAGTAAAGCTGGACCTAGGGACATACAACTGATTTTGGACTCACATGGAGGCGCGGGTTAATTCTGTGTCCAGGGCAGCTGTTTACCAGCTCCATCTGGTACGCAGGCTGAGACCCTCCCTGCCCGCAGCAGTCTCGCCAGAGTGGTGCATGCTCTGGTTATCTCCCGCTTGGACTACTGCCATTCTCTCTACATGGGGCTACCTTTGAAGGCCACTCAAAAACTGCAATTAATCCAGAATGCAGCAGCTAGACTGGTGACTGGGAGTGGCCGCCAAGACCATATAACACCGGTCCTAAAGGATTTCAATGGCTCCCAGTACGTTCCCGAGCACAATTCAAGGTGTTGGTGCTGACCTTGAAAGCCCTAAACGGCCTCAGCTCAGTATACCTGAAGGAGCCCACCCATCGTTCAGCCTGGACACTGAGGTCCACCACTGAGGGCCTCCTGGCGGTTCCCTCACTGCAAGAAGTGAGGTTACAGGGAACCAGGCAGAGGGCCTTCTCAGTAGTGGCACCTGCCCTGTGGAACGCCCTCCCACCAGATGTCAAGGCAATAAACAACTATCTTACTTTTATTTCCCAGCCCCAGCCCTTGCTGGGAGACAAAGGCCACCTTCAGATGTGTGTGTGTGTGGGGGGTGTCCATCCTGTTTATTTTCCTGCTGGCAATTCCACTGGGCATCTGCATGAGTTTCTCACATTCCTTTCACATTGCCTTGTGGAACTGCGGCCTTTGGACATTTGGTGCCACTGTGCCTCAATTCTGTTTGCACCTGCCAATGGACACGTTGCCACTCTTTATGTGTGCAATCCATTCATGAAAATGGCAGGAGGGAATGCTCTGCCAGATCCCTACCTACCCCAAATTCCCTCCACAAAGTCCGGAAAAAATGACAATGCAAAACTCCTGTGATATTCATTTCCATGTTGGTTGCTTTTAGAAAAAGCCACAAAGCGGTTGCGAACTGGTTGCTTCCAAAAGCAATGGACACGGAAATGAGGGCTGCAATTTTTGCTAGGTTTCCAGAAGTAGCTTTCACGTCGTGTGAAAGAGCACATAAAATGCAGAAATTATCAGGTAAGTAAATGTTGGGGAAGAGGAATGAAGTGCTGCCTGAAGGCAGTCAAATATCTGATTAATGGACGGGCCCCAGGTAACGGACTACCTTTAAGGCTGCAGCTTTTCCAACGGTCTCACAGGGATGGGACAGTACTGTCTGCCTCTCTTAGCTTCAGCTGTTGGCTGAGGAACCTGGGAAGGCACTGACGGGCAGCCCTGCAACCCACCCAAAAAGGCAGTCCTGGTGTGCCCACCCGCTAGAACACGTTAGCAGACACTAACTTAAACAAGAAGGCTTTGTGGCTTTGAGGGAGGGCCAGAGCTCAGTGATAAAGAACATGGTTTGCATACAGAAGATCCTCTTTCAAAGGTGGGGTTGGAGGAGACTCCTGCCTGAAACCCTGGAGAGCTGCTGCCTGCCAGTGTAGACCATATTGAGATAGATGGACCGATGGATATGGAGTCTTTTTGCATTCCTATGGGACATAATTGGCCCCCAGCAGAGAAGTCCACAGAGGTTTCAGTCGAGAGACGTCACCAACACGCGACTGTTGAGCGGTGGCCACTGCTGCCACCACCCCTCATTCCTAGGGGAGGTACAGCTTGGGGTCCCCTGGGAAGGGCTCTGCGGGAGCCTGGTTGAACTGCGCCATCAGGAAGACGCCCAGCGTCCCACAAATGAAGATGGAGGCCATGAAGAGGAAGCAGACGCGGTCAATGACCCGGCCCACCAAGATCCACTCCTCGTTCTCCTGCAAAGAAGAAGACACCAGACAGGATGCACGTTAGAATTGTTTTCGGTGGCTCGGAGGTGTGCAAGTCGTCCAGCGGAAGAGGGCGTGGAGGCTGCCACAGGGGTCCTTCAGGTCTGACAGTGTGAGGGACCTGGACTGAGAAGAAATGGTGGAGTCCGTCCCCCACCTCCTCTGGCACTTCCCAGAGAAGAGGGAGACAGCATAGATTTACAACAGTTGTTTGCAGACGGTCTTAGCTCAGAGGCTGCAGAGGGGAGAAGCTGGGAAATATTGGGAGAGGAGGAGGAGAGACAGCTGACAGACTCAGTGTCTTTAGAAAGCATACCAGATCCCACCTCTCCCAGGACCCGGCGGGCACTGAGAGTAGGAGAAGAGAAAGCTCAAAGGCAGAAGGCACAGATCAGCCACCTTAGGGATGACGTATAATAGGAGAGACGGAAGGGGTGGAGCTTTACTCAGAGCAATGCCATTACTGCAAGAGAGGCACTTTTCAAAGCCTCTTTCTGTGAATATTGAATAAAAGACTTGGTAAGAACTCTTCTTGTTTATCTAATTCTTGGTTGCCCACCATAGGACCCTCATACCTACAGAACCGCCTCTATTGGTATGTCCCACGGAGGACCTTACGGTCTTCAAATAAAAACATCTTGGAGATCCTGGGTGGATCTGGTGGAACGCTCTGTCCCAAGAGACTAGGGCCCTGCAGGACTTGACATCTTTCCACAGGGCCTGCAAGTCACCAGGCCTTTGGCCAAGGCACAGTCTGACCCCTCCTTTGGTAATCCTCACAGAACTCTAGCCCAATGGTTGCCATTAATTTGATTCTGAATTGATTTTAGAATGTATTTCAATTAATTGGTTGTGATTTTATGTAAACGGTGTTATTTTTACTGTTGTTAGCAGCTCTGAGCCCGGCTTTGGCTGGGGAGGGCGGGATATAAACAAAATTATCATCATCATCACCATCATTATCATCAGATTTTCTGAAGCCTGACAGACAGGAGCAGGGCTGAAACAAAGCAGTCCCCTTTTGCCTGTCACCCCAATCACAGGCAGCCAAAGCTTAGCTTCTCAGAAGCCTACTGGGAAGGTCGCTGCAGCACCCTTGTCCACGGGACCTGTGGGAAATTAAAACTAGCATTAAATTACCCAGGGGACTGTTGTAGTGGTGGAAAGAGGTGAAACCAGGGGTGAGGAGGAACAGTTACCCCCTCTCTCCCCAACCAATTTCATGGCGAACATTCCCAATGGAGGATTCTCAAGACAGCCTTTGCCGGGAGCCTCTGAACAGAGGAGAGAGTGTGTTTGTGTGTGGACAGTATGGGGTGGTATTGTTTGGTTTCTGATTTTGTGTTTTTATACTGTGAGCCGCCCTGTATGAAGGGCTGTATAGAAATTTAATTAATAAAAATAAGAATGGTGTCATTATACAGCTTAGTCACTGGGTGGCGCTGGATTTAGTTGTACCTGGGTGGAGTTTCCTGTGTATGTTCCATTCTTTTTCTTTAGGGACAATAAAGTTCTTGTCTTGCCCACTGATTTGTAAGTCCTCTATCAGTTCCAAAGCACGACGTTGGGGTCTTGGTGTTCCTTCTCCACTGATTCACGGCCCCCTGGTATGGGTTTCCTGGGGATGGTTAGGCTGCCTCCTTAGCTCATTCTTTCAGCCCTCTGGCTTATGCTGCAGCCACAACCCCTTCATCTCCTGGTTCTCCCCACCATTTGGGGCAGCGGAAGGCCTGCTCATTATTCGGTGGGGTTTCACTCGGAAGCTGCAGCTGGTGCAGATTTTAGCAGCTGGGTTGTTGACTTGCACAGTCTGTCAATGCCATAGATAACACCCCTGCCAAGGAGCCGCTTTACTGGCTGCTGATATGTTACTGGGCACAATTCAAGGCTTTACTCTTAGCACTTACAAGCTCTGAATGACTAGGGACCAGGTTACCTAAGGGCCTGCCACACCCCATAGATCCCCGCTTGGCATATGCCCTCCTCAGTTGGGCAACGCTGGGAGCACCACATACCCCGGAGATGCACCAAAGAGCACAAGAAGAAGTGTGGAGAGAAATGCCTGAAGAGGGCTTTGGTTAGACAAGATGAAAGCTCGCAGCTGAATGAAATACGAGAGGCGCCATCTGCATTGGCATGCCGACGGCTTTTGAAATCGCACCTGTTCACACAGGCAGTCCCTTGATCTCCCGACCCAGGCCTCCCGCTTCAATCACCGTGCTGTTTTAATGGGATTGTTTTATTGCCCTTTTCGATTATGGGTTATGCTTTTATTTAAATATTGTAGCAGAATTATTTTATGGCGTCTTTTAACAAGGGGTGTTTCAACGTGTGAGTAGCTGGGATTTCATGCTTTGCAATCCACCCAGAAGCCTATTTTTTGGCATTAAGCAGTACATAAATTAATAAATAACCATAAACAATAATGGTAAACCGCTTAGAAACCTGTTTCAGCGTTAAGTGTTACGTAAATTGATTAAATGAATGCATACCTAAACAATGTGTTAATTGCCTCTGCTTAATCAGTCAATCAATCTTCTCCTATGACTGTGCATTCACACATGCAAAATGTTGCTTGATGCCACAGTCAGCAGGAGACGAACCTGCCTGTGTGAACAGGTCCCTAAATAGCTGTACACCTGAGATGGCAACTTACACTGTCAAAGTCCTTCTTCTCTTCCAAAGTCTTAGCAATGTGGTTGCAGGCATCGACACAGGCCTGGATCTCCGGAGCAGCACGGCGCAGACTGTTGCAAATCTCCTGGGGACTTCCGTTCTCTAAGCTGCCTCCTGGGAATGGGGAAACGTCAAGATTGTAGAGGAAGAATCTGAACAGGGGAGATCTAGTTGGGGGCCGAAACAGCTTCCACACTTGACCCAAGAGCATGCAGGAAAGACAGAGGGCAGCATAACACTAAGATGCTGGTTTTGAAATGTTAAAGTCTTCTGGCAGCCCCTGGTATGAGTAAACTGCAGTTGAAATAAGAGAGAAGGATGGGTTTTAATAGCATTTTTAAAGCTTCCACATGATGAAGAGGCAATCTGCCTGCAGGGCGTAGCCTAGCTCAGAAGAACTGC